>NC_139458.1:140537500-141737500 GCF_057233095.1 Heloderma suspectum
AGCTCTATGGGCGCCGCCATTTGCGTTCCTTATTTGGTCCCGGTAGTCTACGTACCTACGTAGTCTACTGGGCACCCGGACGATCAACTGCGTGCGACAGAAACCGCAGTAGCCACTCACACAATCTTTTAACACTTCATTTATACGTTCCTGCCTCCCACTATCCCACTTTTTCCACTAGAGCGAAGCAGTTTCCTCAGCGCCTTGCTGAGTATTAGTGCCTGCTCGGGGGAGTGATCAAGTCCCCCCTCCACCCCCAATCGGGTGGGTCACTTTTTGTATACGTATACTAACACTGGCCTTCTTCATAAGGCAGGGCCCTCTTTTTTTCTGCACAGTGGCCTTTCTCCTAAAGGCGGGGCCCTCTTTTTTACTCCATATACTTGCCTTTCTCCTGAAGGCTTCCAATGTGGGTTTCAACTCAATTGCAGCTGCAGTATGGGCAGGGCTCAAGTTCCTTCCTCCGCTTCCCGAGGTTCTCTTGCCGCTCGCTGCCGTTTGGGCGGTCCCGGCGCAGGCTTCCTCCCGTTCACCCAACAAAAAGGTCGGTGGTGCCAAGAAAGGGAGGAGTGCGCCGAGCCCTCCCTCCCGGTGCGGCGATTAAGAGCAGGCAACTACCACCTCTCTGTCTCAGTGCCTGCCACAATCCGAGTCACGGCACCATTTATGTTGCAGAAATCAGAGTCAGAGAGACCACGGAGTGAAGGAAAAAGAGTTCTTCTTTATTTAACGCGCGGGCTTATGGCTGGAATCACTTCCAAAGAGCCAAAAGCCCCAATTTACATCAGCAGATTGTTTTTATAGATATTGTGACACATAGGAAACGGCTCCTCCTCTCCCTCCCGTGTGGGGTTGCAGTCCTCAACATTTCTTCTCCTAGCACCATTGTTTATAATACAAGAAATGGGTTATAGGGTAGCCATGATAAGCAGAGAACAGCAGAGAACATGATATACATATCACCATGACCTTAGCCTTGGTGACAAGTTAAGAGATTCCTGCGTCTCGTCAGCTTACAAACATATATTTCAGAGAGCAAGAGCTCAGCAAGAACATGAAGCATGAGACTGCATGAGGCTACTTAGTCTGACCCCTGATATGGCTGCTACAAAATCTATTCGTCACCACCACTGTATATTCATAAGGGTTATGATTTAGGTCATACCTGAATCGTTTAGTGATTTTCCCTACGTTCTTCAATTTAAGCCGAAATTTTGCAACAAGAAGCTCATGATCTGAGCCACAGTAAGCTCCAGGTCTTGTTTTTACTGACTGTATAGAGCTTCTCCATCTTTGGCTGCAAAGGACATAATCAATCTGATTTCAATATTGACCATCTGGTGATGTCCATGTGTAGAGTCGCCTCTTGTGCTGTTGGAAAAGAGTGTTTGCTATGATCAGCGTGTTCTCTTGGCAAAACTCTATTAGCCTTTGTCCTGCTTCATTTTATACACCAAGGCCATGCTTGCCTGTTATCCCAGTGATTTCTTGACTTCCTACTTTAGCATTCCTATCCCCTATGATGAAGAGGACATCTTTTTTTGGTGTTAGTTCTAGAAGGTGTTGTAGGTCTTCATAGAACCGATCAACCTCAGCTTCTTCAGCATCAATGGTTGGGACATAGACTTGAATTACTGTGATGTTCAATGGTTGGGGCATAGACTTGAATTACTGTGATGTTGAATGGTTTGCCTTGGATTCGTACTGAGATCATTCTATCGTTTTTGAGATTGTACCCCAGTACTGCTTTTCCCACCCTTTTATTGACTATGAGTGCTACTCCATTTCTTCTAAGGGATTCTTGCCCACAGTAGTAGATATAATGGTCACCTGAATTAAATTCGCCCGTGCTTGTCCATTTTAGTTCACTGATTCCCAAGATGTCGATGTTCAATCTTGCCATCTCATGTTTGACCACCTCCAGCTTACCTTGATTCATTGATCTGACATTCCAGGTTCCTAAACAATATTGTTCTTTACAGCATCGGACTTTCTTTTCACCACCAGACACATCCACAGCTGAGTGTCCTTTCGGGTTTGGCCCAGCCGCTTCACTCTTTCTGGCGCTCCTTGGAAATTCCCTCTGCTCTTCCCCAGTAGTGTATTGGACACCTTCCGACCTGAGGGGCTTATCTTCCGGAGTCATCTCTTTTAGCCTTGTGATACGTTCCATGGGGTTTTCTTGGCAAGAATACTGGAGTGGGTTGCCATTTCCTTCTCCAGTGGACCACATTTTGTCAGAACTCTTCGCCATGACCTGTCCATCTTGGGTGGCCCTGCACAACATAGCTTATGGCTTCAGTGAGTTATGCAAGCCCCTTCGCCACAACGAGGCAGTGATCCATGAAGGGGTACTGTTTACTAATTTTACTGTTTATTAAGAAGCTATAATTAGTACTCCTGTTTTCTTTTCTTTTATATACATTTGTTTTTTAGTACAGGTAGTAAAAATAAGATGTGCAGTGCACTTAAGGCGCAATCCTATTCAGATAGGCAGCCGCCTTCGAACTTGGAGGTGACCGCCTATCCAATGCTGGGCAGGAGAAGCATGGAGGGGATCATTCCCTCCGTGCTTCTCCTGCCCTGCATTTTCGGCTAGACAGCCGATTGCAGCTGTCTAGCCACGGGAGGGCTGAGCGGGAAAGGAGGCTGCCATATGACACATTGGATGTGTCGTACAGGCATTTCCGCCCACCCCAGATCGCCCCCCAGAATGCCCCTTTTCAGCTGTTCCGCACTCCTCTTGCGAGCATGGAACACGGGGCTGTTCCATGCTGCCTCTGAGGCAGCATGGAATTGGGGGGAGGTTGGTTCTCTGGGAACCGACCTCGGAGCGTGCGTGGGCTCCAAGGTCAGTTCCCGGAAAACAAGATATCCTATGGCCGTCTAGCTGCTGTCTAGTGGCCGTAGGATTGCTCCCTCCATAAATTAATTAAAGTTGTATCCAATTTTTTTCACAGAGAGTCAGCAGTTTATGGTCAGTAACATCAGTCAGTATTTTATGTATGGTCAATAGAATCATCACCAAAAGACAACTAATAAAACAATCTTCCAAAAAACCCAACGCAATTTAAATGGTACGTCCAATCAACATCAAGCGGGGCAGGGAGCTTGATCCTTTGATTTCAGCAAGATGGGTACTGCTGCGCTGCTTGGAAAGTACCAATCAGGACACCAAAGCACAAACAGGCAAGAAACAGCTATAGCATGAAGGGGCTTTGTAGACTGTAGACACAGTTGACCCTCTTCTCTATTATGGATGCAAGAGTCACTTCTCTTACCTGCAGAGTGTAAAAGGATTCTTAGGCTCCTACATTCTCCAGTCCTCTGGTACAGAGGCTGATCACCCTGGCCATCCTCTTTGCCCCACGTTGCCCACGCTATAAAATCTCATTTGGCTTATTTGCAGCAGAAATATTATAATCATACCCTGTAGGAGCAATAGCTGAGAACCCAAATGATAATTATTTGTTCTAAGAAAAAATATGTGCAGTGTTATATAAGCACCGTCACTAGAATCTAATGGAGTGATCACTACAACTTCAGAAGGTTTAGGTCTATGCTTTACTGGAACACCCAGGCCTGCCCTTTTGCCACCTGCTCAGTTTGTAACCATTGACACTGGTTAGAATGTGTGGTGTACTGTTCCTCCAAGGCAGCTTTCCCCAACCTGTTGCCCTCAAGACATTTGGTACTACAATCCCCATCATCCCTGACTGATGGCCATGCTAGCTGAGACTGATGTGAGTTGGTGCAGAACATCTGGAGGCTACCAAGTTGAGGAAGGCTGCAATAAGGTTTTTGGCGGGGCCGAATTCCAGCTCAGGGATTGCAAACTAGATGTACAGGGCAACCGCATGTATCTTAAACATGTGTATACCCCAAAGTGGAGGTGGGGGAACCTACTCTTTACACGAAACAGTGTGTATGGGGAGGGGAGAAAAACGTACCCCTCCTTACCTCACTCCACTCCGCAACTTTGAGCAAGTTTCTTCTCTCCTGAGAGCATAAGAATTGCTGGGCTGGATCAATCCGAAGGTGTGTGTGTAGATTCAGCCAACCTTTAAAAAAAAAAACTTTTAAAATAGGACAATTAATTAAGGTGTAATGTCAGGAGAAGCCGAGAGGAGGAAACAACTTATTAATGCAGGGGTTCCCAATGTTTTTGGACCCATGGGCACATTTGGGAATTTGAGAAACTGGTGGGCACCACCACAAAATAGCTCCCATGGAGGATGTGGCTATAATGGCTGCCATGGGGGCCTGACTAGTCAGGAGGGTGTGTATGTGCGGGAGAAATAGCAAGGCCAGAGGCTGGGAGGGGTGGGGGAATGGAAAGAGTTGCTTCCTGGCCCACTCCATCTTCCGTCTACACTGACCATTCCCTTTTGTTCTTTCTCTCCACTCCCAGTCTCTAGCCTCACTATTTCTCTTTCCTCAAATGTATTCTTTGCTATTTTTCTCCCTTTCCTGTCCCTAGCCTTCTTCTTTCTCTCCTTACCTAGCCCTTAGCCTTGCTCTTTCTCTCCCACTCATCCCTTTACCTTGCTGTTTCTTTCCACTCCCAGCCTCTAGCCTCGCTATTTCTCTCACCCCACCTCTTTACCTCACTGTTTCTCCCCGCTCCTTGATCTTTACCTCACTGTTTCTCCCAGCCTTGATCTTTCTCTCCTCTCTACCCCTTTGCCTTACTTTCTCCTGCTGCCCGCTGAACAGCTGATCAGCAGCAGGTTTAGGAACAGGAAGAAAAATCTGGCACCCTAATATATTTTGAGTCCCAGTATTGGGGAAAAGGCAGGATATAAATATAAATATAATAATAATAATACATTTTAATTAAAATATTAAAGACTGTTCTAGTACAAAATTTATCTGTGTAATAACCTCCCTCCAGAATAGAAGAAACTACTGTAAATTGCCAAAACATATGTTTAAAAGTAACATTTGCTGTATTGCACCAGCAGCAGTTAGCTGAAACAGACAAACCCTTATTAAACAGACAATGCAGTGTCCAATAGACCTGAAAAAAACATTTTTGCTGAATAAGACACAGCTTAAGATCCACAGACACAACAGGTATAGACCCCAAAGCAATAATCCATGGATTAGGCATTTTGCAGTGGTGCCCACAGCAGTTTCTCAAGTTCCCAAATGTGCCCACAGGTCCAAAAAGTTTGGGGACTCCTGCTGTAGGCTGAGGAGGAGGCAACAGAGGGAAGAAGGGAAAATGAGGAGCCAGGGCCAGGGGAGAGAGCAGCCCAGTCAGATGCCTGATTCTCTGCTTCCTCCTGCATTTGGCTTTTTTAAAATAGTGCACTAAAAGCCAGGACACAAACAGAATATTTTCCAACCTTTTCAACATTAGAATTAGACTATATGAGAATTGGTAAAAGGGCAAGTGCTGTACAGCTTAAAGAACCCCTCATCATACAGAGCAAGGGTGGGCAACTTGTGGCCCTACAGATGCTTTAGCCTACAATTCCCATCATCCCCCAACATTGGCTGATGGCTGCCCTTCTCTGGGCCACCCACTTTCCAGACTGGCTTGAGTAAAGGTAGAAACTTCTTTGTTATTTACTTTCTGGATGCTGCTTTGTTGTTCAGTCGTTAAGTCGTGTCCGACTCTCGTGACCCCATGGACCATAGCACGCCAGGCCTTCCTGTCCTCTGCTCTCTCCCGGAGCGTGCTCAAGTTCATATTCATTGCATCGGTGATGCTATCTAGCCATCTTATCCTCTGCTGTCCCCTTCTCCTTTTGCCTTCAGTCTTTCCCAGCATCAGCGTCTTTTCCAGTGATTTTTCTCTTCACATTAGGTGGCCAAAATATTTGAGCTTCAGTTTCAGTATCTGTCCTTCCAATGAGCAGTCAGGGTTGATTTCCTTTAGGACTGACTGATTTGACCTCCTTGCAGTCCAGGGGACTCTTAAGAGTCTTCTCCAGCACCACAGTTTGAAAGCATCAATTCTTCGGCGCTCAGCCTTCCCTGGATGCTGCTAGGCAACAGCTAAAAGTAACTTTATTCTTTGTACTGTGCCTTCTCCTAGCTACCTTGAGCAGCATGAAGATGAGAAAGTGAAGACGCCTGGTCCCTGACACTTCTCTGCTTCTCCCCGCCCCACTCCCATTTCAGCTTTAAAAAACAATTGCAATATTTGCATGAAAGCGGTTCACACACACACTCACACACAGCAGGTGTGTGCTTCTGTAAGCAACTGTGATCCAAGAAGGAAAGGGTTTTGCTGTTTGCGGTTTGTTCCCCCACCCCAGCATATGTGAGAGAAAGAAATTAACCTTTTTGCATTGACAATAGTTTTATATAGAGTTCCTCCCATCCCCACCTTCACTTCCACGTAGACACATCCTCTACCAGGGGGGTGGGGGTGGAAAAAGGCAACACAAACATACCTAAAGAGTCTGTGATTGTCACAATGGACTTAATATAAATAAGTGATATTGCGCAAATTAAGTATATGACTTTTTTTTAAAGATTGGCAGTGCAGAGGGACGATTTAAAAAATGATCTGTTGAATTGGGCAGTCCCCTTCTGCATCCACAGGCCTATGCCCATTGATGTGGACAGAACACTGTAGGGTGTACACAAAGAAAAGTTGCAAAATCCCAAATAGTGTGGAAGGTCAATTGTAATTCAGCAGGCAGTTTACAGCAGAAAAATAATGACTGGGTAGCAGGAGCCCTCCATCTGGAAGCACTCTAGGGCCTGGTTTGCACATCACGCTTATGCATAGTTTATTTTAACCATACTTTGCTGCCCTACCCAGGATTTGCCTGGCAGGTTTGTCCTCTCAATCCCTTGGTCATTTTCCCCCCACCTCCTTTGCCCACTCCATCCTCATATTGCCGTAACCCGAATGCCTTTGCGGCGCTTTAATACTTGCTGCTTACCTGTAATACCTGCACAAATAAATCAGCAAGGGATTTGTTGGTATTTACATAACCAACAGCTACCCAGTTATGTAAACTCTCATTTGGCTTCATTCTACACCATTCTGATAGCATTAGAACAGCAAGATCATATCTTTCTCCTGTAGTGAAAGAACCAACAACACCTAGAGGTTCTAAATCCCTGGTGGTAGGGTAAACTGAGCTCGCCAGATGTGTCCTGCCCATATTGGTTTCAGGGACCTTAGTAGCTGCTCAGGGTCTTGAGTGCTGGAAGGAATTTCACAATTCTCTGTGGCAGATAGTACACATTTCATTTGTTTATGGGTTGTATATGCTCTTGGTCCCATATAGCTGTGCTTGGCTATCCTTTTTCCTAGCTATTTTCTGGAGAAAGAACCTATACCACTGCTGCTAAAGTTATGTCATGCGTGTAGCAAAGGAATTCTGCAGATTAATTAGGCTGTCTCACGTTATGGTGTATGCATGAGTCAAGGGATGAAATATTAGAGGCATAAACATCCTGTCTCTAGTCACACCTCTCCAGGGAAATCTACCTTCCTTTATCCTGCAACAAGGTGATACACCTCAAGATACTGCTGCATACCTCTGCCCTGTGACTGGGTGCCATTTAGAAAAATCTCCCCCCTAGGTCTCTGGACTTCTATTTTATGTATAAATTGTTACCTTTATAACCCGCCTTTCCTCCAAAGAGCTCAAGGTGTTGTAGAAGGTTCTTCTGCTCCCTCTTTTATCCTCACAACAACCCTATGAGGTAGGCTAGGCTGAGTGATAGTGACTGGCCCAAGGTCACCCAGTGAGTTTCATGGCTGAGTGGGGTCCTGCAGCCACTAGTTCTAGTTCGACATGCTAACCACCATATCACAGTGCCAGTCTTTTAGGGTCTGACTACCTGTTACATGTAAACATGAGTAGCTAAGCCTTAATGTTACTGCTTTTTAAAATTAAGCACTACTTCAGAGGGGGGGGATTTAAAGTGGGGAGGTACCTGTTTCACGACTCCACCCCGCCCCCTCCCCAGGCATCTTCTTCCACTTGTGGGGTTCCAACGCATGGTTGCCTTAGCTTAAGTTAGCTGTGACTAATTTGCACCATTGATTACTTGGGACTAAAGTATAGCAAACTTCAGTAGTATTGGGGCCCTTCTCTCCAGCCAGCCGAATCCACAAAGTGGGAAAACAAACCAGTAAGATTATATTGCACAATGTTAGAGTTAAGTCAGGTTTGCTCCCAGGGCCAGCATAAGACATTTTCTTGCCTGAAGTAGAGCAGCAACCCAACACCCACCCACCCCGACACACACACAAGTCAAGGTGCACAGTACCAAGGCAGGCCAAGTTATTTCATCACCTGACAGAAAATTCCACCTGAATAAAAATTATAATTATAATTATAATAATTATTATTATTTCCTGGCAATAAAATGCAATGATTAATTGATCAATTAATTAATAATTTGATGCCCCATTCATGACACCTGAAATCTGTTGCCTGAGATTGGCACCACACCCTGCCTAATGTAGGCCCAGCCCTGAATTAGTTCTAGAGGGGTAAGGGGAAGTTAGATACAGGCCTGGCCCAAGCCATGTTGTTTCCTGAGGAAGCAGGCACCCCAGCTCCACCACCCACTGCACCGCCCACAGCTACTTACTGGAGGCACCATGGAGCCAGAGAGAAGCCAGCCAGTCCCAGACCTGGGGGAAGCCTATATAAGGCCTCCCTGCACATGACCCAGCCTCAGTCTGTGCACGGCAGCTGCCTGGTCCAGTCCTCCACCACTGACCAGTCTAGCTAGATGCTGATAGCCATGGAGGGCCTGGCTGGACAGCTGCCACCACTCGCTTTCCTTTCTGTTCAAAGTGCATTGGAAAAAGCATCCTGCCCCTGGTGCTTCACAGCCTAGCAGGGAGCCAGCCTTGCTGTGGAGCAGCAGCAGCAGGGGGGTTCAGAGGTGTGGCAGGGTGCCGGTATGTCTGTGGAGCACCCAGCCAGTAGCAGCAGGGCTCCAGAGGTGCAGCAGGATGCCAGCCAGGCCCCAGAGCACCCAGCCAAGTGGCTGCCAGTGGCACTGGCTGGAGCATCAGTGCCTGGACAGACAGGCGCACCCATTCTGGTGTGGCGGCTGCACAGAGAGCCCCCGACAGGCACATTTTCCTACCCCACCAATCCGTCACCTAAGACAAGAGGCCAGCCCTAGATAGCACTTTCGTATGTACCTGATTAGGTGATGGGACTGAGGTAAATGTTCTTGGGAAAGGCTTGTATCTTCCCCTACCCACCCAAAGACCCCATGGTGCTCAGTACAGGAAGCTGGGCATGCAGGCTCCATGGTTCGTGCTAGTCTCTACCAGCCACATGGGTGTTGGTGGACCAGCGGGGGATAAGCACCGCACTGTACATTTGAACTGTGGGGGTTGGAAGCTCTGAAACAGCACACACTTGATCCCTGCAATTAGAAGCATCTGTGCATATCCTGAACCAAGAAGAAAATGTCCAGATCTTCTGAAGGACAAAGCTAAGGGCAAGCTGGCTGTGGAATGTTGGGAGTTGTAGGACTTGTTTCTGTCTAAACATGAATATAATTGCACCCTAAGATTACATTCCTAGATGGCAATCCTCACTCTCATCCCCAGTTTTGGAGCAGCCAGACACTACCACCACTACCACCACCCCCAAAAAGTGTAGGAGCAGACTATGCTTTAAGACCTGTGATGGAGGCATCAAGGGAGAAAAAAAGGCCAGGAAAAATACATGTTTTGTCTGGTTAAGCCAAATACTGGTGTGAAGGAACTTTAGCAGTTCTAAACAGATTTTCCCTTGAGTGCTTTCTGGACGGAAGGAACTGCTGGGGATTTATACCAGTCTGAGCTCTTTGAAAGAAAAGCGGAGTTATAAGCCACAAATGAAATAAATAAATTCCAGTGGGTTGTATCCAATGTTAGTCTAACTTAAGTCCCATCCATTTCAATGTCTCTACTCTAAGTAGGACTAAAATTGGATACAGCCCATAGGGAGAGTCAATGACCACGTGATCTTCCATGAACACTGCCTCTGAAAGATTGTTCATGATGATTCAGTAACTATTTAGCTGCTGATGAATGTGGCTCAATACAGAACTGGGCAGAAAAGCCAAGTCATCTGAAGCAGAGAACCTGTTGCTATTTGGCCTGATAAGTGTATGGCAACTCACTGGAGCTTGGGTGTAGCCTCATCCTGAGAATTAAAATGACTATTTCCCAGCTCTTAATTGTTTAGTGTTCACCAATGTTTATCTCTTCCATCTTCATAACATTATTATTCATATTAAGGTCATTATTGTTGCACCCTATGCGTGGAACTATACGGGATATTAATTGGTATCAATATTTTCCCTGCCCTTTTTTTTTCTTCCATAAGCCAAAGCAGCTGTGAGAAACTGATGTCTGAAGTGAAAATTTGCATGGGGGGGGGGGCTGCAGGGAGAGGCACTTAACTTTTTTCTGGTAGGGTGTTTTTCCTGTCAAAATCATGCTTTTCATCCCACAAAAGAAAAGGTACAGGCTTGCAGCTTCTTTAGGTAAAGAAAAGAAAATTCAGGAAAACATTCATGTCCCTGAGCATCAAATCATGTATCTTCTTGACCCTGGGGGGTGGGGGGGAGGAGATGTGTAGGATTTCACACAAAACCAAAACACTTGCCCTGCACTAGCACAGGGAACATTTTGGGGTGGGGATACATTTAAAGTGCCTAATTTGTAAAGTGATAGGTGCTGGGACTGAAGCATTCCTGGAAGCCATAGCCTCTGGCATTCTCTCCTGCTTCTGAGCCTTTATGAACACAGGAACACGGTCGCAAACTTTAATTTTTATTTTAGGGGTCTCAAATATACCAGGGGAGCAAATACAGCAGAAGAGAGAAAATTCTTCCAGTGAAATTGTAATCCAAGTACAAATTATATATTACTTATAAAATATATCCTGGAGAACGAGGGAAAATATTTCTCACCATCAAAGAAGCAAGTGAAATGTTGGCCCTGCCTCCTGAACAATGGTGGAAGCAAAGTATCTAGTTAGGTTTAAACCAGGGGTAAGGAACCTTTTTCAGTCCCAGGGTTGCATTCTGGGAAAGGTCTCAGGGTCTGCATTCCATCAGTAGGCATAACCAAAGGGGGAGTGGGTCACCCCAAAAAGTGGTTCTTAAACTAACCTAGAGATGTTTATGAAGAATACTGGTGGATTTTTATCTGGTACCCATTCAGTAATAGATTCTTTGGGAATCTGTTGGGCTGATTCTCTTCTTCTTCCTCCAGACCAGTGCACTAAGTGAAATGGGGAGCCATCCCACCACTTTTCAGGCAGACATAATTGTGTCGGACCCAACTGTCCTCACTCTTCCTTTTTTCCTCACCTTTTGAAAACATCTTACTTCCTTCAAAACTGCCCCATTCCCTTTTTTCTCCCATCCTGGCATGTCTCCAAATACCTTTTCGGCAGAGATGGCCATAGCTAGAGACATACAATCAGAAAGGTGAACATGTGTACTCATTTAATTTTATATTGGGAAGGCTCAGTTGGAAGGTTTGGCTTTCCACACACAGGGTGCAACTGATAGAAATATTTCTGCTTCTGGCTCTGAAGACAACATCTCGTACATTAAATTGGACGGTTTTATAGTCTTTTCCTGTGATTTGTGGAGTAATCAGAGCTAGCATATAGGGCAGGGATGACCAGAAAGTAGATCACCAGATGTTTTGGACTTCAGCTACTAGTATTCGTGACCATTGTCCATGCTGACAAGGGCTTCTGGGAGCTGAAATCCAAAACATTTGGAGAGCTACCTTCTGCCCACCCTGTATGGAATACCCTGCACAGGCCCACAGTTCCACGCTCCTCATTTCATCTCAGCCCCATTCCTTGGCTCTTTATTTCCATTAGAGCTGTGTGCAGATAGCCTCTCAAAACTCTCCACCTTATTTGTGGACAAAGATATCTGGAAGATATTTTCACTGAATTTCTCCAGGGGAAGGAGAAATTCTCAACAGTTTCTTCCAGGTCGGGCTCCCCATTGGCAGGGCTTGTAGCACAGCTTCTCTTGTTTTTGGTAAGGGTTTGGGGGCTTTTCGTGCTGCAACAGCATCAACTGTGTTGGCAGGCTGGCCCCATTTTGCATCCACCACAATGCAGCTGTGAGGTGGGGGGGCAGTTTGGTGTCAAATTCCAGGGATGATGTGGAGTTAGTGCTTTTCTAAAATCTATCCTCCAGTTTCCAGAAAGTTTTTGTCTCCCATGAAAGGGGCTTCCATTGTTCTGTTTCATTCTCAGGACAGTTGAATTTCTTTGTGTGATGTTTTTGAGCTTACCTAATCACTGCTAGCCTCCCAGGCTGTCTGCACTTCCTGATCCGAAAAAGCCCTATGGGAGGAACTACCTCATGGTGCCTTCCACTGGGCTTCAGTTGAAGTGTAGGGAGCTGAGGAAGCTACAGACTGCCAAAGAGATGATTGTATAATGAAAGACAGGTCACTTGTGCTTATTCCTCGGCCACCTCCTAAGTAGGGTGAGCCCACAACACCCAAACCGAACTCTTGAATTTCCCCGAAATTTCTTCATTACTGAATTTATTTTTGAAAGCAATTTCTCTTTTATCAAATTGAATGAGAATGGTAAAAAAAAAAAAAAAGTGGGATAAATTTTCCACACAGCACTAATTTCCACATCTGAGCTCGCTTTTCTCCCCATCAGACCTCCACGAGATGGGTCAGCCTTGGATGTGGCTCCCTCTGACTATCAGCTTATTAAAAGCCTTTTCCACATGCTGTCCTTAGGGACATAGCAAGGTGCCTTTACCAGGTCACACTACTTGTCTGTTTGGCCCAGTGTTGTTTACTCTGACTGGCAGCCCTCTCCAGGGTATCAGGCAGAGAACATCTTTCCCTTCACCTGCTACTGGAGCCTTTTAAGTGGAGATGCCAGGGGTTGGACCAGCATGCAAAGCATGTGCTCTACCACTGAGCTAGGGTCTCTGCCCATAGGTGCTTTCTTCCCCTCGGTGGGTTTTGAACCTTTTTCCCAGGGAGATGTGTGCATTTTCTATGCGGGCCTCCACCCAAGGGAGATAATTGGGTAGCTGTTTATTAGCTACGATCAGGCACACACTTCAGGGTGCAGAGTAAATACCCTTCTTTTGCCAAAATATATGACCTGGATCCACCCTTACTATGTGACCATATGACTATTTCTTTGAGAAGTCATGGAGGACGGGGGAAGTGCCAGATGACTGGAGGAGGGCTAATGTTGTCCCTATCTTCAAAAAGGGCAAAAAGGAGGAACCTGGGAACTACAGACCAGCCAGTCTGACATCAATCCGTGGGAAAATTCTGGAGCAGATGATAAAGCAATCCATCTGTAAGCACCTTGAAAACAATGCAGTGATTACTCGAAGCCAACATGGATTTCTCAAAAACAAGTCCTGCCAGACGAATCTGATCTCGTTGTTTGATTAAGTAACCTCCCTTGTGGACCATGGGAATGCTGTAGACATCATATACCTTGACTTCAGCAAAGCATTCGACAAAGTGCCCCATGATATCCTGATGAGCAAACTAGCTCAAAGTGGGCTAGAGGAAACAACGATCTGGTGGATCCACAGTTGGCTACAGAATCGGACTCAAAGAGCGCTTATCAATGGTACCTTCTCAAACTGGGGAGAGGTAACGAGTGGGGTACCACAGGGCTCAGTCCTGGGCCCAGTGCTCTTCAACATTTTTATTAATGACTCGGAGGAGGAGGTGCAGGGAATGCTGATAAAAATTGCAGATGACACAAAATTGGGTGGGATAGCTAATACTTTGGAAGACAGAAACAAAATTCAAAGTGATCTGGATAGACTGGAGCGCTGGGCAGAAAACAACAGAATGACATTTAATAGGGATAAATGCCAAGTTCTGCACCTAGGCAAAAGAAACCAAATGCACAGTTACAAGATGGGGGATACGTGGCTCAACAACACTACAAGCGAGAAGGATCTGGGAATTGTTGTCGATCACAAGCTGAATATGAGCCAACAATGTGATGTCGCTGCAAAAAAGGCAAATGCTCTTTTGGGCTGCACTAATAGAAGCATAGCTTCCAAATCCCGGGAAGTACTAGTTCCCCTCTACTCAGCACTGGTTAGGCCTCATCTGGAGTACTGTGTCCAGTTCTGGGCACCACACTTTAAGAAGGATGCAGACAAACTGGAGAGGGTTCAGAGGAGGGCAACGAAGATGATCAGGGACTGGAAACAAAGCCCTATGAAGAGAGATTGAAAGAACTGGGCATGTTTAGCCTTGAGAAGAGAAGACTGAGGGGAGATATGATAGCGCTCTTCAAGTACTTGAAAGGTTGTCACAGAGAGGAAGGCCAGGATCTCTTCTTGATCATCCCAGAGTACAGGACACGGAATAATGGGCTCAAGTTGCAGGAAGCCAGATTCTGACTGAACATAGGAAAAACTTCCTGACTGTTAGAGCAATATGACAATGGAACCAATTCCCTAGGGAGGTGGTGGGCTCTCCCACACTGGAGGCGTTCAAGACAAGGCTGGACAGCCATCTGTCAGGGATGCTCTGACTTGGATTCCTGCATGGAGCAGGGGGTTGGATTCGATGGCCTTGTAGGCCCCTTCCAACCCTACTATTCTATGATTCTATGAGTCTATGATTCTATGAGTCTATGATTCTATTATATGATATGCTATTGCTCATATGACAATTAATACAAATTACTTTGATCCACCCCTTCATGGAACACTGCCTTGTTGTGGTGAAGGGGCTTGCGTAACTCAGTGAAGTCATAAGCTATGCTGTACAGGGCCACCCAAGACGGACAGATCATGGCAGAGAGTTCTGACAAAATGTGGTCCACTCGAGAAGGAAATGGCAACCCACTCCAGTATTCTTGCCAAGAAAACCCCATGGATCGTATTGAAGCTCAAATATTTTGGACACCTAATGTGAAGAGAAAACTCACTGGAAAAGACCCTGATGCTGGGAAAGATTGACGGCAAAAGGAGACGGGGACGGCAGAGGAGGAGATGGCTAGATAGCATCACCAATGCAATGAATATGAACTTGAGCACACTCTGGGAGAGAGTGGAGGACAGGAAGGCCTGGCGTGCTATGGTCCATGGGGTCACGAAGAGTCGGACACGACTTAATGACTGAACAACAACTTTGATCCAATCCTTTGTTCCAGGTGCTAACTATTAAATCTCCAATTCATAGGCCTTATTATCTCTGTGGAAGTCTCACTGAAGTCACTGGGCCTGCTTCAATTTAAGTGCAAGGGCTTCAGGAGTAGGGTGTGTGTCAGGGACTGATTGGAAGCACTATGCTGATGGACCATTAGAGTGTGGCACTGGCCCTGATAAAACCACAATACCAAGCAAAAAACTTTGGAGTGTTGGATTTGAACTAGAGAGATCTGGGTTCAGATCTGTTCTCAAGGCTCAGCCATGGAGGCGTGTCACTCTTCTTAGCCCAACCTACATTGCAGGATTGTTGGGAAGACGATGCTGCTCCTGGCTCCTTGGTTGAAGGGTGGGATACAAATGTGATGAGTACAAGTTCACACCCCTTCATGGATCACTGCCTTGTTGTGGCAAAAGGGCTTGCGTAACTCAGTGAAGCCATAAGCTATGTCATGCAGGGCCACCCAAGACGGACAGGTCATGGTGGAGAGTTCTGACAAAATGTGGTCCACTGGAGAAGGAAATGGCAACCCACTCCAGTATTCTTGCCAAGAAAACCCCATGGAACATATCACAAGGCTAAAAGAGATGATGCCGGAAGATGAGCCCCTCAGGTCGGAAGGTGTCCAATATGCTACTGGGGAAGAGCAGAGGGAATTTCCAAGTAGCGCCAGAAAGAGTGAAGCGGCTGGGCCAAAGCCGAAAGGACACTCAGCTGTGGATGTGTCTGGTGGTGAAAAGAAAGTCCGATGCTGTAAAGAACAGTATTGTTTAGGAACCTGGAATGTAAGATCAATGAATCAAGGTAAGCTGGAGGTGGTCAAACATGAGATGGCAAGATTGAACATTGACATCTTGGGAATCAGCGAACTAAAATGGACAGGCATGGGCGAATTTAATTCAGGTGACCATCATATCTACTATTGTGGGCAAGAATCCCTTAGAAGAAATGGAGTAGCACTCATAGTCAATAAAAGGGTGGGCAAAGCAGTACTGGAGTACAATCTCAAAAACGATAGAATGATCTCAGTACGAATCCAAGGCAAACCATTCAACATCACAGTAATTCAAGTCTATGCCCTAACCACTGAGGTCGAAGAAGCTGAGGTTGATCGGTTCTATGAAGACCTACAACACCTTCTAGAACTAACACCAAAAAAAGATGTCCTCTTCATCATAGGGGATTGGAATGCTAAAGTAGGAAGTCAAGAAATCACCGGGATAACAGGCAAGCATGGCGTTGGTGTACAAAATGAGGCAGGACAAAGGCTAGTAGAGTTTTGCCAAGAGAACACACTGATCATAGCAAACACTCTTTTCCAACAGCACAAGAGGTGACTCTACACATGGACATCACCAGATGGTCAATATCGAAATCAGATTGATTATGTCCTTTGCAGCCAGAGATGGAGAAGCTCTACACAGTCAGTAAAAACAAGACCTGGAGCTGACTGTGGCTCAGATCATGAGCTTCTTGTTGCAAAATTTCGGCTTAAATTGAAGAACATAGGGAAAACCACTAAACCATTCAGGTATGACCTAAATCATATCGCTTATGAATATACAGTGGAGGTGAGGAATAGATTTAAGGGATTAGACCTGATAGACAGAGTGCCTGAGGAACTGAGGAGGTCCGTAACATTGTTCAGGAGGCAGCAGCTAAATCCATCCCCAAGAAAAAGAAATGCAAGAAAGCAAAGTGGCTGTCTGATGAGGCTTTACAAGTAGCTGAGGAAAGAAGGGAAGCAAAAAGTAAGGGAGAAAGGGGAAGATATATCCATCTGAATGCAGAGGTCCAGAGAATAGCAAGGAGAGACAAGAAGGCCTTCTTAAATGAACAATGCAGAGAAATCGAGGAAAACAATAGAATGGGAAAGACTAGAGATCTCTTCAAGAAAATCAGAGATCTCAAGGGAACGTTTTGTGCAAAGACGGGCATGATAAAGGACAAAGAAGGCAGGGACCTAACAGAAGCAGATGAGATTAAGAAGAGGTGGAAAGAATACACAGAAGAACTATATAGGAAAGATCCTAATGTCCCTGATAGCCATGATAGTGCAGTCACTGAACTTGAGCCAGATATCCTCGAGAGTGAAGTCAAGTGGGCCTTAGGAAGCATTACTAACAACAAAGCTAGCGGAGATGACAGTATTCCAGCTGAGCTATTTAAGATCCTCAAAGATGATGCTGTTAAATTGCTGCACTCAATATGCCAACAAATTTGGAACACTCAACAATGGCCACAAGACTGGAAAAGGTCAGTTTACATTCCAATTCCAAAGAAGGGCAATGCCAAAGAGTGTTCAAACTACCGAACAATTTTGCTCATTTCACATGCCAGCAAGGTTATGCTCAAAATCCTACAAGCTAGGCTTCAGCAGTATGTGAACCGAGAACTACCGGAAGTACAAGCTGGGTTTCGAAGAGGCAGAGGAACTAGAGATCAAATCGCCAACTTTCGCTGGATCATGGACAAAGCAAGAGAATTCCAGAAAAACATCTGTTTCTGCTTCATTGACTACGTTAAAGCCTTTGATTGCGTGGATCACAACAAACTGTGGCAAATTCTTAAAGAGATGGGAGTACCAGACCACCTTACCTGTCTCCTGAGAAACCTGTACGAGGGTCAAGTAGCAACAGTAAGAACCGGACATGGAACAACTGATTGGTTCCAAATTGGGAAAGGAGTACGACAAGGCTGTATATTGTCGCCCTGCTTATTTAACTTATATGCAGAGTACATCATGAGAAATGCTGGGTTGGATGAATCACAGGTTGGAATAATGATTGCCAGGAAAATTATCAACAACCTCAGATACGCAGACGATACCACCCTAATGGCAGAAAGCAAAGAGGATCTCAAGAGCCTCTTGTTGAGGGTGAAAGTGGAAAGTGCAAAAGCTGGTTTGAAATTCAACATTAAAAAAACGAAGATCATGGCATCTGGCCCCATCACTTCCTGGCATATAGAAGGGGAAGAAATGGAATCAGTGACAAATGTTATTTTCTTGGGCTCCAAGATCACCACAGACGGGGACTGTAGCCATGAAATTAAAAGGTGCTTGGTCCTTGGGAGGAAAGCTATGGCAAACCTAGACAGCATAGTCAGAAGCAGAGACATCACCTTGCCGACAAAGGTCTGTCTAATCAAAGCTATGGTTTTCCCAGTAGTAACGTATGGCTGTGAGAGCTGGACTATATGGAAGGCTGAGCGCTGAAGAATTGATGCTTTCGAACTGTGGTGCTGGAGAAGACTCTTAGGAGTCTCCTAGACTGCAAGGAGGTCAAATCAGTCAATCCTAAAGGAAATCAACCCTGACTGCTAGGGATGTCAGAGAATTCCGCCACGGATCTCGGTGAGGCCGAATGCCAGTGCATTCGGCCCCCCGAAATCTGTGGCGGAACAGCCTGCCACCCCCCCGCAGATCCCCCCGGGACGAGACTTACCTGGGGAGGATGTTCCAGGCGGCGGTGGTGGTGGCGGCGGGCTGGTCTTCCGACCAGCTGCCGCCGCCACCATTTGCAGTCTTGTCTTTTTTTTTTTTTTTTTTACAGGGATGTGATAGGCTACGTAAGTTTTTACGAAGCCTAAAACATCTGGGTAAAAAAAAAAAATGTACGTAAATGGCGGCTACGGCCACCGCCATTTGCGTTCCTTATTTTTCTTTGTCTTAGTCTACGTAAATATTTACGTAGACTAAGACGAAGAAAAATAAGGAATGCAAATGGCGGCGGCCGTAGCTGCCGCCATTTGCATACGCGTGGTTTTTTTTTTTTTACTTAGACGTGATAGGCTACGTAAAAACTTACGTAACCTATCACATCTCTATAAAAAAAAAAAAACAGATGAAGAAAAATAAGGAACACAAATGGCGGCGGCTGTAGCCGCTGCCATTTGCGTACGTTTCCCCCCCCCCTTACCCAGAGCCCTCCGTGGCTGGAAATCTGGCTGCAGACGGCCCTGGCCTGGGCCTGGCCAGCTGCTCCACGGAGCCGCCGTGGAGCACAGCCGGCTTTCGAGGATTCCGGGTGGGAGGACCGGATCGCCTTCCCCCCGTCGAGGATTCCGGGCGGAGGGACAGAACGACTCCCCCCCCACCATGAACATAATCCGCGGAAAGGTAAGTGACTTTCGTACATCCCTACTGCTCATTGGAAGGACAGATACTGAAGCTGAAGCTCAAATATTTTGGCCACCTAATGCGAAGAGAAAACTCCCTGGAAAAGACCCTGATGCTGGGAAAGACTGAAGGCAAAAGGAGAAGGGGATGGCAGAGGATGAGATGGCTGTGTAGCATCACTGATGCAATGAACATGAACTTGAGCACGCTCCTGGAGAGAGCGGAGGACAGGAAGGCCTGGTGTGCTATGGTCCATGGGGTCACAAAGAGTTGGACACAACTTAACGACTGAACAACAACAACAGGTTCATTACATGCAACATCCCCATGTAATGAAAGAGAGTGGATGGCTAATTATAGTTTGGTACCTGTTCAGCAGTTCTGAGGATGCCCAGCAATTCAGGTCTGGTTATGCTAGCTTTCTGTACTGGGAGCAGGGGTGACCTGGTTAAAAAGATACCTACTAGGGATGTGCATCAGATTTGGCCAAATCCCAAGTCAAATCAGGCTGCTTCAGAGAGATTCTGAGGCAAAGTGAGATTCCCTCCAAAGTGACCAGAACCGAAGCTGACCTATCCTGAAGCTTTGCGTGCTCATTTCAGCACTGTGGAGGGCTGCAGAAAGGCCAACAGCCTGTCTGCCAAAAGTGGCTATTTCGCTTTTGCTTTTCTGTATTTAGAAAATGTCTAGGTGTGGTGAGATTGGCAGGAGGGGAGTTGAATCACTGACAGGTCTACCTTCTAATTGGAGGGAATGGTTTACCGGGGTGGGCAGTGGGGTTTCCAATCACTGCGCTTGTGTGGAGGGTCTGGAGTCTAATATGATCTTTTCCTCAAGGCTGTTGTCTGTTCCTTCTACTGTTTCTATCTCAGCTAGAGCAGAAACATGTTGAAGAGCTTTGTGTGAGAGGAATTGTTTCTGGTTGGCTTCTGTACCTTCCTGATTCCTTATACCTCCCAGCCAATCCTCCTATTCCAGTTTCCCAGTGCTTTTCCTAAACCTTTTATTTTCCTTTCCATTCATTCACCCTGATCTTATTTCTTCTTGCTGTTGTTTGTTAGCCTCTCTTAGTACTAGGTGTCATTTTCCTCCCCCTCATCCCTATTCATCCCACCCTTGCATTTTAACCATAGTTCTATAGGTTTGATTTTGAATCAGGTTTTGTATATTTTCCCACTCCAAAAATCAACTTGGATAGTGCCTAGTACTAAAATCCCTGCATCTGGCTTCTGTTGTTTGGCAGAGTTCTTAATGAGGGCGAGTTTTCATGTCATGCTAAGCCACCCTGAGAATAAGCCATAGTGGCTGGCTGGCTTGTCCATTACTCTCAGCAGATAATTGCTCGCTCAGCAGCTTGCCATGGCTTGTTTCTCCCTCAGTCCCTCTCAGTCCTTCTGGCCACTGCCGGCAGATATCCCAGAAGCCCTGACAGCAGAAATCCTTACTTTCTCGTTCCCTACATCAGCACCCTTTCTGCAATTAGGCCGCTGGGGTTGCGGCTCACAAGGGTAACTCCCCCACCCCCACATAAGATCACCAAAGAGATGTAAGTTTCTGAGCCCTTATGAACACAGGAACACGGTCGCAAACTTTAATTTTTATTTTATTTTAGGGGTCTCATGCACATGCACGGGAACACAAGACCGCTGTCCATACTGCGCCCAGCATAGCCATAATCCCCTCTTGTCAACGTCCTTGTCAATTTCATCCTACAACTTTGGTGCTTCCTGAGCAAAACTCCCCCTCCTTCATCAGATCACAAAAAGGAAATAATTTTCTGAGCCCTTATGAACATGGGAATGTGCTTGCTATTTTTTTCCAGGGTCTTGCACAAGTAGGTAAGACTGCCTGTTTGCTATTTAGCCCAGCATAGCCATAATCCCCTCTTGCCAATGTCCTTGTCAATTTCATCCACCACTTCAGCACTTCCCTTGCTAGGGAACACCTTTGGGTTTGTTTGTTTTTTTAAATGCTGCTTCAAGTTCTACTGAAGAAATACACCCCCCCCCTTCTCTCTGCAGCTACCGGCTGCTTTCAGCTTTCCCCACCCCCACTTTGTACTCGTTGCTTCCCGCCACTGGTCTCTGTTGCTAGTTCACAGATGTACATGAGGATTACAGAGCAGTGAGCAGAACAGCTACACATAAACAAATTTCAAGGCAGAGCAGTAAAACTGAGGGAGAAATTACACAAAATTCCTAGGAGTGAACATTCACACCTGTGCACTTGCACAGGACTGAGAACTAAAAACAAAACACAAAATTGTGAACTCATTCGGGACACTCCGGTGTTTTTTCTTCAAGATTCCTATGAAAAACATAAAATAAAAATCCATCCTGAGGCGGAGGGCACTGAGATGGGATGAGGGAGAATGGTGGAGGCACTAGTGAGATTGCAAGGAGCAGCAGGGGGTTTTGCTGCTCTTGCTGGGCAGCTCTCTAGCCATTCCAACAACACACGATAAAATTGCCCTGCTGGGTTCGGACATCACAACAACCCACCTCGAGAACAAGCCACCCTAAACAACCCTACTATAAGCCATGGGTTCTCAGGGTGGCTTGTTTGCGAAAACAACCCATGACAGAAAAACCACTCTGGATTCAGATGTCACACTAAGCTACCCTGCAGCCACCCCTGATTAACAACCCACCGTGGTTTAGCTTGATGTGATGACCAAGTCAGTGACTGCTGTTTTCATAGCCATTGCCACCAAACAATAGTGGAGATTAGGGGTTGTTGTTTTTTACCACTTCAAAACTGTAAAGACCCCCCCTTGCACAAAGCCCTGTCACCTACCTGCCTGAAACTGGACAGGCTTTATTCCTACAGAAGGGGCAACAATGCTGGCAAGTGTTATCTAATTCAGTCAAAAAAAGTTATAGAAACAAAAACCCCAACTTTAAAGGAGCCTAGCACTAAAGCCGCTGCACTGATCTTTATTAAATTTGGCAGGCTTCATGCACTCAGAAGGGTCTACTATATCTGCAAATCTCTTCAAATTCAGTTAAAAAGTAAAACTTTTAGAACCATTTGTGGATTCCCCATGGTAGTCAATGGAAGATAGAATGTTTTCTTCCAAAACCTGTTTCAGGCTCAGACCTGAGTTGAATCAGGCAGCCTCCAAACTGGTTTGAGTTGAATTAGGCTCTTTTCCAAAATACCAAATCAAGGTCTGAACAAAATGTTGTGATCAGTGCACACTCCTAATACCTACCTTTCACTGGGTGATGCTTTCACTGTTTCTATGCACTACAACACCAAAATGAGGTTGTTCAGAGCCAGTTATCTCAGACGAATGTGAATTCAATGTATGTCAATGCACAGCTAAAAATTGGCATATCCCTTAACTAGGAATGTATGGATTGTGTAAAATCTGTTCCATCTTCATTTCACAGATGGTCAGGCGCCTTTTGTTCCATCATCCGCTCATTGATTAAATTGGATTTTTTAAGTTTCTGAATTTGCACAAATTTGCATTTGTGCAAATTCGCACTTGTGAAAATGCACAAATCTCCCCAATATGTACAAATCCCTCCAAAATGAGCATTGTCATGATTTAGCCTATGGGAAAAATGTGCATTTTCAGCCAGTCTGCGGAATCCACCCAACTGGGGAAAAGAATCTGGGGTCGGATTCATAAAAATCCAAACTAATTTGATTCTTTTGCAGATTTCTCTGACATCCCTACCCCTAACTCAAGGGTCCTCAATGCAGCACCCACAGGCATCTCAGATGGCACCCCTGAAGGGATCCCCACATGGCACCTGTAGGAACCCGCAAAACTTTTTTTTAAAAAATCCCATTTTTTAAAATAGTCTTACGTGGAATTGTATATATCCATAACAATGAATACATATGGAATGTATACAACTTTCCAGCAATTATACATAGGAGTCAACAAAAGTGGACAAATAAGTATCCATTTGAATATGGCGTCTATACCTGTTCATATATTGAAAGCATTGTAAGGTCCTCAGTCCATTGCATTATATGAGGCGAGTGTTTATCCTTCTCATGTTGTAATGTCAGTCTTTTAGCTGTCAAAAGGGCATGGAAAATCCATTTTTGCTGACCGTTTGTTAATTTTCATGAAGTAGGTAAATAATTTAAAAGACCGTGTACATCAGTGAATATTAAAGACTGTTCCAGTACAAAAGGTATCTCCAAAAAGGTACCTCCTCCCATAAAGAATCAACTACTGGATATTGCCAAAAATATGTTTAAAAGAAACATTAATTGCATTGCACCACCAGCAATTAGCCGAATTAGACGATCCCTTATCAAAGAGATGTTGTAGTGTCCAATAGATATGAAACAAATGTTTTTGCTGAATAAGACAGCTTAAGATCCATAGGTAGACACCAAAGTGGTGATCTACTGATTAGGCATTTTGTGGTGGTGCCTACAGCACTTTCTCAAATTCCCGAATGTGCCCATGGGTCCATGAAGGTTGGGGACCCCTGCTCCAACTTATATGAAGCTTGAAATCACGCTAAACTGCAGAGCAGGCATGGCCTAATTATATTATGTCTATTCTCGGCACAAAATGCATTAGTCCTCTCCCACAAAGCAGAGGATACCATTGGAGACCCCAGCTGGCTGAAGAACTAACATTTCTGTCTCCTCCACTGAATACTCACATTTATTTGTTTAACATGGATATACTTTTAATGATATATTATATTGTATCTTCCTATCTGTTTCCACAGCCAGAGTGGAAAGTCAGGGTTTCTATCAAGAAAAATAGTGGAGGGCCTAAATGAACCCTTGCTATCCCCAAAAACACAGTGGATAAGGGCTGCACATGTTCACCTCTCTTATACTGCCAGGGAATATCTCTATCATTAGCAGCCAGCACACAGGAGCTCACTGTTGCCTGGTGGGACATGGAAGAAATAGGAGTCAACATGGAGTCAACATTGGAGTCAACATGAGTCAACATTGACCTGAAGGATGCATGGTGACTTCCCTCCTCCCCTATATAATCCTTTTGACAGTGAAGAAGAACTGTCCATTTGTGGATGAAAGGATTACAAAGGCACTGGTTTCCCTCATGAATTTTCACTGGTCCCTAATTTGTGTGACACACATGAGCACGCACACACACACACACACTGACCTTGAGAAAGTTGCCTTTTTTATTTTCGTGAGTTCAAATCTGAGTTTAATTGGCTCAGTGTTTTGCTGTCTGTGTCGTTCGATCCTGAAATAAATTATGTGAAATTTAGCCTTCATATCAATTTCTTGGAATCCCTTGGCTCTCATGCACCTCACAGGAACTGTATTGTTTCAGTGTCAACATTCTGTTGATGACACATGCATCATGAGCAGATAGAATGTTGATGAACATTCCATGACATGATAGCCATTCAGCCAGTGACAGGGGAGGAGCTCACAGGGAAGATGTAACAGCCAGTTTTAAGCCATTCGCTATTGTCATCATTATCACTGTTATTACATAACTGAGAAAATGTGAAGTCATGCTGATTTCCATAGGCCTGTAGCTATTGAGCAATTTATCCATCTGCCTTTAGCTTTTCACCTACTTTCAATGTTTCACAAAAACATTGGGTGCTGAAACACACAGCAACATCTGTTCATGGTTGGATGACTACTGGTTGCCTTTTACTAAATAAATATGAACACATTGCCATCATATACATATGCATGTTAATTCATACCCACCTGAACATTAACATAATTTCTCAGTTACAAAGCCCTATGATTGGATTGCCAGTTCCTGCAATTTTATAATGAGTCATGGTTGGAGAAGTTCTAATAAGGTCTTTAAGATACCTACCATTCCACCATCAGGAAACACAAAAGGGGTAGATCTGCAACCATCAACAGTCAGACCACTTCAGCTACCAGTTCTGGGGGGTTTCAAACTAAAAAAAAACTTTCCTAAGTTGAAAAAAAAACAGGTCAAGCCCTACCAAGTATAAAATACTGTCCGGTCTCATGAATTGACCACAGCTGCACCAGTGTAAAAAGCAGGATGTGCTCCTTCAGAGAAAATTCTATCCAGGAACATAATCCACCCAAAGCACCCCATCTCCCACCTGGTGGCCCAGTTGGACCCCCAGGCAGCAGTCTATCTTCCAAGAAAGCTGCTTGCTGGGCCTTGGTTTCCCCTCCATATAATGGGTGAAAAGGGGAACTGGTGACCTCCTAGGTTCCCAGTGTCTCCCATCTTGGTCTGTCAGTGAGGAACCAGACATGTTCAGGCTGGTATGGCCATAGGAACTTGCATGCTATTGGGGACTGGGGACAAAGCATGGGCCTCCTCGT
Organism: Heloderma suspectum; assembly: GCF_057233095.1. NCBI lineage: Eukaryota > Metazoa > Chordata > Lepidosauria > Squamata > Helodermatidae > Heloderma > Heloderma suspectum. The sequence goes on from NC_139458.1 coordinate 140,563,045, forward strand.
CAGCAAGCCAGCTAGTTCATTGGTGGCTAAGAGAGGCAAATTCCAGCTCAGCTGCCAGATCCACCTCCTGGAGAAGGCAAGATCTACCTTATTGGGTTCTTGTGCAAATTACAATAAGTCTGGAAGATGGCCAATGTAACACCAGTTTTCAAAAAGGGATCCAGGGGGGATCCAGGAAATTACAGGCCAGTTAGCTTAACGTCTGTTCTGAGTAAATTGGTTGAAGGCATTATTAAAGATAAAATTAGGAAGCATAAAGAGGGACAAGCCCTGCTGAAAAAGAATCAACACGGCTTTCATAAACGTAAGTCCTGTCTCACTAACCTTTTTGAGTTCTTTGAGAGTGTCAATAAACATGTAGACAGGGGTGATCCGGTAGACATTGTTTACTTGGACTTCGAAAAGGCTTTTGACAAAGTCCCTCATTGAAGACTCCTGAGCAAACTTAGCAGCCATGCCTCTTATGGATCAGTAACTGGTTAAAGAACAGAAAGCAGAGAGTAGGAATAAATGGGAAATTCTCCCAATGAAGGGGAGTAAATAGTGGAGTCCCACAGGGATCTGTATTAGGGCCAATGCTTTTCAGCCTGTTCATTAATGATTTGGAATTAGGAGTGAGCAGTGAAGTGGCCAAGTTTGCCGATGACACCAAATTATTTAGGGTGGGTAAAACAAAAAGGGATTGTGAAGAGCTCCAAAAGGATCTCTCCAAATTGGGAGAATGGGCATCTAAATGGCAAATGCAGTTCAATGTAAGCGAGTATAAAGTGATGCACGTTGGGGCAAAAAATCCCAACTTCAAGTATAGCCCGATGGGATCTGAGCTAGCAGTGACCGACCAGGAAAGAGAACTTAGGGTTGTGGTGGACAGCTCAATGAAGATGTCAACCCAGTGTGCGACCACTGTAAAAAAGGCTGACTCCATGTGAGGCATATTTAGGAAGGGATGTGAGAATAAAACTGTCAATATCATACTGACCCTATACAAAACTATGGTGCGGCCACACTTGGAATACTGTGTACAGTTCTGGTTACCACACCTAAAATAGATATTGTAGAGCTGGAAAAAGTGCAGAAAAGGGCAACTAAAATGATCGAGGGGCTGGAGCATCTCCCCTATGAGAGAAGGTTACAACAGCTGGGATTGCTTAGCTTGGAAAAAACAAGGGTAAGGGGAGACATGATAGAGATGTACAAAATTATGCATGGTGTGGAGAATGTGGATAGGGAGACATTTTTCTCCCTCTCTCAAAAAACTAGAACCCGGGATCATCCTATGAAGCTGATTGGTGGGAGATTAAGGACAGATATAAGGAAGTACTTCTTCACACAGCGCATAGCTAAACTATGGAATTCGCTACCACAGGATGTAGTGATGGCCACCAATTTGGAAGGCTTTAAAAGGGGGTTAGACAAATTCCTGGAGGAAAAGGCTATCAATGGCGACTAGTCCTGATGGGTATGTGCTACCTCCAGTACTGGAGGCAGTGAGCCTATGTACACCAGTTGCTGGGGAACATGGGTGGGAGGGTGCTGTTGTGCTCATGTCCTGCTTGTGGGTTCCTGGTCGACAGCTGGTTGGCCACAGTGTGATCAGAATGCTGGACTAGATGAACCCTTGGTCTGATCCAGCATGGCTCTTCTTATGTTCTTAAGATAATATATGTCAGGTGCTTTGAACACATTGAAATGCTTTATTGAGGTGCCTTGCCTGGCTGGGGTATCAGGAATCCCTTAGGAGGGCAAGTCCAGAATGGACAATGCATCTATCCGCAGGTGTCTGAAAGGTGAGTCTGGAGTGGGCAACAGATCTGCCACATACCATGGGGAAAAGGGTCCACTTTCCACACACAGCCATGTCTCCCAGTCACAGAGAGAGGCATGCGAGAAGGCTTCCAGGATGGATGCTGGACACTCTCTGTCATGTGGAAAGTAGGGAAATTAGGGGGTAATGTTCAAATCCTACATGAGGCCAGATTTACCAAATGCAAAGACTGGGTAAACCTGGCCTCTTTTCTTGCTGGCTGGGAGACTGTCTGAGTGCCGCCCAGAGAATGTGCTTACTAGGAGCCCTCACAATTGGCAGGGATCGCTTGCCAGAACAGGCTTACTGAAACTTCATGCAATCCATTGGTGCCAAAATGTCCCACATAATGAAGACAGTGATGCCAGCGTGACTCCACCTTCTCCCAGAGGCACTGTTTAGGGAGGTCAGGGGGTGGTGGATATTAAGTCACCACTGCTCTTGCCCATGTTTCAAAATATTTAAGGAAGAAGGAAAGCAGAGGAACAAAGGGCTTGGTTTTAAATTTCTTTATTCCCAGCTTAAATTCAAGTATTCTCATTTATGGATGAAACTACTAGCCCTCTTTTCCCCAGCCAAGAAGAATCAGCCCACTACCACATTCCCTATATTGTACCCCCTGGCCCAGGTCAGAGTTTTGTTTTTAATATCTGCAGCAGTTTAAAGCCCATTCTTGAAGGCCCTTTGTACTGCCATTTTAAAACCCCTGAACAATAGATGCACATTCCTTTTCTAACTTTCTTTTGTTCTGCTTGAAAATTCAGTCTTGGTTGGCTTGATGATGAGCTCTGGCCAAACCTCTGAACCGCAAGATAAATCTTGGCACAGAACTCTGGTAAATGCTGCCATTGTTGATTTGATCTATGAAGTAATTGCTGATTACAAGAAACTTTGTTCAAGAAACTGTAGTGACCCAATAAGCACTTTGTAACACTTCAGACAGAGCGGGCTAGAATAAAAAACCAACCACGCGCTGAAGTAGATAAGAATAAAAAACAGACTAACCACTCCACTGCCTGAAGAGCTGGTTGTTGGCCAATCTGCTCCAGTCACGAGAGGTGTGACAAAGCTATGAGCACATCCATTTTGGAACAATGCCAGGAAAAGGTTGCCAGGCTCCAGCCAGAGATTCTGCATTTTCCCTTTAAAAGCTCTGCAGCTACAAAGGGTGAGGCAACTTCAGGGACCAAGCATTGGACACAGGGTGGCCATGTGTTCTACTTGACATAGGACAGTCCTCTATTTGAAGGGCTGCCCTGTCCAAGTCCAGTTTAAAGATAAATAACCGTAAGAAGGGAGCAGCAGAAGTTGCCCACCAACAGTGACCAGCTCATCAACACAATGAACAGGCACACAGGTCACTTGGTCATAGCTTTCCCCACTATGGGGAGAGGGACTATATTTCTACTTAAATTACAATAACTATTTTTAAAATGTGCATCTATACACAAAATTAGCAAATGCAAACTTTATGCAAATCTGTGTCCTCTTTTTGCCTCTTTTTTGTGATTATCCTCTTTTATGGCAATGGGTAAGTGGCCACCCTAATTGGGTTGGGGGACAGTACACTTTATTGAGCTCAGCCCAGGCGGCAACACCATTACTATATGGTGTGGGGCAGGAAATTAGACTAACCTGTAGATCATGATTGTGAATATTTTGGAGCTGTGCGTAGAGATGTGAAGGCCTGGGAAAAAAACCAGAAAAATAACAGAAAAATAAGGAAAACAACCCATTTTTCCCCCAAGGACTGTTTCTTTTTTCTGAAAAATTGGAAAAATTGAACAGGTTTGGATTATGAAATAGTTTCTTTTAGAATTTAACACAAGGTATTTATAAATTTCTACCCAGCCTTTACTCCCCCTAAAATGATTTCTAAAAAACTATGTAATAAGAACACTTTTATAGAAAGACTAGAGACGTAAAATGTCTGGAAATAATGAAGACATGGGAGGAATTTTAAAAAAATTCTCTCTGTAAGATTCCTAGCATAGCTAGTTCTTTCAGTCCTTATTAAAATTATTGATCTAAAGTATATTTTACTGATAGACATGTATGCTCAGTTTCTCAACATGTGAGTAGAGTCACCACTGTGCATTCTTGACAGTAAATGTGCATTCGTGACAGCTTGGGTTTTGTTCTATAGAGTCCTGTGTTTCTGATGCTGTTGTTGTTGTTGTTCATGCTGTAGCAGTCATTTAATGTAGTTCTAATCTATTCAGACAATGATTACAAATGTACTGGGTTTACTTTTACAAGTTTTAAAATATAATGATAATTTCATGAGCAAACTAAGTCATACATAAAATAACTTTAGGAACAGAAAGGCTGCTTTACGTTCCTAAAGCAGCCCTCCCAACCTGGTGCCCTCCAGATGTTTTGGACTACAGTGCCCAGCATTCCTGTCCATTGACCATGCTGCCTGAGGCTGATGGGAACTGAAGTCCAACATACCTAGAGTGCACCAGGCTGGGGAAGCCTATCTTAAAGCAAAAAAGTGACTTTAGATCTGTAAAGAGTGCTAAAAAAAACAACTATTGCTTATTTTCCAATTTTTCCAAAATTTCCCATTTTTCCTAAAAAAAAAAACAACTTGAAAAAAACACTTCCCCCCCCGCCATGGCCTCAAACTTTCCAGAAATTTTACATCTCTAGCTGTGCACAAAGGGCCTCTTGAAATTCTCCACCCTCCTTTCAGGCAGAGAAATTGGGGTACCATTTGGCCGAATTTCTCCAGGGGGGGGAAAATTCTCAACAGTGTCTCACAGGGAGGGCTCACCACTGGCAGAGGTTGTAGAACTGCTTTTTTCTTTTTTCATCAGGGTGTTTGTTTTTTTTGTGCTGCTTGCACAAGTGAAACAGCCTCAACTGTGTTGGCAGGCTGGCCCCAGTTTTGCATCCACCACAATGCAGATGTGTGTGGGGGGGTAGTGTTGTGTCTAGCTCTGTGAGCTAGCGCTATGCCAAAATTTGTACTCCATTTTCCAGAACATTTTCTTCCCTCATAAAAGAGGCTTTATAATTTAATTATGAATTAACTTCTTATTGTTAAAGATAAATAACCATAGGAAGCAGTGGAGGCTGGTAGCTCCGATGGCAGTGTGGCGAATCCACTCCAGGTTTCAGTTATTTGATCGCTCCTCTAGAGTTCTGAATGGTTTTGACTGAAACCTGAAGTGGATTCACCACTCCACTGCCATCAGAGCCACCGGCCTCCACCAATAGGAAGGGAGACCAGCAGGGGCCCTGAAGTTGCCCATCCACCATTAGCACCTGGGCGAAAGACTGAGCAGCAAGGTCACAGGTCACCTGGCCACAGTCTTCCCCATGATGGTGAGATGTATTGTATTGATAGTTATTATTTCTAAATTGACAACTATGATTACTAATTAGTACATGCAAATTATATGCAAATTGGTGTCCTCTTTTGACCACTTTTTTAGTGATGCGTTTCTCCCCCCCCCAGCTATGCGTAAGTGGCCAACACCTGAATCCCAGCTGGTGTTTGTTCCACTACATCAAGTACTGAACGAAAGCCCTTGAAAACAAATTGAGTTTCTACCAAAAAGCCTTCAAGGCCTGCATTTATGCCCATCAACTAAGGAACAACCCTTTGTTCCCTATAGTTTGACTCTGGCTTTTGATCTGACTCAACTATTCAGTTGCTATGAATAGATACTTCTCCCATCCTTCGTGTCTGGCTAATAGGATGCAGTTTATAGCTGTTTCCTCTCTCTGAGTACTTGAGGTTTTGTATTTTGATGTGTGTGTTTTTTAAAAAAAATTGATTGTGTGCTTTTGTATTGAAAAAGAAATAAATAGGTTTTTTTTAAAAGGTTCCTTGTGTATAGATGATGAAATTAAACAGAACATCCCTTGTATTAAAAAGGCAGACAATATTATCCACTGTTTATTGATACTTTTTCTATGTCATTATCCAAAGACTCTTATTTTCTACTACCAATAGGATATTGACCTGCACATCTACTAGATGTCGGTGAACAAAAATGTCCTGTGCTGGAACTTTACTTGTCTTTGAAATCCATAAATATCTGTACTTAGTACATTACATTCAAAGCAAACCCACATCTTTCTTAGGCAGATCATAATACTTTAATTGGTAAAGCATGATAATAAGGCCAAGCCATAAATTTAAAATGTGGTTACCTTTAAACAATGATGAACAACAAAGGATTGTTAGAACTGCCACTTCAAGTCATACACAGGAAATTGCATCAATGGCACTGGTGGGAGAAAGAAATGCAACGTGTCTGCTAGGGGTGACATGGCACCCCAACATTAATGCAGCTATTATTCAAATGTTGCTCATAATATTTAAGTCAAATACTGAGCTTCAGGCCTCCTTCTGATTATATATTTCCAGTGCTGAGTATACTATCCATCTGTCTGGGTGATTATTTAGGGAAATGTCAGCAAAAACAATAGACCTGTTTCTGAAAGCAAAAATGGAAACAACACCATTGTTTTGTTAATCCTAACTAGTTTATGTTTGTTTGTTTTTAAAAATCTGATATTTTCCAAGGTTCAAAATATAAGCTTGAAATGTGTCAACAAGCTAAACTCAAGGAGGCTCTGGGTGCTTCCAGATAGAGGACACCTAGTGCTACCAGTCAAAAGACATCAGCCTGGCTTAATTTACCCATGGGAGCTGTCATGTTGTGCTGGGTGCTTGTGGGCTCCATTTTTCCATGGCACCCACCTGGCTTGCCATGGCTTGTCATGTAATGTGAACCCAGGCATCAGGGGTCCTTTGGCTTGAGGATTGTCTGACTCTCAAACAACCCCTACCACAGGGCAAGCCAGGTGCTCATGAGTGCCATGCAAAAATTATGGCACAACCGCAACAGCCCCCATGGGTAAATTAAGCCACTGTGGGCTGTTGTATTGTGTGAACAGGCCCACTGTGTAGCTATTCTGTTTTTCTGTCCCTAACAGATTTTCTGTGGTAAAGAAGAAGATGGAAGAAGCAGTGGGAAAACATGGGAGGGCTACAAATAAAAGGCAATGTGCTCTGGACTTCCTCAATCCCACAGCTGAGGTATGGCGATTACATAAGAAATGTCTTGTCTGAAAGCACCCTTCTTGAATGCTGTCCTTTAAATAATAATAATTTTAAAAACCTGCCAAGTTTTATAACTCCTTGAAGAGCTTTCAGACAAATTCTGAGGCCATCACGAGCCTTCTGAGGCCATCAGGGTGGTGGTAAATGCCTCCCTTGAGGAGAGAGTGATGCCATCAGCCCTCAAGGAGGCAGTGATAAGACCGCTTTTTAAAAAGCCCTCCTTGGATCCCCAAGTTCTGAACAACTTTCGCCCAGTCTCGAATCTGCCATTTTTGGGCAAGGTGATTGAGCGGGTGGTGGCGATGCAGTTGAAGGCACACTTGGAAGAAGCCGATTATCTAGATCCATTTCAGTCGGGCTTCAGGCCTGGGAATGGGACAGAAACGGCCTTGGTCGCCTTGGTGGATGATATGAGGAGGTGCTCTGGATAGGGGCGAATGCTCCTTCCTTGTTCTCCTTGACCTCTCAGCGGCTTTTGATGCCGTTGACCACGGTATCCTCCTGGACCGCCTGGAGGGGTTGGGCATTGGCGACACCATATTATGGTGGTTCCGGTCCTTCCTCTCTAGCAGCTACCAGAGGGTAGCACTGGGAGAGGAGGTTTCGGACCTGTGGCCACTCACTTGTGGGGTGCCACAGGGTTCCATCCTTTCCCCAATGCTATTTAACATCTATGTAAAGCCACTGGGGGCTATCATCAGGAGGTTTGGGGTGTGGTGTCATCAATATGTGGACGACACGCAGCTCTACCTCTCATTCAAATCTTCACCAAGGTTGGCCATAGAATCCCTGTCCAAATGTCTGGAGATGGTAAGTTGCTGGATGGGGAAGAAAAAGCTGAAGCTGAACCCTGACAAGACCAAGGTACTTTTGGTGGGAGACAAGAAGAGGTTGGGGGATGTTGACCTGGTGTTGAATGGGGTACGGCTACCCTGGAAAGACCAGGTCCACAGCTTGTGGGTCATCTTAGACTCCCAGCTGTCCATGGAGACTCAGGGGTCAGCTGTGAGCTGGACAGCACTGTACCAACTCCATCTGATACGGCGGCTGCGCCCCTACCTTCCTGACCATCTGCTCCCATCGGTAGTACATGCCCTGGTCTCCTCTTGTTTAGACTACTGTAATGCGCTCTACGTGGGGTTACCCTTGAAGGCGGTTCGGAAGCTGCAGCTGGTACAGAACGTGGCGGCTCGCCTGATTAAAGGCAGCCACCGGCGAGATCACATCACTCCAGTGCTGAAGGAGTTGCACTGGTTACCAGTTGTTTTCCGGGCCAAATTCAAGGTGTTGATTTTGACCTTTAAAACCCTTTTGAACTTTTGAAACCCTGTACGGTTCCGGCCCAGCCTATCTCAAGGAGCACCTCCAGCAACATCAGATAGGCCGCTCAACAAGATCAGCCTCGGATGGCCTTCTCTCTGTCCCATCAGCCAGGACAGCTAGGCTGGTGGGGACGAGGGAGAGGTCCTTCCCTGTGGTGGCCCCCACTCTGTGGAACTCCCTCCCTACGGAACTCCGCCATGCCCCCTCTTTAACGAGCTTACGTCATGCATTAAAAACGTGGTTGATCAGACAGGCATTTGGGATGGGTTAGGGAAATTTTAGAAATATGATGTTTTTAATGTAGAATTTTATTGTTTTGAACTGTTTTTATTGTCATACATTGCCCAGAGTGGCTGGGTGACCAGCCAGATGGGCGATTAATAAAATAAATAAATAAATAAATAAATGAAGCTCATCACAAGATGCAGATAATGCTTGTCCTGCTCTAAATCTTCCACTTTAACCCTAAACGTTTTTCTGTAAAGGCCCTAACTTTTAGATTAGGCCATTAATAGGGGGCATTGCCCTCAGTGCTGGTTCCAAATATTGGGGGATCCCTGAGTACAACTGTTGCCACTGCCAATCCACTTGTGCCTTCCTCTGGGCCCAATCCACACCACCTGCCAGAGAGAGAGGCGAAGGTGTGCAGAGGTTGCTGCTCCTTCACATTGTTCGCTCATTCGGAGAGGGCAGGTGAATAGGCAGCAACTGCTTGGAGAAGGAACAGCAGGCCAGGAAGCTCCAAGGATTGGCATTGAGTCCCTTGCTGGGATATGGGCCAGGGCAAGTGCCCAGTGATGCCTACCCCTGATGCTAGCCCTGCTCTGTGAGGAGGAGGAAGAGATGCACTGAGCTAGGAGGTGAGACTCAGGGCCAAATTAGTTGTGACTGTTATGTAGTTCGGTGTTGCACAGTTCATTTTTGTTAAATAGCCAGCATGGGAAGTCCCAAGCCATTCTGGGACTGATCAGAATCAACACCCCACATACACCGTGCCTGCTACTGGAAATGGGGGGAAAGCGCCAATTGATACCAATGGGAGTTTTCTTTCCATAATAAATAGCAGGTACAAGGGGAAGCCATTCCGATCAGGACCATGGCAGGAGCAAAAGGTTAAAGCCCCACCCCCTTCTCCTATGCCATAGTCCTTATCTGGATCAAGACCCCCCTGCACTGGCTATTTGATTAACAAAAATCCACTATGGCCCATTTGTATCTTTGTAATGAGAGACTTTCTGCAGAAAGAAGGCTAACAATTCTGTGGCTTATTGACTCCCTCTAGTGGCAGGAGTTGATATAGTTACATATGGCTTTGACTGACTTCTGTCCTATTGGGCCTGTTCATTGATGCCACCGTTACTGCCATTTCTACTACTAGGATTGCTACCTTTTTTCTGTCAAAGCTTCTGACTATGGGCATTTCTACACAAGGCTTTTATTGCATGCTTGTGACTGGTCACTCACAGAAATTTGGGTGTCCTTTACATGACGTCGTCAACCTCCAGGGCACATCTAGCAGTTTTTGAACTTTAGCCCGCTTTTAAAAAGATTAGAGATAATGCACTATTTAAATGTAAATCTGTTTTAATGGCCATTAATTGTGCAGTTCCGTTATAACCACAACCTGAGTACTGATTGGGCCGGAGTAGGAAAATCACAACTGCCCTTTACCCCCTCTACTGTTCCTCCAGCGTGTCTGCCTGTTGACCTGGGATGGGAGAATTTTCTTGCCCAGGGTAGGAGAGGCTCAAAGCAAGCATGGAGCTGGTGGGAGGAGGAAGAAGAAGACAGCGACCCCCCATGTAAACACCTGACTGCAACTTTAGGAAGCCCTGCGCCGCTTTGCATAGAGAGAGAGAGAGAGAGAGAGAGAGAGAGACTTGGATGTGTTGGGAGACCCACTGATTCATGGCTTGCTTTCTCACTCTCCACCCCAGAGGCTGCAGAGAACTTTCAGCCCATGTCATCTTGTGTAAGGAGCTGATCTTTAATCCTGCATAGAATCTGGAAGCAGAAGCCCTGGTAAACTGCAGAATAAAAAGCCTGGTGCAGTGAACCCTATGTCTCTAACTGATGCACAGCTGGTAAAAATTCAGCAAGTGAAGCTTTTTCCCTATCACTGCATCTCCCTGTAGGTAGAAACTTCACCTGTGAAATCTCTGCCAGACATGCTGTTGCCAAAGCTTAGGTGGGGGGGGGGGAGTGGCAACCCTAATTTACTACTATCCAATATTTATGAAGTGCTAACAGTGGGGGCAATGAAACAAGGCTTTGTCATGCAATCGCTCTACTTCATTCACAGAATTTAATTGGGGGGGTATCAAAATGAAGATATTTTAAATTTGTCACCCTCCTGTGTTTTCCCATCACTTCTTCCATCTTTTTTCTTTCCACAAAAAATCCATTAAGGAAGAAAAGATGGTACACAATGTCTTTTGACTGATAGCACTTGGAGCCCTTTGCCTGGAAGCACCCAGTGTACAAAGATCCTAGAAGGATTAAAACTTAAGTCCCTAATCCTGGCTATTTCAATGGAGCCTGCTTCCAAATAAATGTGCTTAGTTTTGCTGTTCAAGAAAGACCAAGATTCAAATCCCTCTGTTACCTTGGCAGTGGAGGAGCTACTTCCACGTGGTCCCCTCCCATGCTGCTCCAGTAACTCTTAAACCACAGACCACATGGGATGGATATGATGGTGAAGCGGAAGCAGCCACATCATTTTGCCTGCCCCACATGATTCCTCTTCTTATGTGATCAGAGTGGTGTAGGGCTGGATCACATGGAAGTAGCTTCCATGCCCTCAAAGGTAACATATGAATCAGGCCTAAGATAAAACAACAAGAAGTCTTGTGGCACCTTCAAGACTAACTAAGGTTGCATTCCTATGCATGTCTAGATGGAAAATATTCCTGCAACTTCCAGCATTCCCCAGCGAGCCAGTGAAGCTTTCCAGGCTTTTTTGGAAAAATTGGAAACTTTGGAAAAATGGGAAAATAAGCAATACTTATTTTTTTAGTGCTCTCTACAGATCTAAAGTCACTTTGTTGCTTTAAGACAGCCTTCCCCAACCCAGTGCCCTCCAGATATTGTAGGACTGGCTGAGTTGTAGGACTTTTTTCCCATCTAAACATGCATAGATGGAAAATTTATGTTAATTTATTCATGTTAATTTATTCTGGCATAAGCTTTTGTGGACACCGTTTGCTTCATCAGATGCATGATGAGTCCATGCATTTAAGGTCCCATGGCATGCGACTCTAATGAGAAAAGGAATCCAAGATAGGTAGGAGTTTTTAAAAAAGGAAATTCTCAAGGCACAATTACAAACCATTCCAACAAGAAAAAAAAGGTGGAAGACAACAGAAGAAGCCAATGTGGCTTCACAAAAAGCTTAGAGATGACCTGGAAACAAACAGGGACACATATAGGAAGTGGAAGGAAGGCCAAGCTACAATGGAAGAGTACAGGCAGGTAGCACAGAATTGCAGGGATGGCGTCAGGAAGGCTAAAGCTGAGAACTAGCTGAGGTTAGCGAGGGATGCTAAAAACAACAAAAAGTCTTTCTTCAGATATGTGCATAGTAAAAGACAGAGGAAAGAAATGGTGGTTCAACTGTTTAATGAGGATGGCAAAATGATAACAGATGGCAAAGAAAAGGCAGAAATGCTCAATTCCTACTTCGGCTTAGTCTTCTCCCAAAAGAGGGTCTATGACCCACCCACCCACCTCACCCCCTGCTGGCAAAGGCAGAGTATAGGCTGAAGGGGCAGGATTGCAGCTTGAGATTGATAGGCATATGGTCAAGGAACACTTAATTACTTTGAATGAGTTCAAATCTCGAGGGCCAGATGAACTGCATCCTAAAGTAATAAAGGAACTGGCAAAAGAACTCTCAGAACCACTGTCTATTCTCTTTGAGAAATCATGGAGGACGGGTGAAGTGCCAGATGATTGGAGGAGGGCTAATGTTGTCCCTATCTTCAAAAAGGAGGAAACTGGGAACTACAGACCAGTCAGTCTGACATCAATCTCTGGGAAAATTCTGGAGCAGATGATAAAGCAATCCATCTGTAAGCACCTTGAAAACAATACAGTGATTATTACTCGAAGCCAACATGGATTTGTCAAGAACAAATCCTGCCAGACTGATCTGATCTCATTTTTTGATCAGGTAACTTCCCTTGTGGACTGTGGGAATGCTGTGGATATATCTCAACTTCAGCAACGCTTTTGACAAAGTGCCCAATGATATCCTGATTAGCAAGCTATCTAAAAGTGGGCTAGATGAAACAACTCTCAGGCGGATCCACAGCTGGCTACAGAATTGGACTCAAAGTGTGCTTATCAATGGTACCTTCTCAAACTGGGGAGAGGTAACAAGCGGGGTACTGCAGGGCTCAGTCCTGGGCCCAGTGCTCTTCAACATTTTTATTAATGACTTGGAGGAGGAGGTGCAGGGCAGGCTGATCAGATTTGCAGATGACACAATATTGGGTAGGATAGCTAATACCCTGGAAGACAGAAACAAAATTCAAAGTCATCTTGATAGGCTGGAGTGCTGGGCAGAAAACAACGGAATGAAATTTAACAGGGATAAATGCCGAGTTCTGCACCTAGGAAAAAGAAACCAAATGCACAGTTACAAGATGGGTGATATTTGGCTCAGCAATACTACAAGTGAGAAGGGTCTTGGAATTGTTGTAGATCACAAGCTGAATATGAGCCAACAATGTGATGTGGCTGCAAAAAAGGCCAATGTTCTTTTGGGCTGCATTAATAGAAGTATAGCTTCCAAATCATGTGAAGTACTAGTTCCCCTCTAGTCAGCACTGGTTAGGCCTCATCTCGAGTACTACGTCCACCGCACTTTAAGAAGGATGCAGACAAGCTGGAGAGGGTTCAGAGGAGGGCAATGAAGATGATTAGGGGACGGGAAACAAAGCCCTATGAGGAGAAACTGAAAGAACTGGGCATGTTTAACCTTGAGAAGAGAAGACTGAGGGGAGATAGCGTTCTTCAAGTACTTGAAAGGCTGTCACAGAGAGAAAGGCCAGGATCTCTTCTCCATCATCCCAGAGTGCAGGACACGGGATAATGGGCTGAAGTTACAGGAAGCCAGATTCCGGCTGAACTTGAGAGAAAACTTCCTGTTAGAGCAATACGACAATGGAACCAATTCCCTAGGGAGGTGGTGGGCTCCCCCACACTGGAGGCGTTCAAGACAAGGCTGGGCAGCCATCTGCCAGGGATGCTCTGACTTGGATTCCTGCATTGAGCAGGGGGTTGGACTCGATGGCCTTATGGGCCCCTTCCAACCCTACTATTCTATTATTCTAATAAAGTAGCCAGTGTCCACAAAACCTTATGCCAGAATACATTTCTTAGTCTTTAAGATGCCATAAGACTCTCTGTTGTTTTCGCTGCAACAGACTAATATGGCTGGCCCTCTGGAAGTTAGCCCTAAGATAGGAAATGTAATAATGGCTTGAAAAAGCAGTAGCAAAGATAGAGTTACTGTCATATTGTTTGTTGCAGATATTAGATCAGGGCAGGGCAGACGTCAGGCTTGTGGGATCCCTGTGGTCCACTAAGAGCCAGGCACAGATCTGTGGGGCGGGGAGTGGAATCAGTTATTTACTGCACCCCATGAGCCATATACGGGGATAGAAAAACTCCTCTGTGGGAGTTAGTATTGAACAGGGATTCTAACACAAAGAATCGAAGTGGCTAGTAGAGCTTCACAAAGACCTGGTTAAAAACAACCAGTTAATACTTCCATTTTACAAGAGAGGAACACCAGGGATAAGAGACAAAAGATTAGTCAGAGGCCATCCATGTCAGATTTTTTTTTAATTAATTTTACTTTCTATTGTTAAGCTACTCGGAATCAGAAACCTTTGCCAATCTATTACAAATCACTGAGAGTTCTACCAATAGATTCTGCCTATTAGTTGATTAGGATTAGTTGATGCTTTTCAGAGATCAAGGCAGTGGAAGCTGGTGGCTCTGTTTTTTAGTGGGGCTGTGATTCCATTCTGGGTTTCAAAATAGGTTCAGCACTGTGGATAGCTCCATCAGAGTTCTGGCTGGTTCAAACTGAAACCCAGAATGGATGCACAGCCCCACTGAAATCAGAGCCACCGGCCTCCACTGGATCAAGGCAGTTGTGCTTGTCTAGGAATAGAGGCTTGTCCGTGGCTTTGAAATACTGGGGAAAGACATGAGGGATGCTGTGCCCTGGATGGCACACATCTAGAAGCCCCAGGGATGTGGCTTCTTGTGCCAAGGCAATTGCAGGCAGCCCCAGTATTATGTATGTGCGTATTAAGAACATAAGAAGAGCCATGCTGGATCGGACCAAGGGTCCATCTAGTCCAGCATTCTGTTCACGCAGTGGCCAACCAGCTGTCGACCAGGAACCCACAAGCAGGGCATGAGCGCAACAGCACCCTCCCACCCATGTTCCCCAGCAACTGGTATACATAGGCTCACTGCCTCTGGTACTGGAGGGAGCATATAGCCATCAGGACTAGTAGCCATTGATAGCCTTTTCCTCCAGGAATTTGTCTAACCCCCTTTTAAAGCCATCCAAACTGGTGGCCATCACTATTTCCTGTGGTAGCGAATTCCATAGTTTAGCTATGCACTGTGTGAAGAAGTACTTCCTTATATCTGTCCTTAATCTCCCACCAATCAGCTCCATAGGATGACCCCGGGTTCTAGTATTTTGAGAGAGGCAGAAAAACATCTCCCTATCCACATCATGTATAATTTTGTACACCTCTATCATGTCTCCCCTTACCCTCCTTTTTTCCAAGCTAAGCAATCCCAACTGTTGTAACCTTTTCTCATAGGGGAGATGCTCCAGCCTCTCGATCATTTTAGGTGCCCTTTTCTGTACCTTTTCCAGCTCTACAATATCTTTTTTTAGGTGTGGTGACCAGAACTGTGCACAGTATTCCAAGTGTGTTCACACCATAGTTTTGTATAGGGGCAATATGATGTTGGTAGTTTTATTCTCAATTCCTTTTCTAATTATGCCTAACATGGAGTCTGCCTTTTTTACAGCGGCCGCACACTGGGTTGACATCTTCACTGAGCTGTCCACCAAAACCCGAAGATCTCTTTCCTGGTCAGTCACTGCTAGCTCAGATCCCATCGGGCTATATTTGAAGTTGGATTTTTTTGCCCCAACGTGCATCACTTTACACTTGCTTACAGTGAACCGCATTTGCCATTTAGATGTCCATTTTCCCAGTTTGGAGAGATCCTTGTGGAGCTCTTCACAATCCCTTTTTGTTTTACCCACCTAAATAATTTGGTGTCGTCGGCAAACTTGGCCACTTCACTGCTCACTCCTAATTCCAAATCATTAATGAACAGGTTGAAAAGCATTGGCCCTAATACAGATCCCTGTGGAACCCCACTACTTCCCTCCATTGGGAGAATTTCCCATTTATTCCTACTCTCTGCTTTCTTTTCTTTAACCAGTTACTGATCCATAAGATGACCTGTCCTCTTATAACATGACCACTAAGTTTTCTCAGGAGTCTTTGGTGAGGGACTTTGTCAAAAGCCTTTTGGAAGTCCAAGTAAATGATGTATACCAGATCACCCCTGTCTACATGTTTATTGACACTCTCAAAGAACTCAAAAAGGTTAGTGAGTCAGGGCTTACGTTTGCGGAAGCCGTGTTGATTCTTTTTCAGGAGGGTTTGTCCTATATGCTTACTAATTTTATCTTTAATAATGCCTTCAACCAATTTACCCAGAACAGACGTTAAGCTAACCGGCCTGTAATTTCCTGGATCCCCCCCGGATCCCTTTTTGAAAATTGGTGTTATATTGGCCATCTTCCAGTCCTCTGGTATAGGGGCTGATCTTAGGGACATGTTGCATATTTTGGTTAGAAGATCAGCAATTTCATATTTGAGTTCTTTGAGAACTCTAGGGTGGATACCATCTGGGCCTGGTGATTACATTTCTATACTGCTCAATAGCTGAAGCTCTCTAAACGGTTCACAGAAATTAAAACCACAAAATACATCATAAAATCCAATATAAAATATAATAGCTTAAGTACAACCAGAGTAAAACCCAGCAACAATGCAGAGATTTAAAATGCATTATCATTTGCTCAATGAATACAAGCTTCCAGCATGGATGGTAGGATACAGTGTACTATAGCAGGACCAAGTGTCATCTAAGGTTGCCAAATTTGGGGAGTGGGGAGGAGTGCTCCTGTATTTTTAATACCTGCATGACTGGGAGAAATTTAAGAGCCAATGCTTCTCCCATCACTGCCACTTTAAGCCAGGAAAAGTTTCATGTGATGAAGTAGTGCCAATGGAAGCTTCCCTCCCAGGGCTATTATCAGCTGGGGGGGACGATTTTTGGTGGAACTGTGGTGTGTGTGTGTGAGAGAGAGAGAGAGAAGAGGGCTATTTTCATCCGAATCACAGCAGTGGACGAAAGGGTTAAATTTTCTCTCCCTGTGGGCTGCAGTCCCAATGAAAATCCAAGCCCTGAGCAAGCCTGCTACAAATTAAAATAACAACAACAACAACCCAATGGGTTCTTTATTGCATGTTTAGCATCACATCAATTGTCCCTCAGAGCCACAGCACATGACATCAGAAGAAATAGTAACTGGAGACAGAGTTCCAGTCAAACACCTACATTAGTGAGGCAGTACTGTTTCACTTATAACATTATATCCCTCAACAAATTAATCCCCACATGTAGAGCTTTATGAGATTAGAGCACTACATAAGGAGCATTTCCTATCTTCCTTTTCTGCTACATAACCTCTGGGCGGCGCTGTGGTATAGTGGAATAGCACAACTACACAAGGAAAGCATGCACTTTCTTTCACTTTCACAATTAAATGATGCATTTTCCCTACTCTAAAAAAAACTCGCCAAAGCTGCTGGATAGACACAGAAGCAAAACTGGAGGGTCATGATGTCGTTTCAATAACTCGTAAGCCATGAGTAGGGAATGATGGGTGCATCATAAATGCCTCATGTAGAAAAGCCCATAGATGTCAGGTGAACTACCAAGGAAGCACATACCCAATTCAAGAGTGAGATGGGACACGTAGAGTGGGAAAGCATCTAGATGTTAGGATTATTTTTCAGTTACTCACCAATCTCTAACAAGCATCCAGTCCTAGATAATAGTGTGCTGCTGCTGCTACCTATCATCCCATGTCTCTCTCATCTCTCCACAGGCAACGAGGCAGCCATCCAACACCCCCAGATGTAAGGCTGTTCCCCCATCCATGGGAAAACATATGCAAGACCTACAGCAATAGCTGTGCATCTGCATTTGACATGAGTATGCAGTAATGGGGAAAGGTGCCCTTGTAACTCCTCAGTCATGCAGCTTTCCAAGGCACAGGGGCCCTGCAAGAACAAAAAGGCTGGCAACCCCATTGCTATATGATGCTGTCAGAATTATCTCTACAGATAATCATGTTTAATAAAAGCCATTTCAATTGCATCTCTATTCTATTCTATGTCTAGGAAATGCCTCTCTTATGATGGATAACAGATGGGAATCTCCTCCCACCATTAGTTATCACTTCCAGTACCTTCATGATGGACACACAGTCAGAAGGTGGCAGTGTGTTTTCGACCACAACACTCCTCCTGGGCTTAAAGTCTGTATCTTGCCCCCGAGCCTTGCCACCGGAGCACGAACAAGGGTGATGGGGCAAGCTTTGATGATATCCTGACACCTCAGGCCCGTAGTTACTTCTGGTGAGATAAACCAAGCAGTGGTGCTGGATGAAGTGGACGGGGGTTAAAAATAAGGTTTGGTGGGGAATTAGGGCGACAGCTGCCTGCACTGAGGCCATTGGTCAGAGTGCCAGTCACCAGGATCAGCGATCACCTGCACTGTGAAACATGGTCCAGAGCAGGCCCCTCTGCTCATTCTGCTGTATGGGGCTTTGGACTTCTGCCCCAAAGTCCCGCCCTGATGGCACCAGTGAAGGCTACTGGCTCCAATGTCAGTGGGGCTGTGAATCCTCTCTGGGTTTCACCCAGAACACTATAGGAGCTACCCAAGGTGCTGAAGCTATGGGGGGTTAGGGTTCAGCACCTTGGATATCTCCTTTAGAGTTCTGGCTGGTTCTGATTGAAAGCCAGAGCAGATTCACAGCCCACTGACACCGGAGCCACCAGCCTCCACTGGTGGCATCACTGCCAGTGGCTACTACAAGCAGGCTTGACTCCTAGTCCTGCCATCTTGTCCTTTTCCATCCGAAATGATTGTTGCTAGCAGGGACCCCAAAAAGTAGGGTTTACTTTCTAGTGGCCACATCTGCACCTTTCATGGGTAGGAATCAACCCCACATCCCTTGTTTCCCATTGCATTTCCTTTTCTTACTGACATACTACAAGCTAGCTCATAGTGTCACCTCCCGTCGCCTTGCTGTTGTAGCGTTCTTTCTTCCTTGTCTATGCGGGTCCCATTCCTCCCTGTCCCTTGCAAAACAGACACCAATTCACATAAGTTGTGTAAGTGCATTAGCTATCAGGAACCATTGGACAGTATCCATTGGTACTCCTACACAGAGTAGACTCATTGAAGGGAATGGGCCTAGTTTATGTAGGACTACCATTGGATATTGCCCATTAGTACTACAGTAGGACTCAAACCCTTCTTCCTGGGAAGCCTGCGGATTTCTAGTGCAAGGTGCTAACTACTGACTTATAGACGCCTGTGTAAGGGGTAAGAACATCAAAGAGTCTTGTGGCACCTTAAAGACTAACAAAGAGAGACCTTGGGGGTGAGTGGTTCCCGTGTGCAGAAGAGAGGCTTGTTACCTTTTCCGCATGGGACTGTACTCCCCCTGAAGGCACAGGTTCATAGGCTTGGGGTATGCCTAGATTTTTAGCTGTTTAAAGTGTTTTTAAATTTTGTATATTTAATTTTTTATGCTGTATTTATCTTGTGTATTGTTGTGAACCACCCAGAGAGCTTCAGCAATTGGGCTTTATAGAAATTATGACGATGATGATTGATGATGATGATCAAAACAACATATCTGTAGTTGTCACTGGAGGCCCAAGTGACCTTGGCAGCTCAGAATGCCTTTTTCCAACTTTGTTTGGTACCTCAAGCTACAACCACTCCCAGGCAGGGATAGCTTGGCCATAATGGTGCAAGCTCTGGTAACCACACTGCAATGCACTCTATGTGGGGTTATCCTTCAGGCCAGCTCGGAAGCTGTAGTTAGTGCAGAATGCAGCTGCCCAGCTGTTGTCAGGTGCCACTCCAAATCAGAATGTAACACTAATGCTGAAGGGTCTGCACTAGCTGCCCATCTGCTTCTGGGCCAGGTTTAAGGGTCTGCTCTTAGTCTATGAAACCCTGAACTACTTGAG
The DNA here is from genome assembly GCF_057233095.1 of Heloderma suspectum. Classification (NCBI taxonomy): domain Eukaryota; kingdom Metazoa; phylum Chordata; class Lepidosauria; order Squamata; family Helodermatidae; genus Heloderma; species Heloderma suspectum. The sequence continues at coordinate 140,582,651 of NC_139458.1, forward strand.
ACCAGGATACTTGAGGACACACCTTCTCCCTTATCATCCTGCCCAGTCACTAAGGTCTTCTGGAGAGGCACACCTGGTGGTCCCACATGGGTCACAGATCCACTTGGAAACCATCAGGAGTTTGGCCTTTAGCGTGTTGGCTCCCAACCTGTGGAATGCCCTTCCAACTGAGATCAGCCATGCACCTACATTACTTCTTTTTGGACATTTCCTAAATCCTTTTTTTTTCTTTTCAGGCAAGCATTTCCGGAATGATGAATAAATTCCAGCCACTGTTTTATTGATCTATTTGCTTTTACTGTACCTTTTTGTATTCCAGTTTATTGTATACCACTCAGATATCTCTTGATGTGGAGTGGTTTATAAATTTTAGAATAAATAAATAGTAGATTTATTCTGGCTTAAGCGTTTGTGGACTTATAGCCCACTTCATCAGATGCAAGCTTATGCCAGAAAAAATGTGTTAGTCTTTAAGGTCCCTCAAGACTGTTGTTTTTACTGCAAAGACTAACATGGCTTTGCAGCAAAATTGTGAAAGGAAATTATGAAAGGGGTGGTGCTGTGGATTCTTCCTGGCAGTATATGTGTGCATTGCGTGTGGAAGCAGATATGGACAGGGTTCCATCATGTCTTCTTCACATTTCTGCCATTGCCACATGTTGATTGTTGTCCATGCATGCGTAATATGGGGACATCTTCAGCAAGCATAATCATGGTCGGTGGGTGGTGACAGAGTTACCAAGGGCCCTGTGGGAGCTGACTTCCACTGTGTCTATATTAGCTTGGTTTTCTCCGTGTTATTACCACCACCCTCTTTTAATCAACATATTCAACGCACACTTTCAAAACCTCTTTACAATGTATATAGAACTGAAAGTGAAAGTCTCAAAAGCAGAAGTTAAAAGGGAACTTGAATGTCATGCATCAGAAATGAAGCTTGGAAAATGTGAAACATCTAGAAACAAACTACCCCCACCTGGTCAGTCATGCAGGTGGTTGTTGGGTCTGCAACAAGCTGAGATCCAAATTTACAGAGGTGTCATAATTCACTTCCCCGAACTGGTGCCCTCCAGATGTGTTGGGCGTCAGCACAGTCTGGCTGGGGGATGATGGGAGTTGTAGCCCAATGCATCTGGAGGACATCAGGTCCGGGAAGGCTGTGCTGTGGGCATGCTCACAGATTGTACTCGCCCAGGATAACTGTGGGATAATCCATATAAACATATAGGTGCTGCTTCATCAGATTTCTCCTTACAGGTATCTTTACTTACCTGCAGCAACTATTCCCTGTTTTAAAATAATGCTTCATTCATATTCTCCTGGAATTTATGATAATTGAAATGTAGGGGCAGATAGAATCCAAAGGAAGTTTTAGTCCAATAGTTTGTATTGATGAAGAATCCTGTGTCCTATCTCTATATAATACAAATTCTTCCATGGTATCTTAAATCATAATAATGATTTGACACTTCTGCAGTTCAGTCTGTCCACAACCGCCACCACTTCCTCCTCCTCTTTTGCCATACTGTTTGAGAGCAGGGGGGAAATAACAGACTGTTTTGGAGAACCTGCAACTGGGGAAGGAGCCTCATCCTCCCTCCCCCAGCCACAAGAATTCCCCTGCACTTTAGGAAATGGAACTCCTGCTATTATTATTATTATTATTATTATCATTTCTGTACCACCACCACCCCATAGCCAAAGCTCTCTGGGTGGTTTACAAAGATTAAAATAATGAAAAATACAGCATACAGAGGTCAAAAGCCATTTACAGAAAAAAAACACATGAACAGGCAATATACACAAAGCCAATATATACCTAAAAAGAATTTCAAGCAATCAACCATAAGCATAAGACAAATCCAGGATTGATTAAAACTCATCATATGCTGCCAAATGTCTGGGAGAAGGCATTTGGGTAGGCAGTGGGCTTTTGTGTCATCAACAGCTGTTATGCGAGTTCCCAACTTCTTCTCAGACCTATTTGCATGCCCAGCAAAGGATGAGGGGAAGGACGCAACTGAGTTCAGATGGAGCAGGAGTCTAGGGAGGAAGTGGAAGAGGAAGAGGAAATGGAAGATGTAGGCCCGGTGGACGGCATTTATCACGCCAAGGATCTGTGGTCCGGGTGGGTGCTGCATTGACACATGGCTGACGGCCTGGAAGTATGCTTTTTATGTTCACCACCTGATGGCACATTTAAAACTGAGCCACTATCACTGACCAGTGGGGTTTAACTTGCAATATTATGCTCGGGCAAAATTCCAACTTTAGTATTCAACGAATGGTTTCAGAACAGGGAGGGAGCAGGCAAGCAGAGGCACTGCTAGGGCTGAACACAGACAGGGTATATGTAGCTGCAGGCCCCCAAACATCCCCCTAGCACAACCAGAAGTGGCGGTGGTGGCGGCAGGGTGGCAGCTGCAGCAACTGTGGCAACAGCAACCGTGGTGGCGGTTCCTGCACCGGCGGAGGAAAGCACTGCTGCAGTAGTGAGCAGTCCCTTGAGGCTGCAGCCAGGCTGCTGTGCTCTACCCTGTTAAATCGAGGTACTTTCCTTTGCTAATCTTGAGCAGAAACTGTCTGAGCCAGTCCAACACTGTCTTTCAGGAGGCATAGCCAGCGAGGGCCCCGGAACAGTGTGAAGACGACCCTGTCACCACTCCAATACCCAAAGGCAGCATCTAATTGGTTCAGGTTGCTGCTACTCAAAATTAGCAAATAAAAAATAGTTTAATTGAAACGGGGCACGCGCAATTTACACAAAGTAAATGTGTTTCGATTTTTAAAATCCGCTGCCTGATTAATCGGGGTAACATTTTGGTCGATCAGATATATGTCCGATATAACGTGTTCAGAAAGTGTGGATGTGTTTGTGTGATGGGCCAGCCCTGCCATTAGACATACTGAGGCAGCCAGCCCTACTATTGAGCATATTGAGGAGGCCTGCCCTACCATTAGCCATATGGGACTGGGCTATCACGAAAGGGCAGCAAACTGTTGGTCATTTCCCTTGTTGTTGTTGAATTCTTACTGCCAGGAATGGGGAGAGGTGCTTGCGGGATTTTCTACCTCATGTGCGAAAATAACAGGACTGGCCTTGGGCGCTGCACATCTTGACTCGGGGTGGGCGCCATCTGCTGCTCTGCCTCAGGGAGCGACGCCTGCTGGGCTGGCCGCGTGCGTGCCCGAAACACCCGCCCCGGGCAGCCCCCTGGCCCTCCGTCCTCTTCCAGGGCTCCCCCCTCCCTTTCTCCTCCCCGCCCATCCCCATGGAGCCGGAAAAGCGAAGTGAACCCGCGCTCTCCTACAGCGAGCGGAGTTTCTGGCGTTGCTGCGTACCACGGCCAAGGAGGCGGGGGAGACGGCCTCGGCGGGGCCGCCATGGAACCCGGTACTGATCCGCGCGTGGTACTGACCCTCTGCGATTTCGGGCTGGGGTCGGTGCGATGCCGCTTCCCTGTCGCCCGTGGCTCGAGGCCGCCTCTCTCGCCTGGGCTGCCGCTCGAGCCTAGCATCTTTCGGGCAGATCGGACCGAGCCCGATGCCCGCCTGTCCCCGGCATGGATCTGGTGTCAGGCTTGAAGCCCATTTAAGCCACGCGAGCAAAGCCCTCGTTTTGGTGCGTTGGCGCCATTCCTGCGTTCACTGCTGCCCGGGAGCCTCGCGCGCTGGCCGAGCGCCTGCCTTCTTGCGGCCGTAGAAAGTGCGCGCCGGAGGCTTCGACCTCAAAGGGGAAGCCTAGGAAGGAGCGATCACGTAGGAATGGGAGTTTCTAAACTTTTCCAGAATGGGCCTGTCCGACCGGCGGGATTTGCGCTGCCTCTCCTCGGTGCCACTGCCCCAAAGGCAGCCCGAAGCGAAGGGGCGGCTGCGGCATTTTAGCTTTCGTTTCCTCCTTGCATGTTCCCTGCAGGTGGCAACGTCTATGAAGAGGCGCTGGCGAACGGCGTGGCCCCTGACGGAGGAGAGGTTGATGTTGCAAACGGGCCTGTCCTAAATGGCCCAGAGGTTCAGGTAAGAGACGCCCCGACGGTGTCTGCATGAACATGGGCGGGGAGGTGCCGTCGCACTCTGGTCCTGCTCCTGGGTTTCCCGTGGGCGGCTGGTTGGCCACTGTGTGAACAGAATGCTGGACTAGGTGCGCCCTTCGACTGATCCAGCACAGCCCTTTTTATGTTCTTATCTATCGCAGCCTCCCCCAACCCTGGGGATGCACCGGGAGGGCACCAAGTTGGGAAAGGCTGATTGTGGCATGTGTGTGTGTGTGTGTGTGTGTGTGTGAGAGAGAGAGAGAGAGAGAGACGGGCAGGGTGGGGGAGGAGGGAGAGTTACTTTGTTTAGAGAGCTTAACTAGGTTATATATTTTGAATTAAAAATACTTTTTTTGAAAAAACAAAAACAAAATGCATCCTCGGTTCCCATTCTGCCAGAATGGCATCAGGAGTGATGGGTCTTAAAAAAAGCAGAACCAAACACTGCCACTTCGTGTGTGTGTGTTCAAAGCTGATTTGCATATGTCTTGACTCTTCTGTGTTTCATTTTGTTATTTATTCATAGTTTTTTTTCCCTTTATGATTTAACAACAACATGCACAAATTGTAAGAAAATGGGGGGGGGGAGCAAGGAAGAAGGGGAAAGGGGCATGGCGTTTGAAAGAGAGAAGAAAGTATTAATGACAGCTTATTACATGCATTCTTTTGAATTAAAATTAATAATCATATGCAAACCTTTCCCTTCAGAAAACCTTTCCCTTCAGATTAACTTCTTATCCATTATGCGGAAACAGTACATATAGATCAACTGTTCCTTAAAAAAACAACTTGGGCCGCTTCTACAGACAGAGGGTTCCTGGTTTCTACTAGTCAAAAGGCACTGTGCAGCTTTTCCATCGTTTCCTCCTTAATGGACTTTTTCTGGCAAGAAAAAAAGACAGAAGGAGTGGTAGGAAAATATGGGAGGATTCCAAATGTCTGGAATGACAATGTCTGGAAATCACCACCACCACCCCGGTAAAATTCCATGAATGAGAAAGGGATACTGCACAGTAAAAACCTTGTCTGGAAGCACCTCTGGATGAATATTACACTGAAGTAGCTTTCTCCAGTCTGATGCTCCTCCAGAAGTGTTGGACTACAACTCTCACCTTTCCCAGCCATCACCTGAGGATGATGAAAGTTGTAGTCCAACACATCTGGAGGGGCACCAGGCTGGGGAAAGCTGCATTAAAGCAAGATGATAGCAGGGGCTTCCTTTCTTTGGAGATGTGCAGTAAAAGCCCTCTGCATGTATGATCACCATGCTAAAAGTTTGTGCTCTCTCTCTCTCTCTCTCTCTCAATGCTTGTGCTCCCCAAACATGCAAATAAGTCCACATTCATAGTACTTACTTCCAGTAGTGAAATAATACAAAAGCATAATCAGTCCTGCATTGGAGAACAGCACTCTCATGGTGCAGTGTGGTTACCTTTCTTGCCCTTGGCCTTTTGACAACACACCTCCTTCTCTCTCTCTCTGGGAAATGTAGCTTGCTGGCTCAGTCAGGGTGTTCCTTTTAATCCCTTCTGATGCTTCTGTCTCCAGCTGGAGGACTTTGTGGAGGCTCACGCCGAGTATAATGAAGAAGAGGAGGAGCGCAAGTACTTCCGCCGCAAGCGTCTTGGTGTTATCAAGAACCTTCTGGCAGCCAGCGTGGGGGGAATGCTGACCTATGGGGTCTTTCTAGGTATGCTTTGCCTTGTTACCTTCTGCATCTCCCTCTAGTGACCCATGTTCTACCCTTAAAAGCAGTCTAAAAATCACTTTAACATAATGGAGGAACTAAGAGGTCTGGCCAAGGACGAACAAGGAAATGTGGCATGCTAGCTCTGTTAGGGTGCTCCTTTTAACCCCTTACGATGCTTCTGTTCCTTTTATGTTGCTCAGGAATATCGAGGGATGAACAAGGGGAGGGGCAGTGCATGCCAACCATAGGCTCTGAGTCGATTGGTCCCACACTCCTTCCCTGGCACCTCAAGTGGAAGAGTCTTAGGTAGCAGGTCTGAGGAAGGTCTTTGCCTGAAATCTCGGAGAGGCATGGCCATTCCAGATAGTGCCGGTCTAGGTGCACAGTGGCTTGACTCAGTATAAAGTAACTCCTTAAGCTGCTTAAGGCAGGACTTAAGGCTTACCGTAATGCAGGGGTGCACAGCCTCAGGCCTGGAAGCCAAATCTGGCCCTCCTGGGGCCTTACTCCGGCCCTCCGAGGTTTCCCAGACTGCCCTCCCCTTGCCACTGATTGTGGTTCCCCAGCTTTTGCGCAGTTTCCCCCCATTCTAAAAGGTTGAAATGCTTCTCCCAAGGCTTAGCTACTGACAGTGAGAACTTTTAGCTACAATATGCTGGTATTTGGGGTATTTTAGCCCCATCCCTTTGGCCCCGCCCACCACTGGAATGTGGCCCCCAAGAGTTTCTCCACAATTGAATTCAGCCCTCGGGCTGAAAGAGGTTCAGCACCCTGACTGTAGTGGTCTAGCGATTCATGGAAGCAGCAGAAAGGGGTGGTCCAGGATCTACCGGAGCTTGACAGTGGTGGAGGATCAGTATCAACCTGCCACAATATGGAGGTTATAGCCTGCTGATAGGACAGAATTAAAGGGTGAAGGAAGGGCCTCAAAATGGGACAGTTTGTAGGCACAGTTGTGAAAGAGGCTCTATGCTGCAGGAAGAAACAGGATGATGTATGGAGGGAGAAGCTGTTTGGCTCAGCAATGCTAGGATCTGTCCTGTGGCTAGCTGTGCTTGTCTGTTTTGTGTGGTCTGGTTTCCTATCTCTATTTATCAGCTGCTGGTTCTGCCATGTGACAACTAGCTGCTTTCCTCTGTGTTGTTTTAACCACAGCTATTTTGTCCATGTGTATACACAAAAGATAGGATACAAAAGGCTCCTTTTCTAGTGCGTTAGCCACTAGTAATGCAATACTTCTGGTACTTCTTCCATGACTTAGATCAGGAGTGCTGAATGTTTCCTTTGGTGAAAGCTTATTTCTACTTTCCATTCAAGTTGGCAATCTGGAAGCCAAAACCTACTGGAAGAGTCTTGATTTATTTGCTGTGATAAAATTAAACCAATTGAGACAATCTGTTGCATGAGAAAACACTTGTCGTTTCTTAAAAATAAGGAAAGCACTGCTTTGTAGATGAAAAGATGCACAAATCCTTTGTTTCGGATGATAAATAGCTAACTTTGCTTGCTTATTAGGGGTTCAGTCCACCAAGCAATGCTGTTTCAAGACCATTTCCATGGGCCTTCCGCAAGAACCCCGTCCAAAGGCCATGGAAATGAATGGAGACGATGCAACATTTGTGCTTAGGGAATTGCTTTCTGCAGTGCTTAATGCACATGTATTTGTGTGTGTGTGGATGGGAATTCAAGCATGCAACCTTCTCACAAGTGCATTTGCGTGACCTAGTCTCAGAGGAAGCAGCATCTGCTTTTGTTTTATTTGGTCCATTGCTTGGTTTCTGTCTAGGCTTCTATAGATATATTCAGAATAGTGTTTTCTGCTTTCATTCACTTGGTCTTGTTCCCATCCAGAAGGATGGTTTGGTCTCAACCTGGCATGGGACCCCTTGAGGAAAGTGGGCAGATGGATCTGTTTCTGAGCACCCCTATATCTTGCAGCCTCTGCACAAGCTGTGAAAATGCCCTGCCCTTTGAGATGGAGGCTGCCTTCAGCCAGTGTTGCCTTTTTTTGGAAGCAGTGCTCTTGTGTGGAACAGGCACTGCATGTTTAAGCCTGACACTTGTCCCTGTGCATTTCCATGATGTCTTCCATAGGCCTGCTGGAGATGCAGCTCATCCTGCATTATGATGAGACCTACCGGGAGGTCAAATACAGCAACCTGGAGCTGCAGAACATTGACAGCAAGATGCTGATGGGCATCAATGTCACGCCGATTGCTGCGCTCTTCTACACCCCAGTCCTCATCAGGTACTGTTCTGTCCTTCCCCAGGGTGATCTACTCTTTCAAGCAGGGATGTTGCTAGTCTGAGGGCCAAATTCCATTTTGGAGAAGCTCTTGGGGGCCGCATTCCATTGGTTGGTGTGGCCAAAGGCAAAAGGGGTGGGGCCAAAATGCCAGCATATTTTAGCTTAAATCTCTTACTGCTAGGAACTAAGCCTCAGGAGAGGCATTTCACCCGTTTAGAATGGAGGAAAAAAACTGCACAAAAGCCAGGAAACCACCAAATGATCAGTGGTTGGGGAAAGGTGGGGTCAGAGGAAGGGGGTGTGGCCATCTGAGGAAACCTGGAGGGCCAAAATTGGCCTCTGAGCCTAAGGTCACCCATCCCTGCTTCGGGGTGAGTTCCTGATACCCCCCATGGGACTGCTCTTCGCACCAACCATTGTTCCCCTAAGCTGTGACTGGAACGGAAATGTCTGTCTCTGGAAGGGGAAGAACGCAGAACCTTCTTCCCTGAGGTAGCCAGCAATCGAGGGATCCCATCATCATAAGAACTGGACATTCACACAACCCAGAACCGAGGCATCACTTTCTGTCTTTCCAGATTCTTTGGCACCAAGTGGATGCTGTTCTTGGCAGTGGGCATCTACGCACTCTTTGTCTCCACCAACTACTGGGAGCGCTACTATACCTTGGTGCCTTCGGCTGTGGCAATTGGGGCTGCCATTGTACCACTCTGGGCCTCCATGGGCAACTATGTCACCCGGTGAGCCGGCTTCAGATGTTGGTGGGTGGGGTGCGGGGAGGAAAGGCACTTGGCTAAAAGGCTTGATCCTATTTGTAAGGCGCTTGCTCCATTTGCCAGCCTGATCACATGGTGAGTCTCCTTTTCCACTACTGTGCATCCCTGGCTGGCACTGACATTGGGACTCTTCATCTGTTAAGCCCTTCTGTGCTCCTCACCCCAACAGGATGGCACAGAAGTACTATGAATATGTGAACTATAAAATGGAGCATGTCCAGGAGCAGAAACGGGCACCACGCGGGTCCTATAACGCCTACATCATTGGTTTCCAGACGGTCTTCTATAGCTTCTTCTATGTGAGAGCTCTGCCGACAGAAATGTTGTGGGTCTTGGGAATGGAGCAGATGAGGGAAGGATTCCCTTCTTGTCTGCTGAAAAACGGCAGCTGTCAGTAAGATCAAAAGGGGGTGGGGGGAGAGAGAGCCTCCCACTGCGTAGGCACTGGTTTCTCTTTTTCTCCTATCCATGGCTGGTTTGTCTGATGTCCTCTCTCATCCTTGTTTTCCAGCTGAGCTTTGTCTGTGCCCAGTTCCCCATGTTTTTTTTCCTGAAGGGGTATCTCTATGATTTGAACCACACACTCTTCAGTGTGCACCACTGTGGTGAGTGTCCTAGAACATGGCCATAGATTTGCCAGGCTGGTACATATGCTAGCATTTCCCTCCTGGAGGCCTTATTCTCCTGTCTCTTTATAGCTCCATCTCATGATCTGCCAGGGCCCTGGGGATGCTGTCTGAACTGGGCCACTCCTTAGCCCATGATTTCTGAGGCTCTGTTTCCTGTCCAGGCACTAGGAGCCATGGGATCCTCACAGGGTTCAACACCACGGTTCTACAGAGACTGCCACGCAGCAGCGAGCTCATCACCGTGGAGAGTGTGCTCATGGGAGTGGCCTTCCTCTCTATGCTCCTGGTATGAATGGGTGAAAAACAGGCAAGGGCAAAGGCTTGGCTTAACTCTCCATCTTTGTGACTGTAGAATCAGTGCTGAAAGTGGTACCTTCCACAACCCAGATTTCTTCCCATCCTGTGACAATAAATTGTGTGCACTGTGGACAGATGAGCTTGTGTCAGGGTGGACACTGAGCCCATAGAATCCCAGAGTAGTTCTGATTCGGAGGAAGAGCAGTCGCTCCTGAGAGAGGAGCGTGCCCCTTTTTCCCAGGGCCTGCAGCTGCCAGAGATTCCTCCCACCCACATTCCTAGATTAGAAAGCAGTCCAGGGAGTGACCCAGCACCAATAGCAGACTGGGTGGATGCGCAGCGCAGATGCAGAGAGCGGCGCCAAATGGAGGGCGCGGAAAGGAGGCGTAGCGCCCGGTTGGCACTCAAAGAACGGTTGCACCCAGAGGATCCAAGGGAAAGGGGGAGGGATTCTCCCTAGTCCTTATATTCAGGGGTCTGCCAGTAATCGCTTTTCAAATGGGGACCAACTGTACTAACTTAGGGCATAGGGATGCTGCTGCTCAGATCTAGTTGCTACCTGTAGAGCTGTTAAGTTGTAAAAGAAGAATAAAGCTTTGAAAAGAATCCCTTTGTCTGTGTCTGGACTTGGCTACTGGATTAGACTGAGAGCCCTCCAAGGAGCCCTTGACAGCTTGTTACTTATTTTGCATGTTGTCATGCAACCGTCTTGATCCCCCCGGCTGTCATGTAGCTGAATTCTAGGCTGTCTGAGGAAAATGTCCCAGGCTGAAACATAACCATGGGCCAATGCACTGGCCCAGACATAGGCAGCAACTGCACAGCCGCTGCCTGGACTTAACGTAGCTGCATGTGGTACTCCACGTGTACGGGCTGGCACACAGGTCAGAATGTTTTAAACATTGTGGTAGCCACATGGAGTGATGGCCCAGGTAAAGGCTTTCCAGTGGCACTGTACTATACTACACGTTAACCACTTTGAGAGTTCGCTGGAAAGCAGTATATAAATCTGTGTAATAAATAAAATGTATTCGGTGAATAAAACAGTTGCTGTGATGTGTGAGAGGGATGCTCCATTTTTCTGTTTTGTGTCTCAAGGGGCAGAATTAGGCCTGATACGGGGGGCAACCCCCTGTTGAATTCTCTTTGCACTCTCTGGAATATTTAAGTAGACTTATCCAATGTTGTGCCATCATCTGGGCACGCATTTACTCGATCCACATCATCGACTGCCTTAAACGTTACAGGGATAGGCGTGTGTAGGGGGGTGGAGGGATGAACTTGACAGGCCTGGTTCTGCCCTGTCCCTGAGGCCTCAGCGTGGCTCTGTTTCTGCAGGTGTTGATTCTGTGCGGCTCAGCCTATCGCCCCACGGAGGAGATTGATTTACGCAGCATTGGCTGGGGCAACATCTTCCAGCTGCCATTCAAACACATGCGAGACTACCGCCTGCGCCATCTCATCCTCTTCTTTATCTACAGTGGCTTCGAAGTGGTCTTCCTCTGCACTGGCTTCACCTTGGTATGTGTACGTCCTCCTCCCAGGCTTGGAGAAAGGTGGGGGCTGGGTATGGAACCGGGTAATGCTAGCCAAACCTTCTTTTCTCTGCCCATCCTAGAGCTACGGCGTCTGCTCCATCGGCCTGGAACACATGGCTTACATCCTCACCTCTTATGGACTCTCATCTGCTGTCTGCTCCAGTCTGGCACTCTCTATGCTTTTCCTGCCTCGCCAGGTTCCCCTGCTTGCTGGAGCTTCCATTCATGCCCTCCTCTTGATCGCTCTCTTCTGCTGGGAGCCCCAGGCCCGTACCTTAGCTGAAGCATCCATGCTGTACCTAGTGGCTGCACTCTGGGGCCTGGGCAGCGCCCTCAACAAGACAGGCCTGAGCGGTGTGTAAAATCATTTCCTTTTTCGTCTGCGGGGTTGAGCCCTGCCCTTCTCCTATTTCAGACAGGGCTTTGTTCGCAGTCCGCTCTGGACGGAACATCTGGTGTAGTAGCTGCTGGCCTTCCCATAGCCTTACTCAACCTGGTGCCCTCCAGGTGTTTTGGGCTACAACCCCTATAATTCCTGATTATCGGCCACACTAACTGGGGCTGATGGGACTTGTAGTCCAAAGTATCTGGAAGGCAGTAGGTTGGCGAAGGCTGGACTAGAAGGTACATCAAGCCATGCTCAATAGTACCATAGTAACAGCAATTCCCTCAGATGATGTGATAGATGCTGGGTGCCTGCAGACACTGACTTACAAATATTTGAATGCCTTTTAAAAAAACAACTCCATGATCTCCCTTAACTTTATCATTGATCACTAACAGAGCAAGACAGTAATTGCCCCCAAGAGATCCTTCCACATTGTTTTTATACCTTTGAGGGGGCTGTTTTATGAGAGGCATTCTCCCACCGTTCTCCTCTGATAACCTTTCCAACCCATTTTGGGTCAGTAATGAGAACCGTTTGACCCGTTTTGAGTCAGTAATGAGAACACAAGAGAGAATCCAGTCCCCAAATCAGACCATGCCTTCTCCTCCTTTCCTGCAGCACTCCTGGGGATGCTTTATGAAGACAAAGAGCGGCAGGATTTCGTCTTCACCATCTACCACTGGTGGCAAGCCCTGGCCATCTTTGTGGTTTATCTGTGGTCTGAACTGCCCATGAAGGTGAGCGCAGAAGTCTGGCACAGAGGGGAATTCTCACATGCTTCAGGGCAGGCTACGTTCTCTGGCTCTTTGTGAGAATGCAGCTAGGGCATGAAGATAAATTTGAGAGGAGAGCTCATCTGGCCCAGGGATAAAAGAAGAGAAAAAACTAAGGCTGGTAGTGGCGTGAACTTGAAGGCATGAGAAGAAAGAGGCAGGAGAAGGCACTGGGAGGTCACTTATCTAGCTCCAAATTTTGCCTAGATGACAGTTCTTTTCCTAGGCCAAGTTTCCAGAATAGAGTGGGGAACAACTGACCTTGCCCTTTCTTATTTCCTTAAAAGAAAAATAAATTATGTTCTTATTTATTATTTTATGTTCTTCATTTTTTCCTCTTCATTTCATTAATGTTATGTATTTACTTATTATTTCTTTATTCTCTTTCTTAACTAATGGAGTCTCTTCCTTGCAGGCTAAGTTGTCCATCCTGCTCATCACACTGGCAGCTGCGGTGTTATCCTACATGTGGATGGAACGTAAAGTAGCCCGGCTCATCCCTCACCGCCTCCCCAAGATTCCCAAGCCTCGCCACAAGGTGCGAGGCTACCGCTACCTGGAAGAGGAGAACTCTGATGAGACTGGCTCAGAGAGGGAGGAGGGGGAGAATGACTCCTCAGAGGGGGAGGCAGAAGGAGAGGGGCCCAATGACCTGCAGGACCGGGCTCGGCGCAGGAACAGACATGCCTTTGAGCAGGCCCTGGGGGAGGAGGTTGGGGATAATGTGGGTTAGTTCCTGCCCTAGTCCCCCTCTGTGCACCAGGTCAGCCTGTCTGCCCCAATCTTGGGTGGGTCATGACTCTCCAGTGCCTTTGACTTCAGCCTCTCTCCATCGCAAGAATCACCTTTTGTCACCTATCATGTTTCCACTTTGCCTGGGGAACATTTGACTGTGTGAGCTATTCCCCTCTATCCCCTCCCCCCTTGCTGTATTTAGGCATTCTTGGGCCCATGTTCTAGCTTGGAGAGATTAAAAGTACACTTGGTGACAATGGTTTTAGGGTCTTCCCCGCCTAGGCTACACTTCCTAACTATGGGAGCTAGCAGGTAGAGAGGCATTTGTCCGTGGAACAACCTGAATGGATTGCGACAGATGGATACAAGGCACTAAGCTTGGCACTCTAAGATGTAACCCCTTCGGAGGTGGAGAGAAGAGGGAGGAGCACGCTGACCTTCTTTCTTTCTTTTGAAAGAACTGGCAATAAAGTTTCAGTCCATTTTCATATATTTGCTGTGGCTCGGCTGGTGATGGTAATTCGATGGGCAGCCAAGACTGGCTCTGTTCTTGCTTCTCTCTGCCTGTAACACTATGCAAGCACATTCCTTTCAGTAAACATTGGCCCAGCTCATGTGGCACCAGTGTTCACAATTCAGCCTTCCCCAACCTGGTGCTGGCCAGATGTGTTGGGACTGTAACTCCTACCAGCCATTGTGGCCTGGGGAAGTACAGGAGTTGCCGTCAAATACATTTGGAGGATGCCAAGTTTGGTTAGATGGGTTCACATAATAGCCAAGAATAAAACCATGTCTTCCATTGATGTGCATGAATTGTGCCTGAGCTAAAGCGCAACGGCAATTGTTACCAGGGCCCATTCTTTGGGAGTGTTTACTGATGGACAGCTCCTAACACTATCTGTGTGCTGTAAGCTACAAGCAGTATAGCATTTTCTACACTACAGGGGGTATTGAGTTTTTTCTGTGTGTACATCTCATTATGTTCCATCCACACTAGTGGGCATGAAGTAGCTGTGTGGGCATGGAAGGGACAGTTCATCTGAGAAGCTACTTTTAAAAAAACTTTTTACAATCAATCATTTGCCCTAAAGCAATTATTTATTTAAGCACTATTGCCTGATTAATGTCAAGACTTGCAAAACAATGTTTAAAAAGTGTGTTGGGGCAAAGTGGAAAGGGGGGTGGGGAACATGTCTTGAATGTCCACAATGTGGGTGAGCCTAGGGATGTACGAAGTCACTTACCTTGAACGAAATTTGATTTGCGGTGGGGGGGGAGGCGCTCCGTCCCTCCCCCCGAAATTCTGGGGGGGAGGCGCTCTGTCCCTCCACCCCCCCCAAATTCTGGCCCGGGGGGAGGCGCTCCGTCCCTCCACCCCCGAATCCTGGCTGGCCGGGCCGCAAATGGCGGCGGCTGTAGCCGCCGCCATTTGCGTCCCTGCAGTCAGCCATGATAGGCTATGTAAATGTTTACGTAGCCTATCACAGCTGAGTAAAAAAAAACAAACAAACCATGCGTACGCAAATGGCGGTGCCCATGGGCGCCACCATTTGCCTTCCTTATTTTGGCACGTCTAGTCTACGTAAACATTTACGTAGTCTACGGCGAAAATAAGGGGAACGCATATAGCGTAGATGCTACGCTATATGCGTTCCCCTTATTTTCGCCGTAGTCTATGTAAATGTTTACGTAGACTAGATGTGCCAAAATAAGGAACGCAAATGGCGGCGCCCATGGGCACCGCCATTTGCGCACGCGTGGTGTTTTTTTGTTTTTTGTTTACTCAGCCGTGATAGGCTACGTAAAGATTTACGTAGCCTATCATGTTTTTTTGGTTGTTGTTTTTTTTTACTGAAAATGGCGGCGGCGGCCGGTCAGAAGACTGGCCGCCGCCAAGCCGCCGCCGCAGCCGCCACCACCAGGAGTATTCACCCAAGGTAAGTCCTGTCCTGGGGGGGTGGGGGGGGCAGACCGTTTCGCCACCAATTTCGGGGGGCCGAATGTACTGGCATTCGGCCTCCCCGAGATTCGTGGCGAAATTCTCTGACATCCCTAAGTGAGCCTAATTGTGCTTCTAAACAGACCGTTTAGAAGCTACTAGTACTATCCATCAAAGGACATTGTGAAGCTATTCTGTCTTTCCCTCCTCGATGTGTGTGTGTTTTGTACAGGAGAAAAAAGACAGAAGTGGTTGAAAAACACGGGGTGGGGGGTTACGAATAGATGATGACATCTGGACCCCCCACCCCCAATAACATTCTGTGAATGAGGCAGGGTGATTGCACCATAATCACCTCGTCTGGAAGCACTCTATGGCTGCATTCCTGCATTTATTTATTCATTACATTTCTAATCCACCCAATAACTAATTTTCTCTGGGTGGATTACAAACAAAATGCTATAGAATAGTTAAAATATAAAATATAATACAAATATTTGAAAGAATAAAACAGTATAATACAAAAAACACAGGAATCAATAAAACCCATAAAAAATCTAGAACTAGGTCTCTAAAAATCCCTGGGAGAAGAGAGAGTGTTTCCTGATGCTGAAAAGACAACAATGTAGGCACCAGGAGAAACCCTTTGGGGAGTTCATTCTGTAAATTGGGGTGGGGGGACTGAGAAGGCTCTTGCTCTCATAACTGTAAACAGCAGGGAATAAGTCCCATTCGTCAATGGGGATTACTTCTGAGTAGACATGTATAGGATTGTGCTCTACAGCTGTAAACTGCCAAGCAGAAGATGGCTGCCCATGGGAAGGAGCAGTGGTTGCTCTTGGTACAACAGTGTCTCACTGCTGTGGCTAAGACAACACCAGCAAGGAGATCCTTCTCCTCTCCATGACTAGCAAGGAAGCTCTATGACAGGTGGGAAATGTGTGGCCCTCTGGATGTTGTTGAATCCAATTCCGATCAGCCCCAGCCTGCATGACCAATGGTTATATGATGGCAATTGTAGTCCAATTCCTGTAGTCCTGAAGGGCCACAGGTTCCCCACCCCTGCTATATGAGTCTTAATTCACAGATGTAAAAGGTGCATATTCCGGATGACTTGATACTGTTTCTTTAAATTTACTTTTAGTAAAACACAAAAACAAACCCGGTACAGATTATGAGACTAGTAGCATTACCATGCATCACTCCATAATTTGAATTGTGCAGCTGGAGGAGCAAGGGTTGCTAAATATGCATTCTTATATACAATAAATGGATATCTCATTTCTGTGAATAAGTCTCAGTTGTCCAGTCCTTTTATAAGTCTCAGCCTATATGTCAGGTTTTAAGAAAGAGCAATTTTCCATATTCTGTTCATCCATTTTTGTATCGATAGTCCAGTAGATCATTTCCGTTTTAACACGATCTCAAATGGGGCAGCTCCAAGCATGACAGCAATCAAGTCTTTGAAAGCAGGAGTAGGGCTCCACAATTTTTAATTCACTGGTAACTTATTTCACATAATGTAGAAAGAACTTGATTCCAAAAGTCTACAACTATTGGACATAATTGCCACATACAGTCAGGGCCAGAAAAATTGGAACAAGGATAACTGTTTTGGCAGTTGGCCTCTGTATACCACCACATTGAAGTTGAAAGGAACACAGCCAGATGGGAGCGAAGTCAGGACTTCCAGCTGTAATTAAGGGGTTTGACAAAAGTGGGGCACTAACCACTCAGGAAGGAAGCTCAGAGAGCTTCGGCTATTGGGCGGTATAGAAATAAATAAATAAAAATAAATAAATAAGTACAGCCAGTAGCATACACACACACACACACACACACACACACACTGTTGGTGGCTCATAAGTAATGGAACAAACCAACATCATTTCAAACTTAAGGGTCACCTTTAATACCTGGATGAAAATCCTTTGCAGTCAATGACTGCCTGAAGTCTGGAACCCATGGACATAACCAAATGCTGAGTTTCCTCCATTTGGGACCTAGGAGGGCCCCAAATGACCACCCAGAGAGCAGCAGACACAGAAGAAAACACCATTTCATTCCTGCAGTCATTATGGTGCTATGATTTAAGTGAGCTCTACATGCAAAACTGCACTTGCTCTGTATGTTTATTTTTTTAAATCAGGCTTGGCAAACAGTTTAGGTGTTGCTCTAACATATCAGGAATGTAGAAGCAGTTCTAAAACATGGAATGGCAGTTGGCGGGGCAGGGGAGAGAAATGTTAGTTGTGTGCTTCACAACGGAATATTACACATAGCCATCTAAAGTGCCCCCTCCCCTAAAGTCCAGAGTCTAAAACTATCTAGATGCACCACTGAACCCAAGTGTCAAATCTACAAATGAATTCATTCCATTTCAGCAGCTTTATGCTAGAATCCCCGTTTGAAAGCGTTTTGTTGAAGTATGACAACTTTCCACTTTGTTACAGAATATCCAGGGAGGCTGAAATGTTCCCCCACTGGATTCCGAGTGTTACCATTTTTAATATCTGGCTTGTGCCTATTTATTCTCTTGCATAGAAAAGGTCTAGTTTGGCTTATATAGATAACAGAAGGGCATTACTAGCACAAGCATCTTTCCTCCTGGTAAGAATAACATCACCCACTCTTTAACCTACTGCCAGGCCCGCGGGGGGGTGGGGGCGCTTAAACAGCTCATGCTCTCTTGCCTCCCATCCACGTGTCCTCTCCTCAGACTGCCGGGAAACGGAGCCCTTCCTCTTTCCTAGGGACTACGTCCCCCATAACGCACTGCGGCGCCACTGCGCAAGTGCAGGTGGTGACCTCAAAGGACCGGCGCTGCCTGGAGGCCGCCGGGAATGGTAGTCCAGAGGGGCGCCCTCTCGCTGGCGTTTTGCGCTAGGGCGGACTCCATCCCCCAGCATGCTACGTGGGGCGAGCGCCAGACGCGAGAGCGAGCGGACGGTGCGGGGGTCAGCCGTCACGTGCAGTACGAGGTGCGTGTGCTGTTGATGCTGGAGGAGGAGGAGGAAGAGACGCCGACGAAGACGCCGACGACGGAGGAGGAGGAGGAGGCTGCTCCGGCTGCGCTGCGCGGGGGCTGTTGTTGTCGCTCTCCGCGGCTCGACCCGCAGCGCCTGCCAGCAAGGCCCCGGAGCGGCTCGGCCGGGCGACGGCACCATCGGCAGCATGAGCGATAACGATGACATCGAGGTGGAGAGCGACGTGAGTCTCGCGCCGCGCTGCCGCTTCCTCCTCCCTCGGCCTCACCGGCCCTGTCCCGTCTCTCCCTGGTCGCTCACCCCCCCGCCCCGGTCGGTCGGTCGGTCGGTGCGCGCGCGTGTGTCAGGCGGCGGGCGGGGCTGAGCGGCTCTGACAGTAACGCGTGTGTCTCTGCCTCTCTCCGTCTCCCCTGTTGCAGGAAGAGGAGCCGAGGTTTCAGTCTGCGGTACGTCTCTCTGCCTTTCATTCGCGTAGACCCCCCGCCCCCGGACCCTCAGGCAGAGAGAGCCGCCCGGCAGCCGCCCGGCAGGGAAGGCGTTCGGGAGGGAGGTGGGCGGCGGAGGGGAAGGCTGCTTGACCCGGCTCTGGCCCAGGCCTGGCCTGGCCCGACGTCTTGAGAGCCGGGGGAGGGACGGGGGGAGAGACAGGCGGGCGGGCGGGCGGGCGCTTATGTCTGGGGCCAGGGAGAGAGAGAGACGCCTGCTTGGGAGAGATTGGGGTGGGAGGCTGTGTAGGCCTCGTGCAGCCTGCCCGGCTTGTGGCGGCGGTGATGGTGCGGGGTGGGAGGGCGGCGCCGGCGGAGGGATTAGAAAGGGGAGAGGCTGGACGGGGTTGGGCTGAGGCGAGGGGTCGGGGATTGTGTGTGCGGCTCGTGTGCTTCTCATCCGTGCGTTACGGGACAAGCCAGACGCAGGACTTTGGAATGGATGAGGAGGGGTGACGATGAGGGACCCCCTCCCTCCCCACGCCGTTTCTTCCTTGAGCTTTCTCCCGAAGGCCAGGGGTGCATTGAGAACATAGCGGGGGGGCCATTTACTGGAGTGGTGGCGATGTGGGGAATTGCCAGTGTTGACTAGAAAGCAAAAATACTTTTTTCCTTTGTGAAAGGAGGAAACAAGGACGCTGCAGATGGCCTGGAGGGGTGTGTGTTGTTGTTAGGGAAGCAGGAGGGCTGCAAGTGAGACAGTTAACCAAGTATTTGTTTGTGTATTTTTTTTAAAAAAATTATATCCTGCCCTTCAGAGGCAGCAAAGCAAGCTCTCTTTGAAACACCTCACAGTAGCTTCTGGCTTTGAGGGTTTTCTGTCTGTGGTATGCTGAATACTACAGACTGTCCAAGAGGGCTGTGGAGGAGCCCCCCTTCTTCTTTTGCCACTGCCAGAGGATTTAGTGAGTGAGAAACTGGGAATTCTCTTATTTTGGTGTTTAATCTTCTTAGTGTATTATTGTTGGAATGCTGGCCTCTACAGAAAACTTCCACAAAGCAACTTGGTTTGGGTCCTTTTCCGTTGTTCAGTATTTTGTTTTTATTATTTTATGTGTAGCTATTTGGATGTGATGCTTAGCATCTCCAGCCATTTACTGTAATAGGGAACTGCAGGACCAAAAGTTTCTTACTCTTGAAATCTACACTTTGATATGTATTTGTGACCATGCAGAATAGCCCTTCAGACCAGGGAGTGGTATGTTTTTCTTGCATTGCCTTTGCCTCTTGGAAAGTTTCGTGCAGTATAGCATGGCACTTGGCACAAGGAAGGTACTTTTCTTGTTGCCTTTTGTTTGTGTTGGTGGATGCTGCAGTATCATAGTAGAGCTGATGTCTCTAGAAACGTGTGAATGGTGGTACTCATGGCCTGGGAAAGAATTTAAATCAATTATTTTGCTTGTTGAGTATAAATAATAGTAGAGAGATGTATAGTAATGATTGGTGTATAGTCAACTTTTTAGAAAGAGTGGACTGATTTTAAATAAAGGTGCTTTATTTTGTCAAGAAAAAATGACCAACTTAAATCAAGTTTCCCTTTTTGAAATCCATATATTCATTGAACAAGCACGCATGCCAACTGGTTGCTATAACAAAATATACTGACTGGCAACTTTTATACATACTAGAAGCATAATCCAAAACCTTTGATCATGCAAGCTACATGCACTGCAAATTTTTATCAGAGAAGAGCAGGCTTCTATTTGGCTCTGTGCACACATACAAGAATACTAAGCAAGATCACTCATTTGAAAGCTAAGGCTGCACTCCTATGCACAGCCATCTGTAAATTAATCCCATTGAACAATGGGACTGACTTTTGAGTAAAATGCATAGGATAGACCATAAGTGTTCAGAATTTTCTATAAGCAAAGGTTGTTGTTGGTTATTATAAACTGGCTACAGTTTTCTAGGCACTGTACAAATATTAAAAATTAAGGATTAGCTATTGGGCAAAATAGTGTTTTTCAGTGAGCTGAAAAGAGAATGTCCTCGCTGTTTGGTTAGCGGGGTCATAAATATCCATACCTGGAGAACTGTACATGCTGCAGAGTTCAGGTAGCTAGAAATCATAAAATAATACAAGATTGTGCATATGGGCTTTGGATGATCCTGGTGATACACAGGGTGGCATCTCCTTGACCTTAGTGCCTGTGACAACTTGTTAGTCATTGGCTTGGATCCAGCATTCTTGTGAGCAGAACTTTGCTTACAGGATGCTTCTGTTAGTGAATTTGTTGGTTCACTCTGCCACCGGATGTGCCTCCTGAAAAGCTCTGGAGGATTGGGGTAGCCTATGGAACATTATGAGAGGTTGCACGGAAGGGGGATTTAGCAAAAATTACCTCCTCCCTTTCCTCCAGCAAGAACCTTCCCTGGATCTTGGTTTCTTCCAAAAATAGGAGCCCATCAATTCCTCCTATCGAGGAGCTAGATTTAATCCCACCTGAGTCCATTAGAAAAGCCATGATAAGTCATATATTTATAATGCTTGATGTTTGATTTTTTTTTTGCCAAAATACACATTTCCTCCCAGTATATACATTTTTGTGTGTCTTTTATAAAAACAGTGTTTTGCCTACCAATGTGTTTGATAGGTGGTCATGACCTAGTTTTAAGAGACCTAGCTTTAAGAAATTATAAATGTAAATCTTCACCTTAGTATTTAAACAAGGGTTTCATTTTAAAGAACTATTTTTGATAACTGATTTTCTTAAAATTGATTTTCAAATCATGGATGTTTATCTATCCTGAAAATAAGCTTGTCATTTGTTTTTGGCACATGTTTATTCTGTTCATGTGTTCATCTGTTCTGTTTTGTTCAAATTGCTTGTTCTTGCCATCCTAAGAATTTTAAGAGTTCTAGCTTAATATTTACTCAGTTTAACAAATAGTCAAATTTTAAGAGGCTCCTTCTGATAAGCAGGAAAACATATTTTTGATAGAATAATTCTGTTTCCTTGTCAAAATATGTAACCACAGAAACCCACACCACAAAATGCTTTCTAATTTCTTTCTGAAGGTGATCATGGTAACAATGACAGGCCTACAAACAGAACAGATTTGAACAGCTGACACTTCCTTTAAAATAAGGCTGGATTGTAGGCCTCAGCCAGTGGAT
This sequence comes from Heloderma suspectum, assembly GCF_057233095.1. Lineage (NCBI taxonomy): Eukaryota > Metazoa > Chordata > Lepidosauria > Squamata > Helodermatidae > Heloderma > Heloderma suspectum. Next base: position 140,604,291 of record NC_139458.1, read on the forward strand.
GGCAATGCACAGAGAGGCACTAGTATGTTGACTAAAAGTGAATATACCAGAAAATAAACACAATGGATAGAATCCAACTAAAGGCCTACTTAGAGTACACCCACTGAAATGAATGGGACTTAAGTTAGTCATGACTAACTTAAGTCCCATTCATTTCAATGGGTCTGCTATAAGTAGGACTTTAGTTGGATTCTACCCACTGCTTTCAAAATGTTGTGTGAATGGTCACATTAATTTTAAAGATTGTTAAAGGGAAGGCGTCTTGGTTTTTATTTTGGCAAACACTTGTGTGCTGAGTTTAAGCTCGTATATGTTAGCTAATATTAAGAAACCTGCTGTGATAAGAGAAAATAGCAGAAAACATTTACCACTATATTGCACTTTATTTGTGTTTAAAGCACTTCATATACATTATCTTAGTATTCTCGGTAGTTAGGGTGGGCAGCCTGTGGCTCTTCAGATGTTTTGACCCATCAGCCATAACCAGCATAGTTAGTGTTGCAGGATGATGGGAGTTGCAGTCCAAAACATCTGGAGGGTCACATGTTGCCTACTCCTGCTCTATAGCAACCCTGTGAGATCAGTATTTTCATCCCCACGTAATTATTACATACTAAGGACAGGCCCAGTGAAGTCAAGTGGGCCTTAGGAAGCATTACTAACAACAAAGCTAGCGGAGATGACAGTCTTCCAGCTGAGCTATTTAAAATCCTAAAAGATGATGCTGTTAAAGTGCTGCACTCAATATGCCAACAAATTTGGAACACTCAACAGTGGCCACAAGACTGGAAAAGGTCAGTTTACATTCCAATTCCAAAGAAGGGCAATGCCAAAGAGTGTTCAAACTACCGTACAATTGTGCTCATTTCACATGCCAGCAAGGTTATGCTCAAAATCCTACAAGCTAGGCTTCAGCAGTATGTGAACCGAGAACTACCGGAAGTACAAGCTGGGTTTCGAAGAGGCAGAGGAACTAGAGATCAAATTGCCAACATTCGCTGGATCATGGAGAAAGCAAGAGAATTCCAGGAAAACGTCTATTTTTGCTTTATTGACTACGCTAAAGCCTTTGATTGTGTGGATCACAACAAACTGTGGCAAATTCTTCAAGAGATGGGAGTATCAGACCACCTTACCTGTCTCCTGAGAAACCTGTACGAGGGTCAAGAAGCAACCGTAAGAACTGGACATGGAACAACTGATTGGTTCAAAATTGGGAAAGGAGTACGACAAGGCTGCATATTGTCGCCCTGCTTATTTAATTTATATGCAGAGTACATCATGAGAAACGCCAGGTTGGATGAATCACAGGTCGGAATTAAGATTGCTGGGAGAATTATCAACAACCTCAGGTACGCAGACGATACCACCTTAATGGCGGAAAGTGAAGAGGATCTAAAGAGCCTCTTGTTGAGGGTGAAAGTGGAGAGTGCAAAAGCTGGTTTGAAACTCGACATTAAAAAAACGAAGATCATGGCATCTGGCCCCATCACTTCCTGGCATATAGAAGGGGAAGAAATGGAAGCAGTGACAGATGTTATTTTCTTGGGCTCCAAGATCACCGCAGACGGTGACTGTAGCCATGAAATTAAAGACGCTTGGTCCTTGGGAGGAAAGCTATGGCCAACCTAGGCAGCATAGTAAGAAGCAGAGACATCACCTTGCTGACAAAGGTTCGTATAATCAAAGCTGTGGTTTTCCCAGTAGTAATGTATGGCTGTGAGAGCTGGACTATAAGGAAGGCTGAGTGCCGAAGAATTGATGCTTTCGAACTGTGGTGGTGGAGGAGACTTATGAGTCCCCTGGACTGCAAGGAGGTCAAATCAGTCAATCCTAAAGGAAATCAACCCTGAGTGCTCATTGGAAGGACAGACACTGAAGCTGAAGCTCAAATATTTTGACCACCTAATGTGAAGAGAAAACTCCCTGGAAAAGACCCTGATGCTGGGAAAGACTGAAGGCAAAAGGAGAAGGGGACAGCAGAGGATGAGATGGCTAGATAGCATCACTGATGCAATGAATATGGACTTGAGCACACTCAGGGAGAGAGCGAAGGACAGGAAGGCCTGGTGTGCTATGGTCTATGGGGTCACGAATAGTTGGACACGACTTAACGACTGAACAACAACAACAAGGACAGGCCCATGCCTCTGTGGGTATTGCACATGCAGGAACCCTATGTTTAAATCGTTGGCATCTCTGATTTAAAAGCTCTCAGGTACCATAGAGCTACTGCTAAGTAGGATAGACAGTACTGGCCTAATGGCCCAGTGTTCTACCTTGATGTAAGATCGCTTCATTAATGTAATAGAACAGTTTATAAGAAACTTGGATCTTTTGTCTTTAAGTGTTCCTGTGTTTCTAAATTGACAGTGGTGGTTATCTGTGTAGGGAAAGCCTATTGCGTTTTAATAAAGGAACAAGCAAGGTAGTATGCGTGCATTGATTTGTGCATGTAGAGGAATGGCTGTGTGAATCCTTAGGGGATGTTTTAGGTTTAGTGTATCTTGAGTTAGGGCAAAGATTGGACTAACTAACCCATGTGGATCCACTTTGAACAGTGCAGTCCAGTGCTGGTTTACTCAAAAGTAAATCACACCGAGTTCAAGTGAGACTTCCTCCCCAAAAAGTGTGCATAAGATTGCAGCCTAAGTCTTTTATTTCACACTCATTCCATATTTTTAAGAAAATGAATTTCCTAAGAATCCATCTCTTATGGATTCATAAGTGGTGTTCTTGGACTTTTATTGTGTGTATGGTGTTTAGGACCAAAAATTCCCCTTCAGGCTTTCTTTAGTAGGATTTGATTTTTTTTGCTTCAACTTTTACAATTTTTGCGAATATAGAGTTTCCTAACTGTGGGTCAGACATGTCACAGAGATGCCAAATTCCTTTTGATTCCTGTGGTGAGTAAGAACCAGAAAATATTTTAATAGAATAACTTTTTATGATGGTGAGTTTCATAGCATTGAGTGTTTAAAAATTAACCAAATACTCTGAGGCTGGAATCTGATGACCCTGGGAAGTCATTCCAGGAGCCATAGGGTTTAGGGGATCTCCCCCTCTGATGGTGCAGCGGTCCGTGTTTGGGGAGGGAGACCTGACCTCACAAGCTGCCTCAGGGAGTCTGCAAAAAAAAAGGTTTGGAGTCAATGCTTTTCCAACATTGAAGAATAAAAAATGAGGCATTTAGTGGGTTTCCCAGAGAGGCTGTGGATCCCCAGAATCCAAAGCTCCCCATTCTTTTGAAACACAAACAACCTAGAATGGGGGAAGAACTATGCCAGCCCTGTGGCTGGCATAGTTCATTTCCCTCCCATTGGAATCAAGGCAAAGGAAAGTTTAAAAGGATGGCCTGATAATAAGGAAAAAAGTGTCTCCCCATTACTTCATCCTGCCTGCAGGGCATTGGAACAGGTGGTTCCTCTGCCTCTGTTCCTCCTCTCTGTCCCCCGTAAGATTGCTCTCCTAATATTTTTGTGATGCCTAGTTGGACTGGTAGAATGCTAGGTTCAGAGGCATTTATGGCTGCATTGGTGAATGGCAGTGTGCTAAAGAGTGTACCAAATCTTCTTGGATTGAGTGAGATGATCATAGCTGCCATTCCATATGGAACTTTGGGAACACTCAGAGGAATTCATGTTTCCATGAAATGTCTTGTTCTCAGTAGCTATCTGCATTTCCTCTAGTCTAGGACCATATTTTTCAGGGGGGGAAGTTGGGCAGCATTTGTTGAGAATATGATAAAGACAAGGAGTTCTGGTCTGGAGCACCGCATAGAAAAAACTATGAAGTCTTGTCCAGCTCTGTGTACATATTATCAGGGATGGGCAGAAAATAGATCTCCAAATGTTTTGGACTTCAGGTACCAGTATTCCTTACTATTGGCCATGCTGGCAGAGGCCTCTGGGAGTTGATGTCCCAAACAACTGGGGATCTACCTTCTGCCCACTCCTGTAGTTTATGCATGTGAGTTTTTGAACAGGTGACTGATATCTTGAATCTATCTACCAGGAGAGATAATTATTGTGTGCTATCATTGTTACTGTATACAGTAATATAATATAAGCTTGTTATGTTTCTGTGGATATCTGTAATAGTTGCTTCTTTAAGAACTGCCTGTGCAGATTGAAAGAGACCAGGATGCCATGAGGTCACCAACTGCCCATGGCTAGGTGATAAGCCTTTTCAGCTTCCAAAGAGGGACCCATCTTGAAATCTGTAGAGTGCCTTGTTTTGGCCAGATTTCAAAGGCAAGGGACTATTCCAGTGTTGCAATATAGCCTAGCTCCTGCTGAACCATAAAAGCCCTGGTCTGCCTGCCTACATATCTGCCTGAATAAAAGAGTGAGGTCTCTCATTAATATTTGACAGCCTGATTTCTGGCAAGTTATAGAACCAGCATTAGGCTTTTGGAGCTAAATGCCAGCATTCAGCCTTCCACAAGCTGGTGCCCTCCAGATGCATTGGATGACAACTCCCATCATCCCCAGCCATGTTGGCTGAGGGTGATGGGAGCTGCTGTTCAATGCATCTGGAGTTGTAGTCCAACACATCTGGAGGGCACTGGCTTGGGGACGGCTGCTATAGTTTATTTTGAATATGCTCATAACATAGTTTATTTTTAATATACCCATGTACATTACAGAGGGCTCTAACTGTTGGCTGGCATTCTGTGTTAGGACAGAGCAATATTGGTTTCCTCCCCCTCCTCAGCTGCCTTTCCTTGCAAGGAGCTGAGATTTTCCTGGACAGTCAAATGGTTTTGAAAGTAGCTGATGAGGTAGTAATGGAGAGTAGCATGGCAGTGGGCCACCTTACTCTGATGAATGGAGGCCAGTGTTTTCATGCTATCCTTATTCGGCATTTAGCATGGTTCGTGCTAGCCAGAACTCATTGAATTAGGTCTGGCACTCTTTCCTAAATGCAATTTGCTTGCTTTAAATCCGTGCCAGTAATACGCTACAGTAGAGCCAGGTGCTACATCCACTGTTAGCTGATTCTGTTCTTATAAAGCAGTTGTGGGAACAGGACGTTTCAGCATACTATGACCAATGGTATCTAAGTCATCTTTGTTGTAGAAGTGTAGTGTGATATTGGGCTGCTCTGAAAAAAGATTGGTCATCTGTACTGTGTTGTTTTCTTATGTTTCTCAGAATTCCTTCAAACTCCTCCCCAAAGTTACCAATGGTTAATTGTCAAATCTTGTTATGGTTGGCTTTAAGGCCATAGAGTTCTTAAGTAGAACTGTTTGACCTGAGAGTAGGGGGGACGGTGAGAACGTTGTCTGACCATCACTGTTTACTTTGGGCTTGGGGAAGCTGGCTGTTTGAACTGACTCTTAGCATCTCAGGGTACAATAAACTTACATGAATGAACTTGTGGTAAAACCATATCCATTTTAGATCAGCACTACCATGGCCGGCATCAACATTTGTAATGACACTAATGAAATAATACCAAGAACCATGGGCAACTGGGTAGTGTTTTGTATCTTGCAACCTTTTTTTTGGTTACTTTTTTAAGACTCCTTATAAAAATATTGTTATCCCAATCAGACGTGCACACTTGACCAAGTATTATAGGAGTTACTGGAAAATTATGACTGCTGTGGTCTGCACGGGAGTTTTTGTGGTTACACCCATGTACTTCTAGTTGTAAGAAAGGGACATTATATATGCAACCAGTAATCATCACTTCAGATTTAACTGTGGTATGGGAAAGTGTCTGCAACCAGCACCTCTGTCACTAGTTCTATAATTTGTGTGATAATTATACTACAATACTGTGTGTCAGATGGAGTTATTCCTTCCCTGTTTTACTCCTCTGGATGTAGATTCAGCACCAGTGTGTGTTTCTTTACCACTGGTGGTAGTTTAGATAATTTACTGAGCAGTGCAGCCACTTGGTAATTCAGGTGAGCAGATTTAGGTTCCTCTAGCCTTCCTACCTTCTTAAACTCTTTAAAGCCATTTGAGTAGTTCTTTATACATAGTCACTTGATTTGCATTAACTTTTCAGAGGCCCTACAAAACCAGGGAACTATGGAAGACTATATTTTAAAATTGCATATTTTTGCACTTTATCAATATTGATCAGGATTTTGCATTTAGAGCAGCCTGTTTATCTTCTATTGAGAAAATCAACTCCCTTCACTTTCACATTATTCAACAGCTTTTATAACTAATTTCTACATTTTATTTTCTGGCGTGACCGTCATTGATAACTGCAGCACATTACTGAGTATGGTCGTGTTCCTGGTTCAGGAAGATTATTTCTAGGCAGTGTGGATTGATTCAAATCAATTGAAATCAGTGATGTAAATCAAGTTTCCCATTGAAACTTTTTCATATATTTCCTGAAAAATGGTGCAAATCTGACTACTAAATCATGTTAATTTACAGCTAGTGTATTATTGACATGGTTTCATTCTTAAAAGCAGGCTTTGCATCTCTTTGTCTCACTGGGCAGTATTCAGTTCCGCACTAGCGCTAATATAAATTACGTTGCACTAGTATACGTAACCTCTAGCACAACACCAATAGTGTTTGCTGGTGTGATGGATTTTTATCATGTTTTCCTTTTTTTAACCTGCAGAGGGGATTTTTATTCATTTATTTCATTTCTATACCGCCCAATAGCCGAATGTCTTTAAATAGTCCCATATTGGGTCTTTTTTATGACCAGAACCTCTGACAGTTTGAGTTTAGCAGCACAGCCATATATATATATATATATACACACACACACACACACACATATACACACACACATACACACATGGAAACAAGTTCCACTGAGTTCCCAGGCAAGTGGTTATAGGATAACAACCTAAGTATGGGAATACAGGCAGATTCATACTGGACAATTTTGACATATTTTTCTTTTCCAGTTTTTCTCCTTTCCGCATGACTCTGTCTTGGCCCAGCCTTGCCCTCACAAAATCTCAAGTAGGAAACAAAAATGAAATGCCTGTGACTGATAGGTCAAATCAAAGTTTGATAGTTACTGCTATACTGTCTTTCTTTCTGAACTAATTCGTCTGCCTTGCTTGGTACAGCTCCACCACCACATAGGCACATAACAACAATTCTCTCCAGCCTTTGCCTTTGCTCATGTGACTTTATTCAGAGAAACAGAAACCAGAATCCCAGAACTTCCCGGAAGAGCTGGTAGTTCAGCTGGATAGAGCCATTTTCACGAGATGAAAAACTAATGCCCATGTTTGACTCGGTTTCCTACGAATGTGTGTGAGTGTGACAGAGCCATTGATTCATTTTTATGAGACTGTAAATGGAGGTTTAGCATGTTTATGATGAGACCCAATTGTAACTATATTTTTAATGAGAGAGCAATTTATTCTTTATAATTTTTTTTACAAAATAAAAATTCCAGTGTAATTTTTAAAAATCCAGGTTTTTGAATTCTTTGTAAACATGTTTTCTTGCCCTGCTTCTAGGTGTGGGTATGACTTGTCTTATTCTGTTCTCCAATTAAACTTCCAGCTTTTGCTACAGGCCACTTCCTGGCTTGAAATCTTAAAAGACAGAGTATGTTAACTTGGAAATTAGCATGCTCTCCTGTTTACCACAACTCGCCACCTCCTTTCTTGATGACAAGGTTTAATAAGTATAAATGGGATGACAACTGATACCTTTTCATTTCTCTTCCATCTCTTGGTGGTGTTAATTCATTCCTCCTGTGTTCGTGAGCTGAAGCTATCTCAGGCTGCTCTACGTGGCCTGAGGCACTCTTCCTTTGCTGCCACATAGTCCTGGACCTTTTGGTGCCTGTGTAGGAGGAGAAGATTGGGTCACTCCTTTGTTAGTCCAGTTCCGCCTCTAACAAGGATGCCATGCTGATTTAAAGGGAACAGTTACAGAAAAGCTGCTTTGGTTTTGGGGTCCAACTATGCCCAGAGTGCCTGTTTGCATCTAGCAGACAATTTCTGCTCTCTGCATCAGGAGCTGGGTGTGGGATCATTGCCAAACCTGTGTGACTCGTGGCTGCCTTGACATTTGGAAGGTGGGGTTCAATTAATCATAATCTGCTTTCAGTGGCGTCACCTGAATTGTCTTTAAATGGCAATGAGAACAAAAGGGTATCACTAATCAGTCCAGAGAAGAGAAAGCAATAGCCAGTGGTGGGGCAGATGTGGATTGCTACAGAAATGCTAAACTCATAAGACTCATTAAAATTGCAAACTATTTCAAAAAGCTGTCTTTCTAAAACAGTGTCAAACTGTTCCCTGACACATATACAATTTTTCTCTATCAATCCATGCAATTAGGGAGGGATAGATTAATCAGAAACTAGTTTTATGATACAGCAAAATAAAATTTGGCTTAAAAATGGAATTTTAATGAGAAATTTAGCTATGAGCCTTGTAATTGCATCTTCTGTGTCACCATCTTAGGCTTTATTCGGCAAGGACCAATCCTGGTGTCTCTTATGGCGAGGGATAGAAAATAGGTTTCTACAGTTAACTCTAAGGAACTGCCAAAAATGAACTTGCACTTCTGTGTATGATAGGGAATGGTTGTTGGACTACTGGAACTAGTTTAATGTGTGGCTTCATGGGCCATGATGGGAGCTAAAGTCTAGGCCAACTAACCTTGCATATGCCATTAATGATGTGGCAGTCTAGGAATATTTTGTCTCCCAGGAATCCTCTTAGCAGTCTTTGGTACTCTTGAAGCTGTGTTCACATTTTTACCATTCATTGGAGCAGCCATTCCATCTGCATGGAGCTTCTGCATAAAACAGTCCAGATGTTTCTGCATCAGGTCAGATTGATTGATCAGGATCACAATTTTGGTTTTAGAAATGTGATGCCATGACTAAACGAAGTAGCCCTAGCTTTTCTTGCTACTTGGATTATATGGCCATAAACTGTTCCTGCTCAGATGTTATTTCTCACATGCAGTGATGTGAGGTGGAAAATTTCCAACATAAAATTTTCCAGTGCTTTATTTTTCCATAGAAAATTTTCCATTTCCTAAGTTCATTAGTAACAACGAATGGATGTCAATTACAAATAAGATATTAGGCAAGCATGGCAGTTTCAAAGTTGTAATTAATATTTTTCAGGTTATCCCTAGCAAATATGTGAAAGAATACATATATGTGATTAAAATACATGTATACATGCACAGTGTGAAATGGAACTAATAAGTAGTGACAGTGAAACTGAAGGTGCCCCTTGTCTTTAAATTTTTACAAGTATTCCGATAAAAATTTCTATATAATATAACATATAAATAACATTCAGTTTGCTTTAATTTTCCCCTCAAATATTTCGGATCAAATACTTGGAATGTCTTATGGGGAAAATTAACATGGGGGTACGTTGTTCACTGTCTAGGTTTGCCATAGCTTTCCTCCCAAGGAGCAAGCATCTTTGAATTTCATGGCTACAGTCACCGTCTGCGGTGATCTTGGAGCCCAAGAAAATAAAATCTGTCACTGCTTCCATTTCTTCCCCTTCTATATGCCAGGAAGTGATGGGGCCAGATGCCATGATCTTAAGGGGCTCATCTTCCGGCGTCATGTCTTTCAGCCTTGTGATACGTTCCATGGGGTTTTCTTGGCAAGAATACTGGAGTGGGTTGCCATTTCCTTCTCCAGTGGACCACATTTTGTCAGGACTCTCTGCCATGACCTGTCCATCTTGCATGGCCCTGCACGGCATAGCTTATGGCTTCACTGAGTTACGCAAGCCCCTTCGCCACAACAAGGCAGTGATCCTTCCTTCTTGGGAGGAAAGCTATGGCAAACCTAGACAGCATAGTAAGAAGCAGAGACATCACCTTGCTGACAAAGGTTCGTATAATCAAAGCTATGCTTTTCCCAGTAGTAACGTATGGCTGTGAGAGCTGGACTATAAGGAAGGCTGAGCGCCAAAGAATTGATACTTTCGAACTGTGGTGGTGGAGGAGACTTATGAGTCCCCTGGACTGCAAGGAGGTCAGATCAGTCCATCCTAAAGGAAATCAACCCTGAGTGCTCATTGGAAGGACAGACACTGAAGCTGAAGCTCAAATATTTTGGCCACCTAATGCAAAGAGAAAACTCTCTGGAAAAGACCCTGATGCTGGGAAAGACTGAAGGCAAAAGGAGAAGGGGACAGCAGAGGATGAGATGGCTAGATAGCATCACCGATGCAATGAATATGAACTTGAGCACACTCCGGGAGAGAGCGGAGGACAGGAAGGCCTGGAGTGCTATGATCCATGGGGTCACGAAGAGTCAGACACGACTTAATGACTGAACAACAACAACAGTGTTGTTCATTACATACAAGTAAAATAAACATGCTAAATTAGATCACTAGGGTATCTGAAAATTTTCTGCTGTAAATTGAAACTTTTCTGATGCAAATGACTCTATGCAAATTAACCTAATTTAAATAGGAAAATTTTCCAATTCAAAATTTTCTGGAAAACCCACATCACTCCTCACATGTTAGCAGGGAGTGAGGCCATACCAACCAGGCCCAGCCCTCATGTCCTGCAGGGATGGAGCTTTTGTGTGTACAGCTGTATGCCAGAAGGCTTTTCATAATCTGGACCCTGGATTGTGCACCGTTCCAAATTGTGTGAAAGCCCTCATGCATAAGGTTTTATTCTTGCAGATGCTTGTGCTGTATATGTGGATACCAGGAAGTGGGGCTAGTCAGTGTGTAGGGCATTGTGGGTGGGGTTAGTGGGCTCCGCCCCACTTTTGTGTTGATGTATTGCAAGAGCAAGAGCTTCTGAATAGAGCTGCAGTTGTCGAGAAGAGTGCATTTCAAATGTTTCATACAATGTTTTGGGGACCCTCATTTCATTTTTGTTTTTCATTGTGGGCCTTCTCTGTAGTACAATACCCAGAAACTCTTGATGTTGGGAAGGGTCCTGTTCGTGGTTTAACATGTAGCATATTCAGTATACATGGTGCTCTGTTGGGGATGAAGACTCTGTAGTCTAGGAGTTCACACAAGGATCTTTCTGAACAAATCTGATAGACTAACAGAAATGCTGCAAAGCAAAGGCCCATCCTCCTCTTTGTTAATCACACTTGCTTTTCGTGCATCTGCTGGACTTGTCTTGGATGTTGTTGTTTTTTGCTGACCCCTTTGTTTCTTCCCCTCTCTTAGCAGGGCTTTCATTCTGGAGATGCTTCCTTCTTGCTATGTATGTCCTAGTCCAGGGGTCAGGGATGCAGTGGAAGCCACACACCCTGTTGCCCACAATGAAGGCCCTAATACTTGTTCTTTGTCTGTCTAGGCTGACAAACGTGCTCATCACAATGCACTGGAGCGCAAACGTAGGGACCACATCAAGGACAGTTTCCACAGCCTGCGGGACTCTGTGCCGTCTCTTCAGGGAGAGAAGGTGAGTTTATTGAGAGAAGTGATGCGCTTCCCTGGAATGCTGTCCATCGATCACAAGATCATTGCTTTCCAGTCCCATTTTTGGATCAAGTTACAAAACAAGGAAGAGCCACTACCAATACATCTTAGGTAATTCTGCAAAAGTCCCAAATAGTCTCATTGAAGAAATGTTCCTGCAGCTTCAAAGGTGTTCATAGCTGGTCTCTTTATGCTGTAAAATAAAGATGAATTATTATTGTAGCAAGTAACCTATTGTTTCATCATGCATTTCTAAATGGTTGAAAGTTACTTTATGAAGCAGCCTAGGTGAACTGCCTGCTGCAGTTGCACAGTATATTGGAAGATTCTGGGCTTCTTCTCTGCTGTCCTCCCAACTTATTTTTTTAAACAGCGGCAAACCTTTATTTAGATTAAGCTCTGTAAGGCTGCTGACAGTATTGAAAAGATATAAAAAGAGGTAGTTCTCTGTCTAAAGTCTAAATCAACAAAGGACATGGGGGAACAAAAGGGAAGACAGGAGTGTGTGTGTGTGTGTGTGTGTCTGTGTCTGTGTCCTGCTGCTTTCTCTCTAGCTCAGAGGGTCTTCTTCCCACCTTGGTCTTCTCTTCCCACCTACCTCTTCCGCCTCTGATGAAACCATCGTGGTTATGCAGGACCATTTCACAGGACTGCTCTGCTTGTGATTAATTCTGTGTGTTAATTTTTTCCTCTTGCCTACATTGAAGCTTGCACTTGGTGAAGGAGTGTTTGAATTGCCAGAAGCACATGCCACCACTCTGTGGCTAAAAGTTTTAAAAGACCTGTAGAATTGTAGCTTAGGCTTGTTGTAAACATTTTAGAGACCACATCCTTCAGTTTGGGCAGGGGGGACAAGCAACCAAGTAGAGTGGTTGTGTAAATTAGCCCCAAGTCTATAGAGAATGTGTGAAGGATGACTCCCTTGTCCTTTCTCTCTTGACTTGCAACATAATAATGTTAGCAAGCAACTTTTAGCTTTCCATACAACTAAAGTGGCTGTCCTGAAAAGGAATGAGGAAATGGTGCCCTGCTAATCATCAGTGGTTGCACTGCCTACAAAATTGTCTGCAGAAGCTCAGTACACAAGATACTTAGCTTGATAGGCAGCATTTTTTATGTCCAGTCACCTCTGATGACACTGTGTCCTAGACATTGTCAAGACACACCCATTTATTACTCATGTCATGCAGGCAAAGTTTTCAGGACTGAGGCTTGATGTTTAGGTAATCTGTTATAAACTAAAATATGTGGCCTGGCTTTTTTGCTTTTTGGATTCTCCCATGAGGGTAGTGCAGCCTGCTGAATTTTTAACACTCTGGTATTTCAGGCCCTGTTATGGGAGACTGCTGGGAAGGCTTCTGCATGGGTGATGGCAACTCCAATGAAGGCCAAAAAGTTTGAAAGCCATGCTGCGTGAATTGTTTGGTACATTGGCAGTACCATGACTGCAAGGAGTCAAAACCATATCCAGGATTCAGTCAGTCTGCTCACCATGACAAGTATGATGCTGCCTTCTGGTGAATGGGACAAGTGGACAGCCATGCATGGTCAAGCTGGGAAAACCCTTCCTTCACTGCCCTTTCCTCCTACAGAGAAGAAAAGGTGTGGAGAAATGTGGATGCCACTGCCTGAAAGTATGCAGTGGCTCAGCTTAGCTGTCTGCCATCTTATCCTTAACCTCCAGGATCCAGCCCAGCCACAGGTCTTATAGTGCCTCTGAAAATTGCTCAGGTTTAAACTTTCCAAAGGGAGAAAGTTTATAACTATGGGGCAGCCACTGAGATGTGTGTCTGCACACTTTGCAGTTCCAGTATGGCACACAGATAGAACTAAAAGAGCGCTCTCAGTTGATCATTGAAAGAATAACATGTTGAACTTGGAGTCCAGCTTTTGACAGGAACTGCAGGTCTGATTTTGAGATCAGAAAAGGTCTTGATGCTAATAGGCAAGGACCTGAAACATTGCATTAAAAATGAATAACCATCACACCCATATGCTGTGACTTGCATAAAGGCCCGGATAACAAGTTCTCAAAAGCTGTAATGTTTACGGTTGGCTCTTTCCTCATCCCAGCTCAGCTCCAATGGGCAGGACACTGCTGGAATGCCATTTGATCAGACAAGTAACGCTTTTTTTCAGAAAGCTAAAAAGGAGGTTACTGTGCAAGGTACAGGCAATTCATGTGTTAACGGACAATCTAAAAGCAAATATGGGATTCTGTAATCTGGTTAACTGAAGTCAGAAGTGGGCTGGTTGAAAATATGCCACTGCTATACAAGTTTGAGGTAAATTGTCTCCACAGTGTCAAAGGCAATCAAATAAACTGGAAGCTGAGCTTAATGTATCCTAGCTTTGGCTTCATCAGCAGTGTCTGTAGTAGAATCTAAGTTCCAACAGCAGTTAATTAGAAAGAAAATGTGGAATAGGCACAAATACATTATTTTCCAAATGTGGAGAAGTAAGTAGTTACTGCATTAAAACTTGGATTGAGTAATAATACTTAACATTTGTATAGCACTTTTGAGCGTTGAAAATATCCCCCATGCATGTTTAGACAGAAAAAAAGATCCTACAACAATTATAGGACTTCTTTCTGTCTAAACATGCATAGGATTGCACCCTTAGTAAATTCATGACAGAAATGAGATTCAGGCCAGAGACTTCCTGATTTATACCCCTGTCTCTTAGCCACTGTGCTCCGCAAGTAGTTAGCATACTTGTTAATGAGTTGGAGATTATTAGCAGTGGCATCTTCCCATACAGAAGTAACTAATTAGGGCAGACTAAGTTGCAGAGGTATATCATGGTACTGGGACCGTGGGCCATAAACTATTGGGGGGTATTAAACTGATGCACGTGGGTGCTGGGGGATCAGACTTGGCTGCTATTTCTCATATGCTAACTATAGATAATGGATTATATCCAGAGTTGCGCAGAGTGGGCAGAAGGTGGAGAAGATGCATCTTACTGATTCTCCCTGCAACCCTTTATGCCCTCAAAAATCTGCTCTGCGGCGTTGGGGATTCTCCAGAACAGCATGGGAGGTTGCTCTGGGGACTGCGGTGGGGAGGGCAGATGAGATGAGCAAAAATTGTATTTCTCTCCTTTTGTCCATGGGAGCATCCAGTTTACAGAGCAGGAGTCTCTGCTGGATCTGACTCACTTCACAAATGAAAGGAGCCCTCCTATTAGCCAAAAGTAGGCCTGGATCCAACCCATTGTCTTGTCTAAAGTAATTTACATTTTGAAAAAAATGCTGCAACTGTCTATAGGAGAAGAAGAAATGGGCACAATACAGATTAAATACAGATTAAGTCCCATAGATTTCAGTGAGAGGGTTATGGATATGCTTAACTTATCCACTGAAATCAATGGGACATAAAACTGTTAATTTCTGCAAGATTGAGCCTGATTTCAGGAAATATTAAAGAAGACAATTATAAATAATTGTGTGTAACATTAATGGAACATTCATACATAGACAAATGTTCATAGTTCTTGTGTTCCCAATTCGAGAAGTAGGTAGAGATGGAACATACAAATTCAGCAGTATGATGTGGACATGGTAAAGTTGGGCAAGATTTGTATATAAGCAGGATTGTTAATAGTACTCCACACATGATGTGCTTCAGAAGCTCAGGCTGGCAGTTTCTGAGGGGAAATAGTTTACCACTGTCAAACACGAGTTCTTATTCTGGAAAATGGAATATAGTTGAATTAAAAACAAAGCTATATAGACCTTCAAAGAGCTAATGGTTTGTTAGGAATACATCATTGCGCAACTGACTTAGCAATCTAGAACAAATGGTTTTAACTTCTTTAATATAGATCCATTAAAAACTGCAAAATGGATTTGATCTCGCTTCTACATAAGAATTGATAGTCTGTTAAAAGAAGAGTATGTTGGCTACCTGGATTCAGAATGATATCCGCATTTTTTTTGTGCTTGCTTAATGTTTTGACTAGAACTGTGTGCTCCTATTATAAAAGCGAAAAGTAAATGTTAGTAACTGGAATATTTTAGAAAAAAATAAACTGGTAAATGTCAAATGTGGCCATTCAAAAATTATGTATAAATATTGATATTACCCATAGTTTTTCTTTCTATTGGATGATGATGAATATATTTCTAAATCATCGGCTTTAGATATTTGTAATTTGAAAGCGAAACTGAAACGTAACTGTAATCAGTCTTGTCTTTGTATAACAAAACAGTTCTGCAGATAGAAGATAACCTTCTATATAAAGAATGCTTTAAACTAGGACTAATGTGTTTTTTTCTTTCCCCAGGGACTGTTTTAAAAAACAGTTGTGTTTTTTTTTACAGGGGGTGGGGTGTGCTTTGCCAGCTTCTTGCTCCTTCCGCTCAGGAATGTAAACTACCAAATACCTGACTGAGCTCAAGCAGTGCAGTCCAAACCCGGTATCCACAACTGTTTGAGCAAGGGGTCATGACCCTTTAAAACCTGCCACATTCTGCTTGTTTAGGTTTGAGCTTCACATGCTTTAATAGGAACCATGGTGCCTTTCATAAAACATTTTCAAAATAAGCACAGAACAGAATTCCACTTCCACTTGGAAATCCAAGCCCAGCAAAACAAAATGGTTCTGAACTGTCCTTTGGACAATACAGCCTGACTTCTTCTCCTTCAGCAGGTTTGTCTCTGCTTCAGTAGCACCCAGCAATGAAGATCCTCTTCCCTGCAAAAATTCCTCCAGTCCAGAATTCGCCTCCTTCCTTTTTCTTTCCAGCTATAATTCTTGATTGGGTTCTCAGCAGCTGAACATCCCTTTTCTTATTTCTCATTCCACATGAGACTCGCAAGGCTAAGTTTTCAATATAATGATGAGCACTGTAATAAAAATGCACAGAGATACAAAAGGTTACAAGCAGCTTTGAAAACATTTCCAAAAGATATTTTACAAAAAAAGTGTTTTACAAGAACAGGTAAGCAATTATCTTATCACAATTACACAGTGCTGCTGAGTTTGCTGGCCTGTCTGGTGTAGTCCCAGTTGTTGAGAGTAGATATAATTATGCTTCAGGAAGTATAGCTTTAGCAGAGGAACTCTGAATTGTAGTTGGGGAGCTTCTCTATTTCGGTGAAGAAGTTCTTGTGAACATAGGAGCATTTGCTTGCAGAGCTGCAGGTATAGGGAATGAGCCAAGTCTACTACAGCTCCCCCTCAGAGTTCAGTGATTACTTCATCAGCTATTGCTTAGTGCTGTGCCCAGATGTCACTTAGAACAGTTGTTTCTATAAGGAGCTGAATACAGAGCTGGAAAACAGTTAATCCTGAGTGTCAAAATCCCTCTATCTCTAGAGTTGAACTTCTTGCAAATCTAAGGTTGCACCTCAAATAAAATGTGGACTATATTGAGAAATCAGCTCCCTGCAGAAGGGCATGTCAAACTTTGTGAACTAGGACTTTATCTGGTGTGTTTTTTTCCTACTATTGCAACAGGCATCCCGGGCCCAAATCCTAGATAAAGCCACAGAGTACATCCAGTACATGCGCCGGAAAAACCACACACACCAGCAGGACATCGATGACCTAAAGCGCCAGAATGCCCTGCTGGAGCAGCAAGGTGAGTGGGTCTGAGTTGGGGTGTTCCCTATGCCTTGCTGTGTGTTTGGATGATGCAGTATCACAGCAAAACCCTCTGCCATGTTTTTCTCTCTGTAGGGTGTCCAGTGATTAGGATCCAGAGAACCCCTGAAAGTCTTTCAATGGCTTTGAGTAAAGCTGTAGTTGGGGTGAGAAGTTTCAGGGTTTTGTGTGTTGGCAATGGATCCATTTGAATCAATTCATTCCAGGCAACCCAAACTTTGGGTCCAAGATGCAGAACTTACTCAGATTGGCCAGTGTATGTGACTGGCTGGCATATTCACATTTTTAAGGCACAAGAAGCTCTATTCAGATGTTTCTCTCCATGTGGAGAGAGACAGCGAGGGACATGCATGTGCGCCCTGCTCCAGCCTCTCTCTTACACTGCCAGTGTATTGGGGGAAGGTCTGAAGTGGGAAAACCCGCAGAACATGTGTAGGCTGTCCCTGCAAGCCAGGGATTGGGAACTTCTGGCCCATGGGCCAAATTCAACTCAACAGGTTATTCTATCTGGCCCATGGGGCCTTAGCCAAGGCCCTGGCCCCTCAGAAGGAAGAGGGTGGGAGAGCAAGTGAGCGGCTCCCCAAGCACCAGCCTAGTGCCTTTCTCTGTGGAGAGAGAGCTCTTTCTGCACAGAGAAAGGCAAAATGGGCCAGATAACATCAGGGGCAGGGCTTAGGGGAGGGGCCTGCCCCTGAAATAATCCAGTCTTCTGGATTGGTCCTGGGGGCAATCTGGCCCCATGGTCCAATCCTGTTCTCCACTACTACCGTAAGCTGAAATCCTGAGCACACAGAGTATTGCTTAAGGGCTTTAATTACCAAGCAGGATGGTTATGTCATATTAAAGCAGACTAGTAAGTTGTTGCTTACAGTGGATGAGTAGTGGTTGCCGCTAGGCAGGCATCTGACGAGCAAGCTGTGTAGAAATGTGTGTACGTCTGCAAGCTCAGCATTTCTCTAACCTTAAAGGACTGCGCGTTCTCCTTCTCCTTCTGGCATACATACAGAATGTATGATTGACCCTCTCAATAGTTAGTTACAAAGTTGTATTAAAGGGAGATTCAGGGTCTAGCATTAAGCTCCAAAGGTTCATTTCAGAGTAAACCAGACATTTGTTCATTAGAATTTTTTTATCCCTGCCTTTCCAATTCTAAAAGGAAACACTTGAGGCAGATTACATAACTAAAATTAAATGTGCAATCAAAATTCAGTGATAAAAATTATTGAACAAAAGAACAGCAGGGATCGACCTTATTGAGTTTAAACCTTATTTACCATTTTAATAATATGAAATGCATTATCTTTATTTTATTTCTATACTGCCCCATAGCCGAAGCTGTCTGGGCGGTTTACAGAAGTTAAAACATTAAATACAATATAAAAAGTTGAAAAGCCATTTACAAAAAACATAAAAGCACACAGACAATATACACAAACAACATATAACTAAAAACCACATTGAACTATCAGTCATAATTAAAGACACATCCAGGACCGATTAAAACTCATCATGTGCTGCCAAATGCCTGGGAAAAGAGATAGGTCTTAACCTGGCCCCTAAAAGATAATAATGTTGGCGCCAGGTGGACCTCATCAGGGAGCTTGTTTCACAGATGGGGGGAACCACTGAGAAGGCCCTCTCCCTCATTGCTGCCTTCCAAGCTTCTCTTGGAGGAGGCACTTGGAGGAGGGCCTTAGATGCTGAATATAGTGTTCGGGTGGTTCATTTCGGGAGAGGCGTGCCGTCAGGTATTCCGGTCCCAAGCTGTATAGGGCTTTAAGGGTTAAAACCAGCACCTTGAATTGAGCTCAGAAGCATATAGGCAGCCAGTGCAAGCTGGCCAGAGTCGGTCTTATATGTTCAGACCTTCTGGTCCCTGTTAACAATCTGGCCGCTGCATTTTGAATGAGCTGCAGCTTCTGAACCATCTTCAAAGGCCACCCCACGTAGAGTGCATTGCAGTAATCTAACTTGGAGATTACCAGAGCGTAGACAACCGAAGCCAGGCTATCCCTGTCCAGATAGGGGTGTAGCCGGGCCACCAACCAAAGTTAGTAGAAGGCACTCCATGCCACTGAAGATGGTTCCAGGAGGACCCCCAAGCTATGGACCTGCTCCTTCAGGGGGAGTGCGACCCCATCCAGAACAAGTTGAACGCCCTCCATCTGATCAGCAGAACCACCCACCAACAGCATCTCAGTCTTGTCTGGAGTGCGCTTCAATTTATTAGCCCTCATCCAGATCATTGTCGCAGACAGGCACTGATTCAGCACATCCACAGCCTCACCTGAAGAAGATGAAAAGGAGAAATAGAGCTGCTTGTCATCAGCATACTGATGACAACGCACTCTAAAACTCCAGATGACTACACTCAACGGTTTCATGTAGATGTTGAACAGCATGGGGGACAAAACTGACCCCGTGGAACCCCATATTGGAGAATCCATGGGGCCAAGCAGTGTTTCCTAAGCACCACCTTCTAGAGCTGACCCTCCAAGTACGAGCGAAACCACTGCAATGCAGTGCCTCCCCACTCCTAGCCCAGAGAGCCATCCCAGAAGGATACCATGTTTTTATTCAAACCGTTATTATAAATATACTCAGTATTGGAGATGAAGCTGCAAGCTACTGCACTGTTAAAGTTCTTGAACATGTCATCTTGCTAGTTGGCATGGGGGGGGCGGGGTTAAAAGTTGAAAATAGAAACTATCAGCACTGTGGCAAGAAAAATGGATGATGATGATTTCTAAGCTTTACTAATAATAGTAGATCTTTAACATCAACATAAACAGAAAAATGTATGGGGGTTGGGGGAGAGAGATCACAAATGAACTCTCCTATAATGCAATTAATAATTTCACTGATCATTCTGGAGTAGAAGGTATTTATTTCATAGAATTTCCCCCCAAACTTCAAATTCTTCTATATCAGACATTGAAGGAAAACCATATATTTAAACAAACAAACCAATCTTGGCCTTAACATCTTCAGAAGTATCGGTCTTAGTTTTAGAACTGGAAGAGACTTGGAATTATTTATTTTTATTGACTTTTTAATTTTTTTTTTAAATGTACATTAGCTATATTGTAATCTACTTTGTGAAGGCTTTTTGTTTTGAAAAGTGGGTATAAATCCTAAATCATTTCTTTAAAACCCCATTAGCCAACTGCTAACATGTGAACATGCCTCAACTTTTGTGTGTAACGTTTGTCTTTCCCCTGTCCATTTCCATATTCTTGCTCTTGCGTTTTAGTTCGTGCACTGGAGAAAGCAAGGTCAAGTGCTCTGCAGGCCAACTATTCCTCTTCAGACAACAGCCTCTACACCAACCCCAAGGGCAGCACCATCTCCGCCTTTGATGGAGGCTCTGACTCCAGTTCAGAGTCTGAGCTGGAAGAGCCTCAGAGCCGGAAGAAGCTTCGTATGGAGGCCAGCTAGAAGAGGTCTCAGTTCCCGCTGCCATTAGACACTTGCTGGCTGCTTAAGGACTTTCCTTTTTTTCTTTAGTAGAGGCTCTCGGACTGCAGCTTCCTCTGTTCCTTGTCCCTTTCTGGCCCCTTTTGAGTTAATCCAAACCCCTGGCTTGGCAGCTTACCTTCTGGAAGACAGCAGCCATAGCTTGGAGCAGAATGCAATTCTGTCCTGCCCTGTCCTGTGGCTGCAAGTTTCTAGTGCCAGGAATGCCCAGGCCATTTGATGAACTCATGAGTCTACGATTGCCTGGGCTGTGTGGGGACAATGACCTCTCCATTCTTCCACTAGAGCTACACCAGCCTCTCTGTCGCATTTATCAAAATATTTCTATTTATGACAACAAAGCCAAACTTCCCATGAAGAATCTTGGTGGGGGAGAGGGGCACACAGATACATGCATGTATGTCCTTTCTTGCCTGAAGGGATGGTGCAAGATTCAGGGTGTGGTGGGGAGTTGACTTTCCTTTTTGTATTTTGGCAAGTGATTAATTGGTATTTATTTCCTCCTATGGAAACTCAGTCTGGTCAGATTCCTCCTCCTGCTGCGGACATTGGTGATGTGAAGCTACAGATTCCTACCGTGATCAATTCTTCCCTCTTTTTGAATTTCTCAGAAATAGAGCCAGCTTTTTAAATGTAAATACCACACAAGCTTTGTTACTTGGTACTAATAACTGCATCAAAGCGTGGACCTCCTGCCCTTTGGCAAATGGGCCAGTTACCCATGTGAGTTAAAGGGGCACAGGTTGTGAGTGAGCAAAGGCCGCTGTGTGTATGTGTGCATGTGCACGCGCATGTGCATGGGCGTGTGCATGCGTGTGTGTGTATGGTTTTATTTTTTTTGTCTTCTTCCCACTCGTTTGTGATGTTTTCTGAATTTAGTGTATACAAATGTAGCTTGGTCTCTGTCCAGGTGTGAGTCTATTTCATGGAACTGAAGTATGTTGTACATACTGCCCAATAATTGTCTTGCAAGTTAAGGCTTCCCTTTACTATAAGACTATAAATAAAAATAATATTTTATCCTTGTGACTGGTACTAGTGTTTTTGTGGGACAATGGCAGGCTGGGGTGGGGGTATGTGTTTCAGCAGTTTATACTTGTGCTTTTACATTAATTGGAATTAATATGTTCGAAACCACAAAACACAAAAGCTAAATCTGTAATGTATATTTGAGGAAGTGGTTTTGATTTTCATCACATGGCTATACATTTATTTATTTAGTACAGGGGTGGGGAATGTGTGGCTTTCCAGATGTTGTCAGATTGCAACTCCCATCAGACCTTGCCAGCATAGCTAATGGTGAGGGATGCTGGGAGTTGCAGTCCAACAACATCTGGAGGGCCACACGTTCTTCATCCCTGATTTAATAGATACGTATCCCATGTTTTGACTGGAGTCCTCAAAGCAGCTCTCAACATTCACAAAATGCAATAGGTACTTTAAGAACCTAAACAATAATCCAGTTTTGCTGAATAAGGAGCAGTTTCACAATGGTGTATAAAAAAAACCCCTGTTTCCTCAGCTGGACACAGGATTCCATCCCTTGTGTCTGCCTATCAAGCATCCTAATGATCCTGGATGAGTCTGTGTTCATGTCATACATGTTTTTCAGCTATGGATGATTGGCTGCTAAGGGACCAAAACTCCATGGTCTAGGAAGAAAAATGTTACATCGCTCAAGAGTCTTAGATATGCCTTTCAGCTGTTTTGTGACTTAGTTTGAATCATTGGAAGCTGGGTAGTTACTCAGAGGAGCTACTTTCCCTTCCATATGCTAATAGTGAGGGATGCTGGATGCCTTGGAAGGGAGCTGCTCTCAAGTATGCAGGGGGTGCAGTATTAACTTTGGCTTGCTGAGATTTTAATGGCTTATGGATTTGGACTTGGTTTTGCCATGTGCATCCAAATAGGAACTGTTTTGTCATCCTCTATAGATACCATGGATGGAGAACCCTGCATAGGCCTGTATATATAAGCCATGCCTTACCTAGCCCTGAGCCTAAGGAAGCTGTGATAGGGGGAATCTAGCATTATCCATACCTCTCATATTCTGAGGTAGGCTAAAGGTTGGCTCTGCCCAGTAATATGCTATGATGGAATAGGTAACACTGAATGGCTGAAAGCTCACCAATATGAAAACCCTTTTGTTAGATTTAGAAACAAACGTGAAGGGGGGATTTATAGTTATAGTTATAACACTAGGAACGTGCATTGCAGATCAGGCTCCAAGTCAGGCCAAGTTAATGTGGGCCAGTGCCAAGCCAGAGCCACAAATTGTACCGCTGTGTCTGCTAGAAAAGCCATTGGTTAGCCCTTCTCAAGCTGGATCACAGCTTTCTCCCATTCTAGTGCTTGGATTCTGAGACTTGGCAGAACAGGAGATGCCCAAGCTCAGATTTATTTGAGATCCAGAGAGTTGCACTTAATTGGCATGTTGCTGCAGATGTGTTACTGGAACCAATGTGTAGAGCAGCTATGCTTTAGTAGGTATATAAGGGAAGAAGTGGTAGGTATGTCTGTTGCAGCGGTAAGAGAACTGACCTCTGCTTAATGCTTCCTACAATTAAAAGCTTGAGCCTTTTGTAGTGCACCAGAAGGCGGGGGGTTAGTCTCGTACAAGAGCAGCCAAGTGAAGTTTGCCGAACTGTCTTTCTAAAGTAGAGGATACTCTAAGACCAATAGAATAATATTAGCTATCTTCCTTTGTGGGGTGTCTGCCTTTTATTTTGTTCTTGAGGCAGAATGTATTCCCATCTGTCCATCCTTGGTGCAATTGGAAGGTGTGGTAAGAGCCTTCTCATGCTTGTTGACATTCTAATAAGCATTGTGCTCCAGAGATCTTCTAGTGATGGAAGGGGGTTCCAAGAGAGAAAGTTTTGCTCACAAATAAAGCTTAACTAAGGGTGAAACTAACTTTCATATTCTATGCTGTATGACACCATTGCACCCTCTAATGGATTTTTACTACTATTCTGTCCCCAATTCTACATCGGGTGAAGAACCTGTGGCTCTCCAGATGTTAGATTCCAACTGCTATCAGGGCTAGCCAACATGGCCAGTGCTCAGGGATGATGGGAGTTGTAGTGCAGCAACATCTGTAGGGCCACATGTTCCCCACTCTGATATTTGCTAATATCAGAATCAAAATCTCCACCTATAAGCATTTACAGAAGACTCTATCATCCCACTGTTGGTCAGATCCAACATGATGTGGGTAGTAAAAAAGCAACTTGAGCCCCATTACCTGATCCAGAATATGTGCCCCTATACATTATTGGATCCAAGGTAAGCCAACTTCAGTCTTGCATGGGAGACCAAAGTTGCCTTACCTCAGGACTAGAAAATCCCTGTTGACCACTGATATGTGTTAAATTTACAAAGCAAGCCTGCATACCTAGAAGCTTTTTCTAAAACCTGACTTCAGTGAACCTGAGCATGTATTGTTGCGTAACATCTTACATGCCTTGCTGCAACAGACCAAACACTAATAGGCAGCCCACTAGAAATTAACCATTGGACCATGGCTTTACTTTCTGCCCACTCTTGCAATAGACTCCCGGTGATGATTGGTCCTAATCAGTGCCTAGTCTAGTTCAAAGAGTAGATCTGCAATGCCTGCCCCATAGACGGTCCTCTTGATTATCTTTTCTTCATTTGTGCTCATGGCAAGTATCCTCATGGGCACAAAGCTCTTGCCGTAGAATTTTTGGTTCTGTGGAGAATCCAAAGTGCTCCATTGGTCCATCCACATCAGGGATGTTGCAACGATGGGCAGTTTCTGTTCAAAGATGGTGCAACCAACTTGTTGGTGAGCATACTTCAGCCCAAGCTGGGAGTCGAGAAAGTCAACAAGTGGATGTGTATAAGGATCGTGTGATAGATACTATGGGGTGGCACAGAGCAGCCTTCCCTAACCTGGCTTCCAGATATGTTGAACTACAACTCTCACCATCCCCAGTCAGCAGGGCTACTTCTGCACATAGGTTGGGCAAGGCTGACATAGAGTAAGTACCCCATTGCCACTGAGAGGTGTCTAGCTAAGCAGCTCAGAGCTCTACATATATTTACTAGCGTGACCAGGTAGAAAAGTTCTAGAGGTTGTGTAGAAGAAGGAATTTTGGCAGCTGCAACTTGTCATGCAGGGGTAAAAAATATTATTCAGCTATGAAAGGTAAAGGATCCCTGTCTTCCATTGTTTCTAGTCGCAGCCTTACCTTGTGCTGGTTATGGTCCTTATTTAGGAATGCCACAGGTTGCAGTGGTTATCTTAGACTGTGGGAACAGACATACTACTATTATAGCAAGGTGATGACAGAAGGTTAAAGCAGATAGCTAAACGAACTGTTGCTACATCTTATGTATGTAACAGGAAATTACATGGGTTCCTAATTTTAATGTTGACAGGGCTGATCCTACTATTAAGTGAGGCAACCGATGCTGTGGGGGACGGTGAGGGAAGGGAACAGCAGTGAGGTGTTGGAGGGGAGAGTTGTGTTGGCCACTGGGGCCTTCCCTGAGCCCCTAAGCTAGCCTGGGGTGGAGAATGGTAACAGGAGAGCAATGTTGAACCTTAAAGAGTCAACTGCCCATCCTCTCAGGTTCTGTATGGGGGTGGGGGGGGGGTGCCATCTTGCCCTTCACCTCAAGCAGCAAAATGTGTTGGGCCAGCCCAGTTAAAGATTGCAGCAGTTCCTGGCCCTGGCCTTCTCTACAAAGTTTCCTTCTTTAGGATTGCAGAACTCTCTGCCACAGCCTCACATGCATGCACAGGAAGGAGGTGGCATCTCCAGGATTTTGCTCAATTTCTGGACATAACACAAGCTTTGTGAGAAGATGCAGGGTTTGGTTTGTTGGTGCAGCTCTAAAACCGCAGAACCGGCACTAGCCGTTTCTCAACTGTTGGAAAGCGGAGGGCGAAGGACCTTGCTTCAGCACAGCTGTAATGGAGTGCAGGAGGGTGGGGTGGGGCACCCCTTAAAACAATCATGTGCAGGAAGAGGGATGCAGGAAGCACTTCCTCTCACAGCCGTGTTCACTGGCAGATGGAAATCTGCCTTCTGTTTTAAGAGTCAGGACAGCTGTACAGCACAGCACTAATCTCAACTACACACAGCAAGGATGTCTTCTGTATGTAAATCTCTCTCGGCTTTTAAACTACTCAAGAACTTTTAAAAACAGCACGGAGCTGAAGGCTCTCAGAAGGCTAGCCTGGTTTCCAATGCCAAACTCTAGGTTAGACTTACCAAGAGCAAAATTCACATGGTAAAGCTATCCAGAGACTTTACCATGTCAAACTGCATGTCATCCAATTACATTTTAAATGTTCCTCATATGATACAAGGGCTCTGCATGCAAAACAAAACCCCTACCATCAGGAAAAAATTAGCCGTGTGTGTGTGTGTGTGTTTTAATGTGGGAAACATTTTTTAAAAGGCAGTCAGCGAGGACTGTTAGTATATGATTTTGGTGAATATATAGATCAGCCTTAGTGCAGCTCAGCCTATAAGGGCTCTACCTACTCCTTTTAGGAATATCCATTCCAAAATGGCAATCCCGTTACCCTTTTCAGCCTTGAAACTGCTTACCCAGTTGCAGACAGAACTCAGCTGAAACTAAAACAAGTTCAAGAAATAAACTCTTGTCACACTTTTAGGAGATAACTGTATAAACAAGACATTTTACAGCAAGGGTGGGCAACCTACACCCTTCAACCTAATTTCAAAAACCCTCTGCAAGAGAGTTCAGGCTCCTGGCAAGAGTTCTCCCAGCAGCATGCTGTGAAAGGTCAAAAAAGAACATGGTAGTTCTACCCTCAGCTGACTTCAGTCCGCCCCCCCCCCCCCCAGCATGTAAGCCCCAATAGATCACTCCTAAGGGAAGGCAGGCCTTGACAGACGTTTTCCCCACTCCTATTTAACAGCAGCCTTTTGGTGATTTGGCCTTTTGGGGGCCAAACCAGCCATTACTTCAAATGTGTATGTAGCAGCTACAGTCATGTGAAAAAGAAAGTACACCCTCTTTGAGTTCTATGGTTTTACGTATCAGGGCATAATAAAAATCATCTGGTCCTTCGCAGGTCTTAAAATTAGGTAAATACAACCTCAGATGAACAACAGCACATGCCATATTACACCGTGTCATTATTTATTTTACAGAAGTAAAGCCAAAATGGAGAAGCCGTGTGTGAAAAACTAAGTACACCCTTACTGCTTCCATAGGTATGAAGAGGCCAAGTAGCAGCCAGGTGCTGCTAATCGAATGCCCTTGATTAATTGATCATCAGCAAGTGTGACCACCTCTATAAAAGCTGAAGTCGCAGGAGTTTGCTGGTCTCGAGCATTCAGATGTATGTTAACACAATGCCAAAGAGTAAAGGCATCAGCGATGATCTTAGAGAAGCAATTGTTGCTGCCCATCAATCTGGGTAGGGTTATAAGGCCATTTCCGAACAATTTAAAGTCCATCATCCTACAGTGAGGAAGATTATTCACAAGTGGAAAACATTCAAGACAGCTGCCAATTTTCCCAGGAGTGGATGTCCCAGCAAATTCACCCCATGGGCAGACCGTGCAATGCTCAGAGAAATTGCAAAACATCCAAGAGTTACATCTCAGACTCTACAGGCCTCAGTTAGCATGTTAAATGTTAAAATTCATGACAGCACAATTAGAAAAAGACTGAACAAGTATGGTTTGTTTGGAAGGGTTGCCAGGACAAAGCCTCTTCTCTCTAAAAATAACATGGCAGCATGGCTTAGGTTTGCAAAGCTGCATCTAAACAAATCACAAGACTTGTGGAACAATGTCCTTTGGACACACGAGACCAAAGTGGAGATGTTTGGCCATAATGCACAGTGCCATGTTTGGCAAAAACCAAACACAGCATATCAGTGCAAACATCTCATACCAACTGTCAAGCACGGAGGTGGAGGGGTGATGATTTGGGCTTGTTTTGCAGCCACAGGACCTGGGCACCTTGCAGTCATTGAGTCAACCATGACCTCCGCTGTATACCAGAGTATTCTAGAGTCAAATGTGAGGCCATCTGTCCGACAGCTAAAGCTTGGCTGAAATTGGGTCATGCAACAGGACAATGATCCCAAGCACACCAGCAAATCTACAACAGAATGACTGAAAAAGAAAATAATCAAGGTGTTGCAATGGCCCAGTCAAAGTCCAGACCTCAACCCAATTGAAATGCTGTAGCGGGACCTTAAGAGAGCTGTGCATAAACAAATGCCTGCAAACCTCAATGAACTGAAGCAATGTTGTAAAGAACAGTGGGCCAAAATTCCTCCACAACGATGTGAGAGACTGATAAAGTCATACAGAAAACAATTACTTCAAGTTATTGCTGCTAAAGGTGGGTTCTACAAGCTATTGAATCATAAGGTGTACTTAGTTTTTCACACATGGCTTGTCCATTTTGGCTTTATTTCTGTAAAATAAATAATGACAAGGTGTAATATGTCATGTGATGTTGTTCATCTGAGGTTGTATTGACCTAATTCCAATTCCAAAGAAGGGCAACGCCAAAGAATGTTCAAACTACCGTACAATTGCGCTCATTTCACATGCCAGCAAGGTTATGCTCAAAATCCTACAAGCTAGGCTTCAGCAGTACGTGAGCCAAGAACTACCGGAAGTACAAGCTGGGTTTCGAAGAGGCAGAGGAACTAGAGATCAAATTGCCAACATTCGCTGGATCATGGAGAAAGCAAGAGAATTCCAGAAAAACGTCTATTTTTGCTTTATTGACTACGCTAAAGCCTTTGATTGTGTGGATCACAACAAACTGTGGCAAATTCTTCAAGAGATGGGAATACCAGACCACCTTACCTGTCTCCTGAGAAGCCTGTATGAGGGTCAAGAAGCAACAGCAAGAACCGGACATGGAACAACCGATTGGTTCAAAATTGGGAAAGGAGTACGACAAGGCTGCATATTGTCGCCCTGCTTATTTAACTTATATGCAGAGTACATCATGAGAAACGCCGGGTTGGATGAATCACAGGTCGGAATTAAGATTGCCGGGAGAATTATCAACAACCTCAGATACGCAGACGATACCACCCTAA
The DNA here is from genome assembly GCF_057233095.1 of Heloderma suspectum. Classification (NCBI taxonomy): domain Eukaryota; kingdom Metazoa; phylum Chordata; class Lepidosauria; order Squamata; family Helodermatidae; genus Heloderma; species Heloderma suspectum. Next base: position 140,632,850 of record NC_139458.1, read on the forward strand.
TGGCAGAAAGCAAAGAGGATCTAAAGAGCCTCTTGTTGAGGGTGAAAGTGGAGAGTGCAAAAGCTGGTTTGAAACTCGACATTAAAAAAACGAAGATCATGGCATCTGGCCCCATCACTTCCTGGCATATAGAAGGGGAAGAAATGGAAGCAGACTTTATTTTCTTCGGCTCCAAGATCACCGCAGACAGTAACTGTAGCCATGAAATTAAAAGACGCTTGCTCCTTGGGAGGAAAGCTATGGCAAACCTAGACAGCGTAGTCAGAAGCAAGGACATCACCTTGCCGACCAAGGTTCATATTATCAAAGCTATGGTTTTCCCAGTAGTCATGTATGGCTGTGAGAGCTGGACTATAAGGAATGCCGAGCGCTGAAGAATCGATGCGTTCGAACTGCGGTGCTGGAGAAGACTCTTACGAGTCCCCTGGACTGCAAGGAGGTCAAATCAGTCCATCCTAAAGGAAATCAACCCTGAGTGCTCATTGGAAGGACAGATAATGAAGCTGAAGCTCCAATATTTTGGCCACCTAATGCGAAGAGAAAACTCTCTGGAAAAGACCCTGATGCTGGGAAAGACTGAAGGCAAAAGGAGAAGGGGACGGCAGAGGATGAGATGGCTAGATAGCATCACCAATGCAATGAATATGAACTTGAGCACACTCCGGGAGAGAGCGCTGGACAGGAAGGCCTGGCGTGCTATGGTCCATGGGGTCACGAAGAGTCGGACACGACTTAACGCCTGAACAACAAGGACCAGATGATTTTGATTATGTCCTGATACGTAAAACCATAGAATTCAAAGAGGGTGTACTTTCTTTTTCACATGACTGTATGTTGTAGTCTCATTTTTTCCCTCTAAAGTAGTTTCAGGGGGCCTGATCCAGATCTTAAAAGCCCCCTACCCCTGCACTAGGGGTCCAGTCCAGACTGGGTCCCCTGTGTCTAGAGTAAAAATGAAGAGAGACATAGCTGCTAGACATGCATTGAAAGTAATGGCTGGTTTGGCCCTGACACATCTGTGGTTCAGTACTCCAAGGGTTCCTGCTTCCAAGAAGAATCTGGATTTTAACTACCTGCATGGCTGCTCAGATGTCACCTACTTTATCATCAGCCCCCTTTCCTCAAATTCTATAGGCTTCTAATGATTAAAACTTCTTGTGCTGTTTTACCGTGGAGGGCAGCGCTGCTCAGTAGTTGCTGTTAATGGCTTTCATACATGGCATGCTTTTGCTACACATGCATAAGCACCTCCTTACAAATTGCTTCTCCAAGTAGCAAGATGCTGCTGCTCACACCCCCACCTGCCAAACAGCCTTTCCACTGTTGCATAGGAGGTTGTATTGCTATTCAAAGACTTGCCCACATAGCAGCCTAGTTGGTCCTGGCTACATGGAAACTACTTGCCAAGTCTCTCCCCATCAGGTTGTGGAGGTTAAAAGTTCATAAGGTTTACTGAGGCAGCCATGATCGCTTCCGGCAGAGGAGATGAAAACAGGATTGTAAACTGTGTTACCTGCTTACAGGCAGGTAAGAGTTCTGCATTGGGGAAACCCAAATTCTGCGACCAAAAAGTTGAATTCTGCACTTTGTATCAGTTATATGAATCAAGAAAATGTGCACTAGTCTCATGGGATTATGCATGGCATTAAAATTTCAGACCCACCCATTCCTGATACCCGGAAATTCTTCCAGTCTCCCCCTGACCTTGGTTTCACCAAGCATTACCCAGCCATTTTCAAACCTAGCCTTGCAGCCAAAAAAGCTAGAATTTTATTTTTTAAAGCTGAGATTCTCAAGGTGTTGCATTCTGTACCCAATAACAAATTCTGGAATTCCCTCCCACCCCACCATCCTGTATTTGAATGAAATCCTACTTACAGCTTTGCCAGCTCCTGGGAATTTGAGCTAGGATCTAAACTTCCAATCAGTAATTGAAGTGTGGTACATTTTTCTTCTAAGCTGCTTGAAGTTATACTCGGCCACAAGGAATTGGGGCTGAAAAAGAATTCCTGTGGAGAGGTGGGAGGGGGAGAAACCACCATTTCTTGTGGCCCATTGGTTCATGATGGAAAGGCAGGGGTGTGACTTCCTTGCCCCTGTTTTTTGCCCTTAATTTGTTTTAATTAAAAAAAACCTTTCCCCTCCCATTGCTCTCAATGGGAAGGAAATAAACTACCTCAGGTTCAGGCATAGTTTTTGCCCTGTTCCGGGTTGTGTGTCTGGGGAATGGGAGGGTTTTGGTTCCTATGGGTCCACAGCCTCCTTTTTGCCCTCTGCGACATCGGAGTTCCAACATCAGAGAAGCACCAGCCACGGACCTTTCTACATCTGCAGGAAGGAGGCTTGCAACGTCAGATCTCCCTCTCTGAGCGCAGACCTCTCTCCCCACCCTAGGAGAGGGAGAGCTGAAAAATCCTATGGCCCTTAGGATGCACTCCGAGGGACCATAGCATTGCACCCTAACGCTACTCATACTGACGGTGGTTGCTTTAGAGGTTGTACATTCCTCTGTGTTGCTTGCTGTAGGAGAATACTATTCACAGTTGTACCTCATTCTTCCTCCAAAGAGTTCCACATTCATATAGCTTCTAGGCAGTGCTCAGGGTGAGGCCTGCTGAGCTTCAGCAGAACTCTTATATGTCTTCAGACCAGGGGTGATGAACCTCTTTCAGCCTCAGGGCCAAATTTAATTTCAGCGAAGCTCTTGGGGGCCACATTCCAGTGGTGGGTGGGGACAAAGGTAAAAGGGCCAGGGCCAAAATTAAAAAAAAATCCCACCCCCAGCCTATTTTAGCTTAAAGCTCTTACTGACAGTAACTAAGCCTTAGGAGAGGCATTTCAACCTTTTAGAACTGGAGGAAAAGCTACACAAAAGGTGGGAAACCCCCGGGAATAGGCCACGTGGCTGACTGGAACCCAGAGGGCCAGATCTGGCTCCCAAGGGGGCTGGATTTGCCCCCTAGGTGTGAGGTGTTGCACCCTTGCTTCAGAAGCAGGTGCTCTTAAGCAGACCTCCAGGAAGTAATGTAAGGTTAGCATATCGATCAATAGCCAAAATCCTCTCACCCAGTGCTGGAACTGCTGTCCATGTACAGCACCAAAACAATCCCTGGAAGTAACCTGGGGGAACCTCCTGTTATAGAACAAGTTCTAACCTTCTGGAACTCTTGTTACCAAAAAGCGAAAAAGGAGCCAATGTACACGTGTGGAAAAAGCATACAGCACAGCCTACTTTGACAGCACCATTCTGAATGCAGGTATAAGGGCGCATATGACGGGATGCTCCCTCACATTGTCTGGACAGCCATCTGTCAGGGATGCTTTGACTTAGATTCCTGCATTAAGCAGGGCGTTGGACTCGATTGTCTTATAGGCCCTTTCCAACTCTACTATTCTATGGTCCCGGGTGGTGGTGATGAGTTTTGTTTTTGCATCAGTGGAGCATTCAATATTGTAGGCTCCTACCAGCATTGCAAAATTGTACCATCACAAGAAGCCACTCAAAAATGTGATTGTTCTCAATGTGTAAGAGCCTCGTGTGGCACAGAGTGGTAAGCGGCAGTATTGCAACCGAAACTCTCCCCATGACCTGAGTTCGATCCCAGCGGAAGGCAGGTCTCGGGTAGCCGGCTCAAGTCGACTCAGCCCTCCATCCTTCTGAGGTCAGTAAAATGAGTACCCAGCTTGCTGGGAGGAAAGGTAGTCACAACTGGGGAAGGCAATGGCAAACCACCCCGCTATAGTCTGCCATGAAAATGCCAGCGTAAGCAGGCGTCCCTCTAGGGGTCAGTAATGACCTGGTGCTTGCACAGGAGGAACCTTTCCTTTCCTCTCAATGTGTAGACTAGCATCAAAGGGCCTCCCTGGCAGCCTGATGAATTAAAACTGTAAACACATTTGGATTGAACAGTTTTTTTTTATGAACAGTCACAACCAGACAGGGCATTAGAAAGGAATTAGTATAATTTTTAATAAAATGCACAAACAACATTACATTGTCAGTTCTGCCCTGGTCAAGCTGGTACCAAATTGCAAGAGAGTTTTGAGACATGTCTTGGTGCCTGCCCCTTTTTTGCTCAGTGCTGAAAGAGACCTTCTGACACCACTTTACATAATGGAAAGAGCTTTGCACTGGGGTGGGGGCTGTTCAAGGCCACACCCCGTCATGTGCTCCAGCAGCTGGATGTGCACACAATTCTCCACCCAGCTTGTCTCTTCTGACACGCTGATTCTGAACATGCTTCATCGTATGAGCTGTGGGTCCCATCTCCTCGCGAGTACTACTCAGAACGGATATTGCCTGTAAGGGGAAGGGATCAGGGCACCCCCGCTGGCCAAGCCAGTATGCAGCCCATTAGGAAGCCGCCCTGCTCAGATGCTTAGCATAGTGCAAATGAAAAAACAGAGCTGGTCTGCCAAACGCTAAAGATATTCACATGCTGCATTGCTTCAGAACCCAGACTGCTCTTGCTCGGAAGGCGAGCAGCCAGCACGTCAAACCGCATGCCACCAATGCAACCGGCCTCCTACTAGGTACTGAAAACTGAGACGTTTTTGATATGGCTAGCAGAGCTCTCTCGAAAGACACACACAAGACGTTGAGCCCAGGCTGAAAAAAACCCAGAAGTTAGCTCTGCAGCTGGGCCCAACGACGGCCAAGATGACTCGCAGAGCCATTTGCGGAACGGCAGGGCAATGGCACTGCACAGCGTCTACGGAGGGCGGCGGCGGCGGCCCCTCTCAGTTAGCAGCCGTCTCTTCCTTGGCACTGGGAACAGGCTTCGTCAGGAAGTGCATCACTGCTCTCACCACTTTGTCAGGGGAGATGTTGTAGACCGGATGTGTAGGCTGCTGCTTGGGAGAGAAGGAAGCAACACAGGAATCAGCGTTGCGGCTGCCGCGGCTCTCCCCCATTCTGCAGCAGGATGCAGCAAATCTGGCAGCCCAGTTAAGTGACTAAGTTAATCTAATTTGTACATACATTTCACTTTTGCTAGAAATCTGGATATGCGCAGAGCTATACAGACGCCTAAAGCTCCAACTCCTGCTCCAAAGGCAGCGCTTCTTCACGGTGCGCATAGTTAAAACTATGGAATTCGCTACCGCAAGATGTGACGTCGTGATGGCTACCCATTTGGATGGCTTTAAGGGGGTTTACACTCCAGGAGAGAGCGGAGGACAGGAAGGCCTGGCATGCTATGGTCCATGGGGTCACGAAGAGTTGGACACGACTTAACGACTGAACAACAACAACAACAAGGGGGTTTAGACAAATTCCTGAAGAAGAAGGCTATCCATGGCCACTAGTCCTGATGGCTATATGCTACCTCCAGTATGAGAGACAGTATGTCTATGTAATCCAGTTGCTGGGGAACATGGGCGGAAGAGTGCTGTTGCACTCATGTCCCGCTTGTGGGCTTCCTGTGGGCAGCTGGTTGGCCACTGTATGAACAGAATGCTGGACTAGATGGACCCTTGGTCTGATCCAGCAGGGCTCTGCTTATGTTAGCTCCTGATCATGGAAAGTCTTGCTCAATTGTGCTCCAGCCACTGAGTTTCCTAGACATTATCCACATATTTTCAAACTCAACTTCGCACAGGTCGGCATCCTCAGGCAGCTGCTAAGGCCCCGTCAGCAGCCATGGGCTCTTTCCCACTGTGTCACCATTTGCTTGCCCACTGACCCAATCAGGCGGACAAGCAACAAAGGTGGCAAGGAGCAGCAAACTCTACTAATGGCTCAGGTTGGTGGTAAGGGTTGTTCCTCCTCCTTGCCACTGCCTGCCCTCAAACTCACTGGACGAGTGAGCAGACAGAGCCAAGATTTGGGGGTCGGGTGAGCCTCACCAGAGGGTGTGTGTGAGGGAACTGAGGGTATCTTCCCAAGGCCCTGAAAAAACTGGAGCTAGCCTTGCACAAGCCTGTCTGAGCTCTGTGAAGAGTGAGGTATTCACTTTAATTAAAGACAGCACCAGGGCAATCGCCGAAGAAAATGTTTCTTCTCAAAATATTCCCAGTCAAGTGGAACATTTCTCCATGAGATAAGTAAGGAATGCACAATGAAGACGCAGAGTTTATTATTGAAGGTTATACTGGGAACAGAGGAAGCTGCCTTATACCGAGTTAGACCCTTGGTCCATCTACTCCCCCTTCATGGATCACTGCCTTGTTGTGGCGAAGGGGCTTGCGTAACTCAGTGAAGCCATAAGCTATGCCGTGCAGGGCCACCCAAGACGGACAGGTCATGGCAGAGAGTTCTGACAAAATGTGGTCCACTGGAGAAGGAAATGGCAACCCACTCCAGTATTCTTGCCAAGAAAACCCCATGGAACGTATCACAAGGCTAAAAGAGATGACGCCGGAAAATGAGCCCCTCAGGTCTGAAGGTGTCCAGTATGCTACTGGGGAAGAGCAGAGGGTATTTCCAAGTAGCGCCAGAAAGAGTGAAGCGGCTGGGCCAAACCTGAAAGGACACTCAGCTGTGGATGTGTCTGGTGGTGAAAAGAAAATCCGATGCTGTAAAGAACAATATTGTTTAGGAACCTGGAATGTCAGATCAATGAATCAAGGTAAGCCGGAGGTGGTCAAACATGAGATGGCAAGATTGAACATCGACATCTTGGGAATCAGCGAACTAAAATGGACAGGCATGGGCGAATTTAATTCAGGTGACCATCATATCTACTATTGTGGGCAAGAATCCCTTAGAAGAAATGGAGTAGCACTCATAGTCAACAAAAGGGTGGGAAAAGCAGTACTGGGGTACAATCTTAAAAATGATAGAATGATCTCAGTACGAATCCAAGGCAAACCATTCAACATCACAGTAATTCAAGTCTATGCCCCAACCACTGAGGCCGAAGAAGCTGAGGTTGATCGGTTCTATGAAGACCTACAACATCTTCTAGATCTAACACCAAAAAAAGATGTCCTCTTCATCATAGGGGATTGGAATGCTAAAGTAGGAAGTCAAGAAATCACCGGGATAACAGGCAGGCATGGCCTTGGTGTACAAAATGAAGCAGGACAAAAGCTAATAGAGTTTTGCCAAGAGAACACGCTGATCATAGCAAACACTCTTTTCCAACAGCACAAGAGGCGACTCTACACATGGACGTCACCAGATGGTCAATATCGAAATCAGATTGATTATGTCCTTTGCAGCCAAAGATGGAGAAGCTCCATACAGTCAGTAAAAACAAGACCTGGAGCTGACTGTGGCTCAGATCATGAGCTGCTTCTTGCAAAATTTCGGCTTAAATTGAAGAACGTCGGGAAAACCACTAAACCGTTCAGGTATGACCTAAATCATATCCCTGATGAATATACAGTGGAGGTGAGGAATAGATTTCAGGGATTAGACCTGATAGACAGAGTGCCTGAGGAACTATGGACGGAGGTCGGTAACATTGTTCAGGAGGCAGCAAATAAATCCATCCCAAAGAAAAAGAAATGCAAGAAAGCAAAGTGGCTGTCTGATGAGGCTTTACAAGTAGCTGAGGAAAGAAGGGAAGCGAAAAGCAAGGGAGAAAGGGGAAGATATACCCAACTGAACGCAGAGTTCCAGAGAATAGCAAGGAGAGACAAGAAGGCCTTCTTAAATGAACAATGCAAAGAAATCGAGGAAAACAACAGAATGGGAAAGACTAGAGATCTCTTCAAGAAAATTGGAGATCTCAAAGGAACGTTTTGTGCAAAGACGGGCATGATAAAGGACAAAGAAGGCAGGGACCTAACAGAAGCAGATGAGATTAAGAAGAGGTGGCAAGAATACACAGAAGAACTATACAGGAAAGATCTGAATGTCCCTGATAGCCATGATAGTGCGGTCACTGAACTTGAGCCGGACATCCTCGAGAGTGAAGTCAAGTGGGCCTTAGGAAGCATTAGTAACAACAAAGCTAGCGGAGATGACAGTATTCCAGCCGAGCTATTTAAAATCCTAAAAGATGATGCTGTTAAAGTGCTGCATTCAATATGCCAACAAATCTGGAACACTCAACAGTGGCCACAAGACTGGAAAAGGTCAGTTTACATTCCAATTCCAAAGAAGGGCAACGCCAAAGAGTGTTCAAACTACCGCACAATTGCGCTCATTTCACATGCCAGCAAGGTGATGCTCAAAATCCTACAAGCTAGGCTTCAGCAGTATGCGAACCGAGAACTACCGGAAGTACAAGCTGGGTTTCGAAGAGGCAGAGGAACTAGAGATCAAATCGCCAACATTCGCTGGATCATGGAGAAAGCAAGAGAATTCCAGAAAAACGTCTATTTCTGCTTCATTGACTACGCTAAAGCCTTTGATTGTGTGGATCACAACAAACTGTGGCAAATTCTTAAAGTGATGGGAGTACCAGAGCACCTTACCTGTCTCCTTAGAAACCTGTACGAGGGTCAAGAAGCAACAGTAAGAACCAGACATGGAACAACCGATTGGTTCAAAATAGGGAAAGGAGTACAACAAGGCTGCATATTGTCACCCTGCTTATTTAACTTATATGCAGAGTACATCATGAGAAATGCCGGGTTGGATGAATCAGAGGTCGGAATTAAGATTGCTGGGAGAATTATCAATAACCTCCGATATGCAGACGATACCACCCTAATGGCAGAAAGCGAAGAGGATCTAAAGAGCCTCTTGTTGAGGGTGAAAGAGGAGAGTGCAAAAGCTGGTTTGAAACTCAACATTAAAAAAACGAAGATCATGGCATCTGGCCCCATCACTTCCTGGCATATAGAAGGGGAAGAAATGGAAGCAGTGACAGATTTTATTTTCTTGGGCTCCAAGATCACCGCAGACGGTGACTGTAGCCATGAAATTAAAAGACGCTTGCTCCTTGGGAGGAAAGCTATGGCCAACCTAGACAGCATAGTAAGAAGCAGAGACATCACCTTGCCGACAAAGGTCCGTCTAATCAAAGCTATGGTTTTCCCAGTAGTAATGTATGGCTGTGAGAGCTGGACTATAAGGAAGGCTGAGCGCCGAAGAATTGATGCTTTTGAACTGTGGTGCTGGAGAAGACTCTTACGAGTCCCCTGGACTGCAAGGAGGTCAAATCAGTCCATCCTAAAGGAAATCAACCCTGAGTGCTCATTGGAAGGACAGATACTGAAGCTCCAATATTTTGGCCACCTAATGCGAAGAGAAAACTCCCTGGAAAAGACCCTGATGCTGGGAAAGACTGAAGGCAAAAGGAGAAGGGGACGGCAGAGGATGAGATGGCTAGATAGCATCACGGATGCAATGAATATGAACTTGAGCACCCTCCGGGAGAGAGCGCAGGACAGGAAGGCCTGGCGTGCTATGGTCCATGGGGTCACGAAGAGTCGGACACGACTGAACAACAACCATCTAGTCCAGTATTGTCGACACTGAGCTGCAGCGGCTCTCCAGGGTTTGAGGGAGGAGTCTTTCTTAGCCCTACCTGGAGATGCTGGGGATTGAACCCGGGACCTTCTGCATGCAAAGCAGGTGCTCTGCCACTATGCTATGACCCCGTCATACGTGATGTGTCCCACCCAGTCGGGGAATCTGGCTTAGGAAGGAGGGTTGCAGGAGAGGGTTTGAGAATGGGAAAGCCAGGACTGCTGAAAGCTACGCCATCAAAGAGGAACCATTCCTGGAGCTTCCCCTGCCAAGCCAGAAGGTTCTCTGCCCATTATCCCCACCACTTCGTGCCCCAAATCCCTGGGATGGGTCTCCCTCTTACTACCCCTCCAAACCCTGTTGTTGTCTCAAACTCTGAATTAAGCACCGATTACAAGGGCATGACTTACAAAATGTATTCTATTTGGTGTAGTAGGCACTGCTTGGAGGAACAAAAAATTATCAAAGAACTCCCATGGTCCTGTCTGGCCACTGTGTGGCATCCCCTCCTGCATTTTGCTGTGGATCAGGTGCTCTCAGAAGAAGGGAAGATCTATGCCAAATTTCTGGCACATTTTACTAATAAAATGAATTAAAATAAAAAAGAAAGCTGAAACTGCTACAGAGCAGATTTATGGAAATTTGAGGTGTTTCCACCCTAATCTTCTACGAGGCAGAGCCAGGACGATGCAGGGTCGACAGGATCTTCAGGCCTCCTGCTGACTGCATAAAGCCATTCTCTGGCTCCTCAAGGAACAGAAGCAGTTCTGTCTGAGGGCTCTTATCATCACTGTGGAAGGCAAGTGAGGAGATTCTTGCCTTAGTCAGAGCTTCTGAGTCCTTGTCCTACTTTGCTCCCCTTCAGTGCAGCAGGGCTGTCTGAAAGCTGCCTCCTGCTGAGGTGCACAGCCAGTGAAAGATCCGTGAGAAATGAGGTGGAGAAGAAGTCAATGGAATCAACCCGCAACTCTAAAACAGTCCATGGGTTGTGGGTGGCTTGTCAAGCACCCCAACAACCCACCTTCGCTGGATTCGCATGTAATGACAGGCTACGCCACGCCTCTGCTGCAGCTTGAATATTCACAACAGCGTATGCCGCTGCAGCGACAAGCCCTGCGGGGAAATTCCCCCACCGTGGCTTCTCGTTACGTGCGAACCAGGTCACTGTTACAGCCAAACACAAGATCGCCATGTTCAGGGACACCACTGTATGAGGGGGCGGGGAAGAGGAGAAGCTGTTCCTTCTCCCCACCAGACTTCCATTGGGATCTCCAGGATTACAAGTTGGAGGCAGAGATTCCATGCAACCAAATGATGACCTCAAGCGCACCGGTTCACTTTTGACCTATTCCAAGTGTGGCCACAAACCACTTCTAGGGAGAGAGATTTAAAGCCAGATGTGCGAGGAAAGCTAAGGTCTGATAGAAGGCTAGGTCTACAGTGACAGAAACGCAGCATGTCCCAGTCAGATACACAAACACACAAGACCAGTCTCAGCCAGGCACGGCTTACCAGGCGATTCTCTGGCACTCCTAGCACAACTTCGTGGAGGAGGTCTCTGCTGCCAAAATGCTGCGCTACTGATAGTCCACTCAGGCAGTAGCAGGTGTGGTAAAAATCCCGTGATCTGGAGGGAGAAGCATCGACATCACTGAGGAAAGCCAGAAGCCTGACTCTTCCACTCTGACTAAACAGCTGTCCTCCCGCTTCTGTACAAGCACAGAACGCCTTTCCTGCATACTGGATATATCCCATGCACAAAATGTGGGAAGGGTGACGAGTGAACTGAAATCAGAATCAAGGGGTATGCATTTACATGTGGAGATCTCTCTGCAGCAAAGACAGTTTTGAAAACGTGGGCAGAATGGGCCAAAACTAAGAAGCCAGAGGAGGCTTGCTATTCTTCAGTCCTGAGGACTTGTGTGCCCTGCACAATTCCTTCCCCCAGCACCTACAAGGTACGCTGTGGGTAATCCATTATCTCAAAAAAGTGCAGAAAAGCCAGAAAGTCCGGTGCTAAAATTCGGTGTTGTGGGGATCTTAGCTTTCATTTTAGCAAATAAGTTCCTAGCCCTTATGGCTGCTAAATAAAGGTAATTATTTGCATTTCTTTATCTTCCTACATTTATATCCAGTCCACTTCATCAGATGCATGACGTCATTGATGTGCTAACCTGGGTTGCAGGGGTGTGTGCGTGCGTGCGTGTGTGTGTATATGCTTTTGGGGGGGGGGGATTGTAAACAATGAGGTCAAAGGGAAGTAAAATCCGGGATGTACAGATAAGGATAATTACCTCATTAATAGTGGCCATTCACAAAACCGTTGCTGGGAGGTAACATAGACATCCACTGGTGAGCTGATTAGCACATGTAGTCTGGTAAAATGAATCTGTGCAGAATTCAGCTTCTCTCAGCACAAAACGCAGGTGGCCCACTGGTGCAAAATTTGTTTGCTTCAGGACAGAGTACACACAGCCCCGGGTTTGGATTCTGGTGGCGGTTCCCAGCAACTATAGCTCCCTGTAGCCCATGTCCTTTATTCTTTGTGACGGTCTACCACCTTATAGAGCCTCTGCTGCAAAAAGGCTTGTAAATATAGCCCCGCTCTGGGGTATATTCTTGCTGCACATGCTGAACCACCACACAAAGCTTTCCAATTACGGCAACTCTGTCCTTTCCAACAGCAAGAATAAAGGCCCCTTCCCAAAATCACCCAGCACTAGAACAGGGCTGGGGAACCTGTGGCCTCCAACTCCCAACAGCTCTAGCCAACATAGCTGATGGTGAGGGGTTGATGGGATTTGCAGACCAACAACGTCTGCCCTAGTAGAATACTCACTTGCCGGGTTTGTCCAAGAGGCCCCCTGCAGGACACTGACAGCATAGCAGGATGTACTCTTGCAGCGCCTGCTGGTCGAACATCCAGCGCGCCATGCTGAGGGCGGGGTCACCTGAGAGCGACAAAGCCCCAGTGAGCACCTAACTGCTCCAGTGGAGAAACAGTGGAGAAGCAGTCCCAGCACCGCATGCCAATGCGAACACACAGAAGGGAAGGCGACGTTCCCAGTTCAGCTCTGCAGGAGCACGCTGCCAGAACACCTCCTTGCCACTCTCCCTCACCTCTTCCTCTTGGCCAGGAGGAAGCTGCCACTGCCCACTCACCACCCTTGTCCTCACCGCTGCCTTGCCTTTTCACCACTAGGTAGGAATCGCCTTGTTGTGCTAACTGACAAAAGGCAAGTTTGCTCTGCAGACAGGGAGCAGGAAAGCAGCAGCAGGAGGTCGGCAAGATGGGACAAGGAAAAGTGGACAGAAAGCATTGCATCTGCAGGTGTCTGTAGAGCTCCCCAAGCTGACTAACTTCAACATGCAAATGGAGTCCTCTGTATCATGTGGCTTAATGGAATACCTATTATTAGGGTATCTCCTATATGAAGATACATTAGTCCAAAACGGTTCATCCAGTCTATGATTCCATCTCTGAGGTCCAATTTAAGACATTTACTGGGAGTGTTTTGCTTTGCTTTTAAAGCAACATCGCCATGCAGTGTTCTTTTAAACTGCGTTGGCAATTCCTACATGGGCAGCATTAGCACACCAGGGATGCTTAGGTACAGGCTATCCTGGCAGGCAATGCTGCGCCCGTAGGAACCAGCAACTGGATTTAAATGCGACATCCAGCATAGGCATGTTGTTATTTTAATGAAAACATGCCCAGCATTCCTTTAAATTGGTCCTCTGACACTGGCCAGATCCAGAGATTTCAGGAAATTTTAACATCACAGGGGACCAATGGAGTGTCCCGCATTCCGTATCTGAGGGAAGTATTCGAGACAATCTTATATATATGGATGCCTCGATCATCTTCCTTAGCAACTATCTACGGATAACCCTATTTTTCATATAGGACAGTCCCTTTTGAAATTAAGTTACATGCTGCTACTTCTGTTAGCAGAGAGTTCAACAGGGCAACTGTCCATTCTTGTTGTTATTATTTTTTTTTAACTCTTACCTGTTTGTAACCTTCTGCACCCACTTGTGGAGAATTGGGAAAGACTGAAGAGCATCTACCCTCTTCCTTTGCCCCCAAATCACCCACTGGCTCCCCCCAAAACCCAACTCAGGGTGAGGGTTGTGCATGCATGCTTCCCCCATGCTGCTGGGGAATGTCCCCACAGTGAAGGACAGCACACAGGTGGTTGCCGTCAGCCTGTGAGAACTGTGTTAGCTGAAGCTAAGCAAGCTCGACTCACTTAACCTCTGCCAACATGGTGCCAGTGGGTCCTCTGACCACCTCTCCCCACACCCCATCAGCTCTATGAAGCCACTGAGTAAAAGGAGCCTTTGTCAGACAGGAGCCACGTTCCAAGCTCTTGAGGTGAAGCTGCTGTTTGTGTCCCCCTGGCTCTCTGAGTGCAGCTGCTATGTAGGCCTCCTGCCCACCACTTCCACAGTCTCTGCAAGGCAGCAGCCAAGTGAGACAAAGCTGGGGGTGGGGGAGCTGAGAGTGAAGGGTGGAAGAAGGTAAAAAAGGGGTAAGTGGCTAAGCAAGAGGCAGTGGGGGGAAAGCAAAGGGCTGAGGGAGAGGGGTGCACCCCCCTCCCCCTACATACAGTGACATTGTTCCTGCATCCCCCCAGCTGCTCCCTTACTCTGAAGCCTACAACATATTTCATTGGGTGCCCTCTCGTTCGACTATAAAGTTGAGAGGGTAATATTTATTAGATTCCACAAAGACAGAGAATGCAAAAGCCACAGTTCACACTCATCCTATGTCTCTATGTCTTATATATATATGCAGGAGCCTAGTATGCACATATCAGCTTGGGGGAAGATAAGCAATAGCCAGACAGACACAGACAGTACACCTGGGGAGTACGGATAAGCTCATGATGTCCAGACTCACCTTTGGCATGCAGCGCTCGATGTAGGAGAGGCAGCAGACCAGCCTGCCAGAATGAGTAGCAGCCATCCACCAGCTTGTTACAACGACCCTGAAACCCACCTTCAAAACGCATCTGGCGGCTTGTGACCCAGTGCTGGCAGGGAGAGAAAGCAACTGTGGTTATTGCTCAGCGTAGCCAGAGGAGGTGCTATGCACAGCGGGACACATTTTCAGGAGCCACAAACAAGTGCAGCTCCCTGGCACGTCCTTGAGTATTTGGGGACGCGTATCTTCCATTCACACTTAATGTCTTTACCACAGCAAAAGCTCATGTTGCCATGTAAAAAAAAAAAGGGGGCTCTCAGTACTTAAGCTGAAAGGAGGAAACAAGCCAGCCAAGACAGCCCGTGGAGGAAAATTAGATGGAATAAAATTTGAATCTGAGAACAAGAACTGTATATTTTTAAAATCAAGAACAAGGGGGACAGACAGGCTGCTGAGTAGGTAAGATGTCATTTTCTGCTAACAGACATATATCCATCCATTATCAGAAATTCAGGGGGGCCTAGGCTAGTACAATAACTTACACCATTATGGATTAGACAGAGTTTCACGATTGTATGAAATAACACTAAAACAACTGAATGTATTTCCTCCAGATCAATTAATGCAGAGTACAAGTGTGTGATTATTTATATGTAGTGTAAATGTAGAGAGAGAAGTTTTGGGTTGCAGTAAAGGAGCGCCTGAAAATGAAAGGGGATATTGCTAAACTAAAAGTGGATGCAAAGAAGGAAAGGGCAGAGTTCAGGGAGAGTCCCATTCCGGGCTAATAGGAATCCTCAGGAATACAGACTTGTTTTGGCATTGTGATGATCACAACAGTCCCTCCTGGAATTATAGTGCAGAAATAGGGAAGCAGAAGCATGCAGAGAAGACAAGCAAGGGCTGAGGAACAATTTCTTACCAACAAGCTCTTCAGATTCAAGACGTGCTCTTTTTTCAGAATGACCAGAGCTGCCAGTCCACAGAAAGTGTATCCTCCGTGAGCCTCCATGCCAGGGACACCACCAATCCCACCCTCCCAGTTCTGACATCTAATTCAAAAATAAGAACATAAAAGCAGGACATATATTCTTGTCCCCAAGAAAGCAACACAGCCAATTCTTTGCTCATCTATTATTCCTACAGCTGGCAGGTTACCAGAGTCTAAACCAACCTTCTCAACCTGGTGCCCTCCAGATGTGTTGGACTTTAACTCTCATAATTCCCCAGTCCCTTAGCTGGCAATACAAGGAGTAGCAGGTTTCCTAGGCAAACAAAAAGCTAAGGTTTCTTTACCTTGCTATCCACTCTGCCGTCCTTTCGAAAAGAGTCGGTGTAACAATGTTGGTAAGCGAAGCCACTGAGGCAGCACAATAGGCGCTCCTGAGATTGAAATACAAGACTTATTTAAACTGATTCACTGCTCTTGGGGCAGGACTCGATTATTTTAACTACACTGCCACAACACAGCCATGGCTACAAACAAATCACATGGGTGCTACTAGAGGTTGCATCCAATGTTAGTCCAACTTAAGTCCCTTTCATTTTAATGGGTCTACTCTAAGTAGGACTATCGTTGAATGCAGCCCTAGGAAATTAAATTCTTGTACAGTCAGGGGTCAGGTTTCAGTCAGAGCAACTTCCTCTTTCCCTGAAGCGACATTTGCTCAACGCATTCAACCAGCAAGGCCCCAGAGGGGAGAGAGAAATCATGGGTTGTAACCAATTGGTTTCATCCTCTAACAGATGGCTGTTTGATCCAATAGAGGCTTCCATCAGAGGAATGGGGCAATCCTGATGCTTTCCTCTCCCCAATACATCCTTCCCCGCCCCACCTTATACACTGTTCTGAAGGATCCCCCAACCCTCTGGAGATTGGGAAGGGCCTGCAGGGGGGAAGGACAAGCCACTTTTCAGTTTAAAAAGAGGCTAGTCTCTTTGGCTTTAGGAACAGTGGCACCTTATGTGCTGTTCTTCCCACACGCAAGGATATCATTTCTTTGAATTACAACCAAGGATTGCCCTTTTCTGCCCCCTAGAGAGGCAACCCAGGAATATTTAATGTCACTCACAGTGGATAGAAGCAAATGGTGGATCCTGAACATTAGAACTCAGGACCTTATCCATCCCTTCAAGTCTAGCTAGCCGATCACAGAACTGCATAGTAGTAATGCTTGCTATGATGTTAAGGTAGAACAAATCTATGTCAGCAACTGCTGCAGAAACCTCATAGCAACCCAGAGCCGGAGATTTTGCGTTCAGGAGAGAAATGCTCGAACATTTCCCACATACCTGACATCCACTTCTCCCCCTATGTGCATGATGAAGGAGCCGTCAGGCTGCTTCAGGGAATACAGATACTCTAGGAGCTTCTCTCTGAAAACCGAGATCAAGAACATTAGGGAAGAGGTCCCTCTATTAGGAGAAAAACAAACAAACTGAGATGCTGGACTGACCCTCCACACAAGTGCAGGAACACAGACGTTAGGCTAGTGAATGAGATGTTTCATTCCTGGTCAGTTTGTCTGCCGTGATGGCCTTGACAAAACCTAATTCTAAACCATTGACAGGGGAATCACATTCTCTTTGCATCGAGGTCTCCATCAGGACCCACAAAGGCTCCAAGGTTCAGGATCAAGCCTGGGTTTCAATCAGGTCACCACAGGAATCATCAGAGGAAGCTTTAACTGTACTGAAGACCATGTGTCTGTACATGTGTGCGCATGCACACACAGTCACCAAACAGCACATTGCAGCTACCTTTGTGAGGGAAAAGGGCTTCCTGCCAGTTTACCAGAACAGATACGTCAGGGATGCTTTAGACATCCAGGGCAGTATCCCATGCTTTCCGTGCAACAGCGGGACCCACGTCTGGCACAACGGGAAGCTAGCGCGTTCTAAAGCAAGCAGAAATGAACTGAAATGGTCATTTCCGGAATGGGGCAGGAGAGAAGAACTCGCAGAAGGGAGCTGTGCTGCCCGTCCCATTCTGGAAAGAAGTGTTTCAGCTCGTTTCCGGGGATGCTCTCAGCACGGGCCCTACTGGCAGAACACACTCAACACAGGGGCAGGGGCAGCACTACATACTGCCTCCAGTATCATGGTTCATGTATGTGGCCTAAACGATGCATGGGAGGACCCTGCCCTGCTCTGCGGTGTTACCTGTTGATGATACCGTATGCCTCTTCGGTGCCGATAATGCAGAGCGCGTTGACAGCTGCATAGGTAGGAGCCAGATGGGGATGCTGGCTTGGTCCCCCTCCAAAGCCTCCACTGGGGCTCTGACAGTGACTCAGGAACTGGCACACGCTGGACACAGAGGAAAGACCAAGGCAAAGGTAGTTTTCAACAAGCAGCAAATATTGTATCTTCAGAGTTGCTTTGGTTTTATGGCTGCTCCCCTGCCCCCGCCCACCCGTGCACACGTTTGAAAGCCAGGATCCATTATTCAGGACCTTCCCAGACGTTCCCATCCTGTCCCTCCTCCCAGCTGAGAAAAAACGACAATGCTGCTTTTATTCCACCACCACCTTTGACACCATGACCGGGTCTGCATGACACGACAGCCCACCGTGGCTTAATTAGGCCACAGGGGCTGTTGTGTTGTGTCAGGCACCCATGACTGCCCTATTTGCATGGTGCCCGCAGGCATTCCTGCTTGCCACGGTTTGCCAGGTCATGCAAACCCAACATTGTGGGTTCTTTCAGGGAGTAGACAACCCGCAAATAACCCATCGCTTGTTTCAGGGTCATGTGAGGGTTGTCTACCCCCCGCAAATGACCCACAATGCCAGGTTTGCCCAACACAGCAAGCTATGAGTGCTCCATCATCGCTTGCATATTCAAAATTCGTGCATTCCACTAAGCTCCACAGAGAAATTAACCCAGGACGGCTCAGCGTTAGGTCAAACAGCCCCCATGTCAGTGGTGCTGTATTCCGTTACCACCTAGCCCACAGAGAAGAGGTCATCTGAAATGAATGCATAAGCTGCATTCTTAACGACTTAGGATGGATCCAGAGAAGCGTGAGCAGAACCCCCCCTCCCTCTACTGCAGCCATCTCCTGTTTTCTACCACACTAATTGTCAGTTGTTATCTGAAAATATGCAGGATCTGTTGCAGGTGCCCTTTTACATGCATTCTCCTGACTGACCTATTTTGGGACATTTTAGAAGCTGGTTACATGGAAGGTCTTTGATATCAAATGATGGTTTCTCCCACATGCTTTAAAACAGGGATTCCGGGTTACATTTTAATGATCTTCTATCATTCACATTTTACAACTTCAGAAATAAGTAACACTGAGGACATACCAAAAAAGAGAAAAGAACCTTTATTTTTATTAACAGAGTTTAAAACATGAGCATCAAGAGATGTTCACACACTGAAACGCAACAATTCCAGTCCAGGATGGGGTGAAAGAAAGTGC
Source organism: Heloderma suspectum (assembly GCF_057233095.1). Classification (NCBI taxonomy): domain Eukaryota; kingdom Metazoa; phylum Chordata; class Lepidosauria; order Squamata; family Helodermatidae; genus Heloderma; species Heloderma suspectum. The sequence goes on from NC_139458.1 coordinate 140,651,576, forward strand.
AAATATACTCAAAATGCTGTAGGTGGCGACAGCCTTGCAAATCAGCACCCACAGTGTTTAACTTCTTGGCATGCTGACTAAATAAGAATTGGTGCCTGAGTTTGCTCGCGTTCCTCTTTCCCCCATATGCCTTTTCCCTTTTGTATTGTGCCTTTTAGATTGTAAGCCAGACGGAAGAGACTATCTTGTTTTTTTTAACTGATCTGTAAGATGCTCGTGGGAGGCTTTTTTATTGATCTGTAAGATGCTCTGGGAGCTTTTTTGGCTGAAGAGCAAGAGAATAAAATGCTTGAAATAAATAAAGAATAAAGAACCCGTTCCATAAGTGCTACCTGCTACAACAGCAGCAGCACTTGGATACAGCTGAACTGAATTCTGAAGACCCTTAATTTGGCAATATCCCTTTAAACATGAACAGAGCTGGACAGCCACATGGCAGGTGAGGAAGCAGAGGAGAGTTATAAGAACTGCTCAACTGAGATACCATTCAAAAACGATACCCTTCCAACCACTAGGCAATAACACTGGGTAAGAATCACAGCTTCTTGACATACATACATACCAAGTTCACATGCAGCAAAGCAAGTGCACGTGTGATCATGGCATGCTGGCATGGTTTGGACATAACACTAAACCATGGCATGTCTCTGAGGAGTTCTTATGCTTTCGCTTTGGCTTTAAATTAGCTGTGCCTTGCTGTGCTGTTCAAAGCTGGACAAACTGTGGTTAATCCTAACTATGGTTTGCTGAAACAAGATAACTCCAAACTAGAGTTTATGAAGCTGGCTTGTTTCAACTAACCGTAGCTCAGATTAACCACAGTTTAGGGTTTGGACTACAGGGCAAGCTGTGGTTCATCTAAAACAGAAGCATAAGCTTCCATAATCCTCCTTGCAGCTGTGCAAAAGGAGGAGAGGGGAGGGGGGCACACAAGCCCCAGGCTCACTGTGGTTTGTTGCCGTAATGCTAAACCATGATCCAAGCACAGCCATTAATTACACGTGGGTCTCACACATTTTCCTAACACAGAAGTGTTTCCAGTGTAGAAAAATGTATCTTCTTCCTTGCTTTTATTCTTAAAACAAGATACCCATCTAGGGAGCCATCAGCTTGGATGTATTATAAAGTCCATTCTATTTTTGCTCCCAAAGCCTAGTGTCTGACAAAGAAGAGCTGGTGGGGTTGCAAGCAAGCCAGCAACATGGTTAAAAGACCCAGTTGCTCCAATATTTGGCATAATTTCAACTGTTCTTAAAAAGATCTGGTAAAAAGGAAACAGAGGAGTGAACCTTTTTGTTCTGCTTTTTCTGAATAATCCAATACTTCTGTTTGTGGTTCCTCCTAGGCAGAAATGTCTGGCTCTGCTGAACTCCAGCAATTTTGCATTCCCTTTCCCCATGTATGTCTCTTCTCCCTGGTTCCCCAAACAACCCAGACTTCCTAGTTTTCCCCGCTTTCTCCTTACAAATGGCAGATCTTCTCTTCTTCAAAAGTGTTTTGGAACTGATCAGTTTCCACAGATATATGTTGCCCCGAAAACAGGGCATAGGAATATATGTTGTCCTGCGAACATTTTATAGGGTGAATAATAATAATAATAATAATAATAATAGGGAAAGTGTTTCTTTTCCCTAGAGGCTGAAGCTGAGCTCTTACCACCACCATCTATGCTGATCACGATATGCACCAAAAGCTTCTACCCAAGATGAAACTATTGAGAGGTTATTGTTGGAACAAGACAAATGAGACAATGCACTGTTGTGTTTCAAGAAAAAAACATTCTAATGCATCACGCCAGGAGACTGGGAGGTTAACCCAGAGAGCCACACACTGCGCATAGATAATGAAGACTTCTGAGAGGCCATTTCTACTGTAATTTATAAGTAGAGCAGGAAGTGACCTCAAGTTACGTCTAGCACTTATTTCTCTCACGTGAACTTTCAGTTCTGATTTTACCTCTAATTGTCTAGATAGGCAACTTTTAGTGGCTTGTTAGAAAAACAGAGAGCTGTCAAGACAAGAATTCAAAGCCTTGCCCAAAGTCTGCGCCTTCAAGAGAGGCTGCCTGAATAATTTTGGAGTTTCTTCCAACAAGAGCTAGGAACTTAAAAAAAAGAAAAGAAAGCGAGACTCACAGGAGTCACATTCTGCCCCTGTGTTTCAAATTATGTATTTTGCAATGCTTGGAATAAGTTGCTATGTGTCCTGCGAGAATAGGGGTCAAGTGGAAAACAAAGCTTACTCTGAAGCTACAGACTCTGGGATGGGCTCCTCGAGCAGTTCCAGACTGTGCAGGATCCAGTAGCACAGCCATGGGCGGCTGGCATCCAGACACTACAAAGGAAGAAAACAGCAGCTGTTCAAATCTGTGACTGACACTGCTGGCAAGGCTGCAGGGGGAGGGGGGAAAAGACTACATGATGAAGGAGGTTAATCAGAACAGAATTAATGGAAAGTAAACAACAGGTCTAGAAAGAGAAAGGACACCAATCTATGAAGATAATTTCCATACTGCTTTTACAATAACTTCACTATCTGCAAAGCCCTAAGCTAACATCAGTCTCTCTTTTCATTGATCACTGCACGGACAAAGCAAAAGATAAAGCTTTGAACCCCAGAGGAGTCAGCACTAGAACTGAAGAGGCTATAGGACAAGGGTGGGCAGCCTGTAGCCTGCATGCGGCCTGCACAAGCACCCCACCATTTTTCTGCTGCTGGGACAGCATCCCAACTGGGGGCATAAAGTCTCCCCCTCCTTCAGCACCTCCAAAGCAGCCAGGGTCACTGCTTCTGCACTGCTGATGGTGACACTGAAACAGCAATTCCAATCACTGTCACTGGGGGCAGGAGGAGGCCTTAGCCACTCCTACTCCCAGTTACGCCAAAGCAGCTGGGATGGCTAAAGCCTCCGCGAACCCACGGCAACCTCGACTGGGACTGCTGCTTCAGAGCCACCATTAGCAGCACAGAGGCAAAAATCCCAGCAGTTTCGTGATTGCCGGGGGAGGCTAAGGCCATCCCTTCCCCAGCAATCCCCCCATCCCTGTCTGTATATATCCGGCCCTGACTCACAAACCAGCACTGCATGTGGCCTTTGGGGCCGAAAAGGTAGCCTAGCCCTGCTACAGGGGAACAAATTCAATCAGGCCAGCAAGACACAAGCCTTGTTTCTATGGCCTGTAAAAGCATCCCTTGACTGGAAAGCAAACACAAGTCCCTTGATACTTCAAATTCCTAAGAAAAATTAAAGAATTATCCACAGCAGGAAAGCAAGCAAGATAAGGAACTGGTGTCAGGTTAGCCCACAGCTGAAGCTATGATTAGAAACCAATAAGCGACTGACAGAAAATAACCAGGAAGAAAACAATACAAATTCCTTCAGCCTGCAGGAATTACCTCATAGGCATCTGTCAGTTGTCTCAGCCCTCTCTTCAAGTAGTGGAAGTGCTTCTCTCGCTGCAAAACAAACCTGAAGGACAGACCAAAATGAATACAATTTATCAACGCTTCATAAAAAAACCCCATTTGAGTGATGTACAGTTTTTGTCATTCAACAAGGACAAAAATTTACCTGAGAATATATATCTGCAGATCTGCCTTATGCACCCGCCCTAGCCTTTAATGGCAAATTCTTCATGACAACTGCTGCAGTAGGTGAGACCAAAGGTCTGTCTCATTCAGTGCTCTGGCCAGCATCCAAAGAAATGCTTAGGCTCATGGCAGGACCTTGCGCTAGCCCAGTGCAATTTTGTCCTTCCTAATTCTTCTTTGAAAGCCAGCTCCCATGCCACAACACAAACGGCTTTGGCAATTCCCCTCAGTTTGCCACAGGGCATAGGGGCTGCTGCTGCTGGGAAAAGCAAGTTCTTTTAGATCCTGGACTCTGACAGCAGCCAGTCTGATGTCCCTGGGAAGCTGATAAGCAGGTACAGTCGAGCCAGCCACCCCCTGACCTAGCATGAGATGGGGGAACGAATCTTGGCTATTACAGGGTTGTGTCCAATCCTGGCCATTTACCAGCAGAACGGAAAACACTGGCAGAACAATTTACTCCTCTCCCCCGCAACTCCTACCTGCCTCCTCATCCCAAATCTGTTCTCGAGAGTGGGGACCCCATATCTGCTATTTGCATTGGAAGAAAAGCTCCTATCCACACCAATAGGAACTTCGAATGCAAATAGCAGGTGCAGAGGCCAACTCTAGGATATCCATTATGTGATGGAACAACCAGAAATACACACAATATTCTAAATGTGGGTGCACCATAGCAGTATAAAATGACATTGGTTTGCATCTTAAGATAACAAAAGGAAGTTCACAGAAGGAAAGTTTCCCATCCCCTCCTCCCCACTTCAGCAGCCCACTACCTCCCCCCACCCCCACCCCACCAAGCCTCTGTGGAACTTCAGGGAGCCTTTTGGAACGCCAAATAGGGTGCCGGGGATAGGGTGCAGGGGGTTGCATCTAAAGGGGTGGGTAAGAATCACGCAAACCCATTAAGTGAATCAGTGCTGAAACCAAAATCCAAAGCTCTTAACAGCTTGTTCTTTTAAAAATACTGCGTGGAGGAAACATTGCACAGATACAGTAACTTACTGCGAGTCGTGATGATTTGTCTTGTAAGCGTCAAAGACTTCTTGGACTATATCCTCTACTTTTGTCTGAAGAAAATCAAAGGGGCAAAATGGGGCCGGGGGGTGTGGTGGGGAAAAAGAGCAACATACATTAGTATTAGAGTGTAAAACCTATAATACAGTGATGGGCAAACTCCCACAATCCCTTGCCATTGGCCATGCTGTGTGGAGCTGATGGGAGTTGTAGTCCAAAACATCTGGATGACACCAGGTTACCCATCCCTGCCCTAATGCGCCAAGAGTGCAGCACTGCTGAGCAACACCCATCACAGCACAATGAAGCAACAGGGCATAGTGTGCCAAGAACAAGAGGGTCCAGAACAGCTGTAACTACTAAAAGAATGTCAGAGTGCATGAGGGCTGCGGCTGCAGTTTTAAAAAACCAACACAGAGCAACAACCAAAACCAAGTCACAGGTACTTTAGTACGTCGCAGCTACGTGGCAGCTGTCCACGGGAAAGGGCCTCAGTGATAAACAGCACATGGCTTTGCATTCAAAAGGTTCCAAGTTCAGTCTTTGGCATCTGCATGTAGGGCTGGGAAAGGGTATGAAACCCTGGAGAGCCACTGGCAGCCTGGACAATACTGAGCTAGATGGACCAGGGCATAAGGCAGCTTCCCACGTGCCTACGATTCGGTGCTGCAGCACACCCACGAGCACTGAAAGAGTCTTTCTTTCCCCCAGGGCATGGTCTCTGAACGCACACGGGGCAGCCACCTTGCTGAAGCTAAGCAGGTCTGGGTCTGGTCCCCACCTGGGAACCACCTGTAGCTCCCTTGAGTCCCACAAGGAAGAAAGGTGGGATATAAATGTAATAAATAAATAAATATTAATAAAAACCCTGCAGCGGTCCCTGACAGCCATGCACATTTGTCATGGTGTCAGTGTGGGTTTCAGCATCCCTGAGCATGTACTGCTAGGATCAAGACACATACTGAGGCCCTACCCTGACCCATCCTCACAACATAACATGCCGCCAGAGAGATGTATGGGAGCTAATATCAAGAGTTGACAGGTGACATCAGACTCGGCCAGCCTTCCTCAGCCTGTTGCAAGCTGGACCCAGCATCCACAGCCAGCGGCGACGGGAGGTGTAGTCTAACATATCTGGAGGACACTAGGCTGCAGAAGACTGACTTTGGGGCAGATGACCAGTAAAATCACAGTCTAGAGCAGGGCTGGGCAGAAGGTAGCTTGGCAGATATTTTGGCACCAACTCCCAGAATCCCCTGTCAGCATGGCCAATGGTCAGTAATACTGGCAGTTGAAGTCCAAAACATCTGGAGATCTACTCTCTGCCCACCCCTGCTCTAGACACCAGAGGAGGAATGAAAAAGGTATAGTAGGGATGGGGGGTGGGCGGGGAGGAACTATGGAAGCAGGGTGTTTTTATTCAATCACAGCAATCCAGAATTTGTTTATTTGTTTAAGAGAGGCTGCTGTTCCAGCTCCTGGCAAGAGGAGAGAGGGAACAGCTATGAAGCATGTATGGGGAAGAAAGAGGTCACTGGGATCCAGGGGACAGATTCACTGAGAGGGGTAAAGGAGGGGAAGCCAGAGATCCACAGCAGGGGTGTCCATGCGGCTACTATAGGAACGCTGGGGAAGACAGAGAGGAAGGAGCTCAACAAATCACACGGTTGGATGGGACGGGTGGGGAAAGGTCTCAACAGCTAGGAGCTGCCAGATCCAGTGCAGGATGTGTGTGTCCTATTTTTAATAATTTGCCTGAAACATCAAAACGGCCAGCCTTACTTTCCTCAGCACTGGTTAGGGGGAAGCCAGCACTAAATGCCCAGAGAAACTTGTAAAGCCCTCTGCCCAGTGCAAGCAGCATGCATGCTCTGGGGCTGCCAGGAGGAAGACAGAGAGCCGGGTTTACATTCACATCCCTATTCTGCAGCTCACCTTAACTGAGGAAACAAAGCCTCAATTGACACTTTCCTGCTGGTCTGCCCTCCTCTCTAGCATTTTCTTCACCATCTCAGATTTGAAAAGAGCTCTCTTCTCCATCAAAGGTCAGATTCTGGAGAGAGATAATGAGCAGTGATTCTCCCTCAGAGATGGCTCAGGCTTCCAGCAATGAAGCTTATGTGCAACCAGTAATCATGTCAACTGGATGACAACTGTAATCTCAGCCACTTTGGCCTTCACAGTGAAAGGAGGTGAGAGCAACTCAAGTCAGCATAGACCATGGAATCCATGGCTTTCTCAAATGCACTGGGTTTCCAATTCAAATAACGTTTTTGCCAGCCATGTGTGCTTTGACTTTAGAAAATTCATCTCTAGGGCCTCAGAAAAGGGACTTGGCTTTCTCCCAGTTCCATAGTTTTCCTCATGAACGTTCAAGGGTTGAGTGCTGGATTCAGGGAAGGGTCAAATGAACTCTGCACCCGAGTAGCTCTTGCACAAGTGCTATTCTTTCAGCTTCAATTGCCCGATGTAGAAAATGGAGCCATCAAGAGCCAAGATTGCCGAACACTAGCCATTAAACGATTTCTTCACATCATTCACACAATTGAACTTTTAAAGAATGAAGTTTTTCCATGATGGGCAGGACTTAAATTATCCTTCCACCTGCTGTCATGATGTCCCATAACTCATAACATAATAATTTCCATGGATGAAACAGAAAATATTTGTGTTAACGTTTTACACAATGGACCAGGAAATAAGGATGCCACTAGTGTTATTTCCTATCACTGTTAGTTATTATCAACATTTCTATACCACCTTATTTGCTAAAAAGCCATGAAGACTAGAACGTACACTTACTTATGTCTATGCAATGCCAGTAATCAATTCTTGCTCCATTTCCAGGTAAGCCATGTTGTTCATCTCATCTCCTATACCAGGGGTGGAGAAATTGTGGCCCCCCAGATGTTGCTAAACTCCAGCTCCCATCAGCCCTGACCATTTGCTATGCTGGCTGGGACTGATGGAGCCCAATAAGATCTGAAGGACCGCTCTCCTCTAGGCAAACTGTTTATACCATCAGTGTTGTTTGAAGGAGCTCGTCAGGCAGAGTTGGGGGACGGGGGGGGGGGGACAGGGAGTTGCAAGCAAGGTTTTAAAGAGATCTCTTTAAAAGGTTTTGTTTATAATCTGCAACCATGCTAAATTCATCATAATGCTTATTCCACCGGGTATTTCTCAGGCACAGAGAAGCATAGCTGTGTTTTAGGTACATCGTGTTTATAGTCCTGAAATTCATAAACGAAACCTTAAGAAGTTGCACTGTAATGTGAACATGCATATACTTAACATGCCTCAGGGAACGGGTTGCCTTGATTCAGAAGCGTGCACCAGATCTTTGTTGCTACAAGCCAATGTAGCATTCTGAGAAGAGCATAACAGGTGACCCTCAGAGTTGCTAGGCCAAAAAGCTAAATTCTTGGGAAGGGGAGTCATCAGCCACACCTGAACAAGTTTTGCAATGTTACAAAACACAATGATACCCAGGCAGAAATATCAATATAAAATGTTTATTAAAGTAGAAGAAATAGGATTTAGCCCGGGGTAGGAAACCTTTTTGGGTCCCTAGGCATATTTGGCAATTTGAAAACTGTTGTGGGTACCACCACAAAATGGCTGCCTAGGAGGCGTGGCTAGTCTCAAAGGACAGGTAACCTACCCCAAAGACTAAGTACAAGGTAGAGATGGGGTCTGAGCCTCAGCACAGTACACAACTCATTTAAACCCACACTTTCCAGCACCTACAGAAACCTATTTGTTAATAATAATTTAAAAAGTGGGAAGGGTTGGGCTCCTTGGTGGGAGCCAAGAAAGTCAACCCAATGAAGTCAACAGGACTAGAAGTACAACATAAGTGGTTTGAGACTTGAAGCTCTGGGATGCTTTCAGCTGTCCTGTTTACCAGTGAACTTGTTGAGCATCATGAGCTAAATATGTCTACAGGATTACCACCTTTCTGCCATCTACATGCCTCATGGAAAGTATCTGCAGTTCTTACCACACAGTCACCACAGGCAGCAAGTCCACTGAGACAGGTTCTGACATTTTCTACTTAAAAATATGATTCACCTTATACCAAGTCAAATCGACTATCCACCAGCTAACCGGCAATGAAGAACAGTCAAGCGCAGGTGTCAGGAACAGATGGAAACTTGTATTGGCCAAATATATATGCTCTACTAATAAGCCACAGCCCCCTTCATTTCCAGGACTATAATTAAAATGTCTTCCACAGAAAACAAACTAATACGTCACCTGATTAGTGACACTTTTCAACAGGTACCCTGTACATGTATAAGACATCGCTAAAACACTGTGGAGCAACTGACTGCACAAAGCAGATGTGACAACCTAATTGAAAGGTAGCCACAGTCTCTTGTCTACTGATTTCAGAAGGCCAATCATATTAGTCTGTTATAGCAAACACACACAGTCTTGTAGCATCTTTTAAGACCAAGAGATTTATTTGTGGCGTAAAAGCTTTCATTTACTAGAATGGTGGACTTTAGCCCACGAAAGCATACATCACAATAAAACTGTTGGCCTTATTAAAAGTGCTACAAAGCTCCTTTTTTGTGTTCCTTACCCAGAAGTCTGTAAATCAGTTATGTTTGTGTTTAAGAAGAGGCTAGCAACAGATAGTCCTAACACAGTAACCTCGAAGCAGTGTGTACAGGATGGAATTGCTGCGAGTTTCATGATTCATTGGAAAAGCAGAGAAACTACAGATGCAGCCAATGCTGACTTTAAATCTGGCCCAAAGCTTCATACCCCTCCTCCCCCACATATGCCGGAGCTCCTGGGGATAGAAGGCCTTGAACAGTTATTGCATAGAGTCCTGTAACTTGCTGATCTCCTGTCCACAACCACCCTATTCTCCTCCTGTCAGTAACCCCAGTGTTATAGGGTCCTCTTGGTCACTCCTCCTGCCTGCCCCACATGCCGCCAAGCCATGGGGCTACTTTGCCTTCCCCCCAGGGCCTGTTGCCTGTCTCCTCCATTGCTTCAGCCCCTTCATTCCTTCACCTCTTGTTGCTCTTGAGCAACAGAGGCACACACATCATGAAATGGACATGCCTTCCCATCAGCTGCTACTTTAGAAGTACCATTCCCTGCAGAATGCTGACTTAAGCAACAGTTTAAGGCTACATCATGACAAAGCTATGTTTGCCCCAAATGTCACACAGAATGCTCCACACCTGAGAATAATGAGACAATCCAATGAAGTATTTCTCAGCCACCATTAAACACTTTAAACAATGTGTACATTACAAAAGTGCTGGCAACCAGGCAGACCAGTAACTGATTATAGTGCAGATTTCAACAGGTTTCGTAAAGACAGAAGATTACTAAATGCCACAGTAATTAGGCATAGGCAGGAATAAATGCTTAACCATTATGGCTCATCATATCCAGGTAATATAAAATGGCCGCTTCCTCTCTTGCATGCTTTCTCTCTCTCTCTCTCAAAATACTTTTTATGTCTGGGCCTTTAAGAAATGGTGAGAAAAGTCTTATTCTTCATCTCCAGGGATTTTCAAGCTTTGCCTATTCAGAATACAATTCAGTTGGTGCACCATTCTCCACAACTTTAAAAAGAATGTTATAAAAAAATGTTCTTCATTATCATTACAATCCTAAATTTAAAGTATTGGTGGCAGGGAGGAGACATAACTGAAGATCATAGAATCCTAGTGTTGGAAGGGGCCTACAAGACCATTGAGTCCAACCCCCTGCTCAATACAGGAAGCCTGATTCCCAGGCAATCTCCCATCCAAATACTAACCGGGGCTAACCCTGCTTAGCTTCCGAGATCAGGCTATATACTTTTTGTTGACCAAAATAAGCTCTTTTGCAACAACACAGCAGGCAACATTATATGAGGGCCACGTACACTGGCTTTCCTCCACAGAAGTTGTGGCAGCCCATGGATATCCCTGTCTCCAAGTCCTATAATAGTACTCCCTGGGAGTTTCAACCTTCCTTTTGTAATGGTTTAAGATACCACACAGCTGCAATCTATATACTTCTCTGGGAAAAAGCCAGATTGAGCTCAGTGTGACTTACTTGTGAGTAGGCATTCATAGGACAGGACTGTAGCTTGCACTTATTAGGGAGCAAGTCCCACAGAACTGTGCAACTTTCTTCTGAGTAAACTTGCATAGGATTGTGTTGCAAGCTTGATATGAGGGCATGCATTAAATATGTGATAGTCCCTGATCCTAAAACAGCCTCTCAAAAAAATGGTGCCCTCCAGATGTGTTGGGCAACCCCATCATCCCAGACAGCATGGGCATTGGCCACGCTGGCTGGGGATTGTGGGAGTTGTTAGCTAACACATCTAGAGGATGCCAGGTCAGGGAAGGTTGTACTAGAAAGATTACACTATTTGAAATACTCCCTATTGGCTGAACTATAGCAGTAAGTTAGAAGGTTCTTGCCAGCTATGAAATAATTCCATTTCATCTACTCAGTGAAGTGGCCATGAAAGCCTCAAGGAAAACACAGAATCACTTCTGTTTGAGTCCTTCTGGTTATTGCTAGTCATACGCCAGTTGTTTCTTTAGCCTAGGGGAGGCCAGTTGGCACTGGACTTACCTCCACAGCAATTTTATCTGACCCTGCCCTGATGGCAGCCTTGCCAATTTTTTAATCAAAGGACGGTAAAAGGTTTGTTCAGTTTCATTGGTCAGGAAAAGAAAAACAATTTCAAGCAGCAACACGGCATGACAGCCTTGTATTTAAGCACTAGCCTAGTAGCCATAGGTGACACATAATCTGCATGTAACTCCATGCAAGCAAATGAGCAGCCTGGCAGAGGAAGGACAGACTGCTCCATTCCTCCTCTGAACTCAGCATAGAAACCAAGCAGGCTGCCCGAGAAAGAATGCCCCTTCTGTGTGCTCAGCATAGAAATCAAGTGGGCTAGCACAGGAGAGGCAGAGCTTTCCATCCCCTCTCTGCCAGTCTTCAGCAGGCTAGCAAAATTTTTGCAAGCTAGTAACTTTTTGTGAGCTTATTTACAAGGCTGCAGTACGCAATATGCAGTCTATGGGTTATATCCATATTAGTCCTACTTAGAGTAGACACATTCATATCATGAAGCATCCATCCTGGATGTTGCTAATGTTTTTGATATGAATCTTTTTGTATTAACTCATAGGAATGGTCCCATTCCAATAGCCTTGTCTTGAACCAGCAGCGTGGTTTCTTTGTAGAGACAATTGCAGATACATAATAAATGTTGAGATTCATTACCCTTGCAGAAAAACAGCTGTCTAAATTTAAAATCAGCATAAATCGTGAATAGAGACTGCAGTTATGCTTATCTTATGTTCCATCCCACTTACTGGAGCAGCATTTTCAAAATTATTATGTACACCTTATCAATTTTGATGACACTAACTTTATTTTGGTGGCTACCCAGTCAAGAGGGTATGAAATACCCTGTGCACTGAAATAAGCTGTGCCCCCAGATTACTCTCTTGAGAATACAGTAGCCCCTGAGAATACAGAAATTGGTCCTCCCTTCTTTACAGAATTTGAGTGGATCTGAAAAGTTTTTTGTTTTTTTTTAAATGCAACAGGTGGAAGAAAGTGTGTTTATGGCGTAACTGGGTGAGGTAGATGGAAGATAACTGGTGGCGTGGTAGAGCTTTAAGCCAGAGGGTCGAATTCCATTTCAGAAAAACTTTTGTGGGCCACATTCAAGTGGTGGGTGGGGCCAAAGGCAAAGGGGGCAGGGCCCCCAAAATACCAGCACATTTTAGCTTAAAGCTTTTAGTGCCGGTAATTAAGCCTTAGGAGAGGCATTAGAACCTTTTTAAAATGAGGAAAAAACTGCACAACAGCTAGGAAAACAAATTATCAGTGGTTGGGGTAAAGGGGCTGGCCTAAAGAAGGCACGGCCATCTGAGAAAACCCAGGAAGGCCACATTTGACCCCCGGGGCTGAGGTTCTGTATCCCTGGTGGTGGAGGGACTGCTGTTAGATGCAGAATCCTCAGCAATCACTGTGTGTTTGCAATTCAGTATAGACAACTGTTGCCACTTTGTTGGTACAAGAATGTAAAAAAATGCTAAATAAGCATGTTTATATCATTTGCTATGTTGGCGTAAGAGTACGCAAGCTTTCAAGTGACAGTGCGACAGTAGTTTACATCGCAAAAGATGTAGCGCTTCCTAGATATGAATCGGAAAAGTGTAGTTATGAGTGCAAATATGAATGCGCTGGAACTGAGCGCTAATGTTACTGATGGGGAAGGGGGAACTTTCCTCATCACAGCATCCTGAAATTCCATTTTCCCAAACCATAAATTCTCATGCACTGCAGTGAGATGCATGTAACTGCACACAAGAACTTCTGCATATTAGAGCCAGTGTGGTGTAGTGGCTAGAGTACTGGACTAGTGTAGTGGCTAGAGTACTGGACTAGGAGTCGAGAGATTCGGGTTCTAGTCCCCAGCCATGGAAGCCCATTGGGTGACTTTGGGCCAGTCACAGACTCTCAGCCCAACCTACCTCACAGGGTTATTGTTGTGAGGATAAAATGGAAGAAGGAGGAGGATTATGTATGCTGCCTTGAGTTCCTTGGAGGAAAAAAGGCAGGATATAAATGAAATAAATAAATAAATAAATATTTATCCACCGGACAGTTGGTGATTTGGGGTGGGGGGTGGGCAGAAGGTATGGTGGGTTCTGAAGTGGAGCCTGAATTCACAAAGTGTCGGAGACACGAGCATAAAACGCTTTTCTCTAGTTTTTCCACAAGTATTTTCTAACAGGTTTCCTAGAGCAGCTACAACAGAAGAGGCAAAATTACATTCTAGGGTGAGCAGACAATTAACTCCAAAGGAAGGGGATATAAAGTGGGCAACTCTGGAGAGAGAGAACTGCCCAAAAATCCAGAAGAGAAAACATGATGGGTATTAGACATGGTTTTATGGCATGAACTTCCACAGGCGCTAAAGTAGCCCAGCCTTCCCCAACATGGTGCCCTTCAGATGTTGGACTACAAACCCAATCATGGCCATGCTAGTTGGGGTGATGGGAACTGTAGTCCAACACACCTAGTTGGGGAAGGCTGGGCTAGTGGAAGTGGACTAATATGGCACACATGGACTACTAGAGGATTCTGGAAAAGAGACGACATTTAACTGGACAATAAGCCAAACTCCCACCCCACCGCGCTCGAGGCTCCTAAGGCAATATATGCACAATGAATATACGATGCGACAACCGGGGCATCTCTCTCCCTCTCCGCCTGTTCGCATAAATCGGCCGAGCCCCCTGACGTTACACGCCCGCGCAGTGCACGCTGGGAGTTGTAGTCCCACAGCAAGAGAAGCGGGGGCGGCTCCCAGCCCCACCTGCTCAGCCGAAGTGAGGGTCCGAACTCCGTCATCCTCCAGCCTCTCCCGACCCGGTTCCATGCCGCCGCCGCCGCCACGTCGGTGGCGTCTTCTGTCGGCGCCGGGATGGGTGGAAGCAGCATCCGCCATGATGCTGGGGAATCGCTCAATCCGCGCGACTGGGGCTGGCCGTCCGAGAGGCTGCGGGCTAAAGCCCGGCTACGGTAGCCCGTGGCAGACAAGAAAGCTCCGAACGCGCCGCTGTTCTGCTGTGTTGCTAAACTGCGGCTTTGGCGCGCGGGTGGCAGCGTTAGTGGCTCACTACCGCCCTCACGTGGCGGCTGTTGCAATCTGTCCGTTCGAGCGTGTCCTTACAGCGGGGATTGGATGCCTCAAGCGGCTACCCGAGAGACCCTCTGGCCCCTGGCGGGGGTCTCTTCGTTCTGACGCAATGCGCCCTCCTTGGGGCTGGTGGGGGAGGAGCTGCCGGGGGGGGGGTGTTCCTCCTCCCCACCAACTGGTTTGTTTTATGAAGGGGAGGGGAGGCCCTAGCTAATTATACTGTAATTGCTTTTCAGCATGTTTTTGCTTGCCTGCTGATTGAGTTGAGCAGACTATGGCTTCTGGAAACCCTTAGGCAGGTTGCATTGATATGTTTCTCTCTTTCCAGCGCGGACAGGTGGTCTGTGGGGGAAATTCGCATGGTTTGAGATGCTGAAATCCAACTTCAAAGACTGCGCTTCAAACGCGCTTTGTTCCCAACCTCATTGCAGGCAGGTCAGGCTCTGGCAGTGATCTTAGTTTGAGAGAACGTTTTCCCCAGCATATCTTGTTTGATGGAATGGAGGGAGGGGGAAATGGAGTTGTACTGAAAATGAGGTACATTTCCCAGCAGGTAGCAATATATTTTTTACCAGTTTTAAGACAGTGCTGTTTCCTGTGTCTGATTCTGTAGTGGCTTCAAAATGTACTCCAAGCAAATGTTACTCTCCCACTTGGAATCTATTATGCTTTCCTTCCCACATACATGCTGTGCCAAGCACTGTTCATCTCAGACTGAGGTACTGCTGTTAGAAGGATGAGCAGGTATGCTTAGTTGTTGACCTGTAAGGAGGCATGTGTGCCTATTTTGCATTTCCGACACTAAAAACTACTTCTAAGAACATAAGAACTATGGTTGTATCAGACAAAGGGTCCATCTGGTCTATTCTGTTTACATAGTTTACAACCTGTGGGAAGCCCAATAGTGCCCTCCTGGTCATGTTCCCCAGCAACTGGTGTACATAGGCATACTGCCTCTGATATTGGAGGTAGCCACTGATAGCCTTATTTTCCATGAATTTGTCTAATCCCCTTTTAAAGCTATCCAAATTGGTGGCCATCACTGCATCTTGTGGACGTGAATTCTGTAGTTTAACTATGCACTGTGTGAAGTGCTTCCTTTTATCCGACCTGAATCTCCCACCAATCAGCTTCATGGGGTGACCCCAGGTTCTAGTATTATGAGAGAGGGAGAAAAAGGTCTCCCTATCCACATTCTCCACACCATGCATAATTTTGTACACCTGTATCATGTCTCCCCTCACTCAGCTTTCCTCTAAGCTAAACAGTCCCAGATGTAGCCTTTGTTCATAGCAGAGTTGTTCCAGCCCTTTGATCATTTTAGGGTGCAATCCTACGGCTGCTAGTCAGCGGCTAGACGGCCATAGGATAGGTCGGTTCCCTGAGAACTGACCTTTACCTCCTCCCACACTGTCTCATAGGCAGCACGGAATGGCCCCATGCTCCGTGTTTGGAAGAGGAGAATGGAGCGTCAAAAACAGGGTGTTCCTGGGGGACTGCTGAGGTGGGGACGTTGGAAACCCTGTACGACACATCCAACATGTTGTCCAGCCACCACTTCCCATTCTGACAGCTGAAATCAGCTGTCTAGCTGCAAATTCAGGGTGGCTGAAGCGCAGAAGGAATGATCCCCTCCATGCTTCTCTTGCCCTGCATTGGATAGGCGGTCGCCACCGAGTTCGGAGGCAGCCACCTGTCCTGGTAGGATTGCTCCCTCCATTGCTCTTTTCTGCACTTCTACCAACTCTACAATACCCTTTTTGGGTGCGGTGACCAGAACTGTGCGCAATATTCCAAGTGTGGTCACTCTACAGATTTGTACGAGGGCAGTATGATAAGAATGAACTGTCTCTCCCCCCCTCCCCCCAGCAGCCCACTGGGTAGGCAGGAGAAAGAGAGCATGTGTGTGAGAGAGGAGATGTGTGTCAGAAAGAGAAAAGGTGGCCCACCACTGGCTTTGGCTTCACCCACCACAAGCATGCAGTCCAGATTACTCCTGAAGGAATGCAGCCCATAGAAAAATGGTTCCTCACTCTTGAACTAAACAGCCAAAAGCTGTAAGAAGCACAGCTGGCTTCATTTTGGTCGGACACAGAACCTCGAGTGGTTATCTTTCTTCAGTGCAGTTCCTGGATTCCTTTCATGTTGTGTCCCCAAATAGCTAGTGAGTGGACTGTTCTTTTCTCTCATGAAATATTTTATGTGTTTGTTTGTTTGTTTATATAGCACCATCTATGTGCATGGCACTTTACAAAGCACAGGCATGACAGGTCCCTGCCCCAATGGGCTTACAATCTAAAATAGACACAGGGAAACAAAAGAGGAAGGGAAGGGGGGAAATGGAAGTGTGAGCAAACGGGAAATATGGGATTTTCTTCAGTTACACATACTTTGGCTTGGTTACGATAAAGCAGGGCCCTAGAGCTCCATGCGGCACATGGCCCAGTTTCATGCGGCCTTCTGCATGCAATCATTTCAGACTACTGGAAAGAACAATCTGTCCCTTCCCTGGCAGTCTGCTGGGTGGGGAGAGGGAGAGAGAAGGGGGTGGCCCACCTACATTTGGCTGTGGTCTTGTCCACAACTGACACAAAAAACAGCCATGCTTGCTGGGGGATGGTGGGAATTGTAGGGTCTTTTCTGTCTAAATATGCAGAAGATTGTGCCCTAATTCTCTAATTTTGCTCCATGGTTTATACAGGGACAGAGGGAAATCCTATTGGAAAGTGTGGACTGAAATTAGCTAGTTTGGCCCTAAAAACATACAATTTGAAGAGACTGGTTTGGGTTTTCAGAGTTAAATATAAGACACTTCATTCAATGCTATCCTAAGTATCAGATAGTTTTTGTTTCATATAATATGAGTAGTTTAGAATCATTTTGAATTAACAGAGATTGGGAGATACAGAATGTCAGTCTGAAGGCAGGGCTGGTGTTACACACCTCCAAACTGAGGAACAGTATAGAAAATAAAACAGAAGGCTTAGTGCTTCTGTGAGTTTATTTAGCATTTTCAGATGGGAGTCTTGTCATATGTTTCTGTTTTAATCTATAGTATCCCCCGTCCCCCGCTTATGGGAACTGTTCCAGTTGCTATCCACCAGGGACTATCATTACAGGCCTTCAAGCAGGCCCTATAGACTCATCTGTTTACCTTAGCCTACAATTGTGTTAGGACTTTGCTGGGGCTGTTCTGCCTATGGTGCTGTCTGGTTTTAATTATTAATTTTGATCTTACCATTGTTATTGTTTTATTATGTATCTTTTGTTGTTGTATGCTGCCTTGGGAGGATTTATTCTAAAGGCAGCATATAAGTTGCTTAAATAAATGAATAAATAATCCCCGTTTTTCTGAGATGAACCAAATTTTCCAGATGCATTGAGTACAGTGAATAGGTTAAATTCAGGTTCAGTGGCACCATCTGAAATAGACCCATTAATAGTTTTCTCAGACAAAGACTCTGAATTTTCCTGGTGTGGTCTTGTAAATGTTTGGGATGAAGAGGGCTTGCTAGCATCTTGAATCATTAGGTACTGTTGTCATGCAGTCTCCATCTACTTTTATTCCTCCCCATTTAACAATGTAATTCATTCAGAGCTAGAACAGCAATGTAAGGACAGTATCACTTGTTCTCCTGCACCTTGTCAGTCATGAGGAGCTGATTCTCTGTTTCCTCAGGGCTAGTGTGCATGCCATGTTGAACCAGAAAGGCAAATATCTGCCTGTGTACATTGAGCAGCTTAGAGAACGCTCCTGTTTTGGGGGGAAGCGAGCTCGCTGGCAGAGACATCTGCCATAGCAACCAATGTGAGTACTGACAGACTCAAAGGAAGAACGTGCATGCGTGTCATCATGGAGCTTCATGTCCGGAAGAGAACTGTGTTTGCACTGGTCTAAGCACAATGACTTCTAGTGCAATCCGAAGCATGCATAGTCAAAAGAAAGCGCACTGCTTTCAGTGGGGTTTACTCTCAGGTACGTGTGTGCACAGAATTACAGCCATTCCGGTGACTGCACATCACATGTCACCCTTTTTGTAATCTACCCCTACTTTCTTAAGGAGTCAGCCAATGGTTGCTTGCATTGTGTCTTGCAAAGACATAGTTTTGGGTTTGCTTATTTGTTGTTGTTTTAATCTGTAGTTCTTTTGCTTACAAATATGTACTGAGAAAGATAGGTCTCAATTTTAGGTTGCTCTTTGATAAACGGGAAATGTGTTCATCTTGCTCAGTGTTGTGTAGCCTTGATAAAAGATTATACTTCTTCCATGCCTCATCTTTCAGTCTGCAGCATGCAGATTATAGCCATGAACCACCTTGGGACTGTGCGCTTAGCTGCGTACTTTGGGACCATCACAATGAGTAGCTCAGGATGGGATGGGATGACCTTGCTAAGGGAGAAAAATATGTAGATCACATTTTTAAAAATCCCCTTAAAACCAGCATTCACTGTTGGTAACTTTATGCTTGGTTAGCAAAGCATAGGGTACTTTTATGTATTAACATGTGTAGCATGATCCTGTTTACTCAGAAGTAAATCTCACTGAGTTCAACAGGGCTTACTCCTAATAAAGATCCTCAGGAGTATGGCCTAATAGCACAGCCCTAAAGAAGTCCACTCAAAAGTAAGTCCCATTGAGTTCAATGGGCCTTACTCCCAGGTATGTAGGAATAGGATTGCAGCCTAAAACATGTTTTTTTTTTATTTATTTATTACATTTATATCCTGCCTTTTTCCCTCTTGCAAGGAATCCAAGGCAGCTTACATAATCCTCCTCTCCATTTTGTCCTTACAACCCGTGAGGTAAGTTAGGCTAAGAGTTGGTGACTGGCCCAAAGTCACTTGGTGAGCTTCATGCCCAAGTGGGGACTAGAACCTGGATCTCCTGAGTCCCAGTCCAACACTCTAACCGCTATACCACTTTTAGGTATTTCTAGGACTTTTTGTAAAGCGTGTCACACTTTCCAAAACCTTTTATGATCCCTTCCTCTTTACCTTGTCACACTTCCACCATTTTAACTACTGCCTGATTGGTCCTTTGTCACAAATTCCTACCCTCTCCACATCACCTGATGTGTGACATACCTTATTGATGGGCCCATCCTGCAATTAAATAGAATGTACATTTGTTTTTATTTTTTAATGTCTTTCTTCTGCTTTATGCTATACATTAGGAAGGAACATAGGAAGCAGCTGGGGACCACACAGCTTAATATTGTTTGCCCCAATTGTCAGCAGCTCTCCAGGGTTTCAGGCAGGAGTCTTCCCAGCACTACCTGGGTAGCCGGGGATAGAACTCGGGACCTTCTGCATTCAAAGCAGGTGCTCTGCCACTGAGCTATGGACCACATTCACAGATGGCACAAATAGTGCAAGAGAAATTAAAAAATGCTTTTTACTGTCACATATAATTCCTACAGTTTTCAGTGGGACTTACTGTCAAATAAATACGACTGTAGTCTTTAATGTTTTGATAGTTTAATGGAAATTGGTTTTTAGCTATTTTATACTTCATTTTAATAATTTTTTGTAAGCTGCACTGGGTCTTTCTGAAGAGAAAGCAATAAGAATAAATAATAATACCAAAAATTATTTTACCTCATATTTAACCAGCATTTGGCTACAGCTCACTGGAAAATAGTATTATTATAATCCCTTCCTGCCTCATGCCCCTTTTCACCAGCATTGACTCCTATTTCCACATCCAAATTCTGTCTAAACGGTGCTAATGCAAATCAGGATCAGTATTGGTCTATAGCAGCAAAAATACTCTTAAGTGGTGCCATCAGGGCAGGACACTGGTGAAGAAGTCCAAGGCCCCACACAGCAGAATGAGCAGGAGGGCACCAAAATGCAGACAGACTAGCTTATTACATTTGAAGTAAGTACCATCTAAAGGGGGGGTATTAAATCCAGAGCTTAAAATTACCTAACTGTAGCACTTTTTTTTTTTTGCACCACTCAATATTATACTTCAACCCATGCTTATATTTAGCACCTTCTCACACTATTTGTTGTTGTTGTTGTTGTTCAGTCGTGTCCGACTCTTCGTGACCCCATGGACCATAGCACGCCAGGCCTTCCTGTCCTGCGCTCTCTCCCGGAGCGTGCTCAAGTTCATATTCATTGCATTGGTGATGCTCTCTAGCCATCTCATCCTCTGCCGTCCCCTTCTCCTTTTGCCTTCAGTCTTTCCCAGCATCAGGGTCTTTTCCAGAGAAGAGGTCATTGTCTATGAAAGCCTATGACAAGGATGGTCAGCAGGTGGGCCACATGCATCCCCCGCCCCCGCCAGCATCTTATGCAGCCCCTGCTGGGTAGTTGAAATTTGGTGGTATGGCAGCAAAAAAACCCCAACAGTTTGCCATTGAATTTTGGTGGTAAACCACAACAGAGACTGAAAAAGGACAAATTTAGCTTGCTTTCAAAGCGTTTGGGGTTTTTGCTTAGCAAACTACTGAAATTTTTGCTGCTGCTGCCTCCACAACACCGGCAACAGCAGCAACACAAGTACAGCCTGTGGGGAGGTTCAGGGGTAGAAAGCAGCCCCCAAACCCTCTGAGGTTGCCCACCCCTGGCTTATGACATAGTACATAGGAACACAGGAAACTGCCTTATACTGCGTCAGACCATTGGTCCATCTAGCCCAGTATTGTCAACACTGACTGGTACCAGCTCTTCAGGGTTTCAGGCAGGATTCTTTCCTTGCCCTACCTGGAGAAGCCGAGGATCAAACCTGGGGCCTTCTGCATGCAAAGCAGGTGCTCTACACACTGAGCTACGGTTAGTCTTTAAGGTGTCGTAGCCCTCTTTCTAAATCTTGACCTTTCTGTAGCTTCTTCTGGAATTTATTTTCTTCCATACAGTAGGGCTTGAAAAGTTCACAGTCCTTCTATTTATTGTTTATAAAGCTATGTGCTTCATTATATAGTTCACTACGATGTGTGAAAAATTGTGGTTGAGGATAGGTCAGGTACTAGGAAGCAGCACATTGGGTAGCACACTGCATAACGATGTGTACCAGTTTTGGGTCATGGATGGTGACAGAATGTGGGATTGTTTGGTCCCAAAGCATGAACATCAACCTTATGTACTGAACAACTGTTCTTCTACATTCATAACATTGAAACTCCTACATATGAAGAATCCTGCTAAATCGAATGACACTGAGTCCATCTAGGCCAGCAAACTAACAGTGGCCAAATCAATGCCTTCAGGAAGCTCACAAACAGGATGATACCAAGCTCTGCTGCCATTTTAAAGATTCTTCCTAGCACTTTGGTTTGAAAAAGTTCTATTTTGCCTGGGAAGGTAAGCTAAACTAAGACTTGGATTACAACAGGATATACTAAGCCAGCCTTCCCCAATGCAGTGCCATCCAGATGTTTTAGACTACTACTCCCATTAGCCCCAGCCAGCATGGCACCAAGTTCTAGATTTCCCAACAAAGTCCTCTACTGGTCTAGAACCAGTAGGAATATGTAAATACCCTTCTCCCTATCCTGTCCTAGTCTAATTAACTCTCATAGGCATGCCTGTTGAATAAGCTTGGAGATCCCTCGGGAGCAAAGAGCATTACACAAACCCATTATAGGTACTCAACTGCCCGCTAGAACCATTACTAGGGACCCACCCCTAAAATATGCACACAACCTCCTCTGGCGCTAAACACTCACTGTCAGTGTCATCTGATTCTCTTTGTCTTCTTACTGCATTAGGAAGAACCGCTCTGCAAAACCTGAGGTTTTAAGAAGGAATCCTTGATTTGGAATAGAGACTTGTCTGAGTTCCTTCCAGAGGTCGTGTCTATCCTATAGCTGGCCAGCAAGAAAGTTCTACTCTTCTTGTTTTGCTACAACTTCTGTTTCTTGAACCATCTTGGAGGGTTCAAGCGGAGCCCAATTTTAGTTTTGTTTGAAGTTCATATCACACAGGGCTCAACGGGAATTTTCAAGGCCTCAGTCCCCCACCATTGCCTTTTCCCTGGATGTTTTAAGACATGCTGTTTCTTATTGTCTAACAGCTGGGGTGTCTACTCCTTCCATAAGGAACAGCCCTCTGGTGCTCTGGTTCCCTGAGGAAGAGCCCCTTCTACCATCTCCAGTTCAGGATAGGTAATATCTGTGCTTCACCTTCTCTTTCCTTTCTAGTTGTACCTTTCCTCTTTCACTTCTCAAAACCGTTACCCATGCCATCTTGGGCCAAGAGTTATTTACATGTAGGATCTTTTCTCCTGTTTGATTTGGCTTTGCACATCTAACCTCTATCACCCTCCTACTTTCTTATTTGTCGTCTATTCACCTTCCTCCATCTTTCCACACCACCTGCATATTGTTCTATTGTATGCAGTCTTTCTCCCTACCTCCCAGCTCCTGAATACTGTTTATGTCATTATATTTCCAGTCTTGTAATAGATCTGAATAGCTAGACCAGGGGTAGGAAACCTTTTTGGGCTGTGGGCATAATTGGCAATTAGAGATAGTATCCTGGGCACCACCAGAAAATGGCTGCCATGGGGAGCGTGGCTAGTAACCTGTGCAAAAGACAGAATACAAGGCAGAGGTGGGGCTTGAGCCCCAACACACTAAACTACTCCTTTGAATCCACAGTTTTCAACACCAATAGAAACCTATTTCACAGCAATGCCAGCTGCCAGTAAGAAAATGTATTAACTTCTTTTTAAGTGGGAGCAATAGGACACCTCAGTGGATGCCAGGAAAGGTGTCTAGGGGCATGCTGGTGCAAGCAGGCACTGTATTGCCTACTGCTGACCTAGGCCAGGGGTGCACAACCTGTAGCCTGGGGGCTGCATGTGCCCTGACCCCCCTTGCTGCTAAATCCACCACCACCACCACTGATTTCTCGCTGGTTGCACCTGCCTTCTCTTCACTCCCTTCCCCAGCAATCCTGATACAGATTGCTCTTTTCCCGCCACTGCTACCAGCGAGGAAAGAGTGATCTGTATCAGAATAGCTGGGATATGTGTGTGCATGGCCTCAAACTCCTGGGCCGATAACACATTTGGCCCTTGGGGCCAAAAGCATTGTGTACCCCTCTCCTAGACCAATGGTGGCTGAGGATGATGGGAGCTTTAGTCTTACACATAAGGAGCGCACCAGATTGAAGAAGGTTGTCCACCACGAAAATAACAGGCCATGGGAGGCCAGCAAGATTTTAAGGCCTAGGAGCGTAGGACATACTTAGGCCGTAGGCAATGTTTAACTCAAGGAAACAGAAATATAAGCTCAAAATTAAACAGGGAACAAAACAAATAAAATACAGGCAGCTAAACTAAACTTAGAATTTACTACATTCACTTGGGTTACCTTGGTATGAGAATTGACATGCCCATGGTCAAGCAGGGCACAGAGTTCAGACATATGTAGCTAAGTTCCCATCTGCCTTGGTCCTAAGAAGGCACCACGGCTATAACTGGCTAGTGACAAATAAGATCAACGAATGGGTCAAAGATGCAAGGCAAACTTAAAGGGAAAAAGTCAACAAAAGCCAAGGTGCAGTCTTGGCGACATCAGTTCTAACCAATCTCAGAACATCTTGCTCTAGGTGCGCAGTGTACATAAAGAATTTACATTTCCAAAAGCATGAAATGTAAACTATTTTCCTATAGAAACTCATATGTAACAAGATTTAATAGACAGACATATCCTGTTGGGCGCAAGTTCTGTTGAAATCAATGGGACAGGTTGAGTAAATATGGTTAGAGTTGGATTTCATCTCTCTCCTGGCAGGAGATTTGGGTAACAGCTGCTGTAATTGATGTGCCATTAATTTGGGCAGAAGAATCAATTGTTTCTGAAGGACACCATTTAGCATAGGTGGTTATAAGTTTCTAACTTATACTGGTATAGCAAACTGCATCTTCCCTCTCCCTGCGGTCACCTTTCATTGAATGTTGTATGGTATGGCTTCCATGTGACTCATAGAATACCAGATAATCATATGTCTATGACAATCATAATTCTACAAGTGGGACCTACAAAAAAACTTTGCAGTGTGGAGTGCTCCTGTTTAGGGCTCCAGCCAGGCATGCCACCCTATGTGTTTGGGGTGAGGGCAGTGCACTCTACATGCTCAGAGGCCCACTCCATGATTACTTCCTGTGTTCCAGAACTGAACATCCAGTATTGAATCCAGTCTTGGGCTGGCCCCTGGGAAACTCTAGCTGGCTCTCAAATACAAGCTTGATTCTCTTTCTCTCTCTCAACCATGGGGTGGGCAGGGGGGAGCAAGGGAAGAAATGACACAGCAAGCATGGATATCCATAAAATCCAGTGTTTCTTTCTAGGAAAAAGAAGCTGGGAGTCTGGTTTGCCAACACTACCCTCTCTGATAATGAATTCTATATAAACAAGATTAGATTAAGTGCTCCATAGCAGATACAGAGTGCATATCTCATATTATGGGAAATTCAGTCCCCTTTGTCCCTGATGGATGTGTGAGGGCTGGATTTCTCTAAAGTTACTCATGATGAAGGAAATGCATGATTATATTGTATATATATATATATATCTGCTCAGTACATATATATATATGCTCAGGGGTATAGCATTTCTGCCTGCAGCCCTCCAGACATTTGGGCCTATAACACCCATCAGCCCTAGCCAGCATAGCCAATCGTGAAGGATGATGGGAGTTGTAGGACAAAACATCTAGAGGGCCACAGGTTGCTTACCTGTTTCATAGTTGCACCCTGCAAATGGTTGCCACTGTTGCCCACTAATAAAACCCTGGCAATGCTCCACACAGCTGAATGCTGACGTCTTTTCTTCTATTGGGAATTAACGGCAGATCAAGGTCAAAAAGGCCCCATAACCACCACCTACTGGGGAAAACGGGGGGGGGGATAATTCTTAGAAATGGCCATAGATGTCTGTAACTCTAACAAATCTCCATTGCACTTTGAGGCCCCCACTTTAAGATCCTTAATTTGGGGCATAGACCTCAAAGGAAAAACCATCAACACCCGAGCTCTGGAGCTTATTAAAAAGAAAGTCCAGTGCAGTACTATACAGCAGACAATGGTCTATTGTTTAATCTTCTCCACAAGCCCCGCAGAGAGCAGGATCAGATCTCCCCAAAACAGATTGCTATGTACAGTGCAGTGTCCACTCAAGACTCAGAACATAGCAACCTGCTGGATCTGGCCATATTGGCCAAAAATCCTAAAATCGTCCAGGGTTGGACAGGGAAAAAAAACAAACCCCTCCTGCCAACAAGCCCACGCTCCGGCCATTTCTGCCAGTTCGGTTTGATATCACACCGGTCCCAGCTTTTAACCTCTGATGGCGACAAAGGAACCCTGCTGTCAGTGAACTGGGTCTGAACGCCGTGGCCCGCCTTCCCTCATTTAAAGGGGCCGCCTTGCCTCATTCCCCGCCCTTTCTGGCGGTTGTCAGGCACGTGGTGCAAAGCGAGCGCGCTGGGGAGCGCAATATAGCCGGCAACCCCGCCGAAAACGCGGGCTGCTGCGCCCAGCTCTGCGCGCCCGCCGGCCGATGCACAATCCGCCTGCGCGCCTGTGTCACCTGCGCTCTTCGATAGGGAGCAGCAGCAGCAGCACCTTCCTCGCCGGCCGCGCCTAATACGGAGGAGGTGATTCCCCGCCACCAGCCGCCGCCGCCGCCTCCAATTTCTCCCTTTTTAGCGATACCGGCCCCCCCCCGGCAGATCGGAGCGAGGCGGCGCTGGTGCTGCGAGCTCACTCGCCAACCCCCCGCCTCTTCCTCCTTGCCGCGCCAGCCCTCCCGCCCGGGCTTGCCGCCAGGGCTACCGCCGCCCCAGACCCACGGACGCCTCGGGCGGGCCGCGCTCAGCTGGGATGGCCGCGGGCGCTGCGCGGGGCTGAAGCCGGAGCGGCCCCGCCATGGCCAAGCAGTACGACGTGCTCTTTCGCCTGCTGCTCATCGGGGACTCGGGGGTGGGCAAGACCTGCTTGCTGTGCCGCTTCACCGACAACGAGTTCCACCCTTCGCACATCTCCACCATCGGTACTGTGGCGGCGGCGGCGCGGGGAGGGGCGCGCGGCTGAGGTGGGAAGCGAGCAGCCGGGAGGAGGGGAAGGGGAGCTCGCTGCCAGCCCGGCCTCTCCATCGGGTTCGGGGACAAAGGCTGAGCAGGGCCGGCAGGATTGGCCCCCGAGCGGGAGCGAGCCTGGGCTGCTTACTCTTTGTGCCTCGTCTCTGGTTCCCGACTCGAGGGAGGGAGGATAGATAGGCAACCCGTGGGGCTGAGCGGCTGCGCTCCTTACGCTCCCGTTACCGGAGTGGGGGTTGCACCGCGCGTCAAGACCCTGCGTCTTTGGCGCGGATTAAGGAGCGCGTGTGTACCGCACAGCGGGTGCGGATGGGGCGGGGGGAGATTTCAGATCTGAAGATCCGGTTCTTAAAGCTGAGCTGACACCCCTGCTAATAGCGAAGACATTAATCACTAAGGCCCCCCGCTACACGCACACGCAATAGCCTTGTTTTTCTTCAGTGCCCCTGGCTTCTAGTTACCTGCTAGATGCTGCATCAGCCCCAGGGCTTGCCTCAGTTGTAGGGAGCCAGTTTTTATTCTAGTCCTTTTATTTTATTTTAGTCCTGGGTCCGGAGTTACTGTACGTGTTGCTGCTGCCGCCGCCGTTGCCGCTAGATGCGGTAATGCTAGCTCACCTCAAAGGTGAAAATAAAAGCGACGTCAATATTCTAAAACATGAGGTAGGCATAAACCCATGAGTCATCTGGGGGTTGAGAAGAAAGAAAGCGAGCGAAAGGCCCTTTGCTGGTGGTTATGCTGGTCCCAGGAAATAAAGACTGCTTCCCACATGTTTTTAACCTGTCTAACAAATCACAGCTGGGTAACATGGAATGTAGCATGGAATAGACCTGCTCCTGAGCATCTGCTTTTTGTGGAGGTAAGGAGGCTCATTTGTATGCTGAGAATCTGGAAACGGCTACTGTATGAGTCCGTTCTATTTTTAGATACAGGACTGGCTTGTGGGAGCATGCTCATGAGCGAAGAACTTAACATGTGAAGCTCCTTGAAGAAACAAAACCCTGGCTTAGCAATGGAGTGCCTTGTTCACCTGGCTTCTTTTAGAATCTTGCAGGGCTTATATGAAGTGGGCAAAGCTCAAAGTTGTGACAGATTGGGGTCCTAAGCCCCAGAATTTTTTTGTGGTACCACAACTTAGTTGTGAAACATAGGAAACAAAAAAGAAAGGACTTTTTAAAGCAGCCTTCCCCAACCTGGCACCCTCCAACTGTGCTGGACTACAATTCCCAGCATGCCTCAGCCAGCCATGAATGGAGTTTCCCAGTGAATAACCTCATCTAAGCCCCAGATGCCTAGAATTAGGGGTCGGAAGGCGCAACTACTGTGATGCTTTTCATTTTAGAAACTGAGCCCTGCAGAAATTACTTGTAGGTTTGGAATTTGGGGTGGGGTGGAATAGAACATTACTAGAATGGAGGTAATAATGTGTCTTGACATCTGCACTTGCCTCTGCTGAGGGCAAGTGTTGACATGTGTGTTTCCTGTGGAAACTTTTCACCTACCAAAGTCTTAATCACACCATTGGTGCCAGGCATGCATAACTTGTGCCGTGATTCCTTAGACTGGTAGTGGCAACCAGTGATGGACAACTTGTGAATGAAGGTGCTTATGGATGTGTCTATGCTGACACTGTCATTTGAAACAGGGCTCTGAGAATTCATGATTAAGTTGAACTAGTAGTCCTTAAAAGCTCTCAAACAGGAACTGGTTTGAATAGGATGAGGGTGGGGGTACCAAGGTGTAAGACGAATTTATTTATGTGGGGGTTGCTGGTTGATGACAATACATTATGTTAATGTGGAGAAACCCAAGACCCAGTGCATCTGATGGTGTGTCGATTACTGCCGGAGTCTTGTACTGTTAACGATCTACAGCAAGCTAATGACAAAGCTGTGGCGGTGGCTACATTTTGGCAGAGCAAAGTTTGATCTGGACACGAAATAAATAAATAATCAGGAACTGGTGCTGTGTGAGTGAGAGAACTCTGTACTGGCATCTCTTTTGCAGTTGTACGGCCCCTTCTCACCACTCCGTCTAATACCCATTGCCAGCACAGCCGAGAGTAGGGTAATTATTCTGATCTGGTGCAGCGGCAATCTGATCTGAAGATACCAGTGGCCATTGTAGAAAGCCTCCTGCTTTTTCGAAGTTGGCTAATTAATAATAATCCTGTTATTTTGAAGTTGGCTATTGGCTAATTCCTCTAAATAGTTCCGACTTGTAAGGCTCTCAGTGGAATTAGGAGTTGAATACTACCAAAGGAGTTTCTTTTGGCTACATGTTTTTTCTTGTTAATGGAAGCAGTCATCCAGTGTCCGAAAAATTGCATTGCAGGACAAAGTGCAGTAACAACATAGCACTGCCGAGGTTTTATGTTGTTGATGTAGCTCAGCATTCCAGCTTGTCACTTCATCTTGCTGAGGGACTGGCAAGCTAGAAGCTGGGTGGGTGGAGAGAAGATGGGGCTGCAAGTTACATTCCCCTGGGTTGCTGCGGCATTTTTCCTCGGTCGGATCTTGTGTCCAGCAGAGTCCAAATATGCCAAAATGTGATGTGGGCTTCCCTGAGCAGGTATGAATAGATGTTAGGGGAGGTGTGATGGGGGCTCACCTCTGAAATACCCTCTTCCCCCTGCTAGCCCAATTTGTCTTAACTAAGGCAGAAGCTAGAGATCTGGAGAGGTGTCCAGGCCATTCATGGAATGCATTGAAACTGATAGTGTCATATTTGCTAATGGCATATTTGCTATTGATCAGTCTTTAAGCTGAAGAGTTGAAATTCTCCAGTATTTAGCTTTCTGTGCAGTAGGGTACTTTTTCCCATCATAGGCTATTTTAGGAACTGGAATCAAGATACAGGGTGAGATGAAATTCCCCTTGCTTTCTATTTTTAAAATGTATCTGTGGTATTAAAGAAAAAAGTATCTCAAGCATTAATGAGAATTAGGGGGGACTGTACGTGTCCTGTATATATTCCCTTATTCAATATATACTGAATATATATACTGTTAGCCACTATTACAGGGGCAAACCAGATGGGAATGGCAGTAATTTAGGTTGCAATCCTATACCCAAGTGTCCTGGGACTAAGCCCTGTTGAACTCAATGGGACTTAACTTTTCGAATAGACATGTGTAAGAGTGCGCTGCTAATCTCCACTATATGCAAACGCAAAGAAGTATTTTACTGCTGAAATGAACCTCAGCAGCCTCCGTAGCCTGTTCCTGTATTTTCAAAGTACATAGGGAGATACTTTGGAGCTCTTTGTAACACTTCTAGCATTTCTGTTGGCTCTGGATGGTGGTTCCCTGCCTCAGCCATAGAGTGAACACAGCTTTCAAAAAAGTAGGCCTAAGGCCTTCTACAATCCTCTTCCCTATTTGTAGGTGGTAGAGTTAGAGAGGCCATTTTGCCAAATATTCTCTGAGGGGTGAGGAAGCAGAATTTTCTAACAGTTTGGGTGGGGTGAAAAAGAAAAGTATCTTCTGAGAAATTTAAACTCCGTAATGAATGAAACTAAATTGTTTCTACTGGTGGATGAAGGAAACAATGGGCTAAGACAGGACGACTAGGAGTTAGGGGCCAAATTCATATGTTAAATTAATCTTAACCCGTCTTAGAACTGGATCCATAGTTGTATCTAAACTTCTCCACCCTGTTGAGAGGGATCCCCAAAAAAGAAAATTCTCAGAAAATTGATCAGTAAAATTCTTTTCTGAGAAATTTTGGCCTAGCTCTAAATATGTATAGAGAGTGTGTGAGGTGGGGGCTTAGAAACGCCACAGCTTTAGTGGGTCTGCAGTGTGCAGTACTCACTAAGGGTGCAGTCTTATGCATGTTTAGAGAGAGAAAAGTCCCAACTGTTCCTGACTTGGCTGGCTGGGGCATGCTGGGAGTTGTAGGACTTTTTTCAATCTAAACACGCGTGGGATTGTGCCCTAAAAAGTAATATGTGAAGTGGCCTTTAAATGGAATGGTTCTTGGAGGCTTCACAGTAAGGTCAAGCCCTATGAGTGTATCTCTTAGGTGGCAGTATCAAGCATGGTTAGTTGGAAATAAGTTCTTTTGAAATCAACATGGTTAGGATTGAATCGTCTACTCTTATGACAAGCTCAGTATTAAGTACTTTGCTTCTGCAAATCTGCACACACGTTTCTTTTGAAATAACTACTGTTTCTCAAGATTTGTTCCCAGTACATACTTTGTGGTGGAGGGAAAGGTGTTTTGACTATCCAGTACTTCTGTACAGCGAGTGAGGATGTACTTAACTCTCACTGGAATCGGTGAAGTAGTGTTAGATAAAAAGTCCTTGCTTTCGGTTTAGAAGAAAAGAATGCCAGGCAGGCAGCAGTGGATCCAACACTATTTTATTGAACGTTTTGCAAAACGGGTGCAGAGCAGTCTGGACCCCGAGACACGTGTGCAAAAGCCCTTTATATCATATCGCTTCTATTGTTCTTACCAGTAACCAATGAAACAGTCAGTACATCGGCTCACTAATTTAATATCCAATAAACAGTCACTATCAGCTTACCAAGCCGTTAGTCATGAGTGCGTCAGTATGATTCCCTTTTTGCTCCGCCTATATTTTCCCGCCACTCGGGCTCTTACGTAACTTGAGACGCCAATGGTTATGGAGTCTCCTTTTTTTCTAACAGTAGGTAGCTAGAATCTTGGGACACTCTCTTCATCAGTGTTTCAACTGAGGACCAGTTTGGATGTCAAGAAGTGGTGAAGGAGCAGAATCGGTATACCGAGTGGGGCTCCAGGGTAGACCCCCGGTTGTCTGATCATACCCCCCCCTCTCTCTCTCTCACACACACACACACACACACACACACTCCACTGCTTCCTTGCCTTTAAAATATAAATATTTCAGAAATGTATCCCCAAATTGAGCGCAGCATGTGTGGAACTGCTGCAGCTGCTATCTGCTGCTTCTCTGGCACTTCTCTGTGGTTTCTGATGAGATCATAGTTTCAGGAGCTTTTGCACTTGTTCCTTGCTTGTCTTCTTTTCTCCTCCTTAACAGGACCATGTGTCTTTAAAATATGGGATCCAGTGGAGCTCAGGAATTATCGAACTTGCTGGGTGCCATATTTAGACTGAAATTCACCCCCCACACAACGAGTAATAGCGTGGCAGAGAGGAGGGGTTTGGACACTGCTCTGGATCCAATCAGTGTTAGAAATTATTGCTTAAACTCCCACATGTGTGGTTCACTAGCAGGCCAATGAGGAAGAAGAGGACTCCATTTTCTTCTCAAGCTTAGCAGGGAGAGGAGAGCAGTAGCTAGCAACGAGAATGATAATCTTTTATAATAATATACTGTTTGTGTGACACCATGTGTGTTTAGTGCTTTCTGGGCAGCGGTGGGACATGGACACCACCTCAGCTCACCTCAGATTCAAGCACCCCCAACATAGGTATTTATAACTCGTTTACTTTCATTCTTCTGCTGCTGTTGTTTGTACAGTGCAATCCTATACCTCTCTATTCAGAGGCAGAGTTCAATGGAACTTACTCCCAGGTAAGAGTGTATAGGATGCAACCTCACAATCTGAAGTTAAAATCAGTGGTGGCTTTGGGCTTGTACATTTTTAAAAAAACTGGGCAACTTGAATTGGGGAGCAATCCTATGGCCGCTAGACAGCAGCTAGATGGCCATAGGATATGCTGTTTTCCAGGAACCGACCTTGGAGCCCGAGCTCCAAGGTCAGTTCCCGAAAAAAACAACCTCCCCCCACTTCCGCGCTGCCTTGGAGGCAGCACAGAGAAGCCCCATCCTTTGCGCTTGGAAGAGGAGCGTGGAGCAGCTGAAAAGGGGCGTGGCTGGGGGTGTTCTGGGGCGGGGAGAGTGGAACTGCGTGTATGACACATCCTATGTTGTACACTATGTTGTACACACATCCTATGTGTCGTACAGCAGCCTCCTCTCCCGCTTGGACCCCCCATGGCTAGACAGCTGAAATTGGCTGTGTAGCAGAAAAAGCAGGGCAGGAGAGGCACAGAGGGAATGATCCCCCTGTGCTTCTCGTGCCTTGCTATGGATAGGCGGTTGCCTCTGAGTTCGGAGGCAGCCACCTATCTAGATAGGATTGCGCCCTTAATGTTTTTAACTGGTATGTCTGATGTGCTATATAACTGGTTGAACTGGGTGGCTGGGTGACCAGCCAGATGGGTGATTAATAGATTAATTAATTAATTAATTAATAAAATTGGTTGAACTGTATTCTGTGGTGAGTATATATATGCTCTATTGATCTTTTCCTACTAGTGTGTGAAGATAGAATGTGGGGTGGGAGGGAACTGGCTGTGATTTTTACATTTCAGTTGTTTTATGAGGTGAGTGTGTTTTTCTCTATTGTGAAGACAGAATTTGGGGCTAGGGGACTGGGGGCTGTCTGTGATACCTATGGTTGAACTGTATTATGTAGTGAGTATGTAGTGAGTTTCAAAATTTTCCTGCTGGTGTGTAAACCAGGGTGTGTGTGGCTGGATGTTATGTTTATGGGTCATGTTTCCATGTATTACATTTAAAAAGTTCTACTTTTTAAAAACTTAGCCTGTAATCCCATGTACCAGTAGATAACTCTTGCTGTACTTATCAATCTTTACTATTTTCCTCTTTCTTTTTATTGGGGGGGAGGCACTATAGGCTATTGCAATCGAGGCTGCAAGAATGTACTTACTTGCCTGAGCATATGTCCCATTTAACTCAGTGGGACTTGCTTCCTAGGAGACATGCATAGATTTGCACTATTTGTGAACAATTTGCCAATTTGCCACAGATGCCGTAAACCATATAAAGCTGAGATCAAGTGAGATCATCCTTTTTTTTCTTTTTGAGGAGTGGGATAATGGACATGATTAAGATAAAGAAACACACTTTTAGTTTCATCATTCTCAGTGGAATAATTAAATACATGCTGAAATGGGTATGATGGGGCTAGCTGTGCATGCACATTATTATAGATGCTCATCTGTTTTATTTTTTTAAATATATTTTAAAATTATTTACTTAATTTATTTTAGAGTATTTTTATCCTGCTCCTCAGCCAAAAAGCCTCCCTGGGCAGCTTACAGATAATCATCTCCCTCAGCACAGCCTGCTAGAATGCTGGCTCGGGAATGCTGGGAGTTGTAGGACATATTTCTGACTAAACTTGCATAGCATTGAACCCTAAGTCTTTCAGCAGGGCAGGTGGAATGCCCTGCTTCCCCCTGTCATCTCCCTCAGCACAGCCTGCTGGAATGGAATGTTGAGGCCACCTTTAAAGGCAGAACTTCTACAAGGTGGCAAGATTAAAAAAAACAATACAAAAGTATACAAGTATGCAATTTTTAAAAAATGAAAACATTTATTATTTAAAAATATATTTTATAGTCTGGGAACAGGTGGCTACGCATGTACATGGTTACAGATGCTCATCTTTTCCATTTTTAAAATATCTATTTTACATTATTTAGGGAGCAATCTTATGGCCCCCAGACAGCATCTGGGGGCTGTAGGATATTCTCGGTTCCTGGATCTGAGGTCAGAGACAGCACTCCGACCTCAGATCCAGGAATCTGCACTCCCTTCCTCTCTTGCAGCTGGTGTAGAGAGAACCGTGCCGGCTTCCTCACTGAGGTTGCAAAAGCAACCTTGGAGCAGAGGCCATGGGGCCATTTCTTTGGGTGCAGAGAGGACGGGTCAGGAGAGGCCAACTTATGAAGTATCCCCAGGCCTCTCCAGCCTCCTTCCCACCCCCTCCACACATACCAGCTAGACAGGCAAAAAAGCCAGTTTAGTGAAAATGCAGAGCAGGAGGAGTGCAGAGGCGAAGATTGCCTCTGCTGCTCTTCTCGCTTTGCATTGGATGCCTGTAAGCCTCCGAGTTCGGAGGCTTATGAGCACTGGGATACGATTGCACCCATATTTATGTAATTTATTTATTTTAGAGTCTTTATCCTGCTCCTCAGCCAAAAAGGATCCTTGCAAGAGAGAAGGCCATGTTGCAAACTAGTGGTGGTTTGCTCCACCCCTGGTGACCCCTTGGCTCCGCATCTGCTGACCCACCCTCCATCCCATCAGTCAGATTGGCCACCAGCCACCACTGTGAAAGAGGAAGTGGGAATTACCTGTGCTCCCTCTCCTCTTGCTTGTGAGTTGCATCCTAAGGGATGAGACATACATGTCCCAAGTGGAGAGATGCAAGTTTCTCCCACGCTCTCATCAGGAGAATGTGCATCTCATCCCCTTTGGGCATAACCCAGAAGTACAGGGAGAGGAAGCATGAGTCACTCACACTTCCTCTGTTGCTGCCTGGCCCTCTGGAGGAAATATGAAGTGGCTCTGAGGAACTTCTACCTATAGTCGAATCTTCCAGTAGTCCTGTGTCTGTTGAAAGCCAAACCAACATGAATGAAGTACACAAATCCTACAATGCAAAGAGGTACAATGCAATTCTGGTGGTAGTGCCCATCTTGAATTGTTTTGGTTGTTTTTATTGTAATGATGTGTTATTGCAATTAATGTATAGATTATGTGTTCTTGTTTTTGTATGGTTGTTGTGAACTGCTTTGGGCACATTTTATAGAAAAGCAGCATACAAATTAAAATGATGAAATGATAATGAATCTTCAGCCCGTGTTAGAACGTTAGCGCAAATACCACAGCAGGTCCCAAGCCTGTCACCCTTTTTTCTAGGAGCTGCTCCTGCTAAGAAACCAAGGTGGCTGTTCATTCTCATGCTTCCATATAAAGGAGGCTTTCTTCTTCTAACCTTGCTAATAATGCACACTTGCAACCTTATGCTGCAAAGCCTCTTTCCACCAGCAGGTGCTTAACATCTCACATGAAGTTGCTCAGGTTCTGCCAATGGCTTCTCTGGGTGAGCTCTTCTGCTCCGATATGAACAGTGGCAGTAAACTGTGGATGAATATGTCTCTACCACAGAACAGTGTGCACTCATCCTCAGTGGTAATTTCTGTGCTAAAAGCTACCTAACTGGTGTGGAATAATGTGCACGGAGTACACCATTTGTGGGCTTGCAGCAAAATGGCCTCTCGTGCCACAGTTTGTTCGTGATGGGTGTCCACCCTTTCTCTTACATGGAGGTTATCTCCTTACAGGAAAAACATGTGTAAAATGGCCTAAGCAGACAAGAAGATCACTGGGCTGCACTTTCAGCCCCCACTTCCTTATATGCCTGAGAGATTAGCAGGAGATGGAGGGGTGAAGGTACAGATGTGTTGCCTCTCTGGAAAAGCTTGTTGTTCTGGTGTGACCTGCTCCTTGGATTTAAAGCTCGCTCAGGTTGACCGCAGCTGGTTTTAGCCAAGTAGGGGGATGTATGAAAAGCTACATGATGGGATCTCTTCCTGTTTGCACTTACAAGGCCTTCAGCAATGGGCCATTTCCAAAATGGCCCTATTCTCCCACCCAGTGAGTGATGCAGATCCTCATTTGCATCAAGTTAATTAAGTTCTCATTCTTGTAACCACAGAGCGTGCAGCAAATGCCTTTTGTGGAGTACAAAAGATCATGAAAGAAAGTTATTCCTGGTGAACTGTGCATGCATGATATGTGAATTGCCATCAGAAAGCTACATGATTGCCTAGGACTTAGGGAGAAAATGTATTTAATCTCCCATCAGGAGGCTTTTCTTGGAAAAATGTAAGAATTGTTCTGCTTAGTCAGGCCAAAGTTCCATCTAGTCCAGGCATCTGTCTTGAGACAGCGACTAGCTGGATTCCTCCGGGAAGCATATAAGCAAGGAATGATGATGATCATCGTGATAGACGGACATCTCTTGTTTGTTTTCAGTTTATGGTAATTGGAGTTCTACTGTCTCAATATTTCCATTTGTATTTATCATAGTTAACAGCCATTGACAGACACAGGAAGCTGCCTTATACTTAGTTAGACTATTGGTCCATTGAGCTCAGTGTTGTCTACTCTGCACTGTCAGGCAGCAGCTTTCCAGGATTTTGCACAGGATTCTTTCTCGGTTCTGCCAGGTGATACTGGGGATTGAACCTGGGACCTTTTGCATGCTAAGCATGTGCTCTCCCACTGGGCTCAGGCCTGTCCCTAGCCTCTAACTTGCCTGATTGGGGCTTTAAAACTTTGTTGCATTATGTCTCACTTCTGAGGTGCAACTATCAACATTTCTTACGCTACAGCTGGCATGTGGAAGGCCACTTAAAAGGTGTACAGATTAAAACTCAGCTCCTTTAGGACTCTGGTGCGGCTGAACCCTGTATTGCAGCTAAAAGGAGGTGAAGGAAAAGGGCAAGTATTGCTAGGCAGTAGGTGGATGCAGCTCCGTTTGCACACTTGAGATGTTAGATTCTTGGAAAGATGTTTCACATAGGAAGTTGTGTGTGGCAGTTTCCGTGAAGTTCCTGCTTTACCACCTTGTGGAAGCTACCTGCAGGCAAGTGGCTGCAGTAGGAACTTCAAAGAAACATGCATCTTCAGTGTTTTCTTGGGTTTTTTTTTTTGCCAGATCTCCTTCAGAGAGAATTCGAGAGCCAGCCTGTAATTCTATGTGTGGAAGAGACTACCAAATAATTTAGACAGGGAAGTTGAAGCTGCACAGTCGTCCAAGGTCAAATCTCCCAACTTTTGGCAGAATGAAACTGAGTTCTTGTTTGCTTAAAGGCTGTGTTCACGCTGTTACTTTCCCACAATCTTATCCTGGATGCCCCTATCACAACAGGATTTACCTGTCCAGTTTTTATAGGAAACACTGTGCAAACCATAGCTGTAAAATGCCCACAATAACTGAGCATCCCAGGGTAACTTCATGCATTGAGCAGGGAGTTGGACTTGATGGTCATATAGGCCCCTTCTGACCTTACTGTTCTATGAGTCTATGATTCTATGTTAGATTGTAGAAACCAGCTTTCCACAACCTAGTACCCTCCAGGTATTTTGGACTAGAATTCCCATCATCCTTGACCATTGGCCATGCTGGCTGGCATTGATGGGAGTTGTTGTCCCAAACATCTGGAGGGCAGCAGGCTGGTATAAACTTTCCCTTTCACCTCCCCAACTCTTAGGCAAACTGCACTGCTCACTAGCTATGTATTTTGGCCTGCCAGGTATCTGATAAGCACCCTGCTGTTACGTACTTGGGAGCTTACATAGAGGGCTGGTCATACACTGTGTGCTGCAGTGCATTTGGCTGAGCGCTACAGGCTTGGGGTGAATTATTTCAGTTATTCCTCTCGGAAATGACAGTGAACCCCCTTTTTTTTTTAATTCCTCATCGTTGTAGACACATTTGCAGTTGCAGAAAAGATGCAGAAATGGGTAATTCCAGAGCAACAAATATACATGGAGTTACGTAGCTCTCCACTTGTATATTCTAAATATCACATCACTTAATTACACACAGCAGAATGTGCTGGATAATGCTGGGATCACCCTTGTAACTTCATGTTTTTGCTTTCTTCTCAGGAGTTGATTTTAAAATGAAGACTATAGAAGTAGATGGAATCAAGGTCCGAATACAGATCTGGTAAGGCATCCAGATATCGCAATGTAGGTTGTTAGAGAGCTGAACTTATTTGGCAGACCAGTTAAGAGTTCTTTGCAATGGATTTATTGTGTGGCCTTGGGCAAGTTCCATATTTTCAGCATCGGTTCCTTATCTGTAAAATGGGAATGTCAGTGATGTAACTTGCAGTTGTAAAGTGAACACGCACACAGAATGTAAAACACTCTGCAAATTCAGTGCTTTGTAAATGATCAATAGTAGTGGGAAATCAATACTGTGTACTGAACAGTGCCTACAAAGAGAATTTCAGTAGGATTAGCGGGAGAGGTCATTCAGGTTCCTGAATGATCAGTAGGATGTTCTTCTCCCATTGATTAAAGCGTTTCATGCATATTTTTCAAAAATACTCATTTTTTCATGCACATTTTACCAATGTACGCATTCTGCTGAATGCCGTTTTTCAGTCTGTGAATCACATTGCAGGCTCGGAAATGTTTGGATGTCAACCACAGATTGTGTTCTAGTCCATGTTCGGTCCAGAAGGTGCAAACTGGGTAAATCCTGATCAGAAACGAACTGAAACAAATTTCTCATACATCCCTACCTGCATATAGCAATAGATATATATAAAACAGTAGGGCTAAACTTCCTCTTGAGCGTCTACCAGTCTAGACTTAGTTAGGGAGTATTAATTAGGTCTTTCCAGATGGTTACATGTGTTTGTGGAGATTTCAACACCCTATCACTCTGATTGGCTAAAGAAATCCAGGGTTGCCATCATGTATAAAATTCATTGTCAGTTACAGTATTATGCACGGCCCTTAGCTCTTTGGTTAATTTTTCTAGTAAGGTAATATCCCAGAGTTTCCTTTCCCTGGCTTCAGTTGATGGTCCGCTTGTAGATTTCCAGACTGATGCGAGCCACTTAGTTTTAAAGGAAGGTGTTTTGCACTCCAGCACTGGAGTGGAAGAAGGTGGTAGACAGCCTTCAAAAAATTAATTAAAAGATGAGCTAGTCTTTAAAAATGGGGCATTGATGCTTCGCTGCTCATTTATGGCATAAAAAGAACTATTTTTCTGGAAAGGCCCTAGATAAGATTGCCTTCAGAAGAGTAAATTTAAATCTGTCCAGGAGGGGGCAGGTGAATCCCATACACCTACAAAGCTGAAGAGCTCTATGTGTTTTGGGGTGCATCTGCAGGAAAAATACCTTGCCACATTATTAGCGATGACTATTTGTGGACCAAAGGGCAAGTTGGTCAGAAAACAGGCTGTAAAAGCAACAAGACATGTCATGCTTTATGATGACTTGACTGCAGTTTAGTACAGATTGCCTGTTTGGACGCTTCTGCTGTACTCCATTGTCTTCTGACACCACGCCAGTTCTAAGGTGCATGTTGAGAAACGTGCATAGCATTTTCTGGCAGGATGGGGAATTGGTGCATTAGTAGGAGCTGCTTCTGGCTATATTTGATCACTCCCTTCACAAAATACAGAAGGAGAGATGGGAGAATGGGGCCCATTCCATCAACATGGCTGAGTCCAGTTGCTATTTGGCTCTTCTCCTTGAAATGTTTCCATTCAAGCTGGTCATTGAATGGAAACAAGTAAGGGAGCAATCCTATCGAGATTGACGGTCGCCTCGAAGTCCAGGGGTGACTGCCTATCCAGTGCAGGGCTGGAGGAGTGATGAGGAGCAGATCTCCTCCTCACTCTCCCCGTCCTGCTTTCTCGGCTAGACAGCCAATTTTGGCTGTAGCTGCGGGAGCGTGGGAAGCGGCAGCCGGATGACACATAGGATGTGTTGTACCAGCTTTTCCAACCTCCCCACCCCCAGGAATGCCCCATTTTCGCCACTCCGTGCTGCTGTTACGAGCGCAGAGCACGGGGCTGATCCGCACTGCCTACAAGGGGGTGCGGGAGGGGGTGGGGGTCAGTTCTGTGGGTCTAGCCACTGATTAGCGGCCATAGGATTGCGCCCTAAGTAACTTGAAGAATTGGGGCCTGAATTTGCTTATTTTCTTCCTCCCTTCTCATCCCTTTTTCCCTTTGTGCCAAGTCTATGAGATAGTAAGACTGCAGGCAAGAGCAACATTTTTAAAAAATTGTGTAGCACTTTGAAATTTTAAGTGCTTTATAAACAATAATAATTGCACTCTCTAGCCCCCAGTCTCTGTGTGCTGCTCATAACATGGAGCGGCTGGGGGCCTTGGTTTCTATGGGTGGAGAGCACTCAGTAAATGGATGGTATTATCAAGGAGCTTATACGTATTATACAATCCTATGCATGTTTGTTCAGAATTATGTCCCACTAACTTCTTAGTAAGTGTGCATAGGATTGCAGGCAGCCCTATTCTGTAATCAGGGCTGTATGTATTTGGTACATTGATGCAGAACTTTGGCATCCTCAGTTTTTTGCTTTTGTTTTGCTTTCATTTCATTTTCTCTTGTCCCTTTCTCACCCCCACACTACCATTTAAAATTAGGATTCTAGCCCTCATGATTTGTAAATCAAAGCCTGGAAATATGTGAGCAGAGTTTCCAGAGGCTTAAAAATCAGAGGGGTCAGGTTATGCCTGTAGCCCTCTTCTTCTGTTCATTTGTTTGTTACACTTATATCCCACCCTTCCTCCAAGATGCTCAGGTAGTATTCACCTTGTAAGATAGGTTAGGCTGAGAGAGGCTGATAACCAAGGTTGCCCACTTTGCTGTATGGCTCAGTGGAGATTTGAATTCAGCACTCCCCAACCCTAGACCATCATGTTAACAACATCACTATCCTGACTCTATCCATACTTAAATGGTCTGAAAAGATTTTTCAGTAAGTAAAACTGCATGTATACAAATTTGCTTAATTTGGGCACGAAAATTAGGTTTGCTTGATGCAGTCTTTGAGGTGGGAGACTTGTCCCAGCAGTCACACAGATTTATACGGATAACATGCCTTCTGGTTTGCTATTTCCCTTCCTTACCCTCCCCCTCTGCCCCTTAGAGTGTGTGTAAATATACAATGACTTTTTTATGCTGGCTTTCTTCTATTATTTCTAACTTTGCTGTTGTTCCTGAAATCTGCAGTAGAGTCATGTCGTATAGTATCCATGAGAGGTTTTAAGGATGAGGTTTCTATCAGGCCATGGGGCTTGAAGGTCCCAAGACGCTGGGGGTCTGTTGTGAACAGGTGGAAGTCTCCACTCACTGTAATGATGTCTGCTTCTGTTCCAGGGACACTGCAGGTCAGGAGCGATACCAGACCATCACTAAACAGTACTACAGACGAGCCCAGGTAAGACTGTGTTTTCCCAGGTTAGGAGTGGTGCCAAAAGTATGTGGGTACCTGTTGCTGACTGCAGGAGTCGTCCCAGTGTCCACCTCAGTATCATTTCTCTTCATCAGTTGTTGCCAGAGAAAACAAGCTAGGTTTTACTGAAACCCAGCGAGATGACCTGGTGGATGGGTTTGGGATTCTCTCCTTAGGACAGTAATTTCTGCTTTGAGACCCAGATCATTGGGTCTAATGCTAACAATGATCAGCATTGAGACTAAGCAAGGGCCCCAGGGTTAAACCTGTTCAGCTGAACCGGGAGACAGCGAGCCGGTGCACAAGGGTCAGGGGTGGCCTCCGGCTTTTTTCCCTCAAGCGGGAAAATGGCATGGGCCAAATCAGTGAAGCAACCAGGGAGTTCCTCTGTGAAGGTGCTGCTGCCTTAATTGTGGGGATTTAGAGCTACTGATACTGTTTAAATGTAATGGTGGCTCTGACTCCTGTGCTAAACCTGCTAACCCAGCCCTCCCCAACCTGGTGCCCTCCAGAGTGTTGGACTGCAACTCCCACAATTCCCAGCCAGCATGGCCAATGGCAGTCTAACACATCTGGAAGGCAACAGGAGGGGAAGGCTGTGCTAGGCTGTCTGGCATCTTGGTGGTTTCAGTGTGGTTCCAAAGTGACCAGCTGATGCAGAGAAGCACTCCTCCACAAACCTGTTTGGTGAAAGCTGCCCTTTTACAGGTGAACACAGATCAGGTTGTGCCACCTGGCTGCTGCTCTCCCTTGCTGGAGATTTTCAAGCTGAGGTTGGACAGCCATCTGTTAAGAGTGCTGTAGCTCTAGATTCCCTGCATGGGGCAGGGGTTTGGCCTACAAGGCCCCCTCCCAACTCCTTCTGTGTTCCTGTGTACCAAGGGGAGACTTAAGACAAAAAGACCTCTTCATTAACTAAATGCTTTGGGTTGGCTCCCTCACCAACATTTCACTGACAGAAGTGGTTTTGTCAGTAGAACTGGGAGGGGGCAATTTCTGCACGTGCACACACACACACACACACACACCCGTGTGCCATCAAAATCTGCTCTGGATGGTTGGAGAAAGTCCTGTCATGCTAGGGGACATCCACCAGTGTGACAATGAATTTAACACTTCTGTTCCTCATTCTACCCCAAATGCCCTGAGCAGGCTATATGCAACATCTTCTCATGTCCACGTATATATGCAAGTGTGTGTGTGTGTGTGCACCCCCCCCCCCATACACACTCTTTAATCTGTTCAAGAACAGGAGGAGCAAGAATAATCCCCAAATGCCCAGTTCTTCTTCTCCTAATCCCTCATCATCAATCCCCAGGAGGGTGCTTAGGGCATGTTTTGTAAGGAAATTATCTTTCTGTGACTATAAAAGCCCTTTCAGCTTTTGGATTATGAGGCAACTGCCTTTATCTTGCTCCCTTCTTTCTACTTTCTTGACCTGGTTCTCTCCTCCAGGGGATATTCTTGGTGTACGACATTAGCAGTGAGCGCTCGTACCAGCACATAATGAAATGGGCCAGTGATGTGGATGAAGTAAGTGGGAAGATCTCCTTGCTTTTCTCCATTTCTAGGGATCATCTGCTCAAGCACGAGCAAAATGGATGCACTGCCCCTGCTCAGAGGCATACTGTGCTCTCTCGGCTTGAGAAGCCCTGTTCACACAGAAAAATCACACATTTGATTAGGAGCTTGGTAGGATGGGTGAACATGCAATGTTTGAGTTTGTTAGGTTCTCGGCATTCCTCCTCCAAACTTGGTTCATCTCATTTGCATTCCGAAGTGCAAGCATCTTTTCTTTCTTTCTTTCTTTCTTTCTTTCTTTCTTTCTTTCTTTCTCTCTTTCTCTCTTTCTCTCTTTCTCTCTTTCTCTCTTTCTCTCTTTCTCTCTCTCTCTCTCTCTCTCTCTCTCTCTCTTTCTCTTTCTCTTTCTCTTTCTCTTTCTCTTTCTCTTTCTCTTTCTTCAACTGGGAAAAATGTGGATTTTTTTAAAGTACACACCCATAATATGCACTTCCCCCATTCATTAAAGCATGAAAATGCCTTCTTTTTTTTAAATGTGCATTTTTCGAATGGGCTCGCAACTTCGGAAACATGTGAACATTATCTCCGGAAATGTGCACGCGTTTGCCTTCGGGGCTGCGAATGGGACTTGTCTGAATGTTTTGTGAACAGAAGTGAAAATCTCATACATAGCTAGCACTTGGTATCTCTGGACTGTAAGATTAAGCCAACCTCAGAAATTACAAGAACAGTCTGGGTGTCCTTGGAACATACACATACTTCTGGAGCATCTGTATCCTTGTTGTCATTAAAAGGAAAGGAGAATGAACTCCCATTTTTGGCAAGTGCTAACTAGAAAACTACTTGGAGGGATGTTATTTAACATCCAATAAATGCCTCTGACAGTTATCCCTGGCATGAGAATAAGTCCTCTCGTAGTAGTGTTATGTTCCTTTATACACTCATTAGCTGCCTTTAGGACCAGTGTGGGCAATCTGGTGCTTTCCAAATGTTTTGGACTACAACTCCTAGCATTCCTGATAATTGCCCATGCTGACTAGGGCTGATGAGAGTTGAAGTCTAAAATGTCTAGAGGGTCCCAGGTTGGGGAAGCCTGGTTTAGGTAGCTACTTGGTGACTGCTTTTACACACCTGTCATTAAAGTGAGCCATTGCTTTTTGCAGTGAAATTAAGGTGGAGATGAACAGGTCTGGACTGAAGATGATGATGATATGGGCCGGGTCCAGAGGATCAGCTCTAGTGGCTCCTGTGATCCACCCTGTGCTTGGCTGGCTTTTTAGAGACCTGGTTGCTTTCAGTAGCTTTGGTCTGTGGTAGCCCCATTCCTTGCAAGACAGACCTGTGGTGCTTCTAATTGCTGTGTAAGATCAGGAATGTGTTGAAAGGTGCCGTTTTCCTAATAGCTGTCCTGCAGTGATGGTTGAAGCTGTTGTTGTGAGAATCCTCCACCCTATGCGAGTGTTAATGGTACAGGTGTGGGGTGTAAGGCAATCCTAAGTATTTGCAATACCTTATGGCTCAGCTTTTGTGCAGCTCCCCATCTGTACAGTTTGGTAAGGGCTAAAGTCTCTCCCCTTCCCTTCAGTATGCTCCAGATGGTGTCCAGAAGATCCTCATTGGGAATAAAGCAGATGAGGAAGAGA
The DNA here is from genome assembly GCF_057233095.1 of Heloderma suspectum. Taxonomy (NCBI): domain Eukaryota; kingdom Metazoa; phylum Chordata; class Lepidosauria; order Squamata; family Helodermatidae; genus Heloderma; species Heloderma suspectum. The sequence goes on from NC_139458.1 coordinate 140,695,886, forward strand.
AGAGGCAAGTAGGCAAAGAACAAGGCCTCCAGGTAAATACCTTGGATAGGTACTGGTCCTCCTCCTCCACAGAGGCCTAATACTCACTCATAGCAAATGAGGTGGTAAATCTGCTTCTCGACTGTATCAGACTACAAGTGGGGCTCACATGGTTGAAAGCTGCTCGATACGAAAAACTTCCCCCCACATCAAAAACGGGCATATTGGGAACAATTCTCCCTATGTGGAGGGAATGTGTGTGTGTGTGTGTGTGTGTGTGTGTGTGTGTGTGTGTGTTTACAGAGGAGCATTAAATCACATGGGGCCCTCACCAGTGATTGGTGCACCAGTCTTGCACCAATACTACTTTCAGTCTGAAGTGGTATACTCGGAAAACAAGTTTTATCACCTCATCTACTGTGGGTGAGAAGTAGGCCAGCATTTGATTTAGAAAGTAAGGCAGCAGAAGACAATTAAAGTTCGTTAAGTTCAAAAACCTGTGGAAATGGGATCTGGAACTTGTCCTCTTTCCTGCATAGGCAAGATCTGTTTTATAGTGTGACTGGTCATGGTTTTATAAAAAATGGAGTTGAGAACTGGAACTCGGTTCGCTAGTTTTCCAACCCTGCACTCATGAAGGGCAAGCGTATGCCTCTAAAGCTGCCCTTTTCGTTATGCAGAAACTGCAGTTGCTACCTAGCCTGCCTTATGCAAGTTGTCTTCCTAGACTTGGAGGGGGAAGGGACAGGTGGGTTTGAAGAAACTGTGGCAACACATTGGCAGTCACTGCGTTTGTATGTCAACCTGTCAGAGCTTCTGTCTTCCAGCTGGCTAAGGAGTACGGCATGGATTTCTATGAAACCAGTGCTTGCACCAATTTGAACATCAAGGAGGTAAGAACCTTGGGTCTGGAACTTTCGGCAAGAGGTGCAGGGCTTCCGGTGCAGGTCAGTGCACTGTCATGGCAGAACAAATGAACGATCTCAAAGAAAATCCCTGGGAACTCCTATAATTTTTTACTCACAGCAGCCAGTAGTCATCCCACCCTTGAGAGGGAAAGCAAAGTGTGGTATACTCTTGTATTGAGAGAAATGTTCACAAAAATAAAGCAAATATATTTTATTTAAGGTTTGTATCTAGTGGTGGTTTTGTACTAGTGCAAAGCTCTTATGGTCATGCAAGGTGGGACATTCTATTTTCACAGATCTCCCCCCACCCACGCACCCACCTACACACCCACCTACACACCTGCTGCAGCTCTCCATACTATATCCGTTGTGGAGAATCCTCCAGCCCTCAGGAGAAGTTGTTCAAGGGAGTACATTGGGTAGGAGAATAGGTGAAAATCAGATGCCCTGGTTTGCGCAAGCAGAAGCATGTTCTGTTCTGCTTCTGTCGTGGCAACAGCTTAGTGTTGATGGACGCTTTTGAGGCTTGGGTTACAGGGTGTCCTCTATGAATCTGGTTCACACCAAGGTTCTGAACAAGTTAGATTCAATTAGCAGGACTCAGGCTTCCTAAGGAGGCAGGAACAGGAGTAGGGCAGCACCACAGAGAGCTTCAAGTGGTGCTGGGGCTGGAAGCCAGACAAGCAGCAGATCATGACTGAACCTTAAGCATGGCTTTGGCTTCCTTTAGGCTGGTTAACCCTGCCTCCACGCTGACAAAGGCCTACTCTTTTAAAGTGGCCTGATCTGTTTTATCAGCTTCAGGGTGTAACGCACAGAGGTAGCTGTGTGGTGCTGGTGTCTTCATGGCTGGAGTCCTCAGAATCCAAGGACAGCAATGCAACCTCCTCCAGATGCAGGGAACCAGGTGACAAGTGCCAAGCTCTCCCTGCATGTTTGTAGTCAAACAAAGAAGTTGATCTCCCAGTAAATAGGCTTTATTGTGTGACTCGATCAGTCCTACAGCGGTTCAGGTTACAGACATTGTTATCTTATGGCAACACAGCACTAATGTCTCTGATTAAGCCAGCACAATACTAAATAGACTCTTTAAGAACCATCTGAGGGATGCACTACTGTTAGGAGAGAAGTTGCTGCAAATATGGTGCCAGCAGAACCTGAAAGGCTTTCCTAATCCCACCCTCAGGGAGGGCGTTCCCCTGGAGACCTCTTGTGATGGACCAACCTTGGAGGATACCTTACTTCCCAAAGCTGCTCTTCCCTCTTGACCCAATGTCTGATCTTTGAGTCTGTCATGCCTACCTCCTCCCTGCCTGTGGGTTGCTGTGTTCCCACAGAGGGAGAGCTTATGTCAGGCTTTGGTCTGATTACCCTGCACTTGGACAGATTCTTCTCTGTATGTCTCCCTGAAGCTCTGGTCTCTCCCCCACTACTTCGCACTGTTCCTCATCTGACTCTGGGTCCGTTCCCACAGCCTCTTGAAAGGCTTCTGCCAAGATGCTAGGCCCAATCCTGACACCAGGTTCTTCCACCCAAAGAGGTGGAAGCCTCATGACACCTTTCTGTAACAGAGTCCCCCCTGAACCGTTAATTCAGGCATCCCTTTTTCTGAGGATGAGGGATTGGGGTCCTGGGCCATGACAAAGTGCTTTCTGAAAACCACAGTTGGATGCAACCCTTATGTGTGGTGGTGTTAAGAGCTCATGCAAAACTGGTGCATAGGTAGAGCATGATTCAGCTCTTTATTTCAGTAGGAAATATTTAAGCATGTGTTAACTCTCCCATTGAAATCAATTGGACTCAAAAAGTGTTTACATTTTGATTGTGCAAGTAAATAGCAGCTTTAAGTAGCTGTACTTAACTATCTGATGGTATAGCATAGAGTCCATGCCTATTTTCTTCACTACCAGACTGGAAACACAAATTTTTAAAGGGTTAAATGCTCATAAAAACACCAGTGTGCTCATCCCTGGATAGTCCAGAGCTAGAGATTCCTTCCACGATGCAGTGGCTGGATTTGATCATGCTGCAGGTCCATTCTAAACCAAACATGATTGTAAATAGATACTCGCCTGTAGCAAATAAAAATTGCTACCCAGTGAGGAAGCTAAATTGAAAGCCTGAAAGAACAACACTTTCCAATATGCCTCAGATGTCTAGAAAACAGGGATACTTAAGTAGGCAGTCTAGTAAACCTGTTGTGGGCTAGTGATTTGTGTGGACTTGTTTGCAGACAGATCTAAGCCCAAGGCTCAACCATCATGCAAGCTGCAGAGGTAAGAGCTATTTCTTTGTCTCTGATCTCTTCCAGTCTTTCACCCGCCTGACGGAGCTGGTCCTGCAGGCCCACAAGAAGGAGCTAGATGGACTCCGTGTATGTGCAGCTGATGAACTGAACCTGGTGGAGCTGGAGGAAGAAGCAAGCCAGCCCGAGGGCACAGAGCACTCCCCCAAAACCTGCTGGTGCTGAAGGCCCCCCAGTGTTCTTCCTTCCCCACTCCCCCAGTGCAGGTAGAAAGGCTGCCACCTCGAGAGGGCTGGCTTACTGTGCTGCATCCCTCTGGGCCTTCGGTTGCCATCTGCTCTGCTGGATCCTCTTTGGATTTCCTGGTGTTTCTCCTTGATTGGTGATTTCTGTTGTCCCCAAACTCCCTGGATCCAAATGTTTTCAGATGGGCTCACAATTAATGCAGAACATCGCCCTGCCATCTTTACGGAAGAGCTGTGGTTGGCAACCACAGTTGGGGTCTGTCCAGCATCCTCTTGGACTTCAGATGCTCTGCAGCTGTGCCCTTTTCCGTGGGCAGTTGAGCCCTTTGGTCCTGTGCCTGGGTGGGGCTAGGCCCGTCCTCTGAGAACAGGGCCCTCAAGGTGGAGAAAGCTCTGTTTCTCTAACTGCTCTCCAGGCAGACTGTTTGCTAACACCACCCTCTATAGCAGCTGTGCAGATGGCTTGTTGCCCCCCCCACACCCCCAAATGCTTTGCCTTGTCATTTCACTATCTGCCCTAATGCCTGTGTGACTTTAAGCAGGGGTCTGGCGGGCCCTGGCTCCTTAGGGGCCGGGGTTTTACGGTTGCCGCCTAGAGCTGATTAACTCTCATCTGGACATCACACCAAAAATGGGCTTTGTTCCAAAGTGTGTAGCGGCCCCCTTGCCCTGCTAGATATAAATGCTGGGAACAACCGGAGTCTAGCTCCACTGGGAAGGGTTTGTATGGCGAGATTTAGGGCTCTAACTCAGACCCACCTGCCCAGTTATAGGGAAAGGAAAGTGTGCCTCTTCCTAGCCAGACGAGACTCCATCCTAGAACTCCATGGAGCCTTGTGTTGTATGGCAAGCAGGAAAAATACTCTTCCCTGTGACTTCCTCAAAATTTTGTAGGGAGTTTTCCCATGGCTCCTCTTGGGTATCTTTGCAGGAGAGTACAAATACATCATGTACCTACCTAGGCTATATTTCTGTACCAGTGGAGGCAGAGAAGCCACCCTGTCTGTGTGGCACATCCTCAGACCTGGCTCTGAGAGCCCCGTTCAAATGATTTCCCAACTACCCACCAAAGTCCTGATAGGGAAACAGACATTGTAATCTGTGCATCAGTCCTTCATTTGTTTCCGCTCTGGAGGTCCAGACGATAAGACTTTGTTAAAGGCCTCATTTTCTCTGAAACTCACCCTGGTAGCTCCCAGGGGGCAAATTTTGCCGTGTGCTGCTAACATGGCTCAATTCGAGCAAACTACAACCAGCCTGCCTGCTTGCCTGCATGTGGCATTGGCATCCCCCTCTTGCCTGGCCATTGACTTGCTTGATGGGGGAGGCCTGGGGGAGGCTCAGTGGCATGCCCTGGTATTCCAGTCTATATGCCTGCCTGCTCGGTGAACTACCCATTCCTAGCCACAAGCTAATGGCAGATGGATCTACATGTCTTTACCCCTTTCCTCCTCTTGGATATTCTCTCCCCTGCCCCGATTCTTTTTGAAGCTGATCACATTATTTTTCTTAATAAAGGAGGGGAAGGGAATAGCACAGGCTTCCACAATCTGGTTCCCTTTTGGACTACAACACCCAGCATTCCTGAACATTGGCCATACTGGCTGGGGCTGATGGGAGTTGGTCCAAAACATTGGAAGGCATCAGGTTGGGGAATGCCATGAAATAGCATATATAGGAAGAAGGGAAATGGTATATAATGGAAATAATGCTGGTTGTCTTGATCCAAGTGTTTTTCCCTGAGAGCAGGGTGCCTTGAAGTTCAGAAAAGGCTACACTTCAGACATGTGCCCTTTTCCAAAACTTCCAGTTTTACCTCTTTCCTTGCGCTGGGTGGGTTTGAACTCGTATCAAGCCACTAAAACGTTTGGAAGCAGCGATGCTCTACATGCAGTGCCTGTTGCTGGCGGAAGGGCTCTTGTGGCCACAGTCACCTTACAGTGGGGACTGCACGGTTGTTGTCTCCATTTCACGATCTGTGCAGAAAGTCTGATGCGGTTGACTACAGGGGACGGCTTCCTGCCAGAACTAGTTTGACGCTAGAGACGAGGTAGATACTCGTTAGAGACGCATGTAGCCATTAACCTTTGGGGAGTTTTTGTGTAGTAGGTCCCCCAAGTCTGCCAGCATTGCAGTGAATAGAATACAGAGAGGGCGTCTGGGCAAACTAGGAAGTTTTGCCTGGAGGGAGGAGGCAGGCAGAGACCAAGGGAAAGGGGGGGGGGGCGATGCAAGAGGAGGCTCTTTTTCTCATGTATCTCTTGGTGCAGCCCAAACACTGTGGGGTGGTTCTTTGGAACCTTGCTTCCTCTTACTGGCTTTAAAAGCCAGTTCATACGGAATTTCCACCCAAGGTCTGGCAGCTATTTTCTCCCCTCTCCTCCCCACCCCCTTCCGCCTGGATTGTACTGGACACAAGGTGAATGGGTTGGTTTGTTGTGAGTGCATTTGGCACTTCCACGTGGCCGCTTCTTGACCTATCCTGGGAAGGCTTATGGTGGCGTGTAGGGCCGCCTTGCTAGCTGCATGTGATGCATCTGGCTAACCCATTCACCGTGCGTTCAATGTAATTTGGGGTGGGAATAAAACAAAAAAACAGAACAGGGGCCTGCCACCTGCAGAGCGGTTGTCCCTTGTGCACACCCACACTGATCTTTAAAACTATTGGTTGAGCTGCCCTGAAGAAGGTGCGTCTGAAAGGGTCGAGGAGAGGGATGCCACTCTGTCCATGGAGAGAGGGGGGGGCACTGGGAATCGCCAAAGCTTCCAGGGCCCCAAAGCTCTGCCAGCCTATATTAAAGTGTGGGCCCTTGGAGGGCCCATGGATAGGTTCCCTGTAGCACTTCCCTGCCTGTTGCACTGCAGCATCACGTTGGTGCCGCTTGCCCCACCTAGGATCTTAGCTGTCTTTCCACCAGTATAATAGAAGCTGAGCTGCTGATGCTGTTACCAACACACAAATTGATTCCAATGTATCTTCACAACACGCCTGACGAGAGAGGGAGTAGGCAAGACCCCTTGCCCATCTGTGGAGATGAACTGGAGTTCTTATTGCTGAGACCCAGCAGTGTATCTTTCTGGAGCATAGGAACTTAGAAGTGGTTGGTGAAACCTCTAGCTCACAACGCAGAGTGTAACGAACCATCCTGATAGTGCCTAGGGAACTGCATTCTGGGTTGTTGGGCAACTCTTGCAGTGAGAGAATACCTTCCTAATCAATGCCAAATTTCTCTGTGCAGATTAGAGTGGTGCTCTCTGGCTGTGCTTGATTTCAGGCCAGTGTCTAGGAGGAGGAGGATTCTGGGAATCTAGTACTATATACAGTATTCTGAGGCTCCCTCTGTCCTGCAAGTCATGGGTCACAGCAACTTGTCTGTCTGTAAGCAGAAACTGTTGCACATAACTTGTCATGGGATCCAGCCAAATGTACAACTTTCTGAATCCTCTGCTGTGTCTGTAATTTGTGAACTTTGCACTCTGACTGGGTTTCCTTGTATGACCTGTCATTGTAACTCATTTTAAACAAACAAAAATCTTTATACAATAAAGATTCTCAAAGTGGTCAGTGGCAGCTGTATTTCCTCACTGGATGGCTAACTGAGTCCATGGTGCTGAGAAGGAAGTGAAGCAGCAAACCCTTCCCACTGTATTCCGAAAACTGAATTTGTGAGAACATGGCTCATTTAGAACAGTACAGTTTAATTTATGGTGTAAGTAGGCTCACCTCCACAAGAAATGAGCCAATGAAGCAGACGAGGGGGGGAAATGAGTACATGCATCAGCACCACCATTTCTGTTCAGGGGCAGGTAAGGGTTAGCCCTACTCACATGCAACCACCTGTAATTGGCAGAGTCCTGCAGTAATCATTAATTTGTCTGCATGTATTTTTTTTGTATTGTAATGACCCAATTCAAAATGCTACCATTTGAACACTGAAAATAGCACAGGCCTGCATCAGTGTATTTATATGTTCTTGTGCAATTGCTTCAGGACAAAGGCACGTTGTTAAAGCCTCTGTACCTCAAACTGTCATGACAAGCCCACAGATTACAAATAGTTCAGGGAGAGGAAGGGATGTAGATCAGGTTGACTGCCTCATCTTTCTCATATGATGTGAGGCATGGATGCCCATTAAGAGCAGGAGTGGGAAACCACTGGCCTTCCAGATGTTACACTGTAACTTCTATCAACCCCAGTCAGCTGATGGCCAATGGTCTGGGATGATGGGAGCTGTAGTCCAAGATCATCTGAAGAGCCACCACTTCCCACCCGAGGCCACCCGACCACAGCCTAGTACACATCTGTGCCCAGCCTTCCAGAAGTATGAGTGATTTTGAAGGGGAATGAGATGCACCCTTGATGCATGTCTGTATTTCATGTTTTGCATATACTAGACCAGAATTGACTGTAGGTAAGACTCATGAGAGACAAGCCACCACCAGAGGTACCCACATGTCTACTTTCAGTGGATGGAGGTATGTTATGAATTGCCCCACCTGGATATACACAAGAAAACTGGGCTGGCCTTCAGATCAGATAGCTCAAGCCTGTACTGTCTTGTGACCTCTTTGGTGCAGCAGATTCAGGCAGGGAGTTCTGAGTCTGGTTGTGTAAGCTGTAGCATAGGTAATGCTCATATTGAGAACCACTGGTAATTGCTGATGTAGCTGCTTTGAGCCAGACAAAATAGTTCTTCAGTCCTTGGTGATCTTGGAATGCTTTGGCCAGGCACTGGAGAAACTTACATGAGGACAGGTCGTTCCTTCCATTTTCTTCCTCCCTTTTAGAAAATTATCTCTGACCACTGTACTCTGCCTTCTTCTGCTTGAGCTCGCCAGCAACCTGATCTAGCTGTTAATAATTCAGCATGCTCCTTGTGCCAGGAGAAGCAGCATTCTTGTTAGAGGTTTTCATCATCCACCTGGTTTAGAAAGGGGATGAGCACTGCAGGACTGGGAGGCAATTTTACTTCTTTCAAAATACTGTGCTACAATTTTCATAGCAGAGCAAGCCCTGCCAGTCCATAAAAAGCTATTGAGGGGAAGATCTGTATCTGTCAGCACAAGGCATGTAAATATGAATTGCAATAGTATATGGAAACATGCTCTTACATTACCAAGGTGGCAATACATATAAAACTAGTTACACAAAAAATAGGATTTTATCTTTTACACTACACCTAATAACTTATTACGCCATCTATATAAGCAGGTATCTGCATGTATCCCCATTATACTATGTAATACCCACACAGTTATTACTTTTGATAGCTGTTATCTTCACATGATGATAGCTGTATTTATCATGGCTGGTAATGCTTAGTACCAATTAAGACAGATCAGTTGGTTGATTCACATAGTGAATAGTACTCTCAGTTCAGTTGGTTGAACTGTTCACATAGTGCTCTCGGATCAGTTGGTTGATTCACATAGATGCTAGCCTGCATACCAGTCTACTGTCTTGTAGGTGACCGATTTGCTGTCAACATCAATAGCTCCTTTTGCTATAAAGGCTCTCAAATAATCTTCCACTTTCTCCTGTAGTATTTGTGTTATGTGTGAAGTGCAGGTTCTTCATCGTTGTTAGTGTCAGAATAGGGAGAGAGTGGTGATTAACTGTATCATTACCTGCAGGAAGGCTGACAAATGTGACAGTTGTTGCACCCTGTTCATAGACCTCTTCAACAGACTATCAAATGGGATGTCTAACCAGTACACCTTGGAGAAGTGGCTCAGAAGCATATATATTGCTTCAGAGAGGGATGCTTGCTCCAGGCTCTACTGCCTAACTGGCTACCATGAGGTGTCCAGCGTTTCAGCCTTCAGTCATCCCTCCAATTATGCCATGCAGCAGCAACTCTTCCACACCACCAACACACATACACACACACACAGCCTCCCTTATGCTCACTTTACTGTCTCAAGCAGCCTCTTCTACAGCCATAACCACCAGGTAGTCACTACCCACCTGCAGCTGAAGATTGCAGAACCCCATATTCTCAGCCTTGACATGTAACTCCACATTTTATTTTATCAGGTGTTTTAACAGTGTTATACAATCCACAGTCTTTCCACTACACCACCATGCTACAAAAGTCTATTAGTCCAAAAAGATCTGATCTTTTCTTAAATATACCCCTGCTTGACTCAGAATTCCAGCAGCTTTAAATACCACTGATTTCACTGGAAGAGTTAGATATTTAAAGCTGCTATATTTCATCCGGGTGATAACTATGCTATGAGAAAATACATTTCTTGCAGTAACACTGCCCCTGCTGGATTTTTTTTACAAAAAATTGTGTACTGATGAGCATCTGAGTTCTAATTTCATCCTGCAAATGTGTCTGTGCTGGGGACTTCACTTTCATCTATGGAACACCTCACAGGGAAGCCTGCCATTGTGCCCAGCCTAACAGTGTCTTGACCTCTGTTAATGACTCTTGACTGCTGTCACAATAGCAACAAGCTACTCTATTTCCATTTCTTGCCTTGCCCTCCCAAGTCAGGCTACAATCCTGAATTAGTTTACTAGGGAGTGAGCTTGATTGAACACAGTCCAATGTGCTTCTCAGTAAACATGCATCGGATTGTGCTGTCATTCTTTAAGTCTTAAGCAGCATGAATTATTGAGTGGTGGCCTAAGTATCACAGTGGCTTGGATATCCTTCCTAAGCTGTACAGGCTTGCAATGGAAGACACGGTGGCCTGACCTGCTGCTTTGTTCCGAATCAGCAAAGAGCTGGATCGATAACATGGAACGGGCTCCACTTTCTGCACATCACACCAGGACGAAAGGCCTTTGGGTGCAGCCAATCGCAGGAGCACACAGAGAAGCATTTTAAGCAAGCAACTCTATCTGCAACGGGCTCACTGGCTGCCCTTGGTTCTTGCAGCAATGACTCCCATAGCCAAATCCTTCTACGATCTCAATGCCACTGACCTCCAAGGGGAGAAAGTGGATTTCAACAATTTCAGGGGGAGAGTTGTCTTGATAGAGAATGTGGCCTCCCTCTGAGGCACAACAGTGAGGGACTACACCCAGATGAACCAGCTGCAGAGCAAATATCCGCGACGGCTGGTTGTCCTGGGTTTCCCTTGCAATCAGTTTGGCTACCAGGTAAGTGCCTCAATTCATTCCTGCTGCAGTGCTCTTCTTTGCAATAGACGGCTCCACCTCATTCCTTTCCTTGCAACTGGGAGAACATTCTACCTTCCAACACATTGTCATTGTTCCTTCTTGAGTTCTTAAACTCCTAGAAGTCAGGGCTCCTGTCCTATGCACACTTGTTCAAGAGTTGGGGATTGCAGCCCCACTTTAACAGTGGGAATTCCACCGCAGCAGACATTATAGGGGGATCCAGCTGAATATGTATTCTATCAGTCTAGGGGCTAGCTATATGTATTCTCTAAGGACATTTTTAGATACAGGAGTGATTTGCAGCAATACTGTTTGTCTCTCTAAGGCTGCAATCCTATGCTCATTTACTTGGGAGCAAACCCTATTGAACAAAGTAGGATTTATTTCTGAGTAAACATGCATAGGATTAAATTGTTTTAGATGATCCTAAACCAGGCCAGTCTAACTAGGGTAGCCAGTTGCAAAATAGAGCTACACCTGCTGAAATTCTCCCTTCTACAAAATTCTTAAACATGCAGCAGCCCTGCTACCTTATGCATCTGGCCACCCTAATTCTAGCCCTTAATGGAATCATAGAGCTTAGAAGGACCCAAAGCCCTCCTTCCCAAAATAGAATCTTCCACACAGCCTCCTCTAGATAATCTTTGGTGGGCAATTCCTTCCTGACCTCTAAGCACTGATCACAGAGGATCTGAAAAAAATAAAAGCCAGTGACTGGGCTCACTCAAGAAGAAAATTTTCTTGGGCCTGGAGCATCTTTCAGCACTTCTACCTCTAAACAGAAGAGACGTTACCAGATAAGAGAATTGTAGTGGGAATACTCCAATATGCTGAAGGAAGAGGAAAAGCTTTCTTGATCTCTCTGGTCAAAATGAAGGGACTACATTAGAAACAATATCCCTTACAAATTATATATATATCACTCTCTTGAAACTAATCCTTGTTCCTATGTCTATTCTAGGGAGCCTCTTCCAGACTTTTGCACACCCCCTCTTGTGTGAGCATCAGCTCCTGCTGGAAAGCCATTTTCACATAAGTCAGTTCAGTTGTGCATTTGAGGGTAGCGTGAACCAAAGTGAGTTCAAGGTTGTGCCTGAATTGCTACAAGGATGCCATTAAGACAGAAGTGGGCAGCCTGTGACCCTCCAGATATTAATGGATTACAATTCCCATAATTGCTGTCCATCGACCATGCTGGCTGGGCTGATGGTAGTTGGAGTCCAACATCATCTGGAGGGCCACAGTTTCCTCACCACTGCATCATGGGAAGCAGGGAACAGACTGAGCTTGATAATTTGTACATGGTGCTCCATTTCCCTTCATGCTTTCCGCTTCGCTCTGACAGGAGAACTGCACTAATGAAGAGATCCTCAACAGCTTGAAATACGTGCGGCCTGGGGCAGGGTTTCAACCCAACTTCATTCTCTGTCAGAAATGTGAGGTGAATGGCAAAAGCACCCACTCTGTCTTCGCCTATCTGAAGGACAAACTTCCTTACCCAGACGACAACCCCTCCTGCCTCCTGATGGAACCCAAGTTCATCACGTGGAGCCCGGTGCACCGCAGCGACATTTCCTGGAATTTTGAGAAGTTCCTGGTGGGGCCTGAGGGAGAGCCTTTCAAGCGCTACAGCCCCAGATGCCTCACCACCAATGTAGAGCCTGACATCCAGCGTCTCCTGAAGCTTGCCAAATAAGAGGAAGAACCAAGTGGTGCTCCAGAGATTATTCCAATAGCCTTTATGTAGCAAGGTGGGTCAGAAGAATGGCTAGAAATTCCCTGCTCTGTGATCATGAACTTCCCCTTAGTGCCCACTTGTAAAATCAGCTAAAGAAATAAATACCCAGGCCCCAATTCCCTTCTCTTCCCCTTTTTGCTGAGTGTATGAGGTGCTTCACCCTAGCTCCTGACAGATCCAACACCAGACTTTTACTGAATGACGGTGCCCTCTTAAAGCTCAAGGAGGGGGCCTGAGAAACGTAAAGGTGCTGATTCCCTGGCCCCAGCTTGCTGGGCACTGTTTGTTTCAAGCGTCAAATAAATGAGTTGAAGAACCCTATCCCTCCCATCTCTGTTTTCTTATCACACAGCCAGCTAATAAAGCCCTCCATGAAAATAATTACTTTTCCTTCCCATGTTGGTACTGAAAAGGCCAAATCTCAGCTCTTTCCCATTTCTGGCTTTGGATGTTCTCTCCTCATTTCCCATAAATTCATAATATTTGGCATTTATACAAAGCAGCGCATACAAGGCCATGTGGAATCACTCACTGACATTTGTAAATTGCCCAGAGAGCTTCGGCTGTGGGGCAGTACAGAAATGTAATAAATAAATGCATAAATTCATATTTCTTATCCCTCCCCAGCTAAGGGCTTCAGCCTTGTAAACAACCCCTGAAAAACAAAAGCCCTCACTAGGCTAAAACAGGCCCTGAACAGGAAAATGTGGTATCCAATTACAAGGAAGGACCTCACACCAACTTTTAAACTAGTGCACCCATCACCACCACGCACAAGGCTACCTTATGCTCCTGGAAAATTGACAGCAGGAGTGGGGAACTTGCAGCCTTCCAGATGTGTTTGAACAATTCCCTAACCATTGCCCATGCTGGCTGGGGGATGGGATTTGGAGTCCAACAACATCTAGAGGGCCATAGGTTCCCAACTCCTGATTTATGGAATTGGCCATTATTGCTTCTCAAGGGGTAATTCCATGGTTATGAGGCAACAGAGGGGTCCTGTTGGACCTTGTCATAAAAAGAAATAATTAAGAGGGAAGAATGTGATCTGAGGCAAAGGTCCAAACTGTTTTAAGTTCTGATATATTAATCTTGACTTGTGCCCTATAAACAACACTGATGTTTCCAGTTCTTCAGTCAAGCTGAAACGTCCAAATTAAAAAGCAGCGTGCTTACAAATGAGGCTACCCAAGCCATGAGATTTCAAAGTTTAAAATTAGCAACATAAGGCTATCAATGGCTACTAGTCCTGATGGCTATATGCTACCTCCAGTATCAGAAGCAGTATGCCTATGTACACCAGTTGCTGGGGAACATGGGTGGGAGGGTGCTGTTGCACTCATGTCCTGCTTGTGGGTTTCCCATGGGCAGCTGGCTGGCCACTGTGTGAACAGAATGCTGGACTAGGTGGACCTTCGGTCTGATCCAGCAGGGCTCTGCTTATGTTCTTAAGAGGAATACAACAGATGAAAAAGGAAGTGCACTCTACATGACAGAAAGTCATGTGTCTGCGTCAGCGTCTCATCTGACATCTTTTTTTATCTATTTTAATTTTATTAAAAATTAAGATTTTTAAAAACATTTTAATTAACAAATACAAATCTCACCACTACTCATTTCAAATGGTAGTTGCAATCCTATACCCACCTTCCTAGGAGGAAGCCCAACTGAACTCAGTAGGATTTACTTCTGGCAGGTATGTATAAAACACTGTTTCAGAAGGTTAGGTTAGCTTGCCTGCAATTACGTTATAGCTGGACCATTACAGGGTGGTAGTACCTTATCAAAAGCTCTGGGATTCACAATACTCTTTCCTTCCAAAGCAGCTGTAGTCTGTTCATCCTCCAAATGTAGAATATCCCAAGAGCACCACTAGATCTGCCCTTGATACTCGTAAACCTCTGAACTCGGAGGCTTAGGAGTATCCAGTGCAGAGCAGGAGGTGTGGTGGAGGCAATCTTCGCCTCCACTGTGCCTCCCGCTCTGCAATTTTGCTTGATGGGCTTTTCCACTCATCTAGCTGAGGCATTGGGGAGGGGGAGGGAAGGAGGCTGGGGAGGCCTGGGGATACGGTGTAAACCATCCCCATCCTCTCCTCCCAGCACGCTCCCTTTCCTTTTTCTCCGAGGTCATCTTTGTGACCTCAGGGAGGCACTGTACCAGCTGCAAGGGGAGGGGAGCTCGGACTCTTGGGTCTGAGGTTGGCGCACCATCTCTGACCTCAGATCCAGGAATCCGAAGTATCCTATGCCTGCCCCCCCACCCAAACTGTCTAGGAACCATAGGATTGCTTTCCCCACCTCTCTTCCAAAGGCCAACAGGAACTGGAGAGAAAATGAAGCTAGATGTCAATGTAAGGAACATGATTCAGTAAAAACCTATCCTGTGGAAGCTCTCTGTCCATCTTCTATTCACAGCCATCCAGTACTTTTAAGTAGGGGTGGGGGTGAGGAGTTAGTTCAATCCATATTTTAATGCAAACTTACCTAATTTCCCACTTTCAAACCAATATGCAAACAGAAACTTTTATCCACACTTCTCTGAATTTTGCAATGGAATTTTCTAATCAAAAAATGTGTACAAAAGTGTGTATCTTCAGGGAAAGTCCACCCAAAAATGTGTATAGTAGTGAAAGCAACATTAAAATGCATTATATTAGGAAAATTGCTTTCAGTATGTACCTATTAGGCAAAACTGCATACAAAATGCATGTATTAGGAGAAATACACACAAAAGTATATATGAATTTTCATGCGAACTTTAAAAAAATCTCAAAGTTGAGAACAAACTGAACTTCAGTTTGGAAAAATTCTGAACACAAGTTTGAGAATATGAGAAACTGAGAGAAAACAAAGTAGGCACATTTGTTCATCCCTACTATTAACCTCCATGCCCAATGAGACAGAAAAGTCTACCACACTGAGATAACTCAGGATAAGCCCTCAGGAGCACGCCACCACTCTTTTTCAATGAATCAGTAAAAACCCCAAAAACCTAAAATATAGACCACCTCCATTTTATTGGCTCAAAAGAGATGTGGGTTAAGGCAGTCTGTTCTACTGGACCAGCTTTTTGGGGAGATGGAACTTGCACATTTTGAGACATACTGGCACTCCAGCTCATTTCCTTCTACTTCAGAAGCTGGCCCAGTGGACCCCCACCCCCCTTGTATCCCTTGTTTTTAAAATGAGAGTCCAGAAGAATGGCCATGTTAGCTTATGGCCAAAAAAAGGACAAAGTTCCATGGTATCTGAAAGCCTAAGATGGCACAATCCTATGCATGTTTAATCAAAAATCCCACTGAATTCAGTGGGACTTCCTCTCATGTAAGTGTGCATAAAATGGCAGCCTTAGCGTAGCATGAGCTGTCTTAAACCTGGAGCCTGATCCAGCCAAGACTCATACTGAACAGATCCGAAGATACCAATATGACTAACGTCCATTGTGTGAAGGAATGATACAGTTCATTGATGGACAATGGGTGCAGGTAATAAAAGCAAAGAAGAGCTTACACATGCCCCTCAACTTGCAGTTGTTCCGGTTCCCTAGAAGCAACAGGTGCTGTCCCAGGAGGCTGTTTATCTGAGGAGGTGGGGCACCTTCCCCCTCTCAGAGAACAAGTAATGGCCCAATCTGCCCAGGATTTTGTAGGGCTTGCCTCACCTAGTTTCAGACTGCCACAACACCCCCACACACACACCTACCTCTGTCCTTTCACCGAGGAGGAGAA
Organism: Heloderma suspectum; assembly: GCF_057233095.1. Lineage (NCBI taxonomy): Eukaryota > Metazoa > Chordata > Lepidosauria > Squamata > Helodermatidae > Heloderma > Heloderma suspectum. The sequence continues at coordinate 140,711,869 of NC_139458.1, forward strand.
AGGGGGCCTTAATTTCTTGGCAGGAAAGAAAGTTTCTCACAGCAAAGGAAGGAGCATATTTATCAACAAGAAAAGTACAAACTGTGCAAGACAGCTACTGTGCATTATCGAACATTTGTTAGTAGCAAAAAGCACTGACCTTCACTATACAGCTATAAAAGCCAATTCTAACTTCATAATAGTTGCCAGCTGCTCTACCAAATAAGTAGATTGTTGTTTATTCGTTCAGTCGCTTCCGACTCTTCGTGACTTCATGGACCAGCCCACACCAGAGCTTCCTGTCGGCCATCGCCACCCCCAGCTCCCCCAAGGTCGAGTCCGTCACCTCCAGAATATCATCCATCCATCTTGCCCTTGGTCGGCCCCTCTTCCTTTTGCCTTCCACTTTCCCTAGCATCAGCATCTTCTCCAGGGTATCCTCTCTTCTCATTATGTGGCCAAAGTACTTCAGTTTTGCCTTTAATATCGTTCCCTCGATTGAGCAGGCTGGCTTTATTTCCTGGAGTATGGACTGGTTTGATCTTCTTGCAGTCCAAGGCACTCTCAGAATTTTCCTCCAGCACCACAGTTCAAAAGCATCAATCTTCCTTCGCTCAGCCTTTCTTATGGTCCAGCTCTCGCAGCCATAGGTTACTACGGGGAATACCATTGCTTTAACTATGCGGACCTTTGTTGTCAGTGTGATGTCTCTGCTCTTCACTATTTTATCAAGATTTGTCATTGCTGTCCTCCCAAGAAGTAAACGTCTTCTGATTTCCTGGCTCCAGTCAGTGTCTGCAGTAATCTTTGTGCCTAGAAAGACAAAGTCTGTCACTGCCTCCACGTTTTCTCCCTCTATTTGCCAGTGATCAATCAAGCTGGTTGCCATAATCTTGTTTTTTTTGAGGTTTAACTGCAACCCAGCTTTTGGACTTTCTTCTTTCACCTTCCTCATAAGGCTCCTCAGCTCCTCCTCACTTTAAGCCATCAAAGTGGTATCATCTGCATATCTGAGATTGTTAATGTTTCTTCCAGCGATTTTAACTCCAGCCTTGGCTTCATCAAGCCCAGCACCTCGCATGATGTGTTCTGCATACAGGTTGAATAGGTAGGGTGAGAGTATACAACCCTGCCGTACTCCTTTCCCAATCTTAAACCAGTCTGTTGTTCCATGGTCTGTTCTTCCCGTCGCTACTTGGTCATTATACAGATTCCTCAGGAGGCAGACAAGATGACTTGGTATCCCCATACCACCAAGAACTTGCCACAATTTGTTATGATCCACACAGTCAAAGGCTTTAGAATAGTCAATAAAACAGAAAGAGATGTTTTTCTGAAACTCCCTGGCTTTCTCCATTATCCAGCGAATATTGGCAATTTGGTCTCTCGTTCCTCTGCCTTTTCTAAACGCAGCTTGTACATCTGGCAATTCTCGTTCCATGAATTGCTGGAGTCTACCTTGCAAGATCTTGAGCATTACCTTACTGGCATGTGAAATAAGTGCCACTGTTCGATAGTATGAACATTCTTTGGTGCTTTCCTTTTTTGGTATGGGCATATAAGTTGATTTTTTCCAATCTGCTGGCCATTCTTGTGTTTTCCAAATTTGCTGGCATATGGCATGCATCACCTTGACAGCATCATCTTGCAACATTTTAAACAGTTCAGCTGGGATACCGTCGTCTCCTGCTGCCTTGTTATTAGCAATGCTTCTTAAGGCCCATTCAACCTCACTCTTCAGGATGGCTGGCTCTAGCTCACTGACCACACTGTCAAATCTATCCCCGATATTATTATCCTTCCTATACAGACCTTCCGTATATTCTTGCCACCTTTTCTTGATCTCTTCTGCTTCTGTTAGGTCCTTGCCATCTTTGTTTTTGATCATACCCATTTTTGCCTGGAATTTACCTCCGATGTTTCTAATTTTCTGGAAATTAACAAGGTCTCTTGTCCTTCCTATTCTCTTCTCTTCTTCCGCTTCCGTGCATTGCTTGTTTAAAAATAATTCCTTATCTCTTCTGGTTAACCTCTGGAATTTTGCATTTAATTGGGCATATCTCCCCCTATCACTGTTGCCTTTTGCTTTCCTTCTTCCTTGGGCTGCTTCCAGTGTCTCAGCAGACAGCCATCTTGCCTTCTTGGTTTTCTTTTTCTTTGGGCCGTTTTTTGTTGCCGCCTCCTGAACAATGTTGCGAACTTCTGTCCATAGTTCTTCCGGGACCCTATCTACTAAATCTAGTCCCTTAAAGCTATTCTTCACCTCCACTACATATTCATGAGGAATATTCGTGAGCTCATATCTAACTGATCTGTGGGTCTTCCCTATTCTCTTTAGTCTGATTCTAAATTGTGCAATAAGAAGTTCATGATCTGAACTACAATCAGCTCCAGGTCTTGTTTTTACCGACTGCATAGATGTCCGCCACCTTTGGCTACAAAGGATGTAGTCAATCTGATTTCGGTGTTGACCGTCTGGTGAAGTCCATGTATAAAGTCGTCTCTTAGGTTGTTGGAAGAGAGTGTTTGTTATGCACAGTGAGTTGTCTTGGCAAAATTCTATCAGCCTATGTCCCGCTTCATTTTGTTCTCCCAGACCATGCTTGCCTGTAATTCCAGGTGTTGTTGGACTACCCACCTTAGCATTCCAGTCTCCTGTAATGAAAATAACATCTTTTTTTGGCGTACTATCCAGTAGGTGCTGCAGATCCTCATAGAACTGATCTACTTCTGCTTCTTCAGCATCTGTGGTTGGGGCGTATATTTGGATCACTGTGATGTTAAATGGCTTACCCTGAATTCGAATTGAGATCATTCTGTCATTTTTTGGATTGTATCCAAGCACTGCTTTAGCCACTTCATTATTAATTATGAAGGCTCCTCCATTTCTTCTGTGGTCCTCTTGTCCACAGTAGTAGATCTGGTGGTCATTTGATGTGAAGTGGCCCATTCCAGTCCATTTCAGTTCACTGACACCCAAAATGCCTATATTTAATCTTGACATCTCCCCAATAACCACATCCAATTTGCCCTGGCTCATAGATCTTACATTCCAGGTTCCTATGGTGTGTTGATCTTTAGAACATCGGATTCGTCGTTCACCACCAGCACCATCGGCTGCTAGCCATCCTTTCGGCTTTGAGCTAGCTGCGTCATCACATCTGGGGCTACTTGAACTTATCCTCTGTTCCTCCCCAGTAGCATTTTGACCATCTTCCAACCTGGGAGTCCCATCTTCCGATGGCATACCGACATATCTCTGGTTGTACTGATCCATTTAGTTTTCATGGCAAGAATACTGGGGTGGGTTGCCGTTTCCTTCCCCAGGAATCGTATTTAGTCTGACCTCTCTGCCATGACCTTCCCGTCTTGGGTGTCTCTTCACGATTTAGCTCACTGAGGTGCTCAAGCTCCAGCACCACAACAAGGTAACAATCTCCTTCGCTGGAGAAATAAGTATATATATGCTACTAAACACAGCATATGACTCTGGGCAAATTCACAGCTGACTCACCATGCTTCCAAAACCAAATCAAATACATGAGCTTCCATTGGCAATAGCTCCATTAGGCTCCTTTTGTCTTTTTAATGCATTCTAGAAAAGGTGGTATCAAACCCTGACACAAAAGACATCTCAGCTACATGCAGTGCAATCTATACATATCTATTCAGAAGTAAGCCCCATTGAGTTCAAGGGACTTACTCCCAGGTAAGTGTAGGGTTACAGCCTGAATCTATCACTTGTTTGCTACTGCATCAAATTCTGAAACCTCAGCACTTCTAGTAAATGTGTCTCCAATAGCTACAACGCAATAATTCTTAAACCACAACCTGTATATAACACATGCAGCAGCATTCACTTAGCTGCTGAGTGTTAGAACATCAGTGTAATTCCCTCTTCTTACTGAATAGCTGCAAAGAACTAGCAGCCCTGAACTAGACTTTTGAGTCCCAGCATATCAAGTGCAGGACTCCAGTGGGACGCCCAACCTTTTTCTTATTATTTTAGTGAATTTATAAAGAAGTCAGGAAAGATTTCAATAAGTTTAAAGTAAAAAAAAAAAAAAGAGAGACATTGACATTTCCTAATTTTACAGCCTTTCTTGCATGATTCCCCTACCCAATTAACATTCCCCAGAGAAATACAATCAGATGTGAAAAGGATAACAAGTTGTAATAGAAATTAAAGGGAAAGGGGGGGAAAGGAGGAGCCCTTTTTTGCACATGGGTAGGAGCCAGATTAACATTCAAATAAGGAACAAATTAAATTAAAAGGGAAAAAAGAAGAGGGACTCCTTTTCTTGCACATGGGCAGGATCCAGATTAACATTCAATTAGGGAACCAATTAAATTGAACTTCTCAGATTTATACCTTATCTAATACATGACTGGCTCCTTGATGGTTAAGTCCAAAAAGTCTTCAATCCAGTTTTCACATGTAGGCACAGATTCTAGAGCTGTAAAATACACCACTGCAAGTGTTGCTCCGCCAATCCAGAGTACGGCACATTTGGCCGGTGGAGGTGGACTGTGGGGAGGGCATCCAGATTGTTGTATCCCATAATAAAGTGATTAAGGGTGCAATCTTATGCATGTTTAGACAGAAAAATGTCCTACAATTCCCAGCATTCTCCAGCTAGCCATGCTGACTGGGGAATGCTGGGAGTTGTAAGACTTTTTTTCCTCTCAAAATATGCATTAGGATTGTACCCTAAATGAGAGTTCTAGCTAGCTTAAACTATAGAATTGCTTTAGTCTTATCAATGACTTAAATCCAAAAGGATTCAATTAACAGCGTTTCCGTATCTTATGTCCCAGAACTGCTTGTGAACAAGCATTTAGTTTTCAAAATGCCTATATTCAACAATGTTTTGAGGAGAGCCAATATTATTTACTCAACTTTTTGTTGAGCAAGCCTGAGGCCATGATATATGGTTAATAATGGAAGGGCAACCTTCTATTGTAACTATATAAGGTTATATCCCAAGTCCTGAAACCAACTGGTTCTTAAAAACAGTCCATACCCTATTTGAGGTCACCCAAAATTATTTAAGGGTGCAATCCAATGCATGCTTAGACAGAAAAAAGTCCTACAACTCCCAGCATGCCCCAGCCAGGGTGGCTGGGGCATGCTGGGAGTTGTAGGACTTTTTTCTGTCTAAGCATGCATAGGATTGCACCCTAAGTCACCTTTCGAGAAATCGCAAAATCAGTAAGGGACTTAGTATTTTTAGAGGTTCAGAAGAGACTAGCAAATTAGGGCCCAATGTCTGGAATATGCATAGTAATATCTGATGCTACTGAGATGCTGCTCGATGAATATGACAATGGAACCAATTCCCTAGGGAGGTAGTGGGCTCTCCCACACTGGAGGCCTTCAAGATGAGGCTGGACAGCCATCTGTCAGGGATGCTCTGACCTGAATTCCTGCATTCAGCAGGGGGTTGGACTCGATGGCCTTGTGGGCCCCTTCCAGCCCTACCATTCTATGATTCATAAAATTAATGCTAGGGACGTCGGAGAAATCCGCAACCAAACCAAAGGAGTTCAGATTTTCATGAATCTCACCTGCAGATTCCACAGTGGACCAGCTTTTCCACTGCTGGGCAGATTCTGCAGATTTGCAGAGCTGTTTTCTAGCTTTCCTGAATTTTTGCAGAAATGTCATTGTTAGAAAAGTATGCAAAATTTAAAAACCTGGCCAAAAATGTGTATTTCCCCCATAGGTTAAACTGTGAAAATGTATATTTCAGGGGGATTCACACATTTTCGCATGGGCGAGTTTGCAGATGTGAATCTGTGCAAATTCGGAAACAAAACAAAATTCCAATTCTGTGGCTGGGCAGTCAACGAAACATGCCTGACAATCCACAAAACGCGGTTGGAATGGATTTTACACACTCCATACATCCGTAATTAATGCATAGCTGTATTGCAAATCTGTAAAGGAATAAAGCTGATTGTTATGGTTAAGCAGCTGACATAAGGTTAAGACCCCCGAATTAGCCCACCTTTCCCACCAGATGTTTCTGGGTGATGTAGGTCCGGATCTTTCCCAGTCTAAGTGTGGACTGAAATGAAAAAGAGGTGCAGTATCCATCCAGGCCTTTTTGTCTGCTTACATGGCTGGACTATACATAGCTGGATAACTGTAATGCTGTCTAGCTAACATGCCCAGCATTCGTGCTAGTGTACAAATCAAGAGAACTTTGCTCTTGCTCTTGAATGATGGTTATTCAATACAAATGGTAGAAACTCTACCTAACCTAGGGAAAGACCCAGGCAACTGAAATTCTAGGATTCATGCAATCTACTTCGCTAACTTCATGCTAAATTATCATGCATAATTTGTATGTGCTAAAAAATACAAAATCTCAGCAATACCAAATTCTTCCTCATTCTGCTTTTGCCCTGCTAGTTGAACTCAGATGAGCCCATGCTCTTGTGTTGCTATTTTTCTTTCCATCCTTTGTTCACAGCACAAACTCTGAAACTTGCTCTATTCTATTCTATTCATACATATTCCAGGAAACATTCAGAAGCTTCTGCCGTTTCATAACAGCATATCATTCTTACATCACAGAATCTAGGGTAGGAAAAAAGAATGTCAACTGTCCCAGTCTGAGATTTGGATTTCAAGGGCAAGCACCTGGCATCCACTGCAGAAAAGCTGTGCTGGTTTCATGAATTCTGCAGGCAGTTGAAATGTCTGCAGTTCTGTTTATCATCCTCTCTTCATCTGACAGTGGCAGACTGCAGCATCCCCATTGCTGGCACTCTCCAACCAGCAAGTGAAGGCTGGCCACACAGGTAAAACATTTCATCAGTGCTGAATCACTCTCCGAACTGCCCGGATAAACTAGACGACACTGTGAGGCTGGCACGGGTGGCGATACTGCTGTATGAATAAGGGATAGGCAAAACTGAACATGTGTAAACAAAATGCCTTTTCCTTCAGGACGTGTTAGCCTGACATATATGGGACCTACGTAGGAGATTCACAGCTGCTGGGGCTTACGATCATTGGTGCAGAGACATCCTGCTTCATTGCAGCTATCCTGTGCCTGCTGCCTTAGCAGCGATTCTCCCATTCTCTATGCACACACCCAGCATATGCAACCAACCCACTCCAGAGCCAGTCGTTTTTTTGCAGCACAAGCAGTACATCTTTGCCGTGTACAGGCGATATACGTTACAGAAGTTTAGTTTTGACTGCAAAGAGAAGGAACAACCTTACCAGTTCTAGATGTTCCCAGACAGGATATTGCTTTTCTATATCCAATTTTTCCTGCAGATAGGCATCTCTATTAGCATGCTGGAGAGAGCAAGGCCAGCTTTTGCAAACTGGGTCAGCCGCTCGATGCAATGTGACTCCCCTTAAAAGCATGGCCCATTCTTAACAGGAGTCACGTTGCTAAACAGATGAAGAGGGAGATTCGACTCTCTCCTAGTCCTGTCACTCTCCGACTGTATGACCTTGGGAGAGTCGCTGCTCTTGAGGTACAGCGTATCTGAGAGCTGTGAGACAAGAATAAGGATGGAAGGCATGTTGTGAGACAGGAACAAGGTATGGCAGGGTTATATAGAATATAACAAGACTCAGTTCTTCAGAGGACCATTACTTTCAATGCACCTCTTGCACTGTTGAATGAATGGGGCAACTTCTGTTGTCTTCTTCACACACTTCAGAGTACCAAGGCCTACTTACCATAATTGCAACACCATATTTAGTACCAAGTCTCCTTCAGCAGGGATGGCATGAAAAAGCAGACTGAGACCCTCCTCCACAATTTTTGATTCACTGCCACCCAGAACTATTTCCCTGAAGTGCTAAAGGGAAAAAAAAACACACCATGTAGGTCTAATGGGCTGAGGCGGAAGGCTGGGTCTAGCAGGCTCCTCTTAGCTTGAAAAATAAATAAATCTATGAATCTCATTAGAGACTCCATTTTGTCAGGCCTTCCAGGAATTAAAATCAATATGCATCTTTTATGATAACTGGCCCAAGAAATGAACACTAAGCAACAAGGACAGATGGTTTCCTCTGGAGAAAGGAAAGTGATATGCTGAAGGAACTGCTGGCTATGTAAGGCTTTAAAAACAATGGATGCATCCCTGGCTTCTTTACAGTGATTTCAATGGGACAGAAGCATGCTGTGCTCTCTTTCCAATGAAATAAGAAGCAACTTAGACTTGTTTAAGCGTGGCTGCATTGCATCCATTATCCCATCCAACAAGATGGCTACAGGTTATCTTATTTCACTGTAAACTACCAGGACACACTTCAAATTCTCAAACAGGTCTGGTCAGTCAGAACAAATATTTCAACACCATTGGTTTAGATAAAAGATTTAATTAAGAATGTAACTAGAACTGCCATGCTGAATCACATTAAAGGTCCGTGTTATTCAGAATTCCACTTCCAAAACTTGCCATCTGGGCTTTCAAAGCAGAAAATTATGATGATGGCCTCCTGGACTTTACCCCCAACATCTGGTAATCAGGGTCAAGCTGCTTTCATTTACTTAATATGGCTATTAGCCATCGAGAGCCCTGTACTCCATTTTCATGGTCAGCCAGCTTGGTAATGTAAAGATTGACCCGGTCTTGTACTTTGACATCTGTGCAACTACTTTACCATGTACCAAAACATTACCATTACCACAGCAAATGATGGTTGTTCAGACAGTTTGATGACACAATATGACCCTGGGCATGCAACTGCATCACCATGACTCCAGAGCAAGCAACAACCAACTCAACCTACATTCCACCACAGCAGTTTGGTTGTGAAAACTAGCCTTTGGAATGTTACCTACAGCAAGAACAGAAACAAGTGTGCAATCATCCGCCACTACAATCCTGCCGAAAGGACAGATGAAAATGTTGCATTTTCATAGAAACGTTTCTAGAGACAAAAACAGACGTTTCTGCTATATAAGGGATATATACACACACTCACACTCAAGAATGGGGCAGCAACTGAAGAGTTACGGCACTTGACTTGGTTTTGGAAAGGTGCAACTTCACGTTTTTTCCTGGGTCTTGCATCAGATGCTCCCCCTGCCTAATTTCACCCAGCTATTAATAACATCTTAACTAAAGTCACACAGAACTGGCCATGTACCACAGGTACTACGAATGAACTATAGAAGGCTGCTGGGGCCAAATAGCTAAGGATAGGATTATGATCGTGAAAGTAAAGCACTACCATACTTGCTCCAATTTATTAGATATACACATTGATCAGGACCTTGCCTGAGACTGAAAAGGAAGTAATCTGGGCAGTTCTTGCTCACCTATTTTCTTTCCTGCTGAGGATTCATTTCATTCTCTCTCGCTGGCTGTCAACATTCATGCATAAGCCAACTACAAAGCAACATGGGTGCTCTCCTTTGTTTCTACCCACCCCCCAATGCTAGCCAATGATATGTCCTAACAACTAGGCCCTACCTACAACTAGGCTACCAGAGAGGTAAAAGGTTCTTACAACTGGCTTCTATGCCACCTGCAAGTTTAGGGAGCAGGCTATCATGGACAGGTAAGCAACCTTTAAGTCTTGAGGTGGATTCAATAAATTACAGCTGTCAATAGCTTGCGGGGGGGGGGAGTGTCCCTTGCCCCCTGGCAAGACAGACTCACAGCAGTGCAGCCATTTAGATCAGAACAGCAGGGATGTCTCCCAGTTTCTGTCCTAATCGAAGCCTTTGAAGAAGTGAGGTATGATCTTGCCTCTCCTGCCAGCTCTCCATGCTTACTACAGGGCTCAAGGGAGAGGTGGGGTCTTCTCTCACTTGCAGAGAGCTAGGACAGAAACAGCCAAATATACTCTTCCTGCTGTTTCGGTCCTTCTCCAAGACTTTTTAAAAGACCCTGCCTCCTCTTCCAGCCCACCATGCTTGCAAGACATCCGGAGGGAGATGCCAAAACAGTTCTAATATGCAGGAAGTGTTGAAGACAGAAGCAGCAGGCATTTCTCCTGCTTTTGCTGTCCTTCTGCAAAGCTTTCTGCAAGTCAGAAAAGTCTTTTCCTTTTCCGCGTGCCCACTAGCAATCACAGAGGTCTTGAAAGAGAGGTGAGGATTTTTCTTCCGCGGTGCGGGTAGACTTGGTGGAGAGAACAGACAGAAGCTTGATTGGTAAGCCAAGATGATATTTGTTAACCTCTGATTACTTGACTTTCTACATGTACTGAATAGGATTTTGTTTAAATGTCTTATTTCATGACTTGCAGCCGCTGGATACAAATCAACGTGATACAACTGATTAAAAACAAAAAGCTTCAGAACAATGGAGTCATCAGATGAGGATCGTCAGGCAAAACACTGATGGAATCCTCTGCCCTGCCACAGAGCATGCACAGCATGGTGTATTCCTAGAACAAGAGACAAAACATATTTAGCTGGGAGGAGTGAGAAGATATATGCATATTGGCTTAATTAGAGTAATAAATGCGGAGTGCAGAATTGAGCTTTTCTTGACACACAATTCTTGTACATTTTTCTTCCAGCTACAGAGAATACACAGTCTTGACAATTCAGTGCTTCACTCAAACTAACACAGGATAAACTGCAGGAACCAAATGCAGGACATCTTGTGAGGCACAAGGAGCCATTAGCATCCTCCTTCAACAGGAAGCCTATGGGCCACATCAGACCTGCCCAGACTCTGAAGTCAGCTCAGTGAGCTTCTGCACCCCCCACACTCCACCCCATTTCCAACTGCATCTTTTTATCACCTACTTCTAGTAATGCCACGTTTGTGTAAAATGGCGGCTTTTTTTTAAAGCAATGTGCCTATCGTACAAGGACTTTATCTAAAGGAAGCCATGGCAACTGTTTCTGGCAGTCGTTAGGAGCAGCATGTGCTTGGGAACAGGTAACTGTCTGAGGGATAGCGGTTTGGGTGTGCAACTGCCCAGCTGAGCACTGGCCTGGCGTGCTATGGTCCATGGGGTCACAAAGAGTCGGACACGACTTAATGACTGAACAACAGCTGTGCATGAGTCACAAGGGCTAGTGAATTCTCTGGGAGAATGTGAACAGCCTCAAAAGGCCCATATATGTACCCAGCAGAAGGAGACAGAGATGTTACATTGGGTTCTGTCTGGCAGGATGTAAGGAACATACAGTTTTGAATCTGACCAACTGTTTAGAAGACTGTGGTGGTGGCTGGGGATTGTGGGAGTTGTAGTCGAACACATCTGGATGGTGCCAGGGTGGGGAGGCCTGCTTTAGAACCTGGTTCCCTCTCTCTAAGGTGGAGGAAAAAGCTGTGAAGAAAAGTGCTATCACACCTCCTTGGCCCCTCTCAGTCAGTTCAGGGGTGGATGTGTGTGGGCCAGCAAAGGCCCAATCTTCTTCTCTACCTCTTCCCAATCATTACAAAGCGGTTAATCACGTGCTTACCCCTTTACTCAACTGATAATGCCGAAGGGTAATATGGTCAGTCCTCTATGCCAGGGGTGGGCAGACTACAGCCTGAAGGATCTACTTTGTTTTTGTTTTTTACTAGGACCTCAAGGTCCACCAACCAGAGCCAGATGTGAAATGGTGGCTAAAGGGGGGGGTGCACTTCTGTACATTTAGAATTAAGGGCCAGGGTGCCTCTGCACCCATACTCAGCCCAAGAGTTTTTCAGAACCAAAAATGAGTTCAGAGTTCTTTCGTGTGTTCTGCCCAAGGCAACCCAATATGCTTCACAGCAGCACAGAGAAAACCCACAGCCCAGTACAACATGCCATACTGGTAAACAGAAAGGAAATGGCAAGACAATATGGGCCAGTTCACCAGGGATGGCCAGAGGACGTCTCCCATACAATCCAACACCACCATTTAAAACAGGGATCCACCAAGACACACTTGTCTGTGGTCTTTAGAAGTGTAGGCTTGCTTAGCTCTAATGCCCGCAGAGCTGTTTTAATCAACATTAACTGTCACAGTCTAATGGCAGAGACAAATGTGTAATGTTCTTAACCACCCTTCCCCAACTTGGTGCTCTCCAGATGTATTGAACTACAACTCCCATCCACCTAAGCCAGCATGTCCAATGCTCAAGGATGATGGAAGTTATAGTTTGAAACATATGAAAGTTGGGGAAGGCTGTTCTGAACCATCAGCCACTCGCAAATGCCTACTAAGCTGGTATGTGTCCAGTGTGAGATTGATATTAAGTGTAAAAGCCCTCTATCCCCCCACCCCTGTTGTTCACAAGCAACAACTGAAGCCACCAGTTTCCTATGATAATACCAGAATTCGGATACCAGGACTGCCATTTTCTAAACATACATTTACTTAGCAGTACGTAATATGGAAATCAATGGAACTTAGTTCCAAATAAATGCATTTAGGATCAGGATGCAAGAATCCACATCCTCAGCTTATTGAATAATGTATTAATAACTGAGAGCAAATACAGCCACAGCTCACATCAGCTTCGAAGGACTTAAAGCTGTGCTTTTACACTCAGTTCAGATAATGCAAAGATGGACACACCCTCTGATCTCTGAACGACAAGCTATAAATAGCCTAGCCGCTGGAACACATTCTGCAGAGACTACAACCTGTAAGCACATCAGACAAAACACACACATCCTTTAGATTTTTTTTTTCCTAGAGAGATGGGAATTTTTTTTTATTACAGTGACATGCATCACAATTCTATGCATATTCACCCAAACAGAAGTCCCACTATGTTCAATGCGGGCTTAGTCCCAGGTAAGTATGAACAGGACTGCAGCCTAAGTTTCCAAGATTTTTTTCGCCTTAGTGACACAAACGTCAAAGCAAAACAAAAAACGAGCAAACAAGTTCCAGGACGCCAGTGAATGTTACAAGGGGTTTACCTGGTAATCGTCCACTACACTGAAAGTATACTCATGCCTGGCTATCACATGGTGACAATCCTTACATACATCTGAAAAGGAAACCAAGAGATTTAGAAGAACAATCAGCTTACAAAGCAACACCATTTAAGGTTAGTCATGCTGATGCTGATCCAGTCATCCTCATGCCCTGGAACAGAGTTGTGGAAATCAAATCCCTTGTTTCAAAAGACATTCACTGATTTAAAGGGAGTCTACAGACACTTGCTAGACCAGCCATGCAAATAAGTTATGTGGGTGCTCAGCCATTCCCCCCATTCTGCTCTGGTAACACCCAACTCTATTCCCCTAACAGTTATTTTTCCTACTGTGCTCACTTCCCTTTTACTATCACTGCTACTAACTGGAGTGAAAGGAGAAAACTGTGCATATGGAGCTACCATAGCATTGCATTCCGGTTCTCCAATGAGACAGCCATTATGGCAGCTGCAGCAGCAACAGAGGAAGGGAAGTGGGAACAGCAGCGACAAGAGATTGAACAGAGGCGGCAATAAAGAAAAATTGGAGGGGGCAGCAGTGTAGAAACATTATATACATTTAAAATGCTTGGGTAAATTATAATGTATTAACCAGCCATCTAAAGGCTTGCAAAACACCGGGGCCCCACCACTGAAAAAGCCCTCTCCTTAGCAGTTACAGAGCACATTTCCAAAAAGGCAGGGGTGGGAAACCTGTGGCCCTCCAGATGTTGTTGGACTACAACTCCTATAAACCCTGACCACTGGCCTTGCTGGTTGGGACTGATGGGAGTTGGAGTCCAGCAACATCTGGACAGCCATAGGTTACCCACCGCTGCAATAAGGAAGGCACTTGGGAGCAGGGACTCAGCAGAAGATCTTAAGACATGGGTAGGTCACGCAGGTTTCTTCTTCCCAAACAAAGCTGCTAGACTAGGGCTGGGCAACTTGTGGTTCTCCAGATGTTTTGGCCTACAATTCTCATCAGCCCTAGCTGGCATAGCCAATGGTGAAGGATCATGGGAGTTGTAGGCCAACATATCAGGAGGGTCCACACCCAATGTCTGAAACAAAGGGTTTAGCTGCAAAAATGTACAAGCTGTTAAATGCTATGGTTATTGGTAAGGCAGAGGGAGCAAAAATGGCATAGGAAAAAAGGCCTGAATTAAACTATCAGCTCAGAACAGTGGGGAGCACTATGTTCTAAAGCCCCCATGAAGTCTGTGTCAGATAGAGTGAAAGAAAATGAGTTGAAGATGAGGCACAGATGGTGAGTTACACCAGTAAAGCAGAGCTATTTTAATCATGTGACCCCTAGTTGTTGGAGGTGTGGAGCACCCACTGATGCAAAGGTTTTGGGTCCACGTCTTTCCCTTCACCAGTGAGGTCAGATAACAAGATATATTATTTGCAAAACTGGGACTGCTATCGCTTCATATGGACTCTTAATGCACAAATAAGACATAAAGAGCTCCTTAATGTTTTCTGGACAGCAGCTTGGTTGGTCATAGCCACTAACTCAGCAAATCAGCAAATGAACCTTCTCTTATCATATGGAAACAAAACATTTGGGATCTTGCAATAATGGAGAAACTCTCTAAACATCTTCAGGTACAAAGAGGCCAAGGAGAAAATGACAATGTTTTGGAATATGTTATCCATTTATTGAATTTGCTAATGCTGAAAAGAGTACATGCCAGCCTCCTAAGACACACAGAACTCTGTGGTGTAATCTATTAAGATGCTGAGTGATAACTTTATCAGATAATCTTGCTTGTACCGAATACAGATCCTGTGTGATCAGAAAGAGAAATTGACTTGCATGTGGTATACTTAAATTTGTTACTGTTCATTGTTACTTTGATTTTTTTTTTAAAGAGGGCCCACTCCCTGTGCTAGACACACAACTATTTTATTTACATTTTGTGAAATTAGGCAATTAACCATACAATCTTATGCATGTTTACTTAGCAGTAAGTCCCACTGTGTTCAATGAAGCTTACTCTCAGGTAACTGCATAGCACTGCAACCTTCACCACCATCACCACAATGTTATGCAGTTTCTTAAGAGAACTAAGGCTTTGCCTTTTTTACATCTCTCTGAGATGAATACTTAGTTCTGAGGGATAAACTTAACTCTAAAAGCTCCAGTTCTTGCCACTCCACCTGCCACTTCATCCAAAAGAAATACTACTTCATTCATTCACTGGCATTGCCCCAAAAGACTTCAGTAGCATGCATTACAGTTC
Source organism: Heloderma suspectum (assembly GCF_057233095.1). Taxonomy (NCBI): domain Eukaryota; kingdom Metazoa; phylum Chordata; class Lepidosauria; order Squamata; family Helodermatidae; genus Heloderma; species Heloderma suspectum. Next base: position 140,726,937 of record NC_139458.1, read on the forward strand.
TACAAGTTGTAAAGCATCTTGACAGAGATGAGAACGGTGAGGACAGAAACTATTATTGGAAGCTACAGGAAATAAATAAGGAGAAGACTGGTAGTCTGCAGGGAACTGTAGAAACAGATTTCCCCCAAAAGTTAGATCGAGAGGAAAGGAGCATAGGATTTCTGCCTGTCGGCAGCCATAATTACAAGAGGTTCTGGGCATGTGGTTACACTTACAAGAGAAAATTCGTAACTGGAAAAAGTGGGCTCTATCCAATTTCACCAGAGCTCATGCAGCAGGACTTCCCCCTTGTGCCCTCCAAATCTCTTCCCGAGGGCCCCTCAACCCTCCAGAGCAGACCACCTATTTTTAGTGTTAGAGAATGTTTAAAGTTTTTAAAAATTCATCCAACATTGAAACCACTTCTGGACATAATTTTCATCAATAATCTATGGAGGGTTCTGGAATAAGACTCCCCAGCCCTGAACATGTCCACACAAGCAGTAAAGGTTTAGCCTCCTTACGATCATAAGTGATAATTTCCTCTCCATCTTCTTCTTCCATTGCTCTGTTTGTTATCATCACGAAATCCCTCTTTTTGCATTCAATACAACCCACATAGTTCATCAGGTAGGATCCATTCTCCAAGCAGGTGTTACCCTAAAACATTCAGAGGAGGAAAAATATTTGTATACAAAGTGCTCTCTTTACAGAACAGCTTCATTTAATACTCAAATTGCATGGTACATGTGAGTTCTGCAGTTGGAAGTCCCCTTGATATTTTCTCTCTTAAAAAGCAGTATGGGGGTCTAATTCTTTGCCCCTGCACTGATTCTCTTATATCCCATATGGGCAGCTGGGTGCCCATTGCCCCTCCCCGCGCCCCCAATGAGGTAGAAGGTACACAGGGAGAGTCATCCCCATGCACCTTTCTCCACATCTAGACTGTGTTCCTCCCTGACTGCCAAACAGGTATTTGGTGGGCTGGGAGGAGCACAGCCTTTCCCTGCTGGGGTGGAGAGGGATCTATCCCAGCCAGGGGAGCCTCTGAAAGCTGTCACTGGCATGATCCCCAGTTGTAAAGGGCTTTATTTAGTAAATGTATTATCTTGCCATTCCACCACAAATGGTGCTCAAGGCAGCAAATGATAAAATATGAGATAAAATATAGTAGCATAATCAAAAGATAAAAGCAAATCAGCTAAAACACATAATAAAATTAAGAAATAAAAAGCACCCACCAGATGAAACCTGTTTCAGCAAACTGACATGTCAGCTTAAATTTTATTTATTTATTTCATTTCATTTCTATACCACCCAATAGCCAAAGCTCTCGGCTTGTCTAAGCCTTAAAGTCTTGTCTAAATAAAAAGATGTTCACCTGCCTGCAGAAGGATATCCAAGATGGAGCTAGCCTGGCCTCCCTTAGCAAGGAGTTCCAGAGCTTGGGAGCAGCCACTGAAAAAGCCCTCTTTTGCATTCCCACCAAATGTGCCTCCAGTGATTGCAGGATAGAGAGAAGAACCTCTCCTGAGGATCTTAAAAACCAGGGAGGCTCATGTTGGAGAATGTGGTCTTTCAATTATTCTTTATAGGTCATATCTAGAATTTCTAATTGTACCTGGGAACAGTGTGTGTGTGTGTGTGTGTGTGTGGGGGGGGTCTTTTGAGGATGGAGGGCGACAGGCTACGTGCCTGTCCCAACCTACTACCACACGCAGCCCCTGGGGGCAAAAAGGTCACCCACCCCTGCTCTATATAAATACCCCCCTCCTCCAGCTACTATCAGCCATGGAGAGGACAACTAAAAGGCACACATTTTGTGCTCTGTTTCCCTCTCCACAGCTAATAGCAACTTGCGGTATGTGTGTGTGTCTAGGGCTGTGACACAGGGACAAAGGGTCGAGAACCCCTCCCCATCCAAATCACTGCAACCTGCATTTTGGGAAAGAAATAGATGGGGGACATTCCTATCACAGAACTAGTATGAAACATCTAATTTGGCCTTAAGAGGTAATGTAGAAGTTCTTATGAGCTTGAACTGGATCTCGCCATTTCAGATTTCAGGCTAGCCATGAATATTGGGTGACCTTAAGCAAGCCATTGTCTCTGCTGCAGCTCCTGTCTGCTCCCTCTCCCCTGCCCCACAACATGTGGAGCTAATAATATTGGCTTACCTTAGTCCTACTGTACGGACTAAGCTTATACATTTAAGGCACAGTCCTATGCATATTTAGACAGAAAAAAGTCCTAGAATTGCCAGCATAGCTGGCTGGAGAAATGCTGGGAGTTGTAGGACTTTTTTCTGTCTAAATATTCATAGGATTGTACCCATAAATATTATAACCTGCAATCAGTTAATCACCTGCAAACCCCAATGGTAGGCATTCACCGAGTTCAACGATAAAGGTTTTCTGGATTTTTTCCACCTAGTGTTCTAAATCATTTGAGATATGATTCAGTATGTCCAGATTTCAAGTACATTTGATTTTAAATTTACCCACCATTCAACCCCCCTCTTTACAAATAAATAAACCTGGTGTGTTGTGTGCAAGATATGCTTCCCATGATAGTCACATGGGATGGGGGAATAATTAAAATGTTTGTAATCCACCCAGAGAACATTTGTTTTTGAGCGGTTTAAAAATACAGTAAATACATAAATGTTGAAACTGCTCTATTTGGCTGGTATTGTATCAATTATGTTACAAATTAACATTCCTTTCTTTAGAATTCAAAAACTTCCAACCCCACATCACTGGCTGAGTTCCTCTGATATTACAGAAGCATGGCGAACATTCCACCTGGTGAGATGGAAAGGTCTATCAGTAAACCTGCTGTCAGGAAAGCAGGGGGGGCTAGACTTAAAGGTTTGTGCCTAGTAGGCAGGAAACGGGGTGGGGGGTTTACAGCTGCCACCCAACATATTATAGTTCACTATTCCACCCTAATAGGATCAATCTTCCTCAGCAATGGCTACTAGTCCTGATGGCTATATGCTACCTCCAGTATCAGAGGCAGTATGCCTATGTAGTCCAGTTGCTGGGGAACATGGGTGGGAGGGTGTTGTTGTATTCATGTTCTGCTTGTGAGCTTCCCATGGGCAGCTAATTAGCCACGGTGTGAACAGAATGCTGGACCAGATCTGATCCAGCATGGATCCTATGTTCTTACTTGAATTCCCCACTTTACGCGGGGGATTAGATACCCTACTTTAAGAAACCTCTTTACCCCCTTAAGAAGGCTCCGGGCTGGTTGGGAAAGGACGCTTTACTTTGTAAAAAGAAAGGGAGCGGGGGTGCAGGAAGAGGTCAGACGTCTGTTTCCTCCATTTGATCTGCAAGCTTCCCCACCTCCCATCCCGCCTGTGCGAGAATTGACTGTAGCTCTCCGGAGTGGGTAAGGAAGCAGCACTCTGTACGAGCCCAGAGGCCGAGCCTTGTCTCGTATTTAGCCAACAGCAATGGGCAGGAGGCTATGCGATGGTTTCAAACCACCCAGCAGAGTAAAGGGAGCCAGCCTGACCAGGGGTGGCGTGGCGCGCGCGCGCGCGCTCACTCGCCCCCCCTTTTCGCGAACCTGGGGGAACCAGTCCACGAAGGCGCGAGCTGACCTTACCCGGGACGGGTACTCCGTCTTCACGCAGCCCCCGCACATGTTGCTTCCACTCAGCGACTTCCTGGGCCTTGCGCGTCCCGTGACGCCACACTCCACGCGAGAGGGAGGAAGAAGGAACACAAACGAGACTTCTTCGACCCAGCTCCAAGCATGCCGCTTGGAGCGGGCCGTGGTGGGCGCGCTGGAGGAGCGAGCCCGGGCTGTGGGCGGGGTCTATCGCGTAGGGAGGCGGAGATAGGGGGCGAGGCTTGCAGGTATGTGGAGCGGAGAAGATGATGTAATCCTCCAAGCGATTTGCGCTCTAGGTGGTGGCCCTAAGGCGGCGCCGAAGACTTCTCTAACTGCGGTCCTGAATAACTTGCGCTGTTGCGCCGACAAATCCTGCTTTTTTCAGCTGCGATCTTAAGCCCTTGTTGTTGTTGTTGTTGTTCAGTCGTTCAGTCGTGTCCGACTCTTCGTGACCCCATGGACCATAGCACGCCAGGCCTTCCTGTCCTGCGCTCTCTCCCGGAGCGTGCTCAAGTTCATGTTCATTGCATCGGTGATGCTATCTAGCCATCTCATCCTCTGCCGCCCCCTTCTCCTTTTGCCTTCAGTCTTTCCCAGCATCAGGGTCTTTTCCAGAGAGTTTTCTCTTCGCATTAGGTGGCCAAAACATTTGAGCTTCAGCTTCAGTATCTGTCCTTCCAATGAGCACTCAGGGTTGATTTCCTTTAGGATGGACTGATTTGACCTTGCTGTCCAGGGGACTCGTAAGAGTCTTCTCCAGCACCACAGTTCGAAAGCATCGATTCTTTGGCGCTCAGCCTTCCTTACAGTGCAGCTCTCACAGCCATACGTTGCTACTGGGAAAACCATAGCTTTGATTAGACGGACCTTTGTCGGCAAGGTGATGTCTCTGCTTCTGACTATGCTGTCTAGGTTTGCCATAGCTTTCCTCCCAAGGAGCAAGCGTCTTTTAATTTCATGGCTACAGTCACCGTCTGCGGTGATCTTGGAGCCCAAGAAAGTAAAATCTGTCACTGCTTCCATTTCTTCCCCTTCTATATGCCAGGAAGTGATGGGGCCAGATGCCATGATCTTAGTTTTTTTAATGTTGAGTTTCAAACCAGCTTTTGTATTATAAAAAGTATTTTATAATACTTCTGTATTATAAAATATCTGTGTCATAAATACTGAAAAATGGAGGTGAACTTCCCTTATGTTTTGAGCTGATGAGCTAGCGGCTTCTTCTCAGGAGGTTTTCAAATTGTAATTACCTTTTACTCCCACACGTTGTTTGAGTTTTACTTTAAGTGGAGTTTCCCGGAGCAATTGCAGTGCTCCAACCAAAGCCAGTGTCTGTTGATGAGATTCACAGATGATATTCTCAGAGTTCAGCGAATAGACATTCAGTGCCAGATGTTAATTAAGCAAAAGCAAGTCAAGCAAATCAAAATGCGGAGATTTTAAGCTTCCAAATGCTTGGTTTGAGGTTGATTGGTCACAGTCGTTATTTCTTAGGGGTTATTCTACTCAGTAGTTCAAATTAAATTATGTTGATAATTATGCAACAGCACATTAGTTTTCCTGAAGGACTTGCCATCCATGAGTGATTCATGTGGAAAGTGATGTAATAACTAGAAATGTTTGCAGAGGTAATAAAGCATGCTACTTAAAATAAAGTAGTCCAACATTCCTACCAGCAGTGTAGACCACATGTCAGTTGTGTGACACATTTGTGGACTAATTTGGTGAACAGAGGCTCTGTACTTAAGGGAACTTCTTGGACTCCTATTCTGTAGCTCAGTGGTAGAGCACCTGCTTTGCATGCGGAAGGTCCCAGGCAGTAGTGTAGTGGCAAATTTGGAAGTGCAGGGTCCCTTCATGACAATCACAGCCATGCCCCCTTCTAAGATTGTACAAACTTGTAAGATATGCAGCCTTCAGCTGGGATCCAAAAACAGTGCAGCTGAGAGTAAGGCAGGGGTATTTCAATTGGACGTCTGAGAAAAAATGTGGGGGTGTTAAAATCTTTTTCACTCACACACAAACATTTTAGATTTTCAAAATATGATACTCTGTAGAAGCTTCACCCTCTCAACTCAGCCCTCATGGGCAGATCCCTTCTCATTTAAACAGCCCCCTTGCACACTCCCTTAGCGCCCCAACATTACCCATTAGCCTTTCCCTAAGCTTCTTCATTATATCTCCCCACTCCCCTTCCAACAGAAATGTCTATACACCCAACTGGATTAAACTACACACACACACACACACACACACACACAGAGGTGCAGTGGTAAATTTGGAAATGCAGGAGCTCATTGTGACAGTCTCCAAGGGCAGTCCAAAAATTCCAGGCAGCTGTGTCAATCCATATCAACAAACCAGTTTTCGGAGTTTTCCTCTCTACCAGAAGCACGTCTTTGGTAAAGCGTATCAGCCTTAATTGCCCATTCCAGACCAAGTCATCCCAAAGACTTTGCATTTCAACATGGAACAATATATTGTTGCTTGGAAAATTCCCCCCACAGCTACAGAGAGGGTTGCAGCTAAGCTCAGAGGGAACAGGGAATTCTGAGGGGGGTGGCAGATAACCTCAGAGTTCCTGCTAATGAAAAAGTGTCAGGGTTGCATTCCTGCGAGCCCTGCCTCCAGTACACCACTGGTCCCAGGTTCAATCCCCAGCATCTCCAGGGATGGCTGGAAAAACTCCTGCCTGGAACTCTGGAGAGTCACTGCTCATCAGTGTTGACGATACTGGGCTACGAAGGGTCTGACTCAGTATAAGGCATTTTTCTATGTTCCATGCTTATTCTTTAAAGTCCTAACTAGTGTTAATCAATTGCCAGTTGAGCATGGGATCCCCAAACTCTGAAAATATTGGGTGAATAGGGGGAAATGCTGAGAAGCTCTATATTTGTATTGATAGAACCTGAACTCATGCATCCCTGCCCAAAAAGTATCTGAAGTTAATGTGATCCTCTTAAATTTAAATTAATATAGCAAAGGATGGAACTTCAGGTGATGGCAGCAGACCTGTTTCTTCAAATTAAAGGGTTTTGAAATCAGGACTTTATGTATTTCATTATAACAATAATCAGTAACAGAAATTAAAGAGAAGGATTAAACTAAAAGTAGAACAAAAACTTATTAAAGTTTTGAAAAACATATACAATCTCTTTGCTGTCAGGAACAAAAGAGGCTCAACCAGTCCTCTGTCTATCCATTGTTTCTCCCTCCTGCAACTCACCCTTCCAGGCCATTTTTCCCCTAATGGATTTATTTCTGGTCTTGGAAATGGGGGCAGGGGATTAGCCAGGGGAAGGGCTGGAGCGTTATGTAGGGAAAATCCAGTGGACAGGGAAGGGTTCGCACTTGTGTTAAAGACATGACTCTGCCACCATTATGTGGACTTATTCCATCTTAATGCTCTGATCCTCATACTCTGGACTAAGCCACTTGGAGGGAGCAATCCTACGGCCACTAGATATGTTGTTTTCGGGGAACCGACCTCCCACCACTTCCACGCTGCCTCTGAGGCAACACGGAACAGCCCGGTCCGCCATACTCACAAGAGGAGCATGGAGCGGCCAGAAAGGGGCATGGCTGGGGGTGTTCCGGGGCAGGGAGAGCGTAACTGCCTGTATGACACATCCTGTGTGTCGTACAGCAGCCTCCTTCCCCACTCCATCCTCCCGTGGCTAGACAGCCGCAATCCGCTGTCTAGCTGAAAAAACAGGGCAGGAGAAGTGTGGAGGGAATGATCCCCTCTGTGCTTCTCCTCCCTGCTTTGGATAGGCGGCTGCCTATTTGGTTAGGATTGCTCTCTAAGTCAGTGGGACAATTCCAGAAGAGAATGGTGAGGATAACAGCTTTAACTCTGTTTAAAGCGACATTCTTTACCTTAACCTAGTTGTGAATTTGGCTTTAAGTATTTTGAGTAGTCAATCTATCTTTTAGTAACTAGAGTACTAAAAACGCAATCCTATAATGTCTACTCAGGAGTAGATCTTGTTGGTTTCAATGAGGCTTACTCCCAGGTAAGTGGATATAGACTGCAGCCTAGGAGGGCAAGGTTTCATGCTGTTGAATTGAGATGGAGATGTGTCCTGTCCAGTTCTGTGCATGTTTATTCAGGACTTAAGTCCCACTTTGCTAAATGGGACTTACCTCCAAGTAAGGATTCCTGCCCTGCTTTCATTATAAAAGAGAATGAAATATATTACAAACTACATGTGTCTATTATTGAACTAAAATGACTGTGCTTCCTCAAGGCTAGGCAAATTGTTTTGAGTCATTTGATGGTGCTGTTCTGAAATATATCACCAGAAAACTGAACTAAATGTCATTTTTGAAGTGTTTCTGACATTTTGTGCTTTGGACTCCAGGCTATATGGAAGTGGACAGAGACATCAATATTAGCAAATAGGCTATTTCCAGCCCTAGTTACAGTGCAGCAGCAAATCATAAGTCATAAAAGTTATACTATGAAGCTGATTAAAAATGTCTGGAGTAGTGTCTGAAGCTTGACTATAGCTCCCGCAGCACCCTCAGTTTTGCAGAGCAGCCAGAAGTACAATACAGGTTAGCTTCCCAGATAGTTTCAAAGCAAGGGCACAATACAAATATTATAACTGAACTAATTGAAAAATACTACCCATCAGATTCAGTCTTACCTGATTTTGTTTGCCGTTAACAAAAAATAGCTCCAGTTCAGAGCATGTGCATGTTGACTTTTTGTTTCTGGTGCAAAAATGCCTAAGGCTCACGCTGCCACCCACCATGTGGATCACTTAAGCTGCCCTTGGAACTTATTTGAAAGGAGAGGTAGAAATGTCTATAATAAATAAAGCAACCATACATCTCTCTTCTTCTAATGAACAGGTAAGTCAAATTAAACATTGGTCTGAATGGCTGTCCCATTAGGAAGGTCCTTGATTTATTAAAATGTTTGCAACTAGAAAAGGCCTCATTTACCAAATGCTTCACACAGTTCTGTAGGACTGCTTTATTTTATTTTATTTTAATGAGAGCTCTGCCAAAGCTTGTCCCATCCACTAGCTTAATTGCCTACAGTTTTATATGTTCTCTTTTCTAGGTGACTAATGAAAGTAGCATTGGATTTAGAATCAGTTTGTATAGGGCGCTACTACAAATGTTCAGAAGAGGAGTCACCATTAATAGCTTCCTATTGAGATGTATTGTCCAGTTCTTTCTCAACTCCATAACTATACTTGTATGGTGATTCCCCTATACAGTTTAAGACTCCTTTTCCTCAACTTGGCAGTGTTGGACTAATCTGAAAAAATGCCAGGTTATTAAGGGCACAGCCCTATGTACATTTAGACAGCAATAAGTCCTAAAACTCCCAGCGTGCCTGTCAACATGGCTGGCTGGAGCATGCTGGGAGCTGTAGGATTTTTTTTCTGTCTAAACATGTATAGGGTTGTGCCATAAATAGCTGAGATAATAAAACTGCTGGTTGCTGGACTCAACTTTGGTCTCCTCTTGTCGTTTGACCTGATCATGTGGTACAGGGTGCTGCTCACACATTATTGAAGCAAATGCACATGTATATCTTGTGTACACACACACACACATTGACATCCATGCTCAAATTGTATAAACCTTTGCAGGCCCTCTGCACTGGTGTAGCCAGGAACACCAGAGATGGGGCCTCTTTGGCTGCAGGGCCTTAAGATGTTTCCTGTATCGTCTTGACCAGGGATGGCTGACTTCAAACTTGCATGGTTTATTTCATTCTTTAAAAAAAGGGAGTGGGGGTGGAGAATGGCAGGATGAATGGCTATGTGTGAATGGATGAATCTATATGCTATGCAATAATCCTGAATTAAGAAAGGTAGAATCAGTGGATAAAGAAACAAAACACTGAGCAGAAATGAGACAAACTGAGTGTGAATGGGGAAGTGGAAACACAACATTTTTATTATAATCTCAAAGAAAGAAACAAAGAAAAGGCTCACAATAGATTCATGCAGAAATCCAGTTATGGAGTTTGTCAAATATATATTTGAATATATTAAGATTTAAAAAGAGATGCATGATTTTTATACCAGTAATATTAACTATGCAGACCCTCTTGTTGTTGTTGTAGTTGTTGTTCAGTCGTTCAGTCGTGTCCGACTCTTCGTGACCCCATGGACCATAGCACGCCAGGCCTTCCTGTCTACATAGTTCTATTTCTTGGGCTCCAAGATCACCGCAGTCGGTGACTGTAGCCATGAAATTAAAAGATGTTTGCTCCTTGGGAGGAAAGCCATGGCAAACCTAGACAGCATAGTAAGAAGCAGAGACATCACCTTGCCGACAAAGGTCCGTATAATCAAAGCTATGGTTTTCCCAGTAGCAACGTATGGCTGTGAGAGCTGGACTGTAAGGAAGGCTGAGCGCCGAAGAATCGATGCTTTCGAACTGTGGTGCTGGATAAGACTCTTACGAGTCCCCTGGACTGCAAGGAGGTCAAATCAGTCCATCCTAAAGGAAATCACCCCTGAGTGCTCATTGGAAGGACAGATACTGAAGCTGAAGCTCAAATATTTTGGCCACCTAATGCGAAGAGAGAAGTCACTGGAAAAGACCCTGATGCTGGGAAAGATTGAAGGCAAAAGAAGGGGACGGTAGAGGATGAGATGGCTAGATAGTATCACCGATGCAATGAACATGAACTTGAGCACACTGCGGGAGAGAATGGAGGACAGGAAGGCCTGGCGTACTATGGTCCATGGGGTCACGAAGAGTCGGACACAACAAGAAGAATGGAAACTTGGGGCAGTATCCAATTGGACATTAGCACTAACGTAAATTACGTTGCCTTAGCATAAGGGACCTCTAGCACAATGCCAGTAGTGTTTGCTGGCATTATGGGTTTTCTATGGAAACCCGTCGCACCAGCAAACACAACTGGTTTTGTACTAGAGATCCTTTTCACCAGCACAGTGTAATTTATGTTACTGCTAGTGTCTCATTGGATACTGCCCTTGGAATTACTGTGGGTAGCTTCCTAAAAATATTAGTATAGAAAATACTCCCTATATCAACATCTGAATAAAGCTCTGTGGACATTAAAAAGTATTTAAAATGTATCTACAACATCTCCCCCAAAGCAAAAATAATCAGAATAGTGGCTGTGTTCATCAGGGACTGCTTGGTAAACAGGGACATGTGGAACATAGGGGAATTTTATCAAGTCCCTGGTAGGTTGCCATACATGATTCTTCTTATATCATTGCTTATCCACCATGAATTATGTGTCTTATTTGTGTACTTCTGAGCCACTGATATAAATTTAATTTCTGTCTGAATGTGATTAGGTCTAGGGCCTTAAATCTTTCTTTGTTAGGCTTTGCAAATAAGTCAGATTTATTATTAGGATTAGGGTGCAATCCTATTCAGATAGGTGACTGCCTCTGAGCTTGGGGGCGACTGCCTATCCAATGCAGGGCAGGAGAAGTACGGAGGGGATTGTTCCCTCAGCTCTCTTCCTGCCCTGCATTTTTGGCTAGACAGCCAATTGCGGCTGTCTAGCCCTGGGATGTGTCGTACAGGCATTTCCGTCCTCCCTGCCCCGGAACGCCTCCCGGAACTCCCCTTTTCGGCTGCTCCCTGCTATTCTTGTGAGCTCCTCTTCCATGCTCCTCTTGTGGGGAGGCGGCGCGGAAGTGTGGGGAGGTCGGTTCTCCTGGAACTGACCACGGAGCGCGGGCTCTGACATTGGTTCCTGGAAAACAAGATATCCTATGGCTGTCTAGCCGCTGTCTAGTGGCTGTAGGATTGCTCCCTCAATTCACCAGCAAAATGCTGCAATACATCTTAGTTACAAGCTTTGCAGAGGGAATGTTGAAAATGTTTTGAGGACTAAAACAGGGTTTTGGATTTCTATCCCCCTCCAAGTCCAGTTGAGTTTCAGTTGACTTTAAGCTTTGAAAAAGTTGGGGTTAACATAATATGGGCTATGAACCTGCCCTGTTTTTTAATTCTCTCAGCAAGCTAATAAGTATCTGAATAGTACCTTGGGTTGGAAGGGAGTGACAAAATAGTCCATTGTTTTCTATGAACTCTTATCCAAAGACATGAGGGGTAGTATCCAATGTTAGTCCTACATAGAGTAGACCCACTGAAATACATGTGACTAATTTAAGTCGCATTAATTTCAATAGGTCTACTCTATGTAGGACCAACATTGGATACTACCCGAGGTTTTCCACGTTTGCTCTAAGTAGGCATTCGAAGCTCAAAATGTTTGCATGTTTAAAAAGAAATCTTCCAATGTTGTATCGAAGCAAATATTTCTTATACACATAAATATCTTAATGTGTTTCTTATACAAAGCTTTTAAAGTTGCAATAAAGAACATTATTGAAAAGCAAGCACACGTTCCCCTAACGCCCTAGCTAAAGGACATTAGTGTGTATGTGTTATTTTTGCTGTTCCTGACTCAAAAATAAAGCTAATTAGGTAATCGTTGAAATTGCCGCCGATCGCCTGCTACATCTCTCTTCAAGCAATAACCGAAGAAAGGAACTAACTTTCTTCAGGCGAACGAGATTTGCTGATTTGGAGAAGGACCAACAGTGACTGTAAACGACAGCCTTGCTGCCACTTGGGTGGTGAGTAAACCGCCCTGCCTCCCTTCCCGCTTGCTCACTTCGCTGTGTGGAGTTCTCTCGATATGGAGCATTTTTCAATCGCCGGCAGCGCCCCTTTTAGTTTTGCTCTGCGCCTGCGGTAGTGGCTGTTTTATTTGCAGGCTGAGGTGATCCGTTACTTTTGTTGTTATTGTGGTGGTGCTTTCGCTCCTATGCGGAACCGATTACTCGCAAGCTGAGGGCAGAGCGAGCAAATGAGAGCGCAGCTTCATTGATCTCATCCTGACCTGGGAATTCCTTCGGTCAAGAAAGAAAACTTGCTTCCAGTGGCCTGGCTACAAATACACGCCGCTTGTGATCGCTTCCGTTTTTTTCTCTCCGCTTGCTGAGGAAAAAAGGCGGGAAAGATGTAAGGAATGAAATATCGGCGGGCAAGTGCGTGTGGGGACTCCGAACTACCAATTTTGCAACAGGGGTTTTCAGTAAATGGGACTCTTTTCAGGCATTCATACGAGCATTCAGCTGAAGCAGGCATACGGGGAGTCACTGAACGACCCCGTTATCGGCACCGGGCAGCAGAGCGGGCCCTTTGGCCGTGTGGGCTACAGGCGACGAAAGAGCCACAACGTTTCCCGTCAGCCACCTAAAGGAGCGGCGCGTACTCCTGCGAGAGGCGGGAGCGGGAGCCGAGCCCAGCCCTGCCTCCCGCCCTCCTTCCAGTCATTAGCCCAGGGCAGCCCGGACGGTGCCCGCCGCACTACAGCAACCCCGCTGGACGCCACATAATCCTCCCCCCCCCCGGCATTCATCCCGCCTGAGCGGGAGGACAGTGTGGTGCTCTGGGGCGCTTCCGCTTGTCCCCCCTTTCCTGTTTGGCCGTGGCTCCTGCAGCCTGGAGCGCGGCTTTTGGCCTCACGCCGGGGGCAGCCGTAGGGAGACGCTCTCCCTTGCCCCGCGCTGGGTGTGGTCCGGCCCTAGGGGCTCCCTCGGCGGCCGGGCGCGCCAGCACAGCAGGGGGGACCGGCGGCGGCTGGCTGGGCTGGGCATCGCCAGGTGCCGCTGCTGGCGCTGGCCTGGGGGGGCCGCTGTGCTGCATTGCAGGGCGAGCGCCTCCTCCTCCCTCTCCCGCCTCCTCCCTCTCCTTTCCCTCCCCTGGAGGGAGCGGGGCTATCTGGGCCGGGCAGCAGAGCTGTCCCTGGGCAGGAATGTCCCTGCTTGCCCAGATAATGTTATTTATATCGCCGGCTGGCAGGGCGGCTCCGCTCAACGCTCCCAGGACCACACCGCCCCCCTTGGGGCTCTGTCTCGCCGCTACCCCGCGCTCGCTGCTGCTGCTGCTGCCCTAGACAGGTGAGTCGGTGAGAAGCGCAGCTGGGCACCTGAGGGATGGAGTCGTGCAGGTGGTGGGGCGGGGTGGAGGGCGGTCTTTCCTAGGCTAGAGGTTTCGATGTCGCAGGCATCCCTCTTTCCACAGCAGGCTGGAGTAGGCTATTTATGGCAGCGTGCACGCGTTGTGGGGAGAGACACCGAGGGGCGAAGTGGGAGGGAAAGGGGGGCAGTTCTAATTTCCCCCTTCCAAGAGGCTGGCACTAGGATTCGGACAGCGGAGGAGTTATATTCTCGATTGCCCCCTAGATCCGACCGAAGGTTGAGGGGAAAGGCTCGGAAGAAGGCAAAGTTACGAGTTTGCGTCTCTGTAAATCTGTCTCTTGCAACATCTTTGAACAGTCCCATTCCCATGAGCAGCACACCTGGAAGTGGATTTTCGAAAGGGAGCAGTAAGATCATAGTGGTGGGTAACCTTTCCCAAACTCCTGGCTATGTCTCCATAGTCCAGACACTATGCTGATGGGCGCGAAGGTAGAGTTGTGATCGATTGTGGGCTACAAGGCAGCTTGGCTGCTTAAATTCAACCTTTCTCCTGCTAAACAAACAAAACATGGTGTCTTGTGGCGCCTTCCAGACTAACAAATGTTTTGTGCCACAGTGTTCTGTTGCTGCAACAGACTAAGAGACTATACACGTTCTTGGATTTGCCTCTTACACAGTTGCCCCCGGGAGCCTCATTAGATTTCTGACTAATGCTGCCCTGTGTGGAGGTGTATATCCCAAACCTGGAAAGGAGTGGTAGGTGACGCAATCTTGTCTCGTATTACATAATTGTAATACTTGATTCATGATCTTCAGCAATGGAGCATCTCTTATTTCGTTTGGGGAATCCAGTGATTGTCAGGAACACATGGAGGAAATGTGTGGATAGTATGGGCTGATGTAAGCAAGTTGTGGTAGCTTTGTGTCATTCGATGGATGCAAACAGTGTTCTACATTGTAAATATAGCTTTCTTCATCAATTCACTTTCATAAAAAGTGTTTACAGATAAGGTAAGGACAGAGCCTCCTGTGCTGATACACTACATAAAACCAGTTAAGATTAATCTGTTTTCAGTATTCCAGTGTTTCTTGTTTTTTGCACATGACACAACTCCTCATCTCTATATTAGAATTCTTACCTGAATGTGGCAACATAACATTTTGTTTATTGTATTTCGGAGCCCTTGCATTAGTCGGTCTTCACAATGAGCATAAGTAAGCAAACTGAAGTTGCAAGTTATTCTCCCCCCTCCCCATCAGACACAGTAGCAGGATGAGATTACTCTGTAAGTCACATTCTGTGAACAGAATAGAAACCATAGCAAAGATGTTATATTTTATTGAACCAACAATGATTTAAAACTTTTTGCCTTCTTTTATAGAAATTGTACATGTACTTCATTTTATCAAAGTGGATTTAAAAATGAATAATTGGGTCCCAGGCTGAAGCCTAAAACCTCATCTTGACTTGTAGTCTACATAGTTTATGAAGTGTTGTCTTAATGTGTTGGATGGTTTAATACCTGTCTGTCTGGAGACATATATTGTTCATTCTGAAGGGTTTTGGTTTCTTTACAGTATCTCCAGTGTGCAGGACAGCAGAGCCTTGAAATGGACAAATAATGGACAAAGAGTATTTGTTCGGTCTGCAGGGGAATCTAGTGTTGCAACTTCTGTCTGTTCATGTATATTGGTGTGACAAATACTAATAAGACTGTATCAATGTTGATGCTGAACAGTTCCTAGCCTGCACATTGCACAGTTTTCTATTTCCTATTTGATGATAGAGTCATGCCTCTCCTGGGATATTTTCTGGGTTTTGAAAAGATTGGGGGGGGGGTATGGAATTTTGGTGGTTCTAATAAAGGTATTTCTTGACTGGATTTTGGATTTCTTCCTCATGGACCAGCACAGCTATCTTTTTTTTAAAGGGGTGATTAGACAAATATCAAGAACTGTTGATTTAACTAATATATTAAGTAACCTTGAGTATGAGATAACCTAGGCACAGTATGATACAGTTTGTGGGTGTTTCAAGAATTTAACTGTTACAGTTTAATTCTGTTCATGTTTACTTGGAAGTAATTCCCACTGAGCTAATAAGTAAGTTTAAGATTGCTGCTTTGGATTGTGATTGCAAAGGAGAAATTATTCATGACATTGATGGAACTTGCTCCCATGTACATGTGTTTTGGGTAAAGAACTGAGCCACACACACAAATTAATGAGTTATGTTAATTGAGCTTTAGTTTGATTATGTTTTTGTGGTGTGTGGGTTAACACAAATGGAGAGATGGTGGAGGTCTGGCTCTCGCTGCCTGTTAGAGTTAGTTCTCCTTTTTTATGACACTGCTTTATATAAATATCCCTGTCAAGCACAGGAATGCATCTTCTTTATACCTCTCCATTACCTGCAGGCAGCCATCAAGAATTTTTCTTGCAAAAGTTATAAAATCTCTGTTCTGGGATTTAGTCAAATTAGGCTAAAGGTGATGATGGGAAGGTTTCTCTCACAGTCTTTTAAAACATATTTCTCCTGAATATATATTGTTGGAAAAAGTAGGTCCAGCAGTAAGGCTGTTGCTAAATCCCCACCTCTATTAGTTAGGGGGGAAAAGGCTTAAGTGAAGTTCAGTGTATAATCTATGGTATCATGGGGAAGATAACTGTCAATGTTTACTAATATAGAAAAAAAATGATTGGATACTTTGCTATCTGTGAATTGTGCTCAATGTATCAGAATGTAGAAAGAGGGCAGCAGTATATAGATGAAAGATATGGGATTTTTGTGTGTGAAATTTGTCCTTTGTTAGCCTAAATATTCTTTAGGTCTAACAGTAGTTAGCGGTGGAGTCTTGCGTCTCTATGGGCTGTGCTATTATTAGCTTCTTTTCTTTCTAGTACCAACCAATTGTATATGACATGCCTAAAAAATCCTATTCTTAGTTCTTATGTCTTGTTCTTTGTTACGGTGTATAATCCATTCACAGTACCCAGACCAACCTTCTTTGCCAGGCCATCTTGTGCTCCCACCACAGTCAGCACCGAGTCCCATCATCTGCCTCTTAGCCCATCTGTCTTGACAGAACCTAATCCAGCTACTTGGAAATTACCCTGATGTGGGATCGATCTATCTATCTATCTATCTATCTATCTATCTATCTATCTATCTTCTGCTCATTCGTTTGTTATCTATAAAATACTCCTGTGTATAAAGTTGTCCTATAGCCATTTTGTGTCACACAGGGTGCTGTGTTAACATTCCCCCAAACCCTGGCAAACTGCAGGCACATCAGGAGTTGGGCAGCCACACAGCCTTACTTCTTCCAATGGTACTGCTGTGACTGGCAAGGGGGACTGCTAAGGTACTGCAGTATTTGGTTCCTGACTGGAATTGTGACTGGAAAGAGTTCTTGGCTTTAAGTGATTGCAACAGGGCTAAGGTCAATCATATATGAGCCATTTCTCCATGAAGAGAAAAAAATAATAATATAAAGTGTCATTAAATAAGAATGTACTCAGGAATGTAGGTTAGGGTTAGTCAATCAGCACCATATTTGCTGAATGTATGCTTATATCTCACCCTTACAGAATATAAGAAGCTGCCTTCTACTTATCCATCTAGTCCAGAATTGTGTACTCTGACTACATCAGCTGTGTGGGGTTTCAGGCAGACCCTGCTATTTGATGTTTGTTACTGGAGATGTTAGGGATTGAGTTCTGGGATGTTATCCATGCAAAAAAAAAAAAAGCGCACTGCCCTCTGAGCTACGTTTCTTCCCCTCCAAGGAGCTCAGTGCAGACTAAAGCCATATTGGTTAGACCCCAACTTAGTCAATAATTTTTTTTAGTGCAAAGGCTGTATTTTTTGTTGTCTTTTACTGGACACTTTGTGTCTCTGGTAAAGTCTGCCTCCAGGCTCATACTTTAGCCTTGAGTCTCGCACAACCATCCATCAAGAATGAAACACTCGTCGTAAAGCAGGGTGTGTGTTGGCATGCAATGTAATTCAGTATATCTCATACATGTGATTGCATCTGTTTCACTTTGCAACCGTAGAGAACATTTTTTGAACCCAGGACACAGAAAGATATGTGTTTGACTTTCCACTGGTTTTGTTATGACTCAGTTTGTATTTTATTAATGGTCATTTCTTGGTATAATATAGTTTTCAATGAATAAATTATTTTACTGAACTATTCTGAGCACTATTTTTCATATATGGTTTGGAATATAAGTTTTACAGTGAAATTAGAGTTGTAGAAAATGCAAACTCCAGATGAAGACTCACATATGGAAATAGCTTAGGCTGTGCAGGTTATTTTTTTCTTTTGTCTCCCTTTTTTAGGGCTGGCCTTCATGACTGAGCCCAAACCCTTATTTCTGATGCTGATCCTGTGCTGGAGCCTCCTGTGTAAGGTTGTGGAGTTCTCACAGATTTCACGGTGTGAGCTGCATTGTACTGAAACTAGGAAATCCATGCCAGTTTTTTTTTTTTTAAGTTCTCCTTTCTTTTGCTTTCAAAGGAGGATTGTATAAAATAATTGCAAGCTTATATTGTTGCCTTGTTTTAACATTCAAATTTTAAGTAGTTGACATAGTAAAAATTAAGGCTGAAGCCCCACTATTGCACATTTAAGAAGTGGCCTGAAACAAGCATAAAATACACATTATGGCAAAGCAAGGAACTACTGATTATTAGCTCACTGCTGTCTCAATCCAATTAAAGTTGCCCAGTTTGATACTGGCCAGTACACCATTCTCTTAAGTGCTGTGTCCTTTTTCTTATTGGAGAATCCATACCTGCCTCTCTCCTTCCTTCACATGTTTTAGAGGCAGAGGTGTTGTGTTCCTCAGGGAATCTGGAAATATTCCTATTCTGGGAGATGAAGTAGATGTAATGTGGGAGTTGTTTTTATTGGAATTCTGCATGGTGTTTTTTTTTCTGTCTTACAAAGCAACTGGGGGTGAGGGGAGATTTGGATTGGGGCTGTGATGTGAGGAAGGAGGATCTAACCTTTTGTTCTGTCCTGTGACCCCAATCCAAATCACCCCCTGAAACTGCTATTAGGCACATTGTGCCTGGTAAGGTTTCTTCTCCATGGGTAATAACAACTTTGGGAACGGATTTCACATGGGAGAACAGGTTCAAAGGATTAGATCCCCTTTCCTTTATCCCGCTGACACGAACCAAATAATCTTCCCCCCTCCTGCAGCTGTTTAAAAAAACAAAAAACAACCATGGACAATTCCAGTCACAGAACTCCCATGTAACATAATATGCAGGGTGCTTCCAGACGAGGATTTCATTGTGCAATCATCCTGTCTCATTCTTGAACGCTGGGGGGGGGGGGTGTCTATATAGTGTTGTCTTCCATTTGTGACTGTCCTGTGTTTTCTCACCGCTTCTTCCATCTTTTTCTTTAAAAGATTAAATATAAAACATTATATAAATTGCATAGTACATAGTACTATAATACTGTAGTGCAAAGGTGTTAATACCAAAGGTAATATAGACCAAATTGTATACAACCAACAATAAATGGATTTTTAAGAAAATAAAATATATAGATGAATACACATATAAATATCTGTATCACTGCCATAGTAGTAAAACACAAATAATCACAGTGTTTACAAAAGAAAAACTCTTATTCTGATCAATATCAGTATAAAAATTGTACCTTCATTTCATAAAATAAAAGGAGACCAACTAATATTAACTTTAAAATAAATTGTTGCTGTCTTTTTTATTAACACAGAAAATCTGTAAAGTGGGGGGAAGATGGAATTGCTGCACAGCCTCTTTTGATTGGTAGCTGCTAACTTTCTTGAGGCTTGTGTATAGGCTTGTGTATAGGATGCTTGAGAATTAGATGTGTCTAGTTCTCTTTGTACAACGAGAGTACAGGATGAAGCTATGCTGCTAATCTCATCAATGGACTGAGCTCCCTAATACAGGCCAACACAATGTGTGACTTGTCAAGTCAAACATAACCCACCCGTTTTGAATTGTGAACTGCCAAATGCTTGACAACACTCCTCCCTCCCTGTTTTTGCACTCCCAGACAGGCAGCAAAAACAGGTGGTTACTTTCTCTGATAGGGTAGTATACATGGATATCGAGCTGTATTTGGCTTGGTGAGTCATATGTTGCACAGACCTTCAGTTTATATATGAGAGAAAGAAACTATCTGATTTATTTATTTATTTATTACATTTATTAATTGCCCATCTGGCTGGTCACCCAGCCACTCTGGGCGATGTACAACATTAAAAACAGTTCAAAACAATAAAATTCAACATTAAAGCATCACATTTCTAAAATTACTCTAATCAACCCCAAATGCCTGCCTCAACAACCACGTTTTTACTGCGTGGTGGACGCTCATTAAAGAGGGGGCATGGCGGAGTTCCCTAGGGAGGGAGTTCCACAGAGTGGGGGCCACCACAGAGAAGGCCCTCTCCCTCGTCCTCACCAGCCTAGCTGTCCTGGCTAATGGGACAGAGAGCAGGCCATCCGAGGCTGATCTTGTTGAGCGGCCTATCTGGTGTTGCTGGAGGCGCTCCTTGAGGTAGGCTGGGCCGTATAGGGTTTTAAAGGTCAAAACCAACACCTTGAATTTGGCCCGGAAAACAACTGGTAGCCAGTGCAGCTCCTTCAGCACTGGAGTGATGTGATCTCGCTGGTGGCTGCCTTTAATCAGGCGAGCCACTGCGTTCTGTACCAGCTGCAGCTTCTGAACCGTCTTCAAGGGTAACCCCACGTAGAGCGCATTACAGTAGTCTAAATGAGAGGAGACCAGGGCATGCACTACCAATGGGAGAAGATCGTTGGGAAGGTAGGGGCGTAGCCGCCATATCAGATGGAGTTGGTACAGCGCTGTCCGGCTCACAGCTGACACCTGAGCCTCCATGGACAGCTGGGAGTCTAAGATGACCCCCAAGCTACGGACCTGGTCTTTCAAGGGTAGCCGTACCCCATTCAACACCAGATCAACATGCCCCAACCTCCTCTTGTCTCCCACCATAGAATCATAGAATAGTAGGGTTGGAAGGGGCCTACAAGGCCATCGAGTCCAACCCCCTGCTCAATGCAGGAATCCAAGTCAGAGCATCCCTGACAAATGGCTGTCCAGCCTCGTCTTGAAGGCCTCCAGTGTGGGAGAGCCCACCACCTCCCCAGGTAATCGGTTCCATTGTCGTATTGCTCTTACAGTCAGGAAGTTTTTCCTGATGTTCAGCCGGAATCTGGCTTCCTGTAACTTGAGCCCATTATTCCGTGTCCTGCACTCTGGGATGATCAAGAAGAGATCCTGGCCTTCTTCTCTGTGACAACCTTTCAAATACTTGAAGAGTGCTATCATATCTCCCCTCAGTCTTCTCTTCTCAAGGCTAAACATGCCCAGTTCTTTCAGTCTCTCTTCATAGGGCTTTGTTTCCAGTCCCCTGATCATCTTTGTTGCCCTCCTCTGAACCCTCTCCAGTTTGTCTGCATCCTTCTTCAAGTGTGGTGCCCAGAACTGGACACAGTACTCCAGGTGAGGCCTAACCAGTGCTGAGTAGAGGGGAACTAGTACTTCCCGGGATTTGGAAGCGATGCTTCTATGAATGCAGCCCAAAATAGCATTGGCCTTTTTTGCAGCCACATCACATTGTTGGCTCATATTCAGCTTGTGATCGACAACAATTCCAAGATCCTTCTTGCTTGTAGTGTGGAGGTACACCAAAAAGTGTACTTTTTGTACACTTTTTGTGTGTACTTTTTGTACACTTTTTGTGTGTACTTTTTGTACACACCAAAAGTACCTCGTTCTTGTCAGGGTTCAGCTTCAGGTTATTCCTCCCCATCCAGCCACTCACCGTCTCCAGACATTTGGACAGGGATTCTACGGCCAACCTTGGTGAAGATTTGAACAAGAGGTAGAGCTGCATGTCATCCGCATACTGATGATACTGCACCCCAAACCTCCTGATGATAGCCCCCAGCGGCTTCACATAGATGTTAAATAGCATCGGGGAGAGGATGGAACTCTGTGGCATCCCACAAGTGAGCAGCCATGGGTGTGAAACCTCCTCTCCCAGTGCTATCCTCTGGTACCTGCTGGAGAGGAAGGACCAGAACCACTGTAATACGGTGTCTCCAATGCCCAACCCCTCCAGGCAGTCCAGGAGGACACCGTGGTCAATGGTATCAAAACCCGCTGAGAGGTCGAGGAGAACAAGGAAGGAACATTCACCCCTATCCAGAGCCCTCCTCATATCATCCACCGTGGCGACCAAGGCCGTTATTTATCAGATAAGTGGTTTCTCAGTTATCCGTATGCAAGAAATTCAAGGGATTTCATATTTAGTCAGTCTAGCTGAACATCACTTATCATCTAGAATGCTTATCCAGAAGGATCATGCATTGCATTCAGAAATATTCGTGGAGTGTTAGCCATGCAATTATAATATTTCGAGGCACTAATATTTTATAGCAATACCTGAGCACCATTTCTTCTTCTGGCTATTTCTCTGATCAAGAATCCATCCCCTCTATGAATGAGTTTAATGCAAAAGTATGGAAGTCCTTGATGACAAGGGAGCTCTGTGCATGTACTGAAATACCTGAAAGAACTTTTTTCCTGCCAAAGGCATGCTCACTTAGCCTCAACAGGAACTAGTTGCCCACCATGTGGGATCAAAAATCATGAACCACATCACAAAATCCTGAGTTGTATCTGTTACCCACCCCAATATTTCCCTCTTATCCCCCCTCCCTGCAAAGATGTGCAGCTCCTCCACCTAATTCTGTAGTGTATCATGCATATGTTTAAATTAGCATAGAATGAATAATGAATACAGGCACTGATACAACTTGTGGGTACCACGTATAGTAAATGAGCAATTTGACCTCTGAAATTGCCCTGTGCAGATTTGCCCTTCTGTTGTGCTAACAGTGTACGAACTGCTTCATCAAGTCATCAATATGAAAGAGTGCTCACTAATGTGCAAAAGTGGCTAAAAATAATATTATACAAGGCTTCTGGTCTTGATAGGAAGGCTCCAGATTATGTAGAGGCCATCCTCTGTCTCACCTCTGGCTTGCTGAGCTTGATCTCTATCACCCGTCCCTTATATTTAAAATGAATGTATCCCCATGCACTTGCTGTTGATATGGCTTCCTCTGCAATGTCTAAAAGCGTTTCAGTGTCCAATTGCTCACTTGCCCTCATCTATAGTATTCATTTTTACAGGGATAAATTAAAACATTTATTTCCATCATAGTTTTCTTTAATGGAATTATAACCCTTTTGGAACTGGACAAGCTAAATGAATTGAAGTGTTTACATCTGCTGTTGGCAGACTTTAACCACTATAGTTCCCTTTTGAACTCCTTCCAATTTTACAGATTCAGTAAAATGTGGAACACAGAACTCATACAATTTTCTGGTAGCTATCTTACCAATGTTATAAACATTAAAAATGTTTATGTTCTAATTATTCCATGTTATTACAACCAGAGACCACATTCCTCTCTTTGGCTACACCGTTGCATTGGAAACTCACATGACCCACTCTGAATTACCTCTGGTGTTGTAAATTCCTTGATGCTCCCCTGGTTTAATAAACCATCTTTGTGCATCTGTATTGATAGCTTGCTATGACACAAGTTTTTTTTTCATACCTGTCTGAACTGTTGCACCTTTTTAGATTTTAGCCTTTATGGTTGAAGGTTAATGTGTGAAATGTTTGGGCAGTATTTGTAAAGGCCCCAAGGGTTCACAAAATGGACTGCCTCTCCTTTTCATCGAGTCAGATCTTCCTAGCGGGGATCTTTACAACAACGGAATGAGAAGTACGTTGGAGTATTATCCGGATTTTCATGGAATCGGCTTTGGTCTGTCAGGGACACACGAAGCAAGAAAAGCCAAGTGCACCATACCTTTAAAATCCAGTTTTCACAGGTCACACAGCACTTGAAAGGACCATACTTCCAGGTTGGGTGTGGGGAGTAGAACAGAACCTCATCAATCAGGCAGGGGCTGCTTGACCAATGAGAGAGGCTCGTTTCCCAGCCCATGTCCAGGCTCCCCCTGGTACTACATTATTATGAATGGAGAGTAACTAATTCACAATTATGAAAGCTAGAAGCAACCTAGTTATCCAGTACAGCATCTGAAGGCTCCCTATGAGAGTACCACCCCAATTTTGCCCCAGTCTAGCAAACTGTCACAGAGTTATTGCTCCCCACTTTCCCCAATGTGCACACTTTTCAACAAAGAAGCCAAAATCTCCAATTATCCAGTGCAGCATCTGAAGGCTCCCTATGAGAGCATTCCACCACCGCAATTTCGGCCCCTTTCCAGCAACTACTGTGGAGTTATTGCTCCCATCCCCTTTTTCCCAATGTGTGCAGTGTTCCATGAAGAAGCCAAAATCCCCAATTATCCATTACAGCATCTGAAGGCTCTGTATGAGAGCAGTCCACAACCCCAGTTTTGCCCCATTCCAGTAAATTGTTGCAGAGTTATAGCTTCCAACCCCCATTTATCCTTCCCTGGGCACTTCTCCCTGCTTGCAGTGACAGGCTTCTCAGCTCCCATGATCCTGGTAGATCGTTACTACATTTAAGCCCTTATGTGCATAAGGGCTTATGCCCTTGAGTCCTTACAGCAAGCATCACAGAGAAGCGAAGTTATCATCACAGAGAAGTGACATCAGAGAAGTGCATAATCACAGAGGCTAATTACCCCCACTGGCGAAAAGGAAGTGCAGGGCGATTCTGAAGGCTCAAAAGCAAGCTCCAGGACTTTGATGTATTGGAAAGGCAGGTGAGTTACTCTATTTACCTAGTTTACCAAGCCAAGTGAAAGGCACACCCCTAGGAATGCCTCCATCATACCGAATGTAAAGCAGAGGGATGGGCACACAGCAGCTGACCTGTAGGGAGCCAAATTAAAGGAAAAGCAATGGAGTAAAAGTACTCTGCAAAAATGCGGCTTCTCCACAGGTAAACTCCGGGGTGGCTGCAGAGTGGCCACGACGCCATGTGTCCCTAACGACTTTAAGCCACACCAGCATCGGAGAAAGCCTCCCATGTAGACAGGCCCTTAGTCACATTCCCACCTGCCTTACCTACCTGAACCAATTCCAGACATCAGCTTTAATCCAAAGGTGCCTTTCTAGTAGCAAAAGCACTATTTCCTATCTAGCAGAAAAGCATTGCATGAGAACAGTGGCCTCAAATCTAGATAAGTTGTTTTGTTTGTTTGAGCTCTTGCATAAGATTTTACACAAATTCTTTCTCAAGATATTTTAATGGTCCACTAATTTTTATATTTTACAACCAGTATTTTCCACCACGTTTCTCATGCAGCATCACCCTCACCCCCCTGATACATTGTGGCACTGCAGTGTGAGATGTCTTCCGTGACATTCTCAGAGCAGCACTACTACATTTTCTTCTTCCAGTCATGGATCTTTGGATCCAAACTAGATGTTAAGGGGGCAGGGAGGGGGGCAGAATGTGCAAATTCTGCAGAAACTCAAACATCATTTTCAAAATAAAACATGCACCAGATCTGTGCAACTTAAGTGTTAGATAAATAGTATTTGTATTTTTATTTACCATGGAAATTGAATTCCTTTACTGGTTTTTTTAATGTTATTTGGGATGGGGTATATGGACAAGTATTAAGACTGCTGTGTTTAATATGTGCTAACTTCAAGTACTCGGATCTACTTTGGGATTTCACATGAAGAGATTGGCTTGAAAAACAAAAGCTTTCATACAAAGTACATGATTGTCTGATTTCTGACCATATTCAGAGTTCTCCTCTGATCCTGCAAGAACTCAATGCTTTTGTTGTGGTTGTCACCTCAGAACTGGTGGGCCATGTGGGCCATCCATTACCATGCTGCTTGGCTTTTAGTTAAGGATTTTGCTTTCAGATCCTGGTGTTACTGATTAATCCTTGGCAGGTCTTAACCTTCTTTCTTTCCTTTTATTATAAGCCTAATATTAGGCTTTTAAAACCAGCCAGTTAAATAACGTCTAAAGCAGGGGCGGGGAGCCTGTGGTCCTCTGGATGTTGTTGGACTCCAGCTCCCATCATCCCTGACCATTGGGCATGCTGTCTGGGAATTGGGGCTCAACAACATCTGGAGGGCAACAAGTCCTTGGTCTGAAGCAACATCCCTATACTACTTTAACCCTGAGGACCAAAAATGAGATGTTATCAAAAACAAAAGCCCTATATCACTTTAGTAAATATCCAACTTGGGTTTTCTTTTCCAGGAGAAGGTAAGAAGAGCTAAAGAGCAGCCACCAAAAATGCTTCTTGACATAACCTTGGAACGTAGGAGAGAGCTTTTGGCTGAACTTAGAAATCATGATAGGACATAGGGGCAAAGTCTGAGTATGAGTCTACTGACACAAGGGTCTAGGTCTCACCAGTTATTTGTACCAATCTGGGCAAACAACCTGTGCTATGGGACCTGCTTTCCTTGATGTGTATGGATCTTGAACAGACAAATACACTTGACTCCAGAGACAGAATTCTACTAGCCACTCTAATGAGATTGGGACATGTAATATAAAACAAGAAAGATGGTTGCACTGTAGTTTTTGAGAGGGTTGTGTATGGAAGGGAAAATTTCCAAGGCATTTTGTGTGTGCGTGATGCTGTTTATTTTATGTAACTGTCATCTATTTTTAGTGTAAGATGTATGTGGAGCATTCGTGTGTGTTCCATGCTGTTGCAGATTAATTGACACAGGACACTCCGATCTGTATGCCTTTTTGGAATGTACTGAATGTAGGTTAGAATTACAATATCCGCTTTGCAGTTGGTTTGCTTCTGAGAAACTGTTCTTTGTATTAACAGTTCTTAGCCCAATGCTTGCTTTGCTCACTTCTACCACAGCTCAGCAAGCACTGTCTGCTAAATTAGTACTCACCTTAGCTTTACTCTGCAGTAGTGCAGTGTCGCTGCCATGATAGATGAGTTAATATAGTCAGGAAAAATTAATCCATTTTTAACAGGGCAGGGGGGAAGTTGAGTAGTCCAGAACCGTGTAGAGACTACTTTTGCTTCATCTACCCCTCATCTTCATGGATTAATTGCCTTAGCTATGTTCCTGCTTGTCATGTCTTCCCAGGCTTCCTGTCTGTTAATTAGTTTGTATGTTTCATTTGTAACCTACCCTTCCTTCAAAGAGCTCTAAGTGGCATTTTTAAATCCTTGAAGTACCCACTGATTAGGCTGAGAGATAAAGCGACTTGCCCAAAGCCACCTAGTGAGCTTCATGGCTGAGCAGAGATTAGAAGAACACTCTCTCCACTTGGCCGCATTACCTCTCTTGTGAAAGGAGAGGGAGAACACAGCCTGTGCTCCAGAGGGGACGATGGTCTAATAGTGCCTTTACATTGATGTAGCAAATGTAGCATGTAGCTGTGGTAGGAGACCATGCGTGAATGCACGAAGGAGAGATGGTTGTCCTGAACAGCAAGACAACACTTACAGCCCAGCGCCTGTCAGAAATAAAGACACAAGCTCTGCGGGACAATAAAGCCTGATAAACCCTTAAATAATTCCCAGCTTCATTTTGTTCAATAAAACTTTAATGGCAACTGGGAGCCAAATGTGCCCCTCAGGGTGCAAGTGCTGGAAGTATGGCCTGCAGTGATAGGTAGCTTCAGTGTACATAGAGAAATGCAGTCGGAGTGAGTATATGCATAAAACAGATTAAGCCCAGAAGGTGTAAATTTCAATTAATGACAGTAATTTACTGTACAATCCTGTACTCACCTACTCAGAAGTAAGTACATTGGCTCAATAGGAATTGTAGTCCAACACATCAGGAGGGCACCATGTTGGGGACAGCTGGTGTACAGAATTGCAGCCTTAGTTTCTTTTTTAAGAAGCAACACCCATAAGTACTTCTCAATCTTCTTACCTAAAAGCTGAGCATTCTTCTTATAAAATCTAAAGGGCTTCCTAGTCTTGTACCTGGGCTGATGGGAGTTAGCTAGTTATTCTCTTTTATTTGTACCAGGAAAATGCATAAACAGGAGCTATAACATCAACGGACAATTATAGGGCTGCAGTGAAGATCTGGAAAAGGGTTGCATTTTTCAGCTGAACTGAATCCCGTTAGCCATGGTGAGCTCAAAAGATGCTTGCAATTCAATTTTCTCTCTTTTAAATAGTCAGTATGGTTAACCCCATAAAATAAATTCATTATGCACAGGGCTATAGGAGGTTGCATCTTCCATCTGAAGCCACCTGACGTTGCCATTTTTAGTTATTTTTTGCTTTTTAAGAAATATATTTTCTAGAAGTTTAAGCTCAGAAGGATTAAAGTGGCAATACTTACATTTAGCCAGATTGCCAGTCTCAAGAAGAAAGAACAAAGCTTCAGTGTCTCTTGGAAGAGGCAGGTTCTTAAATGCCATTCATGCAATAGAAAAAGGATGAAACATATTTAAGGGCACAATCCTATGCATGTTTACATGGAAAAAGCCCTACAACTCCCAGTATTCCCCAGCCAGCATGCTTGCTGGGAGTTGCAGGACTTTTTTCTGTCTAGACATACATAGGATTGCACCCTAAGCCAATATCCAAAGCCCATTTTTTAATCATTATAACCATTCTTATTAGTTGCATAAACAACCCAGACAAGCACAGAATGCCAATTCGTTGGTGTGGCATCATTGTCACTACCAACATTTTTCTCTGCTTCCAGGCAATAGGAGTGCTGGGAAAGTGCAGTGGATAGGCTCTAACCAAGTCTATGAAGTACCCAATGTCTTACTTCGCATGTTACGATTTTAACAAATCCATTTTATAGGCCTGTGCTGGGTAACTACACACTAGAGCAGCCTTCCCCACCCTGGTGCCCTCCAGATGTTTGGGACTACAACTTCCAGCATTCCTGACCATTAATGATATTGGCTGGGGCTGATGGGAGTTGAAGTTCCAAATATCTGGAGGGCACCAGGGTGGGGAAGGCTGCACTAGAGCTTTAATACATGAAGTGCACAGACATCTGTTTTTAAGCTCATGTACATTTTAGAAAGACATGCCAACAACTGAAGGGGAAGAGGCAGACTCACTCTCCTTTGTTCCTTTCTTTGAAATGCAGCCATTGAAAAGAGTCCTCTGTAGTGCCAAATCTGTCTTCTTGATTGCTGAAGACCTCGTTTGGTCACCTTGAGAAAACAGCAATTGACTTGAAATCTAGGGGTGAATGGTGAGTACTTCTACAGGCCTAATAATTTCAGTGGCCTGAATTTTATAATTACTGCTTCCTGAGACATTTTCCAAGGTTAATTCACTAAATTCTGAATGATCTGATACCTCCTGTGGTCAACCATCTGGCATAGTTGAGCAGCAAGAAGGAAGGAATTTGTTTTCATATTCATCCTATGTGTGTGTGTGATGGCCAGGCCATTCTGGATTATTTATTTAACCCATGGTGAGACTGCGGGTTGTGTGAGGCTGCGATTTTGAATATGCAACCCCCACTTGGGGGTTGTTGCGTCATCTGAACCCAGTGAGCATGGGTTACATGTTGGTTAAACAACCCTCATATAACCCATGGTCTTGTTTAACCATTGCATAACCCACATTCACCAGGTTCACATAACACATGGGATGTACAAATCCCTTACCTGATTCTGGTCGGGGCATTCGCTGGGCAGGAGGAGGCAATCTGTTCCTCCCCCCGGAATCCTCGACGGGGGGGGAGGTGATCCGGTCCTCCCCCCCAGAATCCTGCCCGGCTGGCTCTGCTCCGCAGCCATGTCGTGGAGCCACCGGCTGGGCCGATCCGTAGCAGGGCCTCTGTCCGCTGCCAGGCTGGTGCGGATGTAAATGGCGTCCTGCGTAGGGGACACCATTTGCATCCCTACGGTAGCCTGTGATAGGCTACATAAATATTTATGTAGCCTGTCATGGGCTAGCGTAGGGATGCAAATGGCTGCTGCTACAACGGCTGCCATTTGCAGCCGTAGCAGCCCGGCAGCAGCCGGAGCTGCTGCTGCCGCTTCATCCACTACCAGGTAAGTCTGTCCTGGGGGGATTCCATGGGGGGGTGGGGGGCGTTCCGCCATGGACTCCGGGGGGCTGGATTCTTTAGAATCTGGCCTCACTGGAGTCCGTGGCAGAATTCTCCACCACCCCTAATAACACGACAACCCCTCTGTAGGGGTTGCATATGCAATTTGGCATTCGTGGGCACCGCAGCTCACTGTGGCCAAACCCAGTCATTGTCTCTCTTTCTGGGTCTGTTATGGGAGTTTGTGATTGGATTTTGGGGAAAGATAAAGAGCCTTTTCTAGCTCAAGAGTTTAGTGAAAGAAAATCACAAAGACTGAGATCGGGTCCTTTCTTCTTTTGTCTGGGAATAAAGAAAACAACAACACCCTGTTTCTGTATAACATGTTCCCTCCCTCCCTCTATTTGAATGTAAGAGCCACATTTCTTAATTTCAAGTTGAAAGGGGGATTTTCACGATATTGGAATGAAAAGCATGTTGGAGTATTATCCAGATATTAATGGAATTGGTTTTGGTCTGCCAGGGACACACGAAGCAAGATAAGCTGAGTGTACTGCACCTTTAAAATCTGATTTTCAGGGGTCACACAGGCGTTTGAGAAGAACATACTTCCAGGTGAGGTGCAGGGAGTAGAACTGAACATCATCATAGAATCATAGGGTTGGAAGGAGCCTACACGATCAAACTGGCAGGGGCTGCTCAGCCAATGAGAGAGGCTTGTTTCCAAGCCCATGTCCAGGTTCTTCACTGCTACTATATTGTTATGAATGGAGAGCAACTAATTTTTCCCCATGTGTGCAGATTTCCCTGAAGAAATAAAAATCCCCAGTTCTCGAGTGCAGCATCTGAAGGATCCCCCCTGAGAACAGCCCCTCCCCCAATTTCACTCCATTCCAGCAAACCGTTGTGGAGTTATTGCTTACACACGCGCACACACACACACACACCACCACCACCTTTCTCCTTCTCTGGGCACTTTCTCCCTCCTTGCAATGACAGGCGCTGAAGACCTCGCCAGATCAAAGAAGTGACTTTACATAACATCAGTGACTTTACACAATATTGGAGATGCAATTTAACACAACGGAGAAGGGAAGTAATGCAAACATTAGAGAAATGCATCATTATGGAGGCTAATTACTGGTGAAATGGGAGTGCAGGGCAATTCTGAAGGCTGGAAAGGCTCATGAGGTCACGGCCAGGTGAAAGACAAGGGCAAGGCTATCTTGCTGAAGTAAATGTGGAGGACAGGGGCACACAGCAGCAGAAGTGCAGAGAACCCAAAATAAAATGAAATGGAGTAAAAGTAGTCTCAGAAAATCCAACTTTTCCACTGGAAATCTCTAGGGTGATTGCACATTGGCCATGATGTCATCTGCCACGAACAACCTCAAAATGCTCCCAAATCCCCCATGAGGACAACCCCCAGGTGTCTTCAGTTAGAAGTCTCTAAAAATCTGGTCTCCCTATTTTTGAGGCTGTCATGTTGAGGCTGTCATTGCCCCACCCAATTCTTATTGAGAGGACCAGGTGCCCTTTTGTGATATATAGCAAAAGATGAAATATTTTGTTTCACTCTGTCCTCAAGTTTTGGTGCATCCCACTAGTGATGGCCACCAATTTGAATGGCTTTAAAAAGGGGCTAGACAAATTCATGGAGGATAAGGCTATATCAATGGCTACTAGTCCTGATGGCTACATGCTACCTCCAGTATCAGAGGCAGTATGCCTGTGTACACCAGTTGCTGGGGATCATGGATGGGAGGGTGCTATTCAACTCATGTCCTGCTTGTGGGCTTCCCATGGGCAGCTGGTTGGCCAGTGAGGGAACAGAATGCTGAACTAGATGGACCTTTGGTCTAATTCAGCATGGCTCTTTTTATGTTCTTATGTTCTACTCAGGTTGTGATTTTTAAGGAATTTTGAGTCTGGCATAATCATTTGAATCTAGGATCAGATAGGAACCATGTCTCCTTTGTATGCCTCCTGTAGATCTAATATTATATTTTTCAAAATGTGGAAAAGGAATGTCCTCCATAGAGAACAGCGCACGCATCATCATTAACTTTGTGACTGGTTATTCAAAGACACAGCAGTCTTGCATAGGAATGCTAGAGAGTTTCAGTTATTGGGCAGTAAAGAAATATAATAAATATATAAATATGCATGTCAAAGCAATTCAAGTGTTTGTGAAAAACCTTGAATATTGTTGAGTATTTTTTTCACCTGCATCCACTGAAAAATCTTGACTTGTCACACAGCCTTTAGCCATGAATGGGTAGGCAAGGACATAATTCAGATTGCTGGGCAGATATCCAAAGCAAGGCATCATGAGAGGACTTTACTATGACATCAAGTGTATTAGCCTATTCCCAAAACACAGAAAATACCTCATGAAATAGATGGCTCCATTTGAATTTGCAAGGGCCTACTTCATTAGTTGCAAGATGAGAAAATAAAAGGTAGATATGTAATTGTTTGGATGGTTAATCTTGGGGTACCACTGAGTGTGTGATATTGAATTCTCTACTTTGGGTTTGTGTTATCAGTAGCAGGTAAACAGTTGCTTTCCATTGTCTGCTATGTTTGTGAGAGGTGATGATGAGCTAGAAGGAGAAGCAAATATTGTGTTTCAGGCTGCTTTTGTATCCATTCCTGTTGACTTCTGTCACTTTTCCTGTTCCCAGAGCTCTGTGGTACTACTCTATTCTTTAGGCTTTCTGCCTCTGGAATTTTGGAATGTAGAGATTTCTGAGGGAGGTAAGAGGTGGTGGAGAGGCAGGGAAATATTGTTGATGTGGCAATATTAATTTCTGTTAAGGCTAATTTGCTGGCTAAGGCTTTCTCTGAGTCCAGGACACAAGCTAAAGCTGCCAGCCCAACTTTCTCCCTTCCTCCAAAAATAGAGAACCAGCTGTCATGGAGCCAAAAGACGTTTATTGTTCCCAAGGCCAAACCTGCTGTTCCTAAGAGAATTCCTAAGAGAATTGCTGACAAAAGTTAACCTGAAAGCAGTCTGAAATATTTTTTGAGAGTAAACAGAGACATGTTTCTAGATGCTGGTTTTAAAGGCCAGAGTAGGGACACTACAGCAACTCCTAAAGAACCCGGCTGGGGGCATATACTTTAAAACAGGACATAGTTTGGCCCTGAATCAAACATTGATGCAGTAAAATGGCAGCAGTATAGTAGAAGGGAGAATAGAACTGTGAGGGAAGATCCAAAGGGGCAGTGGCCAGGACTCATGGTAAGATAGTTGGGGAAGAAGCAGTAGTATCAAGACTGCATGTAGGTATTGCTGCCTCTTCCAGAAGGAGACACATGTGTGCTTTCTAATTTGCATATGTTCATGTAAACACATATATATATATGGAAATTTTCCATTGCCTTGCATTAAGGCTGAGCTTTTATTTATTTCTTAATCCAGCTGGGTGGCAATAAAAGCCTACTGAGCTGCTTTGAAATTGGCCGCTGCGAAACACTGAGCTTGGAGTTGGGGGTAGCATACATTTTGGCTGAGTGGGCAGGAAAATTTAAGCCTTTACACCAAAAGGAAAATTCTAGAGAACCTGGAACTTGGAAGACATCTATAAACCCAGTGAAGGGAGAACGGGAGTTGCCCTAACTCCCAGCAGTGTAGGCAGGGACAAAAAGTTGCTTGGGCTGAACACTAACCCTTACGCCCACCCCAGCCTGAGCTAGGGGACTCTCAGACCTTATAAGATGCTCTTGAGGTTTAGGGAATAGGGATTTAAACCATTAGACCCAATTTCCAGGCCCCAAGCTAGAAATGTTAAACAGTTGCAATTAACCAAGGAGAGGGCTCTGGATTTATTACTGAGGCTTACTTGGAAGGAAGGAAACATACTGTTAAGGTAGACATTAAGTTTATTTGCAAAGGGAAAGGGATAAAAAGGTATGCAAGAGTCAAAGAAACCTTTGGAACAATGGTTTCAATGGAACAATGGCAAAAATAGCGACATAATACCTAATCCTACCATATACATTACCTAAGTATAGGTCTTTCAGCAGGACAGGGCCCAATCCAGGATCCATAGGCTCACAAGCCTGAAAGCAAGTTAGAGCATGAAGTTGAAAACAAATGGGTGGCTCCAAGCCCCTTCTTATGCTCAAAGCCCTGACCACTCAAAGAAGATCCTGATTAGCCAATTGCAAGCCGCAATGCAGCATTCCCAAGCCCCATAGGGGAGGGTGAATGTTCCCACAGAAATGCAGCTGACATAATTCAATCCAATTAACTGAGTCTTACTCTGGCCTTGAAGGCTAGAGGCATCTTGAACTAACAGACACACAGGTGGTTGCACTATTATGTGCCACTTCAGCCTGGCCAAATGGAGTTACCACACAGAGCACAAAAAGAAAACTTAATACTGGTTCTTTCCATCTTCCCAGCATCCCTTGAAGAATACTATGGGGGTAGTTAGGAACCAGGTGGCAGAGATTTATGTTGGTTTAGACATGAGGCTCTTGAATAACTTGGGGCAAAATTCATGAGTAAACAAGGAACAAGTTCCATATAGGACAAATAGAAAATAACACAAAATCAGGGGCATAAGAAAACAAAACTCTAAAAGAGTATACTAGATATTTCATTGTATGTTCTAATGCTGAGGACAGCATAGTTATTACAGTTAATGGAAGTTATTAATCTATTGTTAGGGCGGCCTTTCTCCTTGAAGCCAAAGAATAAAGTAGATCTCTTGGTCTCGCAACATGGACATGCTGGATCTTCCAACCAGTATGCAGGACTGTAGAAAGGTCAGGGAAAGCCTATTCATGGAAAAGACTTCCCTAGGAATTTGCATAAATGGCATCACAAAGTCATTTGATTTAGGACCAATCAAAAAGGGTGTCAGTCACACTTTCTGTACTGAATAACTCAGGACAGAGTTCAAGATTGTTTTTTTGTATCCTTGTCATACCATCTGAATGGATAATATTACCTATTCAGAGAAAGAAAACAGGGTAACAAAAGTCTATGATGAAATCGCTAGTATTGATACTAGGAGTTGTTAATCTCTAGAATTTGAGGCCCAGGCTTAACTCTGAACATGTCTTTAAGGATCAACTCTTTTATGGGCTTTAACTTTCTGGTGCTTTGCCAAGACTGGTGTTTTATGCTTACACTGGTAGTATCAGACCACTTTGTCTCTCCCTTGCATACTGTGAAAGCCTAGGTCAGAGCTGGTTGCTATTTATGGAATTGCGTGCTGTCTGGAAATTCTGTACAAGAAACCCTTTGCATCAGAGACAGGGAGACAGAGGTAGGTGTTTCCGTGTGTGGGCAAAAGGTGGCTGCTGGTATATCAATACTGTGTGGCTGAGTAGTACCAGCCAGCTCAATGTCATATATGGTGGCCTGTTCCGAAGTCTGCTCTTGTCTTGAAGAGCTTATTTGAGATAATCCCAGGTGGGTTGATCTGAAGCAAGCTTGTCACTATGATTTTATAAATGGCATACAGAATCACAGTTGAGCAATTATTTACACAGGAAACTGTTTTCTGAGGGCTGGGGTGTCAGGGATGCTATATGTTATTTTTTCTTTTCTTTTTTAGATGTGAATATTAATTGAAATAAAGGTTCCAATAATTTATAAACAGGAACTCTGATTTCTCAGTGATACCATTTGTTGCAAATGTAAGAGCCCTAAGCATTTTATACCTCTGCTATGTCAAATAACTTCCTTGGCCACTCTGAAACAGAAGGTAGTACAGCAAGTTTTCAGGGCTTTGCTAAAATGATTTTGCATCCACTAACACGTTTTGTAAACCCGCTGCACAAAATTCCGTGGGGTGGGGGGAGATAAAATGTTCTGTTCATGGGTGGATTTGAACCAAAACGTGAGCGTGTTTGTCACTGCTTTAACAGATAGCACCGCAGGAGTCTGCTGGCTGGGCCAGCTACCCAGTTCTCTGTGTTTCTTGCATGTTGGGGACATGGTGATGTGATGGACACAGTCCCAGCTTGGCCTGTGTGGACTGGCTCTTTCTGTGTCTCATGTGGGTATAGCCCCTGATAGGTGGGCACGGAGAGTGTTTCCAAGAATGTTGTGGGCATGTTTGTGATTTTTTATAACTTTCCATATTTTCTGTGTTGTATGTTCCCCTCTCCTTTCCTGCACTGAGTCCACATTGGATACTGTGGCCAAACTAACCACATAGGCACAGTGTACCTTCCCCCCACCACACACCCCGCTATAGGATTGCTCTACTTGTTTACATTCCTGTTTTGTTAATTATGTCTGCATTGTTATCCTGTACTTTTTCATACTTCACCAGCCCACCATAAATAGAAGAAGCTGGTTTTATGAGGATAATATTTTGAGGAAAATCCCAATTCTTACCATGGATAAGGAAGGAGACTGTATGGCATCGCTTGAGCGGCCATTAGCAAACTCATGTGACTTCTCTCAAGGTGAATATTGTTAGCCTCTCTGAAAGAATTAAGTTCTGCATTCTTGAATTCCACACAGTTGCCACTGTGTATTATACATTTCCTACCTTGATCTGTGGAAAAAGATTCCTCTGCAGTTAGAAGGCTGTCTCCTAAAGATGAGTACGTGCCTATGGCTGGATGAAGTTATCCCTTTGGGCAACATGCATTAGCAAGTAAAGTGCTCTGGGATGAAAGTATGCTGTGGAGATTAAAGCATATTATCAGGGTACTGCATGATGCCAGAGTTCTAAATCTACATCCTTTGTAAGCAATTATAAACAATTGGCTTTGTTACAGATACTGCTCTGTAAGATACCTAGGCTATATGTTGTGCATAAAGTGCGATTATTGCTGCCGTTCTCTTTGGCTGTAAGATTGTGTTTGCTATTATTCTACTTCACAGATGGAGAGAACTGAATTCTTCCCTGGCTTTAAGATTGAGCTCTTTCTACATGTCTCAAGTACATTTGTGCTGTCTGTAAGAAAGGTTCATGTTGCATTTAAGGTTAGGGAAATGTGCAGGATCTTTCTGAAGGTTGTTTGTTTGTACATACGCATAACTAAATGGATTAAAATTTGCCATATTAGTCCCTGACCTTGTCTACCTTTCAGCTAGCAGCTTATATATCTCTCCATTAACTATCCTTTAATTCTACTGAGCATATTTCACAGTCTCAAAGCAAAGTATGAAAGAGAGAGAAATCAGCATTCATATTACCATGTTAAAATTCTACAAATGAGTAAGGGAAATGACATATTTTGTAGTGTTGTATTGACGAACTTGTTTCATATATTAAAAACTGGTCCTTGGACTCTCAATACACAATGAAAACTTAACTAATAATTTGAAAATGAGTGTTGTCATCATTGCTTTGTATTTAATATCCCTGTTTTCATTTTATTTTGAAGATGAAATCTAATGATTCTGCCCCGTTGTGTATTTTTAACTGTTTTGTTATCTGACAATTCCATTTTGCGTGTACTATGTAATGTTTCCCCTTTTTGCTCAAACATATAGTAGGTGAAACTGGTGCACAGAACACTGTCAGATGTACAAAGAACTCACAGTCTCTGTTAAGTCTTATGTGAAGTATACTAATAATAGCAAAAACATTTTCAAAAAGAATCCTTAATTGAATGGTATTGGTTTGAAAACTATAGTGGAGAAGGGAACAGGTCTATTGACTTGCATAATTTTCCAGCTGAGACCTACTTCAGGGCCAAACTAGACAAGATGCCATTCACATAATTGCATCAATGGCTGTTCAAAAGTAAATAGCAGACACAGGGTCAGGTCAGGACCCTGGCACATGGGGAATGGGGAGGAGCTTTAACTCCTCACCCCCTGCTGCATTATGAATTCAGGTCCCCCCCCCCTCACCCCAAGCTATGTGCACTGGAAGACAAGCTTCCATCAATACCAGTTCAAGCTTTTTTCCCCAAAGCAAATGACAGGTGCAGGACCCCAGTCCAGAGTGAAAGGATGAAAGCTTCCTTTCTTCTTTGTGGTCTCTGTGCATCACACATATGGGCTCTGTGCCTGCATGGAGACTCGTTTGGGAAACTTCCAAGCTGCATAGTTTTTTGGCGGAAATCCCTCCCCCACCGTCTCTGACATATATAGTGTGGGTTCCCGCCTTCCCCTCAGTTCCTTTTCGACCGCCTTAGTGTTACTTCGTGGGGAACTTCTTTCAACATTCTGTCTCACTGTATTTCTATCTTATCTAAACCTCATTTCTTCCTTCATCTTATTTTTCTTCTTTATCTTCAAAATAAGAGAGAGTGAGAGAGAGTGGAGAGAGAGAGAGAGAGAGAGAGAGAGACGGAGATTGTTGGTGGTGTTGGGGAGTGTCGTTCGCCTCAGCGGTGACACATCTTTTCTTCCTCGGCCTATGGCCCCAAAGCCTCCGTTTAGAAGGTGCACGGCCTATGGCAGTAAGGTGCTCTCTTCGGACGGCCACTCCTTATGTCTTCTTTGGAGGAATCCCACAAGGTTGAAGCTTGCCACCACTGCCAATTGCTATCAAAACAGGCTTGCAAGAACAGGTCTGATCGACTAAAACCAATCCGGTGGCAATGGGCCCTTCAGGCGGTCAACATGCCTAAGGCACAAACACCCAGGGACCAGCCCTCCTTGGCCCCTTCTACAAGTACAGAAGCAGTCATTGAGACCCAATCTTTCCCCCACCCACCACTGAGCTGGTGCGAGTAGACCCACCTACTCCGGGAAGGAGCTTGGCCATTCCAGTGGCAAAAAATCTCTCAAAACGGGCAAAACGCCCTAAACCAGCGGCTGATGCACCGGAAAGGAAGAGGAAAAAGAAATCCTCCAAACAACAGGAAAAAGAGTGGGATCTCCCACCTCCTCCTCCTTTACTGGATTCTCCTATTCGTGTTGTGCCCACCACACACATGACTTCTCTGGAACCGGCCTCTATGGTCTTGGAGGGTGAGTTGAGGGATACACCAACCCCACCATCCCATCTAAGACAGCCACGGGACAGAGATCCAGGTCTCCAACACTGTGTCATTATGACATCCAGTCACTTCAGGATCGACCCACGCTTTCCCCTCGACAGCCTTCTCGATACCGTCCGATCTCTGGATCGATACCGTCGGGATCATTGGATGGGACAATATGACCGTGATTACTCACATTCTCCATCCCGAGATCGGGACCATTTTTTGGCCTCGTTGTCTCTCCCCACTGACAACATTCGGATGCGGATTGGAGACTCCATAGGGACCATGATCTCTTCCTCGATCGCTCCCGCTACCTACCGGCTCCGTCACCATTGCATGCTCCCTTTCAGTCTGGGCAATGCTCCGGCTTTGACACCCAGGAGGTTTTTTGCCCTCCTCCTCTGGTACCATGGCACTCAACGTCCTTAGCGATACACCAAACCAGTTGGGACCATCAAGCCCCGCCACCTCCTGTTCCACCTCATGCCTCCGCTGTGGTTCAACGACCTACTCAACTGCAGGAATCTGGGGAGGACTGCCAGTCCGACTCCTCCTCGTATTCCTCGGTTTCTCCATCTATCTTATCACCGGACAATGTCATCGGGACACGAGATAGAGCCTCGCCTTCTGAAGACATGGGCCACTTCTCTGAAAGTGCTGAGAATGGCACAGTCCAACAACCTCCCCAACAGATTCATAATCTGGTATTCGATACCGTTGCAACGGGCCTGTCCACACTGGTGGCCATCCCGTTTCTTCCAGCCCTGCTGAGTGCAGTCCAACAAACGTGGAAAGCACCTTCGTCCAAGAGGCTGGAATCGATGTACAGGGTTCAAGAGACGGATGCGTCTTTCCTCTTCTCACATCCAAAACCAAACTCCATAATTGTGGAGTCTGCCCAAGGTCGCTCACAGAAAGCACATGCCTGTCAGGAGCGCCCTGGCGGCCTCTTTCAGTCTACTCCAATAGCTAACTCAAGACACAGACAAAAGGGTTCTTTTCAAGGCTTCAATCCTTTTACAACTTAATGACTCTTTCAGATGCTAATCACCAGCAACTAAGCAAGGAACAGCAGAGTAGCCTATGCTTCAGGTTAGGCAGTTGCTCTCTGTTTGAAGGAGAATCATGGGAAGACCCTGAACTTATGGGCTAGGGAGAGTTCCTCCCTCTTTCCCTTGGGTCCTCGGGACACGACCGTTGCTTGCGCACCAAACGAGCGCTACGCCTCCTTTCCACGCCCTCCAGCTGTCGTCGCTCCCAGCATCGGTGTCGAGCGTCCAGCAAGCCCCCCTCCCACACTCTCTCGCTGCCAGGCTCACTATCTCAGGAATGCTGGCAGGAGGAATCTCTGCCAGCTGCTGTGCCTGTGAGAGATAAGCACGCTCCTCTCCCACAGATTGCTGTTCCTCCTCAGAATCAGAACAGCTCTGGGGTTCTATCAGCTCAGTTTCCACCCTGACAATCCCTCACCTGTGGATAAGGGGGGTTGCAAACTTGATATCGTTGAACATTGTCTCTACTCCTCAGCGGCATTGGGGCTTAGAATTTCCAACTACCAGGCGATGATGGCCAGATATCAGCTCTTCCTCTGTGAGAAAACGGACTCCCTCATCGCATACCTCCCTGAGGATCAATGTGACTTAGCTAGAATGTTTCATGTGGAGGTATCCAAGCTCTCTCGTCAACAGATCAACACTGCCTGTCATCAAATGGAA
Organism: Heloderma suspectum; assembly: GCF_057233095.1. NCBI lineage: Eukaryota > Metazoa > Chordata > Lepidosauria > Squamata > Helodermatidae > Heloderma > Heloderma suspectum. Next base: position 140,767,177 of record NC_139458.1, read on the forward strand.
TGCAATGCTAAGAGCATGATGGGATCTGTTGTCCTAAGGTGGCATGCCTAGCTTTGCTCTGTGGGCCTAACTCCTGAAGCCCACTCGCGGATAGAAAATCTACCCTTCGACGGCGAGGGTTTATTCAATGCCAACATGGATGACCAGATGGACTCGGTGCAGAAAGCCAGAACGACTGCTTGTAAGATGGGCATCTCCATCAACAACAGCAACAGCATGCTCCATACCATCAGCGTTGCTGGTACTGAAACCAGACCTATCCACCTCAGCAATCTGGGGACTGGACACCCAGATTCCCACAGCAACAGCACCAGCAGAGAAAAAGCTACTCCTTCCCCAGGTTCCAACAAAAGACGAAGGGTGAGGGATTCTCTAAACATCATCAGCTCCGTTCCCCTCCGTACCGACAATTACAATCCACCTTTCGGAGACCTCCTGAGCCAATATTACCCGGCGTGGGCAAGAGTGACGTCGGACAACTGGGTGCTAGCTACTGTCCGACACAGATACAGAATAGAATTCAACACACCCCTGCCTTTGGGTCCAGTCCAGGTCACTCCGCCTTTGGAGGTCCTCCACAAAGAAACTCAATCTCTCTTACGAAAGGGCGCCATTCAACACGTTCATCCAAACGTTGGTATGGAGGGGTTCTTCTCCAGGTACTTCACAGTACCAAAACGGGATGGAGGCCCATTCTCAGCCTTCCCGACCTGAACAAGTTTGTCACTCCCAAGAAGTTCAGGATGACAACTCTAGCCACAATTCTCCCACTCCTACGGAAGGGCTCTTGGTTCGCCACAATCGATCTCGAAGACGCATATGTTCACGTAGCCATAGAATGCTCACACAGAAAGTTCCTCCACTTTGCGATTGGAGGAGAACTGTTCCAGTTCAACATCTTGCTGTTCGGCCTCTCAACAGCCCCATGTGTATTTACCAAGTGCATGGCTGTGGTCTGCGCTTACCTCCATCTTCAGGGAGTAGAAATCTACCCATATCTAGATGATTGGCTACTGGTGGCCTCCTCCCAAGAAGTTGTACTGTGCAATATCGTGATCGTCTTGGATCTTCTTCAGGCATTGGGACTATGAATCAACAAGGAGAAGTCTCACTTGACCCCCACTCAAACAGCTCAATTTATAGGGGCCATCCTTGATTCCAAATTGGGCTGGGCATACCTACTGATGACTCGTGTCACAAACCTCGTCATGCAAGCCACGTTGATATTCTCTGCCCACCGTGCCAGGGCACATGACGTCCAATACCTCCTAGGCCACATGGCAGCCACAGTATCGGTCATGGAATGGGTTCGGCTATGAATGAGACCACTTCAACACTGGTTCATCTGGAACTTTGACTTGACCCGCAACCCTCTCTTTGTCACACTCTCAATACCAGAGGTCGTTGCTCTCAGCTTGGACTGGTGGATGGACTCCAGGCATCTGACACAAGGGATGCCATTCCTTCCCTCTCCTCCATCCACGGTTCTCACCACAGACACCTCTCTCCTAGGTTGGGGACTGCATCATGGCCCCCTTCAAGCACAAAGTCTCTGGTCTTCCAAGGAAACACTATACCATATAAACCTCTTGGAGCTGTTGGCAGTTTGGAAAGCTCTCCGCACCTTCGAGCCGTACCTCCGACATCAACACATCCAGATCCTTATGGACAACACCACAGTTCTCTGGTACCTAAACAAGCAAGGCGGAACACACTCCTCCCGCCTCCTTTCTCTCACTCTACACCTTTACAACTGGGTTGTTGCCAAGAACATTCACTTGACTGCTCTCCATATAGCAGGACAAGACAACCTGTTGGCAGACTCTCTCAGCCACTTCCTCCGGTGCTCCCATGAATGGCAGCTGGCCATGACAGTCCTGCAACTAATTTTCAACCAGTGGGGCCGACCAGAGAACGACCCTTTCGCAACTCCAGCGAACAGGGCCTGTGGGCAATTCTGCTCCACAGCTAGGGATGTACGAAAGTCACTTACCTTTTCGCAGGGGTGCTTCGCGGTGGGGGGGAGGTGCTTCGCTTCTCCCCCTGAAGTTCAGGCGAGGGGGGGGAGGCGTCCCGCCTCGCCCGGCCGAAATTCAGGCTGGGGAGAAGCACCCCGGCTGCGAAACAAAGTGTAGAAAAAACACAAAACCCCGTGATAGGCTACGTAACAATTAACGTAGCCTATCACGGCTAGATTTCCAAAGTCAGCCGTGATAGGCTACGTAACGATTAATGTAGCCTATCACAGGTGACTTTGAAAAGAAAAGAAAAAAAAGCGCGTACGCAAATGGCGGCGCCCTATAGGCACCGCCATTTGCGTTCCTTATTTGGTCCCGGTAGTCTACATAAAGATTTACGTAGACTACACTGTAGTCTACATAAATCTTTACGTAGACTACCGGGACCAAATAAGGAACGCAAATGGCGGCGCCCATAGGGCGCCGCCATTTGCGTACGCACTTTTTTTTTTCTCCCCAAAGTCACCCGTGATAGGCTACGTAACGATTTACGTAGCCTATCACGGCTGACTTTGGAAATCTAGCCGTGATAGGCTACGTTAATCGTTACGTAGCCTATCACGGGGTTTTGGGTTTTTTTTTACACTTTGTAATGGTGGCGGCAGCAGCTGGTCAGAAGACCGGCTGCTGCCCCCGACGAAAGGCCGCCGAACCGCCGCCGGGAGGGACATTCGCCAAAGGTAAGTCCCATCCCGGGGGGGGGGCGGAGAATTTCACCGCCGATTTCGGGGGGCCGAATGTGTTGGCGCTCGGCCCCTCGAAGATTCAGGGAGAAATTCTCCGCCATCCCTAGAGTTGGAGTCAGCCACGGATCAATCTCAGCGATGCCTTTTTCCTAGAATGGAAGGATCGCCTGTTCTACCTTTTTCCTCCATTCCCACTCCTCACGAGGCTGATCTCCAAAATCAGACAGGACGCCACAAACTTCATCCTGATTGCCCCTTGGTGGCCCAGACAATCCTGGTTCACGATGCTGTTGAACCTAGAGCACGGACACCTCCTACTGCTACCGCGGATAGACAACTTGATTTCCCGGGACCAGGGCAGGATCCTTTACCCCGATCTCCATACTCTGAACCTCATGGTGTGGAGGATCCAAACACCCACCACTTTTCCCCACTGACAGTGCAGGTTGTATTTGATACGGCGAGGAAACCATCCACAAGCTGCTCGTACTCAGCAAAATAGTCTTCATTTGTTCGGTTCGTGACCAACAACAACTGTAACCCTAATGACTGTTGTCTAGTGGACGTATTATTTTTCCTCCAACATCTTATCAGCAAAGGCCTGAAGTACTCCTCCATCAGGGCGTATGCTTCAGCGATTTCTGCTATGATGGGCAACATTGACGGGTGCTCCATATTCAGCCACCCCTTATGCAAGCAATTCCTGCGAGTACTCAGAAACTTGGCTCCTCCACTGAGAGGCTTTGTTCCTCAGTGGGACCTAATCCTGGTGCTTAACATCCTCACGTTGGTAATGTTCAAACCACTTGCTACAGTGGACTTGAGGCTGCTCTCTTGGAAGGTCGCCTTCCTGATAGCCATAACGACATTGAGGAGAGCACGCGAACTCTCTGCATTGCGAACAGACTCACCTTACACTGTATTTCACAAGGAAAAGGTGGTCCTGCGGCCAAACTTAGCATTCCTCCCGAAGGTGGTCATGGACTTCCATCTTAATGAACAAATCGTGCTCCCTGCCTTCTTTTCATCCCCAACTTCTGATTTGGAATGACGGCTACGCATTCTAGATGTCCGGAGAGCACTGGCCTTCTATAAGTCACAGACCAAGCCTCTCTGCAAGTCTCAACGGCCCTTCCTATGCTATGGGGGACCCAATAAAGGCTCTCCAGTCTCCTCTCAGAGGCTGGCATCCTGGATCGTACACACCATTCGACTGGCATACAAGGTCACCACGAGACCCCTACCGACTTGAATCCAAGCGCATTCAACAAGGGGAGTGTTGACTTCTACTGCCTTTGCAAGAGGGGTTCCCAGCATAAACTTGTGTAAGGCAGCCACCCGATATAAGCCTTCTACCTTTATTAAGCCCTACAGATTGGATGTCCGAGCTCGAGTGGACTGTGCCTTTGGCAGTGCTGTGCTTTCATCGGTACTATACTGAGACACCGACCGATCTCTGGTAAGTTAACTTGTTACTTGCCCATATGTGTGATGCACAGAAACCATGAAGAAGAAAGTCAGGGTGCTTACCTGTAACTGTAGTTCTTCAAGTGGTCATCTGTGCATTCACACAACCCCCACCCCCGTCCCCACTTCGGTGTCACCTCGACTGTTGGTGCCGAGGTGTTCTTCTCCTTGGTCTGGGACTACTTGTGGTCTCAAGGAACTGAGGGGAAGGCGGGAACCCACGTTATATATGCCAGAGATGGTGGGGGAGGGGTTCCTGCCAAAAAACTATGCAGCTTGGAAGTTTCCCGAATGAGTCTCCGCGCAGGCACAGAGCCCATATGTGTGAATGCACAGGTGACCACTCGAAGAACTATAGTTAAAGGTAAGCAACCTGACTTTCCCCTCCATGGCAGGGCACTGATCTAGATTGCCCGCTCCCAAACCTGCTGTTTACTTTTCAAAAGCTGTTCATGTAATTACTAATTGTGTGAATGGTTTTGTGTCTAGTTTGGCCTTAAGTCTCTCACCAGTTTCAGAATGGTTTATCATGACATGAATAAGCTACAGAGAGCCTTAGGCTCACACATTCCCCGCTCCCCTCCTCTACTCTAGTGCAGCCACAAGGAGGCGATTGGAAGCTTTTTGCCTCCATTTTTTTTTTATTAACCACAGATTAGTTTTAAGTCTGAACCCAACAAACTGTGATTAATTTTAACTGTGGTTTGTTTGAAACAAACCATCTTCATAACCTGTGGTCTGAAGCTAGCTTGTTTCAAACAAACCATTGTTAAGCTTAACCACAGTTTGTTGGGTTTGAATGAAACAACAATCTATGGTTAATCAAAAACAGGTGAGAGCTTCTGATCTCCTCATGGCTGAGCTGGAGCTGGGGAAGCACATGAGCCCAAGACTTCTGTGTGTTCCAAAAAAGACTCCACACACAGTGTTATAAACCGGAGGGCTCAAAAACACAAGCCTGAAGCAGAGTTTCTCCTAATCCAAGGGAAGAGAGAGGAGGAATCTGAACGCTGAATTGTACTTAAGGAGACTGTAGACTGTCAATTCAGTATGCCTGAATACAACGCAGATGCAACTTGGAGCAAGTATGTATTTTGTGTGCCTCTTCCCCCACCCCACACCCCAGCCTTTCTTATGTATTCTTGCTGCTCAAACAAAGGGATAAGTCCCCCTTAGAAAAGAGCAGAAGAGAAGCCGCTCTAGAGGGGGATCTTAACAATGGAATGAGAAGCATGTTAGAGTATTATCTGAATTTTCATAGAATCAGTTTTGGTCCATCAAGGACACATGAAGCAAGAAAAGCTGAGAGTACTGTACCTTTAAAATCTGGTTTTCTGGAGTTACACGGTGCACGGTTACACTTCCGGGTGGGGTTGGGGATGTAGAACTTAACATTGTCAAACTGGCAGGGGCTGCTCAACCAATGACAGAGGCTTATTTCCCAGCCCATGTCCAGGCTCTTCCCTGCTACTACATTATTATGAATGGAGAACAACTAACTTTTCCCCATGTGCACAGATTTCCCTGAAGAAGCCAAAATCCCTGATTCTCCAGTGCAGCATCTGAAGGCTCCCTATGAGAGCACCCCCCCATTTTGCCGCATTCCAGAAATCTGCCACGGAGTTATTGCTCCCATGCCATTTTTCCCCATGTGCACGCTTTTGCCTTGAGAAGCCAAAATCCCTGGTTTCCGAGTGCAGTATCTGAAGGATCCCCCTGAGAGCAGCCGTCCCAATTTTGCCCCATTCCAGCAAACTGCTACGGAGTTACTGCTTCCACCCCCACCTTTCTCCTTCTCTGGGCACTTTCTCCCTGCTTGCAATGACAGGCTCCCGAGACCTCACCAGGTCAGAGAATCAACTTTACATAACATCAAAGAAGTGACTTTGAGCATTGAGCAGGGGGTTGGACTCGATGGCCTTGTAGGCCCCTTCCAACCCTACTATTCTATGATTCTATGACTTTACACAATATCGGAGATGCGATTTAACCCAACAATGGAGAAGCAAAGTAATGCAAGCATCAGAGAAGTACATCATCACCGAGGTGAATTACCGGCGAAATGGGAGTGCAGGGTGATTCTGAAAGCTGGAAAGGCTCACAGCCAGGTGAAAGACACACTCCTGGGCAGGACAGTCTTGCCGAAATAAATGTGAAGGATAGGGGCACACAACACCAGAAGCACAGAGAACCTGAAATAAAGAAAAGAAAAGGAGTAAAAGTAGTCTCAGGAATCTGGCTTTTCCACCAGAATCTCCTGGATGGCTGCATATTGGCCACAATGTCATCTGCCACAAACAGCCTTGAAATGATCCCAATTTGCAGCAAATCCCCTGTGAGGATAGCCCGCAGCTCTCTCTGAGGCAGGGAGAAGCAGGATATGAACTTGGAAGAGGAATATAATTTTCCTAATTTCAGCTGTAGCTTTTTTTTCTCTTTCGAGTGAGTTGCCCTAGGAAGCATTCATTGACTACTGTAGTAGAGTGGTTTTTTGGATCTACCATCAGCCTCCTAAGTCCCCCAAGTAAATCTAGGTTGCTCATCCTTCACCTGGGGAACTCTTTTGAGCTGCGGCCATGTCCATATCCCTTAAAAGTCCCACACTGGTTGACATGAACCTCAGAAATGAGGATGGCCAAATAAATGGGGACTCTTAATGAGTTTGAAGATGCTACCAGTGAATTAAGACGTTTGCCCATTTCAATGCCTTAGGCGCTCCACCTCTGACACGTATACTACTCCATAAAACATACTTTCAGCTGTACATGGAAAGATGTGATGCCAGCTCACAAAAGCTCCTACTCATGATGGCTTTAAATATTACAGAAAAGCAGAGGGAAAGAAAGCACAAATAATCCAAGCTGCCTGTGTCTTCTCTGCTTTTGTGGAACATCCAAAGCTACCCTCAGTCCTTGTATACTTGGCATGAAACCATGAATGCAGATGCTGAATCCTGTTATCTGATGGGACATATTAGGCTCAAGTATTGTCTGAAGGGCCCTTAATGATCATGTGATAGCTAAATTTTATTTATTTATTTATTTAAAAATATTGCTCCCAAACCATTTAAGGCTTTAAAGGTCAAAACCAGCACTTTGAACTGGGCTCAGAAATGTACCAGTAACCAGTGCAGCTGGTGCGGTATAGGTGTTATATGATCGAATACTCGGGCAGCCACATTCTGCACAAGCTGGAGTTTCTGAACCGTCTTCAAAGGCAGTCCTACGTAGAGCACATTACAGTAGTCCAGCCTGGGGCAGAGTTCATCCTCTCCAGATAGGGCCACAGCTGGCGTACCAGCCTAAGCCGGTAAAAAGCATTCCTGGACACCGCAGCCACCTGAGCTTCCCCAGTTATCTCAGAGTCCAGGACGACTCCCAAACTGCACACTTGGTTTTTCGGGGGGGGAGTGCAACCCCATCTAAGACCAGTTGTAAACCTCTATCTGAAGTAGTTGGTTTCCCAGTCCACAGTACCTCCATCTCGTCTGGATTAAGTTTCAGCTTATTCACCCTCATCCATCCCAAAACAGCCTCCAGACACTGGTTCAAGAGTTCCACAGCCTCCCTGGGATGTGCAGATGGAAATGAAAGGTAGAGCTGAGTATCATCCACATACTGATGACATTTCAGCCCAAACCTCCTGATGAATTCCCCCAGTGGTTTCATGTAGATGTTAAAAAGTATCGGGGACAAGATAGAACCTTGTAGCACCCCACAGGCTAATGGCCATGGGGTTGAACTGAAGTCCCCCAGCACTACCTTCTGAGATTGCCTCCAGAAAGGACCGGAACCACTTTAAAACTGTGCCTCCCCGAGCCCAATCCAGACAAACGATCCAGAAGGATACCATGGTCGATGGTATTGGAAGCCACTGAGAGGTCCAGAAGAACCAACAGGGTTGCACTCCCCCTGACCATTCCCTGGCATAAGTCATCAATCAACCAGGGCGACTAAGGCTGTTTCATCCCATAACCAGGGCAGAAACCTGATTGGAATGGATCTAAATAATCGGTTTCATCCAAAACTGCTTGGAGTTGCTACTTTAATTATGTGGTAAAAACTGAGCCTGGGGTTAAAAAAAAATTATAGTAAGCTGTGTGTGTGTGTGTGTGTGTGTGTGTGTGTGATTTTCATCAGGATTGTAGCATGCATGGAGGGAGGGTTTTTTTACTCTTTCCTCTCCTGCCATGATCCGAACAAAAATCGCCTTCCCCTCTGCATGGCTCATACCTCCACAAATGTAACCAAGAGTGTTTTCAGGTATCAGGCTTAAAGCAACTTTTCCTTCAGTTCAGTTTGTAATATAAATGTAAAACCTACATTGAACAGAATGTTCAATTACATTACACTTTCCCCTATTTTCCTATCTACATTAGCAATGATAGGACATTTACATAAATAGCATGAGAGGGGATGAAAGGCAACAACCCTTGCATGTGGGAAAAGAGGGATTTCCAGCTCCTATTCAGATATCTGTCTATGTAGTTCAACCCTTGGTACTGTATGAATCCCCCAGAATTCATGGGTATATACACTCAGCCACTCCTGTCTTGGAGAAGATGCAGTGTCTGTTCAACTCACCTGTGCTTGGTTCTGGAGGGGATGCACATCAGGCTCCATCAGTGGTGCCAGATGATATCCAGATAATTGGATCTATCTCAGAGATGGAAACCAGCCAGCATATTCCTCTCCACCTGGGCCCTTGAAAGACTTGTGTCTGAGAATGATGACTCAGTCTTGCAACTCCCATTTGCCTTGTTGCCCCTCTCCTGGATATAGAAATCTTCACCAAGATGGTGGTCACCTACGGAGCACCACCGCTGTCATAATGATGGTTGTTGGGATTTGAGTATGAGAGACTGATCTTGATATGACACTCTAGGTCCCCTTCCTACTACTAAGATAATTGATCTCCATTCTACTGAAGTTGTGATTCTTGTCATGGGGGCACTTATTGGGTCTGGGCACTGAGCAGAACCACCGTTATGTGATGACAGTGATGTCTTCTCCGTCTCCTCAACTAAACTCTGAAGCCACAAGTGATATCAGCGCTTTCCATGCTACGTATCCTGCCTACAGTATCAAACCCTTCTTACCTCTGCAACTGGTGGACTTACTACATATTCATCAGTACCAATATCCTTGAGCTTGATGGCTGTGACTCTTTTGGTAACATCAAGATCCCTCAGGACGTGAGGCTTACTCTGACCCACCAGGTTTGTCACTCGCTTCATGAGTAGGCCTCTTCAGCCAACCTGCTTTAGGGAATCAGATTCTCACTACCAACACCCTTGGTCACAGTCACTACTGATGCATCCAGAACCAGCTCAGGGTGCACTATGAAGGCCTGCAGATCAATGTGCATAGCCACCAATGGAGCTGCAGTTGCACATCAACATTCTTGAACTTCTAACAGTTGTAAAGGTATTTTGGAGGCTGAGCATTCTCTCCACAGTAGGGTAGTCCTGGTATTGACAAAGTGGCCACCATATTCTACATCAACAAACAGGGCAGGACAAGGTCCAGAACCATGCTGTCCCTTGCTTTCCAACTCTGGGATTGGTGCATGCCCCGACATGTAATACCATTGGTGGTCCATCTGGACAGGGAAGACAACTATAGGGGACATGCTCAGCTGGTCAACAACCTTCTTGCATAAGTGGATGCTAGCTCCATGGGCAATTCAGAGCCTCTTTTACTGATTGGGGAGTCTAGCCCTTGACCTGTTTGCCACCTCAGACAGCAAACAGTGCTGCTTGTTCTGCTGAGTAGGAGTGGGAGAATCATCCTTGTGGTATGCCTTCCTTTACAGGTGGATAGGACAGTTCATTTATTTATTACAATTATTTATATCCCACCTTTTAGGATACAAATCCTTCTAGGGCAGCTTACAAGTTACATAAAGACATATTAATTAAATCACAACAAACAGTATTAAATATTAGGATTGTTCCTTCAGGGCAGTTGATAGTTGAAGGCCTTATAGGAGGAGGGAGGGGCAGTTCAGCTGTAGCAGACTCTGAGGTGGTCTTTGCCTGCCTGTGTGCCTGCCTGCCTCTCTCCCACTTATACCACTCATCCCCAGCATAGTAACCAAGATTAACTACATCTTGCGCATCCCGAGGTGACCAAGACAGCCTTGAATTGGGATCCTGCTCTCCCTCTTCAGTTGGGACAATTACTGCCTGCTGAGTTTGGCGGGTTTCCTGTTTTGTGACCAAGGCAGATTGCTCCATCCCAAAGTTCTTAGCCTCCAGCTGACTGCATGACACATCTGTCCCGTCCATCTTTCTTGGAGGAGGTAAAACCAGGTGTGGGAGGCCGATCATAGGTTATCAATGCAGGCCTCTTATGCTGAAAAATAGTCCCTGGAGTATGCAATGGAACATGAATTTAATGCATGGACCTGGCCAGCATCTGATGTCCTTACCTTCCTGCTGTCCCTTAAGGATGTGGGCTGGCAGTTTCATCTGTTAAGGTTTACTTAGCTGGTATTTAGGCTTTCTATTGTGCTCTGACAATTTTCCAGTTCTTTGGATCACAGCCATTTGTATGGGCAGCACTTAGTTGGGTCCAGGTGGCGAAGGCAACAAATTAGACACACAGACTAAGCTGGGATAATAAATTGGCCAAAACTTGACTTTTGTTTGAATAGGCTTGGTGGTGGCATAGGGTGTAGATGTTGTCATTGGCCAGCCTGCCTGCTGTCCGATTCCCCCTTCCTGCCCTACATGCTAGGAGCACTGGTGGTGGATGGCAGGGCCAGGGCCTTACCATGGTGCAGACTACTAATGTAAATCCCTTTCCTCCACCCTGGGCATGGCCAGCTTGCAGCTAGGGATGTACGAAAATTCTGCCACGGATCTCGGGGAGGCCGAATGCCAGCGCATTCAGCCCCGCGAAATCGGTGGCGGAACGGCCTGCCCCCCCCGCCCCCCCTGGGACGAGACTTACCTTGGGCAGATCTTCCTGGCGGCAGCGGTTCGGTGGCGGTGCAGCGGCGGCCGGTCTTCCGACTGGCTGCCGCTACCACCATTTCCAGTTTTAAAAAAAAAAGTCATAGGCTACGTAAAGATTTATGTAGCCTATCACAGCTGACTTAAAAAACAAAACAAAAAACACGTGTACGAGAATGGCGGTGGCCACGGCCGCCGCCATTTGTGTTCCTTATTTTGGCACGTCTTAGTCTACGTAAACATTTACATAGACTAAGACAGCGAAAATAAGGGGAACGCAAATAGCGTAGCATCTACGCTATTTGCGATCCCCTTATTTTCGCCATCTTAGTCTACGTAAATGTTTACGTAGACTAAGACGTGCCAAAATAAGGGCCGCAAATGGCGGCGGCTGTGGCCGCCGCCATTCACGTATGCGCGTTGTTTTGTTTTTTAAGTCAGCTGTGATAGGCTACGTAAACATTTACATGGCCTATCACAGCTGACTGCAGGGACGCAAACGGCGGCGGCTACGTCCGCCGCCATTTGCGTCCCTGCTAGCCAGCAGCCAGATGTCCGGCTGCTGGCGGAGCCGGCCGGCGGCTCCACAGAATCCCTGCGGAGCACAGCCGGCCGGCCAGGATTCCGGGGGGGAGGAACGGAGCGCCTCCCCCCCCAGCGAGGATTCCGGGGGGAGGGATGGAACGCCTCCCCCCCAACCATAAACATAATCCGCGAAAGGTAAGTACCTTTTGTACATCCCTACTTGCAGCTCCCATTCTGGTCTGGTCTTGGTGCCATGTCCCCGAGATCTTTTATGGGAAACCCCACCATGGGGGAGCAGGGAGCCCAATCCTGTTCCCCCTCACCAATAGATCCAGTCTAATGCCTATCATGCCTACATAGTTGTGACAGGCGTTATAAAATGAAGCATCCACAAAGAATTTACTGACAGTCTAGGTCAATTTATTTACAATGGAATTAATCTTGCAGTGAGGAAGGCAAAAGACCTTGTGCCATCTTTGCCAACTGGTATGCAGGTAAAATTCCTTCCCAGCCCCATTAACTGGTGACTACGTCTGCCACTGCAAGACATACTGCTACCCTGAGTGGGTGGGGAAGTCAGCAACTGCTATGCTGCAACCATGTCAGAGCCCCGCTTTTCTGGGCCTCAAGTTGAACTGGAGTGAGAATGAAGGAGAGAGATCTCACTCCGGTTGGTCTGGACCTTTGCCCCACCCCTGTCGAGCTCATCAGAGCGCCGATTGACTCAGCAGGCCTAACCCTGGGAAGATGCTGGCCTCGAGGCTGAGCAGCTGCTCCTTGCCAGCCTTTCCTCCCTTGGCTACTGGCCTGCCTGCCTGCACAAATCACATCTTCCCAGTAAGCAGGGAACTTGGCTTGCTTAAAAATAGTTTAGATTTGCATGTGTGTATGTGTGTGCGTGTGTTCAATTATATTTAAATATATTTAAGCAAATGTGGAGGTTTTATTACTTTTTGCTGAAAACTCCATAGTAGAACAGAATAATTCCAGGGTCGTATTGGAAAATTGTTTCTGTAAAACTTAAGGAAGCCTAAAATATTGTAATAATTCAACTTTAAGCATCTTGTAAAAGAAAATATTCAAAAGAACAATTCATTTGAATGTTTATGTGCACGTTTCTACATTTCCCATAAATGTGTTCTTTAAAAAAGCCAACCTCATAAATTTACATTTGAAGATATTCATCCTTCATAACAGGCCAACAAGAAATACAACCGGCAGTTGTATGTGCTGCCCATCAGTAGTTGTAAATAACACTTGTGTTCTATTCTTAAACTGGTATGTCTTCTCCTCTTATGGCTGTTTCATACATTACCATTTTTCCCACATGGAGAAATTTTCCCACAAAATTGCTCGTGGTCTAAGAAACATGTACTCACACTTTGCAATAGGGTGTTTCCACCAGAGAGTTCCTAGCATTACCATTAGAAAGTATTGTGCAGCTATTCCATCTTTTAATCCTTAATGGATTAATGGAAGAAGCAATGAGAAAACATGGGAGGGTTACAAATGGAAGAGTCTGGATCCCCATAAAATTCCATGTTTGAGACAAGGTAACTGTAGGATAAAAGTCTCATCTGGAAATGCCTGTAGCTTCAGTCCTCTTCTTCTGCAGGTTGGGTGCAACATTGAAGCTGGGGTCAGTACTATACAAATGTTTAAGATATTTGCTTTTAAATTCTAAACTATTAATTTTGACAGCAACCAACCTCTTGCAAAGCTTATCTTAAGCTGCGGAATCAAATCCTGTCTATGTTAAACAAAAGTGAAACTAGCTGAATTCAGGAATTATCAAAACTTCTTGGTAGACTTGCTGTGCTCTGCTTATAAATGATAGACATTTCATTAATTCATTTTAAACAGAGCCAGCCTTTAGCAAGTCCAATCCTGTGCATATTTACTCATCAGTAGGGGATTTCTCTTTATGATTTGTGCACTGACACATGCTCCAATCCTCAGTTACCTCTGATCTTGTCTTCCACTGTGCATCCTGTATCTCTCAACCTTGTTCCTCCCATATACAGAGAACTGGTGTGGTGTAATGGTTGGATTGGGATTCGGGAGATCCAGTGTTTTAGTCCCCACTCAGCCATGAAGCTCACAGGGTTAATTTGGGCCAGTCATGGATTCTCAGACTAGCCTACCTTACACAGTCGTTGTGAGGGTAAAATGGAGAAGAGGGCCATGTGAGCTGCCTTAAATTCCTTGCAAGGGGAAAAAGGGCAGGATATAAATCTAATAATAAATAAATTTCATGACTACTAATGGTGTTCAACCCCTGCTCCAAGTATTTAAGGAACTAAGGGTTCAGTCCACAGTTAGGTGCCCTACTACTCTTGTGCTGCCTCAAACCTGCAGAGAAGGAGGACTGGGGCTAAAAGACCATGGCAAAGTATGGGTGCATGGAACCAAAAGTTGTAAGCGAGCATAAAGTGTTGTGAGATTGTACAACAACTTTACTGTAGAAGTAAATGCATGAGCCTTATCTTGCTATGTCCATGACTTTTAGAGAACGTGTGAATTTTTAAGAGCCTTAACTCTTCTCTTAAACTTAAGGGGGTGTCTTAGGATATTTATTTCAGAGGCTTGCTTTCATAATACATGTCAGGAGTGCCCTAGCTGCCTCTTAAAGCCCCCTCCAGTAGCCCAAACAAGACGCAGACAAAAGGGTTTCTCTCCAAGGCTTTATTCCTTTACAACTTAATTAACATCTTTCAGATGCTAACTGCCAGTGACTAAGCAAGGAACTGCAAAGGGTACCCTAACAGAGTAACCTAAGCTCCATCTACACAGTTGGTCCCCGTTTTGAGGAGAACAGCGGGAAAGCTCTGAAACTTATGGGCTAGGAAGGGAGGCTCTCCCCCTTACCCGTAGGGCATCGGGGCGCAGCCGCTGCCGAAGCGCCAAGCGGGCTGAGCGCCTCCTCTCGGCGCCCTCCACCTTGCACCTCTCTCTGCGCCGGCGCCTTGTGTCTAGCAACAACCGATCTCCCGCGCTTTCGCTGCCAGGGTCACTATCTCTCTCAGGAATGTGAGCAGGGGGGGCCTCTCCCTGCAGCTGCGCTTCTGAAAGACAAGCGGGCTCCTCTCCCACGCGTTGTAACTCTTCCTCAGAATCAGAGCTGCTTTCGGGCTCTATGGGCTCAGTTCCAACCCTGACAATACACTTGTCTATTCCTTGCACTGTGCATTATAGTCATGACTACTCCGGTTAGTCATGGTGCACTAACAGCTTGTCAGCAATTTCTGATTAGGCATTTTCATCAGATGTGTGTGCACCAAACAGTAAGATAGAGTAGCAGTGCAACTCTGTTTGGGAACAGATAACAGATTTTTTGCATTATGGTGCATTATCCTGGCTTCACACTAATGCAGTGGGAAGGTCTCTGTGACTTAGTCTGCTAGAAGGTCAGCTCTCCCCCAACCTTATCTGGGCTGATTGTTTAAAAACTTAGAAACATTTCATCCATCAACTGTTTAAGAAACAAAACAAAACTGGATAAAAAACTCTCTGAACAATCTGCAAAAATAAACCTGGTGTTTCATAATTCAGGGCCAGAAAAGATAGTCTGACCATAAAGATTTAGGTTGCAATCTTATACACACAGGTTGGATCCAGACTAAGTTAGTTGCGCTTACATCCCACTGAAATCAATGTAAAATGTTAGTCATGTCTAACTAACATGATGTGACTAACATTAAAATTGATTTCAGTGGGACCTAAGTGTGACTACCTTAGTCTGGATCCAATCGATTTACTTGGGAATAAATCTCATTGAATTTACTGGAACTTCCTTTTGAGCAAACATTAATAGGATTGCGCTGGCTGTCTCAGTTCATGGCATGCCAAGGCTGTGGAATTTTTTCCTCTGTAGAACCTTTTAAGGGAAAGTATCAGATGAAGACTTAAAGGCATCAATAGATGGTAAGCATTTTCTTGTTTGAGCATCTATATTACTGAGAATTCATATTTTTGTTGAAAATAGATTTTGTCTAACAGTCAACAGTTAATTCTTGGGATTATAAAACTGAAAACATAGGTTCTCTATTGGGGTTTTTCACATGCAATTATTCTCAATAAGTAACATTTTATATAGCATTTCAACTATGCAAAGAGTGATTTAATTAAAAAAAAGGTGTCCAACCATAGCCATTACATCAGGCTGCAGCAAAGGGAGTGAAGGAAGGCAGGGCCACCATCAGCTGTACTGAGTTGGAAGCTCCTCCCACCTCCAAGTGTTATCTGTGTCAGGAGCGCCCTAGCTGCCCCTTGCAGTCCCCACCAATAGCCAACTCAGGACACAGATGATGAGGAATTCTTTCCGAGACTTTATTCCTTTATTACTTTATGACTCTTTCAGAATACTAATCGCTAGCGCCAAAGCAAGGAACAGCACTGGGGAAAGATAGCAGAGTAGCCTAAGCTCCAGGTAAGGCAATTGGTCCCCGTTTGAAGGAGAATCACGGGAAGACCCTGAACTTATGGGCTAGGGAGAGATCCTCCCTCTTTCCCTTGGATCCTCGGGACGTGACAGTTGTTTGCGCACCAAACGAGCGCTATGCCTCCTTTCCGCGCCCTCCATCTGTCGTCGCTCCCTGCGTCTGCGCCGAGCGTCCAGCAAGCCCCCCTCCAGCGCTCTCTCACTGCCAGGGTCACTATCTATCCCAGGAATGCTGTCAGGAGGAATCTCTGCCAGCTGCTGTGCTTGTGAGAGAGGAGCGAGCTCCTCTCTCACAGGTTGCTGTTCCTCCTCAGAATCAGAACTGCTCTGGGGCTATATTGGCCCAGTTTCCACCCTGACAATCTGGCATCAGCTGTTACTTAGCCACCAAGGAACACCTCCTGGCCACTGAGAGACCATAGGGGCAGCAGGAGGGGATTTTGCCATTTCCCCCTGAGTTTTCTGATTGCTGCCATGGCAGGGACAGCCACCAGCCAGCCACTAAGAAGACCTCCATGACGAGGCTAGAGCTTTTGGCTTCTGACTGTTGAATCTCGATTCAGTGCTGGTGGCCAGAGCAACTGTGAGCTGCTAGGAACCACTGCAGCAGCTGGTTCATCAGGGAAGCCAGGGGAAGGATTGTTATTGCTATCGTCATCTCCCCTGGGCTTCCTGGACACTGCCATGGTGAAGATCAGCAGAAGACCAATTTTTACTAGCTGACCACTGAGACAATTTCTGGGGTGCTTGTAACTGTATTTTCATGTATTATTAATCTTGTATGCCACCTTGTGACAGCAATGTGCCCTGAAAGGTTGGTTAAAAATATTCTAAATAAAGAAATACATAATACCAATTTTTGCCATTGGGTTTGGTTTTGCTCTTTTTTGGTCCCAGCCAATGGAAAGTGGGGGGGGGGGGATGTCCCATGGGATTTTTCAAACAAAAACTG
The DNA here is from genome assembly GCF_057233095.1 of Heloderma suspectum. Taxonomy (NCBI): domain Eukaryota; kingdom Metazoa; phylum Chordata; class Lepidosauria; order Squamata; family Helodermatidae; genus Heloderma; species Heloderma suspectum. The sequence goes on from NC_139458.1 coordinate 140,784,224, forward strand.
ATCCAGGGGAAGCAGGTTTTAGTACCCTTCTTTTGATACCACACACATGGATCTGTTTTGGGACATTTTACTACCCCGAGATACACTGGAATTTGGCTTGCGATAGTAAAATGTCCCCAAAACTGTTTGTGTTGCATTTATGCTGTTTTTGAGGGGTTTAATATTCCATTTTGTATTGAAATGGTAGCCAAAGATCTCAAGTCTAAAATTAGCATACCAGAATTTTCATATAGTCAAGTCACAAACACATTGCCGCTAATGAGAACCATTGTGATGATGTAACAACCAGATGTTGGACTTATTGGAAAATCCACGTTCAGATCCCCCCTCAGCCATTAGCTTATGTGGTGACATTGGGCCAGTCACACACACTCAGCCTGAGTGTATATAGTTCTTTGAGCTACTTCTAGGTAAGATGGGATAGAAATTAAATAAAATAATTTTTAACCCCAAACCATTACTCTTCTCAACACACAGTCTCCACAGATTCTCAATCCCCCATATCTTCTGATTCTGCAGTCTCTAACAGGACTCTATAGCCTTTACTGCCAGTATTTCTTGCTTCCTCACAGCCTCTGGTAAGGCTGATGCCCCTTCCTACATAGCCTCCCCTGCCATCCCAAGGTGATCGGGTTGCACCTGTTGCTGCTGCAACCTTCTTGGCTGATGCTGCCTTAGTTCCGGCATGCATGCAGGAAGTGGGTTCAGAGAGAAGCTCCAAGTGTGCTTCTAGCGAATGGCTGCCCTAGGCACAGACATTTTGTTTGTGTTCTTTTGAAATTTTGCAGGGAACTCACCAAGGGGTGCCTCTATGTTGTATGTCATATTCATGCAAATTTCCCACAAAATTATAGTAAAAGTAGGACATCCCTTTAAAAAAAAAAATAGCCCTCTACCTTTAAAGACCTGTGGCACAGCCCCGCCCCTGCACCTATTTGTCTTAAAAATGGCAAGCTTCATCCTCCTACTGTGCCATAAGATTTCATCCAATTGTGTAAATAAAACAAAGTTATAGCCATTTGTTGATTTCCCCACTATAGTCAATGGGGAAGACATCTGAAACATTAGAATATGAACTTACTTGAGAACATACGGGCCATGCTGGAACATAACAGAGGCCTATCTAATCCAGTGTTCTGTTCCCACAGCGGCCAACCAGATGCCTATGGAAAGCCCACAAGTAGGACATGAGTGCAATAGCATCCTCCTGCTTGGTACTGATAGCCATATTGTGGGGCTCCACTTTGGATCTGAACCAAAGCTACCCACTCTCTGAATTGCCAAAGTGGGTTCCAAAGCACCCTCCACCCTTGTACACTCATAGTATATTTCTGCTGGGTTTTTAGAATACATCCCAAAACTATTCCAGATTGTGCCCATGTGGCAGTGGGACGGTGGAGGACTTACTTCATTATTTGTTTAAGTGTCCTGTTTCCTTTGCAGTTTGAATGAAGATTTAGATCCTGCTCTTACTGGGGAAAATGCTTTGTTTGATTTGGAGAAAATCATTTTTTTTGTTTGTTTCCATCTCATAATAAAGTGATTCCCTCAGCAGTGGAGGATTTTGCTCTTATAGCAACTAAAGTTCGAGCCAATTTTTTTACTCTCTATAAGGTAGGATATCCTAATGATGGCAGCCAGCACCACCAGTTCCTGGTGCTCACATGGCCCCTATCCCCAGCAGTGGCAATGCTGTGCTTCCGGGGCAAGCCCCCAAATGACTGGAAGCACAAGTTTCTGGAAGGTGCAAACTGCCCCTTCCAGAAACTTGCATTTCCAGTTGTTCGGGGGCTTGCCCACGAAAATGTGGCATTGCTGCTGGTGGTGGTAGGGGCTGCCCACGTACTGCCAGGGCCGCCCACGAGCGCATCAGGAATCAGCGGTGCTGGCCGCCAGCCGTAGGACATTGTTGGATCCTACCCTATGAGGAGTGATAAGTACGTTTTATTGAAAAGTAAATAAGTGGTAAGTTTATTATGAGCTGTTGTTACTGATGTGTTTTTATTGTATTGTTTTTATCATATTCTTAGTTTATTTTTGTTTTGTTTAGTTGTAACCAATGGTTGTAACAATAAGTTTTATTCATTCATTCTTTCACAATACCAATCTTGCTGTGGACAAGCATTTTGAGGCTTCTTTAGTTTTGTTTTGTTTTGGTCAATCTTCATTAAGAGATGACAAGGCAGTTGTGAACTCTGCAATGTGCAGCTTAGCAGAATAATGTATTTTATTGTTACTGAAAGCGGAATAAATTTGAAAACTGATTTTAGATGAGCCAGCACAAGTTGTGAGTGCCTAATGCTATTTATCTGCATTCAGAAATGCATTGAGTTAAAAAGAGATACTTCAGGTGCCAACATGGAAAAGCCGTCATACTAATGTGATTGTGTTGATGGTTGTCAGGAGGTGTAGAGGGAGTTTAAACTTCCAGGAATAGCTGACAACTGTTTAAAATAACAATCATAAAATCCTATGATCCAGGGATATTGAGCCGGATGCAGTTCACAAATTTTATTGAGCTTGTGTCAAAACAGAAATGGCACACAAAAATGTTGTAAGTGCCTGATGTTTTCCTGCCATTACTGTGATTATATAAAGCAAAGCAGAATCCTGCACACTGGTACCCACACATGTTTAATTGAAATCAATAGGATTAACTCGTTGGTAACTGTGCAGAGGATTGTGGCCAAGAAAAGAAAACCGACTTCCACACTCTGTGCCAGTTCTTATGTATGGGATATGGCTCCTCCCAGCCAGCCTGAGAAGAAAATGCATGCACATTCCCAGTTCCTTAGGCAAAATCTTTGAGAATCTTGACCCTTGTTCTGATTAACTGGAGCTTGATCTGAAACGGCTGATGTAGTTGCAGCTTAAATATTTATGAATGTTTGTTCAATTTATAAAATGACGGCTGTACTTGCCATAGAATTAACCCATATTGAACATATTGCCACAAAGGTAATGATCTGAAGGGAGCCATTAGTATGTATATAAAAGGGGTATTTGCCAGTCCTTTGTAACATGGCGCTTCTTGTTTGCTTACCAGGCAGGAGACAGATGTAAGTTACTTGGTTTAGGCTTTGTCCAGAAACAAGCATAACTGGTGTAATCCACTGGGGTGATTTACATTAACTGATGGACAATCAGGTCTCTTAGACAGAAAAATAATTTGATTTCCTGGAGATCTTCTGTTTTTTCAGAGCCATTGGAGATGGATTATGGGCTTCATCACGCAAGGCTAAAAATCCTGCAATTTACTGGGGCTTCTGTTTCCGGAATCTTTGTGGGATTAGATCGGGTCCTTTCCACGTGGCTTTTTAAAAAAGCTAAATGTCTATGCGTTTCATTACAATGCCACTAGGTGTTGTTGTTGTTTTATTTGCAATAAAAGGAACTTTAAACAGTATACCCTCATAAATGAGGTGTGGAGAGGAGGTGGGAGGAGGGAAAACAAGGCAAGATAGCTCAAAAAGAGCGGGAGGTTCCCTGGAGGACGGCTGCATCATGTACAGGACCCACAAAGTTATGTGAGTAAGCAATCTCCATAGCAGGATAAAAGGCTGGTGTGAAGGAGTCCTGTCTCCGCACTTTGTGAAATAGGCATGTTTTCCCACCCCACTTTGCTAGGGATGTCTGCTTTTCAGAGTAAGCTGCAGAGATGGACGTATGTAAGTGCAGAGGTCCCCTTTAAGCCTGTGGTCTGTTAGCAAGGAAGGCATATGGAATCACAGTGAGAGAGTGAAAGGAGGGACCCTTCTGCCTATGTTTTAGTTTCCCATGTGCCTGCTTTGCACTTTGAATTGCTTTGACATTATGCATTTTGTCAGTCTACAATAGTGTATCACTGCCTTGTTGTGGCGAAGGGGCCTGTGTAACTCAGTGACACCATAAGCTATGTCGTGCAGGGCCACCCAAGACGGACAGGTCATGGCAGAGTGTTCTGACAAAATGTGGTCCACTGGAGAAGGAAATGGCAACCCACTCCAAGATTCCTGCCAAGAAAACCCCATGGAACGTATCACAAGGCTAAAAGAGATGACGCCGGAAGATGAGCCCCTCAGGACGGAAGGTGTCCAATATACTACTGGGGAAGAGCAGAGGGTATTTCCAAGTAGCGCCAGAAAGAGTGAAGCGGCTGGGCCAAAGCCGAAAGGACACTCAGCTTTGGATGTGTCTGGTGGTGAAAAGAAAATCCGATGCTGTAAAGAACAATATTGTTTAGGAACCTGGAATGTCAGATCAATGAATCAAGGTAAGCTGGAGGTGGTCAAACATGAGATGGCAAGATTGAACATCGACATCTTGGGAATCAGCAAACTAAAATGGACAGGCATGGGCGAATTTAATTCAGGTGACCATCATATCTACTATTGTGGGCAAGAATCCCTTAGAAGAAATGGAGTAGCACTCATAGTCAACAAAAGGGTGGAAAAAGCAGTACTGGGGTACAATCTTAAAAATGATAGAATGATCTCAGTACGAATCCAAGGCAAACCATTCAACATCACAGTAATTCAAGTCTATGCCCCAACCATTGATGCCGAAGAAGCTGAGGTTGATCGGTTCTATGAAGACCTACAACACCTTCTAGAACTAACACCAAAAAAAGATGTCCTCTTCATCATAGGGGATTGGAATGCTAAAGTAGGAAGTCAAGAAATCACCGGGATAACAGGCAGGCGTGGCCTTGGTGTACAAAATGAAGCAGGACAAAGGCTAATAGAGTTTTGCCAAGAGAACACGCTGATCATAGCAAACACTCTTTTCCAACAGCACAAGAGGCGACTCTACACATGGACATCACCAGATGGTCAATATCGAAATCAGATTGATTATGTCCTTTGCAGCCAAAGATGGAGAAGCTCCATACAGTCAGTAAAAACAAGACCTGGAGCTGACTGTGGCTCAGATCATGAGCTGCTTCTTGCAAAATTTCGGCTGAAATTGAAGAACGTAGGGAAAACCACTAAACCATTCAGGTATGACCTAAATCATATCCCTGATGAATATACAGTGGAGGTGAGGAATAGATTTCAGGGATTAGACCTGATAGACAGAGTGCCTGAGGAACTATGGACGGAGGTCCGTAACATTGTTCAGTAGGCAGCAATGAAATCCATCCCAAAGAAAAAGAAATGCAAGAAAGCCAAGTGGCTGTCTGATGAGGCTTTACAAGTAGCTGAGGAAAGAAGGGAAGCAAAAAGCAAGGGAGAAAGGGGAAGATATATCCAACTGAATGCAGAGTTCCAGAGAATAGCAAGGAGAGACAAGAAGGCCTTCTTAAATGAACAATGCAAAGAAATCGAGGAAAACAACAGAATGGGAAAGACTAGAGATCTCTTCAAGAAAATCGGAGATATCAAGGGAACGTTTTGTGCAAAGACGGGCATGATCAAGGACAAAGAAGGCAGGGACCTAACAGAAGCAGATGAGATTAAGAAGAGGTGGCAAGAATACACAGAAGAACTATACAGGAAAGATCTTAATGTCCCTGATAGCCATGATAGTGCACTCACTGAACTTGAGCTGGACATCCTTGAGAGTGAAGTCAAGTGGGCCTTAGGAAGCATTACTAACAACAAAGCTAGCGGAGATGACAGTCTTCCAGCTGAGCTATTTAAAATCCTAAAAGATGATGCTGTTAAAGTGCTACATTCAATATGCCAACAAATTTTGAACACTCAACAATGGCCACAAGACTGGAAAAGGTCAGTTTACATTCCAGTTCCAAAGAAGGGCAACGCCAAAGAGTGCTCAAACTACCACACAATTGCGCTCATTTCACATGCCAGCAAGGTGATGCTCAAAATCCTACAAGCTAGGCTTCAGCAGTATGTGAACCGAGAACTACTGGAAGTACAAGCTGGGTTTCGAAGAGGCAGAAGAACTAGAGATCAAATCGCCAACATTCCGCTGGATCATGGAGAAAGCAAGAGAATTCCAGAAAAATGTCTATTTCTGCTTCATTGACTACGCTAAAGCCTTTGATTGTGTGGATCACAACAAACTGTGGCAAATTCTTAAAGTGATGGGAGTACCAGACCACCTTACCTGTCTCCTGAGAAACCTGTACGAGGGTCAAGAAGCAACAGTAAGAACCAGAGATGGAACAACCGAGTGGTTCAAAATTGGGAAAGGAGTACAACAAGGCTGCATATTGTCACCCTGCTTATTTAACTTATCTGCAGAGTACATCATGAGAAATGCCGGGTTGGATGAATCAGAGGTCGGAATTAAGATTGCCGGGAGGATTATCAACAACCTCCGATATGCAGATGATACCACCCTAATGGCAGAAAGCGAAGAGGATCTCAAGAGCCTCTTGTTGAGGGTGAAAGAGGAGAGTGCAAAAGCTGGTTTGAAACTCAACATTAAAAAAACGAAGATCATGGCATCTGGCCCTATCACTTCCTGGCATATAGAAGGGGAAGAAATGGGAGCAGTGACAGATTTTACTTTCTTGGGCTCCAAGATCACCGCAGACGGTGACTGTAGCCATGAAATTAAAAGATGCTTGCTCCTTGGGAGGAAAGCTATGGCAAACCTAGACAGCATAGTCAGAAGCAGAGACATCACCTTGCCGACAAAGGTCCGTCTAATCAAAGCTATGGTTTTCCCAGTAGTAATGTATGGCTGTGAGAGCTGGACTATAAGGAAGGCTGAGCGCCGAAGAATTGATGCTTTCGAACTGTGGTGCTGGAGAAGACTCTTACGAGTCCCCTGGACTGCAAGGAGGTCAAATCAGTCCATCCTAAAGGAAATCAATCCTGAATGCTCATTGGAAGGACAGATACTGAAGCTGAAGCTCAAATATTTTGGCCACCTAATGCGAAGAGAAAACTCTCTGGAAAAGACCCTGATGTTGGGAAAGACTGAAGGCAAAAGGAGAAGGGGACGGCAGAGGATGAGATGGCTAGATAGCATCACCGATGCAATGAATATGAACTTGAGCACGCTCCGGGAGAGAGCGCAGGACAGGAAGGCCTGGCGTGCTATGGTCCATGGGGTCACGAAGAGTCGGACACGACTGAACAACTGAACAACAACAATTGTGGGGAAGTCCTGTGTACTGTAATTGTGGCATAAAGTCAGGGAACAAGAAAGGTGTTATGTTGGCATCTATTTTTTTCCTGACAGCTGAGAGTGGTGAAGAGCTGATTTTCTTTAGCAAAATCTGCTACAAAGATGCCCCTGAACCTTTCTTATGCAGCATTAGTTAAGTGATCAGTAGGGTAACAATAACCACTGGCTGCAGGAAGAATACAGACCACTCCTTCTCTAAATGGAACAAGTTAAAATGTTGGACTAACACCAGTGGGATATCACTGTACTTCAGTGAAATTCTTTCTTTCTTTCTTTCTTTCTTTCTTTCTTTCTTTCTTTCTTTCTTTCTTTCTTTTTCTTTCTTTCCAGAAGCCTAATCTAAACTTTTATGTGATGCCACTTAGAGATCCTTTATATATTTATCTTAAACTTTATCTCCAGAAAGGCAAGCCATCCTATTACAAAGTTTCTAGCAATACTACTTCAGTTGCTAGCAACCATTACCTAAACCTTAGAACTCAAATTTGGCGCAGTGGGTGGAGAGTTGGAATTTAGGTGTAGGAGATCAAGGCATAAATTATCACTGAGTCATGAAGCTTGCTAGGTAGCCTTGGGCAGGTTACTATGTTGCAGGGAGCCTAACCTACAATACCTCACTGGATTGTTGTCAGGATAAGTAGTGTAACAATTGTACAAAACCTTGCACACTGAAAGGTGCTATGGAAACCGATAGTGACTCCCAGTTGCTGCCCATGCTCTATGGATACATGCTGGGGCTAGAGGAGAAAACTTGATCCTCTTAGAACTGTTTTGAACTGACAGCTGCTTGGAGACAATTTTAGATATATGTGCATATACTTGCTATCTATATCTTTCAAATGACCTGCACTGGCATGCATATGCTTCCCCCACCCTCTCTATCGTGCCAGCCTGCTGAGAGAGAGAGAGAGAGAGAGAGACAGAGACTTGGCAGTTGCCATTCATTATTACTACTTTAATCCAAGTATATGGAGCTGAGAATTTTTTGCAAGAAACACACCGCAAGCATCTTTACTTAATTCTGGGCTGGGAGAATTTGTGGTAAGCAGCATTTCTGGGTTGTTCATTTTGTGTGCTTGGAACTGTAGTTGGCCAACAACAGCTGTTTTGAATGATACAACACTGGTCCTCTTCAGTGAATGTGATGATAATGTTATCAGCCTTGCATGTACCTTGGAAATACTTTGCTTCGGGCAGCAAACTCTAGGATGCTTTCAGCATGGTATACAGTATTTAAAATCCTGCCACGTTTGAAAGGAATAGAGCAGGTTAGATTAGGTGATCTTAGCTAGAGTTTTCCTCTCTTAAAATGTGTTCTTTCCTATGAAAATAATACTTTTTGAGTGTATGTCTTTAAAAAAAAATTCTGTCAATAAAACTTTCTTTGCAAGAATTCTGCTGCTTAATTTGCCTCTGGTTTGGTAATGAAGGTATGATTCTGAAGAAAGACTAGCTGTCTGCAAAGGAAACTGGTAAAAAGTTGAATAATGTGCAGTTAGAATTTGTAGTAGGAGTGCCTGCGCCTGTCTGCCTTATAGTGTGACTGGCTCATAATGGGAATGAAACAGCTGCATTGCACAGATCCTCCGTGTTCAATGATGCTGTAGTACACATTCCACTGGAAGCATGGCTTGTGGCCAGGCAAGCACACAGCATATGCACTGTCCAAAATAAATGATGAAGATGTCCAAAGGAGAATATCCTTTGGGGAGGCTGCTTTTCCCCAAAAGACCACATGCTTTGTATTTCCTTAAGGGGACCAATGGAATGTGAGAACCCAGCGGCTTCTTACATGAGTGACTTATAAATTTAAATGGAAAGTGTGCATGTTAGTTAACTACAGGAGCTATAAAATTCTGGATAGTCTGACTGGAACACCTAAGGGAACAAAGTCTACTATTGAGTTAAAAAATTTTTTTTAATTTATTAAAGCTATCTTGTGATTTTTGTGTTCTGGGGCCTCAATTATAGCAAATTACAGTCAGGAAGGGTTCCTTCACTGCCCACTTATTGTGCTTGGCAGTTTTTTTCTTTCCACCCCTACTCCTCTAATAATAATAAAGAAACATTTTACAAACATTTAAAAAAATGTACTCGTAAATGTTGGAGATTCCACTGATGCATGGAAGAAATAAGTTATTTCTGGGTCAGCAAATGGAGCTAAAAGGCATTAGATCCTAAGTGAAGACATGTGTCTACTTAGTGAAACATTTTTGGAAACACCTTTAATTAACGCTAACCATATAGTGCAGGAAGGATCCTCAATGTGCATTAAGCTTCAGCATGTTGCCTGCAAAACAGCTAGCCAAGAAGTACTCCTATCAGTGTGTGCACATGGAGGTAGGTGGGTGGGGTTAGAGAAGAGGCCAGACCAGGCACAAAAAAACAGATAGCTCAACTGTTAAATTGCAAGGGGCTACACCTCAGGTGGGCGCGGTTCAGTTCAGCAAGGGCTTTTTCACCAGGCTTCTGATACTTGAGGATCTTTCCTTTCTGCTTGATTGGTTTTTCAGAGTTAAAGTGTTTTAAAAGATGTATAGATACATTCATTTGACTTCCACCTCTGGGTAACAGGTTTTCTATTGTTTCAAAAACCTGATGGATCATAGATAACAATGAGACTAAGGCAGGGGAGGAGAACCTTGGGCTCCGGGGCCAAATCTGACCCTCCTAGGATCCCAATCTAGCCCATTGGGTTCTCCAGAAGGCTGTGCCCCTTTCCCCCAACCACCAATAGTTTCCCAACTTTTGTGCAGTCCCTGACCCCATTCTGCTGGCATTTTTGGCCTCACCCTGTTTGCCTTTGGCCCCACGCACCCATGCAATGCAGACCCAGAGAGCTTTTTCAAAATGGAATTTGGCTCTTGCGCTGAAAGAGTTTCCCTGCCCTTGACTAAGAGGTGCCTCTCTCAAGTCACACAACATCCTACTGTCTATCTCCAGCCTGAGAGTTTCAATATTCTTGCATTCATCCTCTTATATATTTTATACTTCCTCTAAAGTAACCTTCATAAAAAAAATTAAAATATTTTTGAAACCAAACCCAAACTCTCTCTGGATGAGATAGTGATGTTTTACTTATCATGGGCACTCTCCAGTAAGTGCCCATGATAGTTACATCCAAGCATGCTCTTGCAGAAGCAATACAATATAAGTGAATGGTAACTGTTCACTTTTAGGGCATCTCTAAAAAGGTAAAGGTGTCCCCAACCAGTCGTGTCCGACTCTAGGGTGTGGTGCTCATCTCCATTTCTAAGCTGAAGAGCCAGCGTTGTCCGAAGATGCTTCTGTGGTCATGTGGCCAGCATGACTGAACACCGAGGTGCACGGAACGCTGTTACCTTTCCCGCCGAAGCGGTACCTATTTATCTACTTGCAATTTCTTGCTTTCGAACTGCTAGGTTGGCAGAAGCTGGGACTGAAGATGGGAGCTCACTCCGTCATGCAGCACTCGGGTCTCGAACTGCTGTCCTGCCGACCTTCCAGTCTGCAGTTCAGTGTCTTAACCACTAAGCCACCGCGGCCCTTAGGGCATCTCTACACCAGCCTAAAATCCAGTACAATGACTCCCTTTACGTGCTCCCCCCCCACACATATCTGTGTCTTCCATTAACTTTCATTGATCTCGCTTCTCTTTTTGCCGCTTTAACTCTTTTCACAGAGGAAACTGAAGCAGAACACAACGGTGTAACTTGATAGCTCATTATCTGCAGTCTATTTAAAAATGGAACTAAGGGCATTTAGTGCAGGAGGGTCACGGTATCATGAAAGAGCCCGCAAACTTCCGTGAAGGAGCAATCTCAATCGTAGGATAAAAGCTCCATGTGATGAAGCCCCTAGTGCTTCCTTTCGCCCCCCCTCCCCCCTCTTCTCCCCGTAGCTAAGTCTTCCATTACCTTTCATTAGTCTCGCTCCTCTTCTTGCGGCTTTATCTTTTCATGGAGGAAACTGAAGCGGAACACAACAGGGTAATTTGATAGCTCATTATTTGCAATCTATTTAAAAATGGAACAAAGGGCATTTAGCGCAGGAGACGCCTTGAATGATCACAGTGTCATGTAAAGAGCCCACAAACTTCCATGAAAGAGCTTCTCAATCGCAGGATAAAAGCTCAGTGTGAAGGAGCCCTCACAAGGGAGAAAGGAATGTACTTGAGGCCATGGTGGTGGGGGATAGCCACTTATAGGGTGAGTTCAGATGTACATAATTCAACCAGTAAGCCTGCTCTGGAAGCGTACCACATTTTGGACACGTGTAGAACTATCCCTCTTGCCCCTCCCACCCCCACTCTGCCATTTTGCTCAGGAGAAACCTGTTCTTTTTCATCAGAAGCTGGATTTGCACAACACTGATTTGGCCAGCTCTTGTGTCAATCACCAATTTCATTCTTTTAAAATGTAAGAATGAAGTGTAACCCCCACCCCACCCAACCCTTAAAGTGCCAAATAGATGCTTTAACAGAAAAACATGCAAGGCATTTGAAAACAAAAACAAAGACCACCTGCATTAATCTTTGGGTGTGGTGGATGGGAGGGAGGGCAGTGTTTGATCTGGACGCAGTACATGTGTCCTTGAGGAAAAATTATCTCACTCTGCAGCAGAAAAATTTGCACGTGACAGGTTTATCTGTTTGGAAAAATCCTATGAAGTAGGTCACTATTATTCCCATTTTACAAATAGGAAATTGAGGCTGATAGTAATTTGACCAAGGGAAAGAATCTACAGCACAGAAGGAGTCTGAACTGCTTTTTGTCCTGGGACCACACTAGTTCAGTTTTTATAAAGAGATTTGGCTACAGCCACTATCTCTTAGCCCCAACCCTTCATCTGTACTGTGGAATAAATAATACTGGCCTACTTCATAGGATTATAAGGACTGTTATTTGGCTCAACATCCCCAGGTTGTATTAACTGCCAATCAGCTTGAGCATTCCTTGGCTCGGCTTTCTTGCTTCCTTTAATACCAATGAAGCTGAGGTCCTCACTGCTCATAGGACTCTGAGAAACTGCTGTGGAGATAGCAAACCTCTCCCTATTGCTACTGTGCAGGTGGCTGTTTTGCCCTACATTCCATCCTAGCTCACATCCTGTTCAGAGCTGTTTCAGGGTCCTGTTTCAGTGATCAAGGAAGCATTTCCAGTACACAGAAATATCTGAACACTTGGGTATCCATCCTCTCATGACAGGAATGTTGGAGCTAGGAAGGTATTATTAGAATAGTGTTTGGCATGGCAGTCAGAACAAGGAGCGTGCTTTCTAGAGAGCTTTGTGCCCAGGCCAAAGGCATTAAAGTACTTGTAGATGTGCAAACAGAAAGGCTGGAAAGAAGACAAATTAGATAGGCAGAAAAGGTGTGACAATTTGGATGACGAAGATGACTCTTATAAAAGATTATATACTCAACTATCTATCTGTCCTTCTGGGAATTTTGTACATGGTCCATTCAGTGAGACAGAAAATATCCCCTTCAGGGGACATGCCTAGAAAAGTGATTACTTTTGAACAAGAAGGCAGGACGTAACAGTACAGAAAAACTACCTGCATATAACTGCTGATCAGACAGGGAGAATCTTGCAAAAAAAAAAAAATCACACCTGTTTGCACAATTTTCCATGCTCATACATCTGTCTGTATGTCTCCTTCTGGACTACTTTCTGATGTGAAAGTTAATAGAGAATGTAAAAGGCTGTGTTTAATGTTTAACCTATCACCTAGGAGAAAGCCCCCCACCCCGCATGTAAATAACCCTTTCCATTTGAAGCTACAGTGGGAAAATCCACAGCAAAGCTGTATTGCTTGAGACAATACTGGGGCCCAATCTACACTGGGAATTACTGTGGTGCAAGTGCTTCTTGCACACTGGCATGACACATGGCATTCACCCCTTTCTGCAGCAACTGCTGGTTTTCCTGTGGTAAAAGCCACATTTTCAGAAAAAAACAAGATCTGACAGATTTTCCCTTTAACATGGTTTCCATGTGGTTCCATTCGAGTGTGCCCCATATCCCTGAAGTAAATGTGCATTAGCAGGCATGGCTAGGGGTGTGTCTGTGCCCCCATCCTGCGGTGTTTTGATGTTGCATCACTGTAAATGGGTGTCAGGAGGCCCTAGCTGGCCTCTTTCAGTCTACTCCAGTAGCCAACTCCAGACACAGACAAAGGATTCTTTTCAAGGCTTTATTCCTTTTACAACTTAAGAACTCTATCACCAGCGACTAAACTATGAACAGCAGAGTAATCTATGCCCCGGGTTGGAAACAGTTGGTCCCCGTTTGAACGAGAATCACTTGCAGACCCTGAACTTATGGGCTAGGGAGAGTCCCTCCCCTTTTTCCTTGGGTCCTCTGGATGCGACCGTTGCTTGTGTGCCAAACGGGCACTACGCCTCCTTTCTGCGCCCTCCATAGCTCTTCGCTCTCTGCGTATGCGTCGAGCATCCATCCAGCCCTCCTCCCGCGCTCTTTCACTCCCAGGACTGCTATCTATGTCTGGAATGCCGGCAGGAGGAATCTCTGCCAGCTGCAGGGCCTGGGAGGGATGAGCGCGCTCCTCTCCCATGGACGGCTGTTCCTCCTCAGAATCAGAACTGCTCTGAGGTTCTATGGGCTCAGTGTCCACCCTGACATCGGGCTGTCCTTTTTTGTTACTTTTTGCCATGCTCTCATCTGCACTCGTCCGCTCCCCTGCCTTATCCATTTGCAGCTTCGCATAATGGCGGCTGCAGCTTCAGCAAAGTCCAGTGAGCAATGGCTGTAGCCATTGTATCCACCTCTGTATGCACCCGTCTGCAGCTTGTGTCCCCCTGTTTATCATTTCCAGAGAATTCCTATGACTCCACCTAAGGTGAATGCCCCCCGCCCCCATGTCAAGGAGATCGAGGACTAAGTATTTTCCCAGAAATGCTACAGCCCTTGCTCGCTGAATCTGCAGCCGCCCTTATGTGAAGCTGTCAAGGGGTGGATATAGAACCTTTGCAGAACTGGTCAGCAGAGGGTGGATTTGACGAGGAAGGGGTTCAGTTCTCTCCTCTGAAGGATCCACCCTTCACTGGAGGCTAACCTTTTCTTTTTATTCCCCCCCGCCTGCCACCTCCCTAGCTTCGGAGAAGAGGGGTGGATATAGAGAAGATGGGTGGATACAGAACCATCTCACAAGCCAGAGGAGAGCTCAGGGCTGTGCACCCTCAGATCGCTTGCCTTAAAGTCAGCATGTTGCTTTGGGATTACTTTTTGAAACCTCCACTTCTGCCCTGAAAACAGCCTGCTGAACATTTCTACTCAGAAGTAATTTCCATTACTCAGAAGTAACTTCCACTGCACTTAACACAGCATGGAGCTGAGGGGGGGAAGTCTATTGTTTTGAATCTCTGCTTTTCCAGAGGTGTACACCTTCGCATAATGTTAATTACTTCAACATGCCTTGTTTTTCCCCAAATGGGCCTTCAAGTCTGCACATTGCTTTGGGATGACTTCTGTTCTTTTGAAATCTCCACTTCTGCCCTGAAAACAGCCCACTAAACATGTCTACTCAGAAGTAATTCCCATTGACCTTTGCTGCACTTACTCAGCATGGAGCTGAGGTATTTTTTTTTTCAAAAGAAGCTTGTTGATGCTGCGAGACTCCACTCACATATGCCAGAACTAATGCAATTTCTTGTACAGTCTGCCATGCAAAAGTGTTTCTTTTTCCCCCTTTTTTGTATATGCCACATTAATTGGCTGTGTGTGCCATGGGAAGAGCAAAACTGTGTGAAAATGCGTTTTTTAACTGAATCACTTTGGAAAGCGTCTCTGCGTAGATTGGCCCTGGTTATCTGACTTGAAAGCCTTTGAGACAGCAGCAGCTATCTCCCTCCTTTCTTGCATACCTATTGCATGTTTACAACTCTTGCTGCTACCAAGTGACATGGACCTGCAGAGCTATTTCAAGCTATTGTTTAGCAACCAAGTGACCCTCACCTCAGACTGAGTGTTCAGAGGGGTTCTGTTTTGTTAAAAAAGAGATAGCCATGTATAGCAAACTTGAAGGAGCAATTATAATTATGTGGAACAATAGTCCCAGACTATCATATTTATTTTTATTTTATTTATTTATTACATTTCTAATCTGCCCAATAATCAATGTTCCCTAGGCAGATTACAAACAGTTAGAAGACTAAAATGCCATAGAAACAGTTAAAAATTTAAAATAAAATACAGATGTTTAAAAGAATAAAATACGCTATGATGCAAAACAACAAAGCACAGGAATCGATAAAACACCCATAAAAATCTAGAACTAGATTTAGAAGCTCAGCCTCTACAGATCTTTTTTCCCCTTCCTCAGACATAAATAGTCAGGACGCAGGTTGAATTAAATCAGTTTATTAAACTGTACAGGCATAGGACAAATTGATTTTGTTTTATTGCTTGTGAAGTCTGATTGTGGGAAATACACAGTGATTGTCAACAAATTTTACATCTGCCACTTTGCTTTTGAGCCTCTTTCTGGCTGCTGGAGTGAATGTGTGAAGGACAGAAATGCAGCTTTAGATGCAATTACATCAGGGGCAGTATCCAATGCGATACTACTACTAATGTAAATGACATTGCGGTAGCTGAAACTACCTCTAGCGCAACACCAGTAGCATTTGCTGGCATGACAGGTTTTCTGGGTGTTGTGCTAGAGGTGGTGCATCATCATTTACATTAGTGGTAGTGTTGCATTGGATACTGCCCCAGGGTTTTAACTCGATTGATTGATGGCTAATGCAGGATGTTGAATGTACAATCTTATTTCAACCTCCCTTTATTCTTGTGCCATCTTTGAACAGATGCATTCTATCTGAACCTTTTTTTTAGTCCCCCACTAATCATTTTTTCCGTAGAGTTGTATTTATTTGGGAACAGCTTCTTTTACATTTTAACCTCTCCTTTCTGTATGGAAGTGTCCCTTTCGGCCACAATCAACAGGCACAGCTCTCTTACGTAATTCCTCCTCCTTTTCCATGACCATGTTCATCTGCTAGACATAATTTCCTTTAAGATTTCTCCAACCCCCAGGTCTTCAGTGAAACTGACATGTTGGGGGAAAGCTTTGACAAATTCCCTGGCATTTTTTTCTCCAAAAGGATATGAATGTGCACAACACTGGTACACATAGCAATACTTTAATTAAAAACAAAGCCCCTCAGTGGTAATGGTAAAATAGACAAGGTTTTTCCCAACTTGGTTGGTTTCAGGGATGTCCAGAGAGTAGGGAAGATTGAAGGAAATCTACATGGTTTAAACTGACAGCTTTCCTTCCACTGTGTTTATTTCACTTGAGACAGGGGAGGCTGAAGCTAATTGTACTAGTACAATTGACAAGGTGATAGTGAAGGAAATCATGATGGGCAGGTAATGAAGAAAGGGGGAATACACATGATTACGGAGGGAAAATAAGCCATGGCAGCTTATTTTCCCTTTCTGCGCATGCAGGTCGCAAGCCGCCTAATTAGTATAATTACCCTTGCCAGGCGGGGCTGTCATGACATCCAAACCTAGCAAGGGTAAGTGGTGGGGTGGTTGACAAAGCACCCTGAAACCCATGAGTTGTTCTAGGTTTTCAGGGTGGTTTGTAAACCACCCCAACCACTCACCCTGGATGGGTTTGAATATCACGACAACTCACATCAGCGAGGTTAATTATGCCAACTAGGCAGCTTGCAACCAGCATGCAGGGGAGGGAATACAAGCCACAGTGGCTTATTTTCCATCCATGATCATGCAAACCCAGTCACTGTCAGACTGTTGCCAACTATGAGATTGGATTGTATCAGAGTCTAGTCAGAGATAGTATGGACCAGCATTGGAGACAGGAAAGTGAGCTAAGCTTCCTTTCCTAGGCAAAGTGTGATGATATTTAAAGCAAGAGAAGCTTAACTTTTGGATGGTGTTAATGCATGTTAACTGGATCAGCGGAAAATTCCCAGGTGATCATTTCAGCACTGGAATATGCCTGTGCAACTTCAGCCATAATGAATCTAGGTTATGGGATTGGATGAGTGTGTGCATGTACATGTGCGGATGTATGTCTGTCCATGTGGGCCAAATAAGTAGAAAGGGGCTGTGAAGAGCAACTGTGGGACATTGAGAAACAGGATTGTGAATATAGGAGAACAGGGTGGCTATATACAATGGAGCTTGGAATGACTTACATCTTGAGCAACATTGTCTCAGAGTGGCAGGTAGTAATAAAAACAAAGACAAACTTTATTCATTGCACAAGGGATCTCCCATCCTTACACATTCTCACCATTTGCTGGTATACAGATAAAATGGGGAACGCTCAATCTCATAGGCTAGCTAAAAGAGAACTCTTCCCTCAGCCTGATGCATTTGGAATGTGTGTTCTCTGGTAAATATTTGAGAAAACTCTTGTCACACCAGCAGGGCTTCATAGTCGTTTGACCATGCTGTCAGCGATCACTGATCAGATGAGCACTTACTAAATTGTTTTAGACATTAAATCCTTATTAGCAGCTTCAATATAACCATAATTCCTCGTTTAGCTCTGCCAGGCCAATTTCTCTGCTTAAGAAGATCTGATCAATTAAATGTGTGTCACTGTTTTCTGTGAAGTCCTGACTGGAAGCACCATGAAGAAAAAGGGTCCAATCTAGAAAACATGAAGCACACAAATTGAAATAAAAACGAAATAATCCTTTAACATTATGCTTGGAGCATTGCTTGATTTCACTGGAAATTAGGCACCTCTGACTGACTGGATTGTGGCGGCTGGTCCTGGATAGAAATCAGTGAGATGATATAATTTGTCTTCCGTGTCCAGCTTTCCCTCAGTATATCACATGTGTAATTAACACTGAAGAAACGATAGTATCAAGGGAGAGAGAAACTCTTCACTGGCAACAAGCTGTGGGCTATTTTAGTATTGCTGTTTATAAAACCTTGCTAATACAAAAGGTTTGGCACAGGGCTATAGGACAAGCTGTTGAGCTTTCTGTGGGTGTTTCTACATTAAGCAACCCCCCCCCCCCGCAAAACCCCACATCCTTTCTGGAGCTTCCTGCTTCCAGTTTCTTTGCAGGATTAGGAAGGGCTTCTTTACACAACAGCCACATGGTTTGAACTGAGGGGGTGTCTTCCTCCCTCCCTGGCATGTGTGCAAAGGGGTAGGGGTGGGGAGTCTTGTTTTCGTAGCTCAACTTCTGCTGTACTGTTTTCTCGCAGCCCTCAGGAAACCTCTGACTTCATTCTGAGTAGAGATAATACCACTGTATAAGTCTGCTATCCTGGGCACACTTACTTGGGAGTAAGCCACAGTGAACTCAATGAGACTTACTTCTGAGTAGACATAAGATCACCCTGTAAGTCTGCAACCCTCGAAACACTTACTTGGGAGTAAGCCCCACTGAACTTAATAGGGTGCTCCGAAACAACAGAGGATGTTGCTTCCGAGCTTGGTGGGGTGGGGGATCAGATGTGTCTCCCTTCATTGCAGGGAGGCATTTTACTCTCTTCTCCCTCCGATCGAGAAATGCAGAGGCAGGAGACGCAAGTGGCAGGTGATTCTTGCCCTTGCGCCTGTCAAATCTGCTCTGGTCTCCTTCCCTGCAACCCCGCCCCCATCCTCAATGCCTTCATCATCCTGACCGCGCCCCCAGCAACCGAAAACAAATGCCCACAGCAGGCAGGCAGAGCGGTTTCTTCTGCTATGGGAGAATTTCACATGGAGGTTATGGTGCTCCTGTTCTGTGGGCTGGGAAAAATACTATATTTTTTGCATTTGGGGAAAACATGGGATAGGCTGGGGAAAATGGCGGGAGACACCCTTGGAGGGTAATGGCATCATCTAAAGAGCCTGCAAACTTCTGTGACAGAGCCATCTCAATGGCAGGATAAAAGCTCCTTGTGATGTACCCCTGAATGTATTGGGAAGGAGGAAAAGTCTTGAGTGTCCTTTCGGCATTCTCCTATAGAAGCGGTTACTGCAGTAGGACAAGGCCAGCTCAGCTAGTTGCAAGTATGCCCTGCTCTCACTGTAACGTCAGCAGCCATGAACAGAAGATTTAGGTGTCATAGAATTGCATCCCCTCTCCAGAATGTGATTGGCAAATGCATAATCAGAAATCTCTTGCCCATCTTGGCAGATTAAAACTGCCAGAAGAGGTTTTCTGTCTGGGCTTTTAAGGTAGAGTGTAGTGCCATCACCCTAGAAGGAGGTGATGATGATGCAGCCCCTCTCAAAAAATATAATGTCTGGCGCTGTGCAAGCTTAATAACGATCACCTATTATTGAACCTGCCCTTTGAGATAATATGTCTAAATATGTTGTGGCATCTTAGTTTGAAGTAGCCCTGGATGGAATTAATTTTTTAGATCCTTTTCAGTCTGTTTTTGAAATCCTGGTTTTGGAATGAAAACTTATCTAGGGGGGTGGGGTGTCTCTATGAGCAATTTACTACGAGCTGGCTGCATTTGGAGGTCCTTAGGGATATATGACATTGTGGCCATCCAGCAGCCACCCCAGAGTGTATCAGGGAAAAATGGATTTCCTGAGACTGCTTAAAGTCTGATTCTTTTCCTTAAGTTGGGTTCTCCATGATATAGTTGTTGTGTGCCCCAGCCCCTGCATTGACCTCAGGTATGCTAGCTTTGCCCAGGGGGGCACCTTTCACCATGACCCAGGTCAAGGGGTGTTTCCTGTCTCCTGACCCTGTTTTTTCCGAGCACAAACTCCAAACCACAAGCAGTGTCTACTCAGAAGTAGCTCCCATTGTGCTCAGTGATTCTTGTCCCCTGAATGTGCACTAGAATTTACAGAGATCCCCCTCAATCAAAACAGCATCTTTTAAAGCACTAAAGGCTGTAAAGCGCTTTACCAGGCTGTAATTCTCCATTGTTTGGTTTATTCCCTTTGGAAGTAACTAATTCACACCATTACAGCGATCCTGCACACCATCAGGTTAGAAAGGGGGCTGGTTTTCCCTGCGTGTCTTTCCCAGCACAAACATAAGTGTGTCTACTCAGAAGTAATTCCCCTTCTGGTCAATGAGACTTGTCCCCTGAATGGCACATCGAATGGCACATCGGAAGTAACTAATTCACACCTCTGTTACAGCAATCCTGCGCACCATCAGGTTAGAAAGGGGGCTGATTTCCCCTTCATCTCTCTCCCAGCATAAACCAATTAGTGTCTACTCAGAAGTAACTTCCATTGTGCGCAATGAGGCTTGTAATTAAGAAGAAGAAAGGGGGGGGAGCCTGGAGGGGGGGGAGCCTCTCTTATTGCTTGAGCAGCCCCTGCCAGTCAGATGGCGTTCACTCTAACCCCCCCCACCCTACCTAGAAGTATGTTCTATAAAGTGACTTAGAATGGTGTGATGCACTCGCTTGTGGAGTACTGTGCAGAGCAAAGCTGGCTCCTTGCAAAATCTGGGTAAGCCACAATTGGCTTCTCCTTCCCTCTCCTTCCATTGTGGTGGAGAAGGCCCCTTGGTTTCATTGGTGAATTACCTACAACAAGAGATGGATGGAAAGAGTGCAACCCTCTTGATTCTCCTGGACCTCTCAGCAGCTTTCAGTACCATTAACAATGGTGTCCTTTTGGGACTTACCAAGGTATCCTTCTGGGACCATGGTATCCTTTTGGGACACCCAGGATTGTGGGAGGGGGGCATTGTTTTGCAGTGGTTCTGCTCATTTTGGAGGATTGATCCCAGATGGTGTTGGGAGACTACTGTTCTATCCAGTGGCGTTTGGCCTTTGGGATGCCATAAAGTTCCATGTTGCTTCCCATGCTTTTCAGTATCTATGATGAAACTGGGAGAGATCATCTGGAAACTTGGGCTGAAGTGCCATCACTGATGAAATGTGTACCTTTCATTTCCATCTTCTGATCCCAGAGAGGCAATGCAGATGACAAACAACCTTAATCCAGAAAAGATGGAGGTGCTGTTGGTCAGAGGCTCTGTCCATCTGGTTGAGGATATTTAACCTACTTTGGATGGGGTTACCTTTCCCTGTGTGCTTATTCCTCCCACCCCCACCCCTCCAGGTTTTCCTGAGTGTAGCTTCTTTTCCCTTGCTTTAACACAAACGAATGGAGTGGAAGTCTCTCCGTTCACTTATATAGAGTAGGGAAAGGAGCTGCAATTGGAAAGTCCATTGAGGAAGAAACACAATTCCTACTCCTTCACACAACAACGTATGGCAGAATGTAATGTGGATATATCAAAATTAAATTTTGCCAAGGCTAACAAAATAGCTTGAACCAGCCTTGACTGGCTGCTGGCATTATTTGATTCTATCCTTCTGCTCTTGGAAGGTTGAAGGTAGCCATGAAAACATTAAAAAATAAACATAAAAAATAAACATAGAGAACATGTGAATTTTCAGAAAGGGAGGGGGTCACAGTATTACCCACTTCCCCAAGCCCCCTCCCCACTCCTCTTCAGTGTGAATTCTTTACCTATTTTTCCCCTTTTGGCAAAGGTAGTGTCAACCACCCTATTTCTTTTAAAACAACAAACAGGGTTTTTTGCCTGTTTTACTACTGGGGTTTATTTCTTTTCTTGATAGCACTTCTTACACATCCCCCTCTGAGACTAGCATTATACTGTTTCTCAGCAGCCTCCTGAAAGCTTCACACAAAGGCAGGCTGTTATCAGAAAACAGAAATGCAATCTTCCTGTAAGTTATATCTCCACCTACTGGGCACAGTTAACTCTGATGCATTCAAGTATCCTGGTGGTGGCTGCTGCAATATTTCATAACATGCAGGAGCCAGGAGTTGGAAAAATATATAAATGGCAGTCATGACTTGCAGCTTCCTTGAATTATTTTTGGGTATTTTTAGTGTGTGTTTTGGTGGCAGTGGGAGACTTAAGATCATGTTTTTTTCTGGGAGAAGTAACATTTTGCTTTGCTTCCCTTTAGGGGCCTTTTCATGCTAACTAAAACAAGAACAGCAGCAAAACACCCAGAACATGACATCAGCCACTGATTTTGATCATTTGGAGATTCAGCAGCAGTACAGCCGGATCAATGCTCGCTGGGAAGCCTGTGATGATGAGTTGGACAATGACAACAGTTCTGCCAGGCTCTTTGAGAGGTCCCGGATCAAAGCTCTGGCAGGTACACACTGCATTCTCTCTTGGAGACATTTTTTAATATTCCAATCCCTAACTTTTCTCTGCTTTTGGGGGGCAAAAGCACATTCTGGTGGGAACTTTACTGCTCTTCCTTTGTTTTCTAACAGCAACCTAAGAGCTCCGTTGCCTTAGGGCAAGCCTGCACAACTTGTGGCTCACCAAGCCAAACACAGCCCACCGGCCTTGTATTGTGGGCTGCCAATTACCTGACAACCCCCTGTGTTTGTAATCTCAGGCAGGCAGGAAAAACAAGAACTTCATCAAGAACCTGATGGTTTCTGTACCTGCCTGGTCGGCTACATTTGGCTGGATGGCTCACTTTGTAGAGACTTGTCTTAGGGCCTAAGTTTATTATTTGAGGTAGTAGTTATCTGACCCTTAGTCATTGGTCACCACAGGCTAGTGTCTGAACATCTTAGAGACTTTCATGCAGCCTTAGAAATAAGTACTGGGGTCCATATACATATCCCCTGCTGTGAACATTTGTTCCTTTTGGGAGTGCATATAAGTAGTAGCCATAGCTGACTGCTGTTTTTCCCCAGCTGGGACAACATAGGAGACCACTGTAATAGTTACCAGACTCTGTGCATGTGTGCACACACACCCTTGGGAGATAGAAAAAAGAAAGCATGCCCATGCAACAGCTGTAGTGCTGCATTGTGTTTCCCCTGCTGCCAATCTCAGGCTTGGAGAGTTTTGAGCAGGTAAGTGACAATGGGAAGGGTGAACAGGAATGCAAAAGCACATGGGAGTCGCTACTCACCTGGAGCAATTTCTGTTCATGAGCAGGTGAATGGCAAATTGACTGTCTTAATATCTTAGCAGCCGGTTAGAATTTTTGCAAAAAGTAAGAGCTTGGGTTTGCAACATGATAAATAGATACAGAGGTGAGAAAGAAAACCAGTGGTTGCAGAACAAGGCAGTTCAGTGTTTTAACAGGCTTGTATGTGCTTGGGGGAAAGAGAGGTGGCTATGCCTTATCTGCTGAGCCACATAATGTTGGGCATAGCAGCATAACATGGAATGAATGGACAGCTGAGCATGGTTAGATACAAAGTGTAGGAATTCATGCTTAGGCTAGTGAAAGGTTCTTCAGATTCACTGAGGCTGAATCTATACATAGCAGTTATACTGCTATCATACTGCTATCATAAATATTGGTGCCCATTGGTGTCATGTGTACCAATAGTTATGGTGACGGTATGATAACGGTATAACTGTTATGTGTAGATTCGGCCACAGAAGCAAAACTGGAGGGTCATGACGTCTTCTAAAGAACCTGTAAACAACCATGAGTAGGCAATGTCAAGTGCAGGATAAATGCCTTGTGTAGAAAAGCCCTTAGAAAGGAGAACCTGGAGATAGAAGCAGCCTTGGGGGTTTCCATTTGTGCGTGAGTCTACATGGGTTCTTTCTTTAAAAGAACATTGCTGTATATTATGGGCAGATGGGCATATTATGGTCAAGAACAGAAGGGACCGTGACCACCTAGCTTGGCAGCCTCTTGGATGAAAGCCAGGGAATCTTCCCATGTCATCCCTGCAGCTGTCCTGTAACCCATAACTTTTAATGGAAAACTCAGTCTTGATATGAGATGCTAAATTTAAACTACGGGTAAAATCTAACTTAGGATCCCTAGGAACTGTAGCCCTGTGAAGTGGATGAGGAGCTTTAACAAATGATCCTCAGCAGTTTTGCCCATTATTTTATTTATTTACCACATTTGTATGGCACCCAGTAACAACGTTCTCTGGGAGGTTTATAGTATCAATAAAGTATTAAAATACAGCAGACAACCATAAAACAATAACGCAGCAGCTTTAAACAATCTAAAAGATTGCAAGATTTAAGAGATCTTAAAAGATCTGGAAAACAAAAAAAGATCTTAGCAGGAATCCCTGGGGAGAGCATTCCACAGCCAGGGTGCTACCACTGAAAAGGCCTTTTCACTAGTAGCTTCCTGCCAAACCCTACTTGACAGGGGCATCCAGAGAAAGGGCCTGTGAAGGTGATCTCTAAGTCTGGGTAGTTACATATTATTATGTTCTATTTTATTTACTTAGAATATTTCTAGGCCATCTTTCCAGGCAGGGCCCCTCCCTTTTTGGTCCCAAGATCAAAAAGGATCAAAGATCAAAGCTAGCACTTTGAATTGGGCCCAGAAGCAGATTGGAAGCCAGTGTCGATGATGCACTGGTGTAATATTTCAAGTCATGCATTCCCAGTTAACAATTTAGCAGTCCTTTTCTGGAGTAACTGAAGTTTCTGGGCTGCTTTCAGAGGCAACCCTACTGTTGCTGCACATCCTCATTCACATGGACATACAACTGGTGCATGTACACATACAACAATGAACGCGGGTATGAGGGGGTCTTTAACCTGAATGGTTGGATGCAGCTGTCAGATTATGCCATGTTCTGCATGGAGCCCCTCTGGATATGGAGGGTGCTTTACCAGGGGGTAAAGCTTTTCTATCTGCATATACAATGCAAAGAGATTTATCTTAGGCAAGTGAGGCAAGAAAGTATGGGACTCAGGCCCTGGAAATATGAGATAGGTACCAGTAGAACAAGGAATTGTGCTTAGAAAAGATCACAAGAAACAAATAGTAGAAGTCAATTGGACCTTGGGTTATTCTTACAGTTGAGACCCACAATTGTGAGGAATGCCCAAGCAGAAAGAATAAACAATTGCTGCCTGAACAGTTATAGGTTCAAAACAAAGGGTACAAAGGACTTGATAGCTCAGAGGCTGGACTCAGGATGGGTCAGAACAAAAGGAACAGGAATTTGGCTATGGGTAATGTAAAGAAAGCTCAGGGGGGTTTCTTGCCCCTTGATTGATTGACATTTGGCTAGCTATACAGATCAGCACATTGCAATATACAAAACAAAAAATATTGTTAAGGTGCCTCACCTGGGTTCAGTGACAAAGAGAAATAGGGCTGGGTGTCATGTGTATATTGGTGACACCTCAGTCCAAATCTCTGGATGACTTCCCCCAGCACTTTCATGTAGATGTTAAAACAGCATTGTGGATAGAATGGAACCCTGCAGATCCCAAAAGCTTAAGTCCCAGGGAATCAAGCAGTAATTCCCCAGCACCACCTCTAGCACAGGCCACCTAGGTAGGTGCAGAACTCCCGAAAAGCAGTGCCTTCAACACCCAGCTCAGCTAACCTCTCCAGAAGGATACCATGGTCAGTGGTATCAAAAGCTGTTGAGAACTCCCAGAGAATCAACAGATTACACTCTTCCTGTCTCTCTCCTGGCAAATGCCATCCCACAGGGCAACCAAAGAAGTTTCTGTCCCAAAACCAGGCCTGAAACCCAATTGACACTGATCTAGGAAATCAGTTTCATCAAGAGTGTCTGGAGTCATCCAGCAATCACCTGCTCAAGCACTTTGCTCCAAAAGGAGATGTTAGCCACCAGCTTCTAGCTGTTTGTATCTTCTGGGTCCAGGTTAGATTTCTTCAGGTGCAATTGAATTATGGTTTCTTTTAAGAAGCTGGTACCACTCCCTCTTTTAACAAGGCATTTGCCACCTCTTGGATCCAGTTGGACACTCCTTCCCTGCTAAAAGCAAGAGGAGCCAATTTTTTAGGAAAGCAAGGATCCTCAAAATAATTTACATCTGTAGTATGAATTCAAGGATTCCATTGGAAGGACAAG
This sequence comes from Heloderma suspectum, assembly GCF_057233095.1. Classification (NCBI taxonomy): domain Eukaryota; kingdom Metazoa; phylum Chordata; class Lepidosauria; order Squamata; family Helodermatidae; genus Heloderma; species Heloderma suspectum. The sequence continues at coordinate 140,810,114 of NC_139458.1, forward strand.
CCACTGTATCTTCAGGTGAATTGTTCAGTTAATTACTGGGGTGTGTTGTAGGTTTTCTATGATAAGGGAAATCCTACCTTAAGAAGCATTCTCTCACTAAGGAAAGTGGAAGCCAGGTTGATGGTTTGAGCTGAAAAGAAAGGGTGTGCCTGTATGTTAATGTTTTATGTGCAGTTCTAATCAAGACTTGAATCTGGTATGTGCCTCAAGTCAGGACTCTTTACAGAATCTGAAATATAGCTGAACAATAAGCTGAGGCCATATTGTGTAAATATTACTCACGCCCCAGTTCCCTTTTGTATTAGAACCCATCAGTTTGACTAAATAGCTCTTTAAGCCCTGAGGAACCTGGAGCCTATCAAATAAGGGGAAAAAATCTACTGCAGTTGGAAGAAGCACTAGTCAAATGTAATTTCTCCCTGCAGGGAAAATATGCAATAAGCAGGCAGCAATCTTTTCCTAGCACAACTTGAGAGAAGGGGGAAGGGAATGATCTTTTGGAGCATTCTGGTGAAAAATGGGAGAACAGGAGAATAAATCAGTGGTAGCTAATTGCAAACATGTGTCATATTTACAGGAATATTCCTCAAGGAATTGGAATTGGCTGCAGTTCTCTGTTTTGGCAACACACTATGAGGCAAACCCAGCTATAACGTGTAAAATGGTCCTAATGAAAACTTGCCTTAAGTGTGTGTTCTGTGTGGCGACATACCAGGATCAGTTGGCTCGGATTAATTATCCCTGAACCCACATTATCTACTGTGACTCTGAAGACAAAGGGCATTTCTATGCCAGCCTAAAATCCTGCATTTAAAACAGGGCTTTCTGCTTCCGTTTTAATTGCAGGATCACAACTGACTCCCTTTACATGTGCTTCCTCTCCCTGCACCACTGCCCCCCGCCCCGCCCCGCCCCGCCCCACCCTTTCTCCCTGTATCTGAGTCTTCCATTATCTTTCATTGATCTCGCTCCTTGTGATCTATTTAAAAACAGAACAAAGGGCATTTAGTGCAGGAGGGTCATGGCGTCATGTAAAGAGCTCGCAAACTTCCGTGAAGGAGCAATCTCAGTCGCAGGATAAAAGCTCCGTGTGATGAAGCCCAAAGGGTGGCTAAAGAGTGGCCAAAGTATAGATGCTTTATTGAGTGAGAGACTGGTATGTCCTGTATTTGTCAGGAGGTTTGCAGGCTAAGAGGATGCTTGAATTTTACTGTGCCCCAGGCACTGTGTGTCACTTCTTCAGATGGGTTCAAACAGTACCCTGCTGTTATTATCTGTGATTCTTGTAACTACTGTAGCTATTTTGGTTACTCTGACACATGACTTGAGAATTACATTTCAGAAATTCTGGTCCTGGATGCCTGATACTCAGACTGACATATCACAAGCCTGTTCCCAGAAACTGACTTTACTCTATTCTGACAGCTGCCTTATTTTAAAATGGGAAAGCTAGCAGGATCACCTTAGCTTTTCTGTCACATATGGCTATTTCCTGCTTTCCCTTCTTTACATTTTAGAGAAGGGAAAGGGAGGTGGGGGGGGGGAATGCTAGTATAGTTTAAATTAAATTACAGTGATGCAGTTAAATGATCTGTAGTATGTTTGGTTAGTTTCTCCTGCAGGGAAATTTAATTTGTGCTGGATTGCCAAATTGTGAACATATTGCTCCTAAACAAAGTCCTCAGAATAAATCCAGACTCTCTTTTGAGTGATCTGTGTAACTGAACTACAAGAAGTTTATAAAAGTGTGATAGTGAAGAAACTAGTTTCAGCTTTTGTTCCTACTGCAAAGTACTTTTAAGCTTAAAAAATTACTCTTATGAAGGGCAGCAGGCAGAAAGTACTGCTCTGTTGACCATGCAAGGGCAGAAGTTCAGGATCCTAACATTTGTTATATCAGGTTTGGCCAATCTAGGGACTTAATGCTACCTGCCTATCACGGAAGCCAATATTGCATACTCCTTTTCGCTTCTGTGCATGAAGTGGGCTCTTAATCCTGAGCACATGCAGTCTTAGGTAGTCTAGATTCTGGAATCCCTGTCACAGTATATGACAATCGCTTTGGTGGTAGATACTTTCCTTTCTTTACAGCTCTAGTGTGTTAACAGCTCTCTCGCTCCTCGCTCCGTTATACCAAAATACAAAAATATTCTGTAATTTTGTAACACAGATTCTTTAATCAGGAAATGTGATTTGCAACAGCCTAAACTACATATTACATTAAAGCACCCTTTTTAAAATGTGTGCTTAGGATGGCTACTTTTATTTTGGAGGGAAAGCATAGGATCCTGATTTGGATCATACTTCCAATCTGGATTGGGGCCTGTACCAGTTTCCTGCCCTAAAATGTTTACTGCAAATTGCACTTTGGGGGGCAAATGGCAGCCAGGGTGGTTTTGGCAGGAAATTGCACAGGGCCCTGATCTAGGTTGGGAGTGTGATCCAGATCAGGGTCTCGCACGGCAGTTTTTCACTTCAGAATAAAAGTGGCCAGCTTAAGCACATTGCTTTAAAACTGTGCTTAATGTAATGTTTAGTTTTACCCACTTTTGTTTATTTTGAGTTATTTGCCTCCCAGATTCAAAATATGTGGGATGTTTTAGCAAATAATAGGGACATGGAAAGAGAAGGGCATTTATTAATTAAAGGCCCGTGATACTAATATAACTTGTAAAGTTCACCAAAAGGCAATCATGACCAAGTGGGGATTTGAACCAGGGCTCCCCAGCCATCCAAACTCACATTCAAACTGCACCAGAATGGTCTCTGGAGGCTGTGGGGTTGAGCGCCAGACAGGGCTGCCCAAAGGGGAGGGACAATTGTAACAATTTGCCCCACCTTCTGCAAAGCAAGGGGCACCCTATCTCACTCCTGTGCATATTGTTGGCCCCTGCCTTGGCCTGACCACATTGCTCAACAGAGCCCCACATATTCATGGGTCCTTTTAGGGTGCAATGGCAGGGCCCCCAACATCACATCTGTCCCAGGCCCCATAAACACTCTGGGTGGCCCTGGTTCCAGAAAAGAATAGCTATAGCGGAGGGACAAGGAGCTGAGTAGGGCAATAAATACTGACTTTTAGAAAGCTCCTCTCTGGGTTTTAGCATCTTACTTAATATAGCTCAAACATTTAATCCTGGGGTCCCCAACATGGAGCCCGTGGGCCCCAATGAGCCCACAGGCATCATCCTTGGTGCCCGCCACGCTACCTGCCCCACCTGAATTGTTGATTTTTAAATATTTTAAAAATAATTTTAAAAAGCTGGGAGGCTGGCATGCTGCACCAGCTTACAGCACCATCTTTCTTTCCAATAATTCCTCTGGGCTGAGGAAAAAGAAAGGTACGCTAGGTGGGTGCACCCTGGGGGCCTAGAGGGGATGGTAGGGAGAAAGGTAGGGGGTATGGGGGTTTTTCCTGGTTTTTGTTTGTTTTGACATTGTGTGTGTGTGTTTTGTGTGGTGTATGAGTTTTGCCTGTGTTTTTGTTTTTAGTGTGGTGTGTATTTTGCCCTGGTTTTGTGTGTGTATGTGTGGCTGTGATGTGGGTGGGGGTTTTGCCTGTGTGTGATTCTCAGTTTGCCTGCTGAGAAATGGGTATTTTGTTAAGCTTTTGGTGGACAAATAAGTGGTTCAGCATTTGGGGCTCAGACACCATCTCTGCCTTGTACTGAATTTCTTAGCCAACTTGTTTCTGAGCTTTTGAAAAATGGGTGATGGAACAGAAAACTGTGGGTTCAAAAGAGTAGTTTTGCATTTTGGACCTCAGACTCCACCCCTGCCTTGTATTTGGATTCTTGGGCAAGTTACTTTTCCTGTAGCCTCATCAGTTTGGCAGCTATTTTGTGAGAGTACCACAAATCACTCAAAATTTGAAATGTGCCATTGGCCCCCGAAAGTTTAAAGGCTTAAACTTTGGGGGGCCAGTGGTACATTTCAAATTTAAGTCTGATTTAAGCCTTAAAACTGATTTAAGCCTTTTGCAGAAGCTGTAAGGCCTAGAAACTAACTAGCTTAAAAACAAAAACAAAATCCTTGATTTTCAGTATGCCAAAATTTCCACCAGATATCAGATATTGTACCTGTGCAGCAATTCTACAGAATTCATGTGATCCTGCATTTTTCTTATGAGTGAATAAGTTCAGCTATTAAGAAAGTGTTTTGTCTATTTTCAGATGAACGGGAAGGTGTACAGAAGAAAACGTTCACCAAATGGGTGAACTCCCACCTGGCACGTGTGACCTGTAGAATTTCTGATCTCTACATGGACCTCAGAGATGGGCGAATGCTAATCAAATTGCTGGAGGTGCTTTCTGGAGAGCTGCTGGTAGAGTTCCCTCTTATTTTCCCTCTTTTGTAGAATTAAAGGTGCATAGGAGAAGGGAACTGTTGCCCTAATATTGAAGGGAAATACTTGACACTGGTAACATCCAGGAACCCTCATTCATGGTCTTCCTAAGAGTACTTCACAGATAACAAAATTCCTATTTTTATGTCTAGAAAATAATGTGCAACTTGTGTGTAGATCCACCAGATGTAATAATTGTATATGCAGGTTTTTCATGGCATGTACGCACTGGGAAGCAACTGCCTAATATGTCCCATGAAGGATGGAATTTAACTTGTGAAGTCACTCTTAACACTGTACCATTTCAGGTCATGGATCCTGTTGATGTTCTGTTCTGCCCCTGTTGTGACGAAGAAGCCTTGCATTTTCCTATACCTGCAAGGTTTAGAATCTTTAGAATATTGAGGAGCACAGAAGTCCCATTACTACTGCAGGCACTGGAATTTGTTCCCAAAAAGAGAATAGATGCCACTTGGGTGCTCTCTATTCAAGAAGTTGGAGGGTGGCTGAACTCTCTTGAAGTGTCTTTGTAAAACACACTTTGACTTCACTTCACAGCCCAAGCCCACCAAGGGGCGCATGCGAATCCACTGCCTGGAGAATGTCGACAAGGCCCTGCAGTTCCTCAAGGAGCAGCGCGTGCATCTGGAGAACATGGGGTCTCATGACATTGTTGATGGCAATCACCGTTTGGTGCTGGGCCTCATCTGGACAATCATCCTGCGCTTCCAGGTGAGTCCTGGGCCTGAACCCCACAAAAAAGAAGAGGACATCAGTAGGACACCCTGTTCTGACAGCAGCAGGAAGCAGAGGCAGGTCTACGATATGGGATTTTTAGAACCATTTTTGCTTCTCATCGGCTGATCTTTAATTCTTCCTCCTAGGCAGGAGCAGGCTCGTGGTGTGGCGCTCTTATAGACTGGATGAGACCAGGGATTCCTTGACTTGGATTCCTGCATTGAGCAGGGGGTTGGACTCGATGGCCTTGTAGGCCCCTTCCAACCCTACTATTCCATGATTCTAGGGTTTTCATTGTGTATTAATGGATTTGACTCCACTGAGTGTACCCATTAGCCATCTTTGACTTTTCACACCACTAAAAGGTATAAAGAAAGCAGAGAAGGGAGTAGGCAGCTTTTGCCACCCAGGAATGGGAAAGTCCACTGTGGGGCTGGGAGGAAGAGAGAGAGAGAAAGCACGCTCCTGAACTCTTGTGCTCCCAAGGCATGAAATTTTGTCACTCCTTTTGATTAAAGCAGCAGCCCAATCACTGTCAAAGCCTTATTTATTATTTCCCCAAGTTCCACAGGTAGGTTTTAGTGCAACTCTCAATGCCAGTTCCTTCAAGGATGGCACAGATTTTGTTTTTATTCTAATGATATTGTAACTCCTGCTGAACTGGCCATTGTGACAGTGACAAGGCTGCCCAGTAAGCTGAGGGTGTGTGTTAGAATGGCTGTGAGGTATTATTTTAGTGTGGATGATGTCTTATTTGTTCTGGCACTTGTGCAAACAAGTTACACACAGGCACAGACCCCCCCCACACACACACACACACGTGTGTGTGTGCACATTACTGCTGTGGGACAGCTAATCCCTTTTTGGTTGTACTAATCTGGTTTATTGTGGCTTGAACTGAATGCTGGTTTTCAAAGCAGTTCAAGTGTAAGCCTTTTGGAGCAAGAATGTCACTTTCTACACTGTCCAGCACAACAGACTAGATATGACTGTTTCATCAGCTCTCTTGCGACAGCAATGTTAATAATACCCTGGCAGTGTATCCATCTTTTTTTACACTGCAAATAAGAAGGCAGGAGAAGAATGCAATGTGGGAATGTTTGTCACTTGTGAAATGCAATCCTATGTATGTTTACTCAGAAGGAACCCCCATTTGAAGCCATAATCACTGGGGAATTGAAACCAGTGACGGAGGGATGATCTGCTTTTTGCTGGCATGACGTCTTAGGTGCTATACCAGAAATAGGCATACTGAAGGAGTTCAAAGTGCCTATCTTTTAGTTTAGTACTGTATTCTATACTGTTTCTATAGGATTTGTAACATTATATTGTAAATCGTTTTGAAAATTGTCTTTACTGGCAAAAATCCAAAAGTAACAATAGCACTATCTTTACCAGGACCAACTAAAAAGTCACAAAGAGGTGAACAAACTTTTGAGCACATCAGAACTCTTCACCAGGTTGAATATTAAGCAAAAATGTATGTACTGTGTGTTGCTGGGCATAATGAGAAACATCCAGTCTGCAGTTTGTAGTTGTTTTAAGATTAAGTGAAAGAGGTGCTATGAGGACTACAGTAGCCAAATACACTCCTGCACAAAATCAAGCACATGTAATGGTAGCGCTTTAATGTGGAATATTTCTCTTTCCATTTAGATCCAGGACATCATTGTTCAGACTCAAGAAGGCCGGGAGACCCGTTCTGCAAAGGATGCATTGTTGCTCTGGTGTCAAATGAAAACTGCAGGGTACAATGGCAGTTAATATTTCATCCCAGTAAACACACTGTAACCAGTTGGCTTAAGCCTGCAGCATCAGCTAGGAAATACTAAGTAAGACTAGATGGACGGTATGACATTTGGCTAGGTTCCCATTCAGTTCATACCAGTGATAGTATAAAACCTCTCCCAGCTCTGTCAAAGTATGCCACAAGGACAGAGCTGTCTCGGGCAATGTCATAAAGATGTGTTAAAATGTGCCCCCTGGGTACCTCTGATATTGGCCCTGTGTAATGTGCTAGTTTGTGGCGCAACGTTCTCTGTCCCCTGTAAGGAATCCAAGCACATTTTTCCCCTTTGTGTTTTTTTTCCCCATGAGGCTTTGCGTGTGATTCCTGATGATCTGAGGAAGCTTTTTTGAGACTGTTCTAAGTTTGGGACAAGCTGAAGACATTTACATGCTCTTGCAATATTGCAGTTTTGATAGAAACCCAAATGGTCTATCAAAGACAGACTGTGCCTGTGAGGGTCTGTTATCTGAACCATCTCTGCCATGTAGTCACTGTGCATATTGCCATCCTGTTTCGGATGCCATAGACTAAGCCAGTTATGCGAAGGGTGATAATACATGTAGCAATTCTCTGTAGAGCTCTTTAGGGAGCAGTCCCATACATGTTTAGAGAGGAAAAAGTCCTGGCTGGCTGGGGTATGCTGGGAGTTGAAGGACTTTTTCTGTCTAAAGAATTTCAGCTTTAATATATCACTTTAGATGTCTGAAAAATTGCAGAAGGGTGCAAAAAGCTAATCCACCCCATGATGGGTTGATCTTGACATGGCTGGCTCAGTCTGGATGCAGCTAGAAGTCAGCATATCGCCATTTGACAGTGAGGAGAATCAATTGCTCAAGCAACCCTTCTATCCTGATCATTTAATGGTTCTGAAATGGGATTTTTTTCAAAATAATGTTCTCTAGATCATCTGTAGGTTCTGGGCTGGATGATGAAATCTCAGAGTGGAATTCTGTAGCTTGAGTTATGAAATGAAATGCAGAGGATGCTCACATGTAGGCCCCATTGGAACTTCCATACTAACTAGATTTCCATTACTATAGCATCTAAATGGTGCATGCCCCTATTCAAATACATATGTGTGTTTTTCAAACTTCTTGTGAGTGAGGGAAGAACTGTATTGCTTGTATTTTACTAATGGGAAATGAGGCTCAGAGGGATTATGGATATCCCACCCTAAAACAAAAATGACACAGGTGTATGTGATTTGTCCTGAAAGCCAAGATCCCAAGAGGCCGTTTTTGCCTTGAACATCTGCTGCTCACTGAAATGTAATCTGTCTCTTTCAAGTCCCAGGCTACTGCTCTGTTCTCCTTTTACGGCAGGGGAGCCTGGATCAGAGTGCTTGAGTTGTTTTCAATGTTGTAGGCTGGATATCCGATTTGTGGCACAACATTTTTTTCTCCCTCAGTGGTGAAGGATATCTTGGGATGACTTACTCCTCCCGTTCACTCCAGAGGCAAATATTTCACTCCACAGGAAGGCATTTATTCTTCCAGTGGGAGGTGCACCTCTCGCCTCAGCCTCTTCCTGTCCTGTCCACAGTGAAAAGGATTTTCTGGAGCTCCCCATTGAGCCTGCCTTTTAATGGACAGGCATGATCTTGGCTGCCTAGCTTCCTACCATGGTGCAAGTCTGCAGCTGTTATAATTGTTCAAGTGTGTGTTTCCCATCCCTGCATACCCAGTTCTCCTCCATCTTATTTAACAATTTAGGTCCAACGTGATGGCTAGGTTCACGCAACATGACAACCCACACTCAAGGTTTAGTATGTATTGAGTGTGGGTTTGCGTTGAACCATGGGCTGTTGTATTGTGTGAACCCACCCACGCTAACAAACTGTGGTTTGTTAACCATGAACAACCCACAAAGAGAACCCATGGTTGTTGGGTTGTGAAGTGAGGGTTGTTTGTGGTTAATAAACCTTGGTTTGTTAGCACACCTGGGTTCACGCAACACAACAACCCACAATTCAACAACAGCCCATGGTTCAATGACAACTCACACTCAACCCATACTCAACCCTGAGTATGGGTTCATGTTGTGTGAAGCCAATTAATGCATGTGGTATCAATTATTTGATACTCAGCCATGCGATTAAGAAAGAAAAATGAGGCTCATTTGAGAGTGTGATCTCCTAATCCCATATAGTAATAGCAAACTCATTCCCTGAATGTGGATCCTTACATAGCCAAGATGGCACCATCCACACACAAGAGGGGGTATCAGCAGGCTTAAGGGAACTCCAGCATCTGCAGAAGTACAAAAACAAAAACAGGAGGAAAAAAACCCCACAAAGGGGAAAAATACCCTCCCCATGAAAAAACCAGCCCAAAGGGGGACTGAGCATGTTCAGTAGGCATAGAATGATGTCAGAGTAGGGGAAGAAATTGAAAACAGGATGGGGAAGGGAAGGGAATATCGCGGAAAAGGGCATGGCTGACAGGCTGGAACTCTGAACAGGAGCACGCCACACTGCAACATTTCATTGTAGGTCCCACTTGTTACACCTATTTATGTAAAAGCCAGCTCCCAACTCTTGGTCAAATTGTAGTGTGACCAAGAAACAGAATCCAGGATCTATGCAGATTGGTTTAGGTTTCATTTTTAATTGCTAGGTCACCAGGGAAAGGGAGCAAGTTTAGCCCTCAGTCCAGCGCTGTCCTTGCATGCACAACCTTACTTTTTCCCGTATAAATGAATCGTTTCCATTTATTCCATGGGGAAAAGTAGATACTGCACTTGAGCGCTAACCTGGGCCAAACTTCTGCTAGGGTGTCTCATCCTTTTTAATGCCACCAACAGTTCAAATACCCAGATCGTCCTCAGGTGCACATAAGCACTCATCTCTCTTCCCACAAGAGTCTGGGGTGCGCTGCCTCTGCTTCGTTTCTGATATAACTGGGGGCTAAACTACATGTTATGTTAAATATGTAGCATGCAGATGATCCTAAATTTCCAATCCAGATTGGGTCCAGCATGCACAGGTAGGGGAGGTTTAAACCTTCCTACCCTTGACATCCCCCCCCCCAATTTGCCCCTCTGAGCAGGGGCCAAAAAGAGGAGAACAATCTCCACCGATGCCAATTAAGGGGTTTGTTTTTTAGCCCCTTCATCGGGGGAAGTGAATTTTGGTGTGGGGAGGAGCGGCTGGGTGGGAAGGTTTAACCCTCCCCTACCCACATGTGCTGCTCCTGAACCAGATGGGGAGTTCACACACTTATTTGAAGATAAAAAAAGAAAGTTAAGATCACCCACATGCTCTGTGTTTAGCATTTAGTTTAGCCCTGAGAGAGCAGGTATGTATGTGTTTGTGGAGTAGATAGAAGTAGGTAGCCAGCATGGCTAGAAACATCCTGTGCAGTGTACTTCATCCAGCCTATGGGATATCAGTTGGACTTAGCTGATCAGAGTTGTCCATCCAGACTAAACATTCCTCTGTCTATGCAGGAGAATCTGCATTTCCAATTGGAAACTCTATCTGTTTCCTTTTCATTCCTCTTGATTGGAATGCAGAGGTGGAAAATTGCATATGCTGGCATTTCCCCAGCTACAAGAAGTGGCTTGAAAATGTAGCTTGTGCCATACATATCAGATTGCATTCTAACCCTTCTCTTTAGAGAAAAGCATTTCCTTAAACTAATTGTAGTTAGACTACCGTTTTGTAGCTCTCACCTTATGGATTGCATTATAACTCCTTTTACGTTCCCCCCTCGCTTCTCTTTGCAATACAGCTATCCACATGTTAATGTCACCAATTTCACCTCCAGCTGGAAAGATGGCTTGGCTTTCAGTGCCCTTATTCACAAGCACAGGTAAGGACTGGAAAGACCCCTGCATTGACCTGAAGTGTAGGGCAGGGTTGTGTGTGTGGAAGAAATGTGAAGGCTTTTGCTGGTGTGTCTAGGTTAGCTTAGTAATGATGATGTGCACACATTTGGCTACAAAGGTGACCTTACTTTCCTCCATGAACCTGCCTCATAGGAACACAGGGAACTGCCTTATGCTGAGTCAGGCCATTGGTCCATCTAGCCCAATATCGCTGACTCTGACTGGCAGCGGCTCTCCAGGGCTTCAGGCAGGATTCTTTCCTAGCCCTACCTAGCTAGGAAATGCAAATGCTGGAGACTGAACTTGGGATCTTCCGCATGCAAAGCAGGTGCTCTACCACTGCGCCACTGCCGCCTTCCGTCCACTAGTATAATATGATTCTCAGCTATCATTCACTCTATTTCTGATGTTCAGAAGTGAGTGTCATTGCTTATGTAGCCAAAACAGCACTGTCCATGCCCAAGAAGGAGGTATTAGCAGACTCGGGCAAACCTCAAGGTTTGCAGAAGTACAAAAAATAGTAAAAAAAAAACAAACTAGCCAGGGTGAAAACAAAACAGCACAGCAAGGACTGAGTGAACTCAGTGGCCACAGAATACTGGTGACTGTTGTGGGGGTGGGAGGAGGACTGCTGGTGTGAGGTGGGAGGAGACACCGAAAACATGGTGCAAGGGGGAATTGAATGGAGAATCCTGGAAGGAGGAGATGGCTGAGTGTCTTACTGAGGGCTTCTCCACACGAGGCATTATCCCGTGATTTACCACTCTTTCTGGATTTTTTGAGGGATTTTAAATCCGCTCTTTACACAGCTGGTTTTTCTTTACTGAATAACTCTACCTGCCATTTACTCTGGTGGGTGGAGCCTGTCGAGATGTTTTTGGATGTCAGCAACATTGTACACCCCACCCCCCCGCTGTCCATGCCCTCTGGGGTAGCCCCTCCCCCCCGCATGAACCTTTTCAATTCAGCATCCTTGTCTGCCTCTCCTTTTCACTTCCGCTGCCTCTGATCCCTGTTTTGGCCGCTGCATTCCACAGTACTTTCACGAAGTCGGACATCTGCTCCCCAAAGCAAGCAGTTACATTTCTTTCGTTTGTGTGTACATGGGGATTGAATAGCAAGGGTTGAAAGTTTTCCGGGCAGCACTTATAGAGCAGGGTGATCCCTCAATCCCATTGTGAAGCGCTGAAACTTCATAACTTTGGAAGTCCCCCACCACCACATGTGCAAGTCAGTATTGTCATTGTAAAAGCGAGCAGTAACATTTTTCTCATTTGTGTATACAATGAGAGAGGGGATTGAATGAAAAGGGGTTACACTTCTCTCGTTTTTGTGTACATGGGGATTGAATAGAAAGGGTTAAAACTTTTCCAGGCAGCACTTGCAGAGCAGAGCAATCCCCCCCCCCCATACCCGATCCCATTGTAAAGCGCTGCTGGGGTGTCAGTGGGAGCAGGCAAGAAGGAGAAATGGAGGAGAGGCAGCAAAGCCACTCTACCAGGCTTACTTCCACCATGTTGTGCTCTTTGGGCAACCAATAGCAGAATGGCAAAGAGGCAAAAGGGCACAGGCATGGCAGGGTGACACTCCCACCCCATTGTTGTCACAGGCGTCATCATGATAACTGCGCCCCAACAACTGCCCACACAAAAGCGGCTCAATGCACCACGGCAGAAGTACACAGGCAGGAGGTGGCAGTTCGATGGTGCTACCTGAGAAAATACTGCATTTTTCCCTTTAAGAAATAACACAGGGAAATGGGAGGAAGAGGCGGGACAACAGCTGCAGGGTAGACATTGTGTAAAACGCACAGGAAAACCATGACCGAAGAATCATCGCACTTTCACAGTAAAAAAAACTCAGTGTGAAGGAGCCCTGAATCACTGAACTGGAGCACTCCATATTGCAACGTTTTGTAATGTTTCCTTTTGCACGATAGAGCTAGCCTAATACACAGCATATTTTGTTAAGGTGTTTTCTCCCCAAAATACACTGCATATTTTGTTAAAGTGTTTCTCCCCCTTCATTCTTAGGCCTGACCTGATTGACTTTGAGAAACTGAAGTACTCGAATGCTAGGCACAACTTGGAGGATGCTTTCAGTGTGGCAGAGCAAGAACTTGGCATCACCCAGCTTCTTGACCCAGAAGGTGAGAGTCCATTTGGCTCAATGCCTGCCCTTTTTAAATTGAGAATTGAGCTGACACAGCATAGGACAATTATACAGAAGACGTAGCTGTAAAAGCTAAGGAAATAATGGCTCATCTGAGGAAGCCTTTGCAAAATGTCTGGCTGCAGAAGATCATGGAGGAATTATATATATGATGGTAGATGCAAAGCTTAGGTGTTTTATAGTCACGTGCTCCCTTGTGGCACAATCCACCAGGAAGCCTCTCTGAAACGAATGGGAGCTATGCAAGTCTCTTTGGCCACTTTTAAATGGGCCCTGGAGGAAGCAATCCTATGGTCACTAGACAGCGGCTAGACGGCCATAGGATATGGTGTTTTCCGGGAACTGACCTCCTCCCACTTCACGCTGCCTCCAAGGCAGCGCAGAACAGCCCCGTCCTCCACACTCGCAAGAGGAGTGCAGAGCGGCCAAAAAGGGGCGTTTCTGGGGACATTCCGAGGCAGGGAAGGTGGAAATGCCTATACGACACATCCTAGGTGTCATACAGCAGCCTCCTTCCCCACTCTGTCCTCCTGCGGCTAGACATCCGCAATCGGATATCTAGCAAAAAAAGCAGGGCAGGAGAAGCGTGGAGGGAATGATCCCCTCCGTGCTTCTCCTGCCCTCTGAGTTCGGAGGCCGCCACCTATCTGGATAGGATTGCGCCCTAAGACTGTCTTATTCTGGCAAGCATTTTTTAATCTGAATCTTTAATTATATGTTTTAGTCTGCTGTCGCTGATATGGGTTTTATGGTGCTGCTTTTATATCTGTTTGTTTTGTTTTATTGTTAGGATGGGGTTTTAATTTGGTTTGATCTATTTATTCATTTATAAACTACCTTTCTATTTTATCATAGAAAAGAGGAATACAAATGCCCAAATAAATAATGTTCTGGACATAGATACAGATCAGCAATGTTGTACGAAGCATTTAACCATTATTACATCTAAATTCCTTTTGGCTATACATTATTTGCATCATGTTTGAATTAAAATGTTTGTAACATTGTATCCAAAGTTAGTCTAACCCCAGTCCTGTTCATTTCAATCGTCTACTCTAAGTAGGACTAACAATGGATTTGTTGTTGTTGTTCAGTCGTTCAGTCGTGTCCGACTCTTCATGACCCCATGGACCATAGCACGCCAGGCCTTCCTGTCCTGCACTCTCTCCCGGAGTGTGCTCAAGTTCATATTCATTGCATCGGTGATGCTATCTAGCCATCTCCTCCTCTGCCGTCCCCTTCTCCTTTTGCCTTCAGTCTTTCCCAGCATCAGGGTCTTTTCCAGAGAGTTTTCTCTTCGCATTAGGTGGCCAAAATATTTGAGCTTCAGCTTCAGTATCTGTCCTTCCAATGAGCACTCAGGGTTGATTTCCTTTAGGATGGACTGATTTGACCTCCTTGCAGTCCAGGGGACTCGTAAGAGTCTTCTCCAGCACCACAGTTCAAAAGCATCAATTCTTCGGCGCTCAGCCTTCCTTATAGTCCAGCTCTCACAGCCATACATTACTACTGGGAAACCATAGCTTTGATTAGACGGACCTTTGTCGGCAAGGTGATGTCTCTGCTTCTTACTATGGATACAACCTATCATTTTAAAATGAAAAACTTGCCTTTACTATAAGAAGCTTTCTTGGAGCACCAGGTTTTTATATATTTTCCTGTAAAATGTAAAAAACATTTTAACTTTAAAAAAATGTTAGAAATAATTTTGTTGAATAAAACATATTGTATCTCCTCATTACACCCAAATTATGTGTGCCCAGATCTTCCTTACATTAGACATGTAATCGGTTCAGAAATCTGTGTTAGCTCTTTTTCCTATATTGCATTCCCTAGGCGTTTTGATGGAGGGATCCAATTCTCTTATGCATTGATTTGTGGATGTACTGAAATGAAGAGGAAAACTCTTGTGCATATTGGAGCTGCCTGCACATGTAAATAATAATTGGATTAGGGAGATTAATTAATTACCAGTCAGGGCTTCCTTTAAGCCAGGATTCACTGATATTTAGCCCCATTATCCTGTTTCAGTAACAGCTCTGGCCCTAGGACATGTGAAAAGAGTTCCTTTGAGCCTGTGCAGATTGCTTTTCCGTTACCACAGGAATCACACCAACCCCTAAAAGCTGCAATCAGGAGGAAGGACATCTTAGTCAGTAGGTATAACTGCTGTGTATGCCTCAGTGCCAGCATCTCTTGTTTTACAAATTAAGCTTAATTACCAGGGGTCATTTGGTGTGAGGATTTCCTCCTACTTAGTAGTATATGTTGTAGTACTGTTACAAGGTAACATCTCTTTCTTTTAGACATACTTCATGTCCTCCCCATGGATTCAATACAGTTGAGGTTATAATTATTTGCATGTTTTTGTTTATCAGAGAGTCAGCGCTCCTACATACATTATTATCATTATCATTATCATCATCATCATCCAAAACAGATAATATCCCTGTAGGAAAACAAACTCTTATACATCTAGTTTTGCTCCCGTGCATTCCATTGTTTTTTTACCTGAAGTTGGCTGGTTAGTGAGGTCGCTCATACTGCTACATTGTGTTGTCCTGCTACAACAGGGGGAATGAGGCACAGTCCAAGTCAGCTACTCTGTTTTCAAACAAATAGTTTTCTCTTGACAGTCTCTTTGCTCCCCAGATGTCTTTACGGAGAATCCAGATGAGAAATCCATCATCACCTATGTAGTTGCTTTCTACCACTACTTCTCTAAGATGAAGGTGCTTGCTGTGGAAGGGAAGAGAGTTGGAAAGGTAAGGATGTGATCATATAACTCCTTTGAGCAGTAGACAAGTACTTTATCCTTTTTCCCCTCAAAAATGTTTTTCTTTAATATAGTTTTTTAAATGACTATTGGTGTTAATTGACAGCTGCACTATAAGTTATAATGACAGAAAGTGATAAGCAACCAAAGCCAGAAACCTGCTGTAACAACAGTCCTACCACCTCCCAAGTCCCAACCTTCTTTTTGCTAAGCTGACCTTTTCCACATATATAGGTTAGTCCATTCATTAGGTGGTCTCTGCCATTTGTCTAGTATGAAATCATAATTACTGAATACTAGCAACATACCTGCTTTTTATGGTGAGGGTGGGTAGGATATAGAGCAGGTTTTGTCCCCTCTTTGACCCTAGCCCAGAATCCATACAATTTACTTCATTAACATAGAAACTCAGTGGGAACCACTAAGAACTGAGCCAACTTCTATCTTTGAGCCCTCCTTGATTCTGTTTTATGGTTATGTTAGACTAGACTGTGACTGACAATGATGGAACCTAGAGACTGGATGTATATATCTGTATTTATATCTAGCTATCTGAATATGAGATATGACATGGTGTGACAAACCCCTTTATTCTGGATGTAGAGCAAGAGTGCCCCCTAGAGCATCGGGGTAAGTTGGCACCATGCCGGGACACCTGCCCAATAGTTTGTCCACTTAGAACTGTCCAGCTCTTTTATATTCAAGTGTGGGGAACATTACAAAGGTTGGTCCAGTCATTAAATATTTCTTTAATTTGCTGGCTGGACCACTGACATCAGAAATGGAGGGTATTCAATGTTGGACAAAATAACAGTCCCTGCCAAGGGACTGGCTTTTACTCAATTCAGATTCCCATAAAAGTGAGGAATTTGCTTACTCCCTATCATCTTCCAAATAATATCTAATCAGGAGGCCAAGATGCTGTCTCTCAGACCATCCTCTCTGCAAGGTACTATGCATATGCTCTGAAACCTAAGATTCTACTCAAGTAGCTAACATGTAATTTGCTACTCTGAGACTTCCAAGATTCCTATGCCCTGCCCAGCTGAAACAGCCTGTCTAGCAAGGGTGCTTCAGAGAGGGAGGGAAGGAAGATGAAGGAGGCTCTGGATAAATTGTATTCTGGGCTCTCCGGTCTCCTCCCCTCCCCGTCTACCAGAACGCCCCCCTTTCCCCTTCTCTGAGGTTGATATTCCAGCCTCAGAGAGGCAGTTGTCATGGTTCTCTCCATGCTCACTGTGGGGGTCAGATCTCTGACTCCCCCTTCTGAGGTTGGAGCTCTGTATCTGACCTTGGAGGGGGGAATCCGAACCATCTTATGGTCCCTAGGTCACTCGCCCAGGGACCATAGGATTGCTTTCTAAATTAGATTGACTTCATTGGTTTTACTTGGATTTCTCTGTATGTGATTGCTGCCTTCCCTTGTTCTTCCTCTTTTCCTCCCACCCCTTCCCAAATAAATTCCCTTTTGTATTTGGACATTTGGCTGCATTGTTTTAAAAAGGAAGTTCTCAGTAAAAACCTTCCCCATGTGAAATGCTGCACAGTTGAAAAGCTACTGCTTGTGTTCTTAGGATTTTCACAAGGTCTTAGTTAAGTTCTGTGTTTGGGGAGGAAAATCAAATGAGCCTTTCTTTTGTTCTGCCTAGGCAAAAGTGCTTAGATATCTCTAAGAAACTGGACAGACTAGAGTTTGTCAGGAGGTTCAACCAGACTGATGGCAGCCTACCAGTTATTTTTTTGGCAGGGGGAACCCTGATAAAGGAGGGTCCACCAGAAATCCACCCGACCCCCAGATATGTAACATATGGCTATGTCCAGACAGCCCTTATTTGGGGAATTAGGTGCATTATTTCAGCATTTCCAATATCTGTAGGGCAGATTGTATGAAATGCTACAGCCTACACTTGGTTCCTCATCAGCCTGCTTAGCCTACATACATCAGCGTGGGACAAGGGCAGCTTGTGCTCTCAGGGCAGTTGGCTCCACATGGTCAAAATGGTGATGATTGCCCCAGAGGGAGAAGGTATCTGCATTTCTCTAGGATACTTTATGGCCAACATTATTAAAAAAATGATGGGAGGTGGAGTTTGGATGCCAAAGGCAATGGTGGCATGATCTTGGTGCTCCCTGCCCTCAGGAAATATTTTAAGCCAAGAAAAGTTATCTCAAAAGAAAATAACTCCTGGAAACAAAATTCTAGACAGCCGTTAATGAATCTATCAGGAAGAATGGAGAGCGGAATAAAATACTTCTTTAAATCAGCAAAGAAACACCTGCAAGAAGAAGTCGAGACCGGAGGGATGGCTGTATCAAAAGAAGAACTGACCAAGCAATTAACAGCACTCAAACAAGATTTAGGGCATCTCTATGCCAGCCAAAATCCTGCATTTAAAATGGGGCTTTCTGCTTCCATTTTAAATGCAAGATCACAACGACTCCCCTTTTCATGCGCTTCCTTTCCCCCCTCCCCTTTCCCCCTCCTTCTCCCTGTATCTGAGTCTTCCATATCTTTCATGGATCTTGCTCCTCTTATTGCCGCTTTTCCTCTTTTCACGGAGGGAACTGAAGCAGAACACAATGCGGTAATTTGATAGCTCATTATCTGCAATCTATTTAAAAATGGAACAAAGGGCATTTAGTTCAGGAGACACCCTGGAGGTTCACAATGTCATGTAAAGAGCCCGTAAACTTCCATGAGGGAGCAATCCCAATCGCAGGATAAAAGCTCCATGTGAAGAAAGCCTTATTGACTGCCTGGAAGGAAATACTGGAAGATAAATTAGAGCAATTGCAAGAGAGGATGAAAGAAACAGAAGCGGCAGTTTCAGAGAATGCAGACAGATTCAGCGCACATCAGGTACAAATTAAATCTTTAAGAAAACTAATTGAAGAGAATAGCTTAAAATATGAAGATATGTCCAATAGAAATAGTAGGAAAAATGTGCATATTTGTGGAATTATGGAGACTGCAGAACGAGAATCTGTTAAAGAATTTATAGTGAAATGGCTCACAGAACTACTTCCTGCATGTAAAATACAGATGGACGATCCTGAAAGAGCTCATTGGGCACTAGGACCCAGAAGGTTAGAAACAAGTGTTCCACAAGATATTATAATCTGTTTTGTAAACTACTCTCTAAAGGAAAAGATAATGAAAGAAATACGGCTAATGAAAGAAATAAAGTATATGAACATGCCTGTGATGTTTTTATAAGACTTACCCCCAGAGACACTACAGAAAAGAAAAAATCTAGGTGCATTTAGAAGACAGGTTCAAGAACAAGGAATTAAATATTTCTGGGGCTTCCCTTTCAAACTGTCAATAATACATAAAGGGAAAATATATCTGGTAACAACGAAATCTGGGATCAAGGGACTGTTTAGAGCGTTAAAGATAGAAATCCCAGAAGAACAAAAAGGGGAAGGAAGGACTGCAGATGACCAGACAGATGTTTCAGATGGTGAGGGGGATGAGATCCTCTCATACTGTTCCCATTTTGCTCGTGTGTGTGTGTGTGTGTGTGTGTGTATTTCTGTCTCACAACTTTTCCCTCTAAATTTGTACATTTGAATATTCTGTGGGTTCATATAAGAGAGTATTGTGACACTGTAGTGATAAGCTTTGGAGATTATAGCAGGGAGGAGGAAATTAAAAAGAACTGAAGGAGATACTGGCTCTTGGAAGCAGAAGCAAAGAACCTTTCACGAAGAGGGGATGGTGGGGGGGGGGGAATTGAGAGGGACTGGAACATAAGGAATAAGTAAAAGGGAAATAGCAGGTAGCTTTTAGGAGAAAAGAGAAGAGAAGGAGAAGTGAAAAGGAAAGGCGAAAAACAAGAATGGGAAAGAAAAAAGAATAGGAAAAAAAGAAAATTAAAAAAATTAAAAAAAACTTAAAAAATATGGTACAGTGTACATCTCTGAATATATGAGGAGAAGGGGGTCGGGTAAAACAAACTTGAATGTATAAATTGATATTTGAAATGAAGCCTGAGATATTATTTTTGCAAGAAATTCATAAACCAAAGACAAACAGTGGGATATTGGGCAGCAGACAAGGGCGACATAAATTCTTAGCTCCAGGATATAGAAGAGCGGGGGGCGGGTGGGTAGGGATATTAATTAATAAGGGGATACATTTTCAATTAAAAAGAATGATGAAAGATAAAAAGGGGAGATATATATTTGTAGAGGGGATATATAATAAAGAGTTAATAACAGTGGCATTTTTTAAATCTTTGTAGTCAATTAAATTTCTACAGAAGATCTTAGCTAAAGTTAACAGATTCTCAAAATCAGAAAAAATAATTGCAGGATATTTAAATTGGAATCTGCAAGGGGGCAACGTCAATGGGCGATACAAAATGAAGAACAATGTTAAAGCAGGGCAGAAGAGTATCCCAGTATATGGAAATTTTGAAAAAATATGATATTTATGATGCTTGGATCAAAACAAATCCTAATGACTATAGTCACACATATTTGTCAGAAGTATATAAAAGGTTTAGTAGGTTAGATACAATTTTAACAACAGAAACTTTTTTACTAAGGCTTTAAAAAATGGAAATTGGACAAATAAAAATAACAGACCATGCCCCAATCAAAATGTATGTAGAGATGGATCAAGAAATTAAAAGGGATTATATATGGAGATTGAATCCCATATTATTAACTAAGGAAGATATTAAGGCTAGGATAAAAAGGAATATAGAAAGATATTTTGAAGAAAATAAAAAAGGGGAACCCACAGAAACAATTAGATGGGAAGCCAGCAAGGCATAAATAAGAAGGGGATGTACGAAAGAGCTAAGTTTAATAAAGAAAAAGGAGAAGGAGAAGAAGGAGACACTGGATCAAGAAATTAACAGATTAATGGAGCAATACAAGTATACTTGTCAGACTAGAATTAGAAAAAAAAATGGAAAAATTGAGGGAAAAAAGAGAGGCATTAGAAATAAATAAAACAATGATAGACATGTTATATGTCAAGCAAAGGTATTATGTTTACAGGAAAAAGCTCAAAATTGTTGGCGAACAGAGTCCAGAAAAAGAGAACTAAGAACAAAATTTTAGCTTTGAATACAAAAGAAGGAATTAAAACATATGATCAAAAATAAGTGGGGAAATTATTACAAAGTTTTTCTAAAGATCTTTATGAAGGGAAACAGATAGAAATAAAGCAGATTCAGGAATACCAAGACAAAACAAAAATACCCCCACTAAAAGAAGAACAGAAACAGTTTTTAGAAGCTGAGACAGGAGAAGAGGAGATTAAAGAAGCTATAAAAGAATTAAAAAATAATAAATCACCAGGCCGAGATGGGTTTATGGGCGAATGTTATAGAGCATTTGTGGATGTGCTGGTGCCACAACTGAAGAAATTATATTGGGAAATACAAGAGGAGGCCCCACTCCCGAAAACATGGACACAAGCTATAATAACACTGATACCTAAATTAAACAAAGATAAATGTAACCTGGACTCCTATAGACCAATATCTCTACTGAATGTGGATTATAAAATATTTACTAAAATATGGGCAAAACGCCTGAAAGAAGTTATTAATGATTTTATAGGTTCAGATCAATATGTTTTTTTAAAAAATAGGTTTATTGCAGATCCAATTAGGAAAGTATTTAGTATGATTAATATTTGTAAGACAAGAAAGGTGCCAGTTGTAATAATGACACTTGATCTTTACAAGGCATTTGATACGGTTAATCCAAAATGTATATGGAAGGAGCAATCCTGTGGCCATGGCTAGACGGCCATAGGATATCTTATTTTCTGAGAACCGACCTTCCCCTCCTTCCACGCTGCCTCGCAGAAGCTCCACACTCACAAGAGGAGTGCGGAGCGGCCAAAATGGGGCATTCCAGGGGGCGTTCCTATATGTTGTACAGCAGCCTCCTCCCCCGCTCTGTCCTCCCGCGGTTAGACAGCCGAAAGCGGCTGTCTGGCCAAAAATGCAGGGCAGGAGGAGTCTGGAGGGAATGATCCCCTCTGTGTTTCTCCTGCACTGCATTGGATAGGCGGTCGCCTCTGAGTTTGGAGGCAACCACCTATCTGCATAGGATTGTGCCCTAAGTCTGCTAAATAAGTGTAATTTGGGGAATAAGTTTAAACATATAACAGAGGTGATATATGTACAAACAACAGAAAAAATAAGGTACAATAGATTGGAGACAGAAGAAACAAGGCTTTATTCAGGAACAAGGCAGGGATGCCCCCTTTATTTTCTAGAAGAGGTGAGAAGAAGAATTCTGAAACTGTTTGAGCTGGGGGAGGGATTGGGGAGGGATTTTGAATTATTATTTTTTTAAAATTTATTTTGAAATTGTGTGTGAGTCTCTGTGTGTATAAAAATAAATAAATCAAGGAGGAAAAAATTATTAAAAATGACAGTGTTGTGTGACCTGGAGATCAACTGTGGTCATGCATGGTTATGATAATACTTCTTTGGGTTCCTTGAGCACCTTAACATTTGATGAAATGCTGCCAGTATGATGTATTCACAGACTTCCTTTGAAGCCAGAAAGGATCCTCTTGTTAATCTGGTGTGACAGTCCTGAGACTTCCAGGCAGTCCTCCCTGCATGCAGCCCAGAATTTCTAATGTGGTGAAGTCGGACTTGTTGACATTGTAGAAGATTCCCATATGCAGGATCTGCAGGTTGATAAAGGGCTTGACGTATTTCCAGCAGCAGCAGCAGGTGCCAAGTGAATAGCACTTTGTTTGTTTATTCCTTTTCTCAGGTAATGGACCGTGCGATGGAGACTGAAAAGATGATCAATAAGTACAGCGGGTTGGCTTCAGACTTGCTGACATGGATAGAACAGACCATTACCACCCTCAACACCCATAGGTTTGCTAATTCTCTGGCAGGCGTGCAGCAGCAGCTCCAGTCCTTCAGTACATACCGCACAGTGGAAAAACCACCCAAGTAAGCACCCGTCAACCGGACGGAGGACTTTCTGCTGATGCTCACCATTTTTTGCAGAAGCTTACATTGTGCCCTTTTGCATTGTGCCTCATTTGGTTGTGATCCGATCCGAGGCATTTTGAGGAGAACATTGGCATGTGAAAATATGATGATGTTACTGGAATTAATAACACTGAAGAGCCAGGCTTAAGGGGGAAAGGGCAATTGATGGACCCCAAGTGATATTTTGTGATGGTGCCAAAATAAAATGCAGTTCCTGAGGTTTATGTGCAGGTTCGCAGCCTTCCCTCTCCTTTCAAACTGGAGGAATTTGGCAAATGTTGATATCTGCATTGTTAGTGGTTACCTAACATATTATTTCAAAAGAAAAGTCCCCATTCTTCTACCCCGTTCCCTCAAAAGCTTTTAAGCAAGGATTTCTGAACATAAAGATGACATCCAGGTGGCTGTTTTTCCTCAGCAACTGAAGTGGGTAGAAAGGTACCACTGGAAAAATATAACACCTAGGGTGCTTTCAGACTGGAGGCTCCTAGTGCTAGAAGGCATTGTGCAGCTATTCTGCCTTTTTTTCCTTAATGGATTTTCCGTGGTAAGAAAAAAGACAGAAGACATAGTGGAAAACATGAGCAGGTTATAAGAGGAAGACGCCATTGTATGGAACCCCTATAAAATTCCATGAACGAGGCAGGGTGATGGTGCTATAAAGCCTCGTCTGGAAACATCTCTAGTGCAGGGATTATGAGCATTTCTGCACAAGGCTTTTATTGCACACTCATGATCGGTCACTCACAGAAGTTTGTGGGTCCTTTACACAATGTCTCCTGTGCTTTTTTACCTTTATCTTGCTTTTAAAAAGATCGTAGATAACCCAATAAGGAACACTAATCCAATATATTGGCAGTGTGTAATTGCGCAGTTCTACTATACTATAGTGCCATCGAGTGGCTGTATAATGAAACATAGACCTTGCTGAGAAAGGAAGCCCTCGATTCAAAGCATGTGTCCACCCATGTAAAGGAGCCAATCTTAATCCTACAAAGAATCCAGAAGCAGAAGCCCCAGTAAGGATGCGGGATTTTAGCCTCATTTGGTGAAGCCCTATGTCTCACAAGCTGCAGTCCAAAGCACACTTACATAGGGAATAAGCCCCACTGAACTCAGTGAGACTTAGGGTGCTCCCAGATGGGAGGCTCTTAGTACTAACAATCAAAAGGCTTTGCGCAGCCATTCTGTTTTTCCTTTCTTAGTAGATTTTTTCCCCTGGTTATAGAAAGGGTGGAAGAAGCAGTGGAAAAACATGGGAGGGTGACAAATTGAAGACATCGTCTTTTGGACTCCTTGTAAAATTCTGTGAATGAGGCAGTATGATTGCATAATAAAAGCCTTGTCTGGAAGCATCCTTAATTCTGAGTAAACATGAATGGAATTGTGCTGGAACTGGATTCTGTTTAGGGCTGTGCCACCCATTTGATCTAGCAGCAGTCAGTGCAGGGATTGTCTCAGCCCATGCATGAGTTGCAGCTCTCAGGCACACTGGTGCAGCAGGCTTATCCCTCACAAAACCTTCTATCTGGAAGTCTCCCAACTCAAGCAGTGCTGAGACGATTTGTGAAGTTTTATTTCACAAACCATTAGTTGTGCTTAGTGCTTTTGACAAACCTGTTGTTTGTTGTACACATATCTATATGCTTTTCTTTCATCGAGCAAATAGCAGCAAGTGGGGATAAATCAGGGAATACCAGCTGGTGGGGGTAAATCAGGAAAATTGTGTGTGTGTAAGGGTTAAAGCTTTTCTCTCCTATACAGAAGCCCTTGACTGATACCCCCATCCCCCACTGTGGCTGCTTTTAACTTAAATAACAGTAGAGCATCCTGATCACAGACCTCCTGTGTCACATCTCATTGTACCTCTGAGGGAGTGGTAGAAGTGTACTGCTTATAGCAGCACTGAGAAGGGGTTTATCAAAAGTCATCAATTTGGGTGGCCAAAGGCAAAAGAGGGCAGAGATTCCTGTACCTTTTGTTGTTGTGTCAAAAGAACGAATTTTGGCCGGTGCAGGTTTTCTTAACCTGCATGACATGCTGCTGCTTCTGAGATTCCCTCTTCTACAAAAATATGAAAGGTACAGAAGAGTCACCCTACCACTCGCTGACCTGTTGCCCAGTTTTTGGGACAAGTTCCTTTGTGGATTACTTTGGCATAACTAAATACATAGCTATGTAAAACCTGAACAAGGAAAATGTTGTGTTTGGCTAGAGTAAGAATAAAGGAAGCTGCCTGTCTTGCTCTCGCCTATGCTTCTGAAACTGGAGAAGCTGTGACTTCTGAAATGAAAATAATCCTAACTAAACTAAACTAGGACATCTGCCAGGAAGTCTTAAGTAATTATACTATCAGAACTGATAATAGATTAGGCACATTGGTGCTTAATATTGGCATGACGTTCCAGTGATCCATCTAACTCTGTGATTGGGTGGACTGCTAAGCTTTGATCTATTCTCTAATTATGACACACTGATTGCTCTTATCCACCTAGGGGCCATACACATGCAGAAGAACACTTTTGTGTGCATAGCCCCACTTGGATAGGGAAAAGTGCCCAAAATTGGCTACTATTTGAACAGTTCTCCAGTCTCGTTCGGCAGCTGTGGCTTACACACTTAAAGCACCAGCCAAAGACTCTCAATACCACTGATCAGCTGTTTGGAATGGGGAGCAGGAAGCTGGATTTAACCCCCACTGCGCTCTCTTCCCTGCTGAACAGCCAATCAGAGTATTCAGGGAGACTAACTGGGCTGGTATGTTTGCAGTCCCAACTACTGTGCATGTGTAGGTTTAGCTCAGGGTCAATGGCTGTAAGGGGCTTGGATTCCAGTAATTAAATATCAGTTCTGCAGTCATCATTCTTTTCTGTCATACATATCACAATAACCATCCTAAACTCTAATAAGTTAATCAGCTGGAGGGAAGATTGGTGCATATCATTGCTTTTTGCAATTAAACTGGCTCTGGCCAGAACATGGTATATTTCAGTGACTATTTATTTATTTATTTATTTACACAATTTATATACCACTCTACATCCAATAAAATATCCAAGTGGTGAACAACAATAACAGCAGCAGCAGCAACAATAATAATAGAAATACAGAATTAAAACCTTTAAAGTCAGATTTTGCCAATAAAACCATGGCTGGTTAGTCAAGGAAGGCTTGTTTAAATAAAAATGTCTTAAGCAGGCACCAAAAATGAAACAATGTTGATGCCTGCCTGACGTCAATAGTCAGGGAGTTCCATAGAGAGGGAGCCAATACACTGAAGGCTCTACTCAGAGTAGAGTCCAAATGGACTATGTGATAGGTGTTGCTTCACCGCTCTTTGGTGTCTTCTTCCCTTGAAGTTTGTTTTCTCATTTTTGTGTGCTCTAGGTTTCAGGAGAAGGGGAACCTGGAAGTCCTGCTGTTTACCATCCAGTCAAGAATGCGGGCCAACAATCAGAAAGTGTATATTCCTCATGAAGGAAAGCTAGTATCTGACATCAACAGGGTACCTAACACAGTTCCTTATGGTTAACACAGAGGTGTGAGAAATCAAGAAGTTCAGTGGTGGGGCTTTCCCTCTAGAAAACATTTTTTATTCTTAATTAATTCAACTGGTTGGGAAGGGACCGTAGCTCAGTGGTAGAGCACATGCTTTGCACCTAGAAGGTCCCAGGTTCAGTCCCTAGTATCTCTAGCTTTAAAAAAAGGATCTCACCTAGCAGGCCTAGGACAGATTTCTGCTTGAGCTGCCCATCATTGTAGGCCACAGTGAGCTACAGGGAAGAATGGTTTGAGTCAGTATAAGCAGCTCCATATATATGATTTGGTTGAATAACATTGAAGGCTAAAAAGTAACAAATTCCATACTGTTAATTTGCCTTTTCCCATTTGTTCATAATGAAATTGCTGAATTCATTGTCCTACACTCACATTCTGGCAGACATTTACACAGCAATATTAGGAAAGGGATTGGATAGTACTCTGGTATTTGTGTTTCAGCAGGGGGAAAAGGACATCATTGCATCTCTCTGTGTAGGAGTCTCGCACCTTCCCTTGAAACACTGGGTGGTGGAAATAGGTTAAAGACCATGAGGTTGATCCAGTCTGACAACTTCTTGTAACCCTACAAGGACTGGATTCTTTGCAATACTTACACAAGGAAGGTGCTCTTCTGCCAGCCATCAAACCTTTAAACTGCAGATAAATCCAAGCTTAGATACCATTTTTATGACTTCATATTTCCAGAGTCTCTTTCATCCAAGTGTTCCAGTGGGTCACAGAAAGGATGCTGGGGGCTATGTCTTATTTGTGGGTAGATGCCTCAGAACTTTTGGAAAAGCTGGCCATTCACAGTGGTCCTGAGACTTGTAGATACTGTTGGAAATCAAGTACATGGTTAACATTCTTCATTTTAAACCATGAGTATTCAACCTGTAAAGAACAGCATAACTACTGTGAGATTGATATGGCCTTCCATCCAACCTTTTATGCACATGCTGGTCTAGAATGCTGAAGGAACACTGTTCCAGTACTTCCAGATGTGTTGTGGCCTACTGATGTAAGAATCCATGGGCAATTGACAACACCAAGTCTAAGGGGAAAGAAAAGTCAAAGGGCCACAAGTAGTGCTGGGCTGACATATACGTGTTCCAGTACCCCAAGACCCTGTCCCTCACCACAAGCTGAATACGTTTCCCAGCTAGTATCTTAGAGTATCTTATGAGGGGCTGTAGCTCAGTGGTAGAGCAGCTGCTTTGCATGCAGAAGGTCCCAGATTCAATCTCCGGCACTTCCAGGTAGGGCTAGGAAAGATCTGTGCCTGAAATCCTGGAGAGCTGCTGCCAGTCAGTGTCAACAATGCTGAGCTCAGTGGATCAGCGGTCTGACTCGGTATAAGGCAACTTCCCATGTTAGAACTGGTTTACACAGTAGTTTTCCTATCCATTCTGGCAATCCCAACCACCCTTCAGTACATACCCACACGGGCAAACATAATGTGCAGATGATGTGATCATGAATATAGCCTGCAACAGTTTTCATGATCGTAGTGCCTGGGGAAAGGGTTTGCTGTGTCCGTAGGAATTGCTACGGACTAGTCTCTGTTATTGTTCAGTTCACACATTGTGATTGTCCGCATGAAGAGAATGGGACTACAAACATATACAAGGCACACATTCTGCAGGCTACTCTTTAGCACTCTTCTGTCACTTAAAGGAAAGGAAATGAAGAAGAAAGAGAAAGAGTTCTTTTTTTGGGGTCAGGCAACATTTTGCTGATGTGAGGCTGGACAGTGCAACCACCGTACAAATAGAATGCTTTATAAAGTGAGCCAGGCTGCATTATGCAGAAGTTTCCATGGCCTCTTGATAGTACATTCTGTAATACCTACTGGATTCTCATTCTCCTGTTGAACGCGTTTGCACAGGCCTGGGAGAAGCTGGAGAAGGCAGAGCATGAACGGGAACTGGCACTGAGAAATGAGCTTATTAGGCAGGAGAAGCTGGAGCAGCTTGCCCGGCGCTTTGATCGCAAGGCAGCAATGCGGGAGACGTGGCTCAGTGAAAACCAGCGCCTGGTTGCACAGGTAATATGAAACCATCTGGGAGTGTGTACTAGTTTAAATTTCTGATCTGCCTGGTGGCAGCAGGAAGAGTAGACGATGTTGGGTGTGTGGGTGGATGTGTAGATCAGCATCTGCAAAACCTTCTGCAGATAAAGCATCTCATCCACAGCCAGAATGTAGGTGTGTTTTGACAGTCAGTGACGAGTATGACTGTAAGGCAAGAAAGCAGAGTTGGCTTTTTTGGCAAGCCCCCAGATTTGTTGAAGGAGACACAAAATGACTGTGAATGGATCTCTGCCATTGTTTTGCTCACTGTGCGGAAGCTTCTTTCTTATGTTCAGAGTAGCGGGGTTTTAGATCTAGTACTAAACCTGTGTGGTTTGAGACATGCAAGAATGTTATTTTTAAACACAATTTGTCAGTTGGCTGTACAACTGTCTGAGGGCCAGTTCACACTTGACACCAAGTTTGCCATTCATCCACTGTGTCTCTCCCTATGCAGTGACTGAAGTGAGAGATAGCCGTTCATGCAAACGCTCAACAAGCAGTGGACATGGGCTAGAGAACCATGAGTGGCTACATCTCTCCGCCTGTTACTTATGTGTATAGAAGCACCTGTGCAGGAGCAGTCTTCAGCATTATGTGCTATTCAGAGTGTTAAAGGTCAAGATATAGGCCACACTTTTAAAAGATCTGTACAGCAGGATGGCCTGGGGAGTGTCTCCATGAGCGATTTACCCCAAGGTGGCTGAGTCTGGAGGTTGTTAGAGATATATGACATCATGGCCATCCAGCAGCCACCCCGGAGCTTATCTGTGAAGCGATTTTCACTGGTGCAGAGAACCTGCTCATGGAGCCCTGCATGGACCAAAGCTGATTCCTTTAAAAAAAATCTAGTACTCCTCCACTTGCTTCTCCTCCCATTGTCGTGGAGACACAGTCCTGGTTTCAATGCTGCTCCTGCAGCTTTATAGATGCTCTGTCAGACAATTTGCAGTGTAGATCCTGTCTCTTGGTTATGCACCTGGATACAAGGGATATTCATCCAGTGTACACAAGTGATGTTCATGTGTGGTACAGGTGGCATGGGTTAATTTACAGATCATTATAGAGCCATTAAAGGGAACTGTGGATTTGCATTAAAAAGGACACCTTATTCTTACCACATTATAAATTAACACGAATGAGAAGTTACCACATAGTCCAAGGCTGTAGGAGACTGCCTTCCTATGCAATAACAGTGCCATGGAGGATGTTTCTAAGCAGCTGTGATGTGGCTTTGAGTCTTCTGAACCGACAGTGCTACAAGTAGCTGGTACAGATTTCAAAACACAGAGACACAAATGCTCTGTTGTCACATGCTTAAAACGGTACCTGGTTCCTTTCTGTTTGTTTGTGATTTTTTTTTTTTACACACACGCCACTTTTGCATGAGGGGCAGAAGGGGCAACAAATGCTGTTGCTAACCAAAGCCGTGCTTACTTCGGCAGGATAACTTTGGAAATGACTTGCCAGCTGTGGAGGCAGCGAAGAAGAAGCATGAAGCCATTGAAACCGACACGGCTGCCTACAGCGAACGTGTCCAGGCCATACAGGCAGTGGCCAAGGAGTTGGAGATGGAGAATTACCATGACATCAAGCGCATCAATGCTCGGAAGGACAACATACTGCGGCTGTGGGAGTACCTGCTAGAGCTGCTGCAGGCCCGGCGCCAGAGGCTGGAGACAAACTTTACACTGCAGGAGCTGTTTCAAGACATGCTGCACAGCATTCACTGGATAGATGAGATGAAAGTAAGGAAGGGCTTGGCTGGAATTCTGTAGGTTGCTAGAAAGAAGTTGGCAACGTGGGGTGGAGGCTCATCCCTCCTGAAGCCAACTTGCTGCGCTATCTCAACTTATTTGTTTAATTTATTGATAAATGCATATTCTGCCCAAAGGAACTCTCAGGATGACTTACCTAAAGTGCTCCTTAAAACTTTATAAAATACAAATGGTTAAAAACAGTAATTCAAACCACTAAATAATCACCAACATCAGCAACATTGAACCTACTAGCAAACTCCTCAAAAAGCCATTAACAATATCTTCCCTAGTATCACGCATGCCATTAAAGAATGAATCTGAAAAGCCTTTCTGACTAAGGCATTCCAGGGCCCCATCTACATGAGCCATTTACTCCAGGGCTGCTGAGATCCGAGGACCTTTGGGACATACGACACAGTCACCACTTCACAGCCTAACTGTGGTTTTCACAGGGAAAATGTGGATTTCCGCAGAGCCATTTTGCTGCAATTTTTTAGCTTGCTGTGGGTTTACTGCAGTTGCTGAGCTGTCTGTCCCTTCCTCAAACTGATTTTGCAGTTCGTGCTGGATGTGGGGTAGGTGTGCTTAGTGATTGCATTACTCTGTGACGCCTTTTCACTCCTCCCCGTTCCTCCCCGTTCCTTTGCAGCTACTCGGTAACAGAGAGGTATCCATTTTGGAATGATGGGTAGGCACGTACCTCTCACGTGGGGACACGCCTTCAGATGTGTGAACCATCACGAGAGTTACCATGCCAAACAGTTGGCATGGTAACAAAGGAGCAGACTACCCACATCTTACCAAAGAGGAACAGACAGACACAAAAGAACCCCTAAAATACAAAACAGCCACTAAAACCTGAAGTGTCGCATCCCCCACCCTCACATGGCTACGCAGCTGCACATTTAAATATAATGGTTTAAAAAAGAGTAGCGCAGCTGCCACAGTTTACTTTGCTTTAACAGCCATGTGTCAGGACACAGCGTATTTTTCCATTGGAGAAGTCTGCAGTAAATCACACATGTACCGCAGCAGAAGCTAATGCTCAGCTACAATGCTGCACAGTTACGACAGAGTGAATATTGAAAGCGGTGCTGTGTAAATGGCCCCCATGGCAAGTAGGCATTCCATCACTTAGAAGGCCCTGTGGCATATAGCCATTCTCCTGATTTCAGCAGGCAAGGCTGGACCTTAGGGTTAGACAGTGATCTAAGTGAGCTCAGGCCTAAAGCAATGGATGGAATGGGGATTGTGTCTATAACTGTTGTCTATGCTTTGTCATGAAGAGAGCAATCCTATGGCCATTAGACACTTAGATGGCCATAAGATTTTTTGGCTTCTGGGAAATCTGAAACCACATTCCCTTCCCCCTCATAGCCAGCGCAGTTCCTTCCATGCAGCCGTTGCCTCCATGCTCATAAGTGAAGCACAGCACGGAGAGGGTGAAAATGGGGCGTTGCTGAGGGCGGGGAGGGGAGGAAACCACAGGAGCTGTTTTAGACAGCTTCCTATCCGGTCTTCAGGCCCCTTCCCTCCCCTTCCCCGAATCCGCAGCTAGACCTGCAAAAACAGGCATCAAGCCAAGAATGCAGGGGGATCTTCTCCTCCTTGCTGTGGCCGCCCTGCATAGGCTAGTCAGTAGCCTCTACATTTGGGGGCTACTAGCTATCTCAAGTGGATTGTGCCCTAATAGGTGCATATTGCTCAAGCTGCTTTTGGGGCGAAAGTTTAAAATGTCTTAAAATTACAACTGGGAATGTTTTTATATACTAAATACATGGAAAATGTAGGTAAGTTTGTAAATGTTTGTACTGTGTGCATAATAGTTTTAGATCGTCATCATCATGTCCTACATTTGGATTTTTAAACACTTTATTATATTGTGGAACAATATGGATGCATAGATGATCTTTGGAAATGACTTTGCCAGTAGATTCCTAACCTTTGTTCACAACATGAAACAATATTTCTGGTTTTCTTGCTTTGTGAACTACCACATTCTCTGTGGCTTCCACAGGCTGCTTAGAAGGCTTCTAACTTAAACTTGGTTCCTTTTACGCTCTGATGTGGCTCTAGTGAATGCATGGATGAAAGGGGACATTTGCTAGGTTGTAGGTAGGCATTGTTAAATTATGCATCCTCAGTTACATTATTTATCAGTAAAGATACTGATATTCATATTTGAATTAAGCTGATTTGAATCTTAGTTTTTGAATTGTTGCACAAGTATTGGTTCACCTTGTACACAAGCATTGGGAAGCTTTATGTGTGCATCCATGTTGAAAAAGACATTCACACCACCATTTAGATGTTACAGGCCTTTTCTGACACAGAGTTTAATCTATTTGTTCTGTCATGGAGTCCCTTAGTTGCAGTTCTCTGGAAAAATAGCTAACTTTGGCTTGAAAGTATAGAGTTAACTACTTGCTACATATAAACACATGCAACAGAGCCCTGACACTGGTTTATTTTTGTTTTGTAAAGAACAGCAGTTTTGGAGGGAGCAATTCTGAGTGGGAAAGCAGCAGGAGAAGGATATGCCTCACCCTTTCCTTGGGGCATCTCTACACCAGCCTAAAATCCTGCATTTAAAATGGGGCTTTCTGCTTCCATTTTAAATGCAGGATCACAACTACCTTTTTCACGTGCTTCCTTTACTCCCACCCCCTTCCCCCTCCTTCTCCCCGTATCTGAGTCTTCCATTATCTTTCATTGATCTCACTCCTGTTCTTGCCACTTTTACTCTTTTCACGGAGAAAACTGAAGTGGAACACAATGGGGTAATTTGATAGCTCATTATCTGCGATCTATTTAAAAACGGAACAAGGGCATTTAGTGCAGAAGACGCCTTGAATGATCACGGCGTCATGTGAAGGAGCCCTTGCCCACCATTCCTCTAGTCTCCACCTCCCCAAGTGACTGTTCACACTAGGGTTCAAAATGCAGCATTATAAGTCCCATGGGGCAGGGGACTGAAGGGCAACCAGTGTGTGTGATAATTTGAAGTGAAGAAATAGCAAGCAGGAAAAGGAATAAATGTCTTTTGCTCAAAATCAACCCATTCTGAAGCTGTTTTTCTTTTTTTAAAAAAACAATAAAATGGCATCAGGGCTCTATTACATGTGGCTGCACATAATGTGTAGTTGGCACCGGGGGGCGGGGCGGGGGAGAGACTGAGAGAGAGAGAAGGTACATTCTCCCTTTGTGATTCTCTAGGTAAAACTGTTGTCTCCTGAAGTTGGGAAACACCTGTTGGAAGTGGACGACCTCCTTCAGAAGCATAAGCTAATGGAGACTGACATGGCCATCCATGCTGAGAAGGTCTGTGCAGTCAATGCAGCTGCTCTTAAATTTGCCAACGGAGATGGTAGGTGTTTGTCCAGAAGAAATTCTTTGCCTTTGCCTGACTGCCATGAGTGAATGACAGTGTTTCTGTTGGGAAGCCATGCATACAAATGGGGAAGGAGTGAGTTCAGACATGCTGTATCCTAGTCTCTGGCATCCTCCTCTCCTTAGTATCTGTCTGAAGCGAATGCCTCTGTTGTTTGGACAATACCACATTTTCTCAGCACACAAACAGAAATACATTGTGCTTGGAGAAAATGCAGTTCTCTCATCTGCTAGAGGGCTATTGTGGTTTGGAGTCCTGGCTCAAATGTGGTAGTGTGCCAGTACCCCAGGCACTTGCGTTTTATGCATTACTGATGGAAGAATGACACAGCTCTGTACAGTTTGATTGTTTTGTTTAATTCTTTAGAGACTGAGCACTCTTCCACTGTACCTCTAAAGCAGGGATGGGGAGTGTATGGCCTTCCAGATGTTGTTGGACTGCAGACCCGATCATCCCTCACTGCTGGTTGTGCTGCTTAGGGTGTATAGGAGCTGCAGTCCACCAACATCTGGAGGGCCACACATTCCCCACGCATGCTCTAAAGCTTGGGAGCACTCATACGGCCCTTAAATTGTTTTCAGTGGCAAATACCAGCAGAGCTGCCTCCTCCCGTCAGACCAGCGCTCCACTGTTTTGTGAAATGTTTCCTCTTCTGTTTCCTTTTTATTCTCTGATGGGTGTGTTGCATTCCCCCTTCCCAGCATTGAAAGGCGCAGTTTCTCTGATTTTTTAAAACCAAAAAGAAGTGGGAAATGGAAGTACAGTTATCCCCATATAGCTGTCCCTTCCCATTATTAAATTACTTCCCATGTAGTATGTGTGTTGCACCTAGAGTTTTAAAATTATCTGGAAATGCCTTGGAAGATGTTGTGCCATTTCCTTTCTGACTGAAAGGGAATCATACCATACATCTCTCAGCTGACTGTAGCTTTCTGTCCACAAACACTTGTACAGGCTATCGGCCTTGTGACCCAAAGGTGATACAAGATCGAGTGAACCACTTGGAGTTGTGCCATCAAGAACTAGTGGCTTTGGCTGCAAAGAGGAAAGCTTGCCTAGAACAGTCCAAGCGTCTTTGGCAGTTCTTTTGGGAACTGGATGAAGCTGAAAGCTGGATCAAGGAGAAAGAGCAAATCTATTCCTCCCTGGATTATGGGAAAGACCTGACCAGCATTCTCATCCTGCAGAGAAAGCACAAGACTTTTGAGGATGAGCTGCGTGGCCTGGGAACCCGCCTGCAGCAAACCATCAAAGAAGGAGAAACCTTGATTGCTCAGAAGCATTTTGAAGCACCCAAAATCTGCCGTAGAATTGGAGATGTAAAAGCCCTCTGGGCCCAGCTGCAAGAATTGGCGGCTTTCCGCAAGAAAAACTTGCACGATGCTGAGAGCTTCTTCCAGTTCCAGGTTGATGCAGATGACTTGATGGCCTGGCTACAGGATGCCAATCGCCTGGTTTTGAGTGATGATGTGGGGCATGACGAATATTCCACTCTAGCCCTGGTTAAAAAGCACAGAGACCTCTTAGATGAGGTAGCAGACAACAAGACAGTCATGGACAATCTGAACAGGCAAGCACAGACCTTCCCCACTGAGTTCCGGGATGACCCAGGATTTGAGAATAGACTGAAGGCCATTCAGGCAATGTACACTGAGGTTGTGTCCCTGGCGGATCTGCGCAAACAGAAGCTACAAGTTGCCCTTGATCTCTACACAGTTTTCAGTGAGACCGATGCCTGTGAGCTTTGGATGAGTGAGAAAGAGAAGTGGTTGGAGCAAATGGAGATTCCTGATACCCTTGAAGATCTGGATGTTGTGCAGCACAGGTAGATGAGTAGGATTGCTTCCTGGGAAGTATCTAATGGATGTCTGAAACACTTAATTCTAATTAAACTATTTAAGGGACGTGAAAGGAGTGTCACATGGGTAACTGTAGTACCTTTTAGAATAATTATCTTTATTGTGGCATGTGTTTTCATGGGTTTGAGTCCACTTACAGCAGAACTACGCATTACCCTGCCAAACTGGAGTTCTCAAATCTGTGCTTCTTGATGTAATGTGAGCACTGAGCTATTTGCACCCTCAAACAGGAGGATGGACCTTAAGCCTCCCCCTGTGCACCCCCTCAGCCCCTTCCCCAGCTCATTTCCCTTCAGGTGGGCTTATTTTTTGTTTTGGAGCCTAGCAGGGGGGCAGTGGAGGGAGAGCAAAAAACAGCCAGGAGGGAAATGTTGCAGGGGAGAACTGGCAGATGGAAAAAGGGTTAGGTATCTCCTTCTCCCAAGCTTATTTTTCTCTGGAAATACCTCTCTGCACATTTGCCTTGTAATGTGTTTGTCTTGCAACATATAGTTCCACCCTTGGTCAGATGCAGCCAAGCTTAGAGCAGTTCCACAGTCTGAGTCTCTACAAAAAATAGGCAGTTAAAATCAGTGAAACAAGAAAAAATAACAAACGTTCATCCTTCTTGCTTGTTTAAACCCTGCTTATCAGTACAGGTGGCAGATCTGTATGAGCATTCCTACCCCAGCACAATGAGTGTCACCGCCATGCCTGGAGAAGCGATGTTGGTACAGGGTGTATGGATGATCCTCCCCTCTGTCCTTATTTCCTGGGCTAATTTAGAATGAGTCTTCACTGGTTTTAGTGTAGCCTCTAAACTTTACCCGCATGATAATGAGCTTTTCTACATGAGGCATTTATTGTGCGCTCATCATTCCCTACTCATGGTTGTTTACGGGTTCTTTAGACGACGATGTGATCCTTCAGTTTTACTTCAGTTTTTAAACAGCACTTTCCGGCAGGGGGGGTGGTGGCGGTAGAGCACGAAAAGTGTGGTATTTAATTGTAAAAACGAAAGAAAATACTATTTCCACTTGTGTATTTGCACTGTTTTGCTACACTGCAGTGCCACCTAGAGGTCATGTGGCAGTAAAGCAGGAAAGGAAATGCTTCTCATGTAGTGCTCGGATCTCAATTCTGCGACGAAACCAAAAGTAGATGATATAGCGCATTAACAGCCTCATGTAGAAAAGCAGAATAGCGTGCTTTGTTACTATTGTTAATTGGAGGCTGCTTCTCACGTGAAGAACGTGTTATGGTTCATACATGCTGCAAGCCCACATTAATGCATTAAAACACGTATATTTTGCAATGTTAGGAAAGCACAATAGTGTTTTTCTTTAGCAGCCAAATACATGAGTCTGGAAGCAGATGTGGAGACTGGTTTCTAGGCACAAGTATGAGGTTTCGAAAAGAACTGGCTGGTATCATCACTGTTTTTGTCTTACATAATAAACAGATCTATAAGCATCAGCACAGACTTCCATTGACAAAAATGTAACATCATAAGTAGCCATAATCCTAAAATAGTTAACTAGACATAATAGCATTTTTCAATCTCTCTGCCCATTGTTAATAGTGATTCAGAATAAAAGTCAGAGAAGAGCAAGCTCCATTGGCTTAATTTTGCATTCCCCAGCAACACTTCCACTCTTTTGGGCGGCCAGCAGTTGTAGGGATGGAACCCATCATCTTTTCTTCTAAATCAGCAAATTACTACTGGATGAACCAAACAGTCAGGATTACATAGCCTCTTGCTAGGAACAGACTTGCAGTCCTGTATCTGCTCATGCCACTGTTGGCATGTATAGCTGAAAACAGTTTGAGAGAGAGAGAGTGCACTTTGTTCATAAAGAAACATAATTTAGTTTTGTTTAGGACACTCACAGGTTGTTTCAGATGTAACTACTAAGGGCTGCTTCATACATTAAAAAAAATTCTACATGGAAGGAAGGTATGTGAAACCTCATGTTAATCATTACATGATATGAATGTATGTGTAAGGTGTGTTTTTTTCATTGCAATTGGCCACAGCTCCCCAACGTGTGCACATGAAGTGTTCACTCAGCAAAAATCATATGTGATGTCCTTCCACATGGGGTTTCACACTAGTTGCAACACTGAAGTGCCTTCCATGGTAGGAATTTTATGTATACAATGACCCCCAAATATCCCAGCCCTAAGTAGCCTGAGAGGCCCTATGGCTGGGAGCACCCTCCTAAGATTACCACATATGCACCAAGTCAGGACCACAAGAGCACGAAGAGAGGTATTCTCAGTGGCTGCTCCTCACTCTAGAATTCCCTCTTCCATGAGGCTTGCCAAAGCACAAGTCAAGGTGTCTTCCAAAAGTGACATGAGACTTAACATTCATATTGGAGTTTGTTAGCCAGCAAGATGGGATAGGACAAATTTGACATTATTCAATGTATGTGGGAATTTAAAAGTTTTATCTGCTGTGAGTCCTTGGGATATGGTGGGATTTAAGCTGAATGAATGAATTCAAATATGCTTGATTGTAGGTTTGATATTTTGGAGCAGGAAATGAACAATCTGGCTTCTCAGATTCAAGGTGTTAATAGAGCTGCCTTTGGCTTAATAGAAAGTGGGCATCCACGCAGTGGGAAAGTGAGGCAGTGCCAAGAGCATCTGAATGCCAGGTAAGATCCTTCCCTGATTATTTATTTGTTGTTTATCTCCTGCTCTTTACCCAAGATGCTCAGAGTTGCCTACGTATAATTTCCAGACTGTACTGTGGGCCAAGACCCCACTTAGCTTCAGTATCTGAACCTTATTTTGTGCTTTGAGACCATTCTCTGAGCTTGATTGTTCCAAATTTTGTGTCAGTGTGGTGATATTTCCTAGCTTTGCCTTCCTGGGTCATAATATCTTCATTTTAGGAATATGGTATGTCCCAGTTTGCATTCCACTGTGGTGCTAATCCTTTGTGCTAAAGGCATAACATGTTCATGTTGATAGGCTTTCCTTTGATGGCTACTGCCATGCAGGTCTCAGACAAGAAAGACCGAATTAGGGAATGCCATTTCCTCTTCCATCCACCATTGATAAATGTATGCAAGAGGTGTCGCAGAGCTCTTCCTCATTAGTGATGTGAGATTCCATCATGAGAATGATTTCAAGCTAAATAATTGACTAACCTATGAATACCAATGATAAGACTAAAGCCTGCTAGATTTTAATTTCCAGCATTTAAGAAATATATAGAAGGCTTGTTTTTTGAACCCTTTGAAAGGTTTCCCAAGAATATATTACTTTCCTAAACAGGGTGGATAGATTTAAATCATGATGACCAAGAAAAAATAGTCCCATTTGAATCATTGATTTAGTTCAAGTTTCCCATTTTGACATTCTTAAATTTACTGAACAAGCATGCATGCAAACTGGTTGCTATAACAATTAAAACATATTTAATCTGCTTAATTAAAACAGATCCTTTTTACATAATATAGGAGCATAATCCAAAACCTTTGGTCAGTCAGTTCACAAGGAGGATTATATCCTCTTACTTATAATTTGGCTCTCTCTGAATACAGGTAAGAAGACTGAGCAAGCTTACTCATTTGAAGGCTAAGGCTTGCAACCCTATACACATCATTTGGCTTTAACAGTGCAATTCTATACGTGTCTACTTAGAAGTAGGTGAGAAACCTAGGGCAAAATCCAGTGGGGCGCTTCCACCCCCACCGATTCTCTTCCGCCCCACCGATTGTGTTGCACAAGCAGCCCCCACCACTTCTGCAACAGCAATGTAGCGCTTCCGGGGGCGACCCGAAATGAGCAGAAATGCTCACATAAGGGAACTCCGCCAACCTGCCTCCTTCCAGAAATTAGTGTTACCACTCATTTTGGGGCTTCCCCTAGGAAGCAATTCATCTCTCTTGTCTAAGCGGTGGGACCCACTTGTGCAACGCAGTTGGCGGGACTCACCACTTGTGAAAGGGAATTGGCAGAGTGGAAAGGAATCAGCAGGGGCATAAGCACCCTCTTGTATTCTACCCTTTAAAAAGGAGCACAAGGTCTTTAATTTGGTGATACAGAGGATGGTGTTTCCTGGATCCTAGTACCTGTTTTAGAGTATTCAGGGTGGTGGTAGTACAGCTGAGCTTCCCATCTTGGAAGAGCTCCCCAAATTATGCTGAAGTATTATTGGTTACAATTCTTTAAAAAACAACAACCCCACTTTACGGTACAGAATCTTGGCAAAATGTATTTTGGGCCTGGAAGGAGAAAGCAGCACAGGAATCATGAACTGGGATAAAATTAAGAATCATGGAAATATAGTATGGTCTCACACATAGGCCCCCACCAAAGGCAGCATACTGGTCCTGAAGATAGGCCCAGGGAGTCTCGCCAGTAGATGATGGTTGAGTAAAATAATCTCTGTGTCTTTCAGCTCTGATTCTGTGACCAAGCCGCTTGCCTGAAGGGCATACCAATATGTATCCACATAAGTAGAAATGGAACTCTTGCTGCTCATAACCAGCACATTAACTACCAGGCTCCTGCTTCTATTGGACATTTTCATTGTCACTGTGAATTGAGACTCCCAGTTTTTAGCGTGCTGTTTCCTGCATTTGCTTATTGTTAATTGCACCTACTGATGATATTATTATATAATAATTATTTAATAGATTTGTATACCGCTGAACATATGTAAAAATATCTCACAGACTGTGCCGTCTGAACTGAGATATCACAGTCTCCAGAAGTGGTAGGCAACTTGTGGCCCTACAGATGTTTTGGCCTACAACTCCCAACAACCTTCACCATTGGCCATGCTGGTTAGGGCTGATGGGAGCTGTAGGCCAAACCATCTGGAGGCCTGCAAGTTGTCCACCCCTGGTCTGCACGCAAAACAACTTCCAAGGCATTCCCACTGGGCTGGCGGGGTTGGCTGGAGGGCTATTGTTGGTGCCTCTCCTCTTCCTTATGGCTCAACTGTTCAGGTAGTGACAATATAACCACAGTATCTACTGGGAAGAGACATCAAGGTGAAGGCTCAGTCATCTCCTTTAATACTGGATGAGTAATTCTTACCCAGAGCTCTTGAGCAGCCTTATTAGAAGATTGAGCAGCCTTATCAGTAGAAGATCGAGTCTGGTGCATGTACAGAATGACATTTGGAGCCTAGGACCTTACCTATATATTCGTTCTGCTGGTATCTTTGGTAGGCTGTGGGCATTACAGAGATTCAGTCCCACTTGTTGCTAGTAGGAAAGCCAGTTAGGACACAACATAAACATGATCCATTTGACATCAAGATCTGTAAGAGGATGCTTGTGGGGGTGTCTTGGATGGCCTATCCTTTCCCTGCTCTATGCTTTCACCTGCTGGTCTGTTAGCATAGTGGTGTTAGAGACAGTATATTCTTAAGCATACCAAAAAAGATGCATGCAGAAGAAGTTAAAGGAATGATATCTATTGTGTCCCCACAATTATTCTTTTGCTCTTCCTCTGCTAGGTGGAAGGTCTTCCAGGAGATGGTAGCTCAGAGGCGGAGAGCTGTGGACTTTGCCCTTAGCCTCCACAATTACTGTGTGGATTGTGAGGAGACAAAGAAATGGATCCTAGAAAAAACCAAAGTCATTGAATCTACACAGGACCTTGGTAAAAACCTGGCAGGCATGATTGTGATGCAGAGGAAGTTATATGGCATTGAACGTGACCTAGCTGCCATCCAAGCCCGGCTTACAGCCCTACAGCAGGAAGCACACCGGCTTGCTGAAGAACAGCCTGACCTAGCTGATGACGTCTACAGTCGACTGACAGCTGTCACTAGAGTTTGGCTGGAGCTGCAGAACACCCTGCAAAGCCAGGAGGCCTCCCTTGGAGAGGCCAGCAAATTGCACAAGTTTTTGCAGGACTTAGATGACTTCCAGGCATGGCTCTTCAAGGCACAAAAAGCTGTGGCTTCAGAGGAGGTGCCCAACTCCCTGGTAGAAGCTGAGCACCTCCTTCAGCAGCATGCTGTCATTAAGGAAGAAATTGATCAACACAGGGATGATTACAGCAATGTCAAGGAGATAGGAAATAGAGTGACTCAAGGGCAGACAGACGTGGAGTATCAGCAGCTGGAACAGCGTCTCCAGGGCATGGATACAGGCTGGAATGCCTTATGTAAAATGTGGGATAGCAGGGAAAAATTCCTCAACCGGTGTCTTGGCTTCCAGGAATTTCTTAAAGATGCAAAGCAAGCAGAAATTATCCTTACCAATCAGGTATGGCAGCAGTATCCATGTAATTTTTATGCTTGTTAAATTAGTGTCTCCAGATAGCATCCGGATGCTTGAGTGTTGCAAATAGTATGACTGAATTTGCAAACTGGCTAGTGTGCACTTGGATGTCCTACAGGGATATCACATGACATGCGGCAGCCACTGAAAAAGCTTGTCCATGGTAGCACCCATCTCATGCTGTGCTAGTCATGTACAGGGTTTGACTTTCAGCACATGTTGAGAAATACTAGAGAAATAGAGCTTCGTGATGCCTGCTGAAAGCCAAATCATTTTGAGTGCTTTCCTTGTGGCTGCCATGCATGTGATTATTACAACTTGATAAACTTAATACGCAGACTGTCATGAACTGCATTTGGCCTTAGGCCTAAGATCATCCTCAGCGGCTCTTCTTTGTGAGCCCCTGCCAAAGGAAGTGAGGGGGGTGGCTACTAGGAGGAGGGCCTTTTCTGCTGTGGCACCCCAGCTGTGGAATGAGCTCCCTAGTGAGGTTCGCCTGGCACCTACATTGTATTCCTTCTGGCGCCAGGTGAAGACCTTTTTATTTTTCCTGGCATTTTAGCATTTTAGCTTTCTAGACTTTTAGCTTTGCTGTTTTTAATCTGTATTTTAAATCTCTGCATTGCTGCTAGGTTTTATTCTGGTTGTATTGTTATACTGTGATTTTAATGTTTTATGTATTTTATCTTGTTTTATTGTGTGCTCTTTAATTGTTGTGAACCGCCCAGAGAGCTTTGGCTATTGGGCAGTACAGAAATGAAATAAATAAATAAATAGGCCTTTTGTTGTTCAGTCATTAAGTCGTGTCCGACTCTTCGTGACCCCATGGACCATAGCACGCCAGGCCTTCCTGTCCTCCGCTCTCTCCCGGAGTGTGCTCAAGTTCATATTCATTGCATCGGTGATGCTATCTAGCCATCTCATCCTCTACTGTCCCCTTCTCCTTTTGCCTTCAATCTTTCCCAGCATCAGGGTCTTTTCCAGGGAGTTTTCTCTTCGCATTAGGTGGCCAAAATATTTGAGCTTCAGCTTCATTATCTGTCCTTCCAATGAGCACTCAGGGTTGATTTCCTTTAGGATGGACTGATTTGACCTCCTTGCAGTCCAGGGGACTCGTAAGAGTCTTCTCCAGCACCACAGTTCGAAAGCATCCATTCTTCGGCGCTCAGCCTTCCTTATAGTCCAGCTTTTTTTAACTGCTCATACTGTATTTCCAAGCCGCTGACATGTTTTCTTCCCCCAACATCTGCTTTAGGAATATACTCTCGCTCACATCGAGCCCCCAGACACCTTAGAAGCATCAGAAGCTGCTATCCGAAAGTATTGGGATTCCGTTGCCACCATGGAAGCAAATAAGGAAAAAATTACTGGGTTGGTGGGCAGTGGGAACAAGCTGGTGGCTGAAGAAAATATCTATTCTGATAAAATTAAGGAAAAAGTC
This sequence comes from Heloderma suspectum, assembly GCF_057233095.1. NCBI lineage: Eukaryota > Metazoa > Chordata > Lepidosauria > Squamata > Helodermatidae > Heloderma > Heloderma suspectum. The sequence continues at coordinate 140,853,046 of NC_139458.1, forward strand.
CAGCTGATTCAAGAGAGGTAATTTTGGTGAGATAGTTCCAATGGGAACAGCTCAGAGCCTTTGCTTACAAGAGGGAGAAAGAGGGGAGTGGGAGAAGATAAATATTTAATCATATCTTCGAACAAAATGTTAACACCACCATTACCTAGGCCCTAGGGTTTTTTCCCAAGGCATTGATGTCCCCAGTCAAAAGATAAGGAGACCCAGGGAGGCCTTTTTCTGGACTGCAGTCTCTCCACCCCCATGCCCTATTGCAAAAGGGTTTTAATGTTACCTTGACATCATAGAGATAGAAAAGAGCAGTGTGTCACACGGTTCTTAACGTGCAGTTCCAAACGGAAAGCTACCATGTGCAGAGAAAGAGCACAATGCAGATAGGGCAGGGATGGAAGACACAGTCTACTCCCTGTACCTCTACAGTACTGTGCCCTTTCTGCTTGGCACTGGTTACTCTGTGCATGGCAACATTCATTTTTTGACCATGTACAATGCTTGAGCCCCATTACTGTGTTGCTGTTATCTTCTTTCTCTGCGCTTGAGATATAAATGGTTTGGAAAAGTCATAGAAGACTTACTGCATGCAACTGCGCACATACACATAATAAGGCCCTCTGGATTGGAAACAGTGTGTTATGATACTAGTTAAGCTTCTGGAGCAACAGTGTTATTTAACAATAACATTCTTATTTGTTATTTCTAGATACAGAACAACTGTCACAAAATCTCAGGAGGCATTTGCGTTGCTGAAGGATAATCATGACTTGCGGAATTTCCTACGGAATTGCCAGGAGGTAAGGATTCTGGACCAACTACTACTACCAATCTATGGTGTGTCTGCACTTATTCTTATTTTTCCAATAATGGTTATAACTTTGGGCTATACTAGCAGTAAATACTCCTATTCTTGCTGCACCTCACAGAACACTTGATACTGAACTAATAATTGTTTTGATCATGGGCATGGTCAGGTAATTAAACAATAATGATACCACCATCTTGTCCTTAGGTAAGAGAAAGGAAGTAGGAGAAACACCCTCTAGTTTCAATTCTTTCATGATCTTTGTTTGGGTCAGGATTGTTCAGTCGCCACATTCCAGGGCACGTGCTCATTGCAGCTACCTGTATTTTCACTTGGGCACAATAGGGCCTAGCCAGTGGTTTCGAGAGCATCCTCAGAAAAAGTGAGAAAAACGAATTAAAATGGGAAGGTACAGAGAACCAGCAAAACAGTCTAAAGTTTAGCAAATCATTTCACCCACATTCAACACTTAGCTCAGAGTACCAGCAAAATGTTATGGGAACTCTGGGAACACCTGTAATATGGCTTCACCACCAAGTAATTTGCTGCCATTTTCTTTGCAGCTTACTGTCTGGATTGAAGAGAAGATGCTGACTGCCCAAGACACATCCTATGATGAAGCACGGAATTTGCACAGCAAATGGCTGAAGCACCAGGCCTTTATGGCAGAACTTGCTTCTAACCAAGGGTGGTTAGAGAAGGTAGATGATGTAAGTGGCTTCCTGAAAGATTTGGATTAGCATGGTACCTCTGCTCCCCCGCCCCCACTTCTCTTCATATCTTTGTGGCCCCTGATGTTTTGGGGCTGGGATTTTTGAGAAAGGGTTGAAGACGGTTACCATCATCACTGTCCCTGGAAAATTATGGCACGCTGAGAAACAAATGGTTTGGAACTCTTTGGAAGCTAATGCAGTCCTGTGAGCTGGTTCTGCAGCCAAGCAGAATTGTACACTGAAGTGTATGTTGTCAGAGCTGCTTTTCTCACACCTCACTGCTTTTAAGGATTGCACCTGTGTCTGTAGAAATACACAAATGTAACATAAAAACCGTAGGACACACATGTCGTTCCAAGATGAGGCCTGGAACTGTGAAGGTAGGCTGCTTCACCCTGGTTTGCCACCTAGTTTACACTTGTTGGGGAGCTGTGGCCAAAGCCAGCCCCCTGGCTGATGTATCTGTTTAATATACGCATTTGCAGCATATCCATTGCATTAATACATTACATTTTTATTTGCGCATGTAAGACAAACATGAAGTGTGAACGGCCTCTGATAGTGTCTTTAAAAGGGAAGGTGAGTAGTGGCCCTCAGACACTCTCTGCCCTTATGTCCTTGGCCAAACTAGGGGTACTTGTGGACACCTAAGATGTCTCTTAGAGCTACCAATCAAAAGACACTGTGTAGCTGTTCTGTCTTTTCCTCCTTAATGGATCTTTTTATGGTAAGAAAAAAAGACAAAGGAAGCTGTGGGAAAATATGGGAGGTTACAAGTGGAAAACAATGCCAATGCCTGGAACCCCCTATAAAATTGTGTGAATGAGGCAGGGTGATGGCATGATAAAAGCCTTGGCTGGTAATATCCTAGACCAGCAGTCCCCAGTCTTTTTGTACCCATGGGCATATTTGTGAATTTAAGGAATTGCTGTGGGCACCCCCACAAAATGTCTCCCATGGAGGATATGGCTAGTCACATAATGGCTGCCATAGGAGCCTGGCTAGTAAAGGTGGGGGCGGGGAGATAAATAGCAAGGCTAGAGGCTGGGAGGGAGGGGGAAATGGAAAGAGTTGAGTTCTGGCCCACCCAGTTTTCTTCCGTCCATACAGACCTTTACCATTTGCTCTCTCTCTCCACTCCCAGCCTCTAGCCTCACTATTTCTCTCCCTTCCCCATCCCTAGCTTTCTCGTTTCTCTCCCTTTCTATCCCCTAGCCTTGCTCTTTCTCTTCCACTTGTCCCTTTACCTTGCTGTTTCTGTCCACTCCTAACCTCTAGCCTTGCTATTCCTCTCCTCCCCACACCTCTTTATCTCTCTGATTCTCCCCACTCCTAGCCTCTAGCCTCATTCTTTATCTCCCCTCTACCCCTTTGCCTTGCTTTCTCTTCTTGCCTGCTGAACAGCTGATCAGCAGCAGGTTCAGGAACAGGAAGGAGAACCTGGCACCCTAAAACAACAGTGACAGTAGAATTCTCCAGTTCAGCTTAGTGTGCTGTCCTAGGGGGTGCACTTGTGGCTAATCCAGAATTCCAGAGAATTTTGTCAGAGGCATATAAATAATATAATGATGTGAGACTTGGTGAAACTGCATCAGGGAATGTGGGAAATGTTTCTGGCTTAACATCCAGGTTGCTACAAGAACAGGAAGGTTTGAAGGGATGTGCTGCAAACAGGTCTCTGGATGCATTCCATAGTTTTTACTCTGATGACTTCAGAGTGACAATAGGAAGCTACCTAGCCCAGTATTGCCAGCGCTGACTGGTAGCTCCAGGGTTTCAGGCAGGAATATTTCCAGCCCTACCTGCAGATGCCGGGGCTGAACCTGGGACCTTCTGCATGAAAAGCAGGTGCTCTGCCACTGAGCCATGGCCCTTTCCAAGGCATCTTTCAGCCCAGCACCACCAGTCATTGTTGTGTTGCCCAACCACTTTGAGTACAACAATGATGGTTGACTAGAGAGCACTGTTCTCCTACCAACCCTGCATTTTTTGCTCTATATTTCCTTGAGAGGAGATCAGTAGTCTTTTTTTCTCCTTAGACATTTGACTATGTCTCCTCCATCCCCTCTCTCTTTTTCCAGGAAGGGCAGCAGCTGGCAGAGCAGAAGCCCCAGTATGAAGATGTTGTTCGTCAGAGGCTAGAGGAGCTGCATCAACTTTGGGACAAGCTGCAGGCAACCACAGAAGAGAAGGCTCAGCATCTTTTCGATGCCAACCGCTCTGACCTTTATGCACAGAGCTATGCTGACCTTGGTGCATGGATCAGTGAGATGGAGGAGCAGCTGAAATCTGATGTCCAGGGGAAAGATCTCACCAGTGTCAACATCCGACTGAAAAACCTGAAAGTAAGTAACCACCCCTCTTAAAGTCTCATTCCCTCCTCCACTTAACAGCACATGGACAGGCATTCTCAGGATACAAAAGCTAGTGCTCTAGGCAGGGAATTCATTTGCGGTGACCAGCATTTGACCGCGGTGGAGATGTGATGTAGCCTGCTTAAAATGAGAGGAAATGGCACACATACACACACACACACACACACACACCGATTCCTCTCCAAACACCTTACCTATATTTCTCTCAGGGAGAAAGGCATACAATCCTTTAGTGCCTTAGGGATTCTCTGGACCTTTTTTTATCACAATTAATGATGCTTCTTTTGCTTTGTGGGATCCACATGTCTTTTCCCCCAAGCAGGTACTTTTGCTATGGGGCTAAATTGTGAACAGTTTTACAAGGTTAAACAATTACTGTTAACACATTTATTCAAATTGTTTAGAGACTGAGTATTTCTTGCACTATATCACTTAATTGCCCTAACCCGCATATCACTCCTCCTTTTAAAAAAAAAGTGTTAAGCACTTGAAAGACAGGAACATCAAATAATTTTATGATGGTTATTTTCATGTGTCCTAAGACTAACTGCCCGTACAAATTTTGCTGAGAAATCACATAGATCCAGTTCGCACGACACGGCAGATCTTCGTGCATTAATTAACCCACTATTCACCACAGCGCATGTGGGGTGCATGCAACCACTGTTATGTATATGCAACCCCCGACTGAGCCAATCGGGGGTTGCACCGTGTCATTTGAACCTGGTCTTCATGGGTTAGTCGAGAGTTAAACAACCCTCACTTAACCCACAATTTGCAGCTAGGGTTAAGCGATGGTTGTTTAACCCTCAAATAACCTATGGTGACTGGGTTTGAATGACATGATGCAACCCCTGATTGGCCCAATCGAAATGGTGGCCACATGCACATGCCACAGCTCAACATTGATTAAATAACCCACTATGAGCTGGCCATGCTGTGCAAACCAGCCCACAGTGTGCAGTGTCTCCGAATCTTTTTCTCATGTAACCTTTGAGGGGGGGAAAAGTAAACACATGAGCATGATCACTGAAGTGAGCATAGGATCTCAGCACTGGCTATCCATAACTTTCCCAGAAATTGCCTTTGTGATTTCTAGATTTCTGTTTGGTCCTTCTTATGGATCTGCACCCTCCACAAAAAAGGTTACATACATAGACAGCCAGTTTCTATACCCTTTCCATGTTGCTCCCAAGGATCGCTTTAAAAAAGCATCCTATGAGTGTCAGCAGGGACATTACATCAGCAGGGATCCTCAAAGTGGGGCATCTGTTCCCTTCCAGAGGTTGTAAGAGACCTGGCAAATTAGGAGGTTGCACAGAGGTAAAGCTGGAGAGAATATTGGCTGCCTGGATCAACACAACAGTATACGAGTACAGGAGATAGTTGCACCATAGGGAGTACAGAAAGTAGGTGGAGTATAGACAGAAGGTAGAAACCTGAACATATCCTGTCTCTGCAGGCAGAGAGCACTACATGATGGAGTAACAAGTTTCCATCTCTTCGGTAGGAAAAGAGTTCATGTGGCAAAGAAAAACTGAGAAAACTCTTTTGGGAAGCTTTTATAAAACTTGTTTTAATAGCATTGCAAATATGATTATGAAACTCATCTGGACAGTCTGCAAGGACAAAAGCAAGTTTTGCATCCAGAAGTCCTTCATCATTAGTGCTATTGCTTCTTGAGCTTAACAATTCAGGTACATTAAGTGGCAGACTGCAATAATCCCTCTCCACCCTGACTCCAACGTAGGCACCTCTGCCTTTAGAACAGGGCTCCTCAACTTTTTATGAGTCTTAAACCCCTCACCAAAAAGAACCTCCACAAGTCCTGTCCCCATCCATAATTGGGAATAGCCTGTGACTAATAAGTAGAAGGTTCTGTCAGTTCTCTTCTCTCCAGTGGTGGGGGAAAGAGCACTGTGCTGGTTCCTTATTTTCAGATGAGATGGAATGGGAAAGGAGAGGAAGGCTGGAGGCCTAGTAAATGTGTGACCAAACCCAGGGCCTATGGGATGGGGTGGGCTAAAAATGTAAACATTGAGGAAGATGGCTGAATGAGTAGTGATTCTTTCATTTCAGCGACTGGATGAGCAAGTAAGTGTGCGGAAAAAAGAGATGGAAGACTTGCTGTCTCAGGCCCCTCCAGCCAGAGGAGATATGCATGAAATGGATGGCAAGCATGAGATCATTGAGAGGAGGTTCCAGGATCTTTTGGAGCCATTGACTAAGAAGAGGAAGGAGCTGGAAACGGCCAGGGCTGGATACCAGTTGGACCGGGATCTGGCAGATGAATTGGTGAGATATGCATCAGCAGAGACTAGAATTCTTCCTAGTTTGGAATGCAGGGAGCTCTGTTCCAGCAGAACTAGTCCCCATGAGGAAGATGAGTAAGCTGCTTCAGCCTATGTTAGATAGGGATAGCCTGGCCACTGTAGTCCATTCACTGGTAACCTCATGTCTAGACTACTGTAGTGCACTTTATGTGGGGCTACCCTTGTGCTTGGTCCAGAAGCTGCAGCTGGTGCAGAATGTGGTGGCCAGGTTGCTGAGTGGGGTGGTCAGGTTGCCGAGCACATATTACACCAGTGCTGAAGCAACTACATTGGCTACCTGTTGGCTACCAAGCCAAGTTCAAGGTCTTCTTGTTGGCATATAAAGCCCTGAGTAACTTTGGACCAGGTTACCTGGCCAATCACCTCCTCCAATACAGACCTATGTGATCAGTAAGATAATTGGAAGAGGCCTTGCTGGTTGTACTGCATCCTGCAAATTTCCACCTGGTGTCATCTCAGAAGCGGGCTTTCTCTGTAGTGGCACCTACCTTATGGAATGCCCCCCCCCCCCGGTATTTGGGAGATGCTGGTTAAAGACCCATCTCTTTACCCAAGCTTTCCCTGAATGATTGTGCCGCTCCTTTAGTTTATTAGTTATTGTGCTTTTAGCTTTGGTTTTAAATGTTTTAAACATTTTAACTGATGGGTTTTGTATTTATTATAATGTATTTAATCTTGATTCTGTAAACTTAGAGAAACCTTCAGGTATGGTATGTGGTGTATAAATTGATTTAACAATAATAATCAGAGTAAAAACATCCCTTTTCACCCACTTATGTACATATGGCCTGACCCTTCTTTACTTGCATATTAGTCACTCTTCTGTATTTCAGCTTTGGGTGCAAGAACGTCTCCCCCTTGCTCAGTCCACTGACCATGGCACAAACCTCCTATCAGTACAGCTACTTATGAAAAAAAACCAGGTGAGTCTGCCCACTGTCCCTACATAATTTTTTTGGTTTAATTTAATTCCATTTTGGGGCAGGACAGGGAGATTCATAGGGTGACTAGACCTATGGCTGCAAACATCCAAAAGTTCAGTGTTGTCTGTAGGGTAGTTGTTACCAAATGGGGTGGGCTGCCTTCCCAATTATTTATGTGAAATGTTTAGCTCTATCTGTGTATCTTGTTGATAGTGAGTGACCATTCAGGAAGGTACCTGGGATGCTGATTCCAGAATTATGAGAGGTGTGTTTTTTTTAAAGAAAAAAAGTTAAGGCTATATCTTCCATTGGCTAGTGTAGGAATATGCAAGTTCTCAACTGCTGGGTCAGTAAAAGATGGAGTTTGGGCTTTTTAACTTGGTTTACTCTAGAGTGAGTCTCTCAGCCCATGTGTTATAAACATCTATAATCTAAGTTCACGTCATGCTATCTGCCAAGGGAGGCTTTTGTGCCTGTGTGAGCTCACTGTGTCACAGTAAAGCAGCTATTCTTTGAACAACCTGCAAGCAAAGCCTAAAATCTTGCCATCCCATTTGATGTCTTTATCAGTAGTGCCATTAATGCATCTCAATAAAAGTGACAACTCCATTCAAATGTGTTTCTGATCTTATCCAGCCCCCCTTAAAAATGCCTCTTTTCCTTGCTAGACGCTGCAGAAAGAAATCGCTGGCCATGCCCCACGCATTGAGGAAGTGCTTTCCAGAGGGGAGGGCATGCTGGCTGGAGCAGACAGGGATGGGGACCTCAGGGAGACTGCAGAGCGCCTCAAGCAGCTGAGGGATTCCTGGAGCACTTTACAGGAGGAAACGTCAAAGAGGTTGCAGCGCCTGGAAGAAGCAAGTCAGGCTCAGCAATATTACTTGGATGCTGGGGAAGCAGAAGCCTGGATAAGCGAGCAGGAACTCTATATGGTAACAGAGGAGAAGCCAAAAGTGAGAGCGCTTGACTTGTTAACCAAGTAGCACACACCATTCTTGACACCACAGAAGGGTTATTCCTAAGGGCATTTGCCTCTGGGCACCATACCAGTGTTGGCTGAGAGCCCTGCTCGTGGCCAGGGATAGTTAGTTAGGGCTCATGTGAGCTCCTTTGCCTCACAACAAGTTGCAGATGGTGGTGTGTTTCTGCACTTTCCAGGGACAAAGACAAAGTGAGAGACATTTTGTGACAAAAGGTTAATGAGTGGGATCCAGTATGATAGAGTGTGTGTGTGTGTGTGTGTGTATACACAGGCATGCATATGTAGTATGATAGTTTATGAGGAGCTGCTCCCAGTCCTAAGCAGTGGCAAGAAAAGCTGAAACTCTGTGTGTGTGTGTGTGTGTGTGTGTGTTCCTTATACACACACACCCAGAAGCAGTATTTGAAAAATATTTTACATTATAATGTTTAGATGCCTGGGGAGAGTGAAGCAGTAATTGTCCATGCAACAAAGAGTGGCAAACTAGAATAAAGCAATATAGCATAGAAGTGACAAGGACAGTTCCACCTTCCTTCAGAATGGAGCTTGTGGACTGTGTTCAACAGCACGGGTTCTACTTTGGTCTGAGCCTCCCTCCTATCTCCTCCCTGTCTCTGCTCTGTTTAACACATTCCTTGGGCTGGATCCAGATTTAATCATATTTAGAGCAGACCCATTGAAATTAATGAGGCTTAAATAAAATCCCATTTATTTCAATGGGTCTACTCTATGACTAAATCTGGATCAAACATCTTGTCTGTGAGAAGAGCTACTATGCAATTACTAGAGAAGCATGGGAGTAGCAATGCCCCTCTTTGGATAGAATTTATCAGTAAACATGTTTGGAAAGTGAATACCGTTCCTTTGCATGTTTATGCAGAAACATGTCCATTGAGTTTAATAGGGCTCTCTCCCAGGGAGGTATGCACAGGAATGCAGTGTCAGACTGCTTCCAGACCAGGTTTTTATTGCACAATCACAACATGGCTCAATTTTAGCAGGGCTGTGTGTGTCCAGATGACATCATCTTCTGCGAGTAGCCCTCCTGTGTTTTCACACCGCTTCTTCTGTTTTCTTACCAAAGAAAATACATTAAAGAGAATACGTTAAAGACGGAAAGACGAGTAGCTCCACAATGCCTTTTGATCAATAGTGCTAGGAGCTGTCTGTCTGGAAGCACCCTTAGACTAGTGTGGCTTCCATACTTCCTATCCTGGGGTTGGCTCCACTCTGAAGTGTCCCATCAGTAGGATCCCGTCAATGACTGAATGGGTTTTGTTGTCCCAGGATGAAGAGAGTGGCATTGTGATGCTGAAGAGACACCTTCGCCAGCAGCGATCCGTAGAAGACTATGGAAAAAACATCAAGCGGTTGGCTGGCCGGGCACAGAAGCTGCTGTCTGCTGGCCACCCAGAAGGGTGAGCGTGTTTGAACGAAGTAGCTCAAGTTCTCAAAGCTGCGCAAGATAATGGCCAGGAGATGTTAAAAGTTCTATAGAGCACGATCTTGACTGACCCATTCGACCAAACCAAGTGGCGCTCTCCAGAATCCTAGTCCCTTGCGTATATGCTGGATTGTGTTGTTTTTCCTCGTCTCAGAAACCTCCTCTTCGTGATTTTTCAGGGAGGAGATCATCCGGTTGCAGGGGCAAGTAGATAAGCAGTATGCAGGCTTGAAGGACCTGGCTGAGGAACGCAGACGTACGCTGGAGCACACGTGCCACCTGTTCAAGCTGAAGCGAGAAGTTGATGATCTGGAGCAGTGGATCGCAGAGCGAGATGTAGCGGCATCATCCCCAGAGATGGGGCAAGACCTCGACCATGTCACTGTGAGCCAGCGCTGTGAGAATGTGCATTAGCCAGTCCATCGTGGCCATGGTTCCTGGCTTCCATCTATTCTGAGATGGGGTTCCAGTTCAGGGGGTATAGTGCCATGAAAATGAGGACCATAGGTCATGAGCGGTGTCATTTGGCTGTACATGGGCTTGCAGTGGCTTGAGAGAAGATTGTTCTCAGGCGACAGGGTGCATTAAAATACATTTGATATGGGAAACGCTATATGTTGCTTTTGGGAAGAATGATTGTTATAAGCAGTTTCCATGTTTGTCTGTTGCAGAAAAAACAAACCGTCTTGTGACATCTTAAAGGCTCACAAATGTATGACTGAGTAAGCTTTTGTGGACTGGATTCTACTCATCAGAAGCATTTGACCGAGTAGACTCTAGTACACAGAAGTGTACACCATAATAAGTGTGTTAGTCTTTAATACGTCAGAGAACTCCCTACTTATAACAAGGGTGCATGCACTGTGTATTCTTTAGCATTACTCTTCAGTTGGTGGGTTGGGCCCCACAAGTGAGTAATACCCATAGCAGCACCACCAGCATTGTCTTTGTATTTTTTTTTAAAAAAAATAAGGAATTATGCAGGGGGGGGGAGAGAGGGAGAGACAACAGCATGAGTCAAAGTGGATGGAGTTCCATTATTTTTAATAGTATTATAGAAGAACTGGTAGGTGTGGCTTTTTCACTCCTGCATGACAAGCTGACCCTACCAAAAAAATATCTTCTGTACACTATTTAAAATATAGGGGCCCTGCCCTCCTCCATATCTGGTCACTCTAAGGAGATAAGTGGAGGTGGGTTGGGCAGCATATGCAATTAAAAAAAGAAAAGAGTTCCATGTTGCCGTGTGGTATTAGAGGTGGATCCAGAATCTGGAAACGTTGGAGGCAATTGTTCTCTTATGTACAGAGGATATGGCTTGCCACCTGGCAGGCAGGACTTATGCCATTGGTTGGAGTGTGAAAGTTGCATCCATTGTTTGCGGGGATTATGCACATGTTCATTCGGCTCATGTTCACTGTGGTTTGTTTCTTGGCTAGCTGCTGCGGGAAAAGTTCCGAGACTTCGCCCGGGAAACGGGAGGCATCGGGCAGGAGCGGGTGGACAGCGTCAATCTCATAATTGAGCAGCTGATTGATGCTGGTCACCCGGAGGCTGCCACGATTGCGGAGTGGAAGGACAGTCTGAATGAGAGCTGGGCTGACCTGTTAGAGTTGATTGACACGAGGATACAGCTGCTGGCTGCCTCCTATGACCTGCACAAGTTCTTCTACGACGGAGGTGAGATCCTCGGTCTTATTGAGGAGAAGCACAAGGAACTGCCTGAGGAGTTAGGCCGGGATGTCAACACAGCAGAGTCTTTCCACAGGATGCACACAGCTTTTGAGCGAGATATCCACTCATTGGGAGTGCAGGTAACAACTTGATTACTGGAAGGCATATGGGGAACCATATGGCAGGGCAAGGTCAGGCCTGGCATAGACAATAGGAGGCATGTGTGTGTGAGCACTCCAGGGAAGATAACCCCTGGCCTTTCACTTATTTTTTGGCCTGGTTGCCTTTTTGACTATGTGGGGATCTCAGCCAAAGGCAAATTGAGCAGAAGGAACAGCCTGTGTGGTGTTTTCCAGAGCTGATGGTGGTTGATTTCCCTTGGACAGCCTTTGAACTTATGAAGTGATATTTTGCTAAATGTCTTTGCGATGGAGGCCAGAAGAGACTGTTCTCCTTAATGCCTGATTATTGTGACAATAATCCCAAGCCAGAGGTTCTCAACCTTTCCTTTGCTTGGTGAAACTGGCCATTCATGTCCCCATTTTAATGTTAGGAAACTGCATCTGAGAGAGGATTGCATAGCTGCAAGGTACTTGAACCCAGATTTCCCAGGCCTCAATATAAAGTTCTCTCTTCTCTGGATTTTTGTGGCAGGTCCAGCATTTCCAGGAGGTGGCAGCACGTCTGCAGGCAGCCTATGCTGGGGAAAAGGCCCTCACTATCCAGAAGCAAGAGCAGGAGGTGGTGAAGGCCTGGAAGGCTCTGCTTGGTGCTTGTGAGGGGCGGCGCGGTCAGCTGGTTGATACAGCAGAGAAGTTCCGTTTCTTTAGCATGGTCCGGGACCTCATCTCTTGGATGGAGAATGTGTTCTGGCAGATTGAAACCCAGGAGAAACCCAGGTAACAAGGTGGAAGGGAAGTGGCTTCTCTTGTCTTGTTACTTTTCCTGCCAGACCCTGGAAAACTATTCTGCAACTCTTGCTGTGCTGATGGAGCCCTCAAGAGCTGCTTCTCAAGGAATCTTCTCAAGACCCCTGCAAACTGCGACTTTCTGGAAAGGAAACTTGTTGGAAGCCAGTTGAGTGTAATATTTACTGATTCAGTCAGGCAAAGTATCTGCCTGCCTTTCAGAACAAGTTTCAGGAGTTATTCTGCATCGTAAAACATAACATGAGAAGCAACCCTGAACTTTCCAGCATTGAATGTTGCCTTGCTGAGAATTGTTTGGTGTGATAAATGTTCTGCTCCTTATTTTTCAACTATCTTCTCCATCTCAGGGATGTTTCATCTGTGGAGCTCCTGATGAAATACCACCAGAGCATAAAGTCTGAGATAGACACCAGGGACAAAAACTTCATCACCTGCATTGATCTTGGCAAAGCATTGCTGCAGCGCAAGCACCACGCCGCAACAGAGGTGAGGGTTTTCCATCAGAAGCTTTGCAACAGACTAATGCATAAGAGAGCCTGCTGTAAGCTTGCTAATGCCCAGCTCCCCTGTCTAGGTTCCCAGAGATGTAAACAGTGGACATGGCTTGCTGGAACCGAGGTGATCCTCCCCCAGCCCTGAGCCTGGTTAGAGTTTTGTTCCTGTGCAGTTCCTCTCTCACTGTGACGTTTTCAAAGAAACAGTTCTGTTCAGAATTCTTTTCAGAGGACAGGATCTGTTCTCATCCATAAATAAATTACAGTCTATGGTGGAATTTTCTGCCTGGCATCAGCATTAGGCCTAGTTGGCAAATGCCAGGGCTCCGGCAGGGCCCAACAATACTGATGCCAGTCCCTTTATTATTATTTTTCCCCTGGTGCTCAAAGGAGCACTGCATTCCAGGATTTTAATTCTGCTAGTGCCCCAGATGAAGCAATGCTACACTGGGGGAATTACAAGGGCAGTGCCCGGCTCTCCTTTGAGCAGTGTCAGCCATCGAAGCTTCACCTCCACTACTCTGCCCCCCCCCCCCAGTACCTTTAATTTTTCTGTCTTGGTTCTCCATGGAGTGCTGGAAAAGGAACCCCGGGGAGCCATTTCCACTTGCCCAGAGCACTGCAGGTGGCTGCTCCTGCATGCCCCTGCCTGTGCTTTTCGAGGTGAGTGGCAGCCACAGCCAGCCCGTCAAAAAGCTGACCAGCCGGCCTGCCGGGGGGAGTTCAGATCTGGCCTATGGGTTTATTGGCCTATGGCCATTACAGTATGTTAGCTGCCTTGGGTTTTTCTTTTCGAAAAGAAAACCAGAATCCTGACAAGTATTATAAATAAACAGAACTAATTGCCAAAAACTCAGTCATGAAACTTGTGGGAGAAAAAAATCTCCCTTTCCTCCCTCTCCTTTTAGATAAAAGAGAAGCTGGTGCAGCTGACGGAGAAGAGGAAGGCGATGATGGAGAAGTGGGACAGGCGCTGGGACTGGCTACGCTTGTGTGAGTACCACGCAAGGTGTTTACCCATTGAGCTGGGATGCTTCCAGATCAGGCTTTCATCCTGCCAATTACAGAATTTTATGGCGGTGTCCAGACATCGTCTTCTACCCATAACCTTCCTGTGCTTCCCCGCTGATTCTTCTGTCTTTTCTCTTACTGCAGAAAATCCATTAAGAAAGAAAAGACAGAATAGCTGCTCAGTGGCTTCTGATTCTTAGTGATAGAAGTCCTCCATAAGGAAGTATCTCTGATATGAATGGGGCTTTTCCATGTGGGGCTGGAGATACAGGAGTTCTGTGGTTCCAGGCAAAGTGGGATTTTATGTATGGATGCATCCTGCACACTGAGCCCTCCTGCATAATATTTAGATTGTGTCTGCACCTTCATTTTCAAACTGCAGTGGCTTACTTTCACATCAGCTTCAGCAGCAAGGTTTTCCACATTGACATTGTTTACATAGGACTTAAGTGGGACTTAAGCTATTGCTATTCCTGATGTTCAGTTTAAGAAGGGCCCTCTATCCAATTGTTTCTCTCCTGAAGGACTCCCAACTCCAGTATTTTTCAATCAGATTATTCATCTAGTCCACAGACCTCATAGTAAAACCTATACAACAATTGACATGGGAGAATAGAAGACAAAGTCATCACTTAATTTACAGAAGTAAAATCCTAAAATATCAGTCAGATATCTCTATTAGTACAAAAAATCAAAATTAGTCTAGTCAGATAATATTTTACATTGTATCCTCATTGCTCTCAGTGAATATTTTACCCACAGTGTCTGTAACAAACTCTTTTGTATCGGGAAGAAGAAAAAGGGCATAGTGTTCAGATAATCTACAGGGATACGAAGGGATTAACGTAGTCTGTTGGAATAAGATATCTCCTTAAATCTCCCATCCAAGAAGGCTAGGAGTATCACATTAAAATATGCGAGAGTAAATGCCCTCCTCTACTTTGAGATACTTAATATTTGCAAGTATTTGGCTTGAGAATTAACAGAAGCCAGATGAATGCCAAAGGAAAGCAGAACCACAGTACTACTAATCCACAGTGTCACTTTGCGCCATGGACACTTCCAGACAGGGCTTCTTTCCTGCCCTTCTAGCACTGCTTTTGCATCCTAATTGTGATGGGCTGTTTACCCTACAGTTCCTGTGATATTTTTTCCCTTGCTGTGTATTGCTACATGCTGTCCAGATAGGTGGGTGGAGCACGACAGAATATGGGCAGATGCTGACAGTCCATTTGACCACCCATTGTCTGCCCCCTCTTCTGTAGCCCCTCCCCTCCCTCGCCACAGACCTCTGTGGGCATGCATGCAGATGTTGTTGATCAAAACTTAGGTGGCGTTTGCAGACGCATCTTGCTGCACTGTGCAGGAGCAACAGTTCCTGCATGTCTGCAGCCATGATACCTGTGTCCATATGTGTAGCAGGTGCAGGATTCATCAATATTCATAATGCTATGTGTTTACAAGGCAGTATACAGGGAAACATTTGTGGGGGAGCACACATGACTCTTGTGCAAGTTCATGTGTCACTTGCAGTTGTATTCAGGATTCTCATTGGGACCAAGGCATGGCTGGGGGGGGGGGTATCTTTTTCTTCCTCTGGCATGGTCTTAGCGGTATTGGAGAAATCCACAATGGAACCAAATGAGTTCAGATTTTAATGAATCTGACACACAGATTCCGCAGCAGACCGACTTTCCCTGTCGGGCAGATTTTACGAACTTGCAGACTGTTTTTCTAACGTTCCCAAATTTTTGTCGTAGAAAATATACAACATTTAAAAAGCCAGCCAAAAATGTGCATGTCCCCCATAGGCTAAAGCATGAAAACGCACATTTTGGGGGAAATTGTGCATTTTTGCATGTGTGGATTTGCGCAACCACACATTAGCATAAATGTGGATTTGCGCAACCACACATTAGCATAAATGTGAATTTGCACAAATTTGGAAACAAAAAAAGATCTGATTCTGTTGATGGATTCTGTCGATTCTGACAATGGAATGAAAGGTGCCTGACAATCCACGAAACACAGATGGAAGGATTTTATACAATCCATACGTCCCTACATGGTCTTGACAAAAATTTCCCCCCTCAAGCTAGTATTAGTTTGCGGGGGGGGGGGGGGGAGTCTCCTGTTGGCATCAATAGAAGCTTGCCTTCCAGGGCTTAGAGCAGCTTGCGGGGGGGGGGGGGTTGTTGGGACCATATCAGGAGTGGAGAAGGGTTACCCCCTTCTCCCCTCATGCCACCTCCCTGACGAAAAATTCCACCACACACCTACTGTTGACAGTAGGCAAAAACGAAACACGACCACAAGTGATGCATTTAGCATCATTCGCTTGGCCCTAAAAGTGACAAGTGTGCATACCTCTTAAGGAGGAGGTGTGTTTGGCACTACAAAGTTGATGGCCACAATATGTGTTACATATTTATTTATTACATTTTTATTCTGCCCTTCCCTCAGTCAGATGCCCTAACCAGAAGACATAGGCAGTCCAGGGTTATATGTCTTTTAAAATTAGAATGGCAAGAGAATATGATATTTTGATGGCACTTTAACAGAAAGGACTGCCAGGGCCTCATGTTTACTTACATTTGACCATCTTTACACTCAGAATATTGCCCAGGTTCGCTTTGGAATAATAAAAAGATAACTTAAAAGGAACTTTTGAATTCTGTGAGACTCCTTCATTCTCTGCCTCTTTGGCTACAGGTGCTGAATGTGTATAAAATCTCCTTCTGTTTCCTCTCCCCCCCCCCCGCCCCCCATGCACAACAGTGCTAGAGGTATGTCAGTTTTCCAGGGATGCCTCAGTGGCCGAGGCGTGGCTCATTGCCCAGGAGCCTTATCTGTCCAGTGGTGATTATGGGCAAACTGTGGATGCTGTGGAGAAACTACTAAAAAGACACGAGGCCTTTGAGAAATCCACAGCCACGTGGGAGGAGCGTTTTGCTGCATTGGAGCGTCTGACCACAGTAAGTAGTTCATGGGAGGAAGAGGCTTTCAACTTTTATAGGCGGTGTATTCTAACAACAGTGGAAACTTTGGACTGAACTGGTTGGGAACAGGGGACCCAATAATGTTTTAAAAGCTGAACATTGTTTTTATTTGATTTTCATCTGAGGCTTTTCATAAAACTTTTCTCAAACATTTCTTCAGAAGGGTTGGCTTCAAAAGAAAGCATGTTGATATATGTCAAGAAAGAAGGTTTGCAGAGGTTTTGGGTTAACTGCTGTAGTGGCACCTTGGGCTTGTCGGTATCTCTTCTAGTAAAGTCAGAGCTCGACACTAGAGAAGTGATATGGCGGTATA
Source organism: Heloderma suspectum (assembly GCF_057233095.1). Taxonomy (NCBI): domain Eukaryota; kingdom Metazoa; phylum Chordata; class Lepidosauria; order Squamata; family Helodermatidae; genus Heloderma; species Heloderma suspectum. Next base: position 140,870,035 of record NC_139458.1, read on the forward strand.
AATGGCAAAAGAGAATGCTCTGGGGTTGGGGGAATTGTTTAGGAAAAGCCAGCTGGTCTGTAAAGAGTTGGGGGAAAGAAGGAGTACAGTGTTTTGGAGATGAGAAAGAGGCCACAGCAGCGATAGCACACTTTGAATGGGGGATGCCCCTCCCCTCTTTTACAACGTGCCATGCAAAAAGCTGTATTTTTATGTCCCAAAAAGAACATAATCATTCTTTCCCAGCTTGAATTACTAAGGAGGAGAAAGATCCCAGAGGAGCCTTCACAGCACAAAGTAGCTAGGACCACAGACCTGGAGTTTGACTTTGAACCAGAGCCAGAACACGAGACGGGGTAGGTTATATGTATGTAAGCTACGCTCTGATCAAATGGTCTTACCGTGGCTGTTGGTAGGACTAGCAGCAATATTTTAAAAATATTTTTAATTATAATATATAAGATTTCTAACAATGCATTTAATAAATAGAAACTACCACAGTAAACCTCCTAAGCATTTGGGGTCATTACTGACTTTAAAGAAGTGCAAACATATGCACCTTTAATCTGTGCCATTTCATATTCTGTATATTCTCCTTATGGGGTGAAAACCTCAAATTAGAAAAAAAAAATCTTTGTGGGGGAACAGGTTGATTGATTCTTTGGAGATCAGTTGTCCTGTGGTGTTTTCAGTCCATCTCCACATTGAATTGTTTTTAATGATTTGAGGGTTTCACTAAAAGAGAATTGGGGTCAATTAGTAAATGTCTGACCCAAGATATTGGTGATCTAAATGGGCTCAATTACATACTTAAAAAAGAGAAGTAATAGTGAGAAATGGTGTAAGTATGTACACTTCCATACAGAGTAGCTGCATTATACTGTTGCTGCAGTTAGCATAAGGAGATGATGATCTTTCAGTATTTTTTGTTTTTCTGTTTCTACATGCTGGAGGTTATGAATTAGAAAAAAGTATGACTAAAGTATTGGGGGTTCGGTGAGACTTTTATAAGTTATTGTTTCTTCTTTACCTTATTTTAATATATAATTGTGCTGCTTTTGTTGCAATGTTTTTGCTGTTTCCATGTTTCTCTGTTTCTGGAACTTTAGAAAAATATTTTTAATCAACATTTTATAAGTGCTACAGAAATCAGAAATAATAATAAACAAAAGGAGAGATTATGGAGTGTAAATAATACATCAAGTGTAGCACTTCCATAGTTGTCATGTCTATGGGCTTTTTATCCTAGAGTGTCTTTCCAAAACAGCAGCTGAAATTGTGTTGGTTTAGGAATGTGGGGACCAGAGTACCTTTGGTGTGCAGTCATATTGATCATTATTGACTCCTGTATTCCCTATTTAGTTGCAATTTTTATTACGATATTGTTTTCATACATAATTCCCATGCCTCTTTATGGGCCAAACTGCAAATTTAGTTCAATGTATGTAGTTCCGTGACTGTTTTTCTACAACTTTTTTAAAATGAAAAGCAACCCTTCAGACTGGGAGGAGGAAGAGGACATGTTTAATCTTTTCCTTGTCAGACATGTATATGCTAAAAGTCCCTCCTCCCCACAAGTGCTTTCTCACCTGCGAAGGGAAACGTACATTGGGTTGGATCCAGCTTGTTTTCCAACTGTGGGAGCATTTCCAGAGTGGAGTTCTGCTCAGAACACCACTACCCCAGCGGAAAGTGGGGAGGAGACAATCTTCACTGATACTCCCTTGCTCGGCCTCCCCCCAGCACAGCCACCTCCACTGTTCTGGAGGGTCTCCCAGCCCTCCAAAGCAGATGGGGGAGGGGGAATCAACAGAAAACTGCCCCTCTTCCCACTGTGGGGTTCCACTGCTAGATCAGAAGTGTCTCTTGGAGAGAAGGAGCTCTTCCATCCATGGGAGGCAGATTCTGGATTCAACCCTAGGAATCCTATGAAGTGTATAGGTAGATGGGTACTGAAGGTCTAATAAGTTTAGAAGGTGGGGGATATAATTTCACCAGCTCTCATAAACATTAGCTATAACAGCTGCTGCTCATGTGACTATTTCCTACAAAGTGATTAATGTTGGAAAAAAGTATATATATTTTAACATTTGACATTTGACACAAGTCTATTTCCAGTCAAGATTGGTGGGTTGCTATGCAAATCTGCTCCATGCTGATATCTGTATAACATAAAGTGGCTCTGGCATCATACAGGAGCCAGAGGCCTTGCTGGCTTCTTGGCTCAGTAGAGAGTGGGGCAAGCAAAGCTGAAATAGCACATTCCAGCCTCTCCTTTACCTCCAGATCAGGTTCCAGCCTATGGGCATCTCTACACCAGCCTAAAACCTGCATTTAAAAAGGGGCTTTCTGCTTCCATTTTAAATGCAGGATCACAACGACTCCCTTTTTCACCCGCTTCCTTTCCCCCTCCTTCTCCCCGTATCTGAGTCTTCCATTATCTGTCATTGATCCTGCTCCTCTTCTTGCTGCTTTTCCTCTTTTCAGGGAGGAAACTGAAGTGGAACACAACGGTTAATTTGATCACTCATTATCTGCGATCTATTTAAAAACGGAACAAAGGGCATTTAGTGCAGGAGATGCCCTGGAGGGTCACGGTGCCATGTAAAGAGCCCGCAAACTGCCGTGAAGGGGCAAGCTCAATTGCAGGATAAAAGCTCCCTGTGAAGAAAGCCCTTGTGAAGAAATTCTACATCAGTTTCCTCCTGGACACGCTGTGCCAGACCCCCCCCCCTTCTACACCTACACCTCCTTGTCTCATGCTACTTTGAGTAACTTTTATTATTTCCGTTTTTTCCCCCTGCACCACTTTATGGTTTCTACCCTTTACTGGGGTGCAGCTGGATACTATTTTTAAAGTCTGGCATTTTGGCAGGGGCCTCAGTTAATTTTCTGAATGTAGGGAGGGGATCTTTCTTTTTGAACAGAAGGAAGGACTGAGTTGTTGCCCTCTTGTGGTCATAGAAACTGTCTAGTTTTACGTAAGGTTCCCAGTGCCTTGCTAAAATCATATTTGGACAACTGATTTCGATTGAACTGAGTTCCATCATGGTGCTTCTGATCACATGGAGAAATGTTATATTGCTCCTTGCTAAGTTTGGTTGTCTGGTAGGTTGGGGCTGAGCTCCATGTTAAACACGCACATATTAACATTTTTTACGTGATGAAAAATGTCAACTTCACGCATTTATTCTGCTGCCCTCTAATTATATGTGTGGGGGTCGGGGGAGGTTGTTTATTGTCTGTCAAACATGAACGTTTTCAAAAGAAAAATATAGTTGGAAAATGTTACTATGGTCTTCTTTTGTATTTAAAATTTACTGAACTATGTTCTTCATTTATTGTAGGCCTAAAAAAGAGGGTGAGAAGAAGGTGGGGTTGAGTTTAGAAGACGCCCTTTCCCCTGCTGCCAAAGACTCGTCACTGGTCAGTTGCCAGTATTAATTTCTCCTTCCTGGAAACCTCAGCACCTTAATGCAATTTTGAAAATTTGTCACATTTTGACTTGTAGACAAAGTCAAAATTAGACAATGTGACACTGTCTTCTTTCTGGCTCAAACAAAAAAGGTTTCTAGTATTCCGTCTTTAGAACTTTGCCATGCAGTGTCATTCACAGTCTTCTCCCTGTATCCACGGTATGCTCCTCAGAATATTTTGAAATACATACAGAAGCAGAATCAATTGTGGAAAGAGCCATCCAAGGGGGAGGGGAGGGAGAATCCACAGCAGCAGAGCCACCATTTCTTCTGCCCCGCTGAGCTTGCGCTGACGGGGTAGCAGGTGTGTGTGAGGCGGGGGGGGTGCCTATTTTTTAAAACTTTTCCCTCCTGACGTAGTTTTTCCTTTGTTCCAATTACATGTTCAGGGAATGTGAGGGACCCAAAGCCTTCCTTGATCGGCCCCTGGAACACCTCTTCTTCTTTGCCCTCTCCAACATTAGAGGGCCTTCCTGCCACTGCATGGAGGAGGATTCTGAGGGCAGACCTCTTTCTCTGCCCGCAGAACTCCTTTTCTGCGGGCAGAGAAAGAATTCTGCTATATTCTGTAGCCCCTGGGATGCCCTCCCAGGACCTTAGGATTAATATTACTGTTTTAAAATGTTCCCTACAACCCCCATAATCTGAACCTCATTTACTTGAAGTTCATAGATCACTGAACTCGCTGTCATCCCTCCTTCATGGCCCTGTCTCAGTGGAACCTTTATGTAAATACCAGCTTCTATATATATTGCATGTCTCTCAGGACAGATGGATAAATGAAGTTGTATTGTGCCTAATCATTGCATGGTTGTATCCAGTATTTCCCTTTCACAACTGGAAGGATTTTTTCTGTTCCCAGAAGACTCATTGACCCAGTGGAAGGCTCTGCTCATGGAAGAGGAAGGGAGGCTGTTTTCACTGATTCACTCTGCATTCCCCCTCACCACCTTCCACGGTGTTCTGGAAGGTCTCCCAACCCTCTGGAGTAGATTTGGGAGGGAATGGGGGGCTGCAAGGAGGAGACAGAAATGGTGAAAATTGCCTCCCCTCTTCTTCCATTAGTGGAGGCATATGCTAGATCAAAAGCACTTTCACAAACAGAAGGGCACAGTTAGATTCAGCCCATACTATTTTACTGAGGGGGGCAAAAACTTGACATTTTCTACTGCCAAAGTCAGAACATTTAAGATATATGTAAAAGAAGAGCTCTCCCTAAAGGCATTCTTCGGATGAGGGCATTTTTGGTGTGACAGATCCTTCAGGCTCACTTGCAGCGCCTGTTTCATTTGGAGAACTATTCTAGTGGGCAGTTGCTATATTCTCACCAATCAGTGTCAGAATCCTTAAGCATCAGTTTAAAGGGTATTTAGTGGATTTACAACTATAGATGGAGATGCAGTATCTGGTAGTTTTGTAGAAAAAGGTTATTTGTAGAGCTCAAGAGTGTTAAACCAAATGGAGAGAAGAAAGCACACACATTCTTAATCACTGATCACCTTCTCTGGAGTAATTCCTCAGGCACTTTCCTCTTTGCAGGCCTGATCCTGAGCACTATATACAGCCAAAGAGGCTCTGGCTTCCAGGTGATTTTACTTAGTCCAGCTGCATCAAATGAACAAATAATGCAGAGATATTCGCCACCTGATCTCCCTGCTGTTCCTGTGGAGTAGTTCCTGTTCCCTGTCCACAGCTCTGAATGCTTTATGGATCAAGAGCTCAAATCTTTATTGGACAGTCAGTCATCTGTATCCAGAAGAGAAAGGTTTTATTTTTTCAGGCATTTGGCGAACCATTTGGAAAAGATCATCTGATCTGTCTAGGGACATCTGATCAAATGTGGCACCCCAACGACATATTTTTCACATCATTAAACAACAACACATTTTCTTCCTCTCCCATTCCACTGTGCCCTCTTAAGGAATCGATTTTGGCTTTGTGTGCCCTCATTGTGGATTCTGCTGTTCCAGAATGGGCTACTCAGTCTTAGGCCACTTCCCAGGTACTGTCATCTTACGGCCCAAGCCACATTCTCCTACAAGGGGGGAAGGTGGCAGATATACAAGTCAACTTACTTTCCATGCTAATGGATAAATACCAGGGGCACTGTTGGAGGTGAGTCCCAGGGGGCCTATGCCCTGGTTTTTTGCCTGCCAGTCTGGCCCCCCCCCTGCCTCCCCAAGAAAGCCCAGGTCTGCTGAGGACCAAGCCAGATGCCGGTCTGAGTATAAAACAGTCTGGAGGCTTTTTTCCTCAGTTCAAAACTTCCTCCCGTGCTCCAATCAGTTCAGTTCCCCTATTGGAGCCAGGCCGAGATGAAAAAAACAGCAGAACAGAGAGAGGAAAGGTGGGGCAGGTTTCTCTCCCGTCCCACTATGCATGTAATTTAGTTATAAAAGTAAACCCACCATCACCCTAGCTTTATACCCAGACCAGCAAGTGGCTGCTGGGTCCTGGGCGCCTGTCATCAGTGGCCGTGTCAGTGTGTGGGTGGCCAGAGCACACCACTGTGCAACCGGATGGCTGTAATCGACCACTAGGCAGGGAAATGATGAAATGTGATGATGTTCTCTCGTTTCAGTATCTAGGGACATAGTGGTATGGAAACAGAGATGGCTGCCCCATGGGACAGGACATCAGCACATTCTGTCGCTTCCCTTCTCAGCGGCAGATTCAAGGCTTTAGGTTGTGCAGTGAGACCACAGGGAGGTCAGTAACATAACAGAGCTGCCAGCTTCCTGATTCAGCTAAAAAACAAACACAGTAAAATTAAAGAAGTTCACCACCCACCAGCCCAGCCATCTCATCTCATAGTCAGAACCCCCACTCACTCAAATGGAGTTGTGTGTATTCGCACACTATTTATTTTGAATTTAATTTATGAGTGGTGGTGGTGGTGGTGGTAATGATTGATTGAATGGGGGCAATTATTAATTGAAGGGAAAAGGTGATTTTGAGCCAGATCCATTGTGTGGGAAATTAATCGGGGACACATTAATTGAAGAGAGACTCAGCTAACTGATTTGGTATGACCTGGGGTTGGGGAGTAAATGAATTGAAGAATTTATTTTATTTGGGGGTTATTTGGATGGGAAATTAATTGCCCTGCCTTGCCTTCTGTGAAATTTAAATCCAGTAAATACTTCAAAATTACATATAAATTGGCATAAGCAACATGTATGCAAATTTGTGTCCTGTGGGCCTGTATCTTGAATCTTTTAAGTACCTAGCAATGCCCCTGTTAAGTACAATGGAACAGCCTGGCGAAAGAAGAGTGGGGTAATTATACCTACAGAAACATCTGGATTGCATCCTATAGTTAATGTGGGGAGGAGCAGAAGAAGATGGAATTCCTGGCTATATTGCCATCTTTGCTACCGATTTACTCAGTGACCTTGGGTATATTGCCTATTTCCCTGTTAGAAAAACAGACTGATTTTTGTGCTTGTAAACAGGAAGAGGAAGATCACCAGGTAGGAGGGTGCTATGACCATGACATTTCTTTAAAATAACTAAGATTTGAGGTGCTGGACTCAGAAGCTTGGTTTCTGTGTAGTGTTATTTCTTTCATCTTACAGACATACTTCCAAACATGTCAAAATGAATTGTTTGGACAATCCTTGTTGTACCAGAGGCACCTCAAGCCCCTGGAAACTCTTTAATAATAATAAAAAATGTCTGAGAGGCTCTGCACAGGTGCTTTGGGCTTCCTTTGTGATGCAGGGTGCTACCTGCAAAGGAATGCACATCAATATAGCGTGCCAGCAAAAAGCAGCTTCGTGGTTTCTTTTCCCAGAAGCTGTCAATGGAGGTGTACTCCTGCCAATGAATTTGGTAGTCCTCCTTTCCACTTGCACCTCTTGGTATGATGGCTGGGAAGCACCATGGAGAACCAAATAAGCTCTGAACATGCAGGCAAAAATTCTCTAAGCAACAACATCAAGAAGCATACAATAAACGTTATATTTTGTTCTTCTTAAAAGGCTCGCTGTTGGAGTTTCAATACATGTTTTCGCACAGTACTCTATCTTGCCTACTCACACTTGTGTGCACCCACATCCATCTACATTCTATATTTATTGAAAGCAAATGGTTAACTGAGCATTTAAAAACTTAGAAGCATCTACTCTAGATGTTTCAACTGGGAAGTGCAAGTCATTTCTTTGTGAGGATCAGTCTTCACCATATACAAAAATAAGTCTTATGATGATTGACATATGCTTTCTTCATTACCAGTGCCAGACACAGAAATCATCAGCTGACTAAAGACCGGCCTTCCTGATGTCACATTTTTCTACTGCTCTTACCCTTCCCTGCAGTGTCCAGCAGAATTTCAACAAACTCTGTCTAAACTTTTGTTGTCTTCTGTAAGCCTTTGTGCTTCTCTGTGTCAATGCCTTGTTCTTGGCCATCTTTGCTTTTTCTTTCATTGCTTTCTTCCTCCTTCTTAGTCATCCTATTCTTCTCTTTTACCTCAGACAACTTGCTCATGAAACCCTGGAGCCTTGTGTCCTGTAGTGTCCAGCTTAATATCTGAGGATATAACTTCTGGTTCAAGCACTCAAGGCAGCATTAAATTCTCTGTGATATTATCCATTTTCCTTTTCTCACCAAGCACACTAGAATGTCTTTAATGGATATGCCATCCAGGACACTCCCTCTCTCAATCTGCCCCTGTCCTCCCTTCTTATGCTTCTTCTCATGTATACTTGCCTCTTTCTTCTGAATGCCCCTTTGCTTCAGGCTACATGATCCTTCTTGCAGTCCTGCCCCACAGGCTTTTGGTCATACTTGGGATTGGGGTGCCCCCAAAAAATCCTGGCATGGACCTCTTCCCTGAGCCTTTGTGCCAAGTGCTTGATGCTAAAGCTCCATCTCTGAAGTAATGACTCTGGCTTGACCATTGGAGAGGCTCTTTTCATATCTTAAGCTGTTTGCTGTAGATGGACTGTTAAGCACATCAAGCCTGGCAACTGAATGGGACCTTGGTGGAATCACTCCAGGTTAAGCAGAAGGCCTGGAGGAAGAGTTTTAAAGGCTGCCAGCGTGCCAAAAAAGAAAAAGTGGGAAGGAACCATATTTGCTGCTGCTGCTTTTTTCTCACATCTGCTTTCAGCCTGGTTTTCTTCTAACATGCTGAACTATTACTGGTTTTGTGACAATTGCGTTTGTATGGTATACACTACAAGGTATGTTTGGTTTGTGGCAAATCACAAAAGAAGACAGCAGCTAAAGCCACTGTTTTCCCAGTACATATTCTTCAATGCAGCTCTCACCCCTAAGCATTTTGTTTCATAGGCAACTGAGAAGTCATTTTTCTTAAGTCCCCTGAGGTCTGGCTGTTCTGTATCATTAGTTTTCTTCTGGAACCTGTTTACTGTCATCAGTCACCCTCTGCATGTATTTCAGGTCTTGGAGCTTTGCTGACTCCTTTCTATGGAATGCCAGTCATAGTCACCGTACCAAGGGCCACATGGATGGCCAACAGGCCCTGCCACAGGGTGACTGCTTTTGAGAAAGCAAGTTTCTGTGGAGCTAGTCACAAAGTTGAGCTTCTATGGATACCAGTAGGCACTGAAACAGCTTGTTCCATCCCTTGCCTTGTTCACTGTGATGCTCCAAGAAAGCCTGTCACAGTGAGATAAAAAGGCCAGAGGGTCACAAAAAAAAGGAAGCACAGCTGTAGTTTTTATAGTCCAACTGTTCAGCTTTTTCAGGTATTTCTGTGAAAGCACTGAAAAATACTGCACAGGGAAATCCCAAGCAGCCTGCAGATGACAGCACAAAAGAATAAGAAATTGGACCCAAGACAGGGGTAGGAAAGATGTAGGAATACTTTGCTCGGGAATACCTTTTCTGGCAAGTCATGAAGGAACAGGGGCATTAAAAAACATGCACTCATTTCAGCAATGATGTCTGGGCATATTTTGCCATGTGTGTGTCTGAAACATGGTGGAAAAATGGCACAGCAACAGAACACATGTTGTGCTGGGGGTTACATTCAAAGTCATGGAGTAGCAAGAGGATCACTGCTAAAAAGATTCGTGATCTTATTGTTCAGAAAGACAGGCTGCTTGGAAATTGGGGTTAGAGGTGTGGCTTGATTCAAATGCAGGCTTTTTAGTCATTTGTTGTGGCTATGAGAGGCTTATGGGGAAGTGTGATCTTGAATCAATGTGTGTGTGTGTGTATATACACACGTGCGTACACACAGTTCTATGTATCAACAAAGAGGTGATGTTTCCAGAACCTGTTTCTCTTTCAACAAGCCAAGAGGAATGAAAGGAATGGTGCCCTGCAACTACCTACCCCCGCAAGGCACTGTAACTCACCCATTCTTTGTACTGTAAAGACCCCAAGGATCCCACTTGGTTTTTTCCCCCTCACAAAATGGTAATACAAATGGCGGAAACATTTTAAAGCCGAAGGGTGCTTGCAAAATTCAAAGGATACAGTGTTATAAAGTACAGCACCTTTTAACTACCCTGGAAGGGCCAATTCACAGATGATGAAATCTCCATGCTTGATAACTCTCATCCAGCTAGTTCAGTGGAGCCCAGAAGAACATAGAGATGTGGTTTGCACATGGAGATGCACGTTGGCATTGGCTGCACACACAGAAACCTGTTTCCACCCATGAAGCTTCCTCGCTAGATCAGGCTGATTGCCTCTTCCCAGGTTCCAACTTCCATTTAATGTAGTTTATTTATCAGGTATTTATTTTTAAGTGTTGTTAGTCGCCCTACAGCAGCCTTTCCCAGCCTGGTGCCCTCCAGATGTTTTGTACTTCAGCTCCCATCAGCTCCGGCCAGCATGGGCAACAGGCAGAAATGCCTGGAGTTGTAGTCCAAAATATCTAGAGGACACCAGGTTGGAGAAAGGAGACCTACACTGCGCTGGTTGAGTGTTAGATGGCATTCTGAGGTGTAGCTAAGCGGCATGTTCCACATCACAGACAAGTGCAACTATTGCCTTAAGATGCAGTCCTACTCACTTACCTGGGTGTGTCCCAGTTAACTTAATGGGACTTGCTTCCAAGTAGAGATGCATAGGATTCCACTGCCGGTATCTTCATGGCAACCAGGAGGGGTGTTGGCTGGATCCCATGGTCAGAGTCATTCCTTATTTGAGAGGTAAAATGTGTGATCTATAATCTCATAAGATCTGCAATTTCCAATGTTTCAAGCTCAGACATATTTCTTTCATGTGCATGGTGGCTTCATGAAACGGAAAAGTCAGACACTGGGTGGTCACAGACACTGTTTGCATTTGTCATTGGAGGAGCCCCAAACATTTACCCTATCTGATTTCATGACTGTCCATATGGTGAGAGCCGACTTCAGAGGTGAACCTGCCTATGCGCTGTCATGTGTGGCAAACACAGATTTGGCCATTTCACCATGTTGTGCTTGTGGCAGGAAGCCCTGATTGGCAGTGAGTTCCCACAGTGTGGTGAAATAGGCATCTGTGGTCTGGTCGCTTCCGAGGCAGCCCTGGTCCTCCCCTTGTTACTGCATTACGGAATCTCTTTATCCAACAACTTGGGAGAAAATGTTTCCCCAAAGCAGGGAAGCTCTTGGTGTTTTGGAAGGCAAATACAGTAGAGTTAATGAAGATATCCACAAGCTAAGTACTGACTGGACTTGGCACTGCTCTAATATAATTCAGGAATCTTAAGAATATAAAGATGATTTAAAAGTGCTGTGCTCATGTAAGGTCCCTTCATCAGATTTTGGGGATCCCCCTCCCCCACACACCACAGCTCACCCCACAGTCAGGATCTCCTGACTGTGTAGCATTTTCAGGAAGCTAGAGGGGTTGCTATGGGAAAGATGGGGTGGGGAAGTCCACTTGCATCAGTACAGTTGACCCAGCATAAATCTGGATCCAACCCTAGGTGTGTGATACCAGTACTGAAACAGCCCATACAACCTACACTATGCTGCATGGCTGGTTGAATGTTAGATGCATGCTCTGATGTAGCTAAGCTGCATGATGAGAGACAAGTTCAATTATTTTCTTAGGCTGCAATCTTATACACATTTGCCTGGGTGTAAGTCCAATTGAACTTAATGGGATTTCCAAGTGGAGATGCATAGATTGCACTGTCAGTATCTGCACAGCAATCAGGAAAGGTGTTGGCTCTGGGTCCCATGGTCAAAGCCATTCCTTATTTGAGTGTATACAATGACCAATAATCGTATAATGGATCTGCTTTTCAAAATGTTGCAAACGCAGACGATGGAAATGTAGTTGATAAGGCAAAGGTAAGTCCAAGCTTCAATGGAGCTTGGTTTTGCTTACATGTATTTGCGTGCACGTGTGTGTACACACACTGTTCTTCCTACATAGGGCCCCCAAAGCAGTTCCAAACACAATAAAACAGGAACAGTATAAAATAAAACATCAGTTTAAAACAAACAGCACTCAACTCTCACTGCATATCTGCTCTACAAATCTATAACAGTGTTATATGGCTTCCCCCAAAGAATCCTTGGGCTTTTATTTGGGTGAGGGTGCTGAGATCCCTAGTCCTGTCATGTTCCCCTACCTGCCTGAAACTACAGTGAGTGCCTAAAACTCCTGGCTCTATGAGCCTCCACACCATTTCTCTGTCTGGCTTCTGCTGTAGCAGCTGACCAATTTAAACAGCCCAGAATCTCTCACACCTGGCTCTCCTGTCACAACTCATCTCTGAGGGCTAAACTACCCTGTCAGAAATAGTAGTGGTACAGCCTTCCTGGATTCTTACCACTTGAGTCTGCAAGTGGGTGATCTTACATGAGTGCTCCCCCACATCTAAAACCCATTTAGGAAATACCCCAGACAAAAGGAGGCATATTTTTCCCCTGCGATGCCCCAGCATATTGGCAGAAAGCCAGCTGTGTGTGCTACACCGCCTATGATGGTTCCATGCCAGCTGTTAGTTGTGTGGGCATTGCAAGCTGAAGCATCCTTGTGCATCTGGACTGTGAGGGTCAGAAGACGTGGAATAGCACTTCTGATCCCTGCAGTTGAGGGCTAATTGGCATGTCCAGAAACATCATGTGATAACAGCCTGCATGGGACTATGCCAGCCTTCCCCAACCTGGTTCCAGATGTGTTAGATTGCAACTCTCAGCATGACCAATGGTCAAGAATCCTGGAAATTATAGTCCTAAACATCTGGAGGTTGGGGAAGGCTGCACTAATCTGACAGCTCTCACCGTTGGACCAGGGAGCAGGGCCTCAGCTGTTGCTCTTAGAGTTTGGACACGTTCATATTCGTGGAGGTGATCTTTCAGGCAACACGGTCCCAAACTGTTTAGGGCAGAGATGGAGAACCTTCAGACCATGGCATCTCTGCTGGCTCTGCCCCTTCGGTCCTTACCCAGGCATGGTGTGTGTATGAGAGAGAGAATAGATAGGGTTGTGTATGAATCCCTGCACACTTCCACACATGCCCCATTCATCCATTCACATGAGGGAGGTGGGGTAAGAGGGAGAGAGTGTGGGATGATGATAACGTTAAGATTAAAATCACCAAAAAGGGAGTGTGTGTGTGGGGTGACTCTGATCCTGCCCACAACTGGTATGCAGACCCTGATAAATTACCTCTGAGGGAATGTGGTCCTTGAGGGAGAAAAGGGTCCCCACTCCTGGTTTAAAAGCAACACTTTAAAATGAGTCATAGAATCATAGAATAGTAGGGTTGGAAGGGGCCTACAAGGCCATCGAGTCCAACCCCCTGCTCAATGCAGGTCCTGTAAATAAATAGGTAGCCAGTGTAACTGGCACAGAATAGGTGTGATCCAAATGCTTAGCTTTTTCAAGCATTCTAGCTACTGCATTCTTCACCACTTGCAATTTTAAGGGGAGGCCCACATAAAGTTCATTACAATAATTTAACCTGGGCATAACCAAAGCATGTGTCACTGAGGCAAGGTCTGCCTTCTCTAGATAAGGCTGCAGCAGGTAGACCAGCCAAAGGTGGTAAGAAATGCTCCTGGCTACTGATGCCACCTGCATCTCCATAGGTAACTTGAGGTCCAGGAGTAATCCCAAACTGATGGGGAGTGCAGCCCCACCCAGAACCAGTCCCCCCCCATCCAAATCAGCTACTGATCAGCAGAGTGGCAGAGGGATCCTGGTCTTTATCCCCACTGAGGTGCACTGAGGGTGAAGATCGGGGCCTCTTTGCAACTCAGCTAAGCTGCGGAGAGCTCCTGATCTTCATCCCTAGTATGCCATGATCAAAGGTAAGGAGGTGGGGTCAGAAAGATTTTTTTCCCCGTGATGGGACCTGAGTGGGGAGCTTTGCAGGCCCGAGGCTCTCCATGGCTGACCTACATGATGCCATTTTTTGCTTTCCTCAAATCTCTCTTCAAATCCAACCTTTTCCATAAATCTTTGGCTTCTCCCTAGTTCCCATGCCCTGCTGCAACTTCGCCTCCAACTACGCCTAAGCACATTATCCAAAACCATTGTGTATTCCTTCCCCGCTTGCCCCTGCAGGCTCCTCAGGGCAGGGACCTTTACTCTGTAAAGGGCCATCATACAGATGGCTGTCTACAAATACATAAATAATACTAATAATATTTAATGTCAACTATGACAACCCTTCCCTCAATAGCCTGCTTGAAAGAACCATCATTTTCCAGGATTGGTTACATTTGTAGATCCTCAAGGGAGGGGTAGTGCGGCCCTCCAAGCACAAGGCGGCGTGATCATGCTGGGGAAGGGGGGTGAAGGGATGACATTCTCTGCATGCCCTCTTCCCTGGCTCACTTGAGTTTCCAACAGCCTCCCCAAACAGCTGTGCGATGGACTGTTGGGAGGCCAGTTGAGTTGGGGAAGTGTGCATACCGGGAAGGTCATCCCCACATGCTGCGTTCTCCAGCGCCATCAATCCTGAGAAACAGCAATCCCAAGTGAGATCACTGGGGAGGGCATGAGGTTTAAGCCTTCCATCCCCCAGTGATCCCATCCCTCTGTGTGTGTGTGTGTGTGTGTGTGTGTGTGTGTGTGTGTGTGTTTATGTTTACGTGACCTATCACCCAGCACTGCATGGGGCCCTGAAGGCTAAATAAGTCACCCACACCTGCTCTAAGATATTTATTTGTTCCATTTATATCCTGACTTTCTTCAATTGAGTCCAAGGCAGCATACGTGATCTTCCTCCTCTCCTCTCCATTTTAGACTCATAACAACTTCGTGGGGTAGATTAGGCTGAGAGTCAGTGACTGGCCCAAAGTCACCCAGTGAGCTTCATGGTCAAGTGGGGACTAGAACCCACTTCTCTGGAATCCCAGTCGAGCATTAGAACCCAGAGGCCACATGTAGCTCTCCAGCCCAGGGGCCACATGCAGCTTCCCACCACTGCCACACTGCTGGATTCCCAGCTACTCTCCTAAGAAACAAGCTGTGCGGAGAGCACCCACCTTGTTTCCCAGCCAAATTGTGCTTCTCTCAGGCCACCAAACAGCTGTTTGCCAGGCTGGGGGGAATGCAGTTCTGCTGGGAAATAAGGTATGCACTCCCACCACTTCTTGTAGTAGTGCGACCAGTTCAATATATGGCAGGGGAGGTGTGTGGCCCCTGGAGGGTTCTGGGGGAGGTCCTGTGCAGCCCTCTGCAGTTGCCCAGCCCTGGTCTAACCACTATACCGCATTGGCTTTCAGTCAGAAGGGGTTTTAGCTGGAAGTTATAGGTGAATCTACAAAAAAGTGGGGGCGGGGAAGAATTTCAGCCCACATATTCTCCGTGATTGCATTGCTATCTAAAACCTAAGGAGAGTTTCATATGCTCCGGTTATCAACTGAGATTACTGCATTTAGAAATAGGTGTTAGGGGTGCTTCCAGACAGAGGGCTCCTAGCACTACCACTCAGAAGGCATTAATTCCCCCATTCCACCCCGCCCTGCCCCCATTAATGGTTTCTTCAGTAAGAGAACAAATGGAAGAAGCAGTGGGAAAACACAAGAGGGCTGTGAGTGGAAGATGTCATCTGGAACTCCCATAAAATTCCGTGAATGAGGCAGGGCAATGGAAGCCTTGTCTGGAAGCACCCTAGATGCTTCAGAAATAATATATGGAAGCCTAGTAAGTCAACTGGATTAGGTTTGTAGAGGCAACTGGGTCATTGCATTTTTATTTCCTCCTGCTATCACAGTGTTGAAATCACTGTAGGAACCATTTCACTTTGAGACCCCGTCTATAAACTTTGCAGAACGAGGACTCCATGCCATGTTTGCAATGTGGGGGCTTCTACAGTGAGCCTCCTTTGTGCTCAAGTAGTTTTGGATCCTGAGGGGGTGGCCCATGCTGCAAGTTCTTCCCACATCAACATTTCCAGGAGAGGTCATGCTGGTGTGCAGAGTAGTTGGAATATTGGCTCCTCCCACATGGTCTAGGGCTTCTTCTCATGCTACCCAAAGAGCACAGGAAGGAGCTGAGGTACGGTGGCTCCCATGCTACCATTGTATTTTGAGAAAAGCCATGAGGTGATAGACTGAGGTGGTAGAATTCTGAGCTGTACCGCCTCCAGATTACAGGTGAGGGATTATATTTTGATTGTTTCCCCTCCTAAAAAGCTCCTTCCGTAGAATAAACTAGCTTTCCAGGGCTGCACTAAACCGTTCTCACTGATGTACTAGTTTACTACATACAGGAAGCTTTGTGTGGGGTGGGGGTGGGGGACATTAAAAATATGCCTCCCTCCTGCTGTCTGAAGTGGTACGGTCCAGAATTCTGTCACCCTGTTCTACTGCCCCATTCTGCATAATGTGGAGAATTACTCTCAGTACCTTCAGTGGAATGGAGCAGAACCCACCCCACACCCCCAATATCATCTTGAATTGCTTTGGCTTTCAATTAAACAAACATGCTCTCTCGCACACACGTGTTTACAGCAGGTGCAAGAAAATGAGGGACCGGGCCATGAAACAGCCCTAGAAGAGCTGCCTGAAGAAAAACTGCCTGAGACAGAGATCAAAGTGGATAGTGAAGAAACATCCACAAAGGATTCACTCTTCAAAGTGGCCCAGACCCCTGTGAGCGAGATTGACGAGACAGCAACCCTACCGGCACAGCTGGATAGATCTCACAGCGTACAGCTTGAGGGTTACCTGGGGCGGAAGCATGATCTAGAGGCGCCCAACAAGAGGGCTTCCAACAGGTACAGTTAGTTGTTTGTATGGCTTCTGGGTTTGTTCTTTAGCACAACACATTGAAAGCAGCTTCCCTAATTAACCTCTTTACAGAATTGCTATTGCTTGGGGTCATAGGCAGTTGGTTATCCACTGCAGAACAATTGAAATGAAGCCAAATCCTATGAATTCACAACAGATCCAGACAAATGATGAAGATGACGGAAGTGTTGATGCCATCGTCATTGACCTTGTAGATGTGAAAGGTCCTTGAAACGTTGGGCTTTGTTGAAAGGAGAGATGAAAGCTGTGTAGGAATGCAAGCAGCCACCTTTCCTGAATCATGATGGGCCCCATACCACCAAGGCCTGGGCACACTGGAGAAGATTGGGGCTGAATGGCGTCATGGCTGAGAGATTTTTCTCACCATGACTTTGCAGATTGCGGCAGGTTAGCATTGTGGAAGTTTAGTGGTGCTCAGGCATGCCTGAGATCACAGCTGCATACTGAAAAGGCAAGAGCTGGTTAGCTTTGCATAAGGGAGCATGACCTTAAGTTCAGGGGATGAGGTGCAGCCCACAGTACCTGTAAGCACTCACAAGTTATTGATACAAGCAGATGGCATCTGGCATTGCCAGATTGTGCTGCTGTATGGTAGCCATTGGGAAATGCCATTGCCACTGTAATATATGTGTATTGGCTCTTCAAAGGAAAAAGCTGCAGGCTGTACATCATCTCTCTTTGTTAAATGTAGAAGCAGCTAACAAGCACATTAAGAAAGAGGTTGAGAGAGAAAAACAATCTATGACATCATTGAATCTCTCTGTGTACTGTTCTAACTAGACCCTTCCTGTACCCCAGACATGGTATTTTGCAATTCCAGTCAGATAACACAAAGGACCTTATTTTTTCTCCACCTGGGATGAAAAATTGTTTCTACTACTTTAAGATCTAGAATGTTACCTTCCCCTGCTCAGCCTTTAGAATGCAAGAATGCCTTTTTCCTTCCCCAATTATAGAATTTTTAAAAATAGAATTATTACTCTGATGTATGTTTCCTTACTTTCTCCTCAGATCTGTTTATATATACTTTCCTGCTTGCTCTGCACCAGATTCTGAAATTGTGCAGCTCCCCTCCAAGGCTGCACCTCAGTTTCTGCTGACTCCAGCTAGGCACCCCAGATCTTTTCCAAATCCAAACTGACCCCAATTTCTTTCTGCGCTCCCTCCCCTTAGCTGGAGGGTATCACCCTCCACAAATTCTGAAAGTGTCACCTTCTGAAAGCTAGATTCTAGGCTTTCAGCAGAAACATTCCCTAGTCATTCATTATAAGGACCACAACAGTTCTTTTGCTAAAGTCCCTGGTCATTCATTCACAGTGGTCAAGAAACATGGGCAAACTTACAATAATCTACTCTATAGAATAGATAGCAAACATTTTTGGTAAGCTCAGAAGCATTCAGCATTTCTCCAATGTGTTTGTCCTCAGATATAATGACATTTTCTATAGCATGATGTTCTCCTAGCACCCAAAGATTAATCTGAGTTGTTTTGACTAGCTTTACTAAAGATCCCTCTAGGAATTGTCTGTCCACATTTCTAGTTGTAGACCAAGATCAAAGCCACTAGCTGATTTTAGAAAATTAGCTGGGAGGGAACAAAACACATGTTATCTGTGCACCCTTTAAGTCTGAACAGGTGTGAGTCATGGAGTGCAATCCTATGCCATGTTTGCCTAGAAGCAAGTCCTGTTTTATTTAAGGGGGACTACTTTGTAATAAGCGTGCTTAGGAGTGCAGCCTTAGAAGAGTCCGACAGTCTTATTTAATCTGCGGAGTCCCCCGTTAGATGTTTCTTCCTTCTTGCTAGGTCCTGGAATACGTTATACTGCGTGCTCAGGAGCAGTGAGCTGGCCTTCTATAAAGATGCCAAGAGCTTGGCCTTGGGTGTGCCTTACCACGGAGAGGAGCCTTTCCAGCTCAAGAATGCCTTCTGTGAAGTAGCCGTTGATTACAAGAAGAAAAAACATGTCTTCAAGCTGAGGTAAGGACAGGCACACTGCCACTAATAGCATCCTTGCATTTTGTTTCTGCTTGAGCCTGTCCTGGCCAAAGACTGAGGCAGACAAACCCTGAGCCTAGGGTCACTGTAGATCCTTAGCAAGATATGGGTATAGGCGGACTTCCTTGCAAACAATTGAGATTATCTGGGGAGAAGATGCCTTTTAAGGTGTGTGGCTCAGGGCGGAAGGTGTATCTTAAAAGAACATGATTTCTGCAAAACATTTACTCGGAAGCAATGAATGCTAATTGCTGTACTGGATCAAACTAGAGGCCTCTCTGGTCCAGGATCCTCTTTCCCACAGTGGACAGCCAGAAGCTATGGGAAGCCCACACGCAGGACATGTGGGCAAGAGCCTTCTCCCACTGCTGTTCCCCAGCAATGAATATCTAGAGGCTTGTTGCCTCTGATCCTGGAGCCAGCATATGGCCATAATGATTAGTAGGCAGTGATAGCTTTATCCTCAAGGAGTTTTCTTAAGCCCCTTTGAAAGTTGTCTAAGTTGGTGCCCATCATATCTTGTGTTGGCAGATTCCATAGCTTAGCTGTGCGTTGTGTGAAGGAGTACTTTCTTTTGTTTGTCCTGAATCTCCCACCATTCAGCTTCAGTGGATGACCCTAGGTTTTATGATGAGAAAAACATTCTCCTATCCATTTTCTCCACACCATATAGAACTTTATACACCTCTGTTCTCTACCCTCCTTACTTGCCTTTTTTCTAAACAAAGAAGTCCCAAACATTGTAACCTTTCCTCATAGGGGAGTTGCTCCAGCCCCTTGATTATTTTATTTGCCCTTTTCAGCACCTTTTCCATCTCTACAATATCCTTTTTGAGGTGCATTACCAAAATATGCCGTATTCCAAATTTGGTACACTATAGATTTGTACAAAGGCATTATGATGTTGCCAGTTTTCTTTTCATTCTCTTTCCTAACAAGAAATTTGCCTTCTTCACAGCTGCCACATAGCTGGGGTCATGTGTTTTCTTTGAGCTCTCCACCACAGCCCAAAAATCCCTTTCCCGGTTAGTCACCACTAGCTCAGACACCATCAGGGTATATGAGAAGTTAGGATTTATTTGCCTTATTTTGCATCACTTTACACTTGTTTACACTGAACAGCATTTGCCATTTTATTGTCCAGAGTTGAGAGAGATCCTTGGAGCCATTTGTCCATTTAGCACTTTTGTTTGTAGTGCCTCTGCCCTCTAGGTGTTGCACTCTATACGGATTGCAGGATAGGGAAGGTTCTGTTGGGTGAGGGGAGTGGATGCTGCTGCCTTTGAATCAGGGGAGGTTGAATTAGAAAATATTTCAGTACCTTCCAACTCTGTAATTCTTCGGTTCTTAAAACATACAATAGCAAAATATTTGTACTCCCCAACATAGAATCATAGAATAGTAGGGTTGGAAGGGGCCTATAAGACCATCGAGTCCAACCCCCTGCTCAATGCAGGAGTCTAAGTCACAGCATCCCTGACAGATGGTTGTCCAGCTTCATCTTGAATGCCTCCAGTGTGGAGCCCACCATCTCCCTAGGTAATTGGTTCCATTGTTGTATTGCTCTAACAGTCAGGAAGCTTTTCCTGATGTTCAGCCTGAATCTGGCTTCATACATGTTTGGATGTCATGACTAGAAAGCTCAAAAGTCAGGGGTCCCCCCAAAAGGTGTATCATATAATATCTTCAGATTTGTGTCCCTTGCAGACTCAGCAATGGGAACGAATGGCTCTTCCATGGAAAAGATGAGGTAGGTGTTGTCATGCATCATGGAATAATCACTTCTGTTAAGGACCGGCCATAATGTGACATACAGCTGAAAGTATTAGACTGTTTTTGTCAGGCACTGAAATAAATAGAACAGTTATGGGACAGGTACTCTCCTCACAAGGAAATTGACCATAACTTGGTGACGCGTGTAATTAAGTTCCCTGGTTTTTTAATCCATTCAGCTTTAGTCTTGCCTCTGTTAGTTCCAGCTGTTCCTGCCCTCAGCCCCTCTACAGGGCAAGTAGCCACAGTCTGACAATGGGCAGTATCCACTACTGCTGCTATGCCTCAGCTGCTTCCTGCAGGGCCAATGGCTAGTGCAACAGGAACTAGCGCTTCCCAAACCAACCCCAGAAAGAAGCAGACACGCTCATTTCTAGAATGGGGCAGGTCAGCAAAGCTCCCTTCTGCAAGCTCTGTTGACCTGCCCCACTCCAGAAGCAACTGTTTCGGCTTGTTTCCATTTGCTTAAGGATCTGCTAGCTTCGTGTTATGAGGCCCTGCTAGTGTGCGGGTTGTGTTGGATACTACCCAGTCTGCTTGGACTAAAATGGATGCATTTCATTTTAAGAAACTTTTAAAAACACAGTAACAGGTACAAATTCAAAATTTTGAAATTTGTTCTTGACTTGGGGAGGGGGAAACATTTCTGGTTTCTATAGTTTGGCAACTGAAATATGTAAATTTGGTGTGTTTTTGTCCCTTGTTCTAACAGGATGAGATGCACACCTGGCTTCAGGGCTTCAGCACAGCAATAATCGAATCCCAAAGCATTCAAACCAAGGCCCAAAGCCTGCCTCTGCCTTCCATCACTACCATGGACGTGAGCTTGACCAAGAAAGACAAAGAGAAGAGATTCAGCTTCTTTCCCAAAAAGAAATAGCCAAACAGGTGGCCTGCTCCAGTCAGATGCCTATGCCCCAATGTGCATAATGGAAAAAAACTGCATGTGTGAGTGTCCCTGGGCACTCCTGGTACCACTCAACACTGTTCTCACCTCCCCAACACAGCCTTGCTTCTCATTTCCCACCACATCCCCATGTGTCCTCAAAGGGCATCTAGCCATTTCAGGTAAGAGAGCAACATCCCTGCTCTGAAACAGCCAGGGTTCTCCAAAACGAAGTTATAAGATGTGGGTCCTCTGTTGGGCTCACTGGAAAGGCTGCATCCAGCAACACTGAGCTTGCATGTGATGCTTTGTAGGCTCAAGTGGACACTGAAAAAGAACTGCTTCAGGGGAAAGATACCATGTGTGGATTTCAGGGACTTATTATGGAGAAAATGAATGGAACAGGGACCCAGCCTGCTCAAATGGGATTCGAAGAAAACCATGAAAGCTCAGTGTGGTTTTGGAGCAGCTTCCTTCAGAGCTTGAACATGCGTCTCCAGATCACTACCAAAAGCCAAGGTTCCCATAGCTGCTTTCCTTGTCTTCTGTTGGTGACTGTTACATGGAATTTCGCAGTCATCTCAAAGGCATAAGTGAAGAGTTTCTCTCCCTTGAAAGAATACAGTCAGCATGTATTGAGGCAGCTCCTGGCTTGTTTCAACATTCATGGTGGAAGTCAGGTTTCAGCAGGACAGATGCTCCTTTCTGTTGGGAGCTGTAACACACACATGCGTGCACAGTACCACACCACAAAGCACAGTACTCTTTCTTGCCAAAGGGTTCGATCCAGCATCCACTAAATTGGTGACAAAATCCCCACTGATTGTAATGGATCAGGATTGCAACCAAAGAGGAGAGTATCACTCATGTTCAGACTTCTGCACTAAACTGGTTAGAATGAAGATTTTTTTAGAAATACACATCTGGGAGAGAGGAACTATGCTCACCTTCTGTAAACACTATGAGCACAACCCAGCTAAAGTTACTCGCAACCAAGTCCCACTGAAAAACACCCCATTGAGTTCAGTGGGATTTAGTTGCAGTCGACTTTTGCTGCATTGTGCCACATTACTTAATAAGGTTTGCTTCATCCCATTAGTGACTAGCCTGAATCCGGGTGACCTCCCCTCCACTGAGCTTTCTGAAAACATCTGTTCTGTGTTGGCTCAGCTCTCCAGAAGCAAATGGCTCCTCCATTGTTCCCTTTGAGAGTACGTTGTGCCTGAGCATGGCCTTTGGCAATTCACTGCACTGCTTACACTCCTTTAGAGTGGTGTGGCTTTCTGTCACTGCAAATGCACAGTGCTAGCTGCAGCTGCTCCCTTCTGCAGAGACCTCTCTGCCTGTGATGTGTGCGTGAATGGCTGTTTAAAAATATATACACATCCAGCCTGACCTTATGAAGTCCGCAAGCTCCTTCTTCAAGGCAGGAATTCAGGCGACAGGGCAAACAGCAGTACAGCTGAATTGCTTTTTGGAACATATTCTTGGGGAGCTAATAGCCTATGATACTAAGAGGAGCCCAGAGATTGCTTTTTCCTACAAATGTCTCTTTGCTGGCAAGATAATGTTGGCTGGGGTTTTTAAGGGTTCTTGTAATACCAGACTCTCATTGTTCAGTTATCTTTTGAGCATCCCACCCCTAGGGCTCACTGTTATTTCTTAGAGTCAATCTCATTTTCTTTGTGGATGCCATATATCATACTGAAAGTGCCTTAACCTAGGGGCATCCCACAATTAACACTCCAGGAGTGAGCGGGCTCATTAAACACCGTGCACAGAACAATTTCGATTCTCCTCACTCCAAGGAAGTTATGAACCATCTTATGCAAGAGATACTCTTGGGGATTCTGAGCGGGGGGTTATCTTTTGCTTCACACCCATCAGCAGCTGGGGAAGGGGTATCTCTCCAACAGATTGCAGTGACCATGGCTCTAGGTGGCAAGAGCTGAGGTGCTGCATTTTGGTCAAGTCTCACAGTGCTAAACTTTTCTAGTTCTCCTGCGCAGTAATGGGTAGCCTGCATGTGCTCTTTTGCTAGCTGATGGGCAGACCGGATTTTCCACAATGCCACATGTAAAAAACCAGAATATGAAATACCACTACAACAGGACTGTTTTTATTACAGTATTTTGTTTTGTGGATTTTAATAGCGTTAACACCACTCGGTGTTGGTAATGCAACATTCCACCAGCCCTTCTCCCTCTCAATGCCATTTTAAAGCACCACTGTCATAAAGAAAGCTCCCCACCCTTACATTCAGGGGTGGGATGCACACTTAGGCATCCTTTAAACCAACTTTTGCTACTATGGCTGCACAGCAGGTTGTACTACAACCCACAGATGCCAAAACTAGATTATTTTTTACTTGCCAAGGGGGAAGAACAAAGCTGAAAAGTAAAACTGGCAAAGTTACTGAACTTAGCATCATTGAATAAGCCTGTTCTTCACAACTGGGAACTCTGCAGGAAGAGTAAGTGGTGGCATAAATGCCCTCACAGCATCCCAATGATATTTTTAATAATCACAGGCGTTTAGGCAGGGAGAGGTGAGAGAACATGTGCTCAAATGTGTGTTGTGACTTGTGGCCAATTTGCCACAATACTGGTGCTACAGAGACTTGTAGCCCAACCCTATGCAGATATAAAACTTACTCAAATCAATGAGGTTGGGGGAACTTAACTGCATAGGGTCAGGCTGTTTGGGTGGGGGGTAGGGGCAGACACTCAACATGTGGTGACATTAACTTGATCAGGAAAAGTAGTTCTGGGTGCAAGACTTTCCATTTGACCAGAAAGTTCCATTTCAAGATCACAGCATAGAAGTTCAGTTGAAGGACACTCCATCTGGGCACCTGTGTCCATTGCTAGGGAGAGATCCAAGATGCCAAAAAGAGAACTCTTGCTCCGGGTATCTTCTCGGGTTCATGTCATATGCCCAGTTTGGAGTTTCTGTGCACCTGTGTGTGAGGTAAATGGCCTCACCTTTCAGGCACTGCTATTCCTGGCTTAGTCTCCTTCCCTCAAATAGTTTTCAAGTCTTCTCACTCACAGTTACCATGGATTAGTGGCCCCCTTAACCTCCCTAACATCCCAAAATCAGGGTGCAAAAAGGGATTTTCCCTACCCTTCCAATTCATACGTATAGGAGAAGGGGAAACTAATCCATACTCTGAAGTAAGTACAGCATAACTCAGTTAAGCCAAAGAAAAGAGGCACAAGGTTGTGACTGTGTGAGGCATGAGGTTGTAGAAGAAAGTAGTTTATGTGACGTTGACCTCACAGTCCAGTAGAGGCAACAGTCAAGGAGTAACAGGGATTCTCCAGCGTTAAGCATTTAAAAAAAAAAAAGTAAAAGAATAAAGCACATGAAAATTAGGATGGACTGAACTGAATCTCTTGCAAATGCCACCAGGAAAAGAAATATTTATTAAATACCCTTTAGCCCTTCACATGCATTCTGGATAGCAAGCTTAGCCATCACTTGGCAGATCCTGTCACCTAACCCTCTTAAGTTTAAAGTATGGTGCAATGCTAATTTTCAGGAAACTGAAAACATAAAGCTAGGCTAAAATGCTCTTCTGATACTATTCCTCCTGCATGACCAGTGCCCTGCACTGAATTATGTGCTAATAGGAGGTTTCTGTATACCTTGTGTACAGTTTCTACCATCCCATTTCTTTTAACCCATCCATCATGGGCTGTGTTTCCAGACCCATCACAAGATTTGGTCTCAGCTTGGCAAGTTTTGAGTACAGCTGTCTGCGTGCCACTATGTTCCACTGCATTGTGCTCCTACCCATTACTCAGTAGGAACCATCTGCTGTCTGGTGACTTGCAGCCTCACCCTGCCGGGCTCTGGCCAGCTCTCCCTTCTCAGAAGGCTGAGTCTGTAAAGCAACAACACCCCTGTTAGGCTGCTCTTCCATCAGGCTTAGCTTTCCAAGACCCCACTGACACAGAGGTCAGGATGTGTTAGAAGGGAGCTTCGCATCACCAGGCCCAGAACAGGTTTGTTTCGGAGTAGCAAGGGCTGTTCCTTGGAGATCAAGAGAACAGCTGAAGTAGCCCAGGAACTCTCCTACAGGTTTATGGGGTCAGGGTTAATTCTCTTTTAACAGCTAGGCACCAAGTTCCACCTGCTCCAATGTGCTTCCACTGTCCAGAGAAAAAGAGCTAAAGCTTCAGAATGTGCTTCAGAAGCAATTTAATAACATTTTTTTAAATAAATGAACAAATTAACCCTTGCTGGATCTGGGATTTTGTGTGCAATTTCTGTCACTAAGCCATCAATGAAGAAGCCCCTGCTTCAAATCTCCACTCAGGCATGATTTCATCAAGTGGTCTTAGCTATGTCAAGATCTTTGAAGTATATGGATGATACTGGCCTACCTTACAGGGGTGCGGTAAGGATTTTTTCTGAAGTGATTTAAGTGCAGAGAAAACTGTGTTAGATGAGTACTAACATCATTAGGAACACGCACTCAGAACCAGATTAAAGAGACAATGTAGGGAAGCCAGTCCTTCCTAAATCACTATCTCGACTGAATGTTCAGCCCTATATGCCATACACTCTTCTGTGCTTGCTGCGATACAGATACAGGGACAGCATCCATCTTCTGCTATCTCTAGCTACCAAAACATTATGCAGTCATTTTGCTATTCAGACGACCCATACTTTAATCTCGCATCCCAAAAGTTATTTGGAATAATCTTTAATACAAAGAATCCTTGAACATGTCCAAATATCACTCCTAAAGACCTTTGAGATAGTCTTTTATGTGGGGGTGGCATAAAGGTCCAGGTCTCTTATTTTTTTTGTTTTCCCATAATTTAATCTTCCCAAAACAAGGAAGATGGTGATTGCTCCTTTACCATGTGATGGAGTAATAACCACATTGTTTGAGTACCTTAAATATTTTGAGGCCCTACTTTTTCTATAGGTGATGTCACACCTATAGACACCCCACTGTCACACCCTGAATTTTGCCCACATGTTATTTGTACCTCCCATCTGTTGTCACTCCCTTCATATGCAACTGTAATAAGACTAGGGAGCTTCTGCATTTCTGCAACCGGTCCCTATTTCTCATAGCATCCCCACCCCCAGAAGCCATGTACTCCTTTATGCAAAGTATCCCATCTTAGGGAAACCTTGACCTAGGGCACCCCATAGGCTACAGTAGGGGTGGGCAACTTGTGGCCCTCCAGATGTTTTGGTCTACAACTCCCATCATTCCTTACCACTGGCTATGCTGGCTAAAGCTGATGGGAATGGTAGGCCACATCTGGAGGGTCACAAGTTGCCCACTCCTGTGGCTATAGGGTGTGTCAGATTTGGGCCTCACAAGCCGCCTCTGGGAGGCTGTGGAAAGATCTGCAGTTGCTACTCCAATATCAGAAAGGGCAAAAAGGAGGTGTGCTGGGAGAGGCTGTGGATCCACAGGAGGCAAGGCCTTCCTATTCCCCTAACACATGCCCAGAATGAGGGGGAACTTGGGATGCCCTGGAACTGGCATACTTTACTTCCCTCCCAATGGAATCAATAGGAGGGAAACTGTTAATAGAAAAGAAAAAAACCCTGAGAGTAAAAGACGTACAAGGGAAAAGGCACCAACAACTTCAACTTCTGCCCTGGTGGAGTAAGCCCAGCAGGGCATAGGAAAGGGCAGTTCCTCCACTTCAGATGCTCCCTCTCCCGCCCTGTCAGATTGCTCTACCCAAGAACAGAATGCATCTTGCATCAAAGTACCTCTTATGCTAGGTGGTTGAGTTGAGGGATGTGCAGCTCTCCAGGCATCATGTCATAGGACCAGAAACATCCTAGTGTCACAGTGGACAAGATCCACCCCTGTGTTAGCCCATGCCACCAGTGACCTTGGGGAGATTTATGACTCCAAGACTCATCAATCTTACCTTTGCAGCTTTGAACCCATGAAATCCAGTGCAAAAACCAAGGACCACAGTATTTTTCAATTCTTCACCCCACCCCACAAGTGAAGAAGCCAAAGCCATGTTCTCTGGTCAAAAGTGGTTATTGTACAGCGCGTACAGATTGAAATGTGTACACATCCAGTATTATTAGATTATATGTTCAAAAATGGGAGGCCTCAAACCAACCAAAACTCCCAACCACAGTAACATTACATTCTTTAAAAAAGAGAGAGCTTGGGAAAATAACTTACTCTCCTATAAGACTAAGCAACAGAAGGTTTGTTCATTTCCACTCTGGCTTGGCAAAGTAGGAACTTCCCAACCACGCCTGACCCTGAAGGGAAGAACACACCTTTTCTCGGCAGTTCATATGAGTAGCTGATTTGTGGTATGTCTGCTGTAATGGGAAGCCCCTCGTTGCTCCTAGGAGATGTCCTAAGACTACTGCCCAGTCGTGCTGCCAGCAGGGTGCCAGCAGCAAGGCGATACCAGGTTCAGATCATGGGAATATTTAAGGAGAGAAACAGCCCTGCTCGGAATGCACAGCCATCAAAGAGCTCCTTGGAAGGGGCTGCAGCTTCCCAGAAGATCATGGCAGCTGTCCGTGTGAGATGGCGCACAATGAGCAGAGAGAGATCCGAGCGGCAATCCACACAGGAAGAAGAGATTGCTGCCAGTCCTTTCTCCTCCCAAAGGAGGAGAGGATGACCAGTTGGAAAGGATGACCAGGCCCCTTCAAAGGCTTGTCCAGAACTTTCCTAGTTAGAGTAGGGCTTAGGGACACGGGAGCAAGTGATGCAGATGCTCAGCTGTTGGAATTCAGGGTCTGAAATTTCTCTCTCAGGTTCTTTACCAGGCTCTGCTGGTTGCTGTCTGTTTTCTCCCACCAGCCCTGATGAAGTGCCTTCTGGGGAGCCGCTTCTGGGATGTCCTCCTCGCGCCTGCGGTATTCCTCTGAGTCCTGGTAGGCCTTGCACCGCTCCACCACAGCCTTGAGAGAGAGCTTCTCCCGAGACGTTGGGGAGCGAATCTGCACATAGCTCTCATCCAGTTCACCAGTCCCGTCTGGCAGCTTCTCCATGACAATCACCCGCTGATTTTTCCCCAGCGAGGCCTCGGCCGTGACACATAATTCCTTGTGAACATCACAGGCACGGTCCTTAGGGATGGAATCAAGGGAGGCCTTTCCCCGGCAGCTCTGTCTCCCCACTTGCTGGGACTTCATGCCTGCTTTTCCGTTCCTCTTTGAGCGCTGGTGTTCCCCCAGCACCCTCTCCGCATCCACCATTTTCTCTGGTGCTGAGCGGCTCCTGCTGACAGGCGGGGGCCTGCCCTTCTCAGCCCTGGTCTGACAGGAATACTTGGACCTCAGCTCCCGCACGTCGGGCCAGTTGAACTTCTCAGCTACAATGGGGCTGAGGGGACTGCGTGAGAGGGGGCTGGTGGGGGAAGTGAGGCAGGGGGTGCTGGAACAGGGGCTGAAAGAGAAGCGCTTGGGCGACTTCTCTGGCAATGAGGAGGAGGACAGCAGGGTCAGCGGATCAGCCTCCTGCAGCACAACTTGTTCATAGTTGAAGAGGGGCAAAGCTGGCTTCCGTTTACCTAGGAGAGAAAACAGCAAAGAATGAGTGAGGTGGTGCCGAGGCAGGAAGCAGTGGCAGACGTCTGGGGCCAACTGACTTCAGTGGGGGGGGGGTGAGGGTTGTTCCCACTCTCAAAACCCAGCAGCGTAACTTTTTGTCTGGTTAACTTCAGCCACAAATCACTCACTTAACAGCAAGGAGGAAAGTAGGATCCTGAGCTGCTTAGTTCAGGACATACAGAGTGTCAAGGATTGCTGACTTTTGGTTAGGAGTCTATCAAAACATCCCAAGAGGAGTGGGGCAGCCTATCCTGAAGGAAACCTTTAGTACTCAGGAAGATCTGAGCCAAAAAGGTCTTCTTCCTCACACACACACACACACACACACCGGACCTCCACTGACTCCACCTCAGAGATACCTGAATGGGGCATTGGAAACCTATTCCCAACAGGCTCTGATCTGAAGAAGCCGATTATTATTATTATTATTATTATTATTATTATTATTATTATTATTATTAAATTTATTAATCGCCCATCTGGCTGGTCACCCAGCCACTCTGGGCGATGTACAACACACAATAAAAACAGTTTAAAACAATAAAATTCTACAATAAAAACATTTTCTAAAATACCCTAACCCACCCCAAATGCCTGCCTGAACAACAGCGTTTTTAATGCACGACGGAAGCTCATTAAAGAGGGGGCATGACGGAGTTCCCTAGGGAGGGAGTTCCACAGAGTGGGGGCTACCACAGAAAAGGCCCTCTCCCTCGTCCCCACCAGTCTAGCTGTCCTGGCTGATGGGACAGAGAGAAGGCCATCCGAGGCTGATCTTGTTAAGCGGCCTGTCTGGTGCTGCTGGAGGCGCTCCTTAAGATAGGCTGGGCCGGAACCATATAGGGTTTTAAAGGTCAAAACCAACACCTTGAATTTGGCCCGGAAAACAACTGGTAACCAGTGCAACTCCTTCAGCACTGGAGTGATGTGATCTCGCCGGTGGCTGACTTTAATCAGGCGAGCCGCCACGTTCTGTACCAGCTGCAGTTTCCGAACCGTCTTCAAGGGTAACCCCACGTAGAGCGCATTACAGTAGTCTAAACGAGAGGAGACCAGGGCATGTACTACCAATGGGAGCAGATGGTCGGGAAGGAAGGGGTGCAGCCGCCGTATCAGATGGAGTTGATACAGCGCTGTCCGGCTCACAGCTGACACCTGAGCCTCCATGGACAGCTGGGAGTCCAAAATGACCCCCAGGCTGTGGACCTGGTCTTTCAAGGGTAGCCGTACCCCATTCAACACCAGGTCAACATCCCCCAGCCTCCTCTTGTCTCCCACCAAAAGTACCTCGGTCTTGTCAGGGTTCAGCTTCAGCCTATTCCTCCCCATCCAGCCACTCACCGTCTCCAGACATTTGGACAGGGATTCTACGGCCAACCTTGGTGAAGATTTAAACGAGAGGTAGAGCTGCGTGTCATCTGCATATTGATGACACTGCACCCCAAACCTCCTGATGATAGCCCCCAGCGGCTTCACATAGATGTTAAATAGCATCGGGGAGAGGATGGAACCCTGTGGCACCCCACAAGTAAGTGGCCACAGGTCCGAAACCTCCTCTCCCAGTGCTACCCTCTGGTACCTGCCGGAGAGGAAGGACCGGAACCACCGCAATACGGTGTCCCCAATGCCCAACCCCTCCAGGCGGTCCAGGAGGATACCGTGGTCAACGGTATCGAAAGCCACTGAGAGGTCGAGGAGAACAAAGAAGGAGCATTCACCCCTATCCAGAGCCCTCCTCATATCATCTACCAAGGTGACCAAGGCCGTTTCTGTCCCATGCCCAGGCCTGAAGCCCGACTGAAATGGGTCTAGATAATCAGTTTCTTCCAAGTGTGCCTTCAACTGCAGCGCCACCACCCGCTCAATCACCTTGCCCAAAAATGGCAGATTTGAGACTGGGCGAAAGTTGTTCAAAACTTGAGGATCCAAGGAGGGCTTCTTTAAGAGTGGTCTTATCACTGCCTCCTTGAGGGCTGATGGCATCACTCCCTCCTCAAGGGAGGCGTTCACCACCGCCTTAATCCCCTCACCCAGTCTCTCTCTGTAGCTCATAATGAGCCAAGATGGGCAAGGATCAAGTAAGCAGGTGGTTGGCCGTAACGATGAAAGCACCTTGTCCACTTCATACTGTTCTTGTCTAAAGAAGGACTGCTTCGGATTAATTCAGCTAGATCAATTAAGGGGGTGGGAAAGGGCATGTGGGGAATGGAGATTTGACGAGACTACGAGGATGAAACTTTTGAAAAGCAAATAGCCAATGTTTTAAGGAAGCATGATGTAGTAGTAATGGGGGACTTCAATTTCCCCGATATTTGTTGGGAGACAAATTCTGCAAAACATGGCCCCTCCAGGAAATTCCTGACTTGTGTGGCAGATAACTTCCTCCTACGGAAAGCAGAAGAAGGAACTAGAGGATCGGCTATCCTTGACTTGATCCTAACCAACAGAGATGACTTAGTGGATTAAGTAGCAGTTACAGGAACTCTGGGGGAAAGCGACCATGTTGTACTTGAGTTCTTGGTTCTAAGGGAAGCAAAAGCCAAGTGTAGTCAAACGCGTACCCTGGATTTTAGGAAAGCTGATTTTAATAAACTCAGAACAATGATCAGTGAGGTCCCATGGCAAGCGACTCTAACGAGAAAAGGAGTCCAAGATGGGTGGGAGCTTTTAAAAAAGGAAATTCTCAAGGCACAATTACAAACCATTCCAACAAGAAGAAAAGATGGAAGACAACAGAAGAAGCCAATGTGGCTTCACAAAAAGCTGAGAGATGAGCTGAAAACAAAAAAAGGACACATATAGGAAGTGGAAAGAAGGCCAAGTAACAAAGGAAGAGTACAGGCAGGTAGCACAGAATTGCAGGGATGGCGTCAGGAAGGCTAAAGCTGAGAATGAGCTGAGGTTAGCAAGGGATGCTAAAAACAACAAAAAGGCTTTCTTCAGCTACATACATAGTAAAAGGCAGAGGAAAGAAATGGTTGTTCAGCTAATAAATAAGGATGGCAAAACGATAACAGATGACAAAGAAAAGGCAGAGGTGCTCAATTCCTACTTTGGCTCAGTCTTCTCCCAAAAGAGGGTCTATGATCCCCCTGGCAAAGGCGAAGTACAGGCTGAAGGGGCAGGATGGCAACTTGAGAGCGATAGGCATATGGTCAAGGAACACCTAATTACTTTGAGTTCAAATCTCCAGAGCCAGATGAAGTGCATCCTAGAGTAATAAAGGAACTGGCAGAAGAACTCTCAGAACCGCTGTCTATTCTCTTTGAGAAATCATGGAGGACAGGTGAAGTGCCAGATGACTGGAGGAGGACTAACATTGTCCCTATCTTCAAAAAGGGCAAAAAGGAGGAACCTGGGAACTACAGACCAGGCAATCTGACATCAATCCCTGGGAAAATTCTGGAGCAGATGATAAAGCAATCCATCTGGAAGCACCTTGAAAACAATGCAGTGATTACTCGAAGCCAACATGGATTTGTCAAAAACAAGTCCTGCCAGACAAATCTGATCTCATTTTTTGATTAAGTAACCTCCCTTGTGGACTGTGGGAATGCTGTAGACATAATATACCTCGACTTCAGCAAAGCTTTCGACAAAGTGCCCCATGATATCCTGATGAGCAAACTAGCTCAAAGTGGGTTAGATGAAACAACGATCTGGTGGATCCACAGTTGGCTACAGAATCGGACTCAAAGAGTGCTTATCAATGGGATCTTCTCAAATTGGGGAGAGGTAACAAGCGGGGTACTGCAGGGCTCAGTCCTGGGCCCCGTGCTCTTCAACATTTTTATTAATGACTTGAAGGAGGAGGTGCAGGGAATGCTGATAAAATTTGCAGATGACATCAAATTGGGCGGGATAGTGAATACTTTGGAAGACAGAAACAAAATTCAAAGTGATCAGGATAGACTAGAGCGCTGGGCAGAAAACAACAGAATGACATTTAATAGGGATAAATGCCAAGTTCTGCACCTAGGAAAAAGAAACCAAATGCACAGTTACAAGATGGGGGATACGTGGCTCGACAACACTACAAGCGAGAAGGATCTGGGAATTGTTGTCGATCACAAGCTGAATATGAGCCAACAATGTGATGTGGCTGCAAAAAAGGCCAATGCTCTTTTGGGCTGCATTAATAGAAGCATAGCTTCCAAATCCCAGGAAGTACTAGTTCCCCTCTACTCAGCACTGGTTAGGCCTCATCTGGAGTACTGTGTCCAGTTCTGGGCACCACACTTGAAGAAGGATGCAGACAAACTGGAGAGGGTTCAGAGGAGGGCAACAAAGATGATCAGGGGACTGGAAACAAAGCCCTATGAAGAGAGACTGAAAGAACTGGGCATGTTTAGCCTTGAGAAGAGAAGTCTGAGGAGAGATATGATAGTGCTCTTCAAGTACTTGAAAGGTTGTCACAGAGAGGAAGGCCAGGATCTCTTCTCAATCATCCTGGAGTGCAGGACACAGAATAATGGGCTCAAGTGACAGGAAGCCAGATTCCGGCTGAACAACAGGAAAAGCTTCCTGACTGTTAGAGCAATACGACAATGGAACCAATGAGCTAGGGAGGTGGTGGGCTCTCCCACACTGGAGGCCTTCAAGACGAGGCTGGACAGCCATCTGTCAGGGATGCTCTGACCTGGATCCCTGCATTGAGCAGGGGGTTGGACTCGATGGCCTTGTAGGCCCCTTCCAACCCTTCTATTCTATGATTCTATGACTCTGCAGAGGAATAGTGACCCAACCTGGCATCCCAATCTCTCCCAAGAGGCCTCTACCTGCAATCCCTGGAGCAGGAATGGTTGCAGGTGGTAGAGGAATGAGAGGAAGAACACCCTCATGCTTAATTTGTGACTTGCAGCTTGAGTGGATCTTTCTAGCTCACCTTCCTGAAAAGGAATCTGAGTTGGATGGAAGACTCTGCCAAGATCAGTCCCTGAATCCATGCAAGGGCTGCAGGATGAAGAGCTCCCCTAGAAGAGATCTGCTGGGGACTTGAGGGATCCTACCCCCTAACTCCACCGGACTCCAAGAGGTTCTTAGGTGGGTGGTTGGCCACAACTGAAGGAGACAAGTTGGCATCTGAGGAGGAAAGCGAAGGAAGATTCCCCTGCTCACCTTCCTGGTCACCTTAATATGATAACGGAGTGGCCTGAGAAGTAGCTATGGCACGGAGGGGCAAGGCAGACTTCTGCCCCTCTCTCAGGGGTGGAGGACTCAAGAGTTGTGTCTGAACAACATCTCCCAAAGGGAGAGAAAACTCTCCCTCAGCCTACATCTTGGGTAAAGACTGCAGCCAAGACAATGCTTACTCTCCTTGCCTCTTATCTATCAACCCAAGGAGAAGGGCAAAGATAAAAGAAATGAAGAAATAAGTAAGTAACAAAACCAACGGAATTTAGATAAAGGAAAGGCACTATAAAGGCAGAGCTAAGCAGGAAGTGCTTCCAGATCAGTTTCCTTGCCCAAAGCAGGAAACTAATTATATTTATTTGTGACACTTGTATACCACTGAATAAAATCCCTCAGCGGTTGTGACCTACAAAGCCTTAAGTGACTTGGGACCAGGATATCTGAAGGACTGCTTTCTTCTCCCACATGAATCTGCTCTCCCGCTGCATTCATGATCAAAAGGCTTGCTCTGCTTGCCACCACCAGCAGAGGTACGGCTGGCTGGGGTGTGCAGCTGGGCCTCCCTGGTTGTGGCACACCAGCTCTGGAACGCTCTCCCTGTAGAGGTCTGGCTGGCTCTCTCACTGATGACTTGTCTTTTAGGGGGCTGTTAAAAATGTTCCTGTTCTGCCAGGCCATTGACCTGTTTTCAGTTCTTGCCTGCCCCCTGGTTTTATGACTCTGCCTTAATATTCTCTATTTTAAGTTGTTGCATTATATAATTTTAATTTTGTAGGCTGCTTTGAGAGCCCTTCTGAGGGCAAAAAGGCAGGATACAAATAATGTATAAACAAAGCAAATAAACTGAATGGGGTGGTTGCAGGGTCTATTCTGCAGTCAACTTCGGAAACTGGGCTGTGACTGTCATTCAGCATTAGATTACAAACTCTTTGAGGCAAAGAGATCCTACTATTATTCCTAAAACAATACTGAAAGGTGTTTGTAATGTGGGTCTCAAAACATTTATTTATGGCATCTTTTAAAACTATTTTATATTTAGCACTTTATGTATCATTATTCTTTTTTTCTTTTGTTTTTTTAATTAAAAAATAGTTACCAAGTTTGAGCCAAAAAGGTTAGGACAAGTCAATGATCTAAAATGTAAAAAAAAAAAAAAAGAGGAAATAATAAATCTTCTTTCTTTATTCTCACAGCAACCCTGTTGTTAGCTATGGCTTCTAGGCATTGCCGCAACGCACATCACAGGAACATAAAATAAGAGCAATGATGGATTGCCGGGGAGGGCACAGCAGCCCAGCAGCCCCTGGCCAATACATACCCTGGCCTCTCTTATCTGCCTCCTGCTGGCCAGTCAAGGCATTGCTCTTCATCTCCTCCTCCACTTCAGCGAGTCTCCTATGCGCAATGGACTTGTGGCCCTTGATTCGAAGGCTGTACTGGCGGGCCAGCTGGTACACCTTGTTCTTCAGCTTCTCTGGCAGCTCTGCCTCAGCCAGGCTGGCCAGGTCCATGAAATGGGGGTGCAACCGAGGGAGACCCTGATCTTGCTCACAACTCCCTAGCTCTTGCACCAGTTTCCAGGGCAACCTCGAGGGCAGGCCCCGCTCCACAGGTGACTTGCCCTCAGGGGAGGGCACAGCTGGCTCCTCCGCAATGGCCCCGAGGTCCTCGTCCTCCAGGATCAGCAGTGGCTCATGAAGGTCAAAGCCATTCTCTTGGCTCCGGAGGCTGTCTTTCACGAAGCACTCAGCATGCCGTGGGGAGGCTCCCCCGTTTGCCTTGCCTGCCCGGGTGCCCTCTTCCCCACTCCTATTCCAGAGGTCCCTCTTGGGTTTCTCCATCTCCTCCCAGACTTTCACCATCTCGGCAGGCGGCCTGAATTCCGCATCAGTGACTGGGTTTTCGTCACAGGCGGCCTCAGAGCGGGAGGCCTGGGACCCAACCACTGGCCTATTTGAGAGCACCCAGGTTGCAGTCCGGCCAGCCCCACTGCTGCCTGTGGAGTCCAGCCTCTTCCTTTTCAGCACCTCCTGGTCCAGCTCCAGCTGGGGGAGGCTGTTGATCCTGAAGACAGAATTCCTCACCAGCCCTTTGGGAATGTAGGAGAGGCTCTCCCTCCGCCTGACGCTGAAGCCGGCATCCTGATGCTCAGCGTAATCGTAGTAGCTCTTGAT
The DNA here is from genome assembly GCF_057233095.1 of Heloderma suspectum. NCBI lineage: Eukaryota > Metazoa > Chordata > Lepidosauria > Squamata > Helodermatidae > Heloderma > Heloderma suspectum. The sequence goes on from NC_139458.1 coordinate 140,906,220, forward strand.
CTTGTCCAACAGCAGCCGGTCCTGCTGGGACAGCATGGGCTCCTTCCGTCGACATGAGGCCCGGTCGGTTTCCAGCAGGCCAGGCCAGGAAGCCCCACTAGGGATGTTGCTAGGCTCAGATGAGGGCTCCTGAAGCAGGCTGCCACCGCCACCACTCTGGGAGACGGCAGTGTTGTTATTGCGACAGGCCGCCTTTTCGCTGGCATCCAGGCTCAGGATGCTGCCACTCCAGCTGGCCTGCTTCGGGGTCAAGGAGCCCTTCCCCTCCTCAAGGGCCAGGCTGCTGCGACGAGAGAGGCTGCTGGCAAAGCGCTCCGCTATGATGCTGGCCTGATCCAGCACCGAGAAGGGGAGGATGCTTCTGGGCTGGGGCGCATGTCCGTCTTCTTCCTCCTCCTCCTCCTCCTCTTCCTCCTCCTCGCTGCTAAGTGGCTTTAGCCCTTCTGGGTTTCCAGTGGGCTCCAGACCATTTGAACCCTGATCCAGGGGCCCATGTTGGTCTGCCAGGACAGGCTCCAAAGTACCCATCGACTCAGGGTCTGAAGGACTCTCTTCTGGGCACTCTTCCTTATGTGGGGAAACTTCTAACACCCTGTCAAGCTCCATGGCTGATTGAGCCTGGGGAATACATCAGAGAGCAGGTGAGGAGGGAGGGAAGGCTTCACTTATGTATTATTACGTGAGGGAAAACAGTGGCCTCGCAGATTACAGATGGGTATTACATAAATAGTACATGAAGGCAGCCAACTCTAGAGACCTCGATGTAGTTGTTATTTAAGTAAAGGCTTTTAAGGGAGGAAATTAGGTACCCGCCCCTAAGCTGGTTCAACAGAAGGTATCAATCTTAATTATTTTGTATGATGCATCCTTTGGGACCAACATGGACTGTCTACTGGAGGGATATGGGGGAACTTTGAGTAGAAATGGAACAGCCATAGACCCGGGCATGTGAAGCTTCTGCTTTGTGGAAAGAGCCAAGAGACCCCCTGGGTGCTTCCAGACAGGTCTTTTACTGTGCAATCGCACGGCCTCATTCACAGAATTTACAGGAGGTCCAGACATCACAGTATTCCATTTGTAGCGCCCTCCCGTGCTTTCCACTACTTTTTCTGTCTTCTTTCTTACCAGAAAAAAAAATCTGTTAAAGAAAAAAAGACAGAGGAGCTGCACAAAGACTTCTGATTACTAGTGCTAAGAACCCTCTACCTCAGCATTCCCCAACATGGTGCCCTCCATATGCTTTGGACGTCAACTCCCATCAGCCCCAGCTGGCATGGCCAATGGCCAGGAATGCTGGGAGTTGTAGTCTAACACATCTGGAGAGCAGATTGGGAAAAGCTGGTCTACCTGGAAGCACCTCCTATCTCAAATAGGGACGAGCAGAAGCACTTTTCTCCCAAGCAGCACATCAGTCCATTGGCCACCCACTCACCATCAGGACAGACGAGGCTGTCTCCGTGATCCTGTTTTTCTCACTGCTGCCTGGAGACTGGCATTGTTTGGCGGGGGGCTGTGCCTTGTGACCCTTGCCCTGAACCAAAAGAGAAACAATATTGTTGGACAGCTGAGTATGTGCTCTTGGAAGAGAACCACTGTGTCCACAAAAGTTGACAAAACAAGAGAAGCCAAACATTTCTTGCCATGGTTATTTATCATTCTGAAGCACCTTACAACCCTTATCTGCTTTTTTATTAGTATCTCCATTTTACAGATGAAGGCAGAGAGATTGTAGCTTGCTCCAGCCACCTAAGTACATTCATGGGTGATCAAAAGTTTCTGCACACGTCCAATATTTTAGCCATTGGACATAGTAATTTAAACCACCTCTTTCCACATCAAACACTCTTACAATGGCAGGTTTCGGTGGCTTTGGTTGGCTTGCTGCCCCAGCACAGAGCAGCCTTGAAGCTGGCTCCTCACTAAAGGTAAGTCCCAATTCCTTCCAGGTTAGCAGCTCTACAGAGCTGATTTTCTAGGTTCTGCGCAATGTTTTGGTATAGGCAGCTGCATGGCCCGGTTACAAACTGCAGGCTGATGAGTTGTCTACAAGGCACACAGTTAGTGCTGCATCCAGGGGGTGTCCAGTAGCATTGGCAACAGGACCTGGTACAGATCCCATTTCACATCAGCTTCTTTTCATCGTCACGCTGCTTAATGGGGCAGAACCTTCCGGGCAAAAGGAAAAGAAAGGCAGAAAAGTGACCTCCCATGGGGACAGAGTTGGTAAGAACCCCCGTGAGCCTCGTTGGTTATCAAGCCACAAATCTCATTAGCCTGTGTGGGAGCACGCAGAGCACCAAGTCAGTCCGTAGTGCTACTTACGGGTTAAACAAAACTGCACTCCAGGGCCCCACTGTGCGGCACAGGGCCTGGCCCATGTCAGAATAAGCAGAAGAGTTTAGAGAAGACAGCCAAAAAGAACAGAGGGCAGCCAAGAGCCATGCACCAAGCCAGCATGCACATGGGCGACGTGGCGGGGGTCGAACAGGCACCTCACCGTGCTGCCCCAGGAGAAAAGCAAAGCATTGGCCCGATAGTGCCAGCAATGGAGGACGGCCATCAAGGAGCTCGCAAAGTCTGCCACCTGCTCCGTTCCTACCAGGCCTTCTTCCTCCTCCTCCTCCTCAGCTTCATCCTCTTCCTCTGGGCCCGTCTCCTTCCCGCTGCCGTCACTTTCAGCCAACTCTCCTGGAGATTCCTGGGGAAGGGTCTGCTGATCCTCCTCCTGGGGTAAGCTGGGGGGGGCCTGGGGGGGTTCCCCAAACTGTTTGGAGTGGAGGCAAGCAAGGGCTCCCTTTAGAAAGGCCCCAGCACTGGGACTCCAGTGGGAGACACAGCTTGGGGTGCCTCCCCCTCACCCCAGGTGGCTCATCTGCTTTTGCTACCTACTCGTGAGCAGCAGCACACGACTCAGAGCTGTGGAGAACTCGCTTCCCACTCCTTGGAGATTGCAGTTGCCAGGAGGAAAGGTCAAGCTATTCATTTAAGAAGGCGTTTTTTAAGGGACCCAGAGCCCACTGCAAGTCACCCATGACTTTTAAGGCCCTTAAAAGAAAGGCTGCTCTTTCTTGCCCTCCCATAATCTTTCCCTTCCAGAATTTCTGGATCTTACCTTTAGTCCTATTGTCAGATCTGTAGCACATGAAAGAAGAAGGAGGAGGCAATTAAGCAAGAGGTGGGGTTTCAGTCCCCTGCCCATATATACAGATATATATTCCCCCTCCATGAGTGCCATTTGTTGGTCCCTGTCCCAAATCTCCATTTCAGGGGCACCTTATATAACCAGAAGACCACCACAAACAATATGGCAGAGAGCCTTGCATGCGCTGCTCCACGGACATAAGACCGTAAGAAGAGCCATGCTGGGTCAGACCAAGGATCCATCTAGTCCAGCATTCTAATCATGGCCACTTTTAGTGTCTGTGGTTCCCCTGGAGAAGGCAGTGGGTCAGCCACAAGGCAATGGGAAGTCACTGCTCAAGTAGTGATCATCTAAAGCACAGGTGGGCAACTTATGGCCCTCCAGATTTTTGGGCCTGCAGCTCCCATCATCCCTCAACATTGGCTATTCTGAGTAGGGCTGATGGGAACTGTAGGCCAAAGGACCACAAGTTATCACCCTGATGTAAAAGGAATAACTCAGGGGCAGAAACTTAGAGAAATGTCCAGCCTAATCTTTTAGCATCTAAGCTGCCTTGGTTAGCGATTCAGAAGGTGGCCTCTGCTCACAACTACTGGTCTGAATGAATTTGAGATAGGAGATAGCAGAGGGCAGACATCTGCCAACTCTCAACTCACATTAAGCCAGCAAACCTGGACAGAGAAGTCCTATTAGTCCAGAGTTTCTTCCATCTATGCTAGAGGAAAGAAGGGAAGGGGAAATCCACTCACCTTTGTTGCTCAGTTGCTTGAGGATCTGTTTTGTTGGCTCTGTGATGAAAGCAAGGTTTGCAAGGTTAGTCCCTGAAACGTAGTTGCTGATTCAGAGCCCAGAAGCACCCAAGTTGTTCCAGAAAAACAACCACCCAGCACCAGCTCTAGCCCACAACCTCTGCCCCTCCAGAAGGCAACACCTTGAAGCATCTGAGGGGAGAGTAGAACAGCACCGGCCTCCCCTGTGCAGCAGTGAATATGCCTCTCAGATAACTCCCCCACCAGTCTGTCATCTGGGGTTGCAAGGCAACAACAAAATGAAGGAGGCCAAACAGGCCTTTGAAATGTAAAAAATGAAAACAATCTCTCCCCACCAATCTCCTACTAAGGATGTACGAAAGTCACTTACCTTTTCGAAGGGTGACATTCGCGGGGGGGGGGGGGGGGAGGCGCTCCGTCCCTCCCCACCGAAATTCTGTCCGGCCGGCTCCGCTCCATGGAGATTCCGCAGAGCCGCCGGCAGGGCCGCCCACAGCCAGACATCCAGCTGCTGGGCAGCCTGCAGGGATGTAAATGGCGGCTGCCATAGCCGCCGCCATTTGCATCCCTGCATTTTGCAGTGATAGGCTACATAAATATTTACATAGCCTATCATGGCAAAAAACAACAACAACAGCGAATGCAAATGGCGGCAGCTACGGCGGCCGCCATTTGCGTTCCCCCCCCTTTTTTTTTGCTGTTTTAGCCTACGTACATATTTACGTAGGCTATTATGGCAAAAAAAAAAAAAGGAACGCAAATGGCGTAGTGGCCGCCATTTGCGTCCCCCTTTCCCCCCCCCGTAATAGCCTACGTAAATATTTATGTAGACTAAAACGGCAGAAAAAAAGGGAACGCAAATGGTGGCTGCTGTAGCCACCACCATTTGCGTTCCTTTAGTTAAGCCGTGATAGGCTACGTAAATATTTACATAGCCTATCACGGCTTCCGCAGGGATGCAAATGGCGTCCCTGCGTTAGCCGTGATAGGCTATGTAAATATTTACGTAGCCTATCACGGCTATACGGAAGAAGCGAATGGCGGCCGCAGACGCGGCCACCATTCGCAAGTCAGCACGGACAGCAGCAGGTAGGTGCTCCGTTCCGGGCCCATTTCACGGGGCGAGGGGGCTTCGTTCTGCCACAGATTTCGGGGGGCCGAATGCACTGGCATTCGGCCTCATCGAGATCCGTGGCGGACTTCTCTGACATCCCTATCTCCTACCACTAGGCTGCCTGTACTTCGCAGGATGTGGGGGTTTGCTTGGGGCCAAATTGGATTCTAATTTTTAAACCATCAGAATGCATGATGCAGACTTAGCAAGGTTGCCTACATTGTTTCTTATCATGCAGTATTTATTCTTCTTTGAAGAATCACATTTCTAAGAGAATATAGGATTCTTCTGGCAAGGGCTGGAAGAGGAATAAAGGAGGGAAGAGTACAGGTATGCTGCAACGGCTGGCAAACTGCTAACGTGGAGAAAGGCCAAGGCCTTGGGTAGGAAAGTGACATCTTACTTTCTAGCTACACTGACCCCTGCTTGGCCTCTTTAAACTTCTGAGACTTTGTTCCACATCTTCTCAACAGCCATAAGAACTAGGAACTTGCACACAAAAAAGGAGAAAGGAAGTGCCAGGTTCTAAATCAGACACCCAATTTCTGGACAAGTGAAATGTACACAGCCTTGCGTGATCCCCACTGTTGGGTTTGTGGGGACTGAGAGGCATGTTCAGCAAAGCATGTGTCCATAGCCTATTCCAGAATTAGCTTTGACCCAGTGACCTCCACTCAGAAGGCCTGAGTCGCTTGCTCCCAGCCCCACACCACCAGACTGCAGAGACCCTTCATGCCACATGCTGAACTAGTGGAGCTCACACCCGATTTTCTGCGGCCTTTAAGCCCTGCCTGGGCAGAGCGGTGGAGTCCATCTAGGAGCTTCTCGACACTGTTTCTGCCATGGAAAGGTTCTAAGGATAGGACATAAGATACCTGTTAGTGCCAATGCCGTCCTCCTGCGTACAGTACCAAAGGCCTGCCTTGTTGAGGCCTGCACCATGCTAGGACATCCTGCCTCAGGGAAGGGTCATCAGGGCCCATGTCAGCAGGCAGCTTCCTCAGGCAGCTGCTGAGGGCCTATGTTGCTGACACCACTGCCCCGAGTCCCCTTCTGTTGGTGCTTTGATGAGGACTTGGTGACTGCCACTGTACTTGCCTTCAATGCCACGGGGAGGGGAGGTGCTACACCGCTGCAGCGCATTAAAGGCAACTACAGCGGTGGCTGCCTGGCACTCACTGGGAGAGTGGCAGTACCGCTGCCCACACCCTCCTCCTCCGGAAAGCCTGCCTGCCTCCCATGTCTGGTGGAAATAAGTGGTGGGGGGAGGGACTGCCCACCAGCAGTGTCCCACCAGAGGGCCATATTCTGTGAGCAGTGGTGTGGAGCAGAATGTTTTCCAGTGCTTTATTTTTCCATTTCACACGTTCTTTGGAACAATGGATGGAGGCCAACTGCAACTACAATATTTATTTATTTATTACATTTCTACACTGCCCAAAAGCTGAAGCTCTCCTAACAATATTAAGCAAGCTCGGCAGTTTCAAAATTGTAGATGGGGGCGTGTCAGCAGATCGTGGACAGGTCTTTGGGTTGCTAACACCTGTTAGTCTGTCAACCATTTTTTCAGTACCTTCCCTGCCTCCACTTTTAAACAATGTAGGGGAAGTACATGCTGTTTGTTGTCCTAAACTTTTACAACTATTCCAGTATGAAATTCTACATAATATAACATTTAAATCGCATTAAATGTGCTTTAATTCCCCACCCCCCTGCTCAAATATTTCCAGTCAAATACTTGTGGTGTATTGGTACAAAAAAATTAAAATTATGGGGTACTTTTTAAAGCTTTGTTGTTTACGAAACACTACTAAAATATAAATGCTAAATTAGATCACGCTGTAAGGACATCAGAAAGTGTTCCAATGCAAACTGAAAGTTTTCTGATGCAAAACACTCAGTGCAGGCACCCAAGGCAAATTAGTCAAATTTGCATAGGAAATTTTCCCAGAAAATGTTCCAGAAAGTCTGCATCACCAGCTGTGAGGTTGCTCAGGCCTGGTGTCAGCCCTGTAGTGGACTACATCATTTATAGCAGCCTGCCTGAACCTGGTGCCCTCTAGATGCTTTGAACTACAACTCCCAGCATTTCTGACCATTGGCCATGCTAACTGTGGCTGATGAGAGCTGAAGTCCAAAACATCTGGAGGGCACCAGGCTGGGCAAGGCTGATTTATAGGCTCCCTTTCCAACTCTATGGACCCTTCCTAACTGTGTGCGTGTTGGAGGAGATTGCACAATGACTGTCCTGTTGGAACTCTCTTGTTGCAAGTGGTCCAGATACCACGATGCCAATAGCCCTATTCAGGCATTATGCTCTTAAGCCAGTGGAGGCTGGTGGCTCCGATGTCAGTGGGGTGGTAAATCTGCTCTGGGTTTCAGTCAGACCCAGTCAGAACTCTAAAGAAGCTATCCAAAGTGCTAAAGCCTATCCCCAAAATGGGTTCAGTGCCTTGGATAGCTCCTTTAGAGTTCTGGCTGGTTCTGACTGAAACCCAGAGTGGATTCGACGCCCCACTGAAATAGGAGCCACCAGCCACCACTGCCTTATGTGATTACACTCCCATGAGGGGAAGCTTGGGGATGCACATGCTGGCTCTACTGCTGTGCCGTCTGCTGCCTGCCCCCTCCCATCCATCCATACACCGAGGGAGGGAGTCCTGACATGGGGAGGCCACTCTACATGGTCAGGCACTCCATGTGATTCAGGGTAGACCAGGACTGGAGTCTTCAGGCAGCATCCTCGGGTGCTCTGATGTCCACTCGGCGGCTGCCACTGTAATTGTCCACACTTCCTCAAGAGACTCCCCGCTCCAAACCTTCTCCTCCAACACGTGGGAAGGAGGCAGGGCCAGGTGTGAGTGTAATGATATGAGGACCTGATGGCGGAATCCAGCTTATATATCCTTGAGAGAGGCCCATTTTCTCATCATTTCTGGACAGCCCCTAACTGTTAGAGCCTAAAACTCTAGAAAAAAGATCAGCCTCAGTGGCTCATCAGGAGATCCTCTTGTTTCCAGATGTGCTGGCCCTAGTCAGCATAGCTAATGATGGAATTATGGAAGCTGTAAGCCAAAACATCTGGAGGGCCACAAACTGCCCACCTATCTGCCTAGAGATAGGTTTGTACTGCAGCAATCAAGAGCTAAAGCATAGCCGTTATCTCTTGGCCCCGCAATCAAAAATTAAAATGCACACGTAAGACTTTAGCACGGTTTTACATGACACAAGAACTCAGCCCAACACACACCCTTTGTTAAGGTAAGAGGTTGAGGAGGGACAAAAGGAATTCAGAACCTCATCCACATTTGAACACAAATTACAACATCCAGGAGTCAGCCAGTGAAATGGAACCAGCCTGGCCTGTCTTGTGCAAACTTGCACAAGTTTGTCCTGACGCACCAGGCTCAGGAGCAGTTCAGAGGGGACAGTGGGAGGGGTCATTAGCTCAGCAGTAGACTTTCTAGTTCAGTTCCCAGCTCAAAAGGGCCTGGGGGAGGAGGAATGGGAAAGAGTTCCCATTGCCCCCAAGACCCTGGGAAGATGCTTCAGATTAGGACAGTACCAGAGCAGATGGGAGACTGGAGTGGTCCAACTATATCAACCACATATATTAAAGACAGGGTGTCCACCTACCATGAATGCAGAAGCAGCTTGGCCCAAATGTTCCAGAGGAATGACAAATGCCTCATAGGAGTGGGCATTTAATTTATCATAACCACAGCCCTGCTGGATCAATCAAAGGCTTTTTCTAGTCCAGACAGCCTTTTCCCAAGAAATGGACAGACATGCTTCCAGAACACCCACAAGCAGAAGAGGGCTGCAGTTTCTCCATTGACGGTTAGGACCTGCGACTAACTAGGCGCACTAGGAACTCTCTAACATTCTCTCACTCAGCCCCTTCCTAAAGAAATAAATCACTGGCTTGACACAAAACCCTCTAGCCTCCATTCACTCTCTTCCATAGATGGTGCACACAGGTATAGGACTCAGACAACAAGAAGTACAAAATGGATAAGGTGGTATTTGTTACTGGGCTAACTTTTGCTGGCACTGGAATACGCAAACTTCCCGGCTACACTCCTTGTCTTTGGTATTGCTCTGGAGATAGGACAGATACTGTTCACAGTATCAATACTGGACTATTCCTCATTTCACACGTTATGCAGGCTGATATTATGTTAGAATTAATGTGTGCCAAGGAATTAAATTCCAATAAGAAATCTACAGGGAACACTAATAGCCCCAAACTCAGGTCACATGCTAATAGCAGTGACCGCTAGTAATTCCCATTCCCTCCCTGGTGCAGGAATGCCTTTTAGAGCTAGTGGGATATGCAGCCCTGTGCTGCACAAATCAAACTGCAGAGCTGCCAAACTACAAGGCTTTGCTGGTCACCCTCTGCCTCTTTTCTGCTGCCATAGCCTCACGTCATTTGCACATTGTTTCTAGGCCTTTCCTGCCTTCTTCCTTTCCTTAGGTCCCAAATTTCACTCTGTTCCAAATAATTTTAACATAATCCTCGTCTCTATTGCTGAATTATCTGCCTCTGAAGCGAAGGGGACAAGTTCACAGTGACACCGAGGGGGAAATTCCCATAAAACTGTCCAGAATAAACAATAAACACTCTGTGTATGTGGTGTGCCAGAGGTCATGAAGCCTTGGCACAGTAAACGCTTGAGCACCTGACAGCTGCACTGAGCTCGAAAGCAAGATAAAAATGCTTGACAACAATTTTGTCAATAACTAAGACAGGCCGCTGGACAAGCTACTAGTGAACAAAAAAAGGGTCTAACCTAAAGCCTTCTGGGAATATTTGGGCACTGCTACCCTATAATCAAGGGCTGCTCAGCATATAGTCATCAGCAACAACACACACAAGAAAGTCCACAAGGACAAGGGAACAGCACCTTGCCTCCTGCATCATTGCTCGAATAGGTACGTCCCTATCCCAGCACAGTTTACCTGATTGCCGTCGGCCCTGGCGGCCACGCTGAGGAACGTCTTCTGTAGTTTGGCATGACGAGGACTTCTTCAGCCGCTCTGGACTGTATTTATAGCAAGAAGGATCTGAAAAGAGGAAGTGGGAGTGTATAAAAGCCTGCTAACTGGCCCCACTAAGTGTGACCAGACCACGCCAGGCATAAGCCGAGCCAACACTATCTTATTCACTGTTGCTCTCCCATGAATATAACATGTGTAGCAGCAGAGGCTCCAGTAAGCAAACCCAGGCTCAATCCTCAACCCCAGAGCGTGACAATTATATTAAGTTACAAGAGACAGAGACTTAGGTCATCAATAAGGGTTGCTGCATCCCTCAGAATCTCAACCTGCTTATTGTTGCTTCTGCTGCTGTGTAAATTCCCCAAACAAGACGAAAGAACCCAACTCCTATGAGGTAGAGTACACTCTAAGCCTTGCGTTGGGATATTTTGACAGATCGACTGGTTTGCTCTGCCGATCACAATTGCAGGCAGGAGGAAGGATGCAGGAAACAGACTTTTGAGACAAGAAGAGGGGCAACTTACAGTACAAGTCCATTTCCAAGATGGCTTCTTTGGCCTGAAGGAAAGAAGGTATTGGTTTAGCACTCAACTAAGGTAAAAAGGAAAGCCATCATCCTGAGAGCAGGGGCAATAGGGAAATCTGCACCCTCTTCCCCCACCAAATAAGAGATGTGGAAGAGGAAGGGAGGAGACATTTCCCTGAATTTAATATTCCCTGTCCACCAAGGACAAATTCCTCTATGACTGTTCCAGACATGCATCCCTTTCTCAGTTGGATAAAGGAACCAGACAAAGGCCCAAACACCAAGCCTGCCACGCACCCACATTATGGGAGTGCTTAGGCCTCAGCCTTAAATTGTTTTATGCTGCCTTGATGGCTTTTTAGCAGATAAAGCAGTATATGAATGTTAATAATAAAGAATAAATAAATAAGCATAGCTTGAAGAATATGGCTGGGTTTTGGAGGATTCATTAAGTAGAGCCAATCAGGCTCATAAGCAGGTCACATTCATACTCAGGATCCAGGAAAGGACTTTAGGGTGACAAAGATGCCTATAAGAATGGATATACTGAACATTTCCCTCAGCCTCTCCACCCCCAGTCCCCAAAATAACATTTCTTGGGACATTGCTTAGGGAATGGCAGAAGACTCCATGGAGCTTCTAGCATTCATTTTGCAGACACGCTAAGGCAGCCTTCTCCAACCCGGCGCTCTCCAGATGTGTTGGACTACAACTCCCACCATGCCCATGCTGATGAAGATGATGGAGTTGTAGTCCAACACATCTGGAGGGCACCAGGTTGGAGAAGGCTGCCCTAAGGGAAAGGATGGCTTCTACTCACTTTCTGAGGGATGATGGCATGGTGGTTTTCTAGGATCAGACGCTTGATGTGATGAGTCCAAACCCGCTTCTCCTCCCCGGATTTGGCCTGGTGACAGACAGACATGCCATAAATTTGGAAGACAGGATTACCCAGCTGACCCTGCTGCAGCGCAGCCCTTTGAATCCTGCCACCATTTTGCAGTTATTACTCAAAGGCACACACTATCCCTCCTGCCAGTGTCTGCTCACTGACACCAATTCCACCTTCTCCAGCACTCAATGACTCGCATTCTGTGATCCAAACTTAGCATTCTTATTGCTGGACATTTTCCACAAGCCAGCATCACTTAGCAGCGCAACCCATCACCAAACTGGCCTGTTTCCTTCTTCCCTCGCATCCCCTTCCATCCAACACAACCTGGTCCTTGCATTCTCCATGCTAAAACCCAACAGCATCTATTTTCTCCAGTCCTTCTACTGGCCTTCCCATTCCCGTTCCCCACCTGCCTTTTTTCAACATTGGCATGCCTGCCCCTCAAAGCCACCTTCAGCTAGGGATGTCAGAGGTTTCCGCCACGGATCTCAGTGAGGCCGAATGCCAGTGCATCTTGGCCCCTGAAATCCGTGGTGGAACGAAGCCCCCCCCCCGCCCCACCACCCTGCGAAAGGCGCGTGAAACGGAGCACTTACCTGGTGCCGTTCATGCTGCTTTGCGAAGGGCGGCCGCATCTGCAGCAGCCATTTGCTTCCCCATTTTTGCCGTGATAGGCTACGTAAATACTTACATAGCCTATCACGGCTAACGCAGGGACGCCATTTGCGTCCCTGCGGAGGCTGTGATAGGCTACGTAAATATTTATGTAGCCTATCACGGCAAAAAAAGGGAACGCAAATGGCAGCCGCTGTAGCCACCGCCATTTGTGCCCATTTTTTTTGCTGTGATGGGCTACGTAAATATTTACGTAGCCTATCACGGCGAAAGACAGGGGCGCAAATGGCCCCTGTAAATATTTACATAAATATCTACGTAAATATTTACGTAGCCTATCACGGCAAAAAAACAGAAACACAAATGGCAGCCACTGTAGCCGCCACCATTTGCGTCCGCAGGCTCCGCATGCCTGCGAATGCACCCGGCCGGCGGCTCCGTGGAGTTGCTGCGGAGCAGAGCCAGCCGGGTTAGGATTTTGGGGGGAGGTGCGGGGCGCCTCCCCCCCACCGCGAATCAACCCTTCGAAAAGGTAAGTGACTTTCGCACATCCCTACCTTCAGCTGACTTCTAAGAATGCCAGTGGCTCATCTCCTCACCTGGATGTTGTACTGCTGCTTGTTGCGCTTGTAGTGGGTGACAGTGAAGCACAGCGAGTCTCGGGTGCTCTCAATCAACATCAGGGAGGAGCACTACAGGGTCAGAAGCAAGAGACATCCAATGCGATGCCCCCATTGCCGCAGAGGTCTCCAACCTGGTGCTCTCCGGGTATTTTAGACTACAACACCCAGCATTGCTCATCACTGACCATACTAGCTGGGGCTGATTGGAGTTGAAGTCCAAAGCATATGGAGGGCACCACTTTGGGGAAGGCTGCAACGGACCTTCGACAACCACCCCCAACACAATCAGGTTTACCGGCTCTGTGTCATTTTAGGAATGCAAAGATCTCAGAGGCGGCCCCTCCACCGAGCAACATGTTTGCACTTTGGGTGACCACAAATAGCATGAGATGAGGACTGAGTTATAACTTTTGTAAGGGTTTTTTCTCTTTTCTTTAGAGAACATGCTGTTACCTGTACCTTTAGGATGGAGGGGGCCGCTTATATAAATATAGAAGTGTTTGATGGTGCAGGAGGAGAAAGGGCTGGGCTTGGCAAGAGCAAAATAAAGACAGAAATGACTGGGTAGAGCTTGGGCACAGTCTCAGCACTGCATCAAATTCGGGGGCCAGTAGACACCATTGCAATAGATATATCAAGCCATTAGCATCAAAAGAGGGAGTGGAGGTTTTTCTTTGGCTGTCTATACATAATAGTAGCACACTCACTCATACCTTTTTATTGTTAGTTAAAATCAGTCTGGAAGAGCTCCAGGCTTTGGTTTTGCATTCACAATTAGGAATACAAATTATTCTGGCGGGCTGGGGGTGGGGAGGAGATCCTCCTGCAATTGGATATATATCACTCTCCGAGGGGTACGCATTTACATTAAGTTGCTTCCAACTTAATTTTGAAACCAGCCCCTTTGATGCCTCTCCCCTGCTGGGTTATGCACAGAATTGGGCTGTGAGGGCGTGGGAGGAAATGAAGAGTCAGGTAGTCATGTTTACCCTGGGGTCCTCTACAGAGGATCATAAATTCACATCTGTTTCAGCTGTCAGGTATGAGATCCCAGCCAACAAAGAACGAACCATCTTTTCATCTCCTCTAACCGATAGCAGTACCAGAGATACTCTCCTGATCCCACCCCACCCACCCCAAAATAGGGAGAGAGAACTAATGGCACTGAAGCATCCATTACCTATGCAACAGAATCACAAAGCTGGGCTCACTTACAGGAATGTGGCTTTTGAATACATAATGATCGCCCCGCTTCTTTGTTATCAGCAAGATTTTGTCAAACAAGAAGAAAGTTCTCTCATTCCTGACCCGATGGACACGGAAGGTGCCCTCCAGGACTAGCTCTCCATAAGTTGTCAGGTCCGGGCCCTTCCAGTTAATAAGCAATGACTGAATCTCCTGTAATCCGCAAAAGGAAAAGTCAGAGAAAAGTCCCACTTCAAGAAAATCCAAAGAGAGCACAAAGATGCCTGTATTGGTTCAAATCCCTGATCTCTGACAGAATTCCATCAACCTTAAATAAGTCATCTGAACCTTGTAGCAATTTGAGACTTAAAACAAAAACAGTTAAGGTGCTATATATGTAGCATACAGACTACTAAATACAATATGCTAAATACTTCTCTGTAGCAGCACCCACTCCATGGAAAACCCTTCCCCATGCAGTTCAGGAGGCAGAAAATGTGGCATCTTTCAAAAGCCTCCTAAAAACACACCTTTTCACCCAGGCTTTCCTTAGGCTGTAACTGCTGCTGGGTTTTACTTTGGTTTTATACGCTATTTTTCAACTTTTAAGTTTTATATTGTTTTATCATGTTGTATTTTATGGTTTTAGTTGTTGTGAACCGCCCAGGGAGCCTCAGCTGTTGGGCAGTAAAGAAATGTAATAAATACATACATACATTTCAGCAGATTCATTTAGACAGATACATGGAGTACTGGGCTATCAGTGTCATGATGGATATATATTACCTCCAATATGAGAGGCAGCACATAAGAACATGAGAAGAGCCATGTTGGATCAGACCAAGGATCCATCTAGACCAGCATTTTATTCACACAGTGGCCAACCAGCTGCCCACAGGAAACCCACAAGCAGGACATGAATGCAACAGCACCCTCCCACCCATGTTCCCCAGCAACTGGTGTACATAGGCATCTGCCTCTAATACTAGAGGTAGCATAGAGCCATCAGGACTAGTAGCCATTGATAGGCATCCTCCATGAATTTGTCAACTCCTCCTTTAAAGCTATCCAAATTGGTGGCCATCACTGCATCTTGTGGAAGTGAATTCCATAGTTTAACTATGTGCTGTGTGAAGAAGTACTTCCCTTTATCAGTCCTGAATCTCCCACCAATCAGTTTCACAGGATGACCCTGAGTTGTAGTATTATGAGGGAGAAAAATGTCTCCCTATGCACTTTTTCTTCACCATGCCTAATTTTGTACGCCTCTATCATCTCCCCCCTTACTTGACTTTTTGTAAGCTAAACAATCCCAGCTGTTGTAACCTTTTCTCATAAGGAAGTTGCTCCAGCCCCTTGATCATTTTAGTTGCCCTTTTCTGCCCTTTTCCAACCCTACAATATCCTTTTGTAGGCGCAGTGACCAGAACTGTATCCCTCACAATATCAGTAGCTAGGGAACACAAGCAGGAAAGTGCTATTGCACTCAAGTCCTGATGGTGGCCTTCCCATTGAAGCAACTGGTTGACCACTGTGGGAACAAAATTCTAAACTAGATAGGCCTTTGGTCTGATCCAGCAGGGCTCTTCTTACACTATTAACAAAAGTCAGAAGACAAGTTCCCCCAGAAACATTAATCATATTCTCTAAATCTGTCAGCAGTCTTAAAAATACATGTCTAGTATTAACAAAATAAATAATCGGAAGCTTTTGGTTTCATAGCTAGAGAGTCTCTTTCTTCTTTAAAAGTCAAAAGAAAAGAATCCTAAGTATTTGTCCCTGTCTTCTACATCTTTTGAAATTTTCTAAGATTTTCTATAGCAGAAACTCGGATGGTGGATTGGTTCAGGCTCAAAAAGGTTTGTTGTTGTTGTTGTTCAGTAGTTAAGTCATGTCTGACTCTTCGTGACCCCATGGACCGTAGCATGCCAGGCCTTCCTGTCCTCAAAAAGGTTGTAGATTGGACTAAAGTGGCTAGCAAACACAAGCTTCAAAATTTATTTTCTTTCAGCATTTATACAGTAATCTTTTAATTACTATTCTTTTAGTAATCTTTGGCAGCTTGGATATCTCCCCACCATGCTTCAACATTCCCTCTACATAGAGAGGATTCCAGTTTCACAGGTTAAAGCCAGACTGGGCATCTTGACAATAATTCAGTCTGAGCTCCTGTATTATTACAGGACATTCCATCGGAAACTCCTGCATCCATTCCAGCCTGAAACCTAATAAAGTGGCATGTACTACACAGCTTCCACTGACCAGATTCTGATCCACAGGTTTCATAATTAAAACAAAACAAAAATCCACAAACCCAGGCATAAAGTGTCATTTAGAAAAATGTTTACTCCCACCACATGCCTTAGCTCTGGACAGACTCTTACAGATGACATCCCTTCATCTTTAGTAACCTGCTCTTCCTTTCTAATCCATATTTATTTCCAGACTCTGGATGTCATTCTTCCTTTGTCAGCTAGATGACTAAAGAACTGATTGCTGCAGACTAAATTACTTCTCTAGTTATTTAAAAGCCTGTCTGTTGTTTTTGCAGAGTGTCATCAATGTGGTGACCACTCCTTGCTGAAACACCCAAGAGAATTAAATTAATAGGCTAGCAAAACATAAGTGAAAACCAAATTAAGACCTAACACCACCACCAACATGCACTGCCAGAACTTTAAGAGTAGCAAAATGAAAATTCAACAGAGTTAGGAAATGTTGTCATTAATTCCCCAAAAGATCGTTCCTTGCCATTAATGCTGAGGAAGGGCGGGAATCTGAGAAGGGTGTCTGCAAGACAGTATAATGTAAATGGATGTGGAATAATAAGATGTAACAAGGGGAAACAGGATACACAAGCTATGAGAGAATAAGGAAGTTGAAGGAACAGGTGCTGCACCTGGATCTGTTAAGGGTGCCATTTTGTGGGCATTTGCAGGGCTTACATTGACCTGGTTCACACAACACGACAAACCAGAGTACAGGTTGAGTATGGGCTGTCTTTGAACCATGGGTTGTTGTTAAATCATGGGTTGTTGTGTTTTGTGAACCCTGCTACATTAATGAACCATGGTTTATTAACCACGAACAACCCACAATTCACAGCCCAACAATAAAACATGGGTTCTCTTTGTGGGTTGTTTGTGCTTAACAAACCATAGTTGTTAGCGCAGCTGGGTTCGCACAACACAACCCATGATTCAACAGCAACCCATAGTTCTAATGACAACTTCACACAACCCACACTCTGTCTTGTCAGGTTGTGCAAGCCCAGGCCTTGTGTTCAGGCTCAACCAATAATCCATTTTCAGGACCAGGGTTCACCTTCAGAACATGCTAAATATCAACAAAGGAATGCATTTGAGAACATGCAGAGAATCTTTCCCTCATCTCTGTATAACTACAACCCTGTCCTGCACTAAACCAGTGGGTTGGGGATTCACAAGTGGATCACAACCCAACCTGTGGGTCACAGCAGTGGCATCACCATTACTTACTTTGTTTAGGATGTACATGGGGAGGGGGGGCTTGTCTTTGAGAGAGAAAGGCAAGAGAGGGTGACCATAAGCAACAGAAGACAGACTTCCTGCATCTTTAACAGTGAAGTTGAAAAATTCAACAGGTGCAGTTTTTCTTCACTCTGCATGACAAGATGCAAGATTCTACCGAAATTTCTTCTGCTGTGCAACTATTAAAAGATACAGGAGCCCTGTCCTCCCTTACATCTAGTCACCCTGGCAGGAAAGGAAGCAAGATGGAGACGCATGGTTCAAAAATAGTTCAAAGACTAACGGAGAGTCCTGTGCATGGCTGTATGGAAAAGGTGGGTCCTGGGTCTAAAAAGGTTGAAGACAATTGTCCTACATCATCTGGCATTGAGGGGAGAAGCATATCCAGGCCAGAGGGTGGGTCTTCCAGCTAGGCAAACATGATCCTTTGCACATCTCCTTGATGTCACAGTCCAGCGCTTTGGGAGAGCGTCTGGGAAGGGTATGGAATGAGAGTAGTATGTGAAAGGGCACAGGGGTTAAACATCTGGAGCATGCCATTGAGAAGCGTGTTGATGGATGAAATAAGGGGAGGAGTGTGAAACAGTGATGCACAACAGCACACAGTGCACAGGGGTGTACAGAGGTCTGAAACAGGAAGTGAAGTATTACAATGGAATGGGAATAGGGAGTGCCACACAAAATAGGGGAAATGGAATAAACCCTTTTCTCTATTAAAATTTGATGAAACAGTCTTCTCTTAGCCTGTAACACTTCCTGGAGAGAGAGAGAGAGACAGAGAGAGAGAGAGACAGAGAGAGAGAGAGAGAGAAGCAGCAGAAAGATAGCACATCAGGAAGACAGCAATGACGTAGGATGGCTGTTGTGTTTTCCAAGTTGGTTTCATCCTGCACACGTCCTTCAAGACAATTTGATTTTATGGGCTGTGAAAGGTGGCATGACATATCAGACAGCTGTGAATATACAACCAGCAGCTGTGTATCACTACAGCTACCCATCATCCAAGCTCAGTATCACAACAGACCACACCCAGCAACTTTCCCCTTTCCAATTACCTGAAGCCGCACAGCATGCTCATGCTTCCGTTTCATGTCATTGATGTACCAAGCCACGCAGGTCATGGTGTCCATCGCCTCTTGCACCACTTCGTAGCCATCCTCTTCTATGTCAAAGTGCTTTTCTATCTCCTAAGAGAACAGCGTACACACAACAAAGAGGTAAACCAGAAGCTGTAAGCCCACCCCCAACACCCATATTTCCCCCCAATTTGGTGCCTTTGACCTGTGCCCAGCTTACCAAACTCTGGGCCCCCAGCAGAGCACACAGTTGACAAATGATCTCACACAATTTTAGGATTTGTCTAAATGCGAGCACAAAATATTGTACTGTTGGATCACAGGGTTTGTGCTGCATTTGTATCTGGCCAATAATGTACAGTGTTCCAGAATCATGGGGGGCAGTGGCTGGGTTTACACACTTGTGGGCTATCTCAGATCGTTAGGCTGTTTGTTTCTTTAGGGATCCTGGTGCTGTTGGGGTTTTGTTCCACCCTCAGGGCTACTTGTTTGTTTCAGTGCAGACACTCTCTTGAGGAATTGTGCAAAAAACTCACTCAAATTATATAGACCTAGAGTCATTAACAACAAAGTAACCTAGTTGAAAATGGATCAGTTTGCTGTATAGATGTGGCCTATAGTTCTTGAATCTGATGTTGTTGCTACACCTGTGGTCATTAGAGCATTTTTGTAGGACAAAGTAACTGCTTCCTCAAGGAATCCACAGTTCCTTGGTCCACCTAGCCCAGCATTGTTGACACACCAGCATTGTTGACACATTGACTGGCAGCAGCTCTCCAGGGCTTCAGGCAGGAGTCTTCCTTAGCTCTACCTGGAGAAGCTGGAACCTTCTGCATGCAAAGCAGCTGCTCTACCACTGAGCCACGGCCCCTCCCTCTATTAGTTCTCAGATTATTCCAACTTGAATTGTGTTCCACAGGTCTTTTAAGAGGGAGGATATCTTTGCTTGAACACACATCTGCACAATTTACTGCTGTATTTAAGAGATTGTGAAATGCTGTGTAGATTTCTTCTTTACAATAAGAAGATCCCAAAGCTACAAAGTTAACACAAGTAACCTTTTGCAATAATATATATTACCTGTAGGAGCAAGTGATACTTGAGAATGCGCTGGACAGGCTTGAGGAGATAGGAGCCAAGGGGCAAAGAGTGACGGATTTGCTCTTGCCGCTCGCGAAAGAATTTGGCCAGCTGCTTGTTCCTCATGCATTCGGTCAGAGCTGCCACAGAGCTGGAGAGCGAAACCCAGTAGACAATGAGTGACATCAAAGGTCAAAGCAGACAACCTTATGCATTCCCTCAAGGAGAAGTGGATAAGCAGGCATGCTCAAATACCCTGGCAAGGGACTGTGGTGGTAGAGCCTAGAACTAAGCTCTGGAAGCCAGCGAGACTGCCTAACTGAGAAAGGAAATTGCATCTCAGCAATGTACGTTCCAACCTCTGGAAGCAGCTTTCCATTGGACAGTGTGAAAGATCTAGAAAATTAGCCTGTTACAGGGAAATCCATCTCCTCCAGAGATCAACCATGCTCTGCAATGCTCTATAGCAAGCTGATCTTGAGAATAATCTCTGGTCTTTAAATACTTTGCAGAGGACTTCTGTCAGTGATTATCAATATGAGTTCAATTGCACTTTTAGTACTTCAGAACCCTTGGGCATCTCTACAGC
Organism: Heloderma suspectum; assembly: GCF_057233095.1. Classification (NCBI taxonomy): domain Eukaryota; kingdom Metazoa; phylum Chordata; class Lepidosauria; order Squamata; family Helodermatidae; genus Heloderma; species Heloderma suspectum. The sequence continues at coordinate 140,926,348 of NC_139458.1, forward strand.
AGCCTAAAATCCTGCATTTAAAACGGGGCTTCTTGCTTCCGTTTTAAATGCACGATCACAACTGACTCCCTTTTACAGCGCTCCCTTCCCCCCTCCTTCTCCCTGTATCTGAGTCTGACATTATCTTTTATTGATCTCGCTCTTCTTCTTGCCACTTAACTCTTTTCACTGAGGAAACTGAAGCAGAACACAACGGGTAATTTCATAGCTCGTTATCTGCGATCTCTTTAAAAACGGAACAAAGGGCATTTAGTGCAGGAGATGCCCTGGAGAGTCACGGCAGGGTCATGGCGTCAAGTAAAGAGCCCGCAAACTTCTGTGAAGGAGCCATGTCAATCACAGGATAAAAACTCCGTGTGAAGGAGCCCCGGTCTCATTTATGAACACAAGGCATGGCAGTGCTTCCATTTTACATTTGGGGAACAGAGGCTGGGAGATTGCCATGCGGCCCTCGCTAGCTAGTCTGTATATGCCTGATTCAACTCTAGGCCAAAGTTGAAAGCTCTATATCTGGGAGTTTCTTTCCCTTTCCAGTGCAGGGATCAGGTCCATCAGACAAAGCAAGCAAACACACCATACAGGGACATGTATTGATTGCACTGCTGCTCAAGTGAAGAGACTGGGCAGGCATACAGGGCAGCACTGTATTCAAGGCACGTTTCTAGCCCCTGAGACTATGATGTTTAAACGTGCATGGACAATGGCTAACAAAATATTAGAAGCTTGGGGTGGGGATAAGACAAAGAAACAGAACAAAGGTATGTAAAATAAGCAAATTTGCATGATTTACATAGGCTGAAGAATTCAGCTCTTCTTAGTGCAGGAATGGGGCTACCTTGTCACAGATCATGTATATATATATTTTTAAGACACACAGCCCTATGTGTAAACTGTTCTTCACTCAGCAGAGACAGAGGCTGCCCAGAAGCTTTCCTGTGTGTAAGAAGATTTTGTTAGAAGAGAATAAGCTGCCCAAGGCCCCATGGAACCAAGCCAACTGTCTGCATTGCACTTACTTTGGGTAGTTATTGCAATATTGAGTGTAGATATCAAACTCCTGGTTCTGTTGGGGAAAGACAGAACACAATCAGTGTGAGATGACTGGATATTCACCCACTCACCTGTACCCAGTAGCTCAGCTGCCCAGAACCTGATTCTCAAACATGCCCAGCACAGTCTGCAAAAGGAACACCAACCTCATCCAATTTCCAGACTGCTAGAGCAATAGGACAATGGAACCAATTACCTAGGGAGGTGGTGGGCTCTCCCACTCTGGAGGCGTTCAAGACGAGGCTGGACAGCCATCTGTCAGGGATGCACTGACTTGGATTCCTGCATTGAGCAGGGGGTTGGACTCGATGGTCTTGTAGGCCCCTTCCAGCCCTACTATTCTATGATTCTATGATCCTACATACCTTTGGGCTAAAGCTTGCCTATCTTTAATGGAAGCACCCCAATGAGGGTGGCAAAGTGCTCACACAGGGCAGTGCCTGCTGGGTCACTCCACTGCCCGTGGTCAGAAATTACCACAACGCAGTATCTGCTCATCTCCTTACCTTGTCCACAAAACATCTTGCCACAGCAACAGGGTCATTGTGGCAGCTGTCCAGATCCTGCAGGAGCTCACTGGGCAGAAATGAAGAGAGAAAAAATAATCAGCCAGCCAGACACCCACACATGATGAAGTCTTGGTTTAGTATAGGGGTAAGCAACCCCGTGTCCTCCAGTTGTTTTGGACTACAATTCCCATTGTCCCCAATTGGCCTTGCTATGCTGGGGCTGATGAGAGCTTTAGTCCAAAACATCTGGAGGGGACCAGGTTGCCTACCCTTGTTTTAGTGTATTCTAGGCACAGCAGCTTAACAGCACAGACACTCAAGGAATGGATAGGTGCATGCTACAGGCAAACCACAAAAGAACCTCTTCCTTCCATCCAACTCCCAAATGTAGAAGCCGAATGCAGGGCAGCAGATCATGCAAAGGATTGGGGCACAGTACCCACCTGAACAGGGGGAACCCTTCCACTGTTGCCAGGGGAGTCAAAAACACAAGGCAGACATTAAACAGAAAGAAAAGCACCCTCTGGTTAAATGACCAACCAGTCCTCCTGCCCTGAGCAGCAGCTATTTGCATTATCATATTTGTTATTTAAACTTTATGCATTAATTTGTGATGCTTCAATACTACTTAACATTTTTTTTTAAATCCCTAAATGGTTACCATAGTAAGAAAGGCCCCAAACAGAGTGGATTTCCCAGCTGCACTGAGTGTCTCACAGACACATGATGTGAGGTAGTTTCTGCCCCAAGCAACTTTTAATTTAGAAAGGTAAAACACAGGAGCAGAAACAGGTTCACAGAGCAGGCAAGCAACTCAAGTCAGAATGCCCAGTAACCCAGGAGTCATTTGAACTTGGCTTGTCCATGCCCATTCCTCCCCTCGCTACTTCCTCACACAGGAAAGGCTGTTGCTTCACTGCTCCAGGGCCGAAACAGTCTGCTTTAAGCCAGATGTGCCAAGAATACGCTGTTACTACCAAACCCCTTTCCTAGTCAGAGTTAGCACCACCCAGTACTGCTGAAGAAAATCCCAAGGGTCAAACACTCACATCAATATTTGGGGAACTTTAGAGTTAGATTTGACAGAAATCTGGCTCCCACTTTCCAGTAATGGCAAAAGGAGAGCTCATCCCTTTCACATAGACTTATCAGAACCTTGCTGCTCACACCATCCAGCCAGGATAGGCTTGATAACAGCGAGTGGTCACTCTGTCCCTCCTTGCTTCCATTGAGACTTAATGGGGATTCACATTCACAACACTGGAGTAGCAATAGAACTGTCCCATGGAAGGCCTTGGCTAGGAATATTTATTCTATTTTGTTTTATTTCCTATATTTATATAGCCACCTCATAACACAAGTTCTGTGAGTGGCTCACAAAACAAATACAGTATAAAACTATTAAAACTATTAAAAAGTAAAACACAATTAAAAACTGATTTTACGCTGAGGGGCCCAGTTATTTAAAAGGCAGAAGTGAATAAACAGCCTTCAGCAAAGAACATAAGGATGGCACCAGGGAAGTATTTCTAGGAAAGTTGTTTCATAATCAGGGTGCCAATGCTGAAAAGACCCTCTCCCTAGTTGTTACCCACCTCTCTTCATTTGGCATGGGCTTTGGGAGCAGGATCTCTGAACAAAACTTTAACATTCGGGTAGGTACATATGGGAGAAGACAGTCTTTCAAGTAAGCTGGTCCCAAACCGATTACAGCAGGGGTACAGAATTGCAACTGGGTGGGGAGGTGAACTGTTCATGCCAGTCCCTCCTCGGCCTGGATGGTATCAGTGGCTGTGGCCACACCCACTGACATCACACATCTCTCCTACCCATTTTGTCTTTCTCTGTGTGGAAAAATTAGGCCTGCTGGCCAGAGATTCCACATCCCTGGTTTAGGGCTTTAAAGATTAAAACCAGCACTTTAAACTGGGCCCAAAAATGCACTGGGAATAAGCACATGGCTGTTTTCTTATTACTGTTAACAGAGCTTTGCGGACAAGGGAGAAACAGGATGGTAAGCGGGAGCGAGTAAGGAAGCCTCACAATCACTGTCATGACCGTTTAGAGACTATTTAGGAAAGCCTGCTTTTTGCTGTGCTTATTTTTTAAAGAGGACTGAGAATCAGGATAGGGGAACTTTGTAAAGAGAGAAACTAATGGGGATGTCCATGATGCCACAGGGCCGTACATCACGCTCACCTGTTCAGCTTGTAGATATCCTCGATATTTCCAAAGAGCGCACTGACTTGTTCTGGTCGCAGCAGCAGCTCTTGAGTGTCTATGATCTTCCCCAAGTAATCCTGCCAAGTCATGTTATGCCATGAGCATCGCCACACAGCAAATAAGCAAACAGCACAACTCGTATAAATGAGTTCCAACCACCTAAATGTGTGGGAGTTGTGGGGATGGCAACTCAATCAGCGCTCTGGGGAGATTGCATATAATCCACAGCCCCCATCAGACACTATGTTGCCTATACTACACCCAAGCAGTATCTAACAGAGCAGGAAGCCACCTTTCTACACACTATCCCATGCCATTATTAGCATGAAAACCACCAGACATAGCTTCAGCCATAACATGCAGATAAATGGTGCCCATAACAGCACACCCAACACATCATATTCACATGTTGTGCAACATGGCAGGTAGTAGGTCTTTTGTGCCTCTGGAAAAGACTTGTCAGTACACTCCTGAGTGGCAAAGGGAGCGTGAAGTTGACTGATGAGAGAAAAGAACAAGCGCCCAACCCAGTAACACATGGAGGAGCCTGTTAGGCCTGAAGGCTGCAGCTCCTCCTAACCTCCTGCCCAGACCAGGGTCTCCTAGGGCTAAATGGAAGAAGACTTTCATGCCAAAACTGGATGATGGGTGGCCTTTATGACAGTACATGCTGTAGCAGTGAACTGAGTAACTCCATCCTAACAGGCAGGCAGGCATGACAGGCAGACCTACCTCGATGATACTTCGTAAATCCCGCACGTACATACGCTCTGATTCCACAATCTCCAACACCACACGCTCCAGATAGCTTAATCTGGAGCGGGGGGCAGCAGAAGAGAGGGAAGGGCTTTTCAGGCCTCGCCAGGGCCCAGAGGAAGCATTGTTGTTGGCACTGTGCAGCAGTCCAGCCCTCAGGGAGGTTGCACCAGCAGGTGATTGAGCCACATCATTCCAGTCCTCCATAATGTGGCTAGCATTGGTCAGGGTTGCAGGGAGCTGGTTCACAGGGTGTTTTGAGGAATTTATGCCTGGGGAAGCAGAGGCTGGAATCCTTTCATCGCTGCCAGGATAGGGAGTAATCAGGAACCGGGGGAACTCTGAGAGGAGGGAGAGAGAGAGAGCTTGTTAAGGAGCCCTGAAGCATTAACCTGAATTATGCAAGTTACAACGAATTAATTAATTAATTAATGTGTACTTATTAAACTTGTATCCCACCTTTCTACTAAAAATAGCACTCAAGGTGGCTAACAATGAAATACAGATAAGATAACAAAGTTATAATTAAAACTCAAATAAAAGCACATTAAAAAAACATATCAAAGAACACGCGCGGCAGGTTGGGCATATATTAGTTTAAATATATAATTTATATTATATATAAATATATAATATATTTAAATATATAATATATAAATATATATTTATATTTATATATTTATTATACTAATATAATAAATATATTAGTTTAAATCAAGGTGATTTCATCAAACTTGAAACCACCAAGAAAAAGGGTTGATTTGAAATCATATATATGAAAGGTCAATAAGCAAGTTGTGGAATGGTAAGTGCCCAGAATATTCTAGAAGTGAAAGTTTATAGTTACTAGTCAGAAATGCAGTACATGACCTATACTGTGGCATATACATAATGCTCAATGTTAAAAGTCACCTATTTTTGCCAGTGGGATATTCAGTAAAGATTGCCTCTCCCTTGTAGAAGCAAAAGTGTGTAAGTGAGGTCTAGCGCCCATAGCAGCTCTGATGGCTGCGAACAGAACAATGGGCTTCCATTCAAAGTTTATGTCAAAAGACAGACACAGCCTCAATTAGGGAGGGAGATTTAGTGTGACAGGATAATTCAGTAAATGGATAGTTATGTTCAGATCTCAACTTAATCATGGCCCTGCTGAGTTGCCAACGGCAAAGTCACCGTCTCTCAAAGTTTCCTCCCTGTAAAATGGGATTAATAGCAGCCAAACTGAAAGGGTGTGGTGAGGGCCAACAAGATAAGAATTGCACATGGGCAGCCAAATCCTATGGGGGTGGGAAGGCCTGAAGGCAGAGGAACCGCCTTATCTAAAGCCCTGCTGGGGTTGGACCAGCTGGATGGAAAGGAGGCAGAAGCACTGGTATTTCCCCCCACCCCTTCTTCCACTTTTTGGGCTATTTTTTACTTTCTTTTGATGATTTCCCTCTCATTGGTACTCCAGAGCTGACATATTAAACTGCCCTTTAAAAATAACCTGGTTTTCAGAGAATATCTGAAGTTAATATGAAGATTCAAGTCTACACTACTAACTTCTTAAAACTGAATCCCTAATGCCAAGCTCACTGTCAGCACTTTATTTTATTTTAATTTAGGACCCAGTATGGGAAAGTATTAGGCCAGGTGTCTGCAGCCACCACCATCTTTATTACCCCCAATGCCTCTGGGCCCTGCCTCCAATATAGCATTCATCTGCTACACTATGTCAGAGCCCATCTCACAGCTATCTTGCTCTTCATAGAGAATGTACAAGACAGAGAAAGCAGGTAACGTTGCTCCGTTGCTCTGCTTCACTATGGGCATATCCAAATTATACTTCTGACATGAGGGACAGACGTGTGACCTATACTGTCTGCACTGGAGGAAACGGTAAACACCAGGCCAACACAGCCAACATCATATGAGGCAACAGAGCCAAAAAAGAGTACCTACATTGTGTGGGAAGCCAGCAAAGTGGGTACTTCACAAGCACCAAACCAATACTGCAGGGAGTTGCCATCACAATATGCCCTGGAAGTGCTTCAGTTAGGCAGGATGAAAGATTGATTATGAGGTATATTATGGACTGGCCTAGATGCTGCAGATAGTTGGAGTGGATCGATGCAGTTGTCACTTATGATAGCCTCAAAATCTACTGTTTATCAAACAAACCCATTCCTGATTTACACATGAACCAGGAAAGAAAAGAAACAGAAATAAATTCATTGGAGCCATTTCCAGGTGCCTGAAAATATGTGTTCATAGGTCACACTTATGATGGATTGCCTTTAACTGAATGGAAGTTACCACATTTTTTTTCTAGAATGAAAACCAACATTTTCCAGTTAATGTTATAGAGGGTAGCAGCCAAGGCCAGAACAGGACAGACTTCTTAACCTGGCTCTGAAGTATCAGGTCAGAAAGTAGAAAGAGACACTTCCAAAGTCCTTAGGAAGAGACTGAACGTTGCTTCACACAAGATATTTTCCCTACACCGAGGTACACAAATATGGGGAGGAACGTGTACACTACCACATGTAAGGATCCTATGAGTTTCTGTTTTGCAAGATCTATGCTTGTTAGTATGAAAATGGTGACTCCTGCAGTATACTTGATAAAATAGATTCTTCCATGGTCTTTCGACACGATTTGTAGGGGAAATATCATGTGTGAAGCAGCAATAAGTTCCAGTATCATCAGTACAGCCTCAGATTCCTAAACAGTGCTGTGAGCGAGCAAGGCCTGTGATTAGGTTTTTGCTTTGTACCCAGATGCGCAGCTAACACCTTGTTCTTTCTTCTAAGACTTGCACTGAGCCCAGCGTTCTTTGTACAACACACAACCCAAAAGACTCTCTCCGACACAGACCTGCCTGCTGCTCTCCCCTGGTTTCAAGGAGCTCGGCAGGCAGACAAGCAAGTGCCAACAGGTCTGTGCTCTGCAGGCACCCTTCACCACCAGCTTCTGTAACTTTCATCCCTCTCCAGTTTCCTTCCGGTTTTCACCAGCACACTTTCCCTGCTTCTTAACACACAAAGCCTTTGTGGGGTTGAACCAGGGAAATCACCTCAGCTTTCTTCAAGGAAAACCCAACTCACCCTTGCCAAACAGCTTAACAATCTGCGATGGAAGCCATTCCAGGGCATTTTTCTCCTCCCAGATCAACATCCTCCACTCGTTTGTCTGTCCGTTTGTCTGTGCTAGTAGTGCAGGTGGCAAATCTTCCAGAGGAAGCTGGGAACAGCCTATGAACCTTGAACAGCCGGTGAAGGTGTGGAGGCTGCTGACGCCACCCCCACCCGCAACGCTCCTACATACAAGTACCACGCCCAGAAAAAGCTGGCTCCTTGGTTCCCACTAAGGGCTTCAGCCAAGACACTCACACACACACACACACACACACACACGAGAGGGAGAGAAGGGGACACAGCTGTTCTGCCTTGGAAATGACCAGAAACACTTTCCTGTGTTGATAAGCCACTAAAAAAGCACCTACTGTAATCATGGATTTCCCCATTGCTCTAATGGCTCAGGAGCCATGAGCTATGCTTTTATAAAGCCATTCATCCCAAGAGCCTTCCCAAGTGACCATGTAATGAGGAACCTTCAAGGGATGTTCTGAAGACTTAAAAAAACACCCTCTAAAATTTAATTGCATACTTTTATATTAAGTATTACTTGAGTTTATGTTCCCAACAATAAAATACCCTACTACATGGTACACAATATATTTGATATTTTTGCTACTAAATATTTAATGTATACGAGCATCGGACAACTCTGTAAATATCCATTTTTAAGTTTGAAACTGTTTTCTTTCTCCTCCCTTCCCACTCTTTTGTAAATTATGAAAACAAAAATAAAACAAAACTTCCTTTTTTAAAATAGAGAGAGAGAGAGAGAGAGAGAGAGAGAGAGAGAAAGAGAGGAACCTTGGGATCCAATCCCAGGTATAAATAACTGCTTTTGAGAGGAAGTGGAGCCAAGAGTATGTTCACTGCCAGAAAGATGGGAGGAGATGGATGTCCGGGCCACTATCAGAAATCAAGACCATTTTCTCATAAACAGTTACTTTTGTATAACAAGTGGACTCTCTCTGTTTCCCATAATTTCACAGTGGGCCAATTCACGCAAAGGACTCTCACATGGGTAGGCAGTTTGCACCAACTTCTATCCCTAACTGCTTTGTGCACAAAAGTTCGTTTGCAGATCAACGGTGAACAAAGAACTCCACATACATTGGCTTTAAGAGGTATGTGCGTCCAAAATGTTTAAGTGTACATAAGAAAGCCATGCTGAATCATAGCAAAGGCCTATTCTGCTCCCACAGTGGCCAACCAGATCCCAATGGGAAGCCCACAAGCAGGACATGAAAACAATAGCACCCTCCCACTCATGATCCCCAACAAATGGTATTGTTGGGGATCAGCGGAGCTTTTCCGAGTGGTTCGCGGCCTGTTACATTCTGGGCCAGGGAGAGAGACAGTGGAACCGTTGGTAGCACGCTGTGACAAGTTTGCACAGCACTTTGAGGATAAGGTCGCTCAGATTCGTCATGAATTGGACACCACCATTAATGCCGTTCCATTGGTAGAGGCGTTCAGAACACCGTCTGGTCCAGTTTTATTGGATGAGTTTCAGTTGCTGAGGCTTGAGGATGCGGACAAGGTGCTTGGCCAAGTCCGATCGACCACTTGTGTGCTTGACCCTTGCCCTACATGGCTTATTAAATCAAACAAGGAGGGGTTGTCCGGCTGGGTCCAGGAGGTTGTAAATTCCTCCTTGAGAGAGGGAGTGGTGCCTGCCGCTTTAAAAGAGGCAGTAATTAGACCACTCCTGAAAAAGCCTAACCTGGACCCAGACGATGTTAACAATTATAGGCCAGAGGCCAACATCCCCTTCCTGGGCAAGGTGCTTGAGCGGGTGGTTGTAGGACAGCTCCAGGCACACTTGAATGAAACGGATTATCTAGATCCATGTCAGTCGGGCTTCAGGCCTGGTTTTGGAACGGAAACTGCCTTGGTAGCCCTGTGGGATGACCTCTGCCGGGAGAGGGACAGGGGGAGTGCGACCCTGTTGATTCTCCTGGACCTCTCAGCGGCTTTCGATACCATCGACCACGGTCTCCTTCTGGATAGGTTGTCTGGGTTAGGAGTTGGAGGCACTGCACTACAGTGGTTCCGCTCCTACTTGGATGGCCGATTCCAGAAGGTGGTGCTGGGGGATTATTGCTCTGTGCCATGGCAATTGTGCCATGGGGTTCCACAGGGCTCTATTTTATCCCCCATGCTGTTTAACATCTACATGAAACCGCTGGGGGAGGTTATCCGGAGGTGTGGGCTGAGGTGCCATCAATATGCAGATGACACCCAGCTCTACCTCTCTTTCTCATCAAAACCAGGTGAGGCAGTGGCTGTTCTGAATCAGTGGCTGGGCACGGTAATGGACTGGATGAGGGCTAATAAACTGAAACTCAATCCAGACAAGATGGAGGTACTGTTAGCGGGTGGTTCGTCTGCCCAGCTAGGTGATATTCAACCTGTTCTGGAGGGGGTTGCACTCCCCCTAAAGGATCGGGTTCGTAGTTTGGGGGTGCTCTTGGATCCAGAACTGTCACTTGAGGCACAGGTGAACTCAGTGGCACGGAGCACTTTTTATCAGCTTAGGCTGGTATACCAACTACGCCCTTATCTGGACAGAGATAGCCTAGCTACAGTTATCCATGCTCTGATAACTTCTCGTCTGGATTACTGCAATGCGTTATACGTGGGGCTGCCTTTGAAAACGGTCCGGAAACTTCAGCTAGTCCAAAATAGGGCAGCAAGATTGTTAACAGGGACTGGCCTGCGAGCTCATATTACGCCAGTACGTTTCCAGCTGCACTGGCTGCCAGTCCATTTCCGGGCCCGATTCAAAGTGCTGGTGTTAACATTCAAAGCCCTTAACGGCTTGCAGCGAGGTTACCTGAAGAATCGCCTCCTCCCATATGTGCCTGCCCGGACCTTAAGATCATCATCAGCGGCCCTTCTCCATGAGCCCCTGCCAAAGGAAGTGAGGCGGGTGGCTACTAGGAGGAGGGCTTTTTCTGTTGTGGCACCCCGGCTCTGGAATGAACTCCCTAGTGAGGTTCGCCTGGCGCCTACATTGTATCCCTTTCGGCGCCAGGTGAAGACCTTTTTATTTTCCCAGGCATTTTAGCATTTTAGCTTTCTAAATTTTTATCTTTGCTTTTTTAAATCTGTATTTTAAACTCTTGCACTGCACTGAAACTCTTGCACTTTCCCAGCATCAGGGTCTTTTCCAGGGAGTTTTCTCTTCGCATTAGGTGGCCAAAATATTTGAGCTTTGGCTTCAGTATCTGTCCTTCCAATGAGCACTCAGGGTTGATTTCCTTTAGGATTGACTGATTGACTTCCTTGCAGTCCAGGAGGGGACTTGTAAGAGTCTTCTCCAGCACCACAGTTCTAAAGCATCAATTCTCCTGCACTCAGCCTTCCTTATAGTCCAGCTCTCACAGCCATACATTACTACTGGGAAAACCATAGCTTTGATTATACAGACCTTTGTCGGCAAGGTGATGTCTCTGCTTCTGACTATGCTGTCTAGGTTTGCCATAGCTTTCCTCCCAAGGACCAAGCGTCTTTTAATTTCATGGCTACAGTCACTGTCTGCGGTGATCTGGGAGCCCAAGAAAATAAAATCTGTCACTGCTTCCATTTCTTCCCCTTCTATAAGCCAGGAAGTGATGGGGCCAGATGCCATGATCTTAGTTTTTTTAATGTTGAGTTTCAAACCAGCTTTTGCACTCTCCACTTTCACCCTCAACAAGAGGCTCTTTAGATCCTCTTCACTTTCTGCCATTAGGGTGGTATCGTCTGCATATCGGAGGTTGTTGATAATTCTCCCAGCAATCTTAATTCCTACCTCTGATTCATCCAACCTGGCGTTTCTCATGATGTACTCTGCATATAAGTTAAATAAGCAGGGCGACAATATACAGCCTTGTCATACTTCTTTCCCAATTTTGAACCAATCGGTTGTTCCATGTCTGGTTCTTACTGTTGCTTCTTGACCCTCGTACAGGTTTCTCAGGAGACAGGTAAGGTGGTCTGGTACTCCCATCACTTTGAATTTGCCACAGTTTGTTGTGATCCACACAATCAAAGGCTTTAGTGTAGTCAATGAAGCAGAAATAGACGTTTTTCTGGAATTCTCTTGCTTTCTCCATGATTCAGCGAATATTGGCGATTTGATCTCTAGTTCCTCTGCCTCTTCGAAACCCCGCTTGTACTTCTGGTAGTTCACATACCGCTGAAGCCTAGCATGTAGGATTTTGAGCATCACCTTGCTGGCATGTGAAATGAGCGCAATTGTACGGTAGTTTGAACACTCTTTGGCATTGCCCTTCTTTGGAACTGGAATGTAAACTGACCTTTTCCAGTCTTGTGGCCACTGTTGAGTGTTCCAAATTTGTTGGCATATTGAATGCAGCACTTTAACAGCATCATCTTTGAGGATTTTAAATAGCTCAGCTGGAATACTGTCATCTCCACTAGCTTTGTTGTTAGTAATGCTTCCTAAGGCCCACTTGACTTCACTGTCTAGGATGTCTGGCTCAAGTTCAGTGACCGCACTATCATGGCTATCAGGGACATTAACATCTTTCTTGTATAGTTCTTCTGTGTATTCTTGCCACCTCTTCTTAATCTCATCTGCTTCTGTTAGGTCCCTGCCTTCTTTGTCCTTGATCATGCCTGTCTTTGCACGAAACGTTCCCTTGATAGCTCCGATTTTCTTGAAAAGATCTCTAGTCTTTCCCATTCTATTGTTTTCCTTGATTTCTTTGCATTGTTCATTTAAGAAGGCCTTCTTGTCTCTCCTTGCTATTCTCTGGAACTCTGCATTCAGTTGGATATATCTTCCCCTTTCTCCCTTGCTTTTCGCTTCCCTTCTTTCCTCAGCTAATTGTAAAGCCTCATCAGACAGCCACTTTGCTTTCTTGCATTTCTTTTTCTTTGGGATGGATTTCGTTGCTGCCTCCTGAACAACGTTACGGACCTCTGTCCATAGTTCCTCAGGCACTCTGTCTATCAGGTCTAATCCCTTCAATCTATTCCTCACCTCCACTGTATATTCATAAGGGATATGATTTAGGTCATACCTGAATGTTTTAGTGGTTAATCATAGAATCACAGAATAGTAGGGTTGGAAGGGGCCTACAAGGCCATCGAGTCCAACCCCCTGCTCAATGCAGGAATCCAAGTCAGAGCATCCCTGACAAATGGTTGTCCAGCCTTGTCTTGAAGGCCTCCAGTGTGGGAGAGCCCACCACCTCCCCAGGTAATTGGTTCCATTGGTTTTCCCTATGTTCTTCAATTTAAGCTGAAATTTTGCAATAAGAAGCTCATGATCTGAGCCACAGTCAGCTCCAGGTCTTGTTTTTACTGACTGTATAGAGCTTCTCCATCTTTGGCTGCAAAGGACATAATCCATCTGATTTAGATATTGACCATCTGATGACGTCCATGTGTAGAGTTGCCTCTTGTGCTGTTGGAAAAGAGTGTTTGCTATGATTCTTGGCAAAACTCTACTAGCCTTTGTCCTGCTTCATTTTGTACACCAAGGCCATGCTTGCCTATAATCCCGGTGATTTCTTGACTTCCTACTTTAGCATTCCAATCCCCTATGATGAAGAGGACATCTTTTTTTGGTGTTAGTTCTAGAAGGTGTTGTAGGTCTTCATAGAACCGATCAACCTCAGCTTCATCGGCCTCAGTGGTTGGGGCATAGACTTGAATTAATGTGATGTTGAATGGTTTGCCTTGGATTCATACTGAGATCATTCTATCGTTTTTGAGATTGTACCCCAGTACTGCTTTTCCTACCCTTTTATTGACTATGAGTGCTACTCCATTTCTTCTAAGGGATTCTTGCCCACTGCAGTAGATATAATGGTCACCTGAATTAAATTTGCCCATGCCTGTCCATTTTAGTTCTCTGATTCCCAAGATGTCGATGTTCAATCTTGCCATCTCATGTTTGACCACCTCCAGTTTACCTTGATTCACTGACCTTACATTCCAGGTTCCTAAACAATATTGTTCTTTATAGCATCGGATTTTCTTTTTACCACCACACACATCCGCAGCTGAGTGTCCTTTTGGCTTTGGCCCAGCCACTTCACTCTTTCTGGTGCTACTTGGAAATACCCTCTGCTCTTCCCCAGTAGTATATTGGACACCTTCCGACCTGAGGGGCTCATCTTCCAGCGTCATCTCTTTTAGCCTTATGATACGTTCCATGGGGTTTTCTTGGCAAGAATACTGAAGAGGGTTGCCATTTCCTTCTCCAGTGGACCACATTTTGTCAGAACTCTCCGCCATGACCTGTCTGTCTTGGGTGGCCCTGCACGGCATAGCTTATGGCTTCACTGAGTTACGCAAGCCCCTTCGCCACAACAAGGCAGTGATCCATGAAGGGGATGATCAGATAAATCTGACCCCAGCAGAAATTCTAGCCTAGAACAATAGTTTGCAGCCTTAAGACTGGTTGCAAAGGTAAGGATGCTGCATTAAAAAGAAACAGGCAAACAGGAAACAACATAAAACAGGGAGGTGGAACATTCAAAACAGGGTGGCCTGTTGGTGGCAGCAAAGAAAAGGAAGTGTCTGCGATCCTGCTTGGCTGGCATGGACTTCCCTGCCAAAATGTCGTTTGCTTAAGACTGACTTACCAAGAAGCTGACAGCAGCTTCTGGGCTAACGGGGGGAGTTTGTTTGACAGACTAAGCAGAAATGTGCAGTAACTTAATGAGGAAAGCAAAATTTTAAAAGGACCAACATCTGCAGTGGCTATTCTTCTGAGAGTAGATCGATCCAACAGTGGGAGACTCAAGAGCAAGAGGGTAGCAACAGGTATGTTGGGGAAGAGAACTGTATCTTTTCCTGGAAGCAGGGCTTCACATATGCCAGGTGTCAGCACTAGTACCCTGTTCCAAATATCAAGGCTCAGCCTTTGAAAGGATGGACAGTAGTTTCCTTGAGCATGTGTAGAGGTCATCTCATTACCACTAAGCAGGGCATAGCCAGTTCAAATACATCCAGGGTTTGGGGGAGCAGAACATCTAGGTGCATACAAGCCCCAACACCTGCTTTTTAACCATTTAACTGCTGACCCAATTTTCCTCTGGTTTCTATGCTTATATCCAACACTCAACAAAGGTTTCCTAGCTTCTCTCTCTACAACCACAAGAGCCAGAAACTGGCCTTTGGTGGTGGGGGTGGGTGTTTTTAAAGTCAATGTACATTCAGTAATGCCACATCCTTCAGAACTCTGCCAGTTCATATCCAATGACAGAGTGAACAGAATTAATTTCAGTCCCCAAACATTCTCTCTACATCAGCTAGCATAGCAAAAACAGAAAACACAATTCTAGGTACGTCTGTTTTTTTGTCTCTCCAAGTAGTGAAGAACTGTGGGTATAAATGCCATGATATAAATCTGTGGTGAATCCACAATTAGAATACTGTGTACAGCTCTGCTAACTCCATCTCAAAACAGATATCTGAGAGCTTGAAAAAGCACAGAAAGACAACTTGTAGCTAGACCCTCGATTCTGTTAGAACTAAGCAATCCCATACAGTAGAGATAAACCTCTGCTACACAGGTTGATATCATGGATATAAGGTTCACTCCCAGGCATTCGACAGTATATGATAAATGTTTAATTGATCCTGGAATGTCTTATGGCTATTGCTTGTTGTTGAGATTGTTTGAAGTTGTTTTAGATATATGTTTCTTTTGTGTATATTGTCTGTTTATGTGTTTTTATGTAAATGGTTTTTAATCTCTGTATATTGTATTTTTAATGTTTTAATCTTTGTAAACCACCCAGAGAGCTACGGCTATTAGGCGGTATAGAAATGTGATTGATAATAATAATAATGATGATGATGATAATGATAATAATACTGATAAGACAATCAGATACTGCCCAATATGTCTGTGGACCTTTCTTTGTACAAGTGTCTCTTGGTTCCTGGAATTCTAAATATTCTGTAGAGTAGCTCGAGATCATCATCTGAATTAGTTGGACATTGAAAAATTAAATCATACTCCATTCATCATTTGAAACAGGTCTCTAGAAATTTCAAACTTGTCCACAGTTTAGTCCAGGAATGGGCAACCTCCGATGGTTGGGGAGAACTGCATTGCCCCCACCACCACTGGGGGCCACTCCCCTGCCCAAACATATTAAAAACACACTAAGTACCCATATGGTCGTGCTCCCCTCATTTTTCTTTCAGTAGCACATTCCAAGGCTGAGAACAAACAAAAACTGACTTATACTGCAATCCTATGCATGCACATTTACTTAGAAATAAATCCAACTATGTTCAGTGGAATTTACTGCCATGTAAGTACACAGAGGATTGCATTACTATACCTGAGGAAGTCTGGACAATTATTTTCTTGACCTTGGGGAGCCTCAAGATAGAACAAGTCTAATATATTGTTTTGTCACAAAAGAGTCACTGGAATAGTGTGGCCTTGTCACACAAAATATTCTGCACATAGCATCCACAACAAGAATCAAGCGAATAGCCAGTATTTTCATACCATATACTTTACAAACCACAATACAGCTGCCAGGCCCAGCTGTACCTGCACTGGCAATACCTGCCTAATAAGCAGCAAAGAGTGCTTGGCGCCCCTGAGTATGGGGTTGGATATGAGGGGTGTATGGCAGGGTATTATTCTTCTAGCTACATGTCACATATGGAACCCTATTTGTTTAGTGCAGCCACCTCAGCATTTCACCTTTCTGCAGTTCATGCAGACAACATTTATCCCCCAGATTATCATCTATATAAAATCAAATTGCAAGCAACATACAAATAATGGTCCCAGCACATAGGTACTACACGAATCCTCCCAAATGAAGTTGCAGAATACAGGAATGGCCGGATTTTCTTAGTATTGTACAAGGAAAAGTGACACTGTGACTTGTCAACAGATTCAGAGGAACAAATGAGAGGGAGGAGCAATCAAAGCTAAAGCCATTGATAGGGCAGATGGCAATTCACATCGTGATCAATACAAACAAGAAGAGGAAAGTCTGGAAGGAAAGAATATATTTCTTAATAAAAAAGATAGTGGTACATGGTTCGTATAAATCATAGGTCATTTTTTTTTTGCATGGAGAGTGATTGAAAAAAGTATATGAAATGAAAAAAAAACCCCAATCCATAGTATGAATTAGGGTGGGTAGAAAAGAAAGGGTAGAATTTGAGCCGAGTATCAACAGTATCTCCATGTATTTATTAACAAATGTATCTAAAGCCACTATTTAAATTATGGAAGAGTGGGGGGGGAGACTGATGAAATTCTACTTACTGCTCAAAGCTATCTAGTCTATGGTCAAACATAGAATTAAAATTGTCTGCTAATATAATCTCTCCAGCTTTAAAGTTACCTGATATGGATATCAGGTTTTCCAACTATGGTTCCTCATCTTGGCATGACACATAACACAAGCTACAGTGATTAAACCCTCAAGAGAAAGGTGTCTATTCACTTTCATCTGGAAGATCATCATTATCTTAATTATTATTAAAATATTTTTATCTTATTGCTGCCCACAAGGGATCTTCAGGGAAGTTTGCAACACAAATTTATATAGTTAAAACAAAAGACAAATAGATTAAAACCACTGGGTTCTGCAACAAACTGTTGCAGTTTGGGGTGTTTCTGATCAGGGTTCCAGCCATTCCATTCCACTCCTCCCTCTGGTGTTCCTTTCCCCCACTCTCCAATTCCATGCCTACTGAATATGCCGAGTGTTCATTGGGCTCTTTTTGTTTCTCTCTCTGCATTTTGGTTTTCTCCCCTCCTGTGTGTGTGTGTGTATGTGTGTGTGGGGTGGGGGGGTTGGTGTGTGTAGTAGATGCACTTGTACCCAACACCTGCACAGCCAATCTTCTAACATACACTGTCCCAGCATGCCTCCCCTGATGCAGGGCAACGGTAAAGCAATACACTTGCATTTCCTGGCAAATGCACAAAAGAACTAGATCATACCTTAAATTATTTTTAGCAGCAGCAGCATGCAATACAGAAGCTGCTTTTTAAAAAGTTATAGCTTAACTTTTCAGGATTCTACTAAATCTACTTGTTCAACACTAGAGGCTATGTATCTTAGACAGAGCCATTCCAATTCATTGGCCCTCAATAGTTCCACTGGCTTGGTTCAATTCACCCAATGGTTTTGTACCATCTAAGAAATAATTTTGTTCTGAGAGCCATTTTGAAAATGTTAGCATGCAGATGTCTCAGTCAGGGGTGCACAACCTGCAGCCCCCTCCCAAGCCATTGACTGTGGCCCCCCAAGAGTTTCCTGGCCCACCACTAGATTCCCTGTTGTCCAATTCTCTCCACTCCCTCCCCCCAGAGATCCTCATACAGATCGCTCGTTCCTCGCTGCCACTAGCAAGAAGAATGATATGTTTCAGGATCTTTAGGATGTATGCATGTGTGTACACGTATACGTATGTGCATGTGTGTCCATCTCTGTCCATGTGCACGTGTAAGTGTGCTCGTGTGTGTGCGACCCCCAACCAGCATCACAGGTGGTCCTTGGGGCCAAAACAGTTGTGTGGATAAACAATCCGTTTGTCTATTGTGCTTTATCCACACATACCTTAACAATGTTTTACTAAAATCCCCTCGGCCTTAAATTTACCAGTCACATCCATCAAGTTCCATTGCCTCAGGAGGTTATAGCCAGATCACAGCCACGGCACAACCCAGTGGATGGGATGAGATTAGCAGGGCCTGAGTTGGACTTTCCACCAACCTTCCCATTGGTGAATCAGGGAGCCCAGCCCATCCACCTTGTCTTGGATGGCTAGGAAACATGCGGGAAGAAATTATTTTTGTGGCTTTTTTGCAAAGCTTTCACGGTCACTGAACACACAACCGGCTTCTTGAGCTCAAGGATCAAGAAGATGTCTGAAGTAGTGTTGAGAGAACTAGAAGCGCAGTGCTCAGGCAATGTCAGAGCTGCAGCAGAGAGCAGACATAGTAAGCACATTGATCACACCTGTAGTGGCTACAGGGAAGGAAGCATCATCATCTACATCAGCCTTCCCCAACCTGGTGCCCTCCAGATGTGTTGGACTACAACTCCCATCAGTGCTGGCTAATATTGATGGGAGTTGTAGTGCAGACGCCTCTGGAGAGTGCCAGATTGTGGAAGGCTGATCTGCATCAAGGTCATTCACTCAGAGTGGTACCAAAGTCCAAGCCACCCTAGAAAAGTCTAATAGTGGGGCATTTTTTAATTACACCTCTCACCTGCAACACATAACTCAAAGTCTACCTCAGAACACAAGTGCTCCAGCAGATAGTAAGCCAAATCATGCCTCAGAGAGAGAGAGTGCAGGTGGTGGAACTTCCCCTTCACACATTTACACAATCCTTGTGTTGGAGGGGTGGAAGGGGGAGCGGGATTTACAGGTGCAGCCAGCAACAAATCTTGTCCTTCAGTATCTAGACAATGCTACCTAGGAAGTTCCACAGGATGTAAAACTGCACTTTCAGTTCTCCCTCCTCCCGATGTCACCTACAGGAATGCAAAAGTCAGATCCAGGACTTTGCACAAATGTGTTCAACCTTTCATTGTTCTACTAGGCATATCCACAACTGTTGGGCAGAAAAATTTCCATAATGGAAATTTCTCCACTACTAAGAGTGCCTTGGACTGCAAGAAGATCAAACCAGTCCATACTCCAGGAAATAAAGCCAGACTGGTCACTTGAGGGAATGATATTAAAGGCAAAACTGAAGTACTTTGGCCACATAATGAGAAGACAGGATACCCTGGAGAAGATGGTGATGCTAGGGAAAGTGGAAGGCAAAAGGAAGAGGGGCCGACCAAGGGCAAGGTGGATGGATGATATTCTGGAGGTGATGGGCTCGACCTTGGGGGAGCTGGGGGTGGCGACAGCTGACAGGAAGCTCTGGCGTGGGCTGGTCCATGAAGTCACGAAGAGTCGGAAGCGACTGACCGAATAAACAACAACAAAGTATTTTTCCAGAGAAAATGTTTTATTTCTAAAACGGCATTGTTTTTAAAATTAATCAGGAACTTGAGTAACATAATGGATCTAATACCAGTTAAACTGAGAAGTTTCAAAGGTGTAATTAACTTTTTTCAGATGACTAACACTAGGAAGAATGCATGCAATATATAATAAATACAAATGCACAGTTCGCTGGTTGTGCTAAAATCAGCATGTCAGGGCTTCTCAGTGCCTGCATTTTTCTTAAAATTTAAACAATGCGATGATGTTATAGAGCTGTCACATCTTAAAAAATTTAGAAGTTTTTCAATACAAATAATTTCCAAGTAAATCTTTCCATTTGTTTGAATACATTTACCCAACTACACTGAGGTTACAATCCTATATACACTTACCTGTGAGTAAGCCCCTTGAATATTATGGAAGTTACTTCTGAGTAAACATGCACAGAATTGCACCATGTGTGCGTCATTTAATTTTGTTTTCTAATCACTACTACAGTTCAAACATTTTTGGCTATTAGTAAAAGCTTTCAAAATATTGAGAAGCATGTAAAATTAACATAACATACTTCAGTTTTGTTTACTAAATATAAGTCAAAATATCAATTCCCAATCAATTTAGGACATCATAAAACTGGCTGGAAATTTTTCTAATTCATTTTTTGTTGTTGACAAACCACATCACTGAAGATATGTTCTATGTTGTTACTGTAAATCAGACGGAGATCAGAATTATGGAGACAGATGGAACTTAACTATAGTCTACTCTCATCTCATACACTGAGGGAGGAACTTTTATATCCAAAGCTTCCCAATAGGCTAGCCAATATAATATAAGTCTACAGTTTATGATTATCCAGTTTATACACCAAGGATAGCACTAATGTAAAATCCAGATGAGATAAAGTGCTTATGTAAAGCGCTACAGTATCTGTCTATCCTTGTAGGTTAAACAGGAAATGAGAGGGTAGACTTTGGGCAAACAAGCAATACTAAAGGAAGGGACTACCTGCACAAGATAAGTGTAAAACATGTGTAGAGTTCAGAAATCCAGGGTTCAATACTGACTTACAGGAAGAACATCCAATAGTGAATGAAACAACATGGAATGCACCTGGAGGCCTCTCTTCCAGGAACTGTACCTGCCACACCTTATGTTACATATAGACATGGAATTTGTCTCCCAAACCCCAATTAGCAATAAAGCTGCTATGATGGTTAGCCTGCAAGTGGCCACAGACCTGGAACAGAAACAGCAGCAGACACTGAGGGGTGGGCCATGTTTCATAAAGAACTTTAGAAACCGGTTCTGCTGGCATGTCAGATTCTCCACATTTCTCGTCTCTAGCGCTAAGAAGATCCTTGATGGAATCAGGATCAAAGACCAAGGTTTGTAAGAGGGCCAAAAGGATTTCTAGGTCGCTTAGGAAACTATTTGCTTCAGTCGGCTATGATGGAGATTGAATTCCTTTGTTTTCATCATCCCCACTGAGATATGAAAACAACCCCAAGGATGCCTCAAGCAGAATGCTGGGGCACATATTTCAAATCCAGAAACTTCAGAATGCTCAAGTTGATGGAGACCCAGCCTGAAAGGACACCAGACATGCCTAGTCATTGCTTGCTGATATCGGAGGGCTGCTTCATGCATTACACAGAGGCAAAACCAGGTACACACTCAACAAGTAGCTGCAGCCAATCATGGCTTCCTAACCACTGTACTGTTACGTTCACACTTCACAATTTTAGACAATTTTTGAAGGACTAAACTAATTGAGACAGTGAGTTCTCCCACAGTTTTTTTTAGACATTAAAATCAGCCATGGGGGGCAAGGGAGGATTGGATTGTAACTGGGGCCCTCAGGGAGAGTTGTGTTTTTTGAAAAACTCTACCCCAAGAGGAAATCCTCCTCCCACAAAAGATGCTATTGACCTCAGAGGAGAAAATATACAGATATCCTAAAGGGCAGCCTCCCCAAGCCTGGCGCCCTCCAGATGTGTTGGGCCACAACTCCCAGCATCTCTAGCCAGCATGGCCAACACATCTGGAGGGCACTAGGTTGGGGGAGCCTGCTATAGAGTAACACTCATAAAATCTAATGAAATGGGTCGGGCAAAAATCTTTTTATCGCTCTCATTGGGTAAATTTAGATGACTTTTTACAGGTTTATTTTAATTATTTATTATTCAAATTTATATACCACTTTCCACAAAGGTATCAAAGTGGTGAAATAAAATACAATGGAATAAAAACAATAAATATAACAATAAAAACAATACAATACAAATTAATCAGCACTAAAACCACACACTCCACTGTGTGCTACAAACCATAGCTGGCTGGGTCACATTTCAGGGAACGCTTCTGTAAAGAGTTGAGTTTTAAGAAGACGTCTGAACATCAGAACCATGGGGGCCTGTCTAATATCAATTGGTACAGTGTTCCAGAGGGTGGGCGCTGCAACACTGAATGCTCTACTGCAAGTGCTCCTGAGGCAAACCTCAGCAGCGTGTGGTGCCCTCAGAGGTGCTCCCTCGGATGATCTCAGAGATCAGGCAGGGACATAAGAGGTGAGGCGGTCCCTAAGGGAACCTGGTCCCCAATTCTTTAGAGCTGTATATGTTAACAACACCTTGAACTTGTCTGCTTATAAAATCACTGCAAGGTAGCTGTAACATATGGAGTAGCATCCCACCACCTGGCTGAGGTAAGCATTAACACCCCCAGTGAGGCACTCTTAATATCTCCCTGTTTAAGTGCCACTTCACAACTGTACACAATAGCCTCCACAGTAATATTCTCTCTCTTCTGCCTCTGAACTCTGTCTCCTGCCTTTAGAAGCCCTCATGGAAGAAGTGACAGATAAAAGACGCATATGCTTTTCCAGCCTAGATTGCACTAGCCTCTTCGAGGTGATAAAGAATTAACTCCCAGCTTGCCCTTTATTGCAATAAGGCGAACAAATGGCGTGTTGCCTGTTTTTCTGTTTTAAATAAATAAACTGGGCTTCTGCTCCCAGAGCCAGTCTAGCAGCTTCAACCCATTCTAAAAGTCACCATAAACATCAGGCTAATGTTTGTCAAATCCCTGCCAGAACCAGATGGCACCAGCTCCACAGATGAAGGGGAAGAGAAGCTGGTTCTTGATAGTCCTTCTGTCTGGGGGCCATTGCTGCTGCTGCCCCAACTCCACAGAGCGGGGCTCCCACACCTGTAGTATTGGTTTCTGTTTTTGAAGGGCACAGTCCAAATGGAGCTTCTAACCAGCCACTACAGGCCCCTTTAGTGCTGGACTCTTCAGGAAGCAAAACTCAAAAGCTCCCTAACCTCCTCCCCTCATTCTTATTCCCTTAACCCCCTGAAAAGGAAGGTAACAGTGGTTTCTGCCTGCCTGATCGTAGCTCCCCAAGCTACATTCTGGTAGGTAGGAAACATTCCTGACTGTTTTGAAGATATGGTGTTGAATCCAGTGTTAGTCCTACTTAGAGTAAACCCATTGAAATGAATGGGGCTTAATGAAACTCAAGTTAGTCTCATTCATTTACTGTGTCTACTCTAAGTAGGGCTCACACTGGATTCATAACATGTTGTTAGGAAGGAAAACCCCAATACAGGCATTTAGCTACACCTCCTCTTAAAAGGCGGCAGGGGGGCCTAAAACCCACCCAATCTCGCTTGCCTTTTCTGGGCTATACCAGCCTGAGCCCTCTCTCAGAACAAATGGCTCTGACTTTATACTTCCTGTATACACTATGGGTGAAAATAGACAATCCTATACCAAGTGGTAACTTACCGAAGGGTGCATGTAACTTGGAAGGAATATAAGGTTGTATAATGTCCTGCCAAGGCAGGGTGGCCACTGGCCAGTCACAAAAGAGGGCAGGGCTTCTGAACCTTGAATAGTTGTGTAGACCAGGGAATTTCAGCAGGTGTAGCTTGCATGACAAACTACACCTGCTGAAGTTCCCTCTCCTACAAAATTATTAAAGGTGCAGGAGCCCTGTCCTCTTTTGCATCTGGCCACCCTATGTGGAGGGGAGAAAGATCACACCATTACCCTGCTTCCCTAAATCTCTGGCTGAGTGAGGATGCCACAGGTGATCAATTTCTTATGTGGTTACATGTACGCTTTGGTACTTTGCCACGTTGGAATTGGATATATACATTCATCCATTGCAGCCTTCCCAACTTGGTGCCCTCGAGATGTATTGGACTACAGTTCTCATCATCCTAGCCAGCAAGACTACTTCTGACTAGGAATGATGGGAGGTGTAGTCCAACAAATCTGGAGGGCACCTTGAGGAAGGGTGATCTATTGTTTTGGTAAGAGAATGGATCAACTCTCCTCCAGAGCTTAGGAAATTTGTTTTATCTCATTATATTTATATCCTGTCATTGGTCTGATTATTTCAGGACAGCATATGGGGTTATTCTGTCTAATCTTCACAGCAGCCTTGTAAATTAGGCTAGGCTGAGTGATAATGATGTGCTCAAAGCCACCTAGTGAGCTTCATGGGTGAGTACAGAGCTCTCCTCAGTCCCAAACTAACATTCGCTATCCCAGCCTTCTCCAACCTGCTGCCGTCCACAGCTGTTGGACTGCAACTCCTATCATTCCCAGCTGGCATGGCCAATGGTCAGGAACACTGGAACTTATAGTCCAACACATTTAGAGGGCACCAAGTTGGGAAGCCTGCTCTGTTCACTACTATACCATACTGACTCTCAAGTTTAATGCAGGAAAACCATCCGTATACAATACACCTTTATAATCTGCATTAATTTAATCCTGAGTAACTCTCATTCTCTGCTCACAATCACAAATACATATTAGACATTCTATTTCACCTAAAACAACTGCGCAGAAAAGTGGGAACTTCCAGCTCTTTATCACCCTGACTGTGAACAGCAAAAGGATGCTAAAAGAGCATAATAGGTATAACTAATCAAGTTTAAATTATTTTAGGCTGCAACCCTAAACACAAGGGAGTAAGACCAAGTGAAAACAGTCAGAACTATATCTGAGTAAACATGTATAGGAGTGCACTGTGAGGCTACAACCCTATATAAATTTACCTGGGAGTAAGTTCCATCGAATTTAATGGGGCTTACTTCTGAACAGACATGTATAGGACTGCACTGTTACCTGCATCTTTCAGCTCATACCCAGGTTCCAATATTAGATGCCTTCCCATCCCCAATGACAAATCCTATTTTAGGCTAAAAACTAAAAAAAAACACCAACAACTCTTAAATAATGCAAAGTTTTTCTTAAGGCTTCTTTCTGGTGCCCTTTCACCTTAAGTGTTTTTGTTTTTTAAAAAATCCCAGTTCTTTGATGATTACAGCCAATTTTAGTTTTCCATGCTCACACAGTAGCAGCAGGCCAATCTTTCAAAGGGCTGTTTAGAGTCCCAAACAAATATTTGAACTGGAATTCAAACCAAATATTTCTACTGATCCTTCAGGGGACTAGGGCCCCCGGGGAAGGGCTAGATAAGTTATGTGGGCTTACTTACTGTCAGTACAGGGATACATTTTGCAGTTGCAAGCTTTTTGAAACAGATACTTTTATCACTGGGCTGTGTTCAGAACAATGGAGGTTTAAACCTTGATTTAAGTCCCTAAAACACTGCTGTGCTACTACAGGGAATAAATGTATGTTGCGGAATTTTTAGAATCCTTTTCATGTCGCCTTTAAGCGCCACCCATAACACTACATCCCCTGAGCTCTTCCTGACCTGCTGAGATTCACTGAGCAGATTAGCAACCCACCCAGGATTACATCCCGCAGAGATGACTTGATTGCTGGAAATTTACTCAGCATAACAGTTCTGCTTACCCATCTGTGATTCCATGCACACATTTCTTCTTTTGGGTTAGCCCTGATCCCTTACATCTAAATCCATTAGGAGGATGCCTCTGTCCTCTTATTCTACATGGCCCCTTTCCTGGCAGGCAATCAAAATCTGCCAAAGTCAGAACCTGCAGATTTCAGTCTCTCTGCTCCTTCAGAAGCAGCCAGCCAGATTAGATCTAACTTTATCTTGATGAGAGCACTGTGCAACCTTTCCAGGTCACAAGCAGCTTGATCAGAAATATTGGCAAGGGGTAGCGGAAACTCCGGTCCCCAATCCTCCCAGCCCCTCCCTTTTATTCCTACCTCAGCCAGGGATGACAGAACACATCACTATTCTCCTTTATTATAATATACCAAGTGAAACTAATAACATGATGAAAATCCAGATCACTGTGTTTTCAAATGCTAATGCTGAAGAAATCTTTGTGGAGGAATAACCACATTTCTGTATATCCCTGAACAAGACACTTAAAAAACATTAAATCTGGTGTGTGTGCATACATGTGTTTTCTGCTGCTTATTTCACCAGAAGGTTTTTCTTTTCTTTTCTGGACCAGTGAGTAAAATTGCATTTTTCTTTCTTCCAGAATCTTTAGCTGTCCCTAACCCAAAGAGTAAATTAGTAGAAGGACCAGTGCCTCCAGTTTATACTCTACATCTCTGGAGGATATCAGGAGGGCAACTTTTGGAACTAGATTTCTCCATTTCCCTGTAAAAAACAACTCCAGGTGGAAGCCAGTCATTGTATAGACACTCTGTGTAAACTGAATGCATAGCTCATATCTGATCAATGTTAAGCAGTAACTTGGAAAAAACATTGGGTCTCTACTTGGGAGTGAATGCATGTAACCTGGATATGTAAATGAAGATTTTTTATTGAAGCAGTTGTTACATAGTACAAAAGGGGGTAAATTAAAAGAAACCTATTCCTGTGAATATTCCTGAAATCAAAATTAGAAGCTAAAAACCATAATTGGACCTAAGCTAAAAGGTATGCCCAACCTCATACAGATCAACCTGTACAATTCAGAATATATAATGTGCCACAAACAGAATGCAAGAGTGATCTCACAGTGGCCATATGTCCAACTTTATGGAGGACTGTCCTCTATTTGAAGGTATCTTCTGTTTGAAGGGCTGCCCACTCCAAGTCCACTTTAACAATGAAGAACCATCAGAAGGAGAAGAAGGGCCTTAAAGTTGCTCATCAACAGCGAGCACCTGGACACAGGCTGAGCAGACACAAGGGTCACTATGGTGAGATTATTGCATTTTTATGTAAAGTATAGTAATTCTTTCTAAATTTGCATCCATACATATAATTTAGCACTTGCAAATCCATGTCCTCTTTTTTGGCGATGAGCAATTAACTGGCCACCCTGGAAAAGCTGCCTGCAGAGCATAGAACTCCAGAAATACGAACCAGTCCTTAAACATCCTGAACTCTTTCCTCAGTGTTCCTTTGGAATCCCTCTTATTTTACAATGGCAAAGATGAATCCAAAAGTAAAGGTTGTAACCAAGCATTCAGTTCCTGGGATCCTCAGATGAGGGTCAAAGCAAGGCAGGCAACTCCTTTTTCTCTAAACATGCTGAATAAACTCCAATTCTCAAACCAATCTCATGTGCACAGAGCAGCAAAAACGGGCAATAGTTGCCGCCTCTGAAACCATTTTCAACCAGACAGACAGGCCACCATTCCCAGTACTCCTTGTGCTATTCTTCTGGACATCAGCTGAACAGAGAAGCCTTGAATTTCATTTTTTCCTGCAATAATAGAAAACCGGGGGAAATTACAGAAATGTACAACCTGTGTGAAACACTAAGGATGCTTTCATTTGGAAGGAATTTTATTCCACATCACTATACTAGCAGGCTGTGTAACATGTACCTTGGCTCAATAACTTTAAACAGCTAGATGATGTGACTCTACACTGTAGAGTTTCTACAGGCACCTTTTTTATTCTGCACACTAATCTGCAAGGAGGGGATGTGTAAGGGTTTCTGCCTTACAGCAGGAAGATGAATTGCAAGACATTGTGGCACCATCTAGCCATAAAACTGTAAGATTATATCACAGTACAAATGATTCCAAAAACTTATTTTGCAGAGACCAAATTTCTGTTTCAAATTACAAAGCAGAAAAATCTTCAATTGAGGTGAAAGTTGCATCTGCAAGACCAGTCCACAAACATCAACTCAAAACACAATGAGGTCAAAGGCACAGCAGACATGTGACATGACTTTTGCAGCTACACTCTTCTTGATCAAGAATATTAAAAGATCTCTCTCTTAAAGGAATGCTGTAAAATCTGACTACTTTGCTCGCTAGTCCTGCTTGCAGACTGCATTTTTTACTGCTGGGTTCTATTAGGACCTGCAAGAAGCAAGTTCTGGTACAGGTTTGTACATAGGACACATGTACAGAAATTGATCAATGCATAGCCTCCATTACGTTGTGAGAGAACTAAGGAGGACTCTTCCAAAGATGTTCTCCATTAAAAAAAAATCAACAGCTTTCTGATCTGACTACTTTGGGCCTTTGGCCAATCCCAGCTTTTTATTTTTAAATTATAAACATTCATTGAGCTCTACTGCAGCAACACGTAAAGGACATCTTAAAGTGATCTAAGCTAAGTATATATTGTCTAGCACCATGCTTATAAACAGCAGTTTCTTACAATTTATGATGACCAACACAACCCTGCACATCTTCATCTTTATTTGTTGTTGTTCAGTCGTGTCCGACTCTTCGTGACCCCATGGACCATAGCACGCCAGGCCTTCCTGTCCTGCGCTCTCTCCCGGAGAGTGCTCAAGTTCATATTCATTGCATCGGTGATGCTATCTAGCCATCTCTTCCTCTGCCGTCCCCTTCTCCTTTGGCCTTCAGTCCTTCCCAGCATCAGGGTCTTTTCCAGAGAGTTTTCTCTTCGCATTAGGTGGCCAAAATATTTGAGCTTCAGCTTCAGTCTCTGTCCTTCCAGCCCTGAGCACTCAGGGTTGATTTCCTTTAGTATGGACTGATTTGACCTCCTTGCAGTCCAGGGGACTCGTAAGAGTCTTCTCCAGCACCACAGTTCGAAAGCATCCATTCTTCGGCGCTCAGCCTTCCTTACAGTCCAGCTTTCACAGCCATACATTACTACTGGGAAAACCATAGCTTTGGTTATACGCACCTTTGTCGGCAAGGTGATGTCTCTGCTTCTTGCTACGCTGTCTAGGTTGGCCATAGCTTTCCTCCCAAGGAGCAAGCGTCTTTTAATTTCATGGCTACAGTCACCGTCTGCGGTGATCTTGGAGCCCAAGAAAGTAAAATCTGTCACTGCTTCCATTTCTTCCCCTTCTATATGCCAGGAAGTGATGGGGCCAGATGCCATGATCTTAGTTTTTTAATGTTGAGTTTCAAACCAGCTTTTGCACTCTCCTCTTTCACCCTCAACAAGAGGCTCTTGAGATCCTCTTCGCTTTCTGCCATTAGGGTGGTATCATCTGCATATCGGAGGTTGTTGATAATTCTCCCGGCAATCTTAATTCCGACCTCTGATTCATCCAACCCGGCATTTCTCATGATGTACTCTGCAGATAAGTTAAATAAGCAGGGTGACAATATGCAGCCTTGTCGTACTCCTTTCCCAATTTTGAACCACTCGGTTGTTCCATGTCTGGTTCTTACTGTTGCTTCTTGACCCTCGTACAGGTTTCTCAGGAGACAGGTAAGGTGGTCTGGTACTCCCATCACTTTAAGAATTTGCCACAGTTTGTTGTGATCCACACAATCAAAGGCTTTAGCGTAGTCAATGAAGCAGAAATAGACGTTTTTCTGGAATTCTCTTGCTTTCCCCATGATGCAGCAAATGTTGGCGATTTGATCTCTAGTTCCTCTGCCTCTTCGAAACCCAGCTTGTACTTCCGGTAGTTCTCGGTTCGCATACTGCTGAAGCCTAGCTTGTAGGATTTTGAGCATCACCTTGCTGGCATGTGAAATGAGCGCAATTGTGCGGTAGTTTGAACACTCTTTGGCGTTGCCCTTCTTTGGAATTGGAATGTAAACTGACCTTTTCCAGTCTTGCGGCCATTGTTGAGTGTTCCAAATTTGTTGGCATATTGAATGCAGCACTTTAACAGCATCATCTTTTAGGATTTTAAATAGCTCAGCTGGAATACTGTCATCTCCACTAGCTTTGTTGTTACTAATGCTTCCTAAGGCCCACTTGACTTCACTGTCTAGGATGTCCGGCTCAAGTTCAGTGACCGCACTATCATGGCTATCAGGGACATTAGGATCTTTCCTATATAGTTCTTCTGTGTATTCTTTCCACCTCTTCTTCATCTCATCTGCTTCTGTTAGGTCCCTGCCTTCTTTGTCCTTGATCATGCCCGTCTTTGCACAAAACGTTCCCTTGAGATCTCCGATTTTCTTGAAGAGATCTCTAGTCTTTCCCATTCTGTTGTTTTCCTCAGTTTCTTTGCATTGTTCATTTAAGAAGGCCTTCTTGTCTCTCCTTGCTATTCTCTGGAACTCTGCATTCAGTTGGTTATATCTTCCCCTTTCTTCCTTGCTTTTCGCTTCCCTTCTTTCCTCAGCTACTTGTAAAGCCTCATCAGACAGCCACTTTGCTTTCTTGCATTTCTTTTTCTTTGGGATGGATTTCGTTGCTGCCTCCTGAACAATGTTACGGACCTCCGTCCATAGTTCCTCAGGCACTCTGTCTATCAGGTCTAATCCCTGAAATCTATTCCTCACCTCCACTGTGTATTCCTAAGGGATATGATTTAGGTCATACCTGAATGTTTTAGTGGTTTTCCCTACATTCTTCAATTTAAGCTGAAATTTTGCAACAAGAAGCTCATGATCTCAGCCACAGTCAGCTCCAGGTCTTGTTTTTACTGACTGTATAGAGCTTCTCCATCTTTGGCTGCAAAGGACATAATCCATCTGATTTAGATATTGACCATCTGGTGATGTCCATGTGTAGAGTCGCCTCTTGTGCTGTTGGAAAAGAGTGTTTGCTATGATCAGCGTGTTCTCTTGGCAAAACTCTATTAGCCTTTGTCCTGCTTCATTTTGTACACCAAGGCCATGCTTGCCTGTTATCCCGGTGATTTCTTGACTTCCTACTTTAGCATTCCAATCCCCTATGATGAAGAGGACATCTTTTTTTGGTGTTAGTTCTAGAAGGTGTTGTAGGTCTTCATAGAACCGATCAACCTCAGCTTCATCGGCCTCAGTGGTTGGGGCATAGACTTGAATTACTGTGATGTTGAATGGTTTGCCTTGGATTCGTACTGAGATCATTCTATCGTTTTTAAGATTGTACCCCAGTACTGCTTTTCCCACCCTTTTGTTGACTACGAGTGCTACTCCATTTCTTCTAAGGGATTCTTGCCCACAATAGTAGATATGATGGTCACCTGAATTAAATTCGCCCATGCCTGTCCATTTTAGTTCGCTGATTCCGAAGATGTCGATGTTCAATCTTGCCATCTCATGTTTGACCACCTCCAACTTACCTTGATTCATTGATCTGACATTCCAGGTTCCTAAACAAAATTGTTCTTTACAGCATCGGATTTTCTTTTCACCACCAGACACATCCACAGCTGAGTGTCCTTTCGGCTTTGGCCCAGCCGCTTCACTCTTTCTGGCGCTACTTGGAAATACCCTCTGCTCTTCGCCAGTAGTATATTGGACACCTTCCGACCTGAGGGGCTCATCTTCCGGTGTCATCTCTTTTAGCCTTGTGTTACGTTCCATGGGGTTTTCTTGGCAAGAATACTGGAGTGGGTTGCCATTTCCTTCTCCAGTGGACCACATTTTGTCAGAACTCTCCGCCATGACCTGTCTGTCTTTGGTGGCCCTGCACGGCATAGCTTATGGCTTCACTGAGTTACGCAAGCCCCTTCGCCACAACAAGGCAGTGATCCATGAAGGGGCTTCATCTTTATAAATAGTCACAAATCCAGGGAGCATATCAGTTAGGGTTGTCAAGTGCCTCTGAGTGGCCCGGAAAAATACTATCCATAAACAAGTAAATTCAGATTACCTTATGAAGACTAAATGGGGTTAAATCCAAGTCCACCAGCCTGACCTGTTTGTGATCCAGCTGTTAATTAATTGAATACACAGAATCATAGAATAGTAGGTTGGAAGGGGCCTATAAGACCATCGAGTCCAACCCCTTCTGTGCAACCCACCTTGTTTTATCCCCAATACTACATTCTGTGAGGTAGGTTACATAGAGATAGTAGCTGACCCTAGCGAGTTTCATTGCTGAGATTTTAATCTCAGTCTCTTCATCCAAAGCACAGCACTCTATACAATATACCACACTGGCTTCCCATTTCCTTTGCCACAAGGATTGTTTTTACTGGTAAAAGGACAAGAATATTCTGCATGCATTTACTTTGAAGCTTGATCTGTACCTGCTAGAGAAAGAAAATAAACCACATCTCACAATCAAGATCACCCATTTCCTAGCTAAATTATGTGGCTTTTAAATTATCGTGTATGCAATATGTCTCTCTAGTTAAAAGAAGATACAGTGACTCTCACGTTCATTCCTCATAGTTTTACCCATTATTGTTGGGGACAAACTGTGCAATTGCCAGGTCTCCATAGTATATTATGTGGATCATGGATGTTTCTGTGCAAAGTAATGTTGGAGTGGAAGCATGCTCATGCTTGCAGACTGGTAATGTACTGGGTGTGACTGTTGATTCAATGAGGCTTGTCTGCTAGGCTCATTTAATGGCACAGCTGGTATTTTTGTGAGGCAGCTGCTTGCAAAAGCCAAATGACCTCATCAGGAGTCACTCAAAGACTTTGTATGAAGAATGGATTCCCAGAGTGGCTTCAGAGTGGAGGTCCATTACCATATGCAGACGACTGAGACTAGGAATAAAGGAAGGGAAATGTCTAATTCATAACTGCACAGCTGGACAAGATAGATAACGAAGTGTCTGATCACTTAGGATATTTAAGTTCTGCACCCCCTACCAAATTCAGTGTTATCCTGCCCTCCAGTGCAGGCAGATACACCAGGGATTTCCTCCAATTTCAGGTATTACTGAAGGGACCTGAAATTCCCTTCAGTAATAGGTAATTTTATTATTTAAAAAATAAAAAATAATAATAGGTGGCCCCTTATCCATCTCCTTCCTGAGGAGTTCTAACCCATCTCCAGGCTATGCAAATGATACACACAGTTTGGGTTGCACAGTACCTGGTATACTGCACAGACACTGGCCATATCTGCACAGAACAATAAGCCAGGATTCTAGAAAATCTTGGTTTGTCACAAACGTTGCTCCTCTCTGCTAGTGCAACCACTAAACAAACCAGGAATTCTTAAACCAAGAACAAACTTTGGTTTGTGATCCTGGCTTCATATCATATAACAGAATCATAGAATAGTAGGGTTGGAAGGGGCCTATAAGACCATCGAGTCCAACCCCCTGCTCAATGCAGGGATCCAAGTCAGAGCATCCCTGACAGATGGCTGTCCAGCCTCATCTTGAAGGCTTATGTGGGACACAACAAGCCAGGAACTCTGTTTTGGATGACATGCTAAACAAACAATTCCTGGTTTGTTTAGCAGTCACGGTAGCAAGGAGGAGCAAAGTGGTAGTGAATGGGCTATGTGCACCAGTGCACAGGATATGCCAGGACTCTCCAGAATCCCAGCTCACCATTTCATGAAAATGTGGCCATTGGCCACCCAAGAAAGGTTCCAGGCTGGGCGGGGGGTTAAAAATAAAAAGGCAAGGTCATCTCTAATCTTCATGGCTGCAGCTGGCTTTCATTGGATGGGGTTCTGGATAGCTCACTGCCTTTTGCTGTAGCTTCTAGCCTAGCCCAGTCCAGCATATACCTGCATACATCTCTCATACCATGCCTTTTTAACTACCCTGGACTTTGCAAAGAAGGGAAACATTAAAAGAAAGAAATGGTTAAAAATAGAATGACTTTCTACTCCAGCTTACCATGGCATGAACAATAGGGCACAGATCACATACTGCTACATAAAATGAGGTGGGAGGAAGCAGCCCCAAGTACCAACAAAAATTCCTGCATTTGAAATTTTTAAAAATGCACTGCCTAAGGTGGTTTCCTATAGCTCATTCCTCCTTTTGACTCTAGACTGCTTAGTACCCAAGAATAAGAGAGGGAAGAGGAGGTGAGTGGAGAGGGAAAAAGCAGCTGAAAGAAAAGTGTGATGGAGCAGCAAGTTTGAAATTAGAGGGCAGCAAAGGCTAAATGTCATTCATACAGCTGTAGCGGCAAGCACCCCCACCCAGTCTGGAATTCCAGTGCCAGCTCCACTACACACACACACACACACACACACACCCCTACTCTGCAAGCTATCTGCATTGGAGTTTTACTTTTTGCTGAGTTAACCTCACTAAATCCAGACCATTCCTGAGCCTTCAGTGTAGAGAGCTTGTGCTGTGCCTGCATGTACAAATCAAGGCACTGGAGGAAAAAGAAAAAGCTTTAAAGCCTTAAAAGGGAAGGGGCTTTGCTGTATTTGTAACAGAAAGGCCAACCGCAACGCACCAAGACTTGGATTTGTGACCTAGGAAGGAAAAAGGAAGATCTGTGTCTCTTGGGAAATGGAGGGCCTTTCATGGACTACATGTGTCATGTCTTGAGAAAATAACTGTATCTAGTAGATCGACATTGTCAAACACATCTCAGAGTTAACCTGCACTCTTTCTTTATTATGCACCAGAAGCAGAACCCTGCAGGGAAACACAGCTTGTCTATTAACAAGCTGGACTGGTGCGGTAGATGGTGGGTTTGGATATGGGAGATCTAGTTTTACTGCAGAAGCTCATTAGAAAGCCTCAGGCAAGTTACTCCTTTATGGCTTAACTAACCTCACAAGGATGTTGCAAGGATGAATAAATGAGATAATCATAAAACACTTGATATACCGAGGAAAAGGGCTGCAGATGTTAAGTGATACTAAATAAACGAAGATCCTGTATTAAATTAAAAAAAAAGAATCTCCTCTGTAGGTTTTCAATAAGTAGATTTTCAAAAGAACTCATCCTTCAGTACTTTCTTTAAATCAAGACTGTCTCATTCCACTGCACCATGGAGTGCAAAGCAGCAACACCAAAGCAGCCAACAGGCATTTGCAGCCATCTCAAATGTGCAAAGTATAAATAACTGCAAAGTATATTTCATGGGTCAACATGGCCAAGCACATGGATGCCTCAGTCAGATGCCCTTCTTGGGTGATGGCATTGGGGCCGAATTCTGCTCTGTTTCCACAAGGCGGACAGTGGCACTTACATGTTATGCAAATACACAAGAAAGCCCGACCACATGGGCAGAAGTTTTTATCATTATCAGTAGCAACGCAAGGAACCCCAGAGGCAATTACCCTGCTCTAAGTATACGCCAAGGGGGCCTGAAGTCCACCAGCTGGAATGTGCTTTGAATTCTCCATGCTTGACATAAACATGACTTGAGTTCAATATATTTCAATGCAGGCACTACCATACATGTGCCAGAATTTCTCTGTGGCTGCGTGTTTTTACAGTGGATGTCGACAATATGCACATCACTAAGCACCATGAGTTGGCAAAGGTCTTCTCTGCAGAACACATCCATAGTATCCGCCAAACAAGACTTTATTGGCTCCCTACCTATTACAACAGCGTATCTGTGACCTGAGAAACTGGGAACCAAGAGAGGACAAGTGTAAAGTAGGCCCAGATACCTATTTAATACTGGCAAAGTATGATTTTTTGATTTTCTGTTTCTGGATTGGAATCTCTAATACCCAACCCCAAACTCCACCAACTGGATGATCATGCAGGCAAAAGTGTGTGTGTGTGTGGGGGGGGATTTTCTGCCAATTCCCTTCTACCTTGCAGCCCCCAATGCCCATGAAAACCTCCATGAAAGTTTGGGAGGCCCTCCAGATCAGTGTGTAAGATGGAACTGGGAGCTGCAGGGGGAAAGAGGATTCAGCAAAAATCACTCCCCTGCCAGTTTCCTCAAGTGGGGAGGTTCCCCTGGGTCATCACCTCCATCAATGGAAGGAGCCCTTCCATTCAGACAGGTTCACCTTTGTATCCAACCCACTACATGGAAGTTAGAGCAGAGCTACACGTGCAGGAACACCCCATGATGCTATCTTCCTGGAACTATACTACTTCAGAATGCATAGCATGCTAGTTTTCCACACTTTTTTGATAGTGGTGGTGGCGGGGAATTTAACCATGTTTTCCCCTTAGCTATAGCCTAAAATGCTACAGTCCAAAAAGGGCTGTACCATGAAATATTTCACAATGAACAGCTTGTCTCTAAGTCTTTGATTTCAAGTGAAACTTACTTCCACATCCATCTGTTTACATTCATCACATTATTCTGCTTTCTGCCTGCCCCCTGCTTACCCATTTCTGTTTCATAGATGAGCATTCTCAGGGCATTTATCCAGACCACAAAATCCTCTAAGATTACCATACCCACACTGAGGTACATTTTCCAACACAAGCAGTATGTTTTTGATGTTAGTGGATACACACCCAACACATTTTAGAGCAAACATACCTTAATTGGAGCCATCCCCAACCAGGCGCCCTCCAGATGTGTTGGACTACAACTCCCACCATCCCCAGACAGAATGACCAATGCTTCTGGGGGTGCTGGGAGTTGTAGTCCAACACATCTGGAGGGCACCAGCTTGGAGGGTGGCTATCTTAATATGAGACCTCTCAACCTCCCAAGACCACAGATGGTTAAAAATATGGAGGGTTTTCAGCACCCTTTCTCATACTATGCCAGGACAGGAGAAGTGTCTACAGGAATAGAACCCTAAGGAAAAACCTGCTGGCTCCAAGGGCACAGGCACCATAGAGAGGAGTGTCCGAAATCTTTTTTTTTAATACTTCAAAATAATCACTATGTTTGGAGTTTCAGTTCCAGAAAGTAAGACAAAAAAAAAAAGTATTGTACACTGCCCGGAGAACTTCAGTTATTGGGCAGTTTAAGAGTACATTAAATAAATAAACAAATAAATAAGAGTATCTCTTCTAGGACCAGCGATGTGCCTGATGAAGAATTCTGTGTCATTCAAAAGCATGCATACTTCTGTTGGTTCAAGAGGAGGCATGGCATTCCCTATTTATATACCTTTTAATTACAAATAATTCCCCTTACCCTCAGAGGTGCCCCTCCGTACTATGCCTTGTTTGTAAATGGAAGCAACCAAAACTGAATAGTTCACAGTGGGAATTGCCCTGCCTAGGCATTAGCAGCCAGAACAAAGGGGAAGCCAGAGCAGAAGCCAGGTGACTGCAGAGACCATTTGCCAGTGCCACTTGGGTTTGATGGACTTGATTGTATGCACATGTCTGCACTGATCTCTTGACATAACAACATTCCTGAACAGCAGGAGGCTGGAGAGCTACAGCTTTCAGCTCTAATGGGCCCCTGAGGTCACTAGGCAGCCCCAGAATTCCCTTCACAATATATCCAGGTTAACACTCTCATCAGATTTCCCCTGAGGGCTATCAGACCCAATTATTTCCTCTCCCAGTTTGGAACTCAGCCACTGCCCCCACCACAGCTGTAACTACACACTCACACCATGATTTATTTATTTTTGTATTTATTATTACATTTATATCCCACTTTTTTTTTCCTTTTGCAAAGAACCCAAGCAGGCTTACATGGTCCTCCTCCTCTCCATTTTATCCTCATAACAATCCTGTGAGGTAGGTTAGGCTAGGAGTCAGTATCTGGCCCAAAGATACCCAGTGAGCTTCATGGCTGAGCAGGGAGCAGAACCCTGGATCTCCCGACTCCATCCAATACTCTAACCACAACACCACATAAGAAGAGCCATGCTGGATCAGACCAAGGGTCCATTTAGTCCAGCATTCTGTTCATTGTTTGAGAAGAATTAATCCAGAATACCTCAAATTCCCTGGTTCCTGTGTTCCCCCCAAACCACTCCATCACAAGCACCCACTTGAAA
The DNA here is from genome assembly GCF_057233095.1 of Heloderma suspectum. Taxonomy (NCBI): domain Eukaryota; kingdom Metazoa; phylum Chordata; class Lepidosauria; order Squamata; family Helodermatidae; genus Heloderma; species Heloderma suspectum. The sequence continues at coordinate 140,963,820 of NC_139458.1, forward strand.
GGGTAGGGAAATCCACCGTAATGGTGGAACAGAAGAGTGGTTAACAGTGCAATCCTATAAGTGACTACTCAGAAGCAAGCCCCACTGAGTTCAATGGTTATTACTCCCAGGTAATTGTGTACAGGACTGCAGCTTAAAACGGATTTCAGCGGCAATCCTATGCCTCCTTTCCTGGGAGAAAGCCCCACTGAAATCCATAGGGCTTGCTTCTGAATAGATGTGTATAGTTTTTGCGCTCTCCGGGAATAACGATCATTAGGTATCTTCAGTGTGTGTGATCACACGCACAAAACCCCCTCACCCACGCTACCTTTCGTTGGTGCTTCAGGACAGACGATAGACAAGGGCAGGAGTCCCACGTCTAGAAACGCAAACCAAGAAATCCAGGACTGCACTCCCACACACCCATTTCCTGGGCTCAGGCAGGGCAGGATATATAATCAACAGCTGTCTACAGAATTCCGGAGCGCGCGGAAAAGAAATCACTATTATTTCCAAAAGCAGCTGCCGCAGCAGGACAACGAAGTACACGCCTCCCCTTCACAGGTCATGAAGCGCCCGATTATATGTAACAGCACAAGCCAATTTCCGCGTGGGCTGGCAAAGCCTTTTAGAGCCTTTCGGATCCAAGTCATTTCGAATAATCCCTGCCGAGGTGGCGACCCCCGACGGCAAGGACACAGGAGGGCACCTGCGCAGGGATGAAGCCGCCCGCCCGGGAACTACTGGGCCATTTCAAAGGGAAAAGGGAGGGGAAGATGGGGGGAGGGATTGAAGGAGAGTCGCTAAATCCCAGTGAGGAGCATGCACACGCCCCTAAGCCGCCTGCGGTGCAAACAGGAGCCCCGAGAGACCCCCATCGAAAAAGGGGGAAACTCCGGTGGTTTGGAGCCAGCGCCACTTGGTACCGATAGTAATGCCCCGCATGGACACAAGAATTCAGACGGAGCTCTTCTTCCCGATAGTGAAACACACACACACACACACACACACACCTCACCCGACTTTACTAAGAGCTGCGGCGGCCAACTCCGGTGCCGGGGAGCTCACGATCCACGCGACGGAAGGCAACACTGCGATTACAGCGAGCTGCAGCCAGGCAGGAAGCTCCCGCAGCCCACGATAGCTGTTAGGGAGGGAAGGAAGGAAAAGAAGGGCGGGAGGGTCACTAACGCTCCGGGTAGGTGGAGACTCCGGGAGCCGCAAGGAGGGGCCGCGACCGAAGCAACTAAAGCGGCGGCAGCGCCTGCCGCCTGCCAATTATTAACCCAGACCTACCTGGGCCGGCGCGCCGAGTTCCTCCTCTCCTGGCGACGGCATGCTAGGCGGGGCGGAGCCATTCCGAGCCGTAGCTCGGGGCGATGGTACCGCCCCGAAACTCCCGCCTGCTCGCCCGACCTTTCCCAGCGCCCGATTTAGAAGACCAGCAGGGAAGCGCTCATGAAGCCGGTATCGAGCTTCGAGACAGAGAGGAGAACTTATCACCCGCTTCGGAAGCATTCCGGGTGACACGCCAAATGAGTACTAAGGCGATGTTTTGAGTTGAACCAGATCCCGTTAGGTACGAAAACTGCGGAGATACACTTATTCATCGTTTTCATGGCGCTTTCCTGAGAACTATAACGGCTTTCTGAATTCTTATGCCATTTCTAAGAAGACATAAGGCTATCAATGGCTACTAGTCCTGATAGCTACATGCTACCTCCTGAATGGGAGGCAGTAGCCTGTGTACACCAGTTGCTGGGGGACATGGGCGGGAGGTGCTGTTGCAGTCATTTCTTGGCTTGTGAGTTTCCCACAGGCAGCTGGTTGGCCACTGTGTGAACAGAAAGCTGGACTAGATGGTCCCTTTGACTGATCCAGCAGGGCTCTTCTTACGTTCTTATCTGCTTCACCTTCATCTGTTTGCTGAAGAGTTCTATTTAATTCGAAAAGCCTCAACAGAAGTGGAGCTCAACATATATTGAACATTTTAACCATTTAAAAATACCTTATTCTGTATGGCCAACAGAGCAACAGTTGTCTGTAATTTTGACTGCGCTGTCTGCAGGCACAGGTGACTCTCCATTCCCGAGCAGACAACGCCGGTAACCTGGCCAACGACAACAACAACATTTTATTATATGGTCATAGACCATTTGAAACACAAAATAATCCTCAAAATAAAATACTTAAGACCCCCCCCAACAATTCAGCAATTATTTAAAATATTTTAAATTTAAATACAATTAACATAGTATATTAAAATATCATCAGCCAGTTGTTGCATATGAGGCTGGAGAATGACCTTACGAATTTTAACAGCAGAAAATAAAAATTTTGCAACCACCTCTGTTACATCCTTATTGGTATCAGCCAATAAGTAAATCAAATACCAGTCAGAAGATTTATTTATTTATTAAATTTATTAATCGCCCATCTGACTGGTCACCCAGCCACTCTGGGCGATGTACAACCCACCATAAACAATTTAAAACAATAAAATTTTACCATAATTTTTTTTTAAAAAAATACCCTAACCCACCCCAAATGCTTGCCTGAACAACCATGTTTTTAATGCACGACGGAAGCTCATTAAAGAGGGGGCATGACGGAGTTCCCTAGGGAGGGAGTTCCACAGAGTGGGGGCCACCACAGAGAAGGCCCTCTCCCTCGTCCCCACCAGTCTAGCTGTCCTGGCTGATGGGACAGAGAGAAGGCCATCCGAGGCTGATCTTGTTAAGCGGCCTGTCTGGTGCTGCTGGAGGCGCTCCTTAAGATAGGCTGGGCCGGAACCATATAGGGTTTTAAAGGTCAAAACCAACACCTTGAATTTGGCCCGGAAAACAACTGGTAACCAGTGCAACTCCTTCAGCACTGGAGTGATGTGATCTCGCCGGCGGCTGCCTTTAATCAGGCGAGCCGCCGCGTTCTGTACCAGCTGCAGTTTCCGAACCGTCTTCAAGGGTAACCCCACGTAGAGCGCATTACAGTAGTCTAAATGAGAGGAGACCAGGGCATGTACTACCGATGGGAGCAGATGGTCGGGAAGGTAGGGGCGCAGCCGCCGTATCAGATGGAGTTGATACAGCGCTGTCCGGCTCACAGCTGACACCTGAGCCTCCATGGACAGCTGGGAGTCCAAAATGACCCCCAGGCTGCGGACCTGGTCTTTCAAGGGTAGCTGTACCCCATTCAACACCAGGTCAACATCCCCCAGCTTCCTCTTGTCTCCCACCAAAAGTACCTCGGTCTTGTCAGGGTTGAGCTTCAGCTTCAGATCTTCTGGGGAATTTATTTACAATAGGTGTAATAAGTCTTATTCACTCGTCTCTATAGAAATTACAAAAAAGGAGTGCATACATGTGATAAAAACTCTACTGCTTCATCTTCGCATAAACAAAGATGATTTGTATAAGGGATCCCCTGGAAGCGACCGTCCAGTACAGCAGAAGGAATTGCATTAAACCTAGGTTTAGAAAAGATGTTCCGATATTTAGGAATGGTCAAATTTACAAGGTATTTTGCACAACTCTTCATGTCAAATGTCAAGCCTAGATGAATTGGAGAACAAGTAGTATGGGCAGCAGATAAGGAATATTGGGTATCTGTGTCTTTAATCCAGAGCGCAAGTATAGATTTTGCTTGAGAAATATCTTGGGTAGAAAGAAAGCTATCAGAAAAACCCAACATCTGTAATTTGCCTCTGATAGCTTTAGACCACTGGCTGATGTAATTGTCTTCCCAGAGAAGGGGCACATATCCTTGTTTGGAATTTGCATAAATTAGTTTTTAGCCAGTATCTAAATGCCCGACGCCAAGCAATACATTCCACCGATGAAAACCCAGCCTCGAGCCTTAGAACTGCTGATGGCGCACAATTAGGTGTACCAAAGTGTCGAGGAAAAAAAGATGAAAGTATTTGTTCTAAGGCAGAGGAAAACCCTAAGATCCACACTGGAACTCCAGATAATAATTGTGGCAGCACCTTAGCCTTAAATACGCTGAGGGCAGCAGGAATAAACTGTCCTCCTCGAGTATAAAACAAACGAACTATGGCTTTAGCACTATTTGATGCTGATTGTATAGCAGAAGTCTGATGAGCCACCCAAGAACCAGAAGATTGGAAAACAATCCCCAAATATCTAAACTGCCTAACTTGTTCTGTGGCCTGGCCACCTATTTTTTCAGAGAAAGGCTTTTGGTAAAAACCATAATCTTGGTTTTACTAAAATTAATAGCACATTTTCTTTACAATAACCTATAAATGATCTCAGCATTCCTTTCAAGCCAACTTTAGTAAAAGAAAGGAGAACAGCACCCTCTGCATATAAAAGTATGGGGATGCTAACTGTGGCCAGCTTGGGGGCATGAAAATCCCATGAAGAATAAAACTTAGATAGATAATTAAGGTACAGATTAAATAGCATAGGTGCAAGTATACAACCTGGCAGACACACACAAGGTGGTCATCTCACAGAATCAATGTTCTAAAGGAGCCTTCCCCAATTCGTGCCCTCTATAGGCTGGACTACAACTCCTGTCATCCCCAACCAGCATGGCCAATGGATCTGCTAGCTAGAGATGATGGGAGCTGTACTCCAACACATATGGAGGGCAATGGCTTGGGGATGGCTGTTATAGAGATTGCTAAATGCTTCCCAATTCCTACATGGTTCAAAATAATGGGAAAGCTATTGGCCCCCATAATGATGTCCCCAACATTTATTTTGCTGCATGTACATGTGCTAGGAAAGGCCAACTTTTGTCCAGTGCATGTACATACAGTAAAAATGTCATGTGTAGGATTGTTCTCTGCTGGTGATTTACAAACCTATTTCAGCAATGCACTGTCAGAAATGTATAGTTACACTTCATCCATACATATATACACACAGAAACTCATACAGAGAGAGAGAGATGACTTGGCCTCTTGGCTGCCTTTTCCACATTGTATGACACCACTGTTCTAGTGATACACCCATCTAGTGTTGGATTCTGTGGCCCACTTATAGGTCCACAAAAATCATCTTCAGCACTGCTTTCTTCCATCCTGTTTTCCTAGCTCATCACGTGCATAAGATATTGAGTGCTGCCTCTCTTCTACCCTTTCCCACCCCTCCATGCATCTGAAAGGCCATAAAACAGGAAAAATAAAGCTCTGGTTGTAGTCAGTTTTTAATGTGATCTGAGATGTGGCCCATAAGTTTTCCCATTTTTCTCCAATCAATAAGAAACAAGAATGGCCTTGTATCTTGCAAGAAATTATAATTAATAATAGTAATAGAGACCCACATAGTAAATAAATAGTGAAGAATCAGGCCGGCTGCCCTCTGAGGTTCAAAAAGTGACCTTGGAGAGGGGGATAAAAGGGCATTTTGGTGGACGGGGAGGGCAGGAGACTGGAGAGGCCAAGATACAAGCTACCTTGATGCCTCTCCAGACTCCTAGAGCCTCCTTCCCTCCCCTTCTGAAGTGTTGTTACTAGACTGGCAAAAAAGCCCAACTAGCGAAAAATGCAAGGTGGGAGGATGGGGAGGCAAAGATTGCTGTTGCCATTCTTCCCACCCTGCACTGGATGTCTGGAAGCCTCCAAGTTCAGGGGCTTCTGACTAAAAATGCTAAAAAGCCATACAGAACAAAACGTCTTTAACAGCCAGACTTAAACTGATCAGAACTGACTGATTTCTGATTGAGCATGCTTAGAGTTGTAGTACATGAAGTTGATGATAAGTGTTGCTTGCTAGTGCTACAATCTAGGAGAGGAGTTGTTCTTATCAATAAATGTCTCATTGTAAATGCAAAACAAGATAACACAATGAGACTGTGTCCTCAGCCTAGGGCCTGGGTCGCTTACAATGGTCTGAATGCAACCAACACCATAATTAAGCCATTACTCCTTTAGCTAAGGTCTGGAGCAGATCTTCTTCCAGATGTGGAGTTTACAACACAGAAACCCACATAGGTAATGTAAACCACTAGCATTGCTACAAGTGATGCTATAACTAGGTATCAAGCTGGAGGTCTCATGGATGACTGGTGAGAAAATTAACAGGCCATGTTTACAAGCACTGTAATCTAGTCCTGTGGCTCTTGCGGGATGGAATTCTGCAGCTGGCAGAGTATGGTGAGGACATCGGGATAAAGGCAGAGAGAACACGGAAGTGTAGTAGGAGAACTATATGCTATGAAAAGGAAATAGCATATAGTTGTCGATCACAAGCTGAATATGAGCCAACAATGTGATGTGGCTGCAAAAAAGGCAAATGCTATTTTGGGCTGCATTCATAGAAGCATCGCTTCCAAATCCCGGGAAGTACTAGTTCCCCTCTACTCAGCACTGGTTAGGCCTCATCTGGAGTACTGTGTCCAGTTCTGGGCACCACACTTTACGAAGGATGCAGACAAACTGGAGAGGGTTCAGAGGGGGGCAACAAAGATGATCAGGGGACTGGAAACAAAGCCCTATGAAGAGAGACTCAAAGAACTGGGCATGTTTAGCCTTGAGAAGAGAAGACTGAGGGGAGATATGATAGCACTCTTCAAGTATTTGAAAGGTTGTCACAGAGAAGGCCAGGATCTCTTCTTGATCATCCCAGAGTGCAGGACACGGAATAATGGGCTCAAGTTACAGGAAGCCAGATTCTGGCTGAACATCAGGAAAAACTTCCTGACTGTAAGAGCAATACGACAATGGAACCGATTACCTGGGGAGGTGGTGGGCTCTCCCACACTGGAGGCCTTCAAGATGAGGCTAGACAGCCATTTGTCAGGGATTCTCTGACTTGGATTCCTGCATTGAGCAGGGGGTTGGACTCGATGGCCTTGTAGGCCCCTTCCAACCCTACTATTCTATGATTCTATGAAAGAGGTGAGAGTGGAAGGGGAATGACATGAAGCAGACTAGGTATCAAGGCTGAGCCCAAGCAATTGGGTTCCTGGGTAAGGATTTAGGTCTGAACCAACCCCTTAGTGCAGACCTCCACTTCCCCAAAGCTGCACTTCAAAGGTGACTCTCAGTTGGAAGGTATCTCTCGTAACTGACAGGTAACTTTAACATGCTTATGTCACTCATCTGGACCAAAGGCTGTCAGGAGGAAACAGCTGAAATGAGGCAGAGCAAATTATGGATAAATGTCAGTTCTGTCCAATGGACAGCCAGGCCCTGAAAAGCATGGTGCTGGGGGTGGGGGCAAGACCAGAGGAGATGCAGAAGAGATAGGCCATGAGAAGGTTGCCTTAGCCGCTCCACAAGATATGTGAAATACAGGTGGTCCACTCAAAGCTTGTTCCCTGACCCACTATTGTGTCTCTGTGCCAGCACAGGGCCTGTTCTAGTTAGTGCCTACGTTCCCAGAAGCAGGCCTTGGTCGGCCACCTGACCGGCACAATAATGCAGCCATTCTGCATAGGAAGACAGGGTGCATTGTACAGCCACAGCCGCCTAAGAGCTGTTCATGCAGCTCTTCTGCCTGAAAAGAAGTATTGTTCAGGGTGACCCACCCTTCAACCTCTCCCCAACACCAGGGAGGCAGAGCTGTTTGCAGCAGCCAGAACAGCACCATTCAGAGTCCTCCCCATCCCACAGCTGCTGCTGCTGGGCCTGCCCTCTCTTAGTGCTGCAAAGCCTTGATCAAGCAGGCCCTGGCTAGGCCAGCTGACCTATGCAACTCAAAGCTTGGGACCTTCAGTGTGGAACATAAGCAGAAGGCAAGTGGATGGAAGAATCCTTTTGAGAGGCAGCTACTGGTTCTATGCCCAGGAGAGGGAGCAGATTATTTTTGGCAGGACTGAGGGGTTGAATTCATTTATGGTGGTGCTACCTGGAATATGTCCAGTGTAATTCAGGGACCACTCAGCACCCAAACTTGGCTCGGAGAAATAGCCCCAGATATTGACCTGGTTCACATGACACAGCACAGCTTCTTGGGGGTTATTTAGCTGATGACAAGCCATGGCACCTGCAAGTGGCACTTTGCATTTCCAACCCCTACTTGTCATGCCATGTGAACCCAGAAAGTGTGGTCTGTTCTGGGGTTATACCAGGGTTATACAAAGGTTGATTAACCCTTGTATAACCCAAGCTTGCCAGGTTCACACAACAGGACAATCCCTGAGCGGGGGTTGGATATGCAAAATGGCAGCCACGCTCCCCTGCATGCGCCACAGGCTCACTGTGGGTTAAATAATCCATGGTGGGCTGTCGTGTCATGCAAACTGGCTGACTGGGTAGGGCAGCATAACGTTTAAGCCACCAAGGAGCTATGCAGCAGGATAGCATATTCCAGGTAAACTGTCGTTCCTGAAAACAGAGCAAAGCGAGCAGAGCAGGTTGATTGAGCAGCACGAGGAGAAAACAACAGAATTGGTAGAAATTCTTTAGAGATGAATTAAAACCTAAATTTCAGCTGTCTCTCTAATGCAACTGGTTCTCTGCTGTTACACGTCTTCCTGGTTTAACCATCAACACTGCTGTTGTCCGGATTTCCCAGCAGTGTCCCAAAAAGTGAATTTATATGCAAATACTGAGATCATGTAGCTACCAAAGTCATGCACCCAAGACGTATGGGCAATTATGGCCTGCGGAACTTTCTATTGTTTTCTCAAGCATGAAGCAGCTGCGGGACTCTCTATTTACAGCCCAGTCAGAGCATACACTGCCCTATTTGGAACTTGCTAGACAGTTAAAGCCCAAGGGTTAAATGACACAAGTGCAGCAGTAAAGAGGAAGATACCTTAAAAATCCACATTCAGTTATTTTACTAGAATGGCTTTGGGCTGGCAGAAGGGTTAAAGAAAAGGATATGATTTTGGAAAAGCAGCAGTTTCCAGTTGCACCGTAAGGGCTTCCCAGTGCATCATGATACTGTGGAGCACCACAGGTGAGGTGCTAGTTGGCATCAAGATTCAGGATCAAACTGCAAGGATGTGAGCTTATCAGGACCATTAATGAACCAGATAAGAGGCTGAACCTGAACACGTTATCTTACAGAACCATAGAATAGTAGGGTTGGAAGGGGCCTATGAGACGATCGAGTCCAACCCCCTGCTCAGTGCAGGAATCCAAGTCAGAGCATCCCTGTCCAGCTTCATCTTGAACGCCTCCAGTGTGGGAGAGCCCACCACCTCCCTAGGGAATTGGTTCCATTGTCGTATTGCTCTAACAGTCTGGACGTTTTTCCTGATGTTCAGCCAGAATCTGGCTTCCTGTAACTTGAGCCCTTTATTCCGTGTCCTGCACTCTGGGATGATCGAGAAGAGATCCTGGCCTTCCTCTCTGTGACAACCTTTCAAGTACTTGAAGAACACTATCATATCTCCCCTCAGTCTTCTCAAGGCTAAACATGCCCAGTTTGGTCAGTTTCTCTTCACAGGGCTTTGTTTCCAGTCCCATTTATCTTTGTTGCCCTCCTCTGAACCCTCGCCAGCTTGTCTGCATCCTTCTTAAAGTGAGGTGCCCAGAACTGGACCCAGTACCAAGATAAGGCCTAACCAGTGCTGAGTAGAGGGGAACTAGTACTTCCTGGGATTTGGAAGCTATGCTTCTATTAATGCAGCCCAAAATAGCATTTGCCTTTTTTGCAGCCACATCACATTGTTGGCTCATATTCAGCTTGTGAATACAACAATTCCAAGATCCTTCTCGCTTGTCGTGTTGTTGCAAGTCCGGTTGATTCCAACATAATTTATATCCTCAAATAATGGGTAGAACTGGGCTATAAGTATTCACAAGTTCTCAAAATATTTATTTACCTAGGGCACAATCCTATGCATGTTTAGACAGAAAAAACATCCTGCAACTTCCAGCATCCTCCAGCCAGTCATGCTGGCTGGAGAAATGGTGGGAGTTGTAGGACTTTTCTCATCTAAAAACATGCATAGGATTGCATTTCTATACTGCCCAATAGCCGAAGCTCTCTGGTCGGTTCACAAAAAACCCTTAAACCCATAAAATACAATAGCATAATAAAACATATAAAAACATTTAAAAGTTTAAAACAAAATAAAACTAGAGTAAAAAATCAAAGTAACAGCTAGCAATGTAGCATCTAATCTAGGGTATATCAGCCTGGCATAATAAGGAAGGTGTCGTTTGGGAATGAAAGATACAAGTAGAATTGTGGTTTTCACAGAATTAACCTAATATAGTGGATATGGTTTGGAATAGAAGGGTATCAGCATAGGTCTGAATGGGGACCGCTTTGCAACAGGAGACCTGTGCTTCAGTATGAAAGGGCATCCATCGTGGCCCAGTATAAAGAAGCAGCAACAGCTCAGGGAAGGCACAGACGAACCCAGATCTGGAATAGTAACGGCACAATCCTATGGATGTTTAGATGGAAAAAAGTCCTACTATTCCCAGCATGCCCCAGCCATAGGCTAGGGGTTGTAAGCCTTTTTCTGTCTTAACATGCATAGGATTGCACCTTAAGGGTTTAAAACTGTGTAACATCAGTGCAGATTGGGTGTGCTGAAAGGCTGAAGCAGCAGAGAAATTGTTTTTTTCATGTAAGCAAATATTTTACCATTAAAATGAATTGTAATAATTTGTATATTGCTCTTCTCAGTGGAAGCTGGTGGCTCCTATTTCAGTGGGGCTGTGAATCCACTCTGGGTTTCAGTCAAAAATCAAAAGAAGCTATCCCCAAAATGGGTTCAGCACCTTGGATAGCTCTTGTAGAGTTCTTCTGACTGAAACCCAGGGCGGATTCACCGCCCCACTGAAATAGGACCCACCAGCCTCCACTGGGTCTTCTAGAAGGAGGAGAATATGAAAAGGAAAAGCAACCTGTTGAGACTTGAGGTAAGGGGAAATTGGCCGCTTCTTTGCTGAGCTGGGTCCCGAGACAGAGAGGAGGAAGCAACAAGCCAGACTGTTTGCCAGGCTCTTTACTCAAGTTCCTGGCAAATGCCAAGCAGAGATGATTGTCACAGCATTGCGCAAGGCTATACAAAGGGCAATCTTATTTTTAAGTTTAAAACAAAACATTGGAGCACTCTCACTGGCCATCCTTGTGCAAATGGGAGGATAAAACATGTATTTTTCTTTCCAAACACAATTCCTCACCTTCAGGTGCTGATATTCTCATACATTAAGGGCGCAATCCTATCCAGATAGGTGGTCACCTCCGAACTCAGAGATGACTGCCTAGCCAAAGCAGGGCAGGAGAAGCACGGAGGGCATTGTTCCCCACACGCTTCTCCCGCCCTGCATTTTTGGCTAGACAGCTGATTGCGGCTGTCCAGCCATGGGAGGATGGAGCCGGGGAGGAGGCTGCTGTACGACATAGGATGTGTCGTACAGGCATTTCCGTCCTCCCTGCCCCAGAACGACCCTTTTCGGTTGCTCCATGCTCCTCTTGCGAGCATGGAGGATAGGGTTGTTTCATGCTGCCTCCGAGGCAGCATGGAAGTGGGGGGAGTTCGGTTCCCGCATAACATGATATCCTATGGCCATCCAGTCGCTGTCTAGTGGCCATAGGATTGCTCCCTCCATGTATTTTCAGATGTGGGCATGATCTGTGAAAATGTACCCTTCACTTTTAAAAAGCACTTCCATGAGCTCTTAGGGAACTGAAAGTATACAGGCTATATGTCAAAAATATTAAAGTGACTAATGCCATCTAGAGATAGGGATAGGGATATTTGCGGCCTTCCCCAACCTGGTGCCCTTCAGCATTTGCCATGCTGGCTGGGGAGGATGAGGTTTATAGGCCAACAGATTTGGAGGGCACCAGGAGGCTGAAAGCTCCGGGCTGGGGGAGGCTGAAAGCTTAAAAAATCAGGCAGTTGGAATCTCTGCTAATACAAAGCAGTCCTGACTCAAAATCACAAAATTAAAAAATTGAAACAGGCATTAATATTATATTTCATTTCCCCCTTTATTAACAAATACTTTAATACTGCTGCTACACCAAAGAAATATCTGATGCATCAAAAGACTTGTCTGATTTCCCCGTATGTCCATTTACCATACGTTCATTGTCTGACATAATACAATGGACATCGAAGAAGAGAGCAGAGGAAATGGTTTTGGTGTGTCGTCTCCAGTAGCCAGTAGAGTTGTAATAACATTAGTGTGCATCCTTAAAAGGAGAGATTGCTACATGACTTTAGTCCTTTCAAGGCTTTGTGCATGGGGTAATGAGAATGCTACTGTATGTTGTCAAATTAGATGACCTGTTTTCTTTTGCTTACCTAATCGCTGGGGATGTTCCCATAATGGGAAGACTACCTGTAGGGTGGGTTCTGAGTTGTGTTTTGTCTTTGTACTCGTCTGTTCCCCCATACTCAACATGTATATATGCCAGTAAACAGAAGTTACATATTCCAAAAGGGTACCCAGTAGGTTTCATTTATTTCTTTTTTGTTTATAATCCCCTTCTTGGTTGAGTAAGAAGTGACACAGGTTTCCCCAACTCCAATCCCAAATCTTCACCCACTAATCACTCTTGTGAATAAACTGGAAAGCATTTATAAATTAATTTATGTTATCAAACTTCACTCCTAACCAACTGCCCCAATTGTGCATAGTCCAGTCACAGAATTATGGTCATGATCTAGTCAAAGCTAAGCCCTTTTCAGTCTAATTTCTTTCTTCATTATATAAATGTTGTTTGCCAATACAGTCATTCAAGACAGTTACAATATGGTTAAACCATGAACAGTTTTCAGATCCCATTCTCATATTTTGAAAGTAAGTGCATACCAGGACAGAATAAGACCCGCAAAGAAAGATATGCTGATTCCAAGGACACAGGCACCACAGAGGAGTGTTCCAGATTATTATTATTTTTTTAAAAGGGAAAGATTCACCCAAAATCATAATGTTTGGAGCATCAGTTAAAGGAATAAGACAAAAAGGGTATTGGATTACCAATGTGCCTAATGAAGAATTCTGTGTTATTCAAAAGTTCACATACTTTTGTTAGTTCAGCATGAGATATTGCTCTCCCATCATAGCCATGACAGCTGGGGATAATGGAAATTGTAGTCCAACACAAGTGGAGGGCACCGGGCTAGGGAAAGCTGCAGTAGGCCCTCAGCCTTCATATGTTGGACGTAGGATGGCACCCTCAATTGACCAAAACAATGCCTTAGATTAATCCAGTGGCAGATTAAAATAATACCTTTTAATACAAGTAATTATAACAACTGCAGATGGAAGCATCATCTTGAAAAAGGCACTCTTGATTTTCTTCCCATAGATGAGGGAAAGCCTTTTTTATTCTACATTAATGCACCATCTATTTCTGTTTCATTGACTATTCTAAAGCCTTTGACTGTGGCAAACAAACAAACTGTGGCAAGTTCTTGGTGGTATGGGGATACCAAGTCATCTTGTCTGCCTCCTGAGGAATCTGTATAACGACCAAGTAACAACGGTAAGAACAGACCACGGATCAACGGACTGGTTTAAGATTGGGAAAGGAGTACGGCAGGGTTGTATGCTCTCACCCTACCCATTCAACCTGTACGCAGAACATATCATACGACGTGCTGGGCTTGACGAAGCCCAGGCTGGAGTTAAAATCGCTGGAGGAAACATTAACAATCTCCGATATGCAGATGACACCACTTTGATGGCTGAAAGCGAGGAGGAGCTGAGGAACCTCATGACGAAGGGGAAAGAAGAAAGTGCAAAAAATACGTTTGAGTAAATTAACATGCTTGTTAAAAACTTTTGGCTGGATTGCGCGCTAAAACGTCTAACCACTTTCCCAACCCACGCCCACGAAACCGTGGCCAGCGTGAGCTAGGAAACGAACACGGATCCACTTCCCCGTCGCCATAAGGACGCCTCCTTGCCCGCGCGGCGCTGTTCCTTTTAACCCTTCGCTCGAGACAGGCAAGCCTCGACCGCTTGACGCGCCTCTGCCCGCTCGCGTCCCAGGATGCGTCGCGAAGGCCGGCTCCGCGCAGCCGCGCCCCTTTCCGACGATCCCGTGAGCCATTGCGGCGCCGCGCGCGGGAAGGGAAGATGGCGGCGGCTGTGGGGCTTGCAGAGCGGGGCTACATGGAGCTCAGCGGGCCTGAGCGGGGAGCGCGGCGCAGGGTTCGGGAGCTCGTGTTCAGCCTCCCAGGTGCTGGCCTCGGACGGGGCAGAGGGTGCGGTTGCCAGGCGTCTGTCGGTATTGTTTGTTGGCAGCCGCCGCCGCAGTATCATTTCCTGCCGCGCGTGGTGACTGACCCGCCTCCCTTCTTGTCCATCCTTTGCAGGTGGTGGCGCGCCTCCCACAGCCGTGCGATACGCTGACAGCGCGGGCGGATACTGGTACCAAGAGAATGCGCAGCTGAGCTCGATGACCAGAAACCGTTTCATTCACTGGTGAGTGACCCGAGGCAGGGGCCTTGCAGCCCACCTCCTCCTCGCAGGACAGCTTGTCAGTCAGTGCTACAGATACTGCCTGTTCAGTCCGTTGGGAAGGGATTTCTAGGAGTGCAGTGTTAGCTCTACTTAGAGTAGATCTGTTGAAATGAATGGGGCTTAAGTTAGACTGCCTTTGGATACAGCCTTAGGTTAGGAAGTGAAGAAGAACTGCAGTCCACTGTGGCCGTGCCTCCCTTTTGGTGCTCTTGTCTGATTCCTTCGGTCTGTATGTCAGTTTGAAGGGGACAGAGTTAATTTTGTTTTCAAAAGCTTTGGAAGTTGATGCTGCAGGATGTAGCATGGGTTCAAAGGGGATTAGGCAAATTCATAGAGAATAAGGCTTCGGCAGATAAGGCGGTATTTAAATGTCAGATATAAATAAATAATGCAGGGGTACCAGGCATAGTGAGTGTCTCTGCCTAACTGACCCCATGCCAGATTAGACCATGGGTTGTGGGGCAGGTCGTTCTATATCCAGCTACTATTTTTTCTTTTACTGGCTTAAGGCTACAAGGGTGGAGGAAGGAGCTAGGTTGAGTGATCTATTATGGCCACTCTGGATCCAGCTGTTGCAGGGCCTAGGGGGCCTGAGTGCAGCCAGTTTCTGCTGGCTCATTCCTCTTCCTGTTCCTAGTTCAGTAACAAAAAGGGGGCTTGTATGGGATGTAGGCAGTCCTCTAGGAGAGCATCTCCTCACTTATGGGCTTGGAGGTCTTGGGATGTACAAATCCTCCCCACCCCTTGCTTCTCTGTAGCCTGGTGTTCTGTAGAGCTGCACACTTTTATCATGCTTGCAGACCTCGGTGCCTAGATGTGATTCCAGGCAGCACATACGTCTGGCTCTTGAAGCTTGCCTCTGCATCATGTCCTCCATGTACACAAAGATTGGGTTGGATTGTAATCTGTAAACTTATAATTGCTATATGAATTGACTTGTTTCCTTTCGTAGGACTACTTCAGGTGGGACCTTAGAACTGGTAGAGGAGTCTCTTGATATAAACCTTTTGAACAACGCCATTCAGCTCAAATTTCAGAATTGTAGCCTCTTACCTGGAGGAGTACATATCTTTGAAACTCAGAATCATGTTGTTATCTTGATTTCAACCAATCAGACAGTGCACAGGTTGATATTACCGCATCCTGCTCGGATGTATAGGAGTGTAAGTCATTTGTTCCATTACTTTTTATATATTACTTGAAACTCTTCCAATATTGTGATTAAATATATAGGCAAAATTATACTTTTGGTTTAAGACTGTATTCCTCTTAACGTGCTCAGTTCAGGTAATTCTCCAAACAGTTATTTGGAGAGTCAGAAACAAGTCATGGGCACGGTTGTCCTTTCTCTCCCCTTGCATGTACCTTCTTCTCTTTTAAGTTCTAATCATAGTTTACTGTGATGTCTGAATTAGTAAACTGTGGTTAACGCTTTCCCCAAAATCCACTTCAAATCATGGCATCTGCTTTTGGCTTGAAGGGTAACCACTAACCATAGGTTGATGATTGGGATACCATGTTTTGGAGAATCTCTAAATTGAGCCTTTGTGGGAATGAGCCATGAAATATTTTGATATGTTCACGTTGAAAGATTTGCTGGAAATAATTTTGGTAAGAGGTAGAACATATAGATGACACAACCTAGCTGATGAAGAGAAAGCATGATGAGAAAGACCACATGTAGGAAAGCATGTGGTTGGCATGTAGAGCATCCCAGGTTGGATCCTGGGCATCTTCTGTTAGAGGGATCTTGGGAGCAGGTGATATGGATGACCTTTGCCTGATACCCTAAAGAGCCACTGTCAGAGTAGACGATATTGGGCTACATGGACCTGGTATAAAACAGCTTCCTGTATTCCCATGATAGCTCTTAAGAAACTGATTTTATCTAATCTAATGATAAGGGACTTTATAATCCCTTGTTAGTTTTTCAGATACTTCTCACTCATCCATTGTACAAGAGGAATTTGAGTAGAAAAAACATTTACTGTGCGATTTTAACTTATTCAAATTTTCTTGTTGCTAACTAAACTTTTATTTGCTTACAGGAGCTGATAACAGAAAGTCACATGCAGTCTATTTTCACAGATATTGGGAAAGTTCATTTTAGAGATCCATTGAACTACTGTGTGATCCCCACAATACCAGGACTGTCAGCTAATTCCACTGCATCAGCAGCTTGGCTTACCAGTGATGGAGGAGCACTCTTTGCTCTGCCATCTGCATCTGGTGGGATTTTTGTCTTTAATCTGCCACCTCATGATGCTCATGGTAAGAGTATAACCGGATTTAAATCACTTGCTTCTGTGTGCTTCATTCTTCAGTTAGAAATCTCAGAAGTTACATATTGAACCAGAAGGTATACCAAAATAATCTTAAATGTTTTCTAAGGTGTATAAGGAAAATCAAGCTCCTAGCATCTGCAAAACTGTGTGCTAAGAAGTGTGTGTACTAAACTATTCAGGAAAGGGAAGCTGAAGTACTAAGCTGTGAAATGAATTGAGGAACTACGTTGCAGACATAACTTCCTAAATGCCAACTCTGCCTCTTTCATTCTATTCTTTTTGTCTGCTGCTTGTGGACGGCTTTTTTCTTCCCTCTTTGTCTTTCCTTTTAAACCATGACTGGATTATTAGTTGTATGTATATTATAGTATAGAATGCCTTTCAGTCTCTCACTATAGAGCAGGGTGAGCAATACGTCACCCACATGTGGCCCCTCTTGCTTTTTTGTGTGTGGCCGGCATCTTTGCCTCTACCACCGTGCTGCTGAATTTGCTGCTGAAATTTGACATTGTGTTGTTGCCAAAATTTACCTTCAAGAAAAGACACATGGGGAGCACAAAACTTGTTTTAAAGCAAAATCACATTGCTGGGACATTTCCGGGAGTGCGATTTTGCTTTAAAACAATGTGTTTTACCCTATGTGCCTTGTTCTAAAGATAAACAGCTGCTTTTCTGCCATCACAACACCACCAAATTTTGGCAGCAAATTCAGTGTTGTGGCAAGAATGCAGTTGCAGCAGGAAGGGGTGCAGCCCCTGTTGGTTTCAGGGGGGTGGGAATGGCCTCCAGACCCTGGAAGTTGCCTACCACTGCTATAGAGTTTTACTACTTTGTCTGTGTTTGGGCCAGCAGCAGAATCTCCTTATGCGGTTTTGGGCATCCATTATTAATATCTGAAATAGGTAGTCACTTTAACTGGAATGTCTCCATATAGAACTCACAAAGGATTATTCATGTGGTTTAATTACATGTTGACCATATATGAAAGAATACTAATAAATTCTCCTCTTATTTTTAGGGATGGCTTCAACTTCAATTGTGGAGTTGAAACAGAGTTCAGTTATGCAGCGCTTGCTTACAGGTTGGATGCCCACAGCTATCAGGCTAGTATTTTGATTGTAAACAAAGGCTAGATTATAACAGTTAGAAACCTCAAGGTCTATACAGCAGCAAGTGGCGTAGTTGGAATTGGACTGAATGAGCATTTGGCCTACCATTAATCACACGATTCTACTTGGATTGTGTTGCATTTCAGTGACCATATTAAATATTTAAAGTAATTTATACCTAGCCTTTTAACCAAGTCTAGAATGTGATCAGGACGTGATTAAACATTGGAAGTGTAATGTGCTCTTTCCTGGGTGGGTCGGGCTCTCTTAGGGTGCACTCCTTTAGAGTTAGATGGGCACCTCTGACCTCCCCTAAAGCCGGAGGCAACCGTCTATCCAATGCAGGGCGGAAGCAGCATGGAGGAGAGGATTCCCTCCATGCTGCAGCTGCCCTGCACTTTGCCTTAGATGCATGTTTTCGCACACCTAAGTGCAGCTTCAGGGAGGGGGTGGGACAGGGCTGGAGACCACATAGGAAGCTGTCTAAAACAGCGGCCATGGCCTCTTCCCATCCCCGCCCCCATGAACCAGGTGGGGAGCATTATTTCCGGCTACAAGCTCGTAGCTCTGTCTAGGAGCTCGGAGCTGGAAAACCAAAAAATCCTAACTCCCCCAGATGCTGTCTAGGGGACATAGGATTGCTCTCTTAAACAAGGATATCAGATGAAACGTAGGGTTACTCCTGACAAAGCAGGAATATTGAACATGCCTTGTGTCTGAGGGATTAGTGGTCTGCAGAAGGGATTCAGCCCTTTCTGTTCCACTTAGACATGAAGTCTTGATCTTCTTTTGGATTCAGTACTTCAGCTAGCATTCCAATCTGTAGAGGTGTCCAAGAGTATTTTTCAGAGCCTCTCATAGCCCAGTGGTTAGGAAGTGTGAATTTTTAAAGCTTTTTTTTTTTTTTTTACAGTTCCAGTAAGAAGGCTGCATCCTTTTTTAGATTCAGACTTGGTGATTTGTTCAGAGACTCAGTATGGCTAGGGTGTTGTAAGTGGAAATTTCTTCACTCAGCCAGGAAACTTCCCGGTTGTCCATCTCTTAATCTAACTTAGCAGATAGAGGAATTGTGAGGACAAAATTAGGCTACACTGAGAAATTGTGGCATGAAAATGTGATACATTTGTGCTCTTGTACACTGGAGGCTAACATGCTGTAATGTGCATACAGTGGAGCTGCCCTTGATGATTGTTTGGAAACTTTAGCTATGGCAGAATATGGTAACCTGAGCACTTTTGGAACTGTTTTAAAGCCTTTTTATTTGAGCTGGTTTGGGCAGATGGTGGGGGGCTGGGGTTTTAACTTTGTTTACTCTTTCTCTTAATGAAATTGTTTATATATGAATGTGTGTTGCCTTTCTCAGGCCTTCAGGAAGAGAGGGGGGTAATCTAAATCCAGTAAGCTAGGCGCCACTCCGCTGTGCTGGGAGTTGTAGGAGTTTTTCTGTCTAAACACAGATAGGATTGTTTTCTTAGAAATGTCCCACTACATCCCTGAACTGTGAAGCATCTTAGACTACTCCTCAATATATGCTTAACTTCACTGACCATCTCTTGTGTATTATGTCTTTGGTAGAACAAAGCCTGACCAATATTAGAAATTTATTTCCCATGTGTAGTGGCTCAACATAAGTAATGGGTGAAACTACTTTAAGATCTGAAATGGAGGATATCATGGTCAATGGTGCTTATATGGATACTTTATCTAAAATTATTTTAGGCAATCTTTAAGGGTAAAGCCCACTCAAGGCAGATATCTGAAATTGGGCGGCATTCCAGTTATTCATAAGAGTACCCTTCTAATTTGTAATAAATCTTAATTATAGGTATCCTATAATAAAAGTTTATTGCATTTGTAGTAAAGCAGTTTATTGGATTGATATCTCCTTTTCAATTCTGCGCTTGCTTTTGTGTCTCACAAAAAAAATTAAATACTTAATTTTTCCAGAGGGGACCAAGCTCCTTCAGACCTTCCTGTTAGCTTATCTGTCCATTGTCGTGAGCATGATGCCCTCCTCTTTGCACTCTACCAGGATCATAAACTTAGAATGTGGTCTTACAAAGTGAGTGAAATTTGTATTTCTCATAAATGACTAACTGTTAGTATTGCCAATGTTGTTAATTTGTATGAGCAGTGATACTTCCGTCAGCTTTTAGCAACTTGTCACTTTGACTATGCAAGCTAGATTAATTATTGATAAGTTCTTATGTTAGATACCCATCACTGTACACTATGTAGTATGTGCTAGGCTATAGCATGTCCTTCTCTGGTACATTCATGTTAATTAAGGAATAAAACCTGTAGTGGTCCAAAAGGCTTGGCAAATCATGGCTTTCAGTTGGCTTCAGCTGAAGCTGTGGTTCAGTGTCCCTGGCTAGCATAACAAAACAATCAGCTGGACGTTATCTGTTACTGTTCTGCACCTATTCTAAGCAGTTAAGCAAATGAAATGGATGTGGTGGAAGATGAGCCAGTAGTACATCAAAGTGCCCTTGTCTTTCCCAAGCTGATGAGCTGAAGTTCATTTTATACCATGTTGAATTAAAAGTTTGCAAAACTCATGTGGAATTCCAAAGTCAAATTAGGGTTTTTTTTTGTAGTTCTGCGCAGATAATTTTTGCAGAAAATCTGCCTCCTATTTGAAATATGGCGTCAGGGGCTAGAAAAGGAGGGAGGACTTGATCTGCACAGAGACCTCTAGCTGGCAGTGCAAGCTGATGACAGGATTGATTCATGCTGGTTTGTAGAGGTTCTTGGCTTACCTTCGCCAATACTCATGCTGCTAGGGGCGGAGGCTGCCACTGACCCACTTGATACAAGTGCAGTTATGTTCTTGTACTAGGTACTAGAAACTGCTATGGAAGCATGGACCAGGGTCACCTCTCCTCCCTCCCCCTACTGCACTATAGACATTTTTGTTTGGTTCATTAACCATTTAGTGCCTTTAAGAAATAGTGTTGTCTGTTGTGAAGATGAGCAAACATCATGTTCAAACTCATGTGTTGGATCCAGCAAAAGCCTCCTATAGACAAAAGGGCTTGCTCCATCAGTGGGAGGCTTTTGATCCACTGGAGCTTTTCTGCTGGCTGATGGGAGGAGGTGATATTTGCTGTGTCTCCCCCTCTCCCTGCAATCCCTTATGTCCCCTGAAAATCTATTCTGGAGGGTTGGGAGACCCTCTGGAACAGAAGTACTAGGTGGTGGTGGGGCCTTGCAGAGGGAGGGGGAAATTGGCCCAAATCACCTCATTCCTTTTTGTCCACAAGAGCATTCTCAATGGAACCCTGCTTGGGGACACTCCCACATTCTAGATCCAAGCCCATAACTTCAGCACTGTGCTTTGCACAGTGATCATGTGGGCTTGAAATGTCAAGATTTAAAGGAGGTTAAAAGTACCCCAAGAGGTTGGTGGTGATGGCAGGGATAGTATCAGCAGAACTACGTTCTTGAAAACAGAAGCAGATGCACAAAGTCTGAAAACATGCTGCATTAACCAGATGCAAATAAGGAAATGTAACATCAAAACCCAGGATTTTGTGAGCTGGGGAAGAATGGAAGAACACAGTAAAACATCTGCCCGGTGCCTCACTGTGGTTTTGGTAGTTGTATTCAAACACTTGTCCCATTTGCTCCTTTATTTTACTCATCTAGCATCTTATCTTGACAGGATCAGATGTGTCTGATGGTGGCTGATATGTTGGAGTTTATGCCTGTAAATAAAGACTTGAGACTTGCTGCTGGAACTGGGCACAAATTACAGCTGGCGTATTCAGAGACATTGGGCCTTTATATTGGCGTATACTTGCATGCGCCCAAACAAGGACAGGTATTGGGATGCCTTGAATTTGTAGAACATTAATTTACTGTTATGTTGAAAGGCAGATAACTATTTGTATGACACATGGATTTCAAGAGTTTATGTAAATGAGATAATTACTTTAGGGCGCAGTCCTACTGCAGTGTTTGTAAGCCTCCAAACTCAGAGGCTTGTAGTCATCCTATGCAGGGTGGGAGGAGTAGTGGAGGCAGTGTTCACCTCCTTGTCCTCCTGCCCTGCACTTTCACTAGACAGGTTTTTTTGCCCATCTTGCTGGGGCAGCTCAGGCAGGGAAGGAAGGAGGCTGGAGAGGCCTCAGAGTAGCTTGTATCCTGGCCTCTCCAGGCTCCTCCCCTCCCCGCCCACTGAAACACCCCCTTTCCCCCCTCTCCAAGGTCATATTCCGGACCTTGGAGAGGCAGCTGCCGTGGTTCTTTCTGTACTGGCTGTGAGGGGGTTGGGAGGACGAATCTCCGATTTCCAGCTCTGAGGTTGGAGCGCCGTCTCCGACCTTGGACCTGGGAATCCAAACTATCCTATGGCCTTTCAAACGCTGTCTAGGGGCCATCAGATTGTTCCCTTAAAGACCTTTTTAATTTGTGTTGTGCAGTCCATGCAGTTTAATAAATGCTGTAGCTTTTGTTTTGTAATCCTGGATTAAAAAGAGAGCTTGGAAATGCTGACCATTTCAAATGCCTTTTGCTTTTAAAACTGGGGAGTTACAGTACATTGGTACTTAATAAGATACATATTGGTGACCTACTGGGATGATTTTCAAATTTATAGTTCTAAGAAATCACAATTTCTTGCATCCTTCTATGGCAGATAGTCCCTCTGCGCAGCTTTTTTAAAAAAATTGGAGGAGATTTTCTTTGGTTATCTAGGGGATTCTTGGTCCAAAATTGGTATGGTCTGTATATGCCAATATAGACCTATACACCAGTTACGGCCCCAGTCACAATTTTCTATATCATTTTACTTGGAGGCATTAAAATGAAGAAAACTGGAGAAAAAATGGAAAGTCAAAACACAGAAGGGCTCCTCAGAGGACAGCATTACACTTTCTGTGTCCTGAAACAGAGCTATTCTAAGATACAAGGGTAACATGTCTCCCATCTCTTGGGTATGGAGGGGCTTCAGCCCCATTGCACCTGCTACGTTTCCATAGGGAGCATATTGTGCCTTCTTCTATAGGTGGAAAGTCTGAAAAAAGGGAATAATGAGTAAAGATGTCCTCTCTTTTATAATTGCCAGAACATCCAGCTTAAATATTATTATCCTGATCTTCAAGATCCAGTGTCATTATGATATCCTGAATTATTTTTGCTTGTTAGAATAAGAGAACTGGAATGTAAGAATGGGATAAAATTCCTTGTAGTTTTATTTGCACTAATTACAAAATCATTTTTTGCAGTTCTGTGTCTTCCAGTTGGTCAGCACGGAGAGTCACCACTATAGTCTTGATCATATATCATCGCTGTTCACTTCTCAGGTGGGAATCAATAACAGGGTTAAAGTAGCTAAAGGGTTTTCGGATAAAAATGGGTATGTGTCTCAGGGATGATCCATTCCACACTGATAAGGATAATAAAGCTGTGCCTTCTGTCACACCACCTCTCCTATGTGAGCACAGGCAATATGATGGGATGTTTGCGGGAGATATTCAACAACATCTTCATTTTTAACATACTATTTTCTGATTTATTCTCTGGAGCTCATTTGGGTTTGACATGTATATTCAGTGTTATAATCCGTTCATTATGGGGGGGGTTTCACTTAGGAGACGCTTGTTGACTTTGCCTTAACTACTGCTGAGATCTGGGCACTCTGGCATGATGATGAAAACCAAACCACTGTGAAATACATCAATTTTGAGCAGTAAGTTCTGTCCTATCACCCCATCCCCATTAACTTTGGTGTTGAGGGAATGGAACAATGATAGCCTGTGTGGATGGGTAGGGGGAAATACATTTACAAACTGTAATGGGTCTGTTTGTAATTGCAGATATTATGTGATATAAAAAAAACTGGGGAAAAGTGGATGGAAGATGATGTTGATTTGTAATATATCATAGTGTTTTTTTTTCTATTTGGAAGTAATCTTTCATGAACTGTATAAGTTCCAAAACCCATATTAGTGTAGTACCTTTATTAGGCCAACAAAAAAAAAACACCGAAAAATGTGCAAACTTTCAAGATCCCCAGATCTCTTCATCAGGCAAGATGTTACAAAAAACGGGGTGGGGGACAATATGGGAGGGGAAAAAAACTGACTTGATGGTGGAGTCGCAGTGTCTGCACGTTCAGAGTCCCAAGATTAAGCGGGGGAGGAGTCTGCAAACATTCAAATTTTTGTATATGTAACTTCGACTAAAATGATCTGATCCTATTTCAGCAATGTTGCAGGTCAGTGGAGCCAGGTTTCTGTGCAGCCCCTGCCAGCTGAAGAATTGGATATTAGAGATGACCAGGACCCAAGGGTGAGAGGCCATGAAGTAGTTGAAATAACTATAGTCCTGTGTGTATTTATCTTGTATTTTGTGAAGATGTATTCTCAAGGCATAGGTAGTATGTATGGCGCTCTAACATATTTTGCATGGTTGACATTGTGCATATTGGAAATACTAACACAAAACTCAAGTTCAGGGACTGCTAGAACATAATGCTGTCCCGTGACTACTACACAACTGTAGTGCAAGGAAATAAAATTGCAACTGCTGTTATTTTTTTTTTAAATGACGCATTTAGCTCTGTTTAAATATTTCCCACTCATGCTGAATCTTACAGGAAACATTTACAGAGGCCATCTTCATGCCTGGCCAGTTCACAAATGCAGCTTTGCTTAAAGCTTTACAGGTGAGCAGTAATTTTATCATTTGTTGGGGTGCTTGTGCAAAATAATGAAAATCGCCACTAGCAAGCCAAATAAAATTTCCCCAGGCACAAAATGGCAAGATTAGGATTTTAGGCTGCAGGATGGAGTGCTCCTCTGTCTTTACCGGTTCACAGTTAGCAGTGGGCCTTCTGTTAGTGGTCATCTAAATAGAGCATTCACTTGGACAGCAGTTGGTATTACGATTCGAGGGCAAACAGCAGAGCTTTATGAGGTCCCTACCATCTTGGGTAATGGCTCACAGTATTTCCTACATAATAATTGCATATAGGAATACTTGCATATTTTAAAATTTGGATTCCATTGCACAGTGAAATAAAATAGATAATATCTTAGTACTGTAGTAATTCTCATGATTACTGGCCAAAATAATTCCCAACTTTTGGAGCGTGTCTGCAGTGGGGGAGAAGCAAAATCAAAGGTTAGCCTTTCAAAGGCAGACGCTACGGACCTTGTACTAGAAGGTTATGGCGAACTCGGAGGCTGATGCCTATCCCATGCAGGTCAGGTGGGGCACAGAGGGGATCCTCTCCTCCACACTCCATCCACCCTGCATTCTTGGCTAGATGCATGATTTCGTGCTTCTAGCCAGGGCTTCAGAGAGGGGGCAGGAATGGGCCTGGAGACCTCATAAGAAGCAGCATACAGGGGCTTCTGTGGTCTCCTCCCCTCTCAGCCCCCAGGAACTCCCCCTTTTTGCCCTGTCTGCACTCTGTTTTACGCGCATGGAGAGGCAGCCACCATGGTTCTCCCTGCACAGGTGGGGAGGCGGAGTGAAGCATGGTTTCTTGGCTCCAGGCTCTGAGTGCTGTCTACAAGCTCAGAGCCAGGAAACCAAAAAATCCTATGGCCCTCTAGACAGTGTCTAGTGGCCATAGGATTGCTCTCCCCATGATTTTCTCCTATGCAAATAAAGCGTTCTCTTCAACTAACATTTGATGAGGGATAGCAGGTAAGGAGGTACTTACTTAATCAAAGAGGTTTCAGGATGTAATGCTCTTTTTATCAGATGCTCTGTTCTCTGGAAAAGTCTATACTACTTGATACGTATATGTAGGCAATATACGAAGGTGGAGACATAATTGGTTTTAAATATTAACCCCATGAGCATTGCCTGGTATTAAAACTGTCTTGTAGAGGATCAGGATTTGTTTGAAGCAGGGGAACTGATATAGCGCTTGATATTCTGAGCATTTGGAAACAAAAGAGATACAAATAAATAAAGTCAGTTCAGATTTTCAGGACTGGGGAAGTACTAGAGCTGCAGCCAAGGGAGGGAAAGATCAATGTATTAAGACCTGAAATGTTTATAATTTGCAGCATTTTGAGGGAAAAGGGGATGGTAAGGAAAAACATCTTGATATTAGGAAGAATTTGAGGGAAGCTAGAAAGAAAGCAGAAGGGCCAGAAGAAGGTAATACTGAATATTGTCAGTCGTCACACACGGAAGCAAGTGGCTTTTTGTGTAGAAGGTTGAGAGTCCAGGAGGATGTAGAAGGCAATATGACTTGGAAGAGGAGCACTGATCATGCTGTAGGGTACTGTAGCAGTTTATCCAGTAGAAGCCACAAATGATCTTAAGTACTGGAGTGAAATCTCACTAGTGCTTATCAAGACAGCAATACAGAGTTGACATTGATTTCTACAGATGAGGACAATGATGCACTTAGAAAACACTGATGGCATTGGAAGGTTGGGGATTACTATTCAGTCAGAGAACTTGGGTAGGATGATCAGGAAAGCAATGGGGTTGGGATCTGCTAATCATGCTGCATTTCACTTGAGAAAGAATTATGTTAACTGGGCAGGGCCTATGAATGACCTGTCAGTTTTTTTGGTAAGGTTTCAGTGATCTAGCAATTGGCGACTCAAGCCAAAGGTCTGTGATACCATTGAGAAATGTAACTTGGTTCACTGCTTTGCTATTACTTTTCTATGTAGTGGTTTGCTCTCACTTTTCCTGTGAAGAATATATTATTGAAAGCCATTTTACTAAGAAATCTTATATTGGACACCAGTATGAAACTGTGACTAAGTTATGGTTCAGCAGTGTAAAATGTCTTGTAATTTTTCCTAGATATTTTCTCAAGGAGCTGAGAGACTCACAGACCTGTCCTGGGATGAGCTAAAAAAAGAAATTACTATAGCTCTGGAAAATGAGGTGAGATCTCCCTCTTCTCTTGTCATTCTTCTACAAGATTGGTTCAGTTATTTTCTAATATTTATTGAGACAAAATTGCATCAAACCATCCATCTTCATGGGTAGCATCGTTTTGAATTTGGAGATTGTGCAAATACCACTGGCATTTTGTTGTGCATAGCTGGTGATCTAGCTGTATATCCAATATAAAACTGAAAAGTAGTTTTACTAGTAATACATAAGGTGCCAAACTAAACTGGAATAAATCAAGCATCACAGTAAATGCCTGATAAATATACCGGTCCTTTTACTACATGCAGCTCATATTGATTGTGCTAATCTGAACTGCAGTGGAATACTGATCTCATGTTTTATTTCGCAATAATTTGTATGAATGCATATACTATAAACAACCCTTGTGGCTTGAGAGCCAGTGTGGTGTAGTGGCAAGAGTGTTGGACTGGGAGCTGGGAGATCCAGGTTCTAGTCCCCACTCGGCCATGGAAGCTCACTGGGTGACTTTGGGCCAGTCACACACTCTCAGCCCAACCTACCTCACAGGGTTGTTGTTGTGAGGATAAAATGGAGAGGAGGAGGATCATGTAAGCCGCCTTGAGTGCCTTGCAAGAGGAAAAAAAGGGATATAAATGCAATAATAAATAAATAAAGTGGCAAAAGAAATGGGAAGCCAGTACTGTGCTTTGGATGAAGAGACTGAGATTAAAATCTCAGCAGTGAAACTCACTAGGGTCAGCTACTATATGTAACCTACCTCACAGAATGTATTATTGGGGATAAAACAAGGTGGGTTGCGGAGAAGGGGTGGGACTTGATGGTCTTATGGGCCCCTTCCAACCCTACTATTCTATGATTCTAAGGAAGAGTGCACTGTTCTGAGCTCGGCGGAGGAATGTAATTATCTGTGGGCACAGAAAGGAGATGTGTTCTTAGTGGCTAGATTATCTCTTATGACATGCCGTGACTAGCAATATTGCCCTCAAGACTCACCCTTTCTCTTCCCAAGCTCTTTTTACTATAAATGATAGACTTCCAGGGACTCTGTGGTGTTGTACGTTGTAAAGATGCCCTTAGCTCAGTCTGCCATTGTTTTTGAACATTGTTCAACACTGTTTGACTGTAACCAGTATTGGGAATGTCTGTTGGACTGGTTCCAGTCTGTAGTGAGAATTATGTAGCTGGATGCTAATGGTCAAAGTCTTGGGTTTGTAATCTGTCCATGAGGTACTATGATGATTTTAGCAAACATGTGGTTGATTTAAGGTTTGGGCTAACTTGAGGTTAGTTTTGTTGGTTTGCAGAGGAGGCAGAACAATTATTTCATTGGTTCCTTGTAATAATAAATCATGCTTCTGTTCATGTGTACACTTTAAGATTAATCAACCAATGGCATTTAGCACCTGTGTTAAATGGTAGCTGTCATTCTTTGATAAACAACAAGTAGCCTTCTGTTGTTGTTTCTAGTTTCAGGGCAATGTGACTGAATATGAATTCTCACATGAAGAGTTTAGACAGCTGCAAATAGAATTCTGGTCAAAATTCTATGCTTACTGCCTTCAGTACCAAGAGGAACTCTCACGGCCACTTGCACTTCTCTTTAATCAGTGCACTAGTATGGTGTGCTTGCTAAAAAAGGTAAGAATCTGACTAATAGAAGGCCAAGCATAGATGTTTTATAGAGCAAGGTGGACCTGTTCAGCATTGGAGGGGAATGTCTATATATTATTGTGGGCTAATTTGCATAGCATTACACACTACTGAAATATGCAAGTTAATAAATGTGACCAATGCCAAGTTTCAAATAGACATGGTGTACTTAATTTACATTGGGCTTTTCTTTCCTGAGAAAATGATGTTTAGAACTTGAGGCAGTCCTTAGTTTTACTAAGAGCCTGAAAATCATGAGAATTGTTAGATAAATAATTTGAGCTTTTCTCACCTTGGATTCCAATATTCGCTATGATTTGCCACTATATTTTCAAATATATCTGTAATCTTGAGAATGTGACCTATCCTGGCTGTAGGCATTTCCTTTTCTTTCAGAATGCTGCTTTGAGTTTTCCACATTTAGTTTGTATGTTTTTGACAACCTCCATATTAGCTTGTAAAAAGCAATTTAAAGTAATAGCTCGCCATATTTTTATGGTGTTTGTAAACTAAATGAGTATATTTCCCTCCACAGGGATACCTGTCTTTTCTTGTACCCTGCTCCCTAATGGATCACTTTTACCTCTTGCCTGATGAACAACTGGTGAATGAAGTTGAGAGTGCTAGCTTAGATGGTAATGGAGAGAGGGAGCAAATCTACTGTCTTAAGATGTTGTAATTTTAATTTCAAGGTTGGCAGACCAGAAATCAGAGCACAGTTCTTAAAATGTTTAAAGGCTGGATTTCTTTTTCTGAAAAGCAGCCAGAATTCAGAGAGCCACTTAGCAGGCTTGTACTACTACAGTGGAACTTCTGACTTTTTTTGAACAGTTGATTCCCATGCTAAATTGCAAACTGCTTTTGTAATTCCATTTCAAAAGCAGTTTGCCATATAGTATGTGGACCTCTTCTTCAAGAGGAATAAGCATATTTGGTTTTATTTAGATTGGCTATCTTCCTGTCTTCTAGACTCATTGTAACACCAGTTTTCAAAAAGGGATCCAGGGAGATCTGGGAAATTGCAGGCTGGTTAGCTTAATGTCTGTTCCATGTAAATTGGTTGAAAGCATTATTAAAGATGAAATTATTAAGCATATAGAAGGACAAGTCCTGTTGAAAAAGAATCAACACAGCTTCCGCAAAGGTAAGTCCTGTCTCACTAACCATTTAGAGTTCTTTGAGAGTGTCAATAAACATGTAGACAGGGGTGAACTGGTAGACGTTGTTTACTTGGACTTCCAAAAGGCTTTTGACAAAGTCCGTCACCAAAAACTCCTGAGCAAACTTAGCAGTCATGGAATAAGAGGAGAGACACTCTTATGGATCAGTAATTAGTTAAAGAACAGAAAGCAGAGACTAGGAATAAATTGTAAATTATCCCACTGGAGGGATGTAAATAGTGGGGTCCCACAGGGATCTGTATGGGGACCAATGCTTTTCAACTTGTTCATAATTGATCTGGAATTAGGAGTGAGCAGTGAAGTGGCCAAGTTTGCCAATGACATCAAATTATTTAGGGTGCTGAAAACAAAAAGGGATTGTGAAGAGCTCCAAAAGGATCTCTCCAAACTGGGAGAATGGGCATCTAAATGAGAAATGTGGTTCAATATAAGCAAGTGTAAAGTGATATACACTGGGGCAAAAAAAAATCCTATCTTCAAGTATAACCTGATGGGGTCTGAGCTAGCAGTGATCGACCAAGAAAGAGATCTTGGGGTTGTGTTGGACAGCTTGAAAATGTCAACCCAGTATAAAAAAAGGCAAACTCCGTGTTAGGCATAATTAGGAAATTAGAATAAAACTGGCAATATCATGCTACCTTTATACAAATCTATGGTGTGACCACACTTGGAATACTGTGTACAGTTCTGGTCACCACACCTAAAAAAAGATATTGTAGAGCTGGAAAAAGTGCAGAAAAGGGCAACTAAAATGATCGAGGGGCTGGCGCATCTCCCCTGTGAGAGAAGGTTACAACAGCTGGGAAAACAGTTTGTTTAGCTTGGAAAAAACGAGGGTAAGGGAAGACATGATAGAGGTGTGCAAAATTATGTATGGTGTGGAGAATGTGGCTAGGAATATATTTTTCTCCCTCTCTCATAATACTAGAACCTGGGGTCATCCCATGAAACTGATTGGTGAGAGAGACAGGACTGAGAAAAGGAAGTAGTTCTTCACACAGCACATAATCAAACTATGGAATTCATTACCACAAGATGTAGTGATGGCCACCAATTTGGAGGGCTTTAAAAGGGGGTTAGACAAATTTAAGGAGGAGAAGGCTATCAATGGCTGCTAGTCCTGCTACTAATTTCCCCATTTACAATGTTATTCATATCATCCCCAGATATGTATCATCCCCAACTACTTCTGCTCTTTGCATTGATTTGAAAAGCTATAAGATGATCTTAGCTTGGCAGATATGGAGGGGTGGGAAGAAACAACCCAGTAACCCCATCCAACCCCTCCTCCCAGTGTAAATCTATCTATAGCAAGCTTTTATCCCTTGCTTGCCACCTTCCTGTCAATTTTACTTTTCTCTTGTACTGTGTAAGAAAAGGACAGGTGAAGGGGATGCACTCCTCAGTTTAGAGTGATAAGCACTCAAGGAGTGACTAGCTAACCTCTCTGAAAAATCTTTACCCCAACCCTGTAAATAAAAACATATATCCAAGAGTAGCAGGGATGCTGCCTCTGCATTTACCTGAGTAAGCCATAGAGATTTAAGTCCTGGTGCTTTCCCCTCCAATTGCGTGAACATTCTGAAGATAGTGAATAAAGATTGGCTATTTCCTCAAGGAGATCTCTGGATAGAAAATAAGCCACTGCTATGTTTGCCTTGTGGGCCAAGCTATTGTGCCAACTATGTTGGGAGAGTGCACAGCAGAATTGGAACCCAGTTATCTTCATCTGGTAAAACACACTTGGGTATAAGAGGATACTGCTAGAACTTCACCCACTTCACTATATTCTCCACTCCCCATGTTGCTCAGGTCATGTTTGTTTCTGGAGCTGCTGTCTCCTACCATCACCACTTTCTCATCCTGCTTCCAGGATCTGCTGATGTGGTGGTTATTGCTCAGCTCAACAAGCTGGGAGAACAAGCAAATGGGTGTGAGTACAATTCTTGTCCTTGGGTCTTGTCAGTGAATAATAGCTTAAGGCGCAATCCTATGCATGTTTAGACAGAAAATAGTCCTACAACTCCCAGCATCCCCCAGCCAGTATGGCTGGCTGGGGGATGCTGGGAAGTGTAGGACTTTTTTCTGTCTAAACACACAAAGGATTGTGCCCTTAGCATGTTTCCCCCAAAAGGTTATAATGGACAGT
The DNA here is from genome assembly GCF_057233095.1 of Heloderma suspectum. NCBI lineage: Eukaryota > Metazoa > Chordata > Lepidosauria > Squamata > Helodermatidae > Heloderma > Heloderma suspectum. The sequence continues at coordinate 140,995,406 of NC_139458.1, forward strand.
GCCTGAGCGCTGATTTAAAAGCAGTTGCCTCATGCCAGTTCGCAAATGGATAATTGCAACATTAGAGTGAGACTTCTAAAACCTACTGATTTCAAGATCATACACCGTATGAGATTAGGTAACCAGGGAGCTTCACTCACTGCTGTGTTTTCAATTTCCTGCAGACTTGAGCAGGCACTAATGAAAGGAACTTTGATATTTTTCAGTTTTCTTTCTGTACTTCCAGCACAGTTGGCTATTTTATTGTCACCATCTTCATTTTGAACAAGTTCTGAACACAACTCTTTTGTTGCAGAATCTGAGTTTTCTCATGATCTTGTGAGTCTTGTTCAGTGCCTTCGGTTAATTGGTGACTCGGTTTCTATGGAGATGGCACTCACAATGGAAATGGCTTGCTGCCATCGCCAGCCGTCAGAGAAAGCTGCAGAACAGATCCTTACAGACTTGATGGCTAATGACACGTAAGCATGGGCTTTGAGCATCGTAAGCTCAACATGTAAAGATTTATTTGCTCATTTCCTCCACTGAGTTGAACTTATTAAAGAAGTACATTTCAGGATGTGCTATTTCTTGCTACATAGTTCTAGAGGGTGCTAGTTATTGGGTTAACTGTTTTTCCTCAAAGAAGGCAGGGGCAGCAGTGTTGATGCTCTCCCTGTGAAGAAGTGCCCTTCCAATTTTTAGGCCCTACCTAATAAGAATTGACCTTGGCTTTTTGTTTAAAAAGGCCCTTACATTTTCCCAACTGAGGAAGGCTCACTGTTCTCTAAGACAGCTGAAGCACTGGATCTCCAGAAGAGGTCCAAGCCAGTTGGGGCCAGAGCCTGCACCACAGACCAGATCCCCAGGATCTCTGTGGCTAAAAAGCTGCTACATAAATGCCACGTTCTACAGTGCCTTTGATATGGAACCAGTTGTTCCCTGGCAATTGGCATGTGAATCTCCAGAGTCATTATAGCAGTAGCTACATTCAGAATAACTTATTTTGTACAATTTCATATCCTTCAAACAAGTATCATAGCCCATGAGATAGCAAGCAAAAGGTTGGTAAAAGGTTGACGGTTGCCACACCTCACAATTGATTTTGTGTGTTTGGGAAGGGAGGTAACCTGCCTTCTCTGTCCTATCCACCTTTCATGATTGATAGCTTCTCAGTGTATTTCATGAAGCCTAATCACAGGTCACTTGGGGTTTTTTTGCAGCGAGAATCTGATGGAAGATATTCACAGCAAACTACAAGAGATCAAAAATCCAATAAATGCTATTGGAATGCTGATCCAGGAAATGGACTATGAGACAGATGTGGAAATGGAAAGAGGATTCAGTATTGGTGAGAGGCCAACAGATCTACTCTTCCTCCCCATATTTGATTAAGTGAAAGCTCTATAAATTTTTGCCTTTTTCTTTCTTTCTTTCTACAGTTCAACCCCTAAATGTGCGCATCCATCTTTCACAGCTCTATGGTAGTAGTACAACAGTAAATATGGTTTGTCGGTGTGTATACAAGATGTCCATGACCCGCTTCTTGATTTGTCGGGACTTGTTGATTCTACAGCAGTACTTGCTGCGCCTTGGAGATGCTGTGAGTATACTTTAATGGAGTGACCGTGTAACCTCAAACACTAGCATCCTTCGGAATCCTAAAATATGGTATACACACCATTATGGGAACAGCATTCATTTTGTGGTAGAGGAAAAGCAAGTGGAATAACAATGGCAAGGTTACATACAGCTGTGCCGGATTAATATTTTCCCCTGGCTGCCAGGATATATGGTTTCTCAGGCTGCTAGTAGGTTGCTCTTTGGTGTTTCTGGCATTATGGCTGCCTGCCAAGGAGCTAGACCTTGGGTCCAAAACCTTCTTACTCTTTCCAAATGTTGCCCAAACTATGATGCCTTTTGTTATACTTATGGTGAGGATTTGTGATATACTTGGTTGCATCTTTTCTGAATTATGTCAAATTATTTGCCAATGACTGTCATTTAATGACTATCATTGTGATGTTTTAGGTAATTTTGGGAGGAGGCCAGCTTTTCCACACTCAACAGAGCCTGCTGCATCGTACATCTCATTTGATATTATCTTATTACCTGATCAGGTGGGCTAGTCAGCGCTTGGCATCAGATGTTCCAGTTGATGAATTGTAAGTTTTTAAAGTTTAGTTTATAGTTAATACGACAAAAGTAGGCTCAGTCAATCCCTCGTCTGTTAGTGAAAGATGGCCATTTTTTACAATAGTAAGCAGTTAATTTGTGCAAGCTCTGCTTAACTTCTGTCAGGCCTGTTTCTGAGTCTTGTTTCTGTTGCTGTTTCTCTCTGAGAGACTCTTCCTAGCGAAAATGTCATAACTTTTCATCAGAGTTCATCTTGGACTGGTAGCTTAGAACTGCATTTCCATGGAATGTTTTGATAATGAAGGTGCTTCCTCCCCTTTAAAGCTGCATAGATTACTCCTAGAAAATGGATACTCCTGTGGAGATTATTTAACAAGAAGAAACTTGAATTCGTTCCTGTTCCATAAGATGAGTTTTGTTGTTCAGAATATAATTTCCATCTGTGTGTACTTTAGTATATAAACTTCTCAACTTGATATCAAGGAATGAAGGGCCATTCACATTTGACACTGTAAAACCTCATGTTTTAGCATGTGATTTTCACATAGTGAGGTGTTTTCATATGAAAAGACCTTTTGGGAAAAGTGAATTCCATGTTTGAGAAAATAGTTGAAAGCTCTTTTAAAGAAGGTAGGAGCTTGTAGCTTTTTACGTGTTGGAGCTGTTTCATACAAACCCCTCACCATATGAAGACTTTTATGCTGTCCCCGAAAATTACAAAGTAACCTTACTGTGGCATTAGATTGCAAGATGTTGTACATTCTACCTCTTCTACATATCTTGGTTTGATATTTTTGTTTGAAGAAATGTTAGATTTATGTAGTGTTAGAATGTAAAAAAATACTTTTCTAGTTTGAGAAGTAATGTATCTTTCTTTAGGGAATCAAATCTACAGCATCTTTCTGTATTAAAACTGACAGATTCCACAGCTCTAACACCACTCAAACTAGGTAAGAAGTGCTATCAGCTTTTTGTCTCAGTTTAGATTTTAAATGTGTTAATTTTGTTCCTTTTAAAACTAATATTCAAAATTTTGCTAAATGGTTAATAGTGTTTATAGACATCAGATTTCCAGGACTTGGTTTAAGCTACTTTAAAGCAAGACAGTACTGAAAACATTGCCTGAAGAACCACAGTTGCTAAGGCTCAAGGGCCTTAAAACTTTACCCATGCTATGTGGGGGGTCACTTGGCTCCTGCACAACTGGAGTAATGGCCCAGTTATGTGGATGGAAGCAAATGGTGTGAGTCCTGACCACAGAGTTGTAACCCAGACAGGGGTCACATCTTAAGGGGTCCAGGGCATGATCAGAGGAGACATGATGTAGCCAGCTTGCTGAAGCTAAGCAGGTCTGAGTCTGGTCATTGCCTGGATGCAAGACCACTGGAAGTGGTCTTGAAAGAAAGCAGGACATACAGTGTACTAATTAGATAAAATTACGTGTGTCTAATAATTCACAAATTCCCACTGACTAGAATGTGAAACAGTGATATAAGGAGATTGAGTCTGATTCCGATTTTATTATATGTAGATGGAAATACGTTGAACAATGAGTTTGGAATTTGTTTTCTAGTCTCTTTGTTTCTGATCCTCTAGTATTTTTGCTGCCATATGTTAAAATGCCACCACTAGGGCTAGATTTTTAGCCTTGATGTGAGTGTGTGTGTGTTTTTTTTCCTTTGCCTGTTTGGATTTTTGAAAATAGAAAATGATCACATTGAAAAACCTGGTTGTTAGCTGTCAACATGTTGCTATGCCTAAAAATACAAATTCTATGCTTAGAAAAACTAAACCTAAAATTGGTATTTAAGATAACAGCTGTCCGTCCCCCCTGCCCCCGGTTCATTAGACATGAAAGATAGGATGGGGAAGCCTTTAAATTGAGGGGTAACATAAGGAACATGTTTATTGCATTATTAGTATGTTATTCATGTGACTTACAAGCACAGCCAAAAACCTTTACTGGCAATTTCTTATTGTATGGTGGTCTTCATAACATTTTTTAAATCTTGTCTAGTGTCCAGCCCTCAAACTATCGTGGAACTGTTCTTTCAGGAGGTAGCCCGAAAACACATAATATCTCAACTCTTCCAGTCTAATGCAGCCTTGGATGAAACAGGGTTGACTTGGCCTCAAATGTTTTCTGCAGTTTCCAGTTATCTCCTGCAGTTTTTGTATCCTTCACTTTTGACTTCTATCTGAACAATGGAAACAAGCTATGTTTTCTTCTAATCCTCTAGCACTGGGATGCAGAACCTCTCTCAACTGGAGGGCAGAATTCCATTTTGCTGAAGCTTTTGGGGGCTGCATTCCATTTGTAGGTGGGGCTGGAGGCAAAAAGGGGTGGAGCCAAGATACAAAAGATACCCATATACTATAGGTTACAGCTGTTACTGCCCGTAATGAAGCCTTAGGAGAGGCATTTCAACCTTTTAGAATTGGGGGGGGGGGGGACCTGTGCAAAAGCCAGGAAAGCATCAAATGACCTATGATGGGGGGAAAGGACGTGGGATCAGGGGAAAGGGGCATGGCCATCAAGGGGCTGGATTTGGCCCCCAAGCCTGAGGTTCTGAACCCCTGCTGTAACATAATGGGTTGCTCCTTCAAGTGTAACTTAGATTTAAGAAGAGAAGCATGTCTAAAATACATGCTAGGGATAATGCTTTGATCAACTCTAAGTCACCCAAACTATACATAAAATTACTTCTTCTTGGGGTAGGAATGAAAAGTAACTAAGAGCTAGCCAGAGATGTCAGCACTAGGATCAGCTGTCAGACAGTTTTCAGATAGGTGTGTAGTATGTACCTGACAGAGTAATTTGTAGTATTGCTCAAGTATTGACTAGCTGTTGTTCCTGTAGTCTTTCATCATGCCTATTTTTGATTTTCTGTTATTTCTTTCCCTTTTATCTTCCATCTATGTCCCCCTGTTGCCTCTTTTTATTCATCATTTTCTTTCATTAATTTGTGTGTGTGGCCTATGAGCATTTCATATACCACACAGAGTACACTGCAGGCCTGCTCTGTATTAAAGTGGAAGCCACTGTCCTTTCATCAGTTCAAGGACCTAATTTCCTTATACAGTCCTCAGGTGGCCAAGTAATCCCAGTTTCCTCTTTCCAGAATGTTTGATGGGGGCTTGTCAGTACACACAGCTGCAGGTGAGACTTTTATGTGAAAAATTATTTTAAGAGAGCAATCCTGTGATCCCTAGACAGTGTCTGGGAGGTCATAGGATACTTCACATTCCTGGATCCGCTCCCCACCCCCTCGCAACCAGCATTGAGAACAGGCATCTGGATAGGATTGTGCCCTTAATTATTCTCTAAAGGATATAGGAAGAACAGACTTATGTAGACTATTTTTTTAGATGCGAGGGAGCCTGGTTGAACTCTTACCTGGTGCAAATTGATTGATTGCTGGTAGGGATGCTCTGTGTATTCTGCACTAAAAAGAAAACAATTGAGGTAGCCCCCCAAAAAACAGGTTCTGTATAAATCAGGGACATTGAACAAAATTGCATATGTGTTTTGTTGCATCACTCCTCTGCAATTCAGGACACTGAAGGCCTGCATCATGGAGCAATAGATATTTTTCTCAGTAGGCAAAGACCTTTTTATTCAAGCAGGCCTTTGTGTGGGTCTGTTGGGTTGGGTGCTGTAAGTGGGTCTGTTGGGTTGGATGCTGTTTTTGTTCTGTTACTATTGTGTTTCCAATTGTGTTTTAATGCATTCATTTTATTTTTTGAGTCAAGTTTTATTTATGATTGTAAGCTGCCTTGAGTGCCTCTTTTCTTGGTAGAAAGGTGGGGTACAAATCAAATAAATATCCTTCCGGTTTCTGAAATTGTCAAACACTTAAAAGCTATTTTCATAGCCTTTAAAGACAACCTTGTCAAAAAAGGGAAGCTGAAAAATCTCAAAGATGTCAAATTCTGTGCTTGTGCAGTGGAGAGTCACAGAGTACATAAGAACATAAGAGTCCTGCTGGATTAGACCAAAGATATTCTGTTCCCACAAAGGCAACCCAGATGTCTTTGTGAAGCCCACAAGCAGGCTACAATACCCTCCTGCTTGTTTTCCCCAGCAACTAGTATTAGAAGCATACTGTCTCTAATAGTGGCTGTAATATATATCCATCATGATTAGCAGCCATGTCCTTGATTGTGAACCATGGGGCCATAGTTAACTTGCAGGAACCAAGATTACCAATGCCTTTCCATTCTGCAAGGGTCCTGGACACCAGTATACTTTCCCCAGAAATTACAAAATAATATGACCTTTGATAGCCTATAGGCCAGTGCAGACATAACAGAGGCCAGCAAATTGGGAGCCAGTTTCAAGAATGTGTGCTTCCTTCCCTCATCCCCCTTTTCTTCACTGGAGCAAATGCTCCCCCCCGCCCCACTTGTCCCCCAGTCTGCTTGGGTAGCTCAGCACCAGTGTTCACTATGACTAACCAGGATTTATCTGAATCCAGGATGTGAATCAGTGGTTTGAAGTGGCTTCAGAATCTGGTTTAAAGGCAACCTGGATTAGCCTTATTTCTGTGGATGAGGGGGAATTCATTCCAGGGAAGGCATGCATATTCCCAAGGTTGGCTTCTGACTTGCTAACTAATGGTTATCAGGGAAGCTAATGTTGTGTCTGCACCAACCTTCTGTTCTCTGACAAAAGTGTTATAAGCTATTTGTATGATGCAGCCATGGTGTACTCAGCCCTAGTTGCAAAGTGCATCAGTCGTAATGGGGAGATCATTATTAATATGTTCAGGAAGCATCTACTCCAATACTTGTTGGGAACCTATTAGATTAAGCATGTTAATTGGCCAAGGTATTCAGATTTTGAGGCACTGTTTTAGTTCATTTTGGGATGGAGTTTCCCTGTCCCCTGGTTTAATTCCTAGCTATTCAATTCAAGTGAGGAGAACAGGATCTATCAACTCTTGAATTCAGTGCCAGGCAATGAAATTGTCCTTTTGAGGTGTCGTGACATCAGCCGTGGTGGGATTTGGAGTAAGGTGTTCGTCCTGTGCACTGAATTGGTTCATTAAATATAGAGTAGTTCTTGGAACTTGAGTTGTCCTGTGAGCAGAAGAGCTTCTTCTGTTTATGGGACTCCAATCTGATGGAGGCTGCCCACTGGCAGAAGCAGGGAAGAGTTTTTTATTGATTTCCCCCCCAAGCACTACCTCGCACACTGTTCTGGCAGGCCCCCAAACCTTCTGGAGCAAATATTTGGGGGACATAGGTGGCTGCATGGGGAAGGGGGAATCTGTGGAAATTGCCTCCCACCTTTCTGCCAAATGGAGCATTCTCTGAGTGGAACTTGGCTCACTGAAACTTAGGATCCACACTGAAAGGCCTGGATCAGGATCCAACCTAGCAACTTGTCAGTCCATGTTTTTAATTGGATTTCACTGAAACATACCTATTTGAGGCCAGTGGAAATTAAGAAATAACCTTCCTCTGATTAGTGGGTGTTATTTGTGTATCAGGAATATATTCGTTTGTTGGAACCCTGGTGTCACATGAATGTGGGATCATGCTGTTTTATGATGGGACGCTGCTACCTTGTTATGGGAGAAGGACACAAGGTAAAACTTTTTTTCTTTACAGCCAGTAAATAGTTTATTTTGGGAAAGTGTTGACTGAATTGAGAAACAAAAGGAGAGGTTAGTTTAGGCCCAGGGTGGACAACTGTGGCCCTTCGGATGTTTTGGCCAGAACTCCCCTCAACCCTACACAGCATAGCCAATGGTGAGGGATGAGAGGAGTTGTGGCCCTCCAGATGTTTTGACCTACAACATCTGGAGGGCCACAAGTTGCCCACCCGTAGTTTATGCAGTGGTTGTCACAGCCAAGAGGTTGTCAATTACTTTTTAAGAGCTTGATGTCTGCAGGTTGACCTAGATTTGATTACTTTTTAAGAACAAATGAAGGGGGGAAAGGCACAGGTGATTATGCATTACCATTCTAGGCTTTAGGTGAAGGAATTTATCTACACAACCTGCTCCCCTCTTGGTAGGATAGTTTGATGTTATTCCCCAACCTTCAGAGGAAGCCTCTTCGGGAGAATGGCACCTGTGATAGGAATAGAGGGCTAAAAAGCCCTTGTGTGCTTGCAACTCTCTGGACTCTCTTTCCCAGCTAGAACGTTTATATTTTAGAAGTTATCTACATTCTGCTATAATAGAAAGTGACTTTCTGATACCTAGCATAGTGTTTGCAGAATAGTATGGGACTGATGCAGTTTTAGGGCTAACTTTGTAATAGTTGAGAAATGTTAGCCTAACTTCTGATTTTTTTCAGGCTCTGGACTGTTTCTGCCAAGCAGCTTCCGAAGTTGGAAAAGAAGAGTTTTTAGACAGACTAATTAGATCTGAGGATGTCGAAATGGCTTCAACCCCACGGCTACAGTACTACGATAAGGTATTTTTGTTACCGTGAAAAAGTAATAGTCCTTGTCTTTGTGCATATAACCCTTATTTTTATGGAAGACAAAACAACATGTTGTGTTAGCTGTTCTCAAATGAACATTTGTAAAGCATTAGTGACTGAATGTCTTGTCTCTAGGTTCTGCGTCTGTTGGACACCATGGGTCTACCCGAGTTGATCATTCAGCTGGCTACTTTAGCAATCACAGAAGCAGTTGATGATTGGAGAAGTCAAGTAAGAGATTAAATTTTCCGTTGCTGAAATGCCCAACCTTCTCATATAGCATTTGTTTATGCCCTCAGACTATTTTTTCTAACTGGTTAGAAGTAGCTGTAACTGTCATATTTGTATCATAGGCTACTTTGAGGACTTGCATTTTCAAACACCATTTGGATTTAGGACATAACAGTCAAGCATATGAAGCTTTAACCCATAACCCAGATCCTGGCAGGTAATATTGCATATCTTTTAGTCAAAGTTACATGTTATTTATAGCATACTAATATTTTTTGTGGTGTTCTTTAAAATGGCTGCACATCTAAGCCAGGATCTAAAGAATGGTGTGCGTGCATGCAGGACAGACAAACGTTGTTGTTCAGTCGTGTCCGACTCTTTGTGACCCCATGGACCATAGCACGCCAGGCCTTCCTGTCCTCCGTTCTCTCCCGGAGTGTGGTCAAGTTCATATTCATTGCCTCGGTGATGCTATCTAGCCATCTCATCCTCTGCTGTCCCCTTCTCCTTTTGCCTTCAATCTTTCCCAGCATCAGGGTCTTTTCCAGGGAGTTTTCTCTTCGCATTAGGTGGCCAAAATATTTGAGCTTCAGCTTCAGTATCTGTCCTTCCTATGAGCACTCAGGGTTGATTTCCTTTAGGATGGACTGATTTGACCTCCTTTTCCCCTTCGCCAGTTCCAGTGCTAAAGCAGCTTGTCTGTTGTGGGGAAAGTGAATGTTTGATTCTTAATGGTGGAACGGCTTAGTGGCGTTTTCTTCTTGTTTGTATCCCAAGTTAGCAGATAATTTTGCTTTTCAGGGTTGAACTATAACTCCTAATGACTCATAGGCCATTCTGACACTATGGGTCCATTCTCACACAGTGGTGGCAAATTGTGGATTAATTAACCCAAGATTTTCCAGGTCGCATGCCGCGTGTGAGCCGCTTACAGTTTGAATATGCAGCTTCTGATTGGCCAGGTTATAGATTGCTTTGTGACATGTGAGCCCAAACACTTTGGGTTATTTGTGAGTTAAAACAAACCCAAAGTTAACCTAACAACTAATCGTAGCTTAACTTTGGGTTGTTTAATCCACGAACAACCCAAAGTGTCCAGGTTCGCACATCACGAAGTAACCTACAATCGGGCCAATCGGAGGTTGCATATTCAAATCAGAAATAGCTCGTGTGTGGTAATGCAACCTGGCAAATGGTGGGTTATTAATTAACCCACAATTTGCTGCTGTTATGGGTGAACCGGGTCTATTTCTGGCCCTTTTCTAAAGGAAACTGAGAAATGTTTGTTTAAAGGACTGTTAGGATGGATGAGATTGCTTTATCCCTCTATGTGAGGATTCTGTAATCTTATGGTGTAACTGAAGTGTAGAATTCCCATTTGTGAAAAGGCCAATATGTGTTTGGTTACCCAGCTGTATGTAAATAAAATCTTCATGCATATCTGAAGACTGTATGGTGGCCAGAGAACTGTATCTCTCGACTATTGCATTAGGCTGCGAGTTCACAGTGCATATCATAGGTCAACAGATTTTGGCTGTGCTTGGTAGTCAGATATTAATCGTTACTTACTCTACAGCTTCAGACAACTTGGGGAAAAGGCAGTCTCTTCTCATCTTGCAGTAGGCATTGGGGAAGGTTGGAAGCAGCATACAAAACTCACAGTACTTCTGACTTTCATCAAAGCTTTCACAAAGCCTGCACTATGTGAGTGAGACTGAAGGATGTTGGGGAAAGTGGATGAATGCCTCACACCTGTTATGAAGTGGTCTCCCAAGTTTTCTGCAATGTGTAGAGAACTCAGTGGGAGGAGGGAAAGGATGTTCTCTTGGTACTGGACATCTGGGGAAGGGGCAAGTGGCAGTAAATGTACGGTTGCTATAGGCACTGTGACACATGTGTTTCTGGACCCTTGATGTTCACTTTAACTGCAACATCAAATTATGCCTTGCACATTTGAAAGGCATCATAGATCAAGCACTACAGACAGAACTTGCATATTTCAAACAATCTTTTTTTAAACTGAACCAGTTTGCACATTCAGCTGTGAATCAAAGTGATGTAGTTGTGAACTGGTGAACATGCATATCTGAATCTGTTCTGGCTTCTACAAGGCTTTCACCATAGGGTGATGATGAAAATCACTCCATCTTGGGAGAAAGTAAGTTGGCAATTTGTATTGCTATAAAGGTGCTTTGCTTTAGAGTGGTGCAAATTGATTCCAGCCACACAAATTGCTCTTAGATTCTACTGCTAACCAATGGCTTATTTACTGTAGACCAAATTATATGGGCAACTAACACCATAACATACTGAAATCCTATTGCTGTTGAATTATTCAAGTATAAGATGAATTTATTTTGTAAACCACTCATTTTCTGTCAGTGCTTGAAATTTTTACTCCTTCTTTTCCTTCCTAGGCAGCTGGATTGTTTACGACAGTTGGTGATAGTTCTCTGTGAACGCTCCCAGCTGCAGGACCTTGTAGAGTTTCCATTTGTGAATCTTCATAATGAGGTAAATAGTTGGCTCTCGTTATGAGCAGGGAAGGGGTGTGAGGAAATCTTTAGTGATGTTTAACTGCTGTCTGTGTTATAGGTTGTGGGAATAATTGAATATCGTGCTCGGGCAGTAGATCTGATGACACACAATTACTATGAACTGCTATATGCTTTCCACGTTTATCGCCATAACTACCGGAAAGGTATGACAGATCATATGAAGAGGAAATTGCCTCAGCTGTTCAAATGTCCATCCATGTGGCATTTACCAGATGAAAATTTGCTGAACCCAGAGGTGGGGGAAAAACAGCTTGAGGGTAGATTTGCAGGGGAGAATTGGCAGGCATAAGGGGTTAGCAGCTCTCCCACCCACCAATTCCCCACTCTTACATTCCCTTTATCTTGAAATATGCAGGATTGATACTATGTAGTTACAGAATCTATCCTTAATGGAATGAAAGTGCAAAACTGAAAGGCACACCTCACATGCTTCTGACAGTTTGACACCATGCATGCATGGTGGAATCTTGGACTATGAAGCTTTTGTAGTGTTTGTTCTTGGAGCAAACTTTTTTCCACAGCTCAGTGGTGGCCCTGTTTGTGTCTCCATTTCTCCCCTTCCCCTTTCCCTGCCCGTAATAGCATAGAACTCTTCACTTAATGGGTTGGTTCACCTGTAATACTAGACTATGGCTTGGCATTCTGTGAGAAGGCCCTTTCAGTGGTAGCACCCTATCTGTGGAATGCCCTCCCCAGTGAGACTCACCTAGCATCTGCATTATGGTCTTTTTGGCACCAGGTGAAGGCCTATTTATTCTCTCATGCATTTTAAGGTGTGCTTTTAGATCTTCACACTGTTTTATGCCTGCTATTGCTTTTACTTTGGGGCTTATTGTGTGCTGCTGTTGGTTTTATCTTTCATCTGATTTGTCTGGTTGTTGTCTTTATTGCTACTTTATATTTTAAGTTTAATTTGTACACTTAGGATCACAAGCCACAGTTCGGAGCTGGTTTGCAGTTCTGGTTTGGAGAGCAAGTGCAAGCCTTTGTGTGCAAGCTTAGATGCAACAGCAAACCAGTTTGCTATAAACTAGGAAGTAACTGAAGAGCCTGAGGAGACAAGGGAGTGCTCAGACTTAAGGCTCAGTCGTCTAATGCCAAACCGTTGTTTGGCATTACATGGGAGCCCGTGCTTTATGAAGAATAATTTCTGATACATTGAATGATTCCTGTCAACTGTCCTTGGAAGATTAGAATATCAACCTTTCCTGATGTTCACTCTTCCTTGTCATTCTGATAATCAGTTCCATGTCTGCATTTATTTGGATTGTACCTCTTAAGTGTCTACTTCTTCTTTTAGGTTATTGTTATCAATTCTGGATAAAAATCAGTATTAGTTCATTTTGTCTTTGTTTTCCTTTTTGTGTTTATCAGTTATTTCTGTCTTCCAATAACTTGGGCATATTTCAATTTGTGTAGCTTATTTTAGTGCAGGGTTTGGCAACCTACAGCCCTCAGCTTGATTTCAAAAGCCCTCTGCAGATGAGATGCACTCAGCCTGCTTCAAGCATCAGTGCTCGTTTCCTAACCATGCAAATGAAGCATAGGCATCTGCCCACACATCTCCATATGTGGGTTGTATGTGCTGACGACTTATCTTAATACCAGACTTAAATCAGTCTTAAACTGGTTTGCTAGTAGTTCCCTCTTTCCAGGAAAACCTGGGAACTCTCATTCTAGTGTGGAGATACTTGGGATCATTTACAGAATTCTCAGCATCTCCATTAAGCTACAATTCCCAGGTTTCTTTGAGGGACGTCAGGACAGTTAAACTTCTGTAAAACTGCTATATACCCTTAGACACCCATTTAATTTTCTCTGTTCTGTCAAACCTCGTGGATAATATATCCTGTCCTGGTGTCAAGTTTTGAAGCTTTACAAGTTTTAATTTTTCTACTGCTTTAAGGTTTTTTTGGTCTACTAGTCTTAGATTATAGTATGCAATTGTTTCTATTCCTCTTCCTATCACAACTTATTATTTTCTGAAGCTGGCAAATTTCAGTAGCAGGGGGAGATGCTGTTCTGATGGATTGTCTGTTGCCTTCCTCAGCTGGAACAGTGATGTTTGAATATGGAATGCGCCTTGGCAGAGAAGTTCGCACCCTCCCTGGCCTGCAGAAGCAAGCAAACTGTTACCTCGCAGCTATTAATTGTTTGCGGCTGATTCGCCCTGAATATGCATGGATAGTACAGCCAGCTTCTGGTGCAGTGGTATGGAATTTCCCTATTTCAGGATTCAATCTCACTTACAGTTTGTCTTTCATAAAGGCCCCAGTCGCTGAGTACCAGTACATTTAAGGTACCAGCAACCTCTTTTACTGTGGCTACTGCTGAGTCTCTTTGCATTGTCATTTCAAAAGTGAATAGCTAAAAGTAGTAGTATAGTAGCCTGTCTAGAAATCAGGTTAGGTAATTTATTGGAAATACACAGAGTAATCTTCCGTTAGGCTACCTGATAATTTGATTATAAAATCAAAACTCATTAAAAATTCTGTTCAACTGCTGAGGGGATTCAGAAAAGAAAAATAACTAGTCACTATACTTGAATGTAGACACATTTTCTTTAAGGATGGGATTCATTGTGACCCTGGGTTGAAGACTTCTGACCCAAAAATACAAATCTGCAAAATAAGTTTAATAAAGGAAGCAAACTCACGTATCTGTTCTGTATATTTTATTCAGCTTCCATTATCCAGGTTTTCAGTACAATGCAGTGCTTTTGGCAAAAATGTGCAGAGAACAGAAGGAGAAGGAATTTTGGATAGGTGGGCTGTTGATGATGGGGAATAGCAGTGTGGTGGGGAAAATGGCAAGGAACTGTTGGTGTAGCTGAAGCTTTCCCCATGACTTTTGAGACTCTCACCAGACACTGACCACATGTCTAAACTTTTCTATATAGCCATAATTACTAGAAATGTAATGGGGGTGGGGTAAAGCTTGACAAACTGAGGATGCCACTTAACATGCTTTTGCAGTAAAATCTTTGGAGAGAGTACACTAGTAATGAAGATGTAGGGATTAAAGACTTCTAAATTCAATGAAGTTTAGAGCGCTTATTGTGTCTCATACTAGTATGAACGTCCGGGAGCATCCCCCAAGCGAAGTCATGATGGAGAGTGTGCTGCTGCCCCAAGTGAGTGGTTTGTGGTTCTGCATTCTCTAGAGTGTTGACTATAACTTCCAAATTCTGTTGTTAAATTTCAGTCAGCTTAAGTTATATCTGATCTGCAGGCTTTCCAGATCATATGTTTGTGTGGTTTTTATTTCATGTTTGCAGTACATTTGCCTTGTCTTGCTCCCTCTTGTGCTCCCATATCTTATTCACATATTTATTTTTCCTCTGTGTTCATGTGTACTTGTGCTAGCTAACTGGGGTTTCCCATTGATGTGAGCATGGTGCACCAGTCTGTCACCTACCTTGATCAGTATTCATTTTGTTCACAGGAGTTGTGAAATGGGAGAAATTTCTTTGAGTGGGTACAGGAGGAGAGTGGGCAAGAGCTGTAGAAATTCAATAATTGTTCCAGGGAGCCAAAGGGACACAGTATTGTCAGGTTAAGCAGCCTTATGCTTTGTTAAGAGTAGCTTAGAAGAGAAAATTCTGCCAGATGCAGCTTCTCCTTTTGCTTTAGTGCTCTGAGGAGAAAGGTGATGGGAATGCCTTAGCTTGTCATATTAAAGGCTTTTTTCTAAATTGTTTAGAGATGAAGAATGAGACCGAGTTATAATACCAAAAAAAGTTCAAAGGACTTGGTTCTAATGCAAAATCCTTACTTCAATTTGACTTTAAATTAGAACTTCCAGCTGAGCACTGGTGCTCACTTTTGGGGGTTGACTAAGAAAGTCCCTAATATCAGGAAACCTGTGTGAAATTTTGGGGCTGGCTAAAACAAAGCAGTATACTAGCTATTGCCTCATCACGTAAGTGCTGAAATTTCTCTATATATTGCTTATGCTCTAAATTCTCAAAAGCAGACTTTTGAACTTGCCCCAGTATAAATAAATTATATTTTGGTACAGCGGGAAGTCAGATTGAAATCTTGGAGCTACAGGATTTGGAAAGAGAATGTATGTTGGCTCGCATACGGCTGACTTTGGCACAGCATGATCCATCAACAACTGCTATTACAGGTAAGGTTGGAATTTATATTCACTCTACTTTAATGCTTTTGTACAGGAGTGAGCAACTTATTGTCTGCATATGGGGTATCGGTAACCCACAGGAAATGAGCTCCTGTGTCCAGCTGTTGCTGTTCTGTGAGACAGCAGGGGCGGGGCCAAACTGCCAAAAATACCAGCATAAAGTTCTTATTGCCAGTAACTAAGCAGTGGCATTTCAATATTTTAGAGTAGAGCGAAAACTGTTGAAAATTTGGGAAATCATCAAATGACTTGTAGTTGGGGGAAAGGGGGTGGGGACAGGGGACGGGGCATGGCAATCTGAGGAACTGTGGAGAGTTGGATTGAGTCCCCAGGCAGGCTGGATTTGGCCCCTAAGCCTGTGTCCTGCACCCTGGTCTAAATTATTACTGTTATTGAAATTGAGGTAGGTTTTATGTTGATCAATAAAAGTCTATAATTGCATTTTACAGCAAATCGGAGTGCATGTGTTTTGAAATGGTGTTATCCTGTTTTGTTATTTATCCAGGAAATTCATCTCCCAAGGAGCTGGTTACCCTATTGGTGCAGGCTGGCCTCTTCGACACTGCCATTTCCCTCTGCCAGACCTACAACTTTTCCTTAAGACCTGTGTTTGAGGGGCTTACTTTCAAGTATGTAACAACTTATTGTTATTCTCAACACTCATGTATGTAATGCCAAGAAATATTTATTGATATTTTGTCAAAATATTTTCTTTAAATTAGATTTGAAAGTACATAGTTTTTCAATTGAAACAATATGGTCTGATAATAAAACAATTTCTAAGCCTATGAGTGGAGTCCTGACCTGAGGGTTGGTAAGGTAGGAGTATGAGATACTGAGGAATCTCCTTGAGTACCATTTTTCTTGGTAGAAGGGCCAAGTACAAATAAAATAACTTTCACACAGGCTCATTCATCACAGACCACCTCTGCCTCTGTGGACTGAACCGTGGAAAAGCATGGTTTTGGCTCTTTCCAGTGCCATGGCACAAAAACATGGATCCTCATGATTTTTACATCGGTCATCTGTGTATCCAGAGATGTGGTCTGTGACTTGATATTTGTTTTAGTTGCGTCCCATATAAAAATCATGAGGATCCGTCCCTTGGATCAGTGTGTCTGTGCCATGGTGGTGCTGGCAAGCACTGAATCTGTGACTTTCACTGTGCAGTCTATAGTCACCAATGTCAGCTTTAATTTAATGGGGGGTTGGGGGGGCCTCTATAAAAATGCACATTCAAGAGGATCCATTTTTATTTCTACTGGATCTGTCATTTACCCAGACCCCAAGGAGAAGAAAAGTAAGTGTGTGTGTGTGTGTGTGTGTGTATGCATGCGCTGTCTGCGAGGAGCGGGGGAGCAACTGGGTGAGTGCGGCGGGGAGCAAGAGAGGGAGAAGTGGGCGGAACAGTGTGTGGACTAATGACACTTCCTCAAAACTACAATTGTGCTCATGGGCCCCAAAATGTTGCAGATCCCTGCTATAGTTGAAACAAAGAGCAATTGTAGGATGGAGTGTTAGAGGGGAAAAATCTTGTAGGACAATATGTTTCTCAGTACCAGTTGTTGGAGAACATGAGCAGAAGGGTGTTGTTGTCCTCATGTCCTGCTTATGGACTTATCATACGCATCTGGTTGGCCACTGTGGGAGTGGACTAGATAATCATTTGATCTGATGCAGGATGGCTCTTATATTCTTATGGCCTGTGTTGCAATCCTTACTCAGGTGCCCTCGGTCATGATACTGTTTCTCAGCCCAACCAAGCTCATAAAGGTGTTGTAAGGATAAAATGGGATAACCTTATGTATCCTTTGGCAGAAAGAAAGAATTCAGTGATTTTTTTAGAATAGGTTTAGAGCTACTACTCTCATATATATGCCTGGCTGTATGTGTTCCAGATGTATTAAACTCCAGTTTGGAGGGGAAGCAGCTTTGACAGAAGCATGGGACTGGCTAGCTGCAAATCAGTTCTCATCAGTCATCACAACCAAAGAGACCAGGTAATGTGGTGTGTTTTGCAAGAAAATAAGGAAGTATCTGATAAATCTGCACAGAAGTAACGATTTCTTGCTAATAAAATACAAAAACTTCGACTTAAGGATTATGCATTTGCAGTAATAATGGCCAGATTCGCATGATCAGGGAAGGAAAATAAGACATTGTAGCTTATTTCCCTGCCCCACGTGTTCCTGTCGCACACTGTGTCACTACCATAATTACCCTCACTGGGTGCAGTTTATTTCATCTGAACCTGGTGAGGGTGTGCAGCAGGGGTAGGTTACAAACCACCCCACAACCCTAGAATAAACCATGGAGTAAACCCACCTGCCATGCACCCTCACTGGGTTTGGCCAACACAACAAACTGTGCCCAGCAAGGGTAATAATGGTAATGACACGGCATGCGACCAGCATGTATGGGGCGGGGAAATTAGCTACAATGGCTTATTTTCATTCCCCGAGCATGCAAACCCAGTCAATATGTGGTTGCCTTGTTTCAGCCAGTTCTGCGAGTCATCCATAAATTGGGGAGGGGAGACTTTCACTGGTAGCCTGAAACATCCATATTTCTGTCGCCATGTATAACTGTAAATAGTAAAGGTATTCCAATTCTATTGCAGTGCAACAGATGAAGCATGGCGTCTCTTATCCTCCTACCTGGACAGATACAAGTTCCAGAATAGCCCATACCATCGTTGTGTAATTAACAAGTTGCTGTCTCATGGGGTGCCCTTGCCTAACTGGCTTATCAACAGTTATAAAGTAAATATATAAATTTGTGCAAAATGAAGTCAGGATTGAGAGAGGATGGTTGTACAAAACTGACCATTACTTCCCAGATGTCTGCTTAAATTGTGTGTTAAACAGGGTTCAGATTTTCTTTATAGCCTGACTCAAAGTTGTTAGTAATTGTCAAGGGTTAGTAATCAAACTAAAGACTACGCTGGTGTAAGTAAATGCAATGCTCTTAATGTAGTAGACGGACTGTGTTGTTTTCTTGTTTGCTTTAAGTAACGTGATACTTTACTATCACAACATTTTCTAAGAGCTGCATATCTGAGAAAAGCACATTATTCAAGGGGTTATCTCAGGTATCTACTGGAATTCTTAGGGTGAATGAGATTCACCAAAAGCAGAAATGGAATTTGGGGAAGTGTTAAAATGTCTGCTTACCATCTGACTTGTCTAGATTAAACCTCAACTTGTTAGCCCACATCCAGTCCATAACTGTTCTCAAACAGTAGTTTACAATCTCCACAGCCTCCTTGGCACCAGTTGAAAAGGAAACAGACAGACAGACCTGGGTGTCATCAGCACATTGATAGCAAGCACCCAACCCCCGAACCCCAGATGACCTCTCCCAATGGCTTCATGTTGGATATGGTCATGGTAAACAGCTTTGGAGACACTATCCAGCCTAGAACCCCCACCCCAGTGTCCAAGGGGCTGAGCAGTAGTCCCCCAGCCCCACTGTGTAGGACCAGAGCCACTGTAACACAGCGCCTCCCAACCCCATACCAGCCAGATGGTCCAGAAGGATACTATGGTCAGTAGTATTAAAGGCCACTGAGAGATTTAGCAGAATCTTTTGGGACACCCCTCCTGTCTAGCTTCCAGAATAGATCATGCACCAAGGTGACCAAGGTTGTTTCAGTCCCAATAACCAAGTTAGTTTATTTATTTGTAGCCTTTGCCAAACTTGCAAATCTTTAAGAGGGTGGAAATTGAAAGCAACATATGGGGATCTGAGAAAACAGCAGGGAAGCAAACTAACCATGGGCTAAGCTCAAGAACAAAGATGGTCCTTTGTGCTTGACCAAAATAAATTAGTCCAGGAATTTGCAATCTTCTTTGCAAGTAGTTACATGTCTTTATGTTTACTGTGACTTGGTTTGCATGTAACGGCAAGCCACTCTGTTGAATTTCTCCGTGGGGCTTGAAGTTTCGCATTTTGAAAATTCAAAATGGGTTGTTGGGGTGGTTAACAAACCCATGGCCTGTTTTATGGTTGCGGTTGGCTTGTTAACCACCCCAACAACCCACCCTCACTGGGTTTGCACATAACGTAGCTTGAATTTTCAGAATGGCAGCCACCACCACAAGAAGCCCCATGCGAAAATTCACCCACAGTGGCTGCTCGTTATGTGCTAACCAGCTCAGTATCTTGTGTTGGGTGCATGGAGATCTCACCAGCAATGAGGGTTACTAGTCAGTTATTTATCATGCTGCTTGAATATAAGAAGAATATTGCTCTGGCACAATACTAGTTAGTGCCTGCTGAGTTTTATTTGTTTCTCTATAGAAGGTAGATGCTGCTGAACTTCTCCGCCTTTATTTGAACTACGACCTTCTGGAGGAAGCTGTGGATTTGGTGTTGGAGTATGTGGATGCCTTACTTGGGAAAGGACATGATTACTTTGGCATTGAGGTACAGTGGCTGTTTTTCCATTGAATCCACTATATAATTATATTCTATCTATTTTTATTCCATTTTTTAAAATAATATGTAGAGCTAAGGAGAAACTCAAGCTTATAAAAGGTGTATGTTATATTGTGGCTGGATCAAGATGGAGCCTTTAAAAACCAACCTCCTCCTGCTTAATTGATAGCTTAAAAACAAAATTCAGGGTTTAGTTTAGGGATGTGGGTAAATAAAAGCATAATCCAGACAAGTTAGAGGTGCCCCTGGTTAGAGAAAAAATGGATTTGAGGATACAAGTTCAGCCAGTTTGGGTAAGGGTTGCACTTCCTTTGGAAAAACTAGATTTGCTGTCTGGGGCTATTCCTGGATCCAGCCTTGCTGTCAGATGCCCAGGTGGCAGCCTAGGAAAGTCAGACCTGGCCATAATGACACATATTTCAATTTAAAACCACACTGGATTACTGCAATGTGCTCTACATAGGGTTGCCTTTGAAGAGTTTCTGGGAACTTCACCTAGCCTAGAATGCAACTGAAAGGGTTTTTGGTGGGTGCTGACCTCTTGGGAACATGAGAAACTTATTCTATAACCACTACACTGGCTTGGAAGTTAGTTTCCAAGTGCAATTCAAGGTGCTGGTTATTTTTTAAGCCCTAAATCTCTAGGGCCCATGTTACCTAGGGACCATCTCCTCCAATGTGAGCCTGCTTGCTAATAAGATCTGCAGGGAAGGCTCTTCTCAGTGTCCCCCTGGTGTCAGAAGTGCAACTGGTTGGGATACAGGAGAAAGCCTTCTCTGTGGCCACACTTAGATTATGGAACTCCTGGCCCCAGGAGGTTTATTTAGCTCCTTCTTCCCTGGCTTTCTGCCACCTAGCCCTTTCTGTTCCAGCATGTACTTGACCTGCCCAGTTGATTTTTTTTAATGGACTGATCCCTAGTTCTCAAGCTGTTTTTGTCTGTTGTATCTGTTGTTTTAATTATTTTTGCTTGTTTTATTTGTATAACTTTTTTGGTAAGTTCAGTTTTTCCCTAGCTCCTGATTCTGGATTTTATATTGTTGTTGTATGCTGCTTTATTGTTTTGAATTTATTGTGGTTTTATTGTTGCACACCACTTAGACATTAACTGGGTTCAGACGATCACGTAGGGAGAAGAAGCCATCATGGCTTTTCCCCAACCCTGACCGCCATTTGCATAATCCCCTGTGATGCAGTGCAGGTTGGCAGGGGTGACTTTGTACCCACCCTAAAACCCACAGCATACAGTAGAGGATGTAGGGTGGGTATGAAGCTATCCCAGCTGGATTCGGATGACACGCCAACCCACACTGCATCGCAGGGGATTATGCAAATGGCAGTCACGCACGTGGGGAGAAGCCATGAAGGCTTCTTTTCCCATTGTGATCGTCCAGACACACCCATTGTTTTTATAAGTCATTTAGAAATTATGTTAATCATAGAATAGTAGGGTTGGAAGGGGCCTACAAGACCGTAGAGTCCAACCCCCTTAAAAAATGTTAAAGCAATCAATAAAATAACTAAGCCACCCTGAGCACTGTAATCCCAATGGAAGTGTGAGATATAGATAGCTTTAAATATGTGTAATACAGAATGTTGATGGAATATTTTTCTATTACAATTCAAAATTTGACAATAGGCAAATCCTGTGTCTGTATACAGAGTTATACTCATGTCACACTTGAGATGTTTGTTTTTCTGATTCAGTTAATGTTCGGTAGAATTAAAGGTTTAATTTTCTTTTTAGTTCCCATTATCAGCTACAACGCCAATAGTTTGGCTTCCATATTCTGCAGTTGACCAGCTTCTTCAGGCACTGGGAGAAAGCACAACTAATCACCATAACACAGTGGCAAGTACATCTAATGAAAAGTAGAATTTGCTTATTTAACTCAAAATGGCTTTTACTATATTTTTAATCAAATTTGCTTTCAATGAAGTAGAAGTCACCAACAAATGAAAATTAGGAGAGTAATTCTAATTACAAATAATGTGCTGGTTCAGACTTATCCTTTCTCACCTTATTAAGATGAGATATGTATGAGCCTTCTGCTCATACATGGAGCCTCATTGCTCCTCCCTTTGTGTGAACCACAATGAAATCAAGGAAGCCTGTAATTACCCGTAGTTTCTCAGTTCAAACCAGGAAACAATGGCTACCAGGCTTCAGCACAAGCCAGGATATGAAAGTGTAGTTTGAAGTTAGTTTAGTATTCTGGCTTGTTCTGAACCTGGTGATTCATTCCTCAACTTGGATGAAACTGGAAGTGATGGGTACGTAGAGGCTTCCTTGTTTAATCATGTATTGTGGCAAAGGGACTGTGTACATGGCCTGTGCATAGTATGGCTTAATTTGCTAAAATCATCCTGTATAGCCATCATCTGTCAGGTCAAGATGAATGTGGCGATTTCTGTTACAAGCAAGTAAGATCTGACTGTGGTAAAATGTTTTCACATATAAAGGAATTACAGTTGTCACCACAATGTTTTGATTACTAATAATAGCAGCTCATGTGCTTACTAAGCCCCCTGAAAAGTGTAAATAGGACCTAGCTAGGAGAATGAGGGCTGTCCTCCAGCAAACCCTAGCACACATTTAAGACTCACTTGGGGAGAGGCGGACTGTAGTCTTAAAAACTGACCTGTTACAGATATTTCTCCTGTATCATGAATGAGGAAATTCATAAAACTTATATGTTTACCATCAGCCAGCCGCCAAGCCATCTGCAGCTCCTTCACCCATCCTCCCCCCTCCACTGGAGGGAAGACTGTGGAACCTGGACTGTGTCATTGACTGCTGAGAGTCAAGAGACAGCCATGTCACCCACCCATGAATCTTGTAATATTTTATACTTTGGGAGCTGATGATGGCTGAAAAAACAGGATAAAAATGTTATAAATAAAGGGCAGTCATACCTTTATTCTTATTCCCTCCGATATGCCTGTAGCAGAAAATGATTGTGCTGCTTTCTTTTCCAGCTATACCAGAAGGTTTGTGACAAATTAGAAGTCTACCAAAACCAGGTTAAGAAGGCAACTCGGGATCTTCTGTATCGTAGAAACTAGAAAAACAGTTGTATGACCTCACTTAATCACCTTGTGCCTAGTGGCCCTTGAAGAGAAAACTTCTAAAACTGTGCTTGTGGCGAATGTGCATAACTGGCATGAAGTGTATGTGAAGCATTTGCTTTGCATGGGTTAGCTGGGGTTATAGCGAGCCCTATGCACTACTGGTGGTGCTATTATTACAAATTCTATTTTTTCATAATGATCCAAAACATTCCCTACCAGGGGATGGTAGACATATTTTAATATGTTGGGGACACTGAGTTAATTTAAGCTTCAACAAAATCTGTGCAGAGCTGGGTGGCAGTGATTTCCAGTAATGAAAAAATGTTTGTACATTGCATGTTCCTTCCTACCTACCATCTTTCTACTGAATTATTTTGTATTATCTCCTTCCTTGTACTGTATTATATATGGGCGCTAACGGTAGTCTTATTTATTGTGACAGTTTTTGAACTATCTTTAATAAAATGAAAGCTTTGTTAAAACTCCAGATCGGTTTTTAACAAAATAGCTTAAAATAGTACGCCATTCACAAGGAGAGAGTATCTGTTTTGAAGGAGACGAGTAGCAAGTGTGATCTGATGTTTCCAAGGAAAAAGGAAATGGTAATAGAAAATGATCAGTTATTACCAGTTCTCCTTGGAAGAATCTATTCCTTGTCGGTACTAACAATTTTTTTCCATTGAAGAATTTGCTGAAGCAATGTCAAAGTGTGGATGCTTCCTATTTATGCACTGCTGCTTTTGTCACTGTCAACATAAAAGTTTCCGATACAGAATATTACAGTTGGAATACTAGAAAAATGCAGTTTCTTAAGATGCACAACCTTCAGGAAAGCTCTGTGGTCTTGCTAGATTATAAATTAATTGTGTTGAAGGCCCCTAGAATAAGCCAGGATTCTTGCACATTTAGGCATAATTTCCTTTGAGCACCCTAGTAATAAAATAGATGTTTGGAGCAGGCTTCAGTACTGATCCAACTATAGCCCAGAGAGATGACTCAAGTAAAACATCAAGTCTGCCGTTACCATCAGTACTACTCACCTCACCAGCCTCAAGTTTACCGTGAATGCGAGGGAGATATAGGACTTTTGGTGCTTACAGTTCTGCTAGTATCCTATATGTTCACTTTCAACCCTTCTTTGTAAGAGGTCAGTTTAAGAAATTAGGGCCCAAGTGTGTGCCCAAATCCAATCTCTGTCCCCCAGGGAAAACAGTATATTCAGCAATGCATGGTCCTAACATTTGTGCATTTGGGGGTGGGGGTAAAAGGGATATAAAATAAGCATCTTTCAAAAAATAACTGTACAAGAGTTGGTAAAGTGTAATGAGCAACCAGAAAAGTGTTTTTTTCAAGCCTTGTGTTTGCGTAGTCTTGAAGCATTGCTAAGGAAAAATGTTCAGTGATTTGGACGTAACCCATATCACTCATAACTACAACTTATCACTTGAAACCCAGATGATGCCAGCTGGTCCTCATGCTGGTGAAGAAAACATTTCCCGCCTAGATTACTGTTTTGAAATATAGCTGCAGAAGTATTACATGATCCTAACACAATTAGTGGTAAATAATGTAACACAACCATGACCATAGTATTTTGTAAACTCTAGCTTTATTCTGTCTTCAGAGGCTGTGTATATACATTCCTTCATGGTACACATCACAGAGGTGCTATCTAGATACTTTAAACACAAACAGTATTACCCTCTCTTCTCACCCCACAATTGGCAATTGTGCACTCCAGCACCCCATATATTCTGTGTTGCAATGTGCATTTAGACAGGGTTTTTTTAATGGACAGGATAGTTCTGGCTCCATATAAAACACTTCCCACCATCTATAATATTCAAATAGTACTTTGAGCATTTGTTAAATGGAAAGGTGCATTATAAACACTTAAATAAAAAATACATAATGTAAATTTGTTTTAGGGTTGCCTATGCTGACAAGGGCTCTGGCTGTACTGCAGTAGCAGAACCCTAACCAAAGCAGCATGCCAGGCTATCCACCACTGACAGTACCTGCTAGCGTAGGGTTGGGCAACTTATGCCCCCAGATGTTTTGGCCTACAACTCCCATCTTTCCTCACCACTGGCTATGCTGGCTAGGGCTAATGGGAGCTGTCCTCCAGATATTTTGGCCTATAAGTTGCCTATTCCTGTACTAGTGTGTGGCAGATGAAAATGTGGCTTCCTTTTTTAAATACAGCTGGGATCAGTAGCAAGAAAGATATGATTTAGTGGTGTTCTGACCTCTGAGAAAAACATATTTCCAATATATGTTTCTCTAGAAGTATGTCTGAATATTTACAGGTCTGAAGAGAGTAGGTCTTACAACTGAAAATTAACAGCTCTGCCCTTGAGCGCTGCCCATGTGGAAGACCATATAGGGACTATCTTTTTCCAGTGTGTGCGAATGTGATATATGCAAACACAAACGCCTAGTATAAATGTCATTATCCTGCACATTGTTGTCATATCCTGAGTATATGGTATATATTTGCAAAAGGTGATACCTGACAATTTCCAGTTCACTGGTCATAGCTGCAGATAAACTCCATTATCAGTTAGCTGGGGCTATTCTTTTACTAGTGCTTTTTCTTCCCGAGCCACATTTCTTTAATTCATTCTTGTCTTCCCCAAGCGTTTTTCCAGGAAAAAAACCTGACATTTATAAAAGCTGGATTTAGGGAAGGCTTTAGAAATCTGTGATTATAGTGAACAGTCAATTGCGGAAAATTTTAAATTGGCCCCTTGATATAAATTTTGAATAAAACTTTGGCCTTGATATGAAATCTAGACTGGTGATCTTCAAGTTTTCCACTGCTTTGAATGGTTGTTGCATGCAAGGAAAGCAATGCCTTTACTATTTCGAAGTGTTTTCATATAAATATGTGGAGATAAATAGCGTAATCTTTACATTAGATTTTGGCTGATCTAAGCTGTGTATTTGTGAAATGGTGTCAATATGGGTTTCATTCCTAAGATATCTTCTCCCCCGCGCCCACGCCCTGGCCCCAATACTGTGTAATTGGGCAGTCGCAAATTATTTGACAGTAGTTGTTCCAAGGGTTAGAGCACTGGAGTAGGAAGGCCAAGGTTCAAATCCACCCCCACCCTTCAGCCAGGTAGATCAATCGGTGACCTTCGGCCACTCCCGTACCTCATAGGGTTATTGTGAGGATAAAATGATAGGGGAGAACCACCCATGCCAGCCTGAGTTCAAGAGTCAGGATATAAATGAAATAAATAATGAGGCCAGCCATGTATTGCATTGCTATCGCACTTCCCCTCTTTTTGTGTACAAATTTTAACTTTATTTTTTATTTATGCTGACAAACATTGTGAATAACATGAAAACAATGTCAACTAACATTCACAGGGCGACCCGTGCCCAGTGAGCGAGAAAACAAATCGAAGGAGGGGGCTAGCGGATGAGCGCCGTCGTCCTGGGCTCTGTCAGGACGGCACCGGCGCCAGGGCCGGGTCAGTGCTGGGCGCAGGCCCCGCCTCATCATCCCGACTCTCCTTGCGCCCCCGCCCCGCCCCGCCCTCCGCTGGCAGGCCCAGGCCCCGCTCGCTTCGCCCTCCGTCGTCTTCTGTGTGTCGGCTCTGAGGCTTGGCTGGCCTTGATGGGGAAGAAGTCGCGGGCGGCGCCGGTGGGTCGGCGGCCTATCCTGCAGCTCTCACCGCCGGGGCCTCGCGGGGGCCGGGAAGAAGCGGTGCCGGGCGACGGGGACTCGGCGTCGGAAGCGGGTGAGGGTGCGGGCAGGCCGCGAGGCCTAGGGCTGGGTCGGGGCTGCGCGTTTGTAGTGAACCCCTTCGCCTCTCCCGCGCAAGTAGAGAGTGACGCTCTCGGCGGCCTTCCCACCAACCCACCCCCGTCCAGGAATTTCGGGACGGGAAGGCTGTTTCTGGGGCTGTTACGGGGGCCGAGTACTGTGCAGGGGTGTGTCCGGCCTTCTTCCTCCATTCCACGCACCAATGTATCCTCTCCATACGATGACAACTTATTCGTTGCTATTTTATGAGGTGTTCCTGGTAGCCGCTTTTACCTTATCTCGTTCATCCTCCCGACTTATTCGGTGAGGTGGGTCATTACTATCCCCACTTTGCAGGTGGGAAACTTCAGGCTGGGAAATCATAACTTGTTCCGAGCCTTCCAGTGAGCCTGTCGGGTTTCGAACTGAAGCCCAGTACGTTGCATCCCTTCTGCCCATCTTGTCTCTCGTTCTTGGTTATGCGTCTCCAGGCTCAGTCCTATGCGTGTTTAGGCATAGGATTCTGCAGCTGTAGAAATGCGTTCTACAGCTCGCAGCATGCCCCGGTTAGGATTGCGCCCTAAGTTATTGTACTCTTTTAATCTAATCACTGAAGACTGGGTTATATGTTTTTAAAAAGCCCCGGGAGTAAACCTAGTTGAAAACAGTGGGACTTTTTGAGTAAATCCACACAGGAGTGTGCTGTGGATCTCTCTTATTATGCATGGCCCCTTCACTCTCCAGTGTGATTACTCTTATCCTGTGCATGGTATAGACAAGAATATGTGCATAATAGGCTCCCCCCCCCCCACTTTTCATTTAGGCTGTTTTTATGGGATTGGCCCACCGAACAGGAGGGCGAAGTACAGTTTCTTAGTTCAGGATCTTTCTATAACATTCAGGCTACTTAGCCTTTGGGTTGCAAACAGTGGATGGGGGTAGGAGCATGGGTAGATGTTGGCATATGGAGGATGTTCCTCCAGGGTACTCTAGTCTACAGCAATCTTGGTATCAGCACAGTGTTGTTCAAATAACGACTGCATGCTTCCCTTATTCATGGGAATAAGAGTGTCCTCAGTCTTATCTATTTATTTACTTATTTATATCTGCCTTGTTCCCTGATGTTTGTAAGTTTGGCTTTTGTTTTATCTATTAACTTTATTTCATACCCTGCACTTTTGGTCCTGAAGGGCTCCAGAGACAACAAAAAATAAGACAATGTACAACACTAAAATCACATAAAAACCATCAACAGATGAATAAAAACAGTACAGTACAGCTTCCAAAAGCGTTCTTAAAGAGCCAGGTTTTCAGGTTGTCAAAAGACAAGCAATGACTGGCCTTCTCAAGGAGGGAATTTGATAGATGTGGTGCTGCAACTGAAAAGACCCCACATCATTTTGCTATTGCATTTTCTGTAGCAGAGCCTAGCCCATATCTGGTGCTGAACATAACCTATCTCAGTTTATGCAGAGGGAAGGGAGGGGAGAACAACCTGGCTACTCTTCCTAGTATTCTAGCTTTGGGGGGGAATGGGGGGACACAATGAATGCTTCAGCACTGACTTTGCATTATGAGGGAATGTGTACATCAGCAAATCAAGTAAATATTACTGAATTAGTGGGGCAACACAACAAGTTGTGCTAGCCATACTGTTCTGAAAGTTTAAAAAATAGAACCAGAGGAATAAGTTTGCACTATGGTAGTAAATTTGAGGTTGCATACAGCCATTAAAGACACTGGATTGGATCCAGAGTTGTCTCTCTCAGTTCACAGAGGGAACTGGTATCCTGTGGAGGCTCCCTGGTGCAGGAAGTGGATGGGGTGGCAATTTTCACCTATTTCTCCTTCCCCCAGCAGCTCCAGTACTTCCTCCCACATTTTTCTGGAGGGTCCCCCAACCCTCTGGAGCAGCTTTTCAAGGGCTGCAGGGGCAAGAAGGAATCAGTGAAAGTCGCCCTGCTCCTTTTCTTCAGTGCCAGTGGAACTCCACTGAGTGCAGCTCTGGATCTAATCTGCTAATTATATTCACTTAAAAGTATAGTTATGAAATGTGTGTCTTTAGTTGCTATCAGTATTACAGGCATTAACCAGGAGATGTCTGTAACACCCATGCAACTGCATTATACATAGCACTCAAAATTGAAATGTGGGGTGGGCTCTCCCACACTGGAGGCCTTCAAGACGAGGCTGGACAGCCATTTGTCAGGGATGCTCTGACTTGGATTCCTGCCTTGAGCAGGGGGTTGGACTCGATGGCCTTGTAGGCCCCTTCCAACCCTACTATTCTATGATTCTATGATGTTCTACCTGGGGCAAGAATTCTGTTTTCCAAGCAACAAAATATTGTGGTACAAGTACTGTGAAAATGAGGGAAGGTGTCTGAATCCCATGCAGTAAATGAATAGTAACTGCTCATGTTTTGCACTGTAAACAGATCTTCTGGAAGGTTCCTTAGAAATTATCAGAATAGGGTAAGATGCTTCCACTAAAAGTAATGTGGTGTGGGTTCTAAATGAGATAAAATGAGGACGGTAGAGTTCGTTTTGCTATTCAAAACCTGATTTAGGGTGCAACCCTATGGCTGCTAGACAGCGTCTAGACATAGAATTTTTCATTTTCTGGGAACCAAGCTCAGCCAGCGATCCGAGGTTGGTTCCCAGAAACCCAACTTCCCTCCCCCGCCGCCTCGTAGACAGTGTGAATCATAGAATAGAATAGTAGGGTTGGAAGGGGCCTACAAGGCCATCGAGTCCAACCCCCTGCTCAATGCAGGAATCCAAGTCAGAGCATCCCTG
Source organism: Heloderma suspectum (assembly GCF_057233095.1). Lineage (NCBI taxonomy): Eukaryota > Metazoa > Chordata > Lepidosauria > Squamata > Helodermatidae > Heloderma > Heloderma suspectum. Next base: position 141,024,958 of record NC_139458.1, read on the forward strand.
ACAAATGGCTGTCCAGCCTCGTCTTAAAGGCCTCCAGTGTGGGAGAGCCCACCACCTCCCCAGGTAATTGGTTCCATTGCCGTATTGCTCTGACACTCAGGAAGTTTTTCCTGATGTTCAGCCGGAATCTGGCTTCCTGTAACTTGAGCCCATTATTCCGTGTCCTGCACTCTGGGATGATCAAGAAGAGATCCTGGCCTTCTTCTCTGTGACAACCTTTCAAGTACTTGAAGAGTGCTATCATATCTCCCCTCAGTCTTCTCTTCTCAAGGCTAAACATGCCCAGTTCTTTCAGTCTCTCTTCATAGGGCTTTGTTTCCAGTCCCCTGATCATCTTTGTTGCCCTCCTTTGAACCCTCTCCAGCTTGTCTGCATCCTTCTTAAAGTGTGGTGCCCAGAACTGGACACAGTACTCCAGATGAGGCCTAACCAGTGCTGAGTAGAGGGGAACTAGTACTTCCCGGGATTTGGAAGCGATGCTTCTATTAATGCAGCCCAAAATAGCATTTGCCTTTTTTGCAGCCACATCACATTGTTGGCTCATATTCAGCTTGTGATCGACGACAATTCCAAGATCCTTCTCGCTCGTAGTGTGGTTGAGCCACGTATCCCCCATCTTGTAACTGTGCATTTGGTTTCTTTTTCCTAGGTGCAGAACTTGGCATTTGTCCCTATTAAATGCCATTCTGTTGTTTTCTGCCCAGCACTCCAGTCTATCCAGATCACTTTGAATTTTGTTTCTGTCTTCCAAAGTATTAGCTATCCCTCCCAATTTTGTGTCATCTGCAAATTTGATCAGCATTCCCTGCACCTCCTCCTCCAAGTCATTAATAAAAATGTTGAAGAGCACTGGGCCCAGGACTGAGCCCTGCGGTACCCCGCTCGTTACCTCTCCCCAGCTTGAGAAGGTCCCATTGATAAGCACTCTTTGAGTCCGATTCTGTAGCCAACTGTGGATCCACATGATCGTTGTTTCATCTAGCCCACTTCGAGCAAGTTTGCTCATCAGGATATCATGGGGCACTTTGTCGAAAGCTTTGCTGAAGTCGAGGTATATGATGTCTACAGCATTCCCACGGTCTACAAGGGAGGTGACTTGATCAAAAAATGAGATCAGATTTGTCTGGCAGGACTTGTTTTTGACAAATCCATGTTGGCTTCGAGTAATCACGGCATTGTTGTCAAGGTGCTTCCAGATGGATTGCTTTATGATCTGCTCCAGAATTTTCCCAGGGATTGATGTCAGACTGACTGGTCTGTAGTTCCCAGGTTCCTCCTTTTTACCCTTTTTGAAGATAGGGACAACGTTAGCCCTCCTCCAGTCATCTGGCACTTCCCCGGTCCTCCATGATTTCTCAAAGAGAATAGACAGCGGTTCTGAGAGTTCTTCTGCCAGTTCCTTTATTACTCTAGGATGCAGTTCATCTGGCCCTGGAGATTTGAACTCATTCAAAGTAATGAGGTGTTCCTTGACCATATGCCTGTCGATCTCAAGCTGCAATCCTGCCCCTTCAGCCTGTACTTCGCCTTTGCCAGGGGGGTCATAGACCCTCTTTTGGGAGAAGACTGAGCCAAAGTAGGAATTGAGCACCTCTGCCTTTTCTTTGTCATCTGTTATCATTTTGCCATCCTTATTTAATAGCTGAACAACCATTTCTTTCCTCTGCCTTTTACTATGCACGTAGCTGAAGAAAGCCTTTTTGTTGTTTTTAGCATCCCTCGCTAACCTCACCTCGTTCTCCGCTTTAGCCTTCCTGACGCCATCCCTGCAATTCTGTGCTACCTGCCTGTACTCTTCCTTTGTTACTTGGCCTTCTTTCCACTTCTTATATGTGTCCTTTTTTGTTTTCAGGTCATCCCTAAGCTTTTTGTGAAGCCACATTGGCTTCTTCTGTTGTCTTCCACCTTTTCTTCTTGTTGGAATTGTTTGTGATTGTGCCTTGAGAATTTCCTTTTTTAAAAGTTCCCACCCATCTTGGACTCCTTTTCTCGCTAGCATTGTTTGCCATGGGACCTTACTGATCATTGTTCTGAGTTTATTAAAATCAGCTTTCCTAAAATCCAGGGTACGCGTTTGAGTACACTCGGCTTTTGCTTCCCTTAGAACCAAGAACTCAAGTACAACATGGTCGCTTTCCCCCAGAGTTCCTGTAACTGCTACTTTATCCACTAAGTCATCTCTGTTGGTTAGGATCAAGTCAAGGATAGCCGATCCTCTAGTTCCTTCCTCTACTTTCTGTAGTGGGTTCACCCCTGGCTCCGCACTCCTAAGAGCAGTGTGGAATGGCTGAAAAGGGGGCGTTCCTGGGGGCAGGGCTGGGAGGAGACCGCAGAAGCGCCGGTAAGACGCTTCCTATGCTCCATTCAGCCTCCCCCCCCCCCCCGCTCCGAGGTGCCCCGGTTAGGCAGCTGAAGTCGGCCATCTAGCCACAAATGCAGGGCGGCTGGAGCACGGAGAAGATCCCCTCCATGCTTTGCCCACCCCACACTGGATAGTTGGCCACCTCCGAGTTCGGAAGCAGCTGCCTATCCCCATAGGATTGTGCCCTTAAAATAACAAATTAGTGTAGGACATGTGCCCTAAATGCAGTGTTTCCATGGACTGTATATCATTCCATTGTATCTTAGGTATTTGCTCTTTTATCCTTCAGCATGCTAGTTGAATACGTATAATACCTAAATTACGCAGTCTTACTGTTTTTGAAATACTTGTTCTTTTTGCTTTTGTTATGGTAGGAAATTTGTTTCTACAAATAATTGCTGATATCTAACTGTAATGCTATTATTTTAATGCAATTTGTTGTTACGTGATGCTGCCATGGGACTTAATTTTTATATGCTATTGTTAATCTTGGCTGTTCTAAATTTTGCAATCTTGTATTTCGCATCTGATGTTTTATTAATTGTATACTTTTAGCTGCCCTGGGTTATGTTGATTTTTAAAAAAATACAAGCGGAGACCCACAATAACTAGAATAGGAAGCTTTATTCAGCTTAATTGACAAATTGCTGAATTAAAGCTTCCAAGTTGATGAATTGGTGTGGGAGAACTTTAATTGTGGAGCTAGAAGTTAAGAGCAGGGTTCTTTTTTTGACACTGTTTTGATTCAGTAATGTTTTACAGGAAATAAAAATACAATATTAAAAACTGTAGTTTACTGTAAGTTCTCACAGCTTTCAATATCTTGTTGATAATGATAATTTGCACCGGGTGGGTGGAGCAGAAGAAGGAAGTAGACTTTCCTGTGCTCTTGAATCTATTTGGTCATTTGCTTGGTGGATACTTTTGCTCTTTAACTTCAACTTTTCTCATGTGACCTAGATCATACACACAAGGATGTTCTTAACATTACTGTTACTTTTCCATATAGCCTTATATAAGGCTTTTCCCCAGAATGTGCATTTTATAAAAGAGTCTATCTTGATATTTTAACAGAAGCTACACAAAACAATGCTACTTCCCATTTGTTCTTCTGATACAAGTAAGCAGTAAAAAAAAGTCACAAAACAAACGTATCTAGTTGTTTCTTGTGCACAGAGAGCACCACTAAAACATCCAGCTCCTTTACTGTTCTCCCAACATCCCTGAATTAAAGCATTCATGTTCTCATTTTATTAGCTCTCGTAGGATTGAGTAAGCCTTGTGGTATCCCTATGAAGTGTTTCTTCTTTACATTTTATTTTTCCCCCAGATGAATTTGAAGTGACTGAAGAAGCTCCAAGGATAGCCCCAAACCCACCCCAGGCTAATATGCCTATTGGGCCTGTAGCTGTCAAACCAACAGGTACCACCTTGCCAAATTTCCCTTTATAATACTACCCTAACCTGCAGTGACAAAGGTCAAGTTATCAGCATACTGTGGATGTTAAAAGAAGCCATCTTAACAACAGTGTGAAAGCAAAAAAACCCCTTTTTTGTGTGAAATTGATATTTTAAGTGTTATTTATTAACAGATGTTTTGTCTTGTGTTTTACCTTAGAAACATTAGGAATGTTTTTACTGTAGCTTTATGGAGGATTTTGTACAAAGCTGGATGGGTTCAGGGTTTCATAGCTTAATAAAGCAGGTTGTTAAATATTAAGAATAACTAGGCTTTGAAATCAAGAAAAATCACCGCAGTCTTTAATATGAAAAAATTCTCAGTCTCTTTGTTTGACTAAACATATCATCTTCAGGACTACATGCCTGCCACCTACTTCTCCAGATGTTTCTATACAAACTGTTCCTTTAAAATCAGGGTAATGAGCTATGCATTCTTAGTGTAAAAAAGTTAGAAGCAACTTCCCAGTGTTTCTTTCATACATTAATAATAAAGAAAAAATATCAGCACTATCTCTGTAGAGAGCAGAATGATTTGGAATCCAGCGCAAAGTGTGCTGAAGGCACTGCAATGAGTTAGAGTTTATGTCAGCAACCTTAATACCAGAGCCTCCAAAATGTGCATTTTACAATAGCCCAATGACAGCACAAACACTTGTTTAGCTTTGTTTTTCACTCTTTTGGTATTAAGACAAGCACAGTAAAGCTGTAATCTCAAGTACATCTCTACAAATTGCATTCTTATATTTGGTCCTTTTATCTCTGCTATTGGACTGACATATAATTGAGTTTCTTCGTCTTTATGAGTGACAGAATGGGAGATGATAGTGCCCTTTAGACTAGATTTGTGCTGAAGGAGTGCAAGGTGTTTTCAGACTGCAAATATGTAGAAAAGCTTCTATTTCCCTGTTAAAAGCCATGGAATCTCTTTGAGGCATTTCTTGTGCACTATTGTAAATGCAAGTGAGTAATATGTGTTGCGATGTCTGGCATGGTATAAGAGTTTTTTAGATGCTGGTAAAGATATTCCAACAACTGAACACTCGGTCTCAGTAATTATAACACATTGCTGCTATGGATTGCCACATATGGCCATGTTGGCTTTTGTTCTAGGTGGCTTATGCTTGCTTGGTGCTTATGCAGACAGCGATGAAGAAGACAGTGAGATGTCTGAGAAACCAGAACAGTCTGCAGATGCAAATGGCAATAATTCAACAGACATCGACAGTACCCTGGCCAACTTCCTAGCGGTTAGTAGAAATTCTGTTTTGGTTCATTAATTGATCATGTTTTCTGAGCTGGAATATAACATACAGAAAATTCACGCTAATACGTAACAGGATTCAAGGCAAACAGGAAATGAGTAAAATGTTGTGCTGATGGACAGGTGTTTTGAAAGAGTCAGTCAGATTAGAGGCTGACAATTTCTCTCTCTCTGTTCCAAATAATTAAATGCTCCTCATTATTTGTGTCAAATAATATTCTATCTTATTTCTATTTTTAAAGGAAATAGATGCAATTACAGCTCCTTCCCAGCCTGCTGAGGCCACTGTTCCTACCACTGTTCCACCTCCAACTCCTCCACGCCCAGAGCCTAAGGAGGCTGCCACCAATCAGGTTTTGCCAACTGCAAATGGGACAGACCAGGTGGCTGAGTGGCAGTATGACACTCAGTGCTCGCTGGCAGGAGGTGAGCTTATACTAATTTGTGTTACTACATGCTGGTTTATTCAGATACATACTGGTGGCATAGTAAGGGTAGTTAGTCTATTAATTCCCATGTCTTTTCTATTTAACTGGATACAGTATGATTTGTAATGTGAAGATGAAAACTGAAAGCATTACTGGCTGAAATGCAGCTGGTGAATGTTGGGCTGGGTAAGAATTTGAGAGTGATAGGAAAGAATGCCATCACAGCCTTTATCTATCCCTAGTGGTACATAGAGAAAGGCGAGGATACTCAGTAATATAGTTTGTATTTATTTGTTGGCAAATGTGGAAGGGGGGCTTGCCAGCTGAAGTCTTGTTTCTTTCCTGCAGTGGGAGTGGAGATGGGAGACTGGCAGGAAGTTTGGGATGAAAACACAGGCTGCTATTATTACTGGAACATTCAGACTAATGAGGTTACTTGGGAACTACCCCAGTATCTTGCAACACAAGTTCAGGGTCTCCAACATTATCAGCACAGGTAAAAATGACACTGAATTGGAAAGTAAATTCATGTTCCTTGAAGCTTCCCTTACTAAATCTGCTGTTTTATTAGTTCTGTAACAGAGGCCGATGAAAACTACCAGATGGCTGCAGACCTAACCTCACAGGGAAAAGGTGCTGCTGCTGCTCCAAGCAGTGTTGGACGTAGGACAACTCTTGTGAAGCGTGAGCTGAAGAAGGTTAGTATGGGGTTGGCTGGCTTAAAGTGCATATTTCTTTTCTACTCTCTTAATTTCTATAGAAAATGCCTGCTCTTCTCTGTAGGATTTGTTTTGTACTGTATGTGTGCATCTGATTTTTTTTTAAAGATCAAGAACAGCAAGCACTCCAAAGCAGGATCTGCCTTCCAGTGCATCTTAGCAGCATAGATGATATTGGCACAGTTTTAGAACAAAATGGTAGACGGGTCTGTCGTGTTGCATCTGGATAATTCAGAAGAGTCCTCCACAGATATGGGGTGAGGGCGGGATTCCATAGTTCCAGTGGTAGAGTTCATGATTTGCATGTATAAGTTTCTAGGTCCCTGGCATTCCTATTTAAAAGGATCTCAATTAGCAGGGTTATGAAATAAGGCTTTTGTTCTCTGCACAAGTCCTTGACTATATGCCTCTTGCTTTTGAGCCTTTGTTAAATACTGGGCACACATTTCCAAGCTTTGCAGGATAATAACAATCAGAACTAGAAACTTGTATTTCTTCAAATAGAAGTCAACGTTTTCAAGATAACAGCAGTTTCCATGCTTGCTGTGGCAAAAAACAAGGGGAAGCTCCTTTTTGGCACACTGAGATCTCATAGAGCAAGGGCTGGATCTTCTGATAACTGGAATGAGCATTATCCTCCTGATGCGGACCACATACACATACCACTTGTAGGCTTTTGCACCAATTCCCATTGTATGGCATATGTTGTCTTTGTCTGAAATGACTTTACAGTTCATTAGCCTCAAGTGTTCTGGCAATTCTTAGCACTACAGCATGACTTTGAGTGTTCTCTGGGACTTTCTCTAGGAAGCTAACATTTTGGTGCAAAATCTCATTTACTTCACAGGAAGTGAACGAAGGTATCCAGGCTCTTTCAAGCAATGAGGAAGAGAAAAAGGGAGTGGCTGCATCACTGCTGGCTCCACTACTTCCTGAGGTGGTGAAGGAGGAAGAGGAGCGCTGGAGGCGGAAGGTTATCTGTAAGGAGGAGGTGGAACCATTGATGGAAGAAGATGTGGCAGTGGAACAAGCAGCAGCTGTTGTTGATCAGCAGCTAGAAGGCAACCGAGATATTGGGGAAGACCCTTCTCAGGAGGACCTGTGTAGTGTGGTGCAATCAGGGGAGAGTGCAGAGGAGGAAGAGGAGCAAGATACTCTTGAGCTGGAGATGGTATTGGAGAGGAAGAAGGTGGGTTAGTTGCACTGGAGATGTGGGTACTCTTTCCTGATGGGTCTCAGGTGGGATTGTTGTCTAGAGAAGAAGGAAAGGGTGTACTGCAGAGTCTGCAATAGGGGAAGTGCCAGGGTATGTGTGACATGTGCCATCTGTCTTTGACAAGGCAAAGTCCCTTCTGGCACGGATAGTTCCTTTTCTGTTTGGGGCCTAAAGTGATTTAGAGGTATGTTGTATTCAGCTGCTGGGGGAAAGAATTGCTGGCCCTATATTAAGATATGAGACTTGGGAAGTGGAAAACTGTCCAAGAGATTACCTGTAACAAAATGGCATTATATGATTGCTTTCTTGCATGACAACATACACATTGGAACGATACTGCCGTGATTCTGAAGCATTCTATAAGATCTGTCAAAATATGCCCCAAACACATTTTAGCATTATGCATTATCCTCCCACAAGTCCTTTCTGTGTGTAGAATATAGATAGATTACGAGGGGCCCTATAGGCCATCTAATCCAACCCTTGCTCGATGCAAGAAATCCAGAGCATCAACAACAGATGCTTAAAAACCTCTAAAAAAGGAGAGCCCACCACCTCCCTTGGTAATAGTTCCATTGTCAAGCTGCTCTTACAGTCCAGATGTTTCTCTTAATGTTCAGTTGACATCTACCCTCCTGGAATTTTAGTTATGGGAGGGGGTAGCTATGCTGCTGTTTGTCATTCCCTCCCCAGCACCAGATAGTTTTCCTAAAAAGGACAATATTTAAATAATTTCTTGGTGTGGGCTTACAGAACGGCAGAGCATTGGTGGGAGAACAGAGGTAGCATTTTGGTGTGTGTTCGATTTTGGTGAATTCCCCCTCCCCCCACTTTGGTTTTTAAGATGCTGCTAATTCTGTTGTCTTTTCTGCTCAAATATTTCATTGTTTCATTGTGTGGTGTTATGCAGCTGTTTCCTTTTACAGGGTTTTATTTTTGTTATATACCTCCTTTTGGGGCTGAAAGACTGACTTATACATAACTTAAATTAAAACAAACATTTTCTTCTACCACCACCAAACATGCATGCTGACCTGGTTTGCACATCGCACTGCGATTCCTGGGTCGTTTAACAATCACCTTGTTGTTGGGTTAACTCTGGGTTGCTCTGGGTTTGGATGTCATGATAACCCAAGATTGGGGCGTTCCTGGGTTATTGATTGAAAGCAGAAGCAACTAGCATGAGGGAGGGAGCTCACTCACTCCCACTTGGCCACAGCAGTTTCTGGGTATTTATTATTTATTATATTGATATACTGCCCAAGAGCTGAGGCTGTCTGGGTAGTTCACAACAATTAAATAAAATACAACACGACAAAGCATAATGTAAGACTTTAAAACTTTAAAAGCAACATGTAAAACCAGCATAAAGCCCATCAGCAGTTACAACCCAGGGAAAGGCTGGGTAAAAAGGTGCGTTTTTAGAAGTCACTTAAAAGATGCTACAGTTTCTACCTTCCAAACTGCACAGGGGAGGGTTTTCCAGAGGGTGGATGTCACTACAGAGAAGGTCCGCTTTCGGGGTTCTTCATGGCAACATTCCTTTTGTTTTGGAATGACCAGCAAGGCCTCCTCCGATGGTCCCAAGTTATTTAGGGCTTTAAATGATAATAACATAACCTTGTACGTGGCTCGGTAGCTAATAGGCAGTAGGTTAAACAACCCAGGAATTACTGTTACATGCAAACTGGGTCAGTGACTTGATAAATGCTCCACTTCTAAAGTTGTTCATTGAGGGTTATGTAGCCTTGAAAGATTTTTTTTAAACTCTTTCTGCACTACTCTAGACTTCCTGGTCCCTTAAAATCTATCTCATGGGTGCAGAACCTCCAGCCTGTGGGGCCCCCAATCCAGCCTATGCCACCTCTTGGGGATCTTTGGCAGGGTGGAGGCTTACATTCCAAGCCCCACCCCTAGAGGAAACCCGTTGGAGGACATCACTGCTGCCATTTCAGTGTTAGCAGCAGGAATGTTGTGTAATGGGGGTTGGAACTCACCTATGCTCATGGAGGAGCGGACACTCTTCTGTCCTGTGTGGGCAAATCCTGCTGCCTCATCCTAGCTGTTGCTTCCGAGATCAGAGGTGGCCGGGGTTGGAACACTCTCCCTCTTTGTTTGTCTATCTATATATCATATAGATATATATTCTCAGTACTCAATGGAGCACCAGAAAAGAGATGTGTGCATGTGCGTGTGGATTAAAAGCACTTTGGGGCTCAGCTCAGAGTGGTGCAAATGAAACTTTGGTGGCATCAATGCTTAGAGTGCTGGGTGCTGCCATTTTAATTCTCTCGCAATTCCCCCAACATAGTATTGCTATATCAGGTCACTGGGGGAGTTAAAATGCTGGTGCCCAGCACTCCTTCAAGCATTGGGAAACAAAAAAGGGGTGGCATTTGTGGGCTTTGCCAGGGCCCCAGCATTTGCCCAAGCACACCTGATGCTAACATCAGGCCTGAAGTAGCCAAAAGGTTTTGTTTATACGATGTGATGGAAAACTCCCACATTTCTCTGGGATTAGAAGTGAATCATAGTATTTTTCCAGCTGTCATGTATAAGCACAATGTTGGCTCACTTGTTTCCATTGATAGCAGATACATCCTATAAGTGTGTCCTATAAGTGAATACCCATGCACCCCATAGTGATTGGTTGCTTCGAAATGATGCTTGAACTTTAGCGCTTTTATATGAGGCTTACTCTAGTATAGAAAATCAGACCAATAAGCTGAATGAGCTTTTAGGAAGGATATCCTATTTTTACTGCAGTATTCAAGCCTACTGTTCATGACACAATCTGTGCCCAGAGGACCTCTTAATATGGGGAAGGGGGAGAATGGGCATGGATTTCAAAAAAGAGTAGTGGTTATGGGAAGTTGGGCAACAGTGGAACAGCAAGTAAGATAAGACTAGAATGATTGAGGAAGGGCTTTAAAAAGTGAGGGAAGTGGCTTGATTTATAGAGGAAGGCTGCCCTAGGCATTATATTGTATTTTAGCTTTATGTAGATAATATTTTTTTTATTAGGGGGATTAAAAATTTAATAAGAAAATAAATAAAATACAGATTGCCATGGTTGAAGATAGATCATTAGGACTAGGGGGAGAAACATATGAGTTGGTTTCCCTAATACTGAAATAATGTTTTGTTTTATAGGCAGAACTGAGAGCTTTAGAAGAAGGTGATGGGAGCATTTCAGGCTCCAGTCCGCTTTCTGAGGGGAGTCAGTCAGACCTAACACGGCGGTTGCTACCCAAGCAAGGGAAATGGAAGCTCTTTGGAGTTGCTAGCCCAGAATCCAACAGTCGAGGGTCTAGTAAGACGGGGCAAGAGAGTCCTGAACCTGGAGAAACAGGTACGTCACATTATTGTGCTATGGGCTTGTTTCAGTTGTTCAGTCACATCTAGTAGTACTAACGATCGGTCACTTTTCTCAAGCTTCTTACTCTGCAGTCTTAACGCAGTATCTGACAGGGCCTCCTTTTCCACTAAAATATACACACGCACACAATTAAAAAAGTGGGTGCTGTCGTCCCCCAGCTTGGCAAGTTGTCTGTGGCCTGGCTTGCATGTAACTACCCATAGCTTGATCAAGTCTGCATCTTTCTATTGACCTACACCAAGCCATTGTAAAAGAGAAGACATGTTGAGGATTTATTGGAAAATGACACTTATGAACACTTCTTTTCTTGCTTTTGGTTCAGTGGTGAAGGAAGAGCCAGAAGTGGCTGATGAGAACTCTGACAATGAGCCAGACGCAGAGGAATTGCAAGACAAAGTGAAAACACAAGGGACTTTGAAGGTGGAAGATGAGGAGCAGGACTTAAAGGTGTGTGAGCTAAAGTGGGCTTAAGTCTTGACAGCATTACTTGAGATAGACTCGCATGAGCAGGTATATGTGTATCTTCAAACTGGATTGGCGTCCTTCTCCTTGCCACACGGTGTCCTGTCATGTTCTGTATGTTGCGATGCCACTGTGTTATCAAGGTATTCCATAAGACCCAGTTCGCCCGATCATTGCAATGTGTGCCAGCAGCCATTTTGAATATTCATGCCGTGGCAGGCAATCACTGTGGCTTATTGTGTCATCTGAACCTGGCAAGGGTGGGTTATTGGCAAGGTTAACAAACCACGCCAACAGCCCATAAACAGCTCATAGGTTGTGGGTGGTTTGCCAACAACCCAGCCTCACTAGGTTCAGATGACACAATAAGCCATGGTGACCACACACCATGGCTTGAATATTCAAAATGAATATTCAAAACATGCTGCAACCCATGCTGCAACCCACCATGCTGAACCCAACTCAAATAAGCAACAGTGGGCTGCTGTGATTGTGCAAACTGGTGACGCAACTAGTAATTCGCTGTCTAGAATCTAAGCACATAGAGAATGTGTATGCCTAACTGGTTGCCATGTAGTAAGTAGTGTGTAGTCCAGGTTGGTGGGAAAAGGGTCAACTCAGTTCGAAACTCCTCCCCGCCGTTATGGTGTGAACTAGCCTTTAGATCACTATTAGTACTTAACCTTGTCTGGGGCAGTTCAAAGCTTTGTAGCTTATTAAGCAGAGTACCTCTTAAACTCTTTTAGGTTCTGATTAAGTGCTTCTGACATCAGTTCTTACTCATGCTTTAGTGTCTTAGTGTCTGTTTTGATGGGAATTTGGAAAATAAGGCACTGAAACACATTATATTAAGATGTATTAGTAACAAGTAATCAGAAACAGCATGTAGTCATATATATTTGGGTGTTTCCAAATCTGTTATTACTGTACTTAAGTGTTGTTGCTTTTAGAACATGTTAGCATTGGAAAATGGGACAACCTGTTTAATGTGTGAGAATAAATTTAAAATGGCTGCAATGGACATATGGATTATCCATGTGTAACACTCAAGATTATAGTTCAAGAAGACTTTAAATCATTCTGTTGGGTTTTAAGCAGAATGGCTGCTGATACCTGGTGGAACATACTTTATGCATTTGGGTAGAATTGAATTGGTTGCTATTTTCATCAGCCTCAAAATTTTGCAGTTGTAAATTACTGCTCGGGTGACACATCTTGTTGTTAAAACAGATGTTGGCTGTACACTTCAGAGACAATATTGCAGTAGCCTTGTGCATTGTGACTGACAATAAATTCTTGACTTCTTGCTTGCCTTACTTTTGGCAGTTTCAGATTGGAGAGCTGGCCAACATGTTGATAAGCAAGCTGGAGTTCTTGGGCATCAGTAGACAATCCATCTCTAACTTCCACATGCTACTGTTGCAGACTGAGGTAACTAAAGTTTACCTTTTATAGAAAATAAATTACAGAATATAGGGGCCCAGACAACTGGTAGCATTACAGTGGGATAAGAATTAGGAAGTTTAAGTACTGTGGCATGGATAGTAGTCTGTCTTTCTCCCCCCCCCCCCCCCACACACACACCACCTGAATGCTTGAGCCCCAGTATTGCATCTAAGGCCTTCTTGGTCTATATGTAATTTTTCTGATCATGCGGTACTGCTGCCTCCTGGTCTGGGAGCTGCGCAGTTCAATGGGACATGTCACGCATGAGACCAATTGTCTATAGGTTTTTCATTATTTCTGTTGTTTCTTTGCCTGCCTGTCATAGACCCGTATTGCAGACTGGCGGGAAGGAGCTCTCCAAGGAAACTACCTCAAACGCAAATTGCAAGATGCAGCTGAACAGCTAAAACAGTATGAAATAAACGCCGCCCCTAAAGGCTGGTCCTGCCACTGGGACAGGTACGCACTCTTCTCCCCTTTTCACCTTTCACCTTTGACATCTCAGACATGATTTGTGACCATCACCACCTGCCGACGTGCCGTCATCTATCTGGAGACTGAGAGCAGCTGCACTTAGCGGTGCTGAGCGGGCAGAGAGCCTCTGGCACATACAGAGTTTGAGCCAGCCACAAAAATTGGAGAAATATAAAGTCTTTGTTAAGTGTTTTGAAATGGATTTGATTCCGCGATTGGACAGAGCTGGTGTTTACTCTTGAGTGTAAATGCGCTAAGGAGGGCGGGCTTGGGGGGTCGCGCATGCGAGAGCTCTGTGCACATTGCAGGATCTCAGGAACTCCGCTCCCAAGTAACGTCTCTGCCCTTATGGAAAGCTCACTGACTGAGGATCTCAACGAAGAACAAGATAACTATCTCCTGCCAGCAGGTCAGACCAAACTATTTCTTCTTATATTTGGCTTTCTTGATTATTTTTGTTTATTTGAAATCTTTGCTCTTTTGTTTTTCAGCTCCCAGATCCTCTTCCCTCTCAGTAGCAATTCAGTAGCAACTATGTCTGACACCAAGAGTATCATAAATGTGACTGCAGCAGTCCATGGGGGAGCAGCCATCTTTCATAAATTGGGCTGTTTCTCTTTTGCTATTCTGGAAGGAAATGAACCCTGAGACTACCTAAAAAGTCTATTTCCTAATGCGTCCTTGAACATTTAATTGCACACCAGCCACAAGCGAGCTGTTTCGCTTAACCCTCTACTCTTGGAGTGGAGGGTCAGGGCTGTGATCACAGAGCCAGCACCACAAACAGTTTGGAGTAAGCCCATCTTGCAAACCCTTCCTCAAAGCTGTTTGTTGCCTCTGTGAACAGCAGTCCTAGTGTAAGAGGTTCTTCCTGTGAGAGCACTCCGCTGTCGCGGGAGAGGACTACATCATTGTGTCAGTGCAGGGATGAGAGTGTAAAGCCTTGTTTTCTTTCTTGTGATTTAGGGATCATAGGCGCTATTTCTATGTTAACGAGCAATCAGGCGAATCCCAGTGGGAGTTCCCAGATGGGGAGGAGGAAGAGGAGGGGCAAATCCTAGAGAATAAAGCAGAAGCTCTTCCTAAACAAGTGCTGAAGGAGAAAATGGAGTCTGGAGAATCTACTGATAATACTGCAGGTACTGGACCTGGCGGGTTTGCTGAAAAAAAGCTCATTTCATTTGAAATAACATTTTTAGGAAGGTGAAATGCCATAGCAAGGGGGTCAAATGTATTTAATGCAGAAGGGCTGTTGCTCAGAAATACTCCTGTGATTAACTATTCAGCTGTGCAGAGTGGAGTTGAACTGAAATGAGTGTGTTGTTTGCAGAGCGTTAATCTATATCTGGGGTCTTCAACATGGTGCTCATGGACACCTCCCATGGTGCCTGCTAGACCCGCTGCATCTCCTGATTTTTTTTAGATTTTTTTAAAAAATTAACTGGGAAGCTGGCATGCTGCAAAGCAAAATGTCAGTCTCCAGCACCACCTTTATGTCTAAAAATGTCTCTGTGCCCTACGTGGCCCTGAGAGGTATTCTTGGAAAATAAAAATGGCAAGTGGCTGCAGCCTAGTGCTTAGAAGCATGCCCAGCTGCTCAGAATAAACAAAAAGGTAACCTGGGGGTGGAGAACAAAGGGAGATGTGTGTGCGTGTGATGCCTGGTCTTTTGGGGTGGGTGGGCGTTTTGCCTGTGTACACATTTATTTGAGCACCACCAGTTTGCTTTCTGTGAAATTGGTGTTTTGTTTTCCTAGGGGGCAAATATGTGTCATGGCATTTGAAGCTTAGACCCCACCTCTGCTTTGTACTTTTGATTCTTGATCAAAGTATTTGTTTCTGACTCTCATCATTTTGATTCTGTGAAATGAGTATTGAAACAGAAAACTGTGTTCGAGAGAATGATGTTGTGTTTTGTAACTCAGACCCCACCTCTACCTTGTACTTGTTCTTATGCAAGTTACTTCTCTTTTAGCCTCACCAGTTTGCCTTCTGGGAAATGGATGTTTTGTGACTAGCCAAGCCCATTGTAGCATCCATTTTGTGAAGGACCAAGCCCCTCACATAACAGCTATTTTGTGAGAGCGTCCACAACACACTCTCAAAATTCCAAATGTTCCCACCAGCCCAAAACATTTGAGGACCCCTGCTCTATATCCAGTCTAGAGATCTCTGTCCATCATTATGTATGGTTCACACAGCGTATCTGCTGCACCATAGGGCAGTGGGAGGTGTAATTTCTTGTTGTTTGTATTCATTTTCCAGTTTGGTTTTTAGAGTTTGGGGGGATGGTTAATGAGATGATTATTAACAGAAGGGTAGCTTTTCCAAAGAAATGTGTCTCCCTCTGGGAAAAGAAGTACATAAAAGATGAAGAGAAAAAGGTTAGGATGAGTGGGTAACGGAGGTGTTGGGTAATCAAAACTTTACGTGTACCTTTCCTTTAGGTTCTCTTGGTAAAGAGCCTCTTTCTAGTCAAGCTCCAGCTACATCTCTTGTGCCTCTAAGTCCATTTTGGACTATGCTTCAGCCTTCTGTTCCTGTACTCCAACCCCCTTTACCCTTGGAAATGCCGCCGCCGCCGCCACCTCCACCAGAGTCACCACCTCCCCCGCCGCCACCACCACCACCTCCGGGAGAAGATGGGGAAATACAGGAAGTAGAGATGGAGGATGAGGGAGACGAGGAGCCACCAGCACCGGGAACAGAGGAAGATGCTGTTCTGAAACCTCTTCTCCGACCAGTAGTTGCCAACAGTCAAGTGAGTTAGTGCATACAGCACCCACTAGTTTTTTTTATTTTTGGAAAAGTTAGTATCAGATGTGATTTCTGTATGTACATTTGAGTTGCAAACTTCTTGCTACAGCCTCATACTCTACATTGGCCCCATTTGCATGTAATGGTGGTATATCATGGGTTAATTAACCCATGACTAACCCATAATTGCCATGTTGAGTGCCACTGCCATTTTGAATATGCAACCTCCGAATGCAGGTTTTTATGTGACATGCAAACCTGGAAACTATGGGTTAAACAACCCACATTAACCTACCATTCTTAGGTTAACTGTGGGTTGTTTAACCCACAATTAATCCATAGTGTCTGGGTTCTCACATCATGGAATAATGTTTGAATGGAGGTTGCATATTCAAAATGGCGGTAACACACAACCCCATCAAATTGTGGGTTAATTAACCAAAGACTTAAGAACATAGCCATGCTGGATCAGACCAAGGATCCATCTAGTCCAGCACTGTGTTCACACAGTGGCCAACCAGGAAACGACAAGCAGGACACGAGTGCAACAGCACTCTCCTGCCCATATTCCCCAGCAACTGGTGTACATAAGCTTACTGCCTTTGGTACTGGAGGTAGCACATAGCCATCAGGACTAGGATTTGCCGCTGTTATGTGCGAACCAGGTCATTATGAAATTGTCTTGCTCTCTTTGCAGCCTATAGGATAATCTTTCCGCTAGCATCTTTTATAGCAATGAGTAAATAACAATTTATTTCAGCTTCAGTTACTCCAGTTTGTGACAGAGTCACTTATAAAAAGAATAAGGATTGTTGCCTTATTCAAGAGGTTTTGTATCAGAAAATGAATTTGGGTGGCCTGTATACAGCATGGAAATACATGCTGAACATTGTAAAGGGGATGACTTTGCCTTCACAAGAATAAAAATGGCCTCTCCTGTAATCTACAGTGGTTTGAGTTGGTAAAACCTGTGTTTTATTGGCACGAAAACCTCTACTTACCCAAGCAAGGGGCCTACAACTTTAGGCTAGCATTGCTGGCCAAGCCAAAAGGAGTTGTAGTTGTCTGCCTGCCCACCCCCTCCCCCCGAAGCACACCAGTTGGGTGCTACTTCTGGAAGGTGCCTTTCCTTCTCCAGACAAAGGAAGGCTGACCCGATTCAAACATAACATCTCACTATGGGTTAAATAAAATAAATTAAATAACCCATTAAATAGCCCATAGTTGACCATGGCCACACCTGAGCAAGCGAGCAGGTTGCTGCTTTACATCCAACTTTGTAAACAACAACAACCAAGTACAGCCTGGGTTGTAGTCTTGATGTTTGAACCCAGCACTTGGGGTTGTTTAAAATTTTACCCCAGCAATCACCTATGGTTTGCTGTTGGCTTAAAACTCTGGATTGTTTAAACCTAAACAATCCAGAGTGCCAGGTTCACACGTCCTAACAACAACCACAAAGTTCACAAAGCTGGATGTAAAGTGCACAGAAGACAGCTCGCTTGCTCCACTGTATCTGGGCAATTAATGGATTGAACAACCCATGAATTGCTGTTACGTGTGAACCAGATCAGAGTTTTCTTTTTTTGCCAGTTTGGCCCTACTTGTCCAAGACAATCCAGGCATCTTAGCCATGCAGCTACCAAACAGCCTGCAGCCTTCCTCCTAACCTTGGGGCAGGAATTGCCACACAGGTGGTAGGACAATCTCTGCCCACTCCTGCAGCTTCGAAGTGGGAAAGAGGGTTGGCTGCTCGTCACATTTGCCACAGGGCAGCACTGCACTCGCCTGGTGAGCATGGCAAGCAAAAGTGTTGAAGGGAGTTAGGAGATCCGGGTTCTAGTCCCCACTCGGCCATGGAAGTTCACTGGGTGACTGGGCCAGTCACAGACTCTCAGCCCAACCCATCTCACAGTGTTGTTGTTGTGAGGATAAAATGGAGAACTACGTGTTCCTTAAGGAGGAAAAACGGTGGGATATAAATGTAATAAAATAAATAAATAAAATTTAAAAAATAGTTAATCATTAAAAATACCCTTCTGAGGTATTTTTGAGCATGTAGACATATTAATGTCAGTGTGTACACACTGAGGATTTCAGGAATGCTTTGAGGGTTTGTAGACCTCTCCTATATGTGTAGCTTGTCCTGGAGTGGAGCACTCATTTTCCTGTCTACGTATGAAATGGGAATTTGTGGGCGTGGGGTGGGCGTGGGAGAGAGAACAGAACACATTTGCATGTTAAAGGAAGGTTTTATATGCTTGCTTCTTAAGGTTTGCAGGGAGAACCGTTCTGTGTGCAAGGATATGGTCCCGTATTTAGATGTTCTGTCAGTTTAAAGCATTTGTGATAGTGAAACTGAGATGGGGAGACATAGCTGTTGCAGGAGATAGGGAACAGTTGTTAAGGTCGGATCAGATTTTGCAAAGGAACGATTATCATGGCCTGTTAATGGGTTTGTGTGGTATTCTAACAGTTTACATTCACATGAACCAAACTGGCTTTTGTCTGTTTCCAGACGAACTCTGAGACCAGCATATCTGCACCTCTCTCGGCTAAATCTATAAAAAGAAAAGCTTCCGAAATGAGTGCTGGACTGGTGCAACGAGCAGCAACCATTGGAAGCTGTCCAGTGCTTTATGGCCAGTCAGTAATGAGTACAGGTGAGTGTCATAACTCTGATTTTCCTTTGCTTATTGATCTCCATTGCAGAGTTTTGGAAATATTCCCCTTTCCTCCCCCTGTTGTTACAGGCCTTCAGACCCCAGGGGTGAGTTTGCAACAGAGTTACCTTGGAGTAACGCAGCCAGCGCTCATAAGCTATTCAGAGTGTAGTGCCCCTGTTGGACTTTCTGCTAGCACCTCACAACCAGTTCCTTCACAAGGAGCTCCACTTGCCACGAGCACGGCGGAACAGCTGCCACTGCCACCGCCGCCTCCGCCTCCACTGTCGCCACCTCCACATGCTCCTAAAGCACTGCCTCCAGAGAAGTCAAAAAAGCTTAGGAGAGGTGGCAAGGTAAGTACTTAAATTTGAATAATCATTATACAAATTTAAATTTGTAAGTACTTAAATTTGTATAATCTCTCATTGTACCAGAACAGGGCAAGTTGCATATAGGTAGAAATCTGCTTTATTTTCCTGTGCCAGGCTTTAGAACTGCTACACTTCGTGTGATGGTAGATACATGGTGGGTACCCTGGCAGCTTCAGGGCATGGGATTTCAGAAACACATAGGGGATGTACAAGCTCTTTGGGCCTGTGAATCAGCCAACTCCACAGAAGCCTAATCCCAATAACCTCGGAGATACCAACCCTAACCTTTTAATATTCGCATGCCAGTGTGTTGGCTTCTATGCTGGGAAGTGTGCTCTGTTAGCCAGAACACTGTTCAGTTTATAAATTCATGACACTTCCCCTCCCCCCAAGCATAGTTGCTCTGTAGTGCATGAGAGAAGTTGGCTTTACCATTAGTCTCAAATAGCCTAGCTTTCTTCTTTCCTCTAGATCATAACTGGTGCCACTTGAAAGCTATTCTTTGACCATCCTCCATGTAGTTCTTTATTTTCCCTTGGGATGATATAATCCAATGTGAGACTAACCAGAAAGAATCGACAGAATTCTATTTTCCTTCCTGTCTGTGAGAAAAAGGCAGCCTTCTTACCTAAAAGTACATTATCCTAACCAACAGATTTAAACTTTGTTCTCAGGATTGAGAACAAAGAGTTCCATGAAAGCTCATCTCTGATGCTTATGATAGCACGTTAAATATTTTGTTACAGAGAAAAAAAACCAAGACAAAGATGCCATCTCTCGTAAAGAAGTGGCAGAGCATTCAACGGGAACTAGATGAGGAGGAAAACTCCAGCTCTAGTGATGAGGATCGGGAGGTGATGTCACAGAAGCGAATTGAGGAATGGAAGCAACAGCAGTTAATCAGGTATGAGAGAGACTGCAAGGTATGGCCATGTAGGCCTTCCCCTCATCACACCCCCCAAAATAGATTGCTTTCTGGGCAGTGTTGACCATCAGCACATGTGTTCTAATTATTGGCAAACTCAAGTTATGGTTGTGGGTTTCAGTGGCTTCTGTCCCTGAAAGGTGTAGCTCCATCTAATTGTAGCTGCTCCTTTTTGCAAGGCAGACTGAAAAGTCTTATCGTGCCTACTGCCATGGAACTGGGCAAAACATGTACAATATCAAAGTGGATGAGGAGGCATCACTAGGTAAAGGGGCAGTCCTTATTTCCCAACTGTCACAGCACAACCTTAGGAAAATCTTGTGTCGGGGGCAGTGGGAACCTGACTATTTTTATTTTATTTTATACATTTATAGACTTCCCTTCAACATATAATTTCCAAGGCATTTTAAAAGATAAAGCTTATATGTAGTTAAGAAGCATTCCTTGAAAGGTTTATCCAGTTTTCCTCTGTATGAAGTGATTTCACAAATTCCACAAAATTTATTGTACACAGAAGGATTTGCCTCAGTGTAAGATGCCTTTGACAAATCTACATATTATATGCCTTTCAGCAAAAGAGAATGTTGTGCTAGCAGGATGAGGAGTGTGTGTGTATATATGCACTTGGAGGTATTTATCTTTTTGCTTTGGGAACTGGTTAGATTTTACTTGGATAGCAAGAACAAGTCCCAGGCTTGGGCGTGCCCCCTACTTACTGCACATAGAACATAATGTTCAAACTGGGCGCATTTATCTGTACACAGGATCTCCCTGACCTCACATGCAGATTGCCAAATTAAAGGGGGGGGTGGAATTGTGGAGTAAAAGAGATTCTGTGTACAGATAGATGTGGTGTGGCCCAGTTTGTATGTACTGTCTCTGGACAAGTGCCTGTCTAAACCTTTACTTGAGAATTTCCCTTTTTAACATGCTGTATCATTCAAGTTATACTACTACAATAGTGAGTGGGTAAATGTATTGTGCACACGAGACAGGAGGTTCCTTGGGTTGTATCTTTTCACAGATTGACATAGCTCTGGAAAAAAGTTCTAAGATCTTGACCTCTTCAGTTCCCTTTTGGCTGACAAGCTAGCCTAATAGTTTTCCTGTGTATCCTTCCTTTTTATAGCGGTATGGCAGAGAGAAATGCAAATTTTGAGGCACTGCCTGACGACTGGCGAGCTCGACTCAAGAGGCGGAAAGCCACTTCAAGCACATGAGAGCTTTCTTTTCTTTTCTTTTTTTACCCACACATGTACAGTTCAGAACCTTTTACTGTTGGATAAATTGTAACTTCTTGAGGATACATATTTCAGTTGAATGACCTGATGGAGAAATTGCGTGGACTTGAGATTCCTTTTGGAGGTGTATTTGGCAAATAGGCCTGTGAAATAATGACAGTCTTGACCACTCCTCTCTCATGCAGCTCCTAATCCCAGTTCAGACAAAGCTGGAATACCATTCTATCCAGTTCCCTGGTGGAGCTGGTATCAAGAACTGATTGATGCACTTTGTCTGGTTCCATTTAGAACTCCACATTTCCACTCCTCCTTTCTAAGCCCAAAGGTGTTTTTCCATTTATCTCAAAAAATATTTCTACAAGGTGTCCAACTGTAATTGCCATTTGCAACTTTTGCAGGCTTGGTATTGCAGAGGAGGCAAATGAAAGATGCACTTTGTTTTCACATTCATATGCAGCATATGAACCCCTCGTTCCATCTTTATCTTTGCCAGTACTTTGGTTTTCGGCAGCATTGTTCTTCGTTATTACTCGATTGACTCAAAAAATGGACTGTTTCTGTCCTTAAATCTGTATCAGTCCTGATGTTTTTCTTGGGTGTTTTCACTTGTAACATTATTTACAGAATAATCTTGTTACACTTTAGGGGCCAGAACATACCAGTAGTTCCATTGGTGAGGTTGTAGCAAAGTGGGACAGAACACAGTATGCAGCCACCACCACTGAGTACTGACTGAGCAAGATCTCCATGCCATCACTAGTTGGCATAGTAGGGGGAAGTTGGCTCAGCACTGTATCAGCATGAGGCTGCTGACTGTCCAGCACCCTTTTGTCTAAAGTGGATGTTGCTGGCCAGTGAGCAGCTGCACGCCAGCACAATGCTGAATCAGCTGCACTGCAGTGCCCCCTTCCCCTTACTCACTGCTCAGCATTCTACCCCATCTCACTGCTGCTTGATATATGCTAGAGGAGAGGGAAAACGTAAAACATTTTTCAGTTACTCAATTCTGAGCCCCTCTTGTTGAGTTCCAGGAAATGTAGGGTCTTTGTCTACATTTAAAGCCAGGCTGAATATTTATCCAACCTGTGAATGTCTGAGTCTTCTCCCTTGTTTGCGTTTTTAAAACCTGAATCAAGTGGTAATGATTTTCTGTAAACTGAAAGAAAAGGCAGGTTATGGTTGAACGCTGTTTGTATTTCTCCCGTTTCTGGCTTTGTAAATTTGTACATACACATTAATAAATTCCCTTTTTATACTTCGGAACTTTCTTTATTACTCTTTAAATCTATTGTCAGTACTAATGATTCAGTTAAATGGCCAATGGTTGAGAAATATATTTTACACCACAAGGTTTTTTAAAGGTAGCACTCAGTACCAAGTGCAACCTGCTATGGTGTTCAGCAAAACTTACACACACATAAATGTGCATAATTTGGAAATATACAAATTAACTTCTTTCTTGCAGAATTCAGAATATTGTTGGAAATGTGAGTATAAAGTAAAGGAGAGAAGGTGTGGTTTGTGGGGGGGAATGAACAAAAGCTGGGGGGAGGGGCTGGATATGATCAGACACAGAATCTTTTTCCAAGGCTTATGGATCCTAAACAGACTGTGTTCCTCATCACTGGCCGTAGAAAAGGAATTCTGATCTTAAGAGATTCCTTGAAAAGTGAAGACGCCCTGAACTTCTAAATAATAGTAATATTTATATAGAATTTTTGAGTTTTACAAACAGTCCTATACGATAGGTCAGTTTTATCCTGTAACAAACAAACTTTATTTACAATATTTATATATCACTCCACATCAAAAAAGTTCAGAGCAGTGAACAGCAAAGACAAAAGAATAAAACACATTGTTAAAACAAAAACATTTTAAAAGGAATAAATTCTGAATTTAATAAAGTGGCTGGTCACTCAAAGAAGGCCTCTCAAAATAACAATGTCTTCAGGAGGCGCCAGAAGCAATACAACGTTGGCGTCTGCCTGACCTCCAAAGGCAGGGAGTTCCACAAACTCATATTTTGAACAGACCGAAAGTACTCCCTACGCTATCTGTGATCAGAACATTTTCCCACTTCAGCCAAATACCCTTTGTTTCCAAATACACATCCTTAGGTTAATCCCTTTTTTGAAAAAACCCATCTTGTCTAAACTGGGCTTGTTCTTTTATAATGTAAGTTCAACCTCTAAATAATTTTGATAGGCTAACTCACCTACCTAGATCAGAAAGGGAGCTTCTCTCACAGATGGTCAAAACAATCTGTCTCCGCCAAGGAGATTTTTTTTACTGATCAATAACATAAATAGATGAAGTATTATCTTTTTGACTTGGATTCCTGCATTGATCAGGGGGTTGAACTTGATGATCCTAAGGGCTCCTTCCAACCCTACTATTCTATGATTCTAATACTTCATGTCTTGGAACCATTCAACCTGGTGTCCAAAGATACACTCCCTCAGACTATCTGCTCTGCTAGGAATTCTCCACATGCTCTGAAACCCAAGGTTCTACTCAAATAGGTAAAATGTACTGGCTAAGTTAGATTGACTTTACTGATTTTTAATTGGAATTGGATTTGGTGCCTTCCTTGTCCTTTTTCCCTCAAATAAGCTTCTTATACCTTGACATTTGGCTGTATTGTTTGAAAAGGAAAGTTTCCACTAAAGCTTCCCCATTGTTAGCTGCTTCCTTGTGTTCCAAGGATAGTTTTCAAAGTTTTGTAAGATCTGGTGTTCTCTGAGCTTTGGGAAAGTAAGTCTACAGGATCTTCCTTTTTATTTATTTTTCTACAGCTGGACTTTGGGCTTAGAAGCAGCTGGTCAACCTAGAGCAGTCTTTCCTAACCTGGTGCCCTTCAGATGAAGGGATGTAGTGGACTACAACTTCCACTACCTTCAGCCAGCATTTTCAGTGGTCAGGGATGGAGAGCGTTGTGGTCCAAAACATCTGGAGGGCACCAAATTGGGGAAGGCTGGCCTAGAGTGATTTCCTAGAGATTTCAGGTGAGGATTTCAGGCAAGTCATGCTTTTTGAAGGGGAACTATTGCCGAAAAAAGGGGTCTGCCAGTAAGGGAAAGTCTGTGCCCTACCCCCCAGATATGTCACATTCCCTGTTTTAGCTGTAGTATTGAGGCGAAGTGTGAGTGGTTTACCTAAAGCACATGACAGCTAGGGATCCTAACCATGTAGATTGTGCTGGCAGGGAAAATAGCAACTAGTCCTGGACCCAGTTCACATGACATGCCAGGCTCGCCATGGGTTATTTAACCTACAAAGATTGTGGCTGTGGTTTGGCCAGGTTTGTGACTACCACATCCCATCCCAGTGCTGCCTTTTTTTCTTTGTCCCATGTAGTTATTCTGGCATACTAATGACTAATGTTGCTTTTATTAAAAAAATGATTAAAGTATTTTCCTCTCTATCAAAAGTATAACAGAACTATAAAAAGATTTTCCTCTATTTACTATAATCTCACAGTTAATATCTTAGAAGCTTATACTTGTAAAGAATAAAATAAAACTGCCAAAGAAGAGGTTCAGGGAGCAGCCATAGCTTAACGGTAGAGCACATTCTTTGCATGCAGAAGGCATCTCCAGATATCGCAGGAAAGCGCCTGCCTGAAATCTTCAAGAGCAGCTGCCTGTCAGTGTAGACAATGCTGAGCTAGATGGACCAGTGGTCTGACTTTGTATAAAGCAGCTTCCTATGTTCCTAAGCGGGATCTATAGAAAACTATGCAAGGAAGAAAATCTTCCCCAATTTCCCAAAATATCTGCCCTTATACTGTCAGAATGTTTTTTCCATAATCTAATTAAAAGAACATTACCATATTTAAATACATCCTATATTTTATTGTAATTTAAGTGATTCTCTGTAAAAAAAAATCATATCATATGCTGCCAAATGAGTAGAGGAAGGTCTTAACCTGGCGCCAAAAATATAACAATGTTGGCGCCAGGCAGGCCTCACTGGGGAGATTGTTCCATTATCGGGTGCCCGCTACTGAGAAGGCCCCCTCCCTTGTTGCCACCTTCTGAGCCTCCTTCCTTCACAGGCTATCTTGTTTAAGAGGATTAATTTTGAGACCTACTGATCCTCTTCCCCCATAGGTCGCCCCCTCCCCATAACTGAGATCTGCAGTTGCTCAAAAGTTTCATCTTAGGTAGAAAGTCTAGCCTACAAAAGGAACTGGGCCTTTCCAGTCATAGCCCTAATATTGTAGAACTCTCTCTCCAGAGATTCCTATGGCCCCTTTGCCTGTTGGCCTTTACAGAAGAATAGCCTTTGGAAACCTTTGCTGCCATATCTTTTTTTTTTTAATTGTGTTTTAACAATGTTATGTTTGTTGTGTTGTAATTTAAATAAAATTTTGCTTAATTGGATGGGAAAACAGAAGCATGGTCTGGAACTGCCTCTAGGCCACAGCATTCCATCTAATTAGTCATGAAGTTGGGATGGGGTGGGGTTTTGATATAAAAAGGGACTGGGAATGGAGTGAGGTGCAGCTAAACATGACAGAAGAGACCAGTGATCAGGATCTCCAGGGGCTTTAATTAAGAAAAGTGTAACAGCTGTATGGGGAGAGGGTGGTGGGATATGATCAGGACTAAAGCTCTGAAAAAGGGAGAAGTTGACACTTCCTACCCTCACTGTACTCCTGTATCTCTCCACTCGCAGCAGCTATTGACCCTGTGCTGGGAGATGTACAGATACTTGCATGCTTTTGGAGTGTTGTACTTTAAGTGGAAAAGGAGCAGAGGAGTAGAAAACGTTAACCCACGCCACCCCCACACTTCCCCAAGCACTCTGTTCCTGATCCAGGTCAGCTCAGTTGGGCTGCTTTTAGAGGATTACGAGAGATGGGAAACCTGATCACAGATCTGCAATCTCTTGCTTCGCTTGGCTCAAAGGAACTCTATGCTATGCAGCTTGGGGCTTGGTCTATACATGTAGCAAAACGAGGTGGTAACATGCAGTTTTATATTTCATGTTGGTGAGAAATCACGTTTCTGAATCTTTTCCAAAATTAAAACAAACAAAACCAAGCTCCCCGCATCTCTCACCAGCAGTCTGAAGTGATACACTTCGTTCTACAACCTCAGGAAGTGGTGCAACTAGGTACCAAACCAGGCCTGGATTGACCAGGAAGCCCGGTGGAGAGCGCTGGGCCTAAACAAACGAAGCACGCTCTTCTCGTGTGAGTTACTTCAGCGTTCCACTCGCGTGAGCAATGCAACTTCTGAAGTGGGTAGACCCAGAAGATGGCTCCGGCTACTTCGCTGCTTAGAAAAATCGCAAGACCCGTATAATAACGGGAGTCACCGCTGCAATGTTTCTCGTGTCCCCACTTCAGATGTGAATTTACACATGCAAGGGCAACACTTGTTTAACTGCACCTCGCCCTATTCCCAGTGCCTTTACTTTCCGTATTTCTGAAGCTTGCATCGGGGCTCTGTGTTACAAGTCGCCAGCAGGAACGGCCACCCCCACCGTCGTTATCGACCCGAACCGGCACGCAGCTGGCCTGGCTGCCCATTCCCCGGTAGCCTCCGATTTTTCCTTTGCTTTCAAACAATGCTTTGTGCCGCTGCCACTCCCCACTGACGGACCAATGAACAGTAAGTCCCACCCCCAACCGGACTGGGTCGGCTGGCTGGTTGCTGGGATACCGCTTTCCCTTTGGCGGGCGTGGGGAGAGGGGCAGAGAAAGGCGGGCGGGCGTTGGAGGGAGCGGAGCCGGAGGGCCCCGGAGAGGCGGGCGAGGGTCCCACGCAGGGAGCGAGTCCTGCCGTTGCCCCTCGCCGCTGTCACCTGGCGGCGGGCCTGTGCCCTCCCTGGCCCCGTCCGAGGCGGGTGACTGTTGTCCGCCCAGGCTCGTCGTTAACGAACAGTCCGCGAGCCGTTATGAAAACGGGGGGCGACTGCCCTTCTCTGCCTCTCCTGAGGCCGCTGTTTTGAGTGGCAAAAAGCTGTCGCCATAGAAGGCTTTCGGTCCTGTGGGTCAAAGTCGTCGAGATCGGAAGAAGGAGTTGCCGGGTGCTTTATGTGGAGAATATAACATTTGTTTAGTTACTTCTTTAGTCATTCCTTGGTAAGTGGAATTGTCCGTAAATTACGGGCGCCACACTTTTTAAAGCCTTTTTCACCTTAAAAAAAAAAAAGTATTTTTCATTTCCGCCTTTTTCACCCCGTTGTCCCACTTTAACCAATATCCCTGCCCCTTCTTCGTCACAACTCATTCGCACATCCCCCCGGCTCGCGCACCACCGCATGCCTTTCCTTGATCCAGTTCGTTGGTGGCAGGGGTGTTCTTTCAAACAGAAGCCAAGGCTAGTTCATAGCCTTCCTCTTTGTTTTTAAATGTGTTATCGCGTTTTAGATCTTTATGCTGCTGCTGGGTTTTACTCTGGTTTTTACATTGGTTTTATAATGTTTAAACTTTTAAAGGTTTTATTTTATGTTTTATCATTTTGTATTTTAGGGGTTTGATTTTGGGGAACTGTGCAGAGAGTTTTATTATTATTATTTATTGTATTTATATCCCACATTTTTTCCTCTTGCAAGGCACCCAAGGTGGCTTACATTATCCTCCTCCTCTCCATTTTATCCTCACAACAACAACCCTGTGAGGTAGGTTGGGCTGAGAGCCTGTGACTGGCCCAAAGTCACCCACTGAGCTTCCATGGCCTATTGGGGACTAGAACCCGGATCTCCTGGTTCCCAGTCCAGCACTCTCACCGCTACACCATGCTGGCTTTGACGTGTAATAAATAAATAATTAATAAAATATAACTCTTTTCTCCGGTTCTCTTTAGGAGACAGAGCCAACATGTGTCCAGCAGACCCAGCTTTTGAGGGTCAGGTCAGTATAAAATTCAGTCCAAATGTGTAAGCCTTACACTGTAAGGGGCTGGATGAAGTCAATCACTTTCAGTCTCTGAGTGTAATCATAGCTGTGTATTAGACAGGTAAGTTCAGTACTGGTTGGATGGTATAAGAACTAGGACATCTATGGGAGAAAGTTGGGATTTCAGATCTTTTTAGTAGAGTTAGGGTGAACAGGAATGTCCTGGGACTTTGGTTGTAACTGGTGGGACTCTTGCAATATTATAACTTTGATCTTCAGTGTCCTTTGATCTCATCGTTTTCATTTGACATTTTTATTATTTAATTTTGGATTAACAAATAATGCAAAGGCTTTGGGAAATGAGACCCAAGTAAAACATGCTGCCTTTCTTACTGCTGAGACATTTTCTCTTCTACAGCAGCGTAAAGAGCCCTATGAACAGTTCATGTATCAGCATCTCCAATACTACGGCTATTTCAAAGGTAAGAATACTGGTCCTATTCTGATGGGTCTGTTTTACTCCATTTGTCAGGCTCTATAACAGTTGGTTTTGCCTTTGCCACAGGGCTTTGCTGGGCTTGCAGTAACCCTTCGCTGCTTGTTTTATATTTTGAACATTCAGGAATGATTGTTGCCTATTCCAGCTGTTTAAAAGAAACCCTGTCTGCCCTCTATCCAGCTTTAAAAACCCCATGCACTTATAAAGTGAGGAAAATATACTGGGGAAAATAGCAGTATTGAACTTTTAGTGTAGTACTACAGAATATAAAACATAGGAATCCTTTTCTTCCTTATACCTCAGTCCTACCCATCCTCAAGCAGCTCTCCCTGATTTCAATGGAGTCTAGTACCCAGTAGGTGTACTTAGGATCACAGTCTTAGAGAGCAATCCTATGGCCCCTAGACAGCATCTGGGGGGCCATAGGATTTTTTGGATTTCTGCGCTCTGACCTCAAACCCAGGAGTCCGAGGTCCCCTCCTCCTCACACCTGGCATGAAGAGAACAATGCTGGCTGCCTCCAAGCGAGCTTGGAGAGCAGGGAAAGGGGGTGTGCCAGTGGGTGGGGAGAGTACTGGGGAAGTGGGGATGTGGGCTATCCCCAGCCTTCCCCAACCTCAACGAGATGGGAAAAAACACCCATCCAGCTAAAATGGAGAGCGGGGGAGCGTGCAGGCGAAGGTCGCCTCTGCACTCCTTCTGCTCTGCATAGAATGCCCGTTAGCCTCAGAGTTTGGAGGCTGACAGGCATCCAGATAGGATCGTGCCCTTAATTGCTCTGTCTGCCTAATCTGATATTCATTATGTCAGATATGTATTTAAGTTGACATATAGTTCCTCCCTATCATGTGGTAGATGACATCGATAGCTGTGTGTATAAGCCATGTTACTGATATATGAAAATGTGACCCTGGTAATACAATGTTACTTTTAAATTTTTATTTCTCAAATGTTATAGTGCTAGTAGAGCGGCTCACTGTAATAATTATTGGGCAGTATAGAAATTTAATGGACTTTTACCTCTATTTGCTCAGGTTAGTTTTAAATGGCTCATGTAATTAGGTTTTTGCAGTAATACTAGAAATGTTTCTTCTTAGATGAGGAAAATGCTCCTCAAAGCCCCATGTTACCTCTTGAGAGCCGGAAAAAGAATTCTCGACATGTGTTGAAGCCAGGCAACTTCCACAAGAGAGAGAGATCAGAACATGATTCAGACAAGACCTTACTCTGTAAGTAAGCTATAAGTCTGATGTGAGAGATTCATTGACTTACTGAGAATGGAATACATGCTTAAGCTCTCATAGTTGCCTACTACTAAGGCATCTGCAAAGAAATTAATAGTATTTTGCCAATTTTCTTTTTGGCAGGTTCACTTATGATGGAGACCACACTTCTTAAAAGTAAACAACTTATGTTTGACCATCCAGAGGGTCCTGGTGTTCTGCGCTTGCGGGAACCTCGAAATCTTTTTTCTCTTCCTAATGGTAGAGATTCAGTCTTGGCTCCATTCTGGCCAATAGAGTGTGAAGTAATTGAGGATCCTATTCATCACATTGGTAATCTGAGCCTTGGATTGGGATTAATGTTTTGTATGGATAATGTTTTGCATAGATATGTTTTGCTGTAAACTTAAGACAGTACAGGGACTGTGACCGAAGAGTTCCTTTCTGTTAGCACAAATTCATAGAGCAGAGTTCACTCCGAAAAGAACACTGCAAGTTTAAGAGTTTCTTGGACCAAATATGATATATACTAGTCATTTTTCAGAGTGTTTCATACTCAAAACAAAAACATTCTTCCAGTTTGTAGGCAACTCCATGGAGAAGAGACTTCTAATTTGTTTAAATTTTACATTTAAACCACCAGTGTGGTTGCAGGATTTAATTAAGGAGGTCATTTCGCACATCACTTGTTCTAACAACGAAATCAGTATTTATGTCAGGAAGTTAATGTAAAACAAGGATCAGCAGTGTAGTGCCTGCAGGCACGCTCATGCCTGTCAAGACCCCTGACAGTGACAACCAGATCCCTTTTTCATGTGACCTCTATGCTCACCAATCCTCCTTTTGCTGCTGCCACTTCTCCCTACCTTTGTGGTCTCCTTAGCAGCCAGGAAGCTGTAAGTTGGCAACCCAGGGGACTTATCTTCCAATCTGCCGAGTTCCTGCTCAGTCAGGGCTGAGAGAGTAGTTACGGAGGGGAGGAGGCCCAAGTAGCTTTGGGGAAAAGAAATCCAGAGGAGGAGGAGGCAGAAGTGGCAGCAGGGGTGGGGAGGAAATCCGGAGGATGCAGAAGCGGAGATAGGCAACAGAAGCAGGGGAGGGGAAAGAAGCAGGGGGTGGAGAAAATCAGGAGGAGGAGGAAGGGGCAAGAAAAGAGAGAATACCAAAAAGAAATGCCCACAGGCCCAAATGACCTCAGTACAAATGCAGCCACTGGCCTGAAAAAAACATGACAAATCTGCCTGTGGGCCCAAAAAGATTGCCTACGCCTAATGTAAAATGTAATGTGTGAATTGTGTTATTGGTTTATTTGAGAAGCCAGATGTGATGTATTTCAGTATTTGACCAGAGATGTCTAAGCTTAATATTGAATGTCATTCGTTTTTTATTGAATTGGGTGAATTCATGAGGTTATCCAATTCATCTTGGGAAACATCCATGTACTAACAATGCTTCACAATTTGATGTCATCTTCAGGTTTCATCATCATACTCATCTCACAATGGTCTCTAATGAAAATGTTTATAAAATAAGTTCGAAGTGATTGATCCTGCAGGACCTCCATTAATTATTCCTGTCCCATCTGAAAGTGTCTTTTAACAAATCTTTTGTCTGATTCTCTTTAATCAGATTCTGGTCCATTTTATGTTACAAATATCTTTTCCATTTTAAGTAATAATTTCTTATTCAATACTTCCGATTTACTTGTGTACCTCATCACACCACAAAACTTGTTTCGCACACATTGAAATTGGAAGTAGAACCACTGGGAATAAGAATCTAGAGAATGAGGGGAGAATATTTCAAATCTTATTTAGTGTCTTCAAGTGCCAGTAGCGTTTCAAAGAAAATAAATATATATCATTCTGTTTTTTGTTAGAGTGGGTTCCCCCTGAACCTGAACCTTTCTATCAGCCAACAGGAAATGAATTCGCACCAGAAGTAATGGGAGAGGATTATGGATCTGTTGTTTATTTCATAGATCCAGGTATTTGCATTCATATATCCTGCCATCATATTGTTAATAACGTATGTAGTATATGATATCAGTTCCAGTGAACAAGAACAATGCAGGTCTGCAAATATAATATCTGAAAATAACCTTCAGTTTGATTTTTAGAATATATTGAATTTTTTTATAAATCATAAAATTATAAGCAAACCTGTGTGCCTGTCATTTAGAAGCAAAACAGCGCTACCCTCAAATTAGGTGTGGTTTCTACATACTCAGGGAACTTAGTATACATAAGTACACATTAGTAAATTAAAAGAATTTTTTTTTCTTAACTACAAAAACTGCCTTACAAGAACCTGTGAATTTACAGAATGCTAGTGGCAGTTGAACAGAGAGAGAGAGAGATCTAAGAAACCAGATGTCAGGCAGGCAAACTGTGTGAGTCTGTCAATTAAGGATTCGGCAGCCTGGTGCCCTCCAGATGTTTTGGATTATGACTCCCACCAGGCCCAGGCAGCATGGCCAATGGTGGCGAGAGAAAAACAGAGCATGAGAAAAGAGGGAATTGAGCTGCTCAAGCCCAATCAGTTTATAGTAAATAACCATTAGAGTGGGGGTTAAGGCTGGGGGGATGTATGTTATGATCTTAAAAATCTTCCTTCATGTACACACTATACAGGAATGTTTCAGGGAGTGGGGTGGGGAGAAGGACACCTTTTTCATTTTCCAGAATTGCATCCCCCCACCCCATACTCTGTAGCTATGAAATGCTCATGTTTGGGGCTGGCAGCTCTCTAGTGCTCTATAGCACAGGGGAAGGTTAAGGGGAGGGGACAGAAAAATGTCTTCCCCATTCCTGAAATCCTACCCACAAGGGCTGACCAGTACTACAAGGCTCCTGTTCCAGGCTTGCTGGAGCTCTGAACAGATGTGCTCCTCTAAGAGGGGGATGGGTTTTGCAGGTACCACTTGTTCCCTCTGGTAATAAACTTGGGTGTTTCCACACCTATCAGTTCAGCACAGGACCACCCAAAAACAAGGTAGTGGTTTCTTCATATTTAGGGATTCCCCAGGTATGGAGAAGTATATGGGTTTGTAACTTAGAGAAAAGTATATTTTAAAAACATCCCCCCCAGATAGGCTGACAAACACCTTCTTCACATGTAATGGCAGCAAATCATGGGTTAATTAACTGATGATTTGCTGGGTTGTGTGTTGCACACAAGCTGCTTCCGCTTTGCATAATCAGCCTCCAATTGGCCTGATCATAGTTTGTTGCATTAAACAACTTAGAGTTAACCTATGATTAGTTCTTAGGTTAACGTTGGGTTGTTTAACCCATGAACAACCCAAGTGTCTGGGCTTCGCACATCACACAACAACCTACGATTGGGCCAATTGGATGTTGATTATGCAAAGCAGAAGTGGCTTCTATGCAGCTCACAACTCAGCAAATCATGGGTTAGTTCATTAGCCCACAGTTTGCCACCATTACATGCGAACGGGGCCAAAATCTTGTGGCCTTCCAGGACCTATGGAACGTTGAGGTTATTATTTGAGGGGTGGGGTGCGGGAGAAAGGAAAACAGAATATTGGGGGAGTGGGAATTGGCTTGCTTGAGCCCCTAACAGTTATGTGTATCCTAAAAGATGGGATTAACAGATGATACACATGAAGTTAAAAACCTTCCCCCAAGTTCTTATCTACCAATGAGGAAGATAATACAAATACCCATGTTTTTTCCCTCAGAGGCAGAAAAAGCAGCCTGAGGGGTGCAATTATGGGTGCTTCCAGATGGAAGGATCCTAACGCTAACAATTAGAAGGTATTGTTCAGCTGTTCCATCTTTTCTTCCTTAATGGATTTTTCATGGTAAGAAGGAAGATAAAAAAGGGGTGGGAAAACAGAGGGTTACAAATGGAAGACTGCACCTCCATTAAAATTCTGTGAATGAGGCAAGCTAATAGATGGCATGATAAAAAGCCTAGTCTGGAAGCACCCCTAAGCTCTTAGTCATCATGGAAGAATACTTGGAGGAGTACAGTGTTTTTAGTTTTGCCCAGCTCTTAGGAAATAGCAACAGCAGAGGCCAAACTGAAATCACCTTGTTTTCAGTACTCTTTATTCATGGGAGCTCAGTATTTGTCAGTCATTGTGGATATGGATTTTATATAATTGGTATACAAATCCAATTATTGAGACCAAGACCTGCAATTATGTATTGACAGCCATGCCTCTTCTTCTGCAGCAACCAAGGGTACTTGTTTTACCGGTTCCCGAGTTGGAGGCCCAAGAGAGCCCACCAAATCAGCTGCAGTCAGCTTAAGCGATCAAGAAGACGTTGTACTGCTGTTTGAATCACGCTTTGAGAGTGGAAATCTCCAGAAAGCTGTCAGGGTGTGAGTAAGGGGACCTGGAAATTATACAGGGGCAAGGAGCTATCTGGGATTAAGAGAGGAGGAAGCTTTTTTTGGCAAAGGCTTAGAATGATCATCTGACAGTTATTTTTTGGCTTTTACTATGTTCATGCATTGGCATCACACATGTTGAGACTGTTTTAAGAAATAGAGTGCCCATGTCAGATGCTTCAGGTCTTCATGAACAACTTATGCATCTAATGCAATCCTTCATATATCAAACAGCTTTAGATAGGATAATAATTTCTAGAGTATTTTATGACCAATCTGTATTTAAATGGGTATATGATAAATTATTCCAAATACCATTCATTCTTGTGGTTCTGTGGACAGAGACAAATGTGGGCACCTTGACCAGCTCCCTCAATACACACACTTTAAAAACTAACAGATTTCTTGTGACATAGATGTTAGTCTAAAGTTTAAGGTGCCACAAAACTCTTCTTTGTGCACATCTGTTTCGATAAACACAGCTGCCCCTCTGGAATTTACCTCACCATGCCTTGTTTGGAAATTTGGCATTTAATCTTATTTCTAGCATCACTGAAATATAAATGTTAGTTTGTTGAAGTCACCAATACTTTCACAAATGTGATTGTATGAAGATGTGTATTATATACATTCTTGTACCAGCTAATCCAATTCAGCAGTTCTCGCTCTATTTCGCTCTTGTCCTTTCATGGTTATTACATAATGTCCGATTGAGCACATGATGTTAAGACTGTACACACACAATTTCCCGTCTTAAGAACTCCTGGGTTGAAGCAAAGTTTCAGCCATCCTCCAGCGCTAGGAGTGTTTTTAGTCAAAACGTGAAACATCCCCACCCACCCCCACACTTCATATATCAGACTTCTTGCTTACATGAGGGGGTAGGCAACTTGTGGCCCTCCAGATGTTTTAGCCTACAATTCCCATCATCTGTCTCTGAGCATCTATGATTCATCTTCTATGATACTATAGAGCTGGGTATGTTTAGCCTGGAGAAGAGAAGATTAAGTGGAGACATGATAGCAGTCTTCAAATATCTGAAAGGTTGTTAAGCAAAAGATGGAGCAGACTTGTTCTCTGTTGCTCCCAAGGGCAGGACTAGCTCCAAGAGGTGTTTTCAAGCTAAAGTTGGTCCTTTTGAGTCTGCAACAGTTTGCTGCAAATTTTGGTGGGTAAATGCATTTTTTTTGTCACTGTGGCTGATGCAGTGGCTGGAGTGTGGCTTCAAGGAGAGTCAAACTTGTCCACCCCTATTCTACATAGTTCCCTGTGGAGGGGGAGGTTGCTGCTGGGTTTTAATGCATTTTTCTTTTCCTGATTCCTGTTTTTCAGAGGCGAGTATGAATATGAACTCACACTGCGGACAGATCTTTACACTAGCAAACACACGCAGTGGTATTATTTCAGAGTACAAAATACTAGGAAGGATGTTACCTATCGCTTCACAATTGTTAATCTGATGAAAGCCAAGAGTCTCTACAGTATGGGGATGAAGCCTCTCCTGTACTCTCAGATGGATGCTCAGTCTCATGGTGTTGGCTGGAAGAGAGAGGGTAATGACATCAAATATTATAAATATAACACAGAGGATGGTCAGACCCTGTATTGCCTAACCTGGACAGTGTGCTTTCCGTACAGCCATGACACATGTTATTTTGCTCACTTCTACCCCTACACCTATTCAGATCTGCAGCACTACCTCTTGTCTTTGATAAACAATCCACTCCATTCTCAATATTGCAAACTTCGCCCACTGTGCAACAGTCTAGCTGGGAACACAGTATACCTCCTCACTATTACCAATCCATCCAAAAGTGCCATTGCTGCTGCAGCAAAGAAAGCTATTGTACTAAGTGCCAGAGTCCATCCTGGGGAGACAAATAGTTCCTGGGTGATGAGAGGCTTCCTAGATTTCATCCTAAGTGATTCCCCTGATGCTCAGCTCCTTCGGGATCTCTTTGTATTCAAAGTTGTACCCATGCTAAACCCAGATGGAGTAATTGTGGGGAATTATCGCTGCTCGCTGGCAGGAAGGGACTTGAACAGGAACTACAAGACACTATTGAAGGACTCTTTTCCCTGCATTTGGCACACTCGGGCCATGATCAAGAGGTGAGTGACAGCATTTTATGAATTGGTGATTCGCAATGCTTGAGAACATTGGGATTGGTGGGTGGCACCAGAGTTGCCAGAGAAGCTGCGAGAATATCTGGCAGTGTCGCTATGTTGTCCTTTGCTTCTACAGCTATTTTTGTGCTTTTTGCTTTGTCCTGGGAGTGTATGGGATTGCAGATACATTACGCCACTGGTATCGGCCACTGGATCTCTTCATATTCTAGTGGGAACATAAGATCAGCCTAGCCTGCCCATTTACTCTAAATAACAGGCTTTAAATAGAAACCTAGCTTAAGAAATTTTAGTCAATCAAGAATTTTCATCTAACTTGTTCTAACTAATTAACTCTTCCACATGAGTGGGAAAGAAACTGCGCAGTATGTTTATTTATCTGCCACCAGCCATTTCTATAATTAACTGTTTTCTGGCTTCTTTGATTCTATCTCTTCTTTGCAAGAATCCTTGAGGAACGGGAAGTTTTGCTGTATTGTGACTTCCATGGGCACAGTCGGAAGAACAATATCTTCATGTATGGCTGTAACAACAAATATGCACGTGAACAGCTACTCCATGAACGAATCTTTCCTCTTATGCTGAGCAAGAATATTCCTGACAAGGTGGGGCTTCGGCATAGTTTATAGGAATCTTCATTCATTCTGGATCATACTCTCTTTCTGTCCCAGTGTATTTCTCCTAGGGGTGCTCGGAACTCACTTCCGCCAGGGGGTCTGCGGGTGGGGGGGAGGAGATCCGTTCTTCCCCCCAGAATCCTCCCCGGCCAGCTCCGCTCTGCGGTGAGTCCGCGGAGCTGCCGGCCAGGTCCATCCGCTGCCGCCCTGCCTGTCTTCAGATACAAATGGCATCCGGCGTAGCGGACACCATTTGCATCCCTGCTCTTTGCCGTGATAGGCTATGTAAAGATTTACGTAGCCTATCACTGCAAATGGCAGGGATGCAAATGACGTCCGCTACGCTGGACACCATTTGTGTCCGAAGACAGGCAGGAGCACATGGGACAGGCAGCAGTGGCCGGCCGGCAGCAGGTAAGATCTGGCCCCACGCAGATTCCCCTGGGTAGCGGAGGTGAGTCTTTCGTTCCGTCGCAGACTCCGGGGGGCTGGATTCTTAGAATCCAGCCTCATTGGAGTCCGTGGTGGAATTCTCCGCCATCCCTGATTTCTCCATTCCAATTTCTGTCTTCAGTGGTGAGAAAAACATGTCTCCACATCTCTTACTCACCAGGGTTAGTGTGTGTGTGTGTGTGTGTATGTTGGGGGGGGCAATAAATTCCCTTAAAGGTCACAGATACTTAGTTGACCATGTTATCTGGACTACTTCTGTTTTCATGTTAGTGGAAATTGTCTTCCTAACAATTTATATTATAATGTCCAGATTTTTCATCACGAAGCTAAACTATGTCCTGGCTTATACTTTTTAAGTGTATATGCTGTCCTGTGCTGTGTCAAATAGAAGCCTCATCTTTCTATTTTGAGCTAAAATTTTGGGATAATTCTGAACAGAAATCTTCAATTGGTTCTAACATGGGATTAGTCAAAACAATTTAGGGCGCAATCAAATGTGGGTAGTTGGCCGCCTCTGAACTCAGACAACTGACTATATAATGCAGGATGGGCAGAGCATGGAAGGGATCTTCTCCTCCGTACTTCAGCCACCCTGCATTACCAGCTCGATGGCGGATTTCAGCTGTCTAGCAGAGGCAGGTCAGAGAGGGTTGGGGTGGGAAGGCTGGACGGTGCATAGGAAGCATTGTAATGACACTTCTGTTGCTCCCTCCCCGCCCCCAGGAACACCCTCTTTCCCCCCCCACTCCATGCTGCTCTTTCAAGCACAGAGCTGAGAACTAACCGCCATTCTTACAAGGTGGCATGGGTGAGGGCAGGGAGGTGGTTTGCTGGGTACTGACCTCTGAGCCCTGGCTCCAGTGTCGGTTCCCATAAATGAGGGAGAAGGCAAAGGGAACATCAGGGCCTGCTCCAGGTGGACTCCCCCCACCCCTCACAGGGCAAACTGACATCCATGGCCCTGTGGGGAAGAAGAAGGAGCAAGGGAGCAGGCAAAGGGACCATCACTGCCTGCTCCAGTTGGACTGCCCCTCCTTTGGGAGATGAGAGGGGGGAACAGGGCCATCCCACCAGCCCTGCTGACAGTTTACCTAATTCTTTTTTCTCCCCTCCCCATTGCCTTTTCCTTGTGTGTCGTGTCTTTTTTAGATTATAAGCCTGCAGGCAGGGACTGTCTTCTTTGTCACTGATTGTAAGCCACTCTGGGAACCTTTTTTTGGCTGAGGAGCAGGATAAAAATACAATCAGTCAATCAATAAAAAAATCCTATGGCCATCTAGCTGCTGTCTAGTGGCCATAGGATTGCTCCCTTACCCATATTAGTTAAAGCGTATATAGAATGTGTCTGAGTGATGACAGAATCATAGTGACTAGGAAATAATTTCACCTGAATATCAGGTAGTGCCCAAGTATGGGGGGTGGGGGGAGCTACACTCTACTAGGGTCCAGAGAACCAGCTTGGGCTACAACACCATTAGCATGAAGGGGGGGAAGTTGAGGCTAAATTGTAGGTCATTCTGGAGGCTATTTATGGGACCTTATTTCCCTGTATCTGTATACCTATTGCCCAGATCCTGTGAGATTTGCTTTAGCCAATCAGAAACAGTGTTAGAGAAGAACAAGCAACATTCTGAACAGTGAGTTGCTGGCACAACTCTTCTCTAGAACCGACAGAGTGTGTGCTTGTACCATTTGTAGTTTGAGAGAGACATTTGTGCTTCCCTATGTGACATGCTGTCTCAAGAACTACCAGTTCCAGAGTTCCTTCTGTGTAGGCAGGATGGAGGGGCAGCTGATAGGAAGAACAAAGCACCATAATAATCAATTATAGTGATTCCAGGGGTAGTGGAAGCCAGTGCTGCTGGTAGGATTTACAGGCCCAAAATATATGCAGGAAATGCCTAGTTCATATGCGCAAACACCACACTGCCATGTCTGGCTATAATTACAAATCATGAGATTGTACATATGGGATGGGACCATGGTGTAGGAAGGGGCACATGGTAAAATGTTGTATTGGTCCCAAAATATGATGCTTGATCCCTGGAATCGGGGAATGCTTCAAATGTTGAGAAGTGTACTTTGTTGTATAGTAAGGGAAATAGAGAAGAAACTCAATTTCAGCAATATTTTAAGAAAAGGCATCTGGTTGGCCACCAGATTAGATGGGCCCTTGATCTGATCCAGAAGGGTTCTTCTTATATTCTTAAGAGAGAGAATGAATTCATTCTAAGAATACTGTCTAAATTTATCAATCTGGATGTTCAGTTTTCTTTCAACAGCTGTAAGTTTCAGGTCCAAAAGTGTAAAGAAGGAACAGGACGGGTTGTGATGTGGAGAATGGGAATACTGAATAGTTATACTATGGAATCTACATTCAGTGGATCAACACTAGGTAAATACCCATATCTGCTGAAGACCAAACTAGCCAATATCTGGCAAAAAAGGGTGGTGATAATCCAAGGTCCAGTAGTGTGAGTAGAGCCTTTCCACATGATCAAAAAGGGTGTGCAGTTGAGGTTGTTTTGTTTTGTTTTTAGTATGATACTTCCACAGGCCTTGACCCATTAACAACATCACAGAATTCTGTGGGATTACGCTCCAATTTTGGGATTGATTAGCAGGGGATTACACAGGCAGTAAGGAAATAAAAACAACTTTAAAAGTCAAAGGTTCATGAAATAGCAAGTTGAGAGAGCATAATCTTGTTGTTTTTAATAGGTCTGGATAAGTCTTCAGGGGCCAAGGCTGTGCAGTAGGGAATTGCACAGCCACCAAGAGCACTACTTTTTTATTATTCAAGAAGTAAATGTTCTCAGGAGCATTAAACAAGTGAGAGAAAGGTGTGATTATAAAGACTGTTTCAGGAATTATTCTGTTATTTTAATACTGTGCTGAATAATTTCTAACTAAGTACTAATGACAAAGGAAAGTACTGCACCTGATCCATATATGACCTCAGTTTAGATTGTTACTGAATAATCTGGGAAAGAGTTTCAGTCCTGTTACAGAATTTTTTCCACACTTGATGTTTTACACATTTGCTAAAGATTGAAGAGGCATATATGTGTTTGTTTTTCTCAGGCAGTAAGAATAACTGTCATTTTACCTCTGAGGATCTCAAATCTCTGGGCTATCATGTCTGTGACACCTTATTGGACTTTTGTGACCCTGACCATTCCAAGGTGAGAGCCTCCTGTTACTGCTGAGTGGGATGAGAGGACAATGATGGACACCAGTATCTTTGAATATTCCTTGTTTCTCTGAGATGTGCCTCTAATATTGCCTTCTTTTACTTCTCACATTTTGAAAATGTGTCTGGAAATAGCAACATATGCATGAACTTCTAATGTAGGATTGGTCAGATAGAAGTCTGAGAAGTCAGGTAGAAATCTGCCGGAGCTCCTGCTCACATTTTCACTTCCATCTGAAATGTGCAAGAAACAATCAAAAACATCAATTAGGTGGCAAATACACGCTATCCTGAGTGTGCAAATAAATATTCTTGCCAAAGGGGCATGGGAACAAGTCAGAATAGTAGTCTACACATATCAACTATGATGGCAGAATCCAGTGTGTATACACAGTGTGCATCCAGATTTGTGTATACACTTTTGTTTCATCCCTTTTTAAAACAGTACAGGTTGGACTATGATGGCCTAGGCATAATGGGACTTGGGACCTATTTTCAGTTGTGTTTATTTCTATATTGGCCATAGGCCATAAGAGAGCTGCAAAGATATGCTATATCAAATTATTAATGACATAACCCATATCTTACAGATTATTACACTGGACAAAGAATAGGCCAGTTAAAACTAATTGTCATTGCTGTGATTATGGTAGCAGTTCAAAACATAGGACTCAACAAAAGCATCACGAGATTTAGAAAATGCTAAGATATACACTGCTGACTTAATAAATAAGACCTGATATTTATTTGCCAACTGAAAATCAATCCTTTGAAGGTCTATCTAATATAGCTTACCTGTCAACAGTAGGGGAATAAATTTGTTTCTAACTGATATGTGAATTTAAAAATAGAATGTATGAGATTCTCAGTTTCACTTGTACTACAAATGCATAAGTGGACATAATATGGAACATGGACAAGTCTCCCTTCCAAAATAACTGTGGCATCAGATTAAACTCAAGTGGAACTCTCTTAGAGTTTTCTTCTCTAAGAACTCTCCTCAGTGGGAAGTAACACTGCAATCCTATACATATCTACTCAGAAATAAACTCCATTGAATTCAATGAGACTTACTGCCAGATCATTGTGTTTAGGATTGCAGCCAAACTTCACCAAGATAATCTTCTAAAGTATGCTAGGATTTAAACATAACAAACCATAGGGCAATTTTGTTGCTACCCATTGAGACTGCAACATGGATGAAGTGTCATAGATCCCACACCTAAATTCTGGTTTGGCCATATCTGCCTTTGACAAAAAAATCAGTTCTGAGAAAAGCTATATAAATGCACCACTTTCATTAAATTCTAGTACCAAGTTGGCTGCTGGGAAAAAAAGAAAGTTCTGTTCCATTAAGCATATTTTAGGTTTATTTTTTCAGATGTTAAGAGGAATTTAATCCAGTAGGTGAAAGGCTACAGATATAATTCCACTATTATAGACTTTACCAGCCTGCGCTCTCACAAAATCTGTTGAAGTACCCTGAGGGGTGCCAAGATGAGTTAATTTTCTACTTGTGTCTGAGTGATGTCTGTCTGTCGGTCTATTTGTTTAATACAGTTATTACCCACTCTTCAGCCATGGCTCTCAAAGTGGTGTTCAAAATAAAATACAAAGATACAATAAAATCCATTAACAACAAAGTTGAGTAAGCAGTTAAAAATCTAGCATAGAATGAAAACAGACCTTAAACAACCTGGGAAGTTAATAAATACATTTTAATCTGGTGATGAAAAGAAAAGAAGAATGGCTCCAGGCATCCAAGGACAACTTTTGCTTTATAGTAGTCTATCATCAGCCAATTGCAATTTTTGTGAATCTTCCAGACAGCTTCAGCTATTGGGCAGTTTAAATAAAATCATTAATAATAATACAAAAGACATCCAAAGCTGCATGCAGGCTGTGCATGGTGATTTCTTTCTTTTTTTAATCTATTTTTATTTTATTTTTATAAATGAAATAAACACTACCAACAACATGATCAGAATCTTCAGTTTCCAACATTACAGTATTCTGAGGAAAAAAACACAAAAAAGGGAGGATAGCAAAAGAAGGAAAAGGAAAAAAAGGATTATATTAAACTTCAATAA
Source organism: Heloderma suspectum (assembly GCF_057233095.1). Lineage (NCBI taxonomy): Eukaryota > Metazoa > Chordata > Lepidosauria > Squamata > Helodermatidae > Heloderma > Heloderma suspectum. The sequence goes on from NC_139458.1 coordinate 141,067,540, forward strand.
GAACAAACCAAATATCCAAATATACATAAGTCCAATTGCAGCTTATACCTACACAGCATTCTTCCAAACACTGCAAGTATTATTAAATCTTCAATCCACTACACCACAAACGGTAAACCTTATCTTTCAGTATCATAACCTCAGTCTTATAGCAAAGGAATGGGAACAAACAATCCATACCATTCAGTTAACACATATTAATAAACATTAAAGGGTTAGCCAACAAAAAATAGTAATAATAATCCCATAATGATATTAATAATAATAATAAAAAGAGGGAAGGAAAGTTTTAAGAAAAAGATAAAAAACAAAAGCAAATCATTTGTATATTTTAAGTAATATATCTAAAAGTATATATGTGTACACATACATACACAAATAGGCATTTTATTACAATATAACACAAAAAAGGAGAAAAAAACAACAAATATGCATGTGCATGGTGATTTCTGACTGGAAAATTACTAGCATATAATTATGATAAAGTAAAACTTAACATTTTCCTACCAACCTGGGGTGGTGGTGGAGGGGGGGGAAGAGTTTCTCTTCTTCTCATTAAACCATCACATCATCTATGGAAGGGGGCCTGAATATGTCTCATGTGTAGTATCTTACTTGTAAGGGATTCCACAAGGGTTGATCTTAATTGTAGAGTAGCATTATAATGAAGTACTTGGATGAATTCCCATTTTTTGTGATTGAGATGAGAGTTGTAAAATTTTGTCCACAGAAATCTTCTGTCAATTGTGTCAAAGACTGCTCTTCACTGATGAGTGGCTCCAATGATTTCGGGCCAGTTGTTACCAGAAAACCCATCCATTCTTATGGTTGCCTTGTTTTTGATCTGAATCCTGAAGTTCTAATCCTGTGCTATGAAAAGTAGATGCCGTGATGTATCTGCCTGTAGTTTAGGATATGTACATGTCATGGGAATAAATTAGCTCTGATAGGATACCTGCTGACCAAAGAAAAGAACAGTGTGATGTAACTCTTTTCTGTGGCGGTGCCCTGACTCTGGAACAACCTCCCTAAGGAAGTTCAGCTAGTGCCAATGCTGTAATCTTGGTGCCCTGACTCTGGAACAACCTCCCTAAGGAAGTTCAGCTAGTGCCAATGCTGTAATCTTTTCAGTGCTTTTCAGTAGCCAGTCAAAACATTTCTATTTGCCCTGGCATTTTAAATTAGTTTTATTGCCTCCGTTTTCTATGATAGTTCTGTGGTCTTGTTTCCTCTTAGTGTTATTGTTATATGAAGGATGTTTCATTGCACTGCATTGCTTTTAGTCTCCTTTTATTATTGTACACAACCCTAGAATCCATTGGATGAAAGCTGGTTTAGAAATTTTTAAAACAATGAAACAAAGTCTTCCATCCGCACTTCTCAAGTGCTCTCTCTTCTCTCAGTTTCAGCAATGTCTGTCTGAACTTAAGGAGCTACTAAAGCAAAAAATTCAGAGGAAGCTCTCGGAGTTGGGCCATGGGCAAAACAGTAGCTGGAGTGACATCTCTCTATCTGATGTTGAAACCAGGTAACCCATGTCTGCAGGCCTTCACTGGCTGGGGAGTTTAGAGGAGTAATGCGGAACATCCTAGGTCAAGCCACGAGTCAGCTGCCCAGCCAGTGTGTGAACAGAACGCTTGATGAGATGAACCCTTGGTCTGATGCAGCATGGCTCTTCTTGTGTTCTTATATCACACCACCATCTTCTTTAATTATTTTATTCAGAAAGTACAAGCTCAAAAACAGACTACAACTCAAGCAGCACTCTTTGTTGCACCATGCTGCAGTGCAGCTCTCTGCAATGATGCAAATATTTTATAAGGCTCGCATCTTACACATCTTTGTCCAATTACTGGAAAACAGCTACAAACCTCACTCACTCACTGGCTTACTTAATGGCTGACCTAAGCCACTGGCCTCTATTACAACCAAGGCTTCAGGGAAGTTGCTATATCACTTAGGTTCCTTTCATATGCACTCTTAGCACCATAGGAGCCATTTCCTTATGTATGATCTGACATTGCTGGCATGTATTTGTGAGTACTGTAACCACATTGGTAGGGATAGTTATGTGGGTTTCTCTCCCAATGGGCTACTGAACGCAAAGAAAGGACCCACACAATCTCCCCCATTCATGTGGTCCACCAACTTGGAGGCTTTAAAAAGGGAATTAACCTTATCCTCCATGAATTTGTCTATCAAAAGCTACTAGTCATGATGGCTGTATATTACCTCCAGTGTCAGAGGCAGTGGACAGGTTGGCACATCATCTTAACACATGGTGGGTGACTAGCCATGCAGGGTGGGTTGCGTTGCAAACAACCTACCCTCTGGCAGGGGGGCAAGTCGATATCCTTTGGTTTCCTGCTGCTGTGCACCTGTGCAGCAGTGGGAAACCAAAGGAAAAAATTCAAAAGAGCCCCATTTGAGCACATTTCCTGGTTAGGGGAAGTGTGGGGAAAGTTTCTCAGTCCCATTTTTTGCGCAAAATCGTGACCCGAACCTGATTGCGACCCCGTTTGGGCATCATTCAAGGGGCTCTCACAGGCATGGGAAAAGGAGTATGAGCAGCAGCTTGGCCACAATTGAGAATGGTGATCGCCACCCTGCTGGGCAAGAGCGGCAGGGCTTTCTTCTTCTCTTCCCAAGTCTCTCATTTCCTGATGACCTTTACCACATGATAGGCTGACAGATGACACGCCAACCCATCATGAGTAAAGTAATCCATTCTGCAGACCGTGGTTTCTCAAGGTGGGTTGTTTGGGTAAAACAGTCCACCCTGAGAAGCATGGTCTGAGTTCACACAACACGCTAACCAACAATGGTTTGTTCAGGAAAACAAACCATTGTTGGTTTGTGTGTTGTGCGAACCCAGTCAGTATGTCTCTCAGTAGCAGTTGTTGGAAATACAGACAGGAGGATGCTGTTGCCCCCATGTCCAGCTTGTGGGCTTCCCACAGCAACTGGTTGTCCAGCATGGAAACAGAATGCTGCATTAAATAGGCCTTGGGTGTGATCCAGCATGGCTCTTCTTATTACCTTCTATGACAAAGGGTGCTTCCAGACAGGACTTTTTTGGTGTCATTGCCCTGCCTCATTCACAGAAGTGTATGGGGGATCCAGACAATAATGTCTTCTGCTCCAGACCCTCCCATGTTTTGTTACTGCTTCTTCTGTCTTTTTCCTTTACACAGAAAATCTGTTAAGGAGAAAAAGACAGAACAATTGCACAGTGCTTTCTGATTGCTAGCTCTAGGAGCCCTCTGTCTGGAAGCACCCAAATATAGGTTAAAACTTAACTCTGGGGATATCTGGTTTGGCTGGTTATCCCCAATCTCATTTAAGCCTGGTAGTCAGAATTAGATGGAACTAACCAACAAGAACTGCCCAAGGCCTGGAAGGTTTTGCTAGAATTAATAAACCACAGAGAGAGCAATCCTGTGGCCACTAGACACTGCCTAGAGGGCCATAGGATATGCTCATTTCTGGGAACCAACCTTGGAGGCCACACTCTGAGGTCAGTTCCCAGAAAACTGACTGCCCCCCATGTCTGCGCTGCCTCGGAGGCAGTGCGGAGAAGCCCCATCCTCTGCGCTCGCAAGAGGAGCATAGAGCGACTGAAAAGGGGTGGGGCTGGGGGACGTTCCAGGGCTGGGAGAGCGGAGCTGCACGTACAACACATCCAATATGTCGTACAGCAGCTTCCTCTCCCGGTCGCCCCCCCTGCTAGACAGCTGAAAATAGCTGTTTAGTGAAAAATAGCAAGGCAGGAGAGGCGTGGAGGGAACGATCCCCCCATGCCTCTCCTGCCTTGCTTGGATAAGCGGTCACCTCCGAGGTTGGAGGTGGCTGCCTATCTAGTTAGGATTGCGGCCTAAATATATTCTGCATCACACCAGTGGTTTCTCTCTTTTCCCTTAATTAGCACAAGTGGCTCCGACAGCTCCCAATCAGATGGCCCCCCTGCACATTTGCTCAACATGATAGAGAAGGTGAGAGCCATGCATTTTTTGGTGAACAATGCACCCTGGAAGAATGGGAAAGCATATAGTGCAATATCCTGGCCCCTTGAAAAGGATATTGGCACAGAATGGCTGCTGTTTAGTGGCATAAAAAGAGACAGTTACAGGACAATGTGTGCTCCATTACTGGAAGGGGAAAATGCACATCCTTCGAAGGAGAAAAAAAATGGATTGGTGAAGATAAATAGTTGTGTTTCCATTGCTGTTTCTAGTTTCTTTTCGTTTTATGCTTTTGTATTAATTGTCAGCAAGAGACATGCTGTTGATGTTATAAGCTATACGAGCATGGGTTTGCAATGCAACGTTTGTTTTGAGACAAGTATTGAAGTTCATGCACCGTATATTCATACCTGCTGTCTTTGGAAAAAATATTTCAGTAAAACTTTGTTTTTAAAAAAGGATTCTTAAAATGACTGTGCATTGCTGCTATGGGAGGAGATTTTTTTTGCCATTTTTAACATTCCTATGCTCTAGTGATATAGCAAGGAGTGCTCAGCTTGTTAACAAAAATAATTTTTAAAAAAATGGCATAGTGGAGTTTTTACTATTAATATCACTATGTGCTCCCATTAATGATACCTAGTAGGTGCTTCTAACGTACATGCAAGCTATTTCCATATGCACTGTGGGAGTAATGGAGGCATTAACTGGGGGAAGACTTGTATTTTCCTGCCATTAACATATAATAGTGGTTTCAGTGCTAAGGAAATGCAGCAGCAGAATTGCTATTTTGGATTAAAATCTCTGGATTGTCAGCAACAAATAAGTGAAATAGATATGTTTCTGTGGTTCAAAAGATGACAATTGGTACAAGGGCCAGGATACCAAACCCTACTGATTGGGATAGTATGAGGCAAAAAGCTAAGAATTCTATCACTGGATTTAGGGACTGAGCTGGAAAAATATAATAAATACTAGAATATTAACTGTATAGTCATGCATGCTGACAATATATCCCACTGTGTTTAGTAGAGCTTACTCCAAGGTAAATAGTACACAGGATTACAGCCTAAGTGCCACATATTAATTTCAATAGTACCTAAATCAGTTTTCCCCAACCTGGTGCCCTCCAGATGTTTTGGACCTCAACTCCCATCAGCCCCAGCCAGCATGGCCAGTGGTTAGGAACCTTGTAGTTGTAGTAAAAAACATCTGGAGGGCACCAGATTGGGGAAGGCTATCTTAAATTATTACATCTACATGGAATCTAGGAACACTTTGGATGCTGAAGGAAATAGAAATGGACTCTATGTGTGGCTGTTTGGGGAGTGATAACTGGGAACACTCAAAATTACAATTTTTTAATTCTCTGGAGGATTATGGTGAGAAGAAGAAAAAGAAGAAGAAAAAACAGTTGCGAACGAGGAAAGAAAGGAATGATTTGCATCAGAAATATGCTCTGAACCATGAACTGAAGCACAAGGAAGATATTCTGGTAAGAGAAAATCAAATCAGGCTATATAAGTGTCTTTACTGGAGGGAAACCGCCAGCTAGAAATGTTTCCCAATGTAATACAAAACACCAGTTGGGATATTTGTTAGTTTTCTGTCTAGTGAGTGTTGCTAAATTATGGCTGTGTTGAACTGATGTTTTAGATATTCTGTAGCAACAATTCTTGGTTGTTGTTTTTTATAGTTCGTCCATGTCATGGTACATATGCACTCTCTCCTCTTGGTCTTATGATTTTTCAAAAATAACATAAAATTTGCAAATTAAATTTGCACCAATAACCCGGTGGTATGCAAAAAGGCAGTACGAGAAGAACCGTGTACATGTCTGTGGGATTGTGAGGTATCCAGGAGTGTGCAAGGTCAGAAATAACTTCTGTCTGCTCCCCAATTGTGCACCGGAAAAAAAAGGAAATTAGCACCTGTCCATGGTGAATGGTTTTATTTGTAAAAGAATAAAGTTTTAAGCAGGTGATTTTTAAAAACATCTGTGTTAATTAAGGAGGGGTGAGGCAGTGGCTGGGATAAAGGCTATTATGTCAATTACCAAGTAAATTAGTATTAAAGAAGTTCATACTTCTTAAAAAGGCTAGTAAGAAAGTTAATAAGTTAACATTATTTAAAGTTAGTATCTCATTAACTTTCACACAAAACAAAGCACAAACTAGTGACAGGGATGAGATCAGACTGTATCAGCTGCCTGTGCTATATTCAGTTCCATATTGCATGAAAATGAGCTGATGCAGACATTCCCTTAGCCCAGGGGTGGGGAACCTATGGCCTGCATGGCCTCAGGTGAAGCTGCCCCAAAGCCCCTCCCACTCCCAAAGTCCGACCACTTGAAGGTTAACAGGGATGGGAATCCACGCTGTTATCTCTGATCAATAATCGGTAATAACTACAGGGATTCCCTTCCCTCTTGTTTAGCTTGCCCCACATCCTCCCCAATGAAAGCAGCCCGGCCAAGTCACCAGCTGGAGGAGAGCTCCTCCAACCAGCGCCTCAGCCAGGGAAACCCCAGCACAGCAAAGCCAGCTTCCTGGCTGAAGCTCTGGTTGGAGAAGCTCCAGCTGGCATTTCTCCTGGGAAATGAATGGTGTCAGGGGTAACAGCCCTACCCTCTGGTGTCAGGGATGTTGCTCTGCCCTCTGGCATTCAGCCTGTGGAGGGCTAGGTAGGGTGGTTCATCTGACCACCCACCCACCCCCAAATCTGTTCCCCACCACTGCCTTAACCTCATGAGAAAAGGGAGGTAATTAAATTCAGGACTAAAGTTAACAGAATTGTACATTGGAAAGAAAACATTGTTCTCAAGGAGTCATTTTAGGTCATGAGGGAGAGTACACATCCTTCAAGGAAAGTGATGGAAAAAAGGTTAGTGAATTGGTAGGGCAGGGCTGTGGGGTAGCAGGAAGCCTTGCTAGTCTTTACCACCTTTACTTTTTCTTTTTAAAGGGTTATAGGAATGAGCCTGTGCTTATGTAGTACAGCAATGGACCTTCAGCCTCAAACAAGACTAAGAAAAGGTGGCATTTTTAAAAGTCCACAAAATAAAGTAGGGATGGAGGAAGTTTTTTCTCTGAAGTCTTTTGTCATCAGTGATGTAATGGGCACTATCCAGTAGTTCCTTGCACCAGTCTTTTAGAATCCATCTGTCCAGCATCTATCTCATAGCTGATCCACTACAGTTATTGTGGTTCCTGGTATCATGAAAGCTAATTAAGTAGATTGTGTTTCTTTCAGAGGATGTATCCCACCATCTGCTGGTTCTGGAGATAGTGGGTAGTTGTGTTGGATTTCTTCAACTGTCAAGGAGTGTGCACCTACTGTTTTCCTAGGCAAGGAAACAGTTATATATGTGGCAGCAATATAATAGACACCATCCAGTTCATGTCTAAGACGGTATCATGATCTCTGCTTCCCACAGAAAAGCATGGGGGATAGTTGCACTTGCTAGACTGAGAGTCACTACAACTCAACAGCTTCAGTTAGTGATTGGAGTGCTAGGAAACTACCATCAACAACGTTTTAAAGGAATAGATTTCCTGGGTAGAAGAATGAGGAGATTAATGATGGTTGTAAACTCCTATTGGGAAGCCCAATGCCTGGAGAAATTCTAAGGCACGCTCACTTAGGAGTAGACCATATTAAGCACTTGCTTCTTAGTAAACATAGTTATGATAGAACTACAAGTGTTAATTGGTTCCGGCTTTCTGTTAATTTAGGATTTGTTTAAGTAAGTGGTTGAAATGTTTCTTAGAAAACTATTGAGAAACACCAAATTTGATCAACAACCTGAATGTTTATGTTTGGGACACTATTTGAAGAATTTGCTTTACATGTGAAATTATTTTAGAATATTTGACTTCACAGTTATGATTTGCATGGGATTTCTTTTAGAAATGTGGGTTGCCTTTAGCCGCAATACCACGTTTACAAGTTTTTCTCAGCAACCATGAAAGGAAGACACAATTGTAACAATTTCAATTTTATTTTTTTTATGTATCTTGAGTCTTACAGTGTTAGAGCTTAGCAGACAATAACTGAGAGGTGTCTGTCTCTAAAACAAATCAGGCTTGCAAGCTAGGTCTCTTATTTTGCTGGTTTTTGTCTCATTGTGTCCTTTTGTTGCCTTGTTCTGCATTCTTTCTGTATTGCCTGTTGTGTTATGTGCTTATAAAATATAAATGTACAACATAATGTGTCATGACAGGGACATCTTTATAGTGTATTTGTTTTAATTTTAAAATGGCAATGGTCATATGAGTGGACTTCTGCTCGTGCAACGAACCATTCCCATCCTGTCCTCCCCCCCACCCCTGCAGCCCCTACATGTCTCCAAAATCTGCTCTGAATGTTCTCCCAACCTCCACAGCAGATTTGGGGGAACATAGGAGGCTGCTCCACTGGCAGATGCCATTCTGCCAGCGGCCAGACACATTTGGATTTCACTCTGTGAATTTTAATTGCACACTTTGTGGAAGAAATATTCTTGTTTGTGTTTTACTTGTGCCTTACTTTTATTTGGTGCATCTAGTTGAACATATGAACATTCCCTAAACTGAGTCAGACCATTTCTCCATTTAGCCTAGTATGATGTACTCTGACTGGCAGCAGCGTTTCCATTGGAGCTTTTACAGCAGGCATTTAAGTGTGCAACTGCCATACTTCACTCATTCACTTTTTAAGGTGCATTCATATGATGTCATCATCCAATCATTGTCGTTCTATATTTTCCCTGTAACTTTTCAGTCTTTTCTCAGTCTGACTTTTTTCAGAATAAAGGAAGATGGGCGCAATTTCCACAGGTGTAAATCCTCTATAGGAATGAGGAACATTTGGCCGCTCCAGATGTTGGACTGCAACTCCCATCATCCCTCACCACTGGCTTACTGGCTGGTGCTGATGGGAGTTGTAGTCCAGCAACATCTGGAGGGCCACACGTTCCTCACCTTTGCTTTACTGCTACTCTTCCATCTTTTTAAAAAGTGGGGTTTTGACATCAGCAATGACATATTAATAAATTAAGAAAGTGAGTCTATCTCAGCTCAGCACATTCATTATAATCTTTGTAGTGGGTTCCATTTTATGACCCTGTTAATTTTTTTAATTGATGTTTTGATTGGCCCTAAAAGATTTTGGTTATTTTTTAATGAAAGAGAGGGATAGCCCTATAACAGCATAATGCTATGTTAATTTTTTATGATTTTTTTAAAAAACCCTTTCTGATCAAACTTGACCATGTTGCTAAAGTACCAGTGACCTGAAAGTTATTTAAAAAATAGCATTATTATATTACATTGTTATAGCAGTATAACACTGGAATACAAAAATTAACATTATAGTATGATGTGTTATAGCACTATACCTGTTTCATTTTTTAAAGCTGGAAAGGTGTTTTAGTGCTAATTAAATGAATAATTTAAAAATGGGGTCATAACACAGCACCCACCACAAGAGTTATAGCGAATGTCCCCATTCACAGTGAGCACCTGGACAGCAGACTAAATAGGTACCTGGTCACAGTGTTTTCTGTACTGCTTAAAGTATAGTCATTATTTCATTTTATTGTTTGCATGCATACATATAAATTAGAATATGAAACCTGTATGTATGCAGGTGTATGTGTGGATGTGTGTGTGCTTGTCTGTGGGTCTGTTTATATGTACTTGCATGACTTTTGGACTGTGTTCATGAGACCCCTGGCCCACCACCTGACACTGCATGTGGTCCTCAGAGCCAAAAAAGGTTCCCTACCCCTGAAGATACCAGGAATTGAACCTGGGACCTTTCACACGCAAGGCATGTGTTCCAGTGCTGAGCTATATTACAATACAATACATGCCATTACATGCTAGTCACTTTTTCCAAATGATTCATTATTTGATTATTTCTCTAGTTGAAAGAGAAAGCCAAGATACTTTCATCTTTGTGTCATCTTTGTCTGTATTCCAAGCCTGACAGCATCAGTAGCAGGTTGTGAGGCCTAGACAAAACCATGCTGTGCTCAGATGCTATTCAGACTACTGGCTGGCCATCCTGATCTAATTGATGAATGACCAACCCACAAAAAGACATTCCCATTACTATTTTGCATTTTAAGACCAATTAGCAGGGATCTTGTTTGCAGCATTCTAATAATCCAGGTATATTACATCAACAGGACCACCCTTATTCAACTGTCAAATATTTCAGTTGATTTGTGATGCATTTTTCTCAGAGCCTCTGGTTATTATTCTAATGAGATGGTAGTTATAGATATTTGCCTATAGTTATGTATTATATAGAATTATCAGCATGCAGTCTTATAGCGTGCTCAGACTTATCCAGAATTCTACTGTGTGCTAGTTACCTTGTATTGAACTGTGATTATCTCTGTTTGGCTGTCTCCTCTGATGGATTTCTGGACTCTCCTCTGCTTTTGCTGTTCTGAGCAGAACGGGGATGCTCTGTTAAAAGATCTTGCTCAGCTTCCTATTCATCCTTTTTCTCTCACTATGATCTAAGAGTGAGCCAAGATACACTGTCTTTATTAAATTTCTCTAGGCAAGCACAAATTCTCCAAGCCCTGGAAAGCGTCATAGTCTTTCCAAGAGATCACGGAGAGACAGCAGTTCAGAACTGAAGAACAAGCAGGTGAATCACCAAATCTGTGTATGTCAGGTTGGTTTGTGGAACGTAATCTTCTGTTAACTGTTCACCATGGGAACTTCCAGATGAGGCTTTTATTGTGTACTCGCCTGGGGGTCTATATAACATCATCTTCCACTTGTAACTCACCTGTGTTTTTCCCACCGCTGCTTCTTTTTTCTTTCCACAAAAAATCTGTTAAGGAGGAAAAGATGGAATAGGTCCACAATGTCTTTTGATTGGTAGTGTGAGGAACTGTCCATCTGGAAGCACCCCAAATGTTCAGTGCCTTTCATACAAAAATCTAAAAGAGTCTAGTATACTAGGTATAGTCCGACTCAATTAATTTGGGACACTGATAGTCCCTGAGTAAACAAAGAGGCTTAATTAGAAGGCTCTTGAAATATAGGCATATGCTTGAAATATGCCTTTGAAAAATACTTTAGGAAATGTTAAAATGGACATAGTGTTGAATTATGAACTCAATATCTTTTGACTGTGTCAGTTGTAGAGGGACTGAATAATGTTCTGACACTGGGAAGGGAGTGTGCCTGTGAGTGTGAATGAATGGGCTGAGTGCGTGCGTGCGTGAGAGAGAGAGAGAGTGCGCACGCAAGTAATGTGTGTGAGAGGGTACATGCCAGCAGTAACTCTGCCCACCTTATGCAGTGGCTGCACCCATTGCAGCAATGCCTCCCCCAATGTCCCAACCCAGGGCCAGTTTGAAAGTGTCCATCAACTCAAAGCTGTTACTGTCTTTGTAATTCCAACAATTCTACCACCTCTCTTTCCAGTTCCATTAAGGCATTCTTGGGCCTGATCTGGATCAACCTGATTGAAGCTCTTGTCTGAACAACGAAGTGTCCTACTTGGAACTGATTAAGGATTTCAACTTACGGGCTTTTAATTTCATAAATTTATAAAATAGTAATAATTGTGCCATTGGAAAAGACCATAATTTTTTTTATATGAACTAAATTTTAAAATGTAAAGTTCACAGTAATCCTTTCAGAGATACCAAAAAATATTTGTATGAAAAACTTGATAGGTTTGCTATATTGTACACAATAACCAAAAATGTGAAAATTGGTGGCCGTTTTCAAAGATGGTGGCCAAACTACTAAGCAAAAAATTTGGCAACTTTTGAATTCAGCATACTTTTTAAATACAGAAACACACCCAGTTGCATCTAATTCCCCCGAAATGCCATCACCTTCCTCAATTTCAGAAAAATGGTCTAGTCTGTAATAAAGTTAGGTGGGATTTACTAGGGACCTACCTTCATGAGGAATTTAATGCGAAGTTAGAGCAATCTGAATTCCTTCGTGAGCGATGATGTCATCACCGATCGGCTGCCAACCAGCTGCTTCCGTGTTGAAAAGCTGCATTTTCTGAAACTCCTTTTACTCTGACTTTTTTACTGAAAGCAGTTTTACCACTGTGTGCCATGTCCCCAGCCCTGCCGCATTAAATCCTAGGTGTGCCTCTGTGACCTGGCAGTGATGCGGTCAAGGGGGTGGGACACCCCATTCCATTTTCCCCCCAATGGAAGTAGTTTTTCCCATTGAGAAAATCCTCAGGAGCTCAGCAGTGACCCTTCATGTTACTGCAATAGTGGGAACACTCATTCACCTTAGGTAGCCTGCTTTTAATCTTTACTATATCCCCTTTCTTTGCATGTTTACTCAGAAGTAAGAAATCTCGCTTTCCTGTAGAGAAAGGGTTAAAGGCCAACTTTAGTAAAGTGCTCTTTCCTTTCCAGGTGCTTCTTTGATGTTCTGTAGTCCCTTCGCTTTATCTGTTTAAGGGAGCTTCTCATTGCCAGCAGGGAGAAGGAGGGGTGGGGGAGTGGTAGAGTGCTGGAATGGGGCAAAATTGGGGTGGGGGGAAGCTTTTAGGGGGAGCCCTCAGATGCTTCACTAAAGAACCGGGGATTTTGGCTACTTCAGGGAAATCTGCACACATGGGGAAAATTAGTTGCTTTCCATCCATAATAACGTAGTAGCAGGGGGGAGCCTGGACAGGGGTGAAAAACAAGCCTCTCTCATTGGTTGAGCAGCCCCTGCCAGGTTGATGACATTCAATTCTACTCCCCCACACCCAGAAGTATGTTCCTTTCAAGTGCTGTGTGACCACTGAAAACCAGATTTTAAAGTACACTACACTCAGCTTAACTTGCTTCATATGTCCCTGACAGACCAAAGCCGATTCCATGAAAATCCGCGTAATACTCCCAACGCGCTTCTCATTCTGTTGTCGTGAAGATCCCCCCTAGAAAACAAGTCTGGAGAGAGCCACTGGGGTAGGAACCCTTACAATGAAGGCGCGAGGAACTGACTGCATACTTAAATATGAAAATGCTGATAAAAGGATAAAAAAATCCATAATCCGTATTAGTGTAATACTTTTAATAAGGCAACTCAAAGAAGTAGTTCACAGTTTCCTAATGTGTACATACAGAAAAATAGATGCATGTATGATATTTATATTATGGGGTTACATGGGTATATTACACTCTTCCCCTTATACTCGTGTACATCCATGTAAGAAAAACATATATGAGGTACACCTTACCTAGGCTGTTGAGGAGAGCATTAAGGCAAGTGTCAAAATCCATATTGAACAATAAGTAGTCTTTTCAAGGACATTAAGCTTACTTTTTTGATTGCATAGTATAAATAAATTATCAGAAGTAATAAAATGAAACCAACACAAAACCTTGTAAAAAGACAAAGGCAGATATATTAGTTGCCTGAGATGGAAGGCACAGATCTTGTTAATTAACAAGAAAAGTGAGATATAGTGTTGAAGTGTTTTGGTGAGCAACACGTGGACAAGATGCTGCTTCTCATATAACCAAATATATTTCACAAATAACCCCCCAATCTATAACACCATTTCATACCTTTTTTTTTCTTTAAGTGCCTCAAAATTCTTAATTTCTTTTAGCTAGGCTATGTAACATAAAAATAACCATAAGTTGTGTTACAGCAAGGTTATACCAGGGGTCCCCAACCTTTTGGGACCGGTGGGCACATTTGGGAATTTGAGAAACTGCTGTGGGCACTACCACAAAATGGCTCCCATGAAGGATACATAATGGCTGCTGTGGGGGGCCTGCCTAGTGAAAAGAGGTGGTGGGGGGGAGAAATAGCAAGGTTAGAGACTGGGAGGGAGGGGGAAATAACAAGGCTAAGGGGTAGAGTAAAAGAGCAAGGCTAGAGGCTAGGAGAGGGGAAAAACGGGATAAAGAGCTGTGCGGAGAGAAATAGTGAGGATAGAGGTTGATAGTGATGGGAAACAGCAAGATAAAGGGTGAGAGGGAGAGAAACAGCAAGGCTAGGGCCTAGGAAGGGAGAGAAAGAAGAAAGCTAGGGACAGGGAAGAGAGAAATAGCAAGGCTAGGAGTGGAGAGAGAGCGCGTGTGCAAAGCGGAAAGGTCTATGCAGACAGAAGAAGATTGGGTGTATCCAGAAAGCAACTCTTCTCTTCCTCCCCTGATCAGTGACAGGTTCAGGAATAGGAAGGAGAACCTGGTGCCCTAATGTTTTTCAATTTTTAAATTAAAAATACATTTTTGAAGGGAGCAGGGAGGGGAGACCTTCGTGGTCGTCATTGGAGGTCCCTGCAGGCGCTGCGTTGGGGACCCCTGGGTTATGCTACCTAATGTGTATCTAAAAGAGACCTCATATTTGATAGCCGGTATAGCTAGATATGTTTCTGGAAACCAAGGATGCTTCCAATCAGTGCAATCACCCTGCCTCATTCACAGAGTTTTACAGGTGATCCAGACGTCATTGTCTTCTACTTGTAATCCGTCTATGTTTTCCCATCACTTCTCCCATCTTTTCTCTTAATGCAGAAAATCTGTTAAGGAGAAAAAGATAGAATAGTTGCGCAATGCTTTCTAATTAGTAGCACTAGGAGCCATCTGTCTGGAAGCACCCAAAATCTGTGTCAGAAGGGATTGTCAGTTTCTAAAAGTCCAGGAGACTTGCTTCTTGGCTTTGAAGTGGTCTCTTGCTATGTGGGGACCTTTAAAATGTAGGGACCTTTAAAACCCTATATGGTTCTGGCCCAGCCTATCTTAAGGAGTGCCTCCAGCAACACCAGGCAGGCTGCTTAACAAGATCAGCCTCAGATGGCCTTCTCTCTGTCCCATCAGCCAGGACAGCTAGACTGGTGGGGACGAGGGAGAGGGCCTTTTCTGTGGTGGCCCCCACTCTGTGGAACTCCCTCCCTAGGGAACTCCGCCATGCCCCCTCTTTAATGAGCTTCAGCCATGCAGTAAAAACGTGGTTGTTGAGGCAGCCATTTGGGGTAGGTTAGGGTATTTTAGAAAATGTTTTTACTGTAGAATGTTATTGTTTTAAACTGTGTTATTATATACTTTGTACATCGCCCAGAGTGGCTGGGTGACCAGCCAGATGAGCGATTAATAAATTTGATAAATAAACAAACGTGCCCCATGCAAGTAACTCCACCCATTCTTTTTGAAGTACAGTTCTTTTTATATAAGGGAAATGTAGTATCTTTATAGCACAATCCTCTACATGTTTACTCAGAAATAAGTCTATAACCTTAATTATAGTTCCTTTTTTATTTATTAATCACTGAATACCATCTTCCACAGTATAGACTCTATTTTTATAATTTTCACTCATTTGCATTTTAAAATATATATTTAAACAATAAGGAAATGGAGCTTGATGCTAGTAGAGCTTCATGTTTAATTACTTTCTCTGTAGGAAATGAGATTTGGTATCTCAAACAAAATTATCTAAAAGTTACCTGTCCGTGAGGTAATAATTCCATTCCTCATTGCATTTGTTTCTTTTTAAAAAAAAGATGTTAAGTGTCTTTTCCCTGAGTTGATAACTGATCCCTCATTGTGTAATTCTACATAGTTTGACTGGCTTTACTTGTCAGTAGGAGACTGAAAGAACTGCTGTGTCAGTCTGATTCCAATTTGCTCAAGAATTCTGTAACTTGCTCTTTCAGCTTTTCATTCATAGTCAGATGTAGTAAGTAACTACCTTTTCGATATATTCTCTGTCTGCTTGTTTGTGTGTCTGTGGTCTGTTTTCTAGCTTTTGAGAAATATTATCTACTTGTGCTGGGAAATGTAAGGGGTTGGGCCCCATTCATTGAAGTCTTGCCTAACCACTGGTTTACAATATTATGGTGACCCAGGGTACTTCCAGATAAGCTTTCCAGCTTTTAATATACAATCATCCTGCCTCATTCACAGAATGTTATGGGGGGTCTAGATGACAACTTCTTCCACTTCTAATCCTTCCATGTTTTCCTGCTGGCTCTTCCATCTTTTTTCTTACCATGGAAAATCTGTTAAGAAAGAAAAGGCAAAATAGCTGTACTATGCCTTCTGATAGTTAGCACTAGGCCCCCGGTGTCTGGAAGCCCCCCACCCCAGAGTAAAGAGTGGCGGATGGTAGAAGTAAAATAACTCTGCTGTAACTCAGAATGGGGTATGGTGTTTCCTAGGTTTCTCAAACCAGATCTCAGCATACCTGCTATATAGATAGCTGTGCCTACTTATATAGAATTTCCTTAAACAGTAGGTGGGCTGGGGGCAAAAATTTGCTAGTTTAAAATTAACTCATTTGAAAGCAGGAGTTCCCAGAACTTGCCATAATGACCATGTATATGTGATCAAAAAAGAAGGTCTGGCTATGACAAGTTATGGAGTGCACCTGAAGTACAAGTGGTATGCATATCAGCAACTATATAAACACCGTAATAAAGGCATAGACCAAGTTATCATCTACATTTTTTTTATACAGGGCCACGATCGAGATGATTCCCTTGGTTCATTTTTACAAAGAGAAAACCTAAATAAGTATCAAGGTGAGAAATTTATCCCAGCACACGTTGTAGGAAATTGTACTTTCTGTCTTTCTCTGTGTTGTACGGGTGGGTGCGCGCATGCACACATGTATATGTGCGTGGCGCCCTCATCCAGCTTCTGTTGATTGATAACTCTATAAATATGAGGAGAGCAGAAGGGGGTTTGTGTCTTTTTCCTAAATTCCAATATGTACCTGCACCCCCAATACAGTTCAAGTGATGAACCTAGCTAGATCACATTGCAATGTACTTCTAGTCTAGTCAGTTTAATTTCTAAGGGGAACTGTGTATGTCTCCCCGCCCCCCTCCTTTTAAGGGCTACATGAGCACATACATGCATATGGACTCATTATTTCACATACTATAAAGTTTAAAACAGTTTCCACATACTCCAAGTATTTGGAGGGGAATGGAGTGTGTTACTAATTATGGTCCCTTTTCAGCAGGTGCCTACAACAGCCACACCAAAATATAACATACCTGATATAGTAGTACTGGTTATGCTTTAGGGGGTTGTTTCAGCTTTTCCAAGATATAGTTTGAAGTTCTATGAAAACATGTGAAACTGGTATGACCACAAGCCATGCTAGGACACAAACAGTGAATGTACCATGGACATGGTACATGGCCCAATTTCTATTATAAAGTGGAGAGAAGATAGCTTTATGCCCTAGAAAGATTTTGCAGAACTGAAATCCTCATTATAATCTTTTGGTATGAGATCTAGTTTTCTATTTACTCTGAAAAGTTGGGTGTGGTATTGAATATCTGCTTAATTAAATGTCACTCTTCATATCTGACAAATGAAAGAAAGGAAATCATGGAATCTCCTTCCATGAAGATTGATAATACTGGATAATACTGTCCAGGATCTTTCAAAGAACCTTGTTGCATTGGCTTGAACCAGTGACCATTTATGAAACCTATTTTGCTTGCAATATATTCAAATAGCAAGATAGAGACATTTTAGATTCCTCCATCTTACCTGTGTCTTCCACAAAATGTTTTTTGTAGAGGTTCCCTTGGGTAAGCAGAGCATCCCCATAACTGAATGTGAGATCAAGATCAAGGATCCCCAACCTATCCTCATAACTACAATTCCACCATCATCAGCACAGCGACAGAGCCTCATAACATCGCCCATCAAACAGCATCCACCTCCCTTTCATGCACACCCCAATGGAGAACTTCATGGGAAACAGAATGCAGGTTTGAGAGAGCTGAGTGTGCTAAGAGACTGGCAAATTTAGCTGTGAGATTAAGGGATGGGATGAGTACTAGGAATGGGTGATCCCAATAAGAGAATTGTGCCAGATAAAGAAGATAAATTGAAGTATGAAGCAGGATAGAATTCCTGGGGTATTTCCAGATGAGGCTTTTATTGTACAATCTCCTTGCTCCATTCACAGAATTTCACAGCAGGGTGGTGTGGAGGACCTGGACAATGTTGTCGTCCTTTAGTAACCCTCCTATGTTTTCCCACTGCTTCTTCCATCTTTTTTTCTTACTGAAAAAATCCGTTACGGAAGAAAAAAACAAAATAGCTGCACAATGTCTTTTGACTGGTAGCACTTGAAACCATCTGGCTGGAAGAAGCACCTTTGTTCTCTATAACTGGAGTGTTCCAATATAATTGGAATGTTCACCCATTATCTTTTCATCATTCTTGTTCTTAACAAAAGATGTAAAAAAAATCTCTTTTGAGTTGGTGACATTAAGAGGGAGAACCAGGCAAAAATGCATTACTGCTATTTATTTATGGTTTGGTATTTATGGCTTGCATGTATTGTTGTTTTTGCTTTTCTGCAGGTGCCTCTATTCCATCATCCTCTCCTGGAGTCAAACGGTACAGGTATTACTGTTTCCGAACTCCTCCTGGGCACCATGACAGCTTATTGAAATGGCACAGTTTTAAACCATAGATTTATGGCCCTTTCAGTTATCATAGTTTACTTACATGGAGGTAATATCCATGCAAGAAAACATTACTGATATGTGTGAAATGTGATGTGAATCCTCTTTGCATGCTGTGGCTGTGGATAGGACATTTTCTGTACACATTGGCTGATGTCTGATATGTATATGCTTGAAAAACACTTCACATATTATGGTAAACTAATTTTCCTTAATTTAAAATATTTCAGAATAGGAAATTGTATTGTGCAAAGCAGCCCTTGCTCTGGATGAGTTAATGACATTTGACAGAAACCCATCATCATTCCTGTAATTTGTTCATGGGGAGAGCAATCCTATGGCTCCTAGACAGCATCTGGGGGGCATAAGCTTTTTCGAATTCCTGGACCCAAGGCTGGAGACCGTGTTCTGCAGGCTTGGAGAGGAGGGGCAGTTCTGTGGCTGGGGAGGGAAGGAGCCTGGGCCAGCAAGCTTATGAAGAATCCTCCAGCTACCCCAGCCTCCTTCCCTCCCCCTCTGCAGAGCCCCAGCTAGATGGGCAAAATTGGCAGTCTAGGGAAAATGCAGGGCGAGAGGAGCACGGAGGCAAAGATCTCCATGTTCCTCCCACTAGGGATGTACGGACTGTGTAAAATCCATTCTGTCTGTGTTTCGCGGATTGTCAGGCACCTTACATTCCATCATCTGCCCATAGATGGATGCGAATTTTTTTTTTCGTCATGCAGAAAAATACAGAAATAATTATGTAAATATTTACTTAAGTAACAGTTAGTGTATTGTCCCCTATTCCATTCAACATTTCCTCAGCAGAAACTTGTGTATTTTTCTACGGATTTATATGCGTAAATTTCGGGAGAGTAAAAAAATCATCCTAAAGTCCACAGACTCCGCATGGCCTGAGGGGGGCGCTCTGCAGTAGATTCCGCAGGTCAGATTCTTAGGAATCCGAGCTCATTTTAATCTGTCTCAAATTTCTCCAGCATCCCTACCTCCCGCCCTGCATAGGATGCCTCTCAGCCTCTGAGTTTGGAGGCTGGTGGGCATTTGGATAGGTTTGCGCCCTAGGTTTCTGAAAGACATGTTGTTACCAACTTGGCTTCTATTTGTGCTACATTTAAACAGATAACTCAGGATACATTAATTTGATCTTCCCATTTGGCACTAAAGGAACTCTATAAAGTGTGTTTGGGGGCCAAATGAGATTTAGGAGACTCGTAGTTGAGTGTGCTACCAGATGTGGCTTTTATTGTGCTTTTGCCCTGCCTCATTCATGGAATTTTATGGGGTGTGGGAATGGTCCAGATGTCATCTTCCATTTGTAACCCTCCCATGTTTTCCCATCACTTCTTCTGACCTTTTCTTACCACAGAAAATTTGCTAAAGAGGGAAAGATGGAATAGCTGCACGTTGTCATTTGATTGGTAGCATTAAGAGTTGTCTGTCTGAAAATATCCCAATCTCCTTAAAAAAAAAAGAAATGCAGCCATTGTGAGTGTGTGGGGAGAGCGCTGCTGCCCACAGTAGTGGTCCTGGAAGAGGTGTTTAACCCTACACACACACACACACACACACACACACCATTTCCCTGATCAAAATCTCCCACTCTCCAGCTATGGATGTCAAAGAAATCCACAAAGGATTCAAATGAGTTTGGGTTTCTACAAATCTGACCTGCAAATTCCTCAGTGGACTGGCATTTTCCAAATAGACTTATAGACTTTTTTTTTTAGTTTGTGGGAGGATTTGCACAAATGCACATTAGCACAAATGCACATTTGCAGACAGGAATAAAATTCTTGTACATCCCTAAAAAAAAAATGAAAAGATTTCATCACTGAGTGGATGACAGAACAAAAGACACCTGACAACCTGTGAAATACAGAAGGAATGTATTTAAGGAAATCTGTGCATCCCTACCTCCAACTGCTGATTGCCCCACAAGCAGCTGCAAACAGCAGCTGCAGGGGGAATTTAGACCAGTAAAATGGTGTGAGAGGAAATAGTTAAACACTCCCTCCCCCAACATTGCTGCTGTAAGCAAATTGTCATTCTCCTGAGGCTACCTTTCAATAATTAAAAAAAAGGCGAGCAGATCCAAAGTTTTATTTGCTGTATTCAGTATGGGCTGGTCATGATGGCCAGTCTTATATAGACTTATACAGCCTGATAAGTCACCTCAACATTTTGATAATCTAAAATAGAAAGAATACTACAAGCTCCTCACAGTAATGTTTGTCTTGCAGCTCTCAAATCACTGGGCAACGCATCACTTCCATATTAGCCGTATCTCCAGTTCTCATCTTAGTCTGCCACAAGACTCCTGGCAAACTTGAAATAATGATCTCTACTTCTAGCATATTATAATCAGGTTGAGCTGGATGAAGTGTGGGTGTGGCTAATATGTGTTGTAATTTAGTTTCTGTTTAACGCAAGGAGAATCCTGGACAGGAGGTTAGGCTAGTTGATCTTCAGATAACTTCAAGCTCTATAATTCTATGACATATAAAAAGCTACTGAGATAAGCGAGAGACACACTGAAACAGATTCTCTCTCAACATTCCAGGGACTGCTAATCTATGGGCTTGGCAAAGCAACCTCCTCTGCATCATATCCTCATCTCTTGTATGAGAGAGCACTGTGAAATTGAGGAGGCAATTCACTAATCACACTCAGGGCCAAACTATACATTATATTAAATGCTTGATCATATTTAATGTGTCCTATGGTTTTTTTGTTAAATAGCAGTCACTGGAAGCCCCAATCAGGATTGAGGCCATAGTACGTGGAGGTGGAGGACTGTTTCTGCTGCAGTGTGGTCCTAATGAAAATTGTCATCAAAGCTGCTGTTGGAGGGAAGCTAACACACACACACACACCCCTGCACGGGCGTCTCAGTTTTGTTCAGGGGAGCTTGCAACTGCTATTTAATGAAACCAGACACATTAAATGAATTCAGTCATGTTAAATATGTGTCTGGCCCTCACTTAGCTGATATTTTCCTGCTGGAGATGACATGAAACGCTAATATCATCTTGGTGTCTGTGAGCCATCTCCTGTTATGGGAATAGTAAGGGATTTTAATCTTATCCCTTCTTGTCTTATCACACATTGGTCTCTACTACCTTTGCAAAATGAGTTTGTTTCCCCCACACACACACACAAATTTAGGTCCCTGTGGTGGAATCCAGAACTGCCTTCTGTGACTTTAATGCTACGTCGAAGTCTTTCATTGAAATCTCAGAGTATTCTTGACAAGAAACAACTGTGGCACTTGGGCCAAAGCAGGTCACAGGTTCTTCCCCACCGAGAATTCAAGTGGAGACCCCTCAGAATTGACCACATGCTTTTGAAGACAGATAGTGAACATCGTGCCAAAGCCAAGGAAGCACCAAACAAGAATGGACAGAAGCATTTATCACCAGGGAGCAGAGAGGCCATCACAAAGACAGCGTTCGTGTACAAGGAACATTTGGTCCCCACCCATGAAACCATGGACTTTGAATAAACCCATACTACGTTAACAACTGGTCGGGAGGAAAGCTGGCACTCTGCTGTTGCACACTTATTATAAGAGTTTGGCACAAAGTCTACTGCATTTCTTTGGTGAAAGAGAATTTGGACTCTTGGCAAGGAGGAGGATAGATTTCAATTCTCTTATTTCTAGAGATGTATAGTTGAGTAACTGATATGAAAAAGCCAGGTGTTGGTTTGTTGGTTTGTTTCTGTTAGTATCGTAGGGTTTAAGTACACATTCCAGGAAGAAACCAGGATTCCCAGCCCTGCATTTTCCTCATAAAGAAATTATGGAGGTTGTGGGAGCGCTAGCAAGGGGGAATTGGCAGGTGGGAGGGGTGCTTAATCTGCCTGCCTGCAGGTTATGCCCTGCTAATGCCCCCTGGCTATTTTAATCATTTCCACCCACCCCAGCTCGGCTCCGAAACCAGTTTAGGCATAGGATTTTCAGGGGAGATTTGGTGAGCACAGGTGGGGTTAAGCACCATTCCTTCTCTCTTGCTGATTCTCCCCTACAAATGCCCCCTACACCATTGAACTCACATTACCTCAGCAAGTGTGGGTTTGGGAAACTTACATCTGCTGAGCTAAGATGTACTTCTAAACTTATTTATTCCTTTAAAAAAATTATTCCCATTGAATGTGCACATGGGATTATTTTCCCCATGATGAAGGGTGAAGACCTGATAACTGTATATTGAATGTTATTGTTCATAGGTGGCAGTGAGTACAGTCAGAACAGAGCACAAGTCTGCTAGTGCAATGCTGGAACCACAAAGGGTAGAAATGTAACACTCAGGTAAAGTTATGTTGCATTTTACCCCTTTAGTGGTGCCATTATCTTTCGAGTTCTTGCAGTTACTCAAAGTCTGTATCCACCTCTATATTAATGACTTTTTGTACCTTGTCCCAGAATGAAAAGTATGTATTGTGTTTACATTAAAGAGCATAATAAAATACATTGAGGGTGCAGTTTTATAGTTTTATAGTCATTAAATAAGTATTTAAAAGGCAGCCAAAACCAAACAGAGCATATTTATGTAGCCATCTGTTAAATATTTCATTAGGCATACAATAGTTGTACAAACTAGCTAATTAATTATTTCAGTGGAGAATTCACTAGTCATGTATTCAGCTCAGAAACTATTGTAACTCCTTGTGACCTGTTATAAAAATTATGTTGGTATAAAACTAAGCAAGTTTCTGTATAATTTATTCTGGCTATCAAGTTTTGGGCCCTGTCCAAATTATTCTTTTTCTGGTTCTGTAATGTCTTTCTTTCAAGTCGCATGATGCAATTGCCAATATGCAGTGCTCCTGCAATTTCTGCCTCTGATTTGCAGATGGCACCAAATAATTTAGAACAGTTAAAACAAAAAGGGATTGCAAAGAGCTCCAAAAGGATCTCTCCAAACTGGGACAATGGGCATTAAAACAGCAAATGTAGTTCAATGTAAGCAGGTGTAAGGTGATGCCCATTGGAGCAAAAAATCCCAGCTTCATGTATATGCTGATTGGGTCTGAGCTGGCAGTGACTGCTGAAGAAAGGTATTGTGGTGCATAGCTCAATGAAAATGTCAAGCCACTGTGTAGCTGCTAAGAAAAAGAAAAAATTCATGTTTAGGGATCATAAGGAAAGGAATAAAAAATAAAACTGCCAATATTATAATGGCCTTTACAAATCTATGGTGTGACCACACTTGGAATACTATCTTTGGTTTGGGTCTACTAGTCATGTTGGCTAGCTATTATCTTCAGTATCGGAGATGGTATGCCACTCAGTACCAATTGCTGGGGAACACTAGCATCTGGTTGGCCACTGTGTGAACAGAATGCTGGACTAGATAGTCCTGTGGTCTAGTCCAGCATGGCTCTACTTACATACAACCCAGGAACTGAGAAATCCCATATTAAATATTGTACCTGAACTGCAAACAAGAGTCAGACTAGCTGCCGATTATATGCATCATTGAAAATATTATCTGTAATAACAATGTGATGGGCATGGAAGATTTGTGGGCCACATCCAGCCAGATTCTCAGAAGTGGCCTAAACAAATGTTTAAAAACTAGATAAACTTTCCCTAGATAACACATTTTTCAGCTGGCAAAACAACCATTCTGGGAAAGCTTTTATGTTTGATCTGATTTTCTCAAAAATGAACTTAACCCTAAGTCTAAATACTAGTTTTAAAATAACTGATTTCCATCAGTCTTATAATAATTAAAGAAGATGTCTGTATGTCTGTCAGCACCATAGTACTAAGACCATGAAACCTAGACTCCTGAAACTTGGTATGCATACTAAGGGGACCTGTCCCCTAGGCAGCATCTAGGGGACATAGGATTTTTGGGTTTCCTGGCTCTGAACTTGAAGACAGGACTCCAAGCTCAGAGCCAGGAAACCCCCTCATAGCCAGCGCAGAAAGAACCACATCGGCTACCTCTCTGCGCTCGCAAAACGGAGCACAGAGAAGGGGGTATTCCCGGGGGTAGGAGGGGAGGAGACTGGGCTGGCTGGCTTATGCCTTTTCCTATCACTGCCTGTGATATTGTGTATTGTTGTAGGTGAACTGCATGTTGGAAGTTGTAGAGGCATGGGAGGAAGTGAAAGGGATGAGTCAGGAGGCTTGTAGAGGGAGACTGTTTGCTTGAGTTTCAGTTTTAGAAAAAGGCCTAGTGAAGGCCTAGAATGATGAAGCATTTAAGTAGCTGTCTCTGTCTTGGGATTCTTGCAATACAACTTGGCGACAAAGGTGGGATGGCTCTTCTACCTTTGACTCCACCACCACCTTTCCTCCAAACCCCAGGTGAGCCAGTGATTCCATTTACTTCTTGGACTAGAATGTTTGAGACCTCTGTGCTGGCTATTCAGGATAAGGAACTTCCAGGTGCAAGGAAGCATGCGTTACTCATTCATTGCTTGGGAGCAGAAGCTCAGAGAATCTTCTGTAATTTACCTGTTGTGGATCATAAAATAGTAGGGTTGGAAGGGGCCTGTAAGTCCAACCCCCCTTGATAAATAGGATGATAATTATGAGACAGCTTTGGCTGCGTTAAGAAACCTTTTTGTGCCTGAGTTAATATGTCGGAACGCTATAAATTTCACTAGCGGAGACAAAAACAAGGAGAAACTACTGATCAATATATTGCTGATTTGAGGGAAATGGTTGTTACTTGTAATTTTGGAGATATGGCAGAGGAAATGATTTAGGATCACTTGGTAGAGAAGACAGTGATGCCCCACATCAGGGAACACCTCTTGCTAGAAACTGATCTTACTTTGCAGAAAGCCATGACAATTGCTAGCCAGATAGAAACTGCAGTGGTAGAGGCAAAGCTAATGGATCAAGGCAAGACAGAACTAGTACAGGTTGTGCAGCCTTTCAAAAAAAATCCTGAGGTCTATCAAAATGCACAGACAGTATGCTATCATTTTGGATCAATACAACATACAGCAAATTATGCTAACTGCCCTGCAAGGGAGGATCAGCGCAGATAGTGCAAAAGGAAAGGGCATTTTGATAGGGCATGCCGGGGTGCCCAGCCTCAACAATCTATAAGTGAAGTTGCTGTACCAGAAGTTACAGTTTTAAGTTTGGAAGACCTTGCTGAAGCCACTACGGTGGGCAGAATGACTTGCGTTGTTACAGTGTGTGTCCCTGCGGTAAGGAGGTCCCCAGACATTGAGTTGATGTTAGATACCAGCTCTGCAGTCTCCATATTGCCCAAGTCTATTTATATACAATACTTCAGTAGCTCACCACTTACAGCACCTAAATTGCATCTCATAAGTTACTCAAGGAATCCAATTTCAGTTCGTGGTTGTCTATCAGCAAAGGTAGCATTTGAGACAAATTGTGTGGCAGCAGAGTTCTACAGAGAGAACTCCCATCCTGGGCAGAGATATTTTTGTTGCACTGCACATGCAAGTACATCATCATCATATATCCCGCCTTTTCCCCAATACTGGGACATAAGGTGGCTTTACAACATTAAAACTTGTACAATTAAAACCTATAAATAGAGGTATAAATAGAAGTATACAAAAGCTAAAAATATAATTAAATCATCAATCATATTAAAATTGTATAAAATATCAAAACGTTAAAAGACAACAAGAAATATAGTATCCATCCGTCCTGTTCTCCCAGGTCCAGATTAGCTATCCCCAAAGGCCTGCCGGAACAAGAATGTTTTTACGTGCCTGTGAAAACAAATCAAGGAGGGTGCCACTCTCGCCTCCCTGGGAAGGGAGTTCCAGAGCCTTGGGGTAGCCACCAAGAAGGCCCTCTCCCGTGTTCCCACCAGACGTGCCTGTGATGGTGGCAGGACAGCAAGAAGGGCCTCCCCTGAAGATCTCGGGGCACGAGTAGGCTCATAGGGGGGAATACGGTCTTTCAGACAGATAACCTGGACCTCAGCCGTATAGGGCTTTAACGGGACTATCACATCAATAGCACCCAACGATACTACAGTTTATACTTGCTTGCGACTATAAATTAGGCTGTACAAAGGGCTTCATTGACAAAGTTAAAATTAGACACAATGTGAGGCCAGTACAACAGAAATTACTCTGGTTACCATTTGCTGTGAGAGATGCTGTATCACAGGAACTTAAAAAATTAGCGCAGAATGACATCATTGAGGCTATTGATTCTTCCGAGTGGATTTCCCCAACTGTCGTGATTACAAAGAAGACAGGAAATATCCGTCTTTGTGTGGCCTTGAGGGAGCCGAACAAGGCAGTGGTAGCTGATAGCCACCCACTCCCTCACATAGAAGAAATCTTTACTGACCTGCGGGGAGCCACATTACTTTCCATCCTTGACCTGCAAAGTGCATATCATCAAGTCTTGTTACATGAGGACAGTAGAGACCTCACTGCATTCATCACCGATGATGGCTTGTTTCGTTTTAAATGTGTCCCATATGGTTTAGCATCAGCCCCCAGTGCCTTTCAAAATATTATGTCTCTGATTCTTAAGAATCAGCCAGGAGTTCAGTGCTATCTGGATGACATCATTGTATTTGGACAGACCCCAGCACAACATGAAAAACGTCTGCAAACTTTCTTGTAATGCATAACAGATACAGGACTAAAGTTGAACCTTTCCAAATGTGTGTTCAGACAGAGGGAGTTACCTTTCCTCGGGCATATTATATCACAAAATGGATTGAAACCTGATCCCGACGATGTCAAGACAGTTACAGAAGCCCCACCACCTAAAGATGTCCAAACGCTGCACTCCTTCTCAGGCCTTATGTCTTGGTATGCAAAATTTGTGCCAGATTATGCATCTGTAGTAGAACCCCTATGTCTGTTGCTTCGTGGATCTACACCCTGAATGTGGACATCAGCTGCACAAACCAGCTTTGAGACAATGAAATCATTGATTGTACATAGCCTAGCATTGTCCTTATTTGGCCCAGCACTACCTACCGTTGTGACTACAGATGCCTGTGACTATGGTTTTGAGGCTGTACTTACCCAGGTTCATGGAGACAAGAGTGAAAGGACAGCTGCTTTCGCATCCAGAACATTACACGGTCAGACCAATCATACTCTACAGTTGAAAAGGAGGCACTGGCATGTGTACGGGCTACGGAGAAATGGCGGACCTACTTGTGGGGTTGTGCATTCACCTTGCATACTGATCACAATCCATTGACAACCTTGTTTACAACTAAAGGTTTGGGGAGGGCAGGAATGAGGATTACCAGATGGTCTGCTAAACTGTTGGCATTTACATACAAGATGGAGTACAGGCCTGGCACTGAGAATGTTACTGCAGACTGTTTATCCCAGCTACTTTTGCCATCCTCAGATACTGAACAAAACGAGGACACGGAGGTGATTGCTTCCATCACATCTGCTCTGACAGCTATTTCCAAGGAGCAATTTAAAGCTGCTTGCTTGTCATGTCTAGTACAACGCAAACTACGGCATTACCTCATGGTGAAATGGCCACACAATGTGCATAATGTGGATCAGACCTTGTTACCCTTCTTTAAGATTCATGAGGAATTGTCCTTATATGATGGTTTAGTGATCCAGGGTACTCAACGTCTCATTGTGCCACCAGAATTATAAGCAAAACTGATACAATTGGCCCATGATACGTATCAAGGGATTGTACAAACCAAACAACGATTTATACTGATGGCCTGGAATGGATATGCAAGTTGAGACTGCTATCAAATCTTGTGTGACTTGCCAGCTTCATGACAAGACAACAACCACATGTGCCTCCACTACAGCCTGTCCTACTGCCTGATTCAGCCTGGGAGAAGCTGGCCATTGACATTGTGGGGCCATTTGATAAGGGGCCTTCTGATTGTCATTATGCCATTACCCTTATAGACTATTTTAGTAAATGGCCCAAAGAGGCTTTTACTCCAAATGCTACTTCTGCTACTGGTCCTCACTTCAGTTTTCAGTACAAAAGGAGTTCCTAAAGATTTGATCTCAGATAATGACACCCAGTTTACTTCGGTAGCGTTTGAAACTTTCCTGTCAGAAAGGAATATCAAACACAGATGCTCATCAGTTTATTATCCACAGGTGAATGGAGAGAGAGAGCATTGTAACAGAAGTTTGAAGGAAAGTCTACAAACAGCTGACTTGAAAGGTAAGGCATGGAAACCTTTCATTACAGAGTTTTTACAAGTTTATAGAGCCATGAGACATGCCACAACACAGAAGTCACCATCTGAATTATTACATGGGAAGGAGATGCACACAGAGCTTAGTGTTGCTGGACTACAAATGCACGTTTGGTGGGAACCCAGGAGAGGGCCTTCTTAGTGGCTGCCCCACAGCTGCGGAACACCCTTTCCAGGGAAGCTAGGATGGCTCCCTTCTTGATGTGTTTCCAGAGGCAGGCTAAAACATTCTTGTTCCAGCAGGCCTTTGGGACATAGTTGGAACTTGGCGGTAAGCTGCTAAAATGCTGTTTTAAAATGCTGTTTTAATGTTTTAATATTATTTTAATTGTATTGTTTAATTATATTTAAACTTGTGTATATTTTTGTATGTTTTAATAGTGTATGTTTTAATTTTTGTAAGCCGCCTTGTGTCCCAGTACTGGGAAAAAGGTGGGGTTTAAATATGATGATGATGATTATGATAAATTAAGTCAGAAACTTCTCTATCAGTCAGATGTGAGGAAAACAGTCCAAAAGAAACAACAAAAGTATAAGAGGTATACAGATCACCATTACGGAGCCAAGGAACCAGGAATACAACATGGTTCATTTGTATGGGTGAAGAAACTAGGAATCATTCGGAAAGGAGGACCAAGGTTCACCTTACCCCTCAAATATTGACAGGGTAGGACAATGCACCTATAAACTGTCCGATGGCTGGATATGGAATGTCTGGTACCTGGCTCCTGCTCATTCTGACTCTACTACAAATGGCCAGATATGGAATACCAGCCACCTGGCTCCTACTCAGTATGATCCCGTTACCAGCATTACCAGTCACTTAGTTGGTACTGATGACTCCAATGTATTACCCCTTGCACAGAATAGCCAACTAGGACCCTTGCCTGATCAACGTTCTCAATGCACCAGACGACAACCTGCATGGGCTGATGACTATGTTCTGTAATTTTCTTACATCAGCTGCAATTAACAAGGTCATTGATCCAAGGATAACTTGTCTTACGTTGTTTGCAGAGATGTGCTAGTCTTTTATGTATAATTTAGTTGGTTAGCTGGGGAAAACATATTGATCTTAAATAAGGGGGATATGTGGTATTGTGTTTTGTGGTAGGTGAATTGCATGTTGGGAGTTGTAGTAGAGGCATGGAAAGAAGCGGGGAGGAAGAGGAAGTGAAAGGGAGGAGTCAGGAGCACTGCAGAGGGTGACTGTTTGCTTGAGTTTCAGTTTTAGAAAAAGGCCTAGTGAAGGCCTAGAATGATGAAGTAGTTATGTAGCTGTTTGTGGTATCCTGGGATTCTTGCAATACAACACTGCCCCAGACTCCTTCCCTCCCTCTCCCTGAAGCCTCTGCTAGATGGGCAAATTCACCCATCTAGCTAAAATGCAGAGAGGAAGGCGCAAGGTTTGTAAGCTTTCACATTCAGGGGCCTGTGAGTACCCGGGGTACAACCCAAGGGATTGCGCCCTAATAAATTTAAATGTGCATACAGTTGAAGCCTACAATTCTATCTTCAGTCACTAGGGGCAGACTTGCCTAACCAGCACATGGCTTTGCAGCTAGGGATGTCAGAGAATTCCGCCACGGATCTTGGTGAGGCTGAATGCTAGTGCATTCAGCCCCCCGAAATCCGTGGCGGAACGAAGCCCCCACCCCCACCAACCCACGAAAGGCACGCGAAATGGAGCACTTACCTGCTGCCATCCGTGCTGACTTGCGAATGGTGGCCGCCCTGCGGCTGCCATTCGCTTCTTCATCATAGCTGTGATAGGCTACGTAAATACTTACGTAGCCTATCACGGCTAACGCAGGGACACCTTTTGCGTCCCTGCGGAGGCCGTGATAGGTTACTAAGTATTTACGTAGCCTATCACGGCAAGCCAAAAAAACCCCAGCGTACGCAAATGGCGGTGGCTGCGGTGGCCGCCATTTGCGTTCCCTATTTTTAGCCGTTTTAGCCTACGTAAATATTTACGTAGGCTATTACAGTGAAAACAAGGGGAACGCAAATGGCAGCTGCTGTAGCCGCCGCCATTTGCGTACGCTGTGTTGTTGTTTTTTGGCTTGCCGTGATAGGCTACGTAAATACTTACGTAGCCTATCACGGCAGCTTCGCAGGACGCAAATGGCGGCCGCAGCAGCCTGTCCGCAGCCGGAACTCTGGCTGCGGACAGCCCTGGCCGGCGGCTCTGCGGAGCCGGCCCAGGGAGGATTCCAGGGGGAGGGATGGAGCGCCTCCCCCCCACCGCGTATCCACGCTCCGCAAAGGTAAGTGACTTTCGTACATCCCTATTTGCAGTAGATACAGCAAACAAGCTAAGGGGGATTAGTAGGCCAAGGGACAAGTGTTAGATGCCTGCCCCCCCTCCCCTTTTCTGTGGGGCAGCCTCATGTCATGAGAATGGAGTGGGCAGACCCCTCCCCCATGGGGCTGCAGAAGTGTACCATGGCAGCGACCATGCCTAGGGGTGCCAGTGGGCATGGCTTTACTCAGAAGGGGAGGACACGATGTGTCCCACTCTGACAGCTGTGTAAGCTTGTTTGAAGGCTTCCCTGTATCAAACTAAGGGGTATTCCAACTCATGTGAAGTTCAATAGTTAATAAATATAGTAATATTATAGACAACAGTCTAATAAGCAGGAAGCCAAAGACTTTGCACTGATAGTAATGAAAACATGGGTAAAGTCTGGAATTCTATGTTTCTCACTTTAAAATGTGCAGTGCAGAAGGGCTACTATAACTGAAAGGGAAATATTACATGAGGCTTTATTAAGGATTGTTTTGTTTTTGTATTGTAGTGTAAGAAATTAAGAACATACAGTCATATAAAATTAAATTAGATCAGTGCTCCATCTTATGTCTCAAACTTGCTGGAAGTGGAATGCTTTGGAAATAGAGCAGCCCATGTATACTGTTAATAGAACCTGGAAGCTACCCCTTAAAGTTTGTAGATTCCAAACTAAGCAATGTGTGTGGCTGAGGAATCAAGCTTTGGGGATGTTGTTGTCTTGGAGATCCAGTCCCCAAATCTTGTCATTATAGTTAGGTCTAAACAAAGAGGAAGTAAAAACTACCCCCACCTCTATTGAATATAAGAACATATTAGCAATGAATTCCTAAATAAGTATGCACATTGAGTGCACCATCTGTTTTGCACCCATTAATATAGGCTATGAAGATAGTTTTGAGTCTATTGAGTGTATAGTGCTGTTTTAAGAACAAGTAATTTTTGTATGATCTATATCAACTATTCTCTTCAGTACTGGCCAATAGGCATTTTATTTATTTATTTAGCTAGCTAGCTAGCATATTTCTTGGCTGCCTTTCAGGGCAGAAGCCCTCCCAAGGCAGGGTACAACACATAAAACCAATACAATATTAAAAGTGATAAAAACACAATAAACCAGTAAGAACACCATAAAAACAGCAATAAAAACTAGTAATAAAAACAGCAACAACAGCAATCGTATTAGGAGAAGGCCAAAGTAAAATAATATGTTTTCACGGCCTTCTTAAAAGCCTGCAATGATGGAGCATGGCGGATTCCCAATAGCAACTTATTCCAGAGGTGTGGGGCCACTGCAGTAAAGGGCTTCTGATGTGTGGTCACCCACCTAACTCCTCTCACAGGTGGGCAAATGAGAATGGCCTCTCTTGCTGATCTGAAAGTGAGGAAAGGCTGATATGCGTGAAGGCAGCCCTTCAAGTAAGTTGGTCCCAAACCGTTTAAGGCTTTAAAAGACAAAACCAGCACTTTAAATTGGGCTTGGAAACATACTGGTAACCAGTGCAGCTGGCACAGTATAGGCATTATATGATCGAATCACCTAGCTCCCACCAACACTTGGGCGGCCACATGTCACTACTGCATGGATAACTGAGGAAAGGTCCATCTTCTCCAGATAGGGCTGCAGCTGGCATACCAGCCTAAGCTGGTAAAATGGACTCCTGGACACCACAGCCACCTGGGCTTCCCCAGGTAACATAGAGTCCAGGATGACTCCCAGACTATGCACTTGGTCTTTTAGGGGGAGTGCAACCCCTTCTGAGATCAGTTGTAAACCTCTATCCAGAATAATTGGTTTCCCAACCCACAGTACCTGTCTTGTCTGGATAAGTTTCAGCTTGTTAGCCCTCATCCACCCCAAAACAGCCACCAGACACTGATTCATGAGTTCAGCAGCTTCCCTGGGATGTGTAGATGGAAATGAGTGGTAGAGCTGAGTATCATCTGCATACTGATGACACTTCAGCCCAAACCTCCTGACTTCCCCCAGCGGTTTCATGTAGATGTTAAAAAGTATGGGGGACAAAATGGAACCTTGAAGTACTCCACAGGCTAAAGGCCATGGGGTAGAACAAAAGTCCCCCAGCACCGTCTTCTGAGACCACTCCTCCAGGAAGGGCCAGAACCACTTTAAAACAGTGCCTCCCAAGCCCAATCCAGATAAATGATCCAGAAGGATACCATGGTCGATGGTATGAAAAGCTGCTGAGAGGACCAGAAGAATCATAGAATAGTAGGGTTGGAAGGGGCCTACAAGACCATCGAATCCAACCCCTTGCTCAGTGCAGGAATCCAAGGGGGTTGTGCTCCACACATCCATTCCCCGGTATAAGTCATCAACCAGCAAAACTAAGGCTGTCTCTGTCCCGTAACCAGGTCTGAAACCTGATTGGATCTAAATAATCAGTATCATCTAACACCACCTGGAGCTGTATGTGCTCCAGCACCTTGCCCAAGAATGGCAAATTTGATACCGGGCAGTACTTATCTGAACCCAAAGATCTAGATTTGGTTTCTTCAACAAGGTCCTCACCACTGTTTCTTTCAAAGCTGTGGGGATTTCACTATCCCTCAAGCAGGCATTTACCACCTCGGAGGTCCAGGTATCCAGCCTAGCTCTGGCATATTTCACAAGCCAGAATGGACAAGGATCTAAGGGGCAAGTAGTAGGCCTCAGTCCTCCAAGCAGTGTGTCTGCATCCTCAGGTTGCACAAGATTAAAGGTATCCATAAATGAGTAGATGGTGCACTAGCCCCATCCATCTCAGAGCCCGTCAAAGCAATGGCATCCAAGTCAGCACGAATACCAGCGACTTTATCTGCAAAGCATCTGGGAAATTGCTCACAACAGGCCTTTGAGGGTTTGTGTTGTTGTG
This sequence comes from Heloderma suspectum, assembly GCF_057233095.1. Lineage (NCBI taxonomy): Eukaryota > Metazoa > Chordata > Lepidosauria > Squamata > Helodermatidae > Heloderma > Heloderma suspectum. The sequence continues at coordinate 141,101,267 of NC_139458.1, forward strand.
TTCTATAACCTACACCCAAGAAGCCATTAACCACCCAAAAGAGTTCCGCTGGATGCCACCGAGTAGATGCAATAGTGGTGAAGTGAGATTTCTTCAGCAGCAGCATTGCCACAGAATATGGTTGCAAATGGATTCTTACCTGTGTTCAAGCATAGTCATTGTGAGTCTTCCCCCATTTATGCTCTAATCATTGATACAGTTGTTTCATCACCCTCAGGATCTTGGAACACCAAGGAGCTGACACGGTTCTAAGACTAGGTCAAGGACATTTGGGAGTGATCATATTGATAACCAGGGTCATCTCATTCCAAGTGGTGACCAAGACCTTGGCAGGATTGCTGGCTAGGCCTGCAGGAAAATCCCCAAGAGACCTCAGAAAGCCATCAGGATTCAGCAGCCTCCAGGGACGAACCATCAAACTTAGTCCCCCACCCCTTTAGTATTGTCCATTGTAGGAGGTGGCTCTTTTCTCCTTCTGGTCCACATTTCTATGGCACACCTCCCTCCCTCCCTCCCTTTTTTTTCATAGTGTATTTTGGTCTACTAGAATGTACATTCTGCTCAGTACTTCCTCCATCATTCATTCTTGTCCTCAAAATGCACTTGATAAAATCCAGGAATGTTGCAATTTTTCTTTTTTTAAAATGGAGAGTACTCAATGTTACAGGAAAGCATCTTTAAACTCTCCTATGCACCTATCCCCTTGTATTCAGCTATGGTAGTCTCTTCCCAGTTCCAGCTTCCCTCTTTTATAAATTCTGAAGGATTTTGCTCACTCCACTTAAAGCAGTTTTGAATCTCTCCTGCTGGTGGCATGCATGTGTGAAAGACAGCTATGCAATTTTAAATGTGCTTGTACCAGATTTTTAAACTGATTGTTCACTATCCAGAAATCACATTTCAACCTTCCTGTATTTTTTGTGTCACCTGTGAACAGATCAACTTTATCTGAAGCTCATCTTTAGTTAACCACAGACTGGGGTTTACTACAGGACTGTACATATTTTTCATGTTTTAATCTTTTATGCTTTTTCACATTTTAATCTCTCTTCCCGGTACAGAAGTGTGCATAGAAAGCCTTGACAATATCACCTCCAATGCAAATTTATTTCACTGTCCCATTGTTGGGCATAGTGTGTTTTTCAGTTACATCTGTGCTGAGAACACTTGCTTTCTCAGTTGCCAACTGGTGCAGCTGCTATAGCTCTGAGATGGGGAGGGTTTTTCCTTTTCTTCAAAAGGATGTGCTAGTGCACCAGCGCGAATGTATATAGTAATGCCATAATAAAAAAAATATGTATGGCTTTCTCCTTCAGTTTCGCTGGGGAGTGTGGGTGGAAGGATGATGAAGGGAAAATGAATGTAGGGTGGGCTAAAGCGATATTATCTATGAAACTGTATGGGAGTCTAGGTGCAGAGCAGTTCTGGATAATAAGGTGGGGTCTTCCCCAGCTGGCTGGAGAGTCTATGGTTACATTTAAAATGTCAGAAGCATAACTTGCAAAAGGTGGTAATGCACATTAACCTGAATCAGGAGAAATGTCCTGGGTAATAGTGTTTTAAAATGTACAAGCAATTTTGGCTTAAGGTTGCAGTCTTGTACCCACTTACCTGGGAGCAAGCGTATAAGTACATATGCATAGCACGGCACTGTAAGTAATCTACTTGTTACAACATGCTTAAGCGAACAAGGATGTCCTAAATAAGGTGAGAATAAAAATGGAAGCTACAATGACAGCAGCAACGCTTGCTTCGCTAGTGGAAATTGTCAGACTTATCTAACAGTGCCACCCTGCACGTATTTACTTAGAACTAGGTCTCACCAAACTCAATACGACATGCTTCCTAGCCAGTGGGCAAGGGCTGCAGTCCTAAAGGCAAAGTATGGTGATGGTAAAAAACCAGAAAATGCAATTTCTGTTCGCCGTGAGCATTTAAACGAAGCAAGCAATTAGTAAAGGCTGGACCATACTTAGCAAAGGAAACGTAACGATTACTGAAGACTAGTATATCAGGATGAATATGGACTTGAGCACGCTCCGGGAGAGAGCGCAGGACAGGGAGGCCTGGCGTGCTGTGGTCCATGGGGTCACGAAGAGTCGGGCACGCCTGAACAACAACAAAGTGTATCAGGCCGGAGGACAGCTATCACTTCAAAGATTTCTTCGCTGCTCTCTAGCTTGTACGCCCTCTGCGAGCCTTCCGGCGCCTGCCAAAGACTCTCCTGCTGCCTCGTCAGCATCGCCGGCGGAGGCGCCCCTCTTCTCTCGAGAGCCCTTCTTCAGCCTACGGCAGCTGTTCTGAGGCCAGGGAGATGGATATAAGAAGGGGTTGGAGTGACAGACACCATTTGCAACCGTAGCTTTTCCTGTCTCTGTGTCCGAGCCATTCGTCTCGCGCCGCCCTTCAGGGCTGTCCGCAACGTCTCTAGGAGCCCGCATCGGGAGCGCCCGAGGACAGCTTAGCGCCATTGGTTTATCCGCCAGAGATGAACAAAATGATTCATTCTGCTGCACGCTGTCGGAGCCCTCATTAGCTACGGGTTTTCACCACGGATCTGCAACAACGCGTAGAGCGACCACACTGCGCCCTCAGGAAACCACGGCCAATGACAGGCGCCGGTTTTTCTGACCGGAAGCTCAGGCTGTGTGTCTCGATAATATTTCCCCCCGTGGCCGCCCTAACCTGCCCTAGAAATGGAGGAAATCAGGAACATTTGGAACCGGAAGTAGCGGAAACGGCGGGACGCGGCGGCGGCTGAGCCATATCCTCCTCCGCCGCAGGTCACGTGGAGGTGGCGCAGTAGCTTGTCGCTCCTCCCATCCTCCTGGCGGAGCCCGGGGCGGCGGCGGCGGCGGCGGCATGGCGGACACGGCCTCTCAGGTGCTGCTGGGCTCCGGCCTCACTATACTGTCGCAGCCGCTCATGTACGTGAAGGTGCTAGTGCAGGTGAGACCTTTAGCCCCGGCAGGCTGTCCTCCTGTGCGAGAACGTGAGAATGGGGACAGCCGCGGTGTGGGGCGGGGAGGCATCGTCGTGACCCCAGGTGGCCTCTGCTCCTCCTTTTTCCGGCTGTCAGGTCGTCCTCTCTGCGAAAACGTTTCATGGCGGCAGCGCCCTCCTCCCCCTAAATAAGATTAGCATTGACCCTAGCGGTAGCGGGCTCACCCGCAGCCTTCGGCCTTGATTTGCCTTCGGCTCCCTTTCCCTAGGGTGGCCTTCCCTTGTCCCTGTCCCGGGTCGTGTAGCCGCCGCCCTGGCAGAGGCAGGAAAGCTGCCGATGAGAACGCAGACCGTGCTTCCTCGTTTCCACTTTCTCCCAGTTCCATCCAGACGACCGCCATAACCTGGCACGAAAGGGCCACCAAAACAACCTATTCCAATGGCTAAAAACATAGATGTTCCGGGGGGGGGGGTGTCGGGGGGGGTGTCCCTGGGAAGCAGCAGCAGCCATCACCATTGCCAGTCGTTCCAATTGTTTAATTTTCTCTTAAGAAACACGCCTTGAGACAGATGGAGAGTGGGGACTTCCCCAGTGTAGGATTTCAGTCCAATTCTGATGGATGACTGGGCAAGAGTCCTTAGGTCCTTTGCAGAGGTCCCCCCTGTTGTAAAAAGAATGCTTCCTCCGGGGTTTTGCTGCCGTGAGACACTCCGCCAGCTGCTTATCACACTCGCATGCCATCCTGCCACAGACGCTTGTGGAGCGGCACTCTGTCTCTGAGCTCTTGCACAAGAGTTTGTAGCGCTGCCATTTTACCTTGCTGTGACACTTCAAGGAGACCCTGGCATGGCGGTAACAACAGTCATGCAAGAAACAGCATTGATCTACTGCATCCAGGGGGCTTCCAGAACCTCCAGTTCCACAGTGGCAGCCATAGCGATTGAGTGCTAGTAGGGGGATTTTTAGGCGGTGCCGGTAACACCACAGAGTCAAAACCATCTCCAAGACGCTGCGCTTCTCTCGCTTGCTGCCTTTGCTGTGTCCACATTCCTGGGAGAACAAAACTGCCAATGCTAGCCACAGAGTAATCTTCATTACAGAAGCCAATGCTAACTTTAGCCAGTTTCAAATTGGTTCCCCCCACTCAAATGTTTTGTGAGTTTAGCTGTTTTCTAAAAGCACTTTTCTGCACTGGCTTTATGTGCACCTCGTATTCAAATCAGCCTCCTTCTCATTTTTATTGGTAGTGTCTGGGACACTCCCAGTAGTTTCAGACTTGAAGAGTTTCTTTATTTAGTATCTTTGGTTGCATGTTGCTTTTGGCCAGTTGTGGCTTTTTGCTCAAATCATCATTGGTTGGAAAGCACAGCTACACAGAAACAGCCTGCCTGTACAAAAATTTAACAGCCCATGCATTTTTAGGACATTCATCTTCTAATCACAAATGCAGACTTGGGAAGGATATTTGTATTTTCAGAGTGCGAATACACAAATCCCTGTAATGTTCCAAATTTAAGGACAAAGAGCAGTTCTGAAGCTGGCTGTCATTAACATCACAACTGTCTTTTTATATGTTAGCCACAATGAGAACTATGTTAGAGCCATGTGGCGAGATATCTATCTCAAAAATCAATGCTGCCTATCTCTGCCTGGAAAGCCCATTACCTGCTCTGGGAAATCATAGCTGTAAACGTTGGTATCCAGTGTACCCATAAAACTTTCCGCCGAACTGCAGATTTCCTTTATAATGTGAGTTGAAAACTATAGAAAGCATGTTGCCTGGCAAGGCCTGCTTTGGTGAATCAAGCAGGGGTTCACATACGAAGCAAAGCAGTTCCATGATAGGAGACTCACATCTAGTCTCTAGATTTATTGTCCTAGTCACAACAAATCCTAACTCTGGAGGCAGCCAGATCACATCAAGGAAAAGTTTCTGCTTTTAAATAAAGTTACTAATACAGCGCAGGGGAGGAGGGAACTCTTTGAAGAGAAGTAAGGAGAAAAGTTTGATGGAGTGGGTATGTAGATCTGTTTGCTCTGTAGTTCTAAATGTCTTGTATAGCACTAAAAGCTGGTACTTGTGGGTGTCCGGTGTCCCAGTAAATCTTTCTGCTGAACTGCGGTCCACCATGCTTCTGAATGTGAGTTGCAAACTAGGCCATCTTCCAAATATAGTGGTTTTTGTGTTTCAGGCTTGCAGTTAGTAGTATGGCACTGGAACTGTAGGAAAGGACAGAAACTCATGTGTCTTTTCTGGTTCAGCTTACACCTATCGGCCAATTTAATAGCTGCATCAACGCTGCTAGGGAATGTTAGAACCATTCCTTAGGGTGCTGTTCACCCTGTAGAGGTTGCTGCACACTGTCTCTTTATTTTGAAGGTGGGATATGAACCCCTCCCTCCAACTCTGGGAAGAAATATTTTTGGGCGACAGGTCTATCAGCTTCCTGGCCTCTTTGCTTATGGTGAGTGTATAATGGATAAGTTTTGTGAAAGAGCCTAAAGCAGGACTGTATTGCTGCGATAACCGTACTGTGCTTGGCAACCCATGCCTTTGAAGCAGAGCTCTCATGTGTACTGGGTTTTGCTAGAGATTCTACGAAGGGTGGTAGTGATATTCATGTAGCTAAAGTGCTGAGTGTCTGGGATGGAGGTTTAAAAGAAGTGCCAGAGGTATAGGCGTAGTTACTGGCTTTTGAATTCCAGTCAGTAAAGCAAAATTGTAATACTAGAGATATTTGGGCAACTGAGTCTCTTCCTGTGGTCTACAACCCTCCCAAGCATCACACATGATTTGGCCTGTACATGCATGTGCATATCTCAGCAGTGTCACACTTCATCCTCCAGCTTGTGTTATTGACCATGAACTGCTTTTTCCACACGCTGTTGCTCAAAGTAACGATGATTAACTTTGGCTCTGTAGTTCTTGTTACTGGGGAGAATGGCAGAGTCTGGTAAGGGCAAGCAGGGTGCTGGTGCATGCTAACATTATTTTTGGGTGCAATCCAGTGTGCAGTTAAGCATGTGGAGATCAATGGGACATGAACCTTCTTTACTGTGTGCTAGATTGTGCCTGTAGCTGTGCATGGTGACCTTTAGTACTGAACTTTCAAACTTAGCATCAGGCCTGGCTTCTTTAGCATGGGGAAGGCTAAGTTTGAAATAGTTTCACAAGAATGGCATCATTAGCAACTATTAGTTAGATATTTTGATTGCTGGAATCTCTTCTAGGCAGGTATGCTGAGTGAATGGGGAGAACCTTGGGACAGATCCTGATGTCTGTGTTAACTTCTGTTTTCAGCTAAACACATTATGAAGATTGACGGAAGGACTGGACTCTTCAAAGGTTTGGCTCCTAGGCTCTGCTCAGGAGCCATCGGCACCGTGGTGCATAGTAAAGTGTTACAGGTACCTTATAATTGTGTTGCATAGAAATTTTAGTATGCAAAGCATTTCACAGTCTTTGTCTTGTGAGGTCCGCCACTCCTTTCTGAGTCCTGCTGATAAGATGCCTCCTTATGGCAGAGATGGTCAGTAAAAGCCAAAAAGCATATACATTGGATGGATAAAGATGGGCTCATGTGCTTGAGAATTATTTGTATTCTAGATATATATGGGTGGTGTTTTCTTCATCTTTTGTATATATCAAATGTAATGCTTTAAAAAAAAACCCTATATCTCATTTTGCTGTTAGAACCTTTCTTTTGAAATAGATTATTGCTTTAACTGAATATTTCAGGCTTTAATTATGAGTAAACTGGGCCTGGATATTTTGGCTGACCTTGATAGTCAGCCAAAAGCTATGGTAGCTAGGACCTTGCCATCCTCCAATGGGCAACGGGTATGGCATTTTCTCTGAAGTCATGTTGAGCCAAAGCTTGGAGGCTTGGAGCAGCATGCGAAGAGGGAAAATTTCCTGCTGTTCCCTCCGCACCCTGCCCTGAGCTCAGGAGGAAGGCTCGGGTTCTTCTTTTCATCTCACCTTCCAGGAGCACCACGAGTGCAGCAATATGCTACATACACTAGCACACACTAGCGCGGTACACACCGCAGCACCAGGCGCCCTCCAGAGCTTGGGATGGAGGCAGGACACTGTCCCTACTGTTACACTGTGCTTCAGAAGCTTTCCAAGTAGTCTTAGAAGAGCAGCATAATTTGGACAACCTCCACTCTCTTCATGAACTTGTAACATGGGGCGGGGGGGGGGGGGCATTGTTCTTGCCGGCATGCTGCACTTCTAATGTATTCAGAGTGCCTTCAGGGCATCCTGCAACTTCGGGGATTATTCCCCCATTGCAGAAGCTCCAGACTCAGGGCTGCGGCAAGTAATGGATATTGAAGGAAAGAGGGATGCTTGCTATGGTAAGTGTGGTGAGTGCATTTGTAGCTACCTAGGATTAACGCCCATTAAACACATTGGGCTGGTTCACATGTGATGCCAACGCATGGCGTTACATGAATAAGCCTTGTGCTTGTGCACTCCCTCCTTCCCTTATGTCAGGAGTGGGCATCTTGTGGCCCTCCAGATGTTTTGGCCTTCTACTCCCATGATCCCTCACCATTGGCTGTGCTGGCTAGGGCTGATGGAAGTTGTAGAACAAAATATCTGGAGGGCCACAAGTGGCCCAGCCATGTGTTCCCATTCAACAAGTTACTTCCTCTTTAGCAGAAGCCATTATTTGCTGTTACAACCAAATTGGCAAGCTATGGTTTGTGTTCACCCTTCAAACCAGGATCGCAAGTGACAGTTTGAAGCCTTGAAGCACAACGCTTGTTGTCATAGCACCGAAGCGTGGCTTGGTGTGGACCGAGCTAATGGTGCTTCCAAAGAAATGTGTGTGTGATCAGGCTGTAAGTCAGATTCTTCTTGGTTGCTGCCAGGACTTATCGCTGTTTATGCTGTGTGTAAACATGAATGTACATGGCAGTTTCATGCTTTTTGACAATATGGTCAAGTTGTTGGCATCAAAACAACTTATTCATAGGCTGGACAATTTGGATCTAAATTTAGTTTAGGTGTTTCTGTGGGCTGCCTGGATTGCTGCTGTGGCTACTTTGTTAGGCCAACCTATAAGTAGTAGTTTCAAATCTGTGAGGCTGTTTCCCTGCTTTTAATTACACAGAAGACCTACGTGGGCAGGGCTGCTAGCTCTTTTAGATGTGTTGGTTTTGGAATCCTTCCTACAGATGACAAAAAAAGCATACAGTTTTCCAGAATGAAGCTGTGAGGAATCCAATGTAACCTACAGACATATAAGCAGTGGTGGTAGGGTAGAATGTATCTTGGACAAGCACTGAGCACACAAGGGAATAATAATTGCAGGGTAGTGAACAGGTGTTTAAAATAACACAAGAAGCCCTCAAGTATGTAACTGTTTGTTTTTAGCAAAATTACTTTTTAAAACAAGAGTACAAAAAGTCACACACTTTTTCAGTTGTAATAACTGAAATGACAAACTGAAGACGTTTTTGAGACAAATGTCAGAATATATGAATGAGTGGTTTATTACCAAAGATACTTTGATAATGTTTAGAAATTAAAGCCAAGTTTAATTGGCCTGCTTTCCTACTATGCTAGTATCTTCAAGGAAAGCAACATTTCTAAATTCAGTGTAGCAATGAGCCCTAGTGGAAGAAGGGACAGACAGGATTGTACCATTTTGCATCACTTCTGCTACCCATCTACCCAATATGGGTGTGCTGGATGTGTGGGGGCAGGGATGGAGTAGGGTTAGAGAATATGCCTTGATTTAGGAAGTGATACAGCAGCTCAGATTTATAAGACTGCAGTGAAGGTGCTTTTTTTTAAAAAAAAAAAATACGACACTTTTTCTAAGGCAAGTGAACAGGGACTCTGAAAACAGAGTGGTTTTTAACATAAAGATGCCTGTAGAGCAAATCTCTTGTGAGCCAAGGAGAAGGGGCTGTGTCTCAGTGGTAGAGGACAATATTTGCATGCAGAATGTCCCAGGTTCAATCCCCAGCATATCCAGGTAGGGCTGGAAAAATTCTTGCCTGAAACCCTGGAGACACTACCAGTCAGTATCAACTGTACTGGGCTAGATGGATCAATGATCTGACTCTGTATAAGGTAGCTTCCTATGTTCCTATGAGAAGTTCTGTGTCTGCATGTAGGTGCACTCACACATGAAAAGATAGTTGGGTCTGTTAAGGAAATATATCCAAACAGGTCTGAAGCCAACCTAAGGTGAGAGGGAATTCTTTTCCAGTCCCCAGATATAGAGATTAGTCTGTGTTCGTGAAACAGATGCTGTACTTACTCTCCCCTAGAAACTAAAGTGCCAGAGATTTGTATTCAAACCGTGTTTGTGCATTCCTAGTGGCTGTACAGGCTGTCTATGGCATTTGCAGCATTTCATGTTTATGGTGCCATCAGTGTGCCTGGTGCCTTCCAGTGTGCCTGATGGCTTCCAAGCAGAAATAGACTGCCCCCTGCCCCAACGGAACTTACAATCTAAGATGGCCAGTAAGGAAAACAACAGAGTGAGGGTGGAAGAAGCAAGATTGGGAGTGAAGAATGAATGCAAAGGCAATTATATATATGCTTAAGATTTGGCAACGTTTGGGAATGAGGGTGGAGGGGATAAGCCATGGGCTCATACTTTTCTGTTCTCCTTCTGTCTAGAAATGCCAGGAAGCTGACCAAGTTGAGGTATGTTGGTGCTAGGTTCTCTGCATGAGTTGCTTCTCTGTTTCCCTGCAAGGTTGATTTCGCCTTTTGGAGATTATGGGCATTGAGAGATGGCTGTAGTTTGTATTTCACAGTATATGGAGTACTGCACCTTGTGGGAAGTGGGAGGCTATGCAGAATATCTTCTACCCAGAATTATGAAAATGAAACCTGATAAAATAACAAGATGCCTTGTACAGAGGCAGCGGAAATTCTGTTACCCCATATCTTTGAAGCTGACTTGTTTCTTTTCTCTCCAGGAATCAGGGAATGGCCGCAAGGAGTCTGGGTCCTCCCTGGATCAAGTTATCAAAGAGGTAAGCTACATGGTTCATTCGCCATGGACACAAATGATTCAAGTTTTTAAAAAAATTAAATTCTTTATTTCATTTCCATTTTAATACATGTACATTATCTGTCTGTACAACTTTGTTCAACAAATGCATAATAAATGGTACAACAATTTACAAGTATCCACGTTACTCTGTCAACAATGATAAGATGTACATATTTTATTCTTAAGAACAAATATATAACCTAAACTAAACTTTCACTGTGATTTTTTATGTTTGAAAACATGCATTATAATTTGTTAATACATATACCTTCTTATTTGTTGTTTTAATTATGTATAGTACCTTTTTGTGTGCTATGATAACCAAAGAGTTTTGTAGTAAGAGGGAACACTCCATCGTTTCTCTGCGTTTGTATAAACAATAAAACTGTACCATTCTTCCATAAAACTGTCCTTTTTTCTTTGTCCTTTTGCTAATTTAATATTTGTCAATTTTTCTAATAATGCAATCTGCCATACTCTGTTGTACCATTCTTTAAGCAAGATTCCTTTTAGGTATTTCCATTTGCTGGCCATCAACAATCTAGCTGCAGTTGTTAGAAATTTTATAAGTGTTTTATGTAATAAATTCTCATGATTACCTTGCAATATTACCAGTAATGCTAATTCTAGTGTTTTTTGATATGCTTTGTCCTGTTATTTTTCTAATTTCTAGAAAAATAGTTCCATATTTTCTTCATTTTCCCACCATATGTGTTGTGTGGTGCCTAGTTCTTTACATCCCCTCCAGCAAAATTTATGTTGTCTGAGTTAATATAAGATAATCTCACTAGAGTGAGATACCAGCCTTGTATCGTTCTAATAGTTTGTTCCCTAACTTTAGAGGATAGCGTTTTAATTGGAAATCTCTGCCAGATTTTATTCCATTCTTCAGTAATTTGAATTTTCCAGTTTAGTTCCCAAACTGAGCGCAGGTTTCCAGCTGTTTCCATATCCATTTCTAACAATATTTTATAAATTTTAGAGAGAACACCATTAGGGCGCAATCCTATGGCCGATAGTCAGCAGCTAGACGGCCATAGGATAGGTTGGTTTCCGGGAACCGACCTCAGAGCCCACACTCCGAGGTCAGTTCCCCGGAGTACCGACCTCCACCCCCTCCTGCACTGCCTCGTAGGCAGTGTGGAATGGCCCCATGCGCCACTCTCGGAAAAGGAGTGCGGAGTGACAAAAATGGAGCGTTCCTGGGGGCATGCCGGGGCAGGGAAGTTGGAAATGCTGGTACGACACATCCCATGTGTAATGCAGCTACTGCTTCCGAGATCCCATGGCTAGACAGCCAATTTTGGCTGTCTAGCCACGAAAGCCAGGCAGGTGGAACGAAGAGGAGATCCACTCTTCACCACTCCCTCCCTGCACTAGATAGGCAGTCGCCACCAAGCTTGAAGGCAACCGTCGACCCAGGTGATGAAGTACTATATTGTCAAAACTGGGTAACAGTATAGTAGCTTGTTCCATTATTGTTTTCTTTCTGATAAAGTTTCCCAATTGGTTCTAGGAGTACCAGCTAATTTGCATATTTTGCAACTTTTATTTCCAATATTTTTGTTCTGTTGGTCTTGAATTGATACAAATGCTTCGAATTATAATCCATATTAAGCAGCTGTGGTTGAATCCTTCCATGAACCTGGTCATTTGTGGGGCATGTGCTGTCCCTTTACATCTTGCCCTTCCCTTGGCTGGCCTTTCTGCTGCTGATGTTTCTGCAATTGATTTTCTTAGACCTCTCAAGAGATGATTGCACGTTCTGCTGCTGCGCTAGTCACCCACCCGTTTCATGGTACGTATGGGCTGGTAGCCTTTTGGTCACTACCAGCATAAACTTATCACCCAGGACAAAACTCTAAAGGGCTTTAAGGTCATCACCAGAACTTTGAATTAGGCCCAGAACCAATTTGGAAGCCAATATAGCTGTTGCAACTAGGGATGTTGGAGAAATCCGCAGTGGAACCAAATGAGTTCAGATTTTTATGAATCTGACCTGCGGATTCCGCAGTGGACCCACTTTTCCCATTGGGTGGAATCTGCAGGCTTGTGGACTGCTTTTCTAACCTTTGGGCATTTTGTGCAAATTTTATTGTAGAAAAATACACAAATTTTAAAAACCAGCCAGAAGTGCTCATTCCCCCCCGCCCCCGGCTATAGCATTTGGGTGGTGTCCCTTTGCACATTTTTGCAGATGCAAATTTGCACAAATTTGGAAACTAAAAAAAAACTCAGTTCCATTGATGGACGGATGATGGAATGAAAAGTGCCTGACAATCTGCGAAACACAGATGGAACGGATTTCACACACTCCGTACATCCCTAGTTGCAGCATGCTTCCCATATGTGGCCCCTGCGAACAGCCTGGCCACAGCATCCTGGACCAGTTGTTTCTGAGCACTTTTCAAAAGCAGCACTATATGAAGCACATTGCAGTAATCCAGACACGATGTCACTAAGGCAAGGGTGAGCAACTTTTGGCCCTCCAGAGGGTTTGGCCTACAACTCCCATCAGCCCTAGCCAGCAGAGCCAAGGGTGAGGGATGATGGGAGTTGTAGGCCAAAACATCTGGAGGGCCACCAGCTGTCCACCCTTAAGGAATGTGTCACCCTGGTCAAGTCCGCAAACTATGAACCCACATCCTCAAAGGGTGTGCTACCCCATCCAACACAAGTTGAACTGCCATTTCCAGATCAGCTTTACCGACCAGGAGCATCTCTGTCATGGCTGGATTCAGCTTCAGCTGAATGAGATTGACTTAGAGTCATAGAGCAGTATGTTCCTGTGTCAGCCTGAATGGGGGGAAGAGAGGAGGGAGGACCGCCCTTGCTGATGTTCTTTCCCTTTTGGCTTTGTCCTTCAGTGATCACGTTGAGGTGTATGGTACAGTTCATTGGTAGAGAGACCAAGTACAGGTATGTGCATATTTTGTGAGCTGGATTCATTGGGGTTTTAACCTACAAGGTTAGAACTGGGAGAACTAAAGAGAAGCCAAGAAACAATTAGTGTGAGACCACAGCAGCTTCTTGTCATCTTTGTTGAAGTTGGCAATGGGGGCAGAATCGCTTCTTTCGTGACTTCCTAGAGTGACTTGATGGATCTCTTTCTCAATTTTCAGTGGGGTGTTTAGCTCCTTTGTCACCATTTACCGGGAAGAGGGCATCCTTGGATTTTTTGCGTGAGTACTTGCTATGGGGCTTTACCTGTCATTTGTACATGAGATGGAGGTTGGTACAGGGCTGAGCTGGGTTTTGCAGAGAGAGCTCACAGAGTGAACATGGTATGCCTCTGAGTGTCAGTTGACGGGCGGGGGGGACAGCTGGGGAGCGGGGGACAGCTGGGGAGGGTTCTTGCCTTCATGCTATGGGCTTCTGAAAATATCTGGTTGGCCACTATGGGAGATGGCTTGCTGGGATAGATGAAGCTTTGGTGTGGTCTAATAGTGTTCTTAGGTAACCCCCTGCCCAAAGTGGGTGGTGAAAATGAAAACTTCCTTCTGAGAACATTCAGCCTTGTGCTTTGTGCAAAGTTGAACAGTCTCCTGTCATGTGGGAACAGCCAGACTGCCTCTGCTGTACAGTGGAGGTGGGGGGGGGTGAGCAGGGGGAAATTGAGGTTTCTCTAGGCAGTCTGCAGCCTTTTCACTTGCTAGCTGTTCTCTTTTAGGGGCCTTATTCCCCGCCTGCTTGGGGACATCCTGTCCTTGTGGCTCTGTAACATGCTGGCCTACCTCATCAATACCTATGCACTGGAGAATGGGGTGAGTGTACTATTTGCAGTGTGGTTATATTGGGGCATGGGCTGGTGTGAGCAGTGCATCCTCCTAGTATTGGCCAGCCCGGGAGGGCCTCATATTGCTCTGTCTGCAGCATCCCCCCAAGCATCTGTTAAGTGGAGTCTCCTTGTTGTTGTCTGCAACCTTTTAATGTAAAGTCTCCTTGTTGTTGTCTGCAACCTTTTAATATTGCTACCTCAAGCAGGTCTAGCACTTCCCATCTGGATTAGGATGAGGTTGGAAATCACTCCTACTAATGGGGGAACGGGTTTCCGTTAATTGGTTTCTTTTCTTTCTAGGTCTCCACCATGTCTGAGATGAAGAGTTACTCTCAGGCTGTCACTGGAGTGAGTGTACAATCCATTTGTCTTTCCTTGGGTGGGAGGTAGGGAGTGGGAGAGGAATAGGGTTGTGAGAAGGTGGCCATAAGCTTGAGGACTCACGTTTATATCTTTGGTCCTAAACTTGGGCATGATACTAGTCCTTACGGAAGTAAAAGTATCTGCTAATGATGTCCTGTGCAAAAGATGCCTTTCAGTCTTTAGACTTTGCGATCTCTATCCAACATTGAGCAGCCTTTACCTGTTCATCAGTAAGATCTGTCTAGTGCTGAACACTTGATCAGGTGCTGTTGCTAGGCCCAAACTGTTGTTGGGGGCTGAGCTGAACAGTTGCCAGCCCTTTCCTTGTCTGTGTTCCTCGGTCAGTGCAAGCTCCAAGCCAAGATCAGAATTGGCACTGGAATCAATCTGTTAAGCTTTACTGCCCCATGAAGCTGCTTTTTTCTAGCATGGGACATGCTCCCTGCAACAATAGGGTGACTGATGGATTTGCTATAATTTGAAGAACGTTCTGCCATTAACTGTCCCTCAGCCTGGCAGGGTTCAAGGGAGAAAACTGGGGTACTCTTTCCATTGGTAAATCTTGCTGTATTGTCACTCGCAGTTCTTCGCCAGTATGCTGACTTACCCTTTTGTACTTGTCTCGAACCTGATGGCCGTTAATAGTTGTGGGTGAGTGCAGAGTATCTTTTCTTTAATCTGATTTTTGATGGCATGTTTTAAAACACACAGTTTAGTCTTACTCAGTCCTTGTTTTTCAGGTCCTTTTCCTTCCTAAGGCAATGAGAGTTTGGCAGTGTGTCTTGCAACTATTCTCTCCATATTTTCAGCAGCTGCTGTCAAGAGTTTTGGTGCCGCAGCCCACAGAGCTGCAAAATAAAGCCTCTGATCTCTTCTTTAGGTGGTAGTTAGAAAGTTTTCCTAGAATAACTCTAAGGTTTTACTTTAAAAGCACAGTGGTCAAAGAGCTATCCCATTACTGTGCCCTGCCCATATCCAAAATAGTTGTGGCTGGGGGAAAAGCAAAGGACTGTATAAAAAAAAAAAAAGGATGAACCCACAAGATTCAAAGTCTAGTGGCTTTGAATCTTGTGAGCAATTTCAAATCCAGTAAATCTTTATAAATCCATATGGATACTAAAGTCCACCCTTTAAGAGTGAAAGGATAAGAAAACACAGTATGTTTTTCCACTTTTACAAGCTTCTTCCTCATACATGTTTTATTTTACTAGGTAACTGATGGGCATTAGAGTCTACTTAATGAGTCTAATAACATAGAGGTAGAAAATTGTGATTCCTTTTACTTGTCACCATCCGATGATGTGTTAGCCACTAGAGCGACCTCCTCTCCATCCACAGGAGGCAAGTTGTTGAAAACTGAATCTAGTCTAACCTTCCTGAGACAATTCTTAATCCAGAAATAATCACATTTTGGCATGACAGCGTTTGCATTTCTACTGTGGTCTCTGCATTTCTACAATAGCTGTCCTAACAAAAAGGTCATCTGTCATGAAAGGTCAGCCTTATGAACTCTGCTGGTTCAGAACAAACATCCACCTAGACTGGCATTCTGTTTCCAGCCATGGCTAGTCGGCTCCCCAGAGGCAGCTCACAAGAAGGCCATGAAGCCAACAACTGTCCCCCGTCATTGATCTCCAGTATGTGATACTTAGAGAGAGACTGCCCCTAAACATGGGGGTTCCATGTAGCTATTGACAGCACATTCCTGTGCATGTTGACTTGGAAGTAAATCCTGTTGAGTTTAATGGGACTTACTCTCGGTTAAGTGTGTACAGCCTGAGTCAGTTGCACACATTGTGTAAAGAAGTATTTTTGTTTGTTAGTCCTGGCAGTACTGCCAATCAGTTTCATTGTGACATTTCTCTCACACGCACACATGGCCCCATGTCCTACTATTATGAGAAGGGGAGAAGAGTGTATCCCTTTATCCACTGTGTCCATACCATCCATAGTCTTATAAAACTCTGCACATCCTCTTTTTAGTTATCTTTCCCTCTACACAAATAATTTGGCTTTGCCTTCACACCAGAGCTGCCTTCCCAGGGTACTAAAAATGTGTCTCGGTTGTCAGGCTGCTCTGTCTTGCACAAGGCAGCTGAAGGCTGGCTGCACGCCTGAGCTGTTGGTGTGCACATCTAGAAGGATCAGACCATTGGTTGTGCTGCTTGATTCAAGTCTCCTTAAAAAATGAGTTCGGCCTGAATTTCATTTTGGAGAAGAATGCTTACTCTGGAAGTTGCATCTGGGCTGCTGCTTTCCAAGTGGCCTTGAGGGTAGAAATCTGGCCCTGGAGCACGCTCTTCAGATGGCATGTTACTGGTGAGCCATTTCAATGCAGCCTTGTCTTCTGCTGTTTTCCAGGCTTGCTGGTGGCCTCCCCGCTTACGCGCCAGCTTACTCCTCCTGGTTACACTGCTGGAGCCAGCTGCATGGGGAGGTACGTCTGAATTGTGTGTCGTTCCCTAGCAGACTGTGGTCTGTAGTTTTAGATGTGGGGGAGGAATAAGATGCAGAGGCCCTCCCTCCTCTCCAAGGGGCTCCGACCCTTGGTCCTCCCAGCCTCCAAAGCAAGAATGCCAGACAACAACGTCATTGACATGGTTCGGACAACACACTGGCCCCATCAGGGATTGTTTAACCCACAGTGAGCTGTGGTGCATGCCAGGTGACATTTTGAATATACAGCCCCTGCTCAAGGGTTGCCAAGTTGTGCAAACTGGCCATCGAGGGTCATTTGAGGGTTAAACAACCCTCATATAACCCTTGGTTTGTTGTAGGGTTATGTGAGGGTTGTTTAACCCTTAAATAACTTTCGGTGGCTGAGTTCGCACGACATGGCAATCCCCAAGTAGGGGTGCATATTCAAAATGTCATCCTGAACGCGCCACAGCTCATCATGGGTTAAATAACCCCCAGTGAGCCCAGTCATGTCTGAACTGGGCCATGGTGTGGCTTGAAGTGTCCTCTCCTCTTCTGGATGCATTCTAGTCCCAATAAGCTAGGGCAGCCTTCCCTAGCCTGGTGCCTTCCAGATGTTTTTGATGACAAGTCCCAGCATTCCTGACCATTGGCTATGCTGGCTGGGGCTGATGGGAGTTGTAGTCCAAAGCATCTGAAGGGCATCAGGAGGCCTGCTCCTAGTGAAGGGGTTTGGGGTTGCGTCTTTCATTTTCACAATTCTGGCTGTAGAATTTCAGTCTCTCAATTGGGGAAATGATATGAACCAGGAGGCATAGAAATTGTGAACAGACATAGGACTGATTCAGATGTGCAGGCAGTGACGAGGTACAGTTTTCTTGTGTTGGCTGTCCCATCCCAGACTTTGCATGCAGGGGTGGGATGGGTTGCTTCTGTAACTGTGCTTAGCCTCACCGCTTTCCTGCCATGCAAGCTTTACATGTGGGAAGTGATTTTGATTGGAGAGACCTTTTTACTATGTGAATTCTGAGGTGGCATGGCCCTTCCACATCAGGAGTGTTGAGCCTCATTCAACCCAAGGGCTGAATTCAGTTTCAGAAAAGCTCTTGGGGGGGCTGCATTCAGTGGTGGGTGGGGCTGCAGACAAAGGGGATGGGGCCAGAACACCAACATATTTTATCTTAAATCTCTTACTACTGTAAGCATTTCAACCCCTTAGTATGGGGGGGATGCATATGAAAGCCAAGAAACAACCAAATGATTGGCTATTGGGGTAGGGGAAGAAGGGGGCATGGCCATCTGGGGAATCTTGGAGTGGCAGATTTGGCCCCCAGATTCAACAAGATTGTGCTATATCAGTTTCTCCATCTTCGCATCCTCCTCCAGCATCCAGAACGTGGGAAGTGTGCCTAGGCTGCTTCCACAGACTGATAAGGCAGTGGCTGTCTGGGGCTGGGGGGGGGGGGGGGTTTCACTAGTACCAGGGCAGTTCCAGAATTCTGCAGTTGCCAAGGTCCTGGAACCCATAGGCCCAGCTTCTCATTCTCCCCAAGCTCCCTCACTTGCGTCCTTTTCTTCGCTTACTCAGGGCAACATGAGTCGAGGGAACAGTCTGTTTTTCCGGAAGGTGCCTGCAGGGAAGCGGTACGTGTGGGAAGAGAAGAGATTTCACTGAGTCCTGGGCCTCTTGTGGCTGCTCCAGATGCACAGAATGATGGCAGTGTGTTGATTTCTATACAGTTTTTTAAAAAATAATCATTTAATCTTGGGAAATGGACCTGGCTGTGAGCATGACTTAATGGCAGAGGTGTGAAGGGCAGCGTCTTATTTCCATCTCTCAGATCAGTGGAGGGAGGCAGTCAGGCAGAGGGAACTGGTGACAAGAAAACTGCCACTCTTGGGGGGCAGGGACTTGTTTTCTTATGAATGTGAGCAGTTCTTAACATTTCTCACAGAGAAAGGTGGTTTGTTATTGGGAATGCTCCCTTCTCCAGTTTCTGCCTTCTAATGGGATTGTATCACGCTAGGACTACCATGGGCTGGCAGCAAAGCAGTGTTTTTTCCCCTGGAAACAGGCTGCCTGTGGGGTGGAGGAGTAGCGTTCCACTTGGCCCTGTGCATTTTACTTAGAGCTGCTGAATTAATTTGGGGCTAGTGGACCAATATTTCCCCCAGACAAGGCATCTCTTAGCCTTTACCCCTTCAAACACATTGTTGAACTCCAACTTGGAAAGCCTAGAAGTAAAATGCTAATCCTGCTTGGCCACGCAGGGAGTCAAACATTACCAAGGTTGTTGTGCGCAAATCAAGCATGTATTCTGTCCCTAAGCCGATCTGGAGAGTGCCTCTAAACTGCCGTGACAACATGATTGAGGGAGTGTTGCATGTGATGGCCACCACATGGAGAGGGTGCTTGTAATTGTTCCACGAGGCTGTGGCATAGAGAGTCATTCCTGTGCAGCTGCTCACCTTGTGGAGAAGGCAATATTTCCCACAAAGCTACAGCAGACATTCAAAACTGAATGTTTATGGCACTGTGGAGAAAATCACCCAGCCCACCCCATTATGAAGTGCTGCAAACAAAAATGGCTCCCACACAGTGACGTCTGTGATTGAAATTGACTTCTGTCTGACCATTGTAATATATAAATCAGACCTGTGGTGGTGGTTACCTCAGAAACAACCCTCTAGGTGTCACCTATTTGAGAGAGGAGGATGCAGGAGCTGAGTAAGCAACTGTCTTCTGAAACTGCTATTCTGCCAAGAAACTAAAAGATGTCAGATATGCTCCCTTAGACACAAGGGGCTCTAGAAGAGATGATTTATCTTTATGTCTGCGCTTGGCAAAACAGCTACTCGAAAGCATGATTGTGAAACCACTGGCAGTGCAGAATGTGGTGGATTAATTGAATATGCTCTTAGGAAAACTCTATTAGCATTCTTTATGTTAATAAAGTTGTACACAGTGGAATTGGAGGACATAATTGGTTTAGATTTGTGTTATGGTCCCACCAGCCGGCTGATGAAGAAAAGCTTGAGGTTAGCCCCATGTCCTCAATCATGTGCAATCTATATATCACCTGCTCTGCATCTGAGTTCTTGTATCTCCTACCAGAAGCGCCTTCTTTTTGTTTCTTCTTCTGACATGATTTCAAAAAATGAAAGTACCACCTGGGCTCTAGCATACTTATAGCTTGAAAAAGTTTGAGCTTTGTGGCAGATGTTGTCATATGCCATATTTAATCACTGCCTTTAGGTGTGTAGCCTTCAGATGCGTTGGAGAAAAGCAGCATTTCTAGGGAGATGAATGGATCACAGTAGCATGTGACCAAATGGATGTAGCTGAGGGATGGGCAACTTTCGGTGATTGGGAGCTGCACCCCTGGTACCTGCCACCAGTGGAAGTGCCTGCCACCCAAATCGCACCTGTTTGGTAGGCTGATGGGAGCTCAGTTCTGCTGGGAAACAAGCCTCATGCTTCCTGCTCCCTCTCTTTCCCAGCAGAATCACTGGTATTTCGATGGCAAAGCTCGGGGGCCTGCACAAAACTCCATGATGGGCTGCATGTGGTCTGTGTGTTGCCCACCCCTAATGTAAACAAACACACACAAAGCATGTGATGCTGTAATTAAGCAAGCAGGAATACAGAAGCAACAATCTATGTACTGTACTGGTGGGACTACTGTTTTGATACACTCAAGTGGGAGGTTTACATTCCTAAGACAGATAAATGGATTGGAGTGAAAGTGCAAAGAATTACCCACGAGTGCTAAGGCCATGGACATCTGTGTACCATTCCAGTAACTCCAACAGCGTGAAGGGCACCTTGAGCATGTTCTCCAGCCCTAGTGGTATGACCCCTAGAACAGCCAAATGTACGGCTGCTGTTTTTAATGCCTTAGATAATACTTTATAGTTGCTCTATCATAGCTGCTTTTATGCTTTGTCATCAGTAAAGTTTATCTGAATAATTACTTTCTAGCAATGATGAAAAAGTGAGAGATGAGCCCCCACTCACGCTCCTTATGGCACCGTGTAAGAAATGCTCTCTTTGTGTTGAAAAGTAGAAACAATGTATCACCATCTGCTGGGCTTCAACCCAAACTCTGCACATTTTACAAATGTAGAAAGTACCACATATTTTAATTGGAATGTTGTGGTGCTGAAAAAGTCAAATATTGTATAGTGCATACCTTAACAGTCATTTGCATCAATCACATTTGGACTCTCCAGCTATTGTTTCATTTAAGATACTGTTCATAGATAGTCATGATTTTTTCTGGCACGTCACTGAGCTACCATAGGTGAGCACAAAGGGGTGGGGTGGGGTAAGAGATGCTATGGCAGGGCATCTGTAAGGTGCTGCATTCTTGGATGGTCAAGCAGGGGCTACCAACTTGTCAAGAGCTCCCAGTGGCACTCCTTCTGTTATTTGATTAGCCATGATGCTGAAGCCTGGGATTTGGTAGCTGGAAAGCTTAGGTCACCACTGTACAGAAACATGAGGTGAGGTGATGAGCCCATAGTTGCAAGGGCATTGGAATGAGGCAATTTAGGGTGTTTTTACTGGCTGAGCTTTTGAGGAGCCTGCCACTGCAGCAGCATGAGGGGTATGCAGGTCATAGAACAGAAAGCAAGCTGTGAAGCGGGCCCCCAGGCTTTGCATGACCCACTGCATGTTCAGAACATCACCATACACTGGATAAGCCATGCTCTGCAGTTTGTTGGCCAGTGTTGCCATCACCATCCGAATGTAGCCTTTGCCCTGGTGAGCTGGCATGGCGTAAGCATGGGTCAAACACCCGAACTGATCTAGCAGGGCCCAAGAGACGGGACATCCTCCAGCATCCAGGAGGCAACTACTCGGGAAGCAGTGGATTAGCTGAGTCAGGTACTAGAGGCTCTGCTTGCTGCCACCTATGCTCCAGGTCTCGTTCAGCAAGGCAGCATGGGTCAGGTCAAGGGATGAGAGTTTCAGCTCTGAGCCTGACCTGGCGAAGTAATGGGCGGTTTAAGGCATACCCACAGAAGTGAAGCTAAGGCACTGCAGAAGGAAGAGCCAGCTAGAGTGCTCAGGATGCACATCAAAGCCCAAATCCAGTTCTGGGTGAAACGCGTGCAGCATGAGATGGGAGTACGGGCTTCCCCACACCCATCGTTTGTTAAAAGGAACAAAAAGGTACAGAAGTCAATCCTCTGCAGCATTCCAAGATCCAGATGGGCTCTCCAAGAACTGGATGGTTCGTGCTCAGGCCCCAGTTAGGCCTTGTGGCTGGACTTCTTGCCAAGGCGACATTTCCCCAAAGAGCAATTAAGAGGGAACGATGAGCTTCTGCCTCATAAGTGTGCTGTAGCTGCAGTATTAAGTTGAGTATACACACCTCCTTAAGAATGGTACCAAAAAGAGCTTGCCTGTTCCAACTGACATCCTCTGCGGCATGTTACATGTCGCTTACATTATTTGGTTCTGTACCAAGATTAGCAGAGTCATTTTTGAAGACATAGCATCAGTCAAAGTTAGGAGAGAATTATGCTGTGCAAATGCTATGAAGTTTTGTGGATTTACAGTAGTGTAGGCCATAGCCATGCATTGAGGAGGATCGGTCACAGGCTGCAGTTGAAATGTTTCAGGGGTGCTGATCTCTTGGCAAGAAGGATCTTTCCTTGTAGTGTTCAGCAACAGGAATGTCACATACTAACCCCACCACCTATCCAGTTGATACAGCCTCAGCCCTTCTCTCCCGCAAGATTGTGCCAGGGACGTATCCAGCCATCATGCCAAACATAGCTAAATCTCTGCTGTTTGTAAACCCTGCAAATAGGATTTACAAGGGGCCACCAATGTTGAGTTGGCTCACTAGCCAGCTATTATGTGGTTGCCACCACTTCCTTCTCTTCCCTTGAGCCCTCTGGCATGCACAGAGGGCTTGGGAGAGAAGGGACGGATCATCTCATTTGGGTGATGCATGGATAAACTAAGGAACAGTGGGAGTCTCTCCTGCTAACTCAGAAGGGACTCCTGTTTCTTACCTGCTCAGAAATGGTAGTGGAAAGAAGACCTCTAGGCCAGCAGTCTATGTAATGCTGGGTGTCCTGCTTGACAGGTCAAGGTCTTTTCTATGTAATGCAATTCCAGTGGAGATTTGTGCAAATAAGACTTTTAAGTCCTAGGCGCTCCAAGCACAAGGGGGGTGCTAGCCCTTGCTCTCTGAAAATGTGCTTCAACCATTCTACTAACCTAGCATAAGAGTTTTCTCTAGGCCTTAAGTTCATTATTCTTTTAGGTCATTTCCCCAGCTTCAGATCCTCAATCAGTGGGAGGCCATGACAGAGAAGTCTTCATTGCTCTTTTAAGTTTCTAGTCCCTTGGCTTCTGTGCCTGCCCTAGCTTGTATTATCACCTGCAGCTCCTGAACCTCAGAGTGTGACCTATGTGGGTAGGATAGAAGGAGAATTCAGGGGCTTCTGCAGAACAGAAACCTGGGTCCAGGTCATCAGCTTTGCAGAGAAATGCTTGGCAGCAGCTAGGCTCCGAGAGACTTGATACATGCCATCTCGCAGGGCTGGGGAACAGAAAATGGTGAGGGGACACATTAATATGGTGGGAAGGGGAAGGACCGAGGCCCCAGAAGATGACTGCTTAAGAGTATCAATTTAAGTTTCGATGCTTCTAAAATTGGTTCACATGGTATGGTTTCAGAAAAGGCAGAAAGGTGACTATCCCAAAAGGCAGCCTTGCTTTAACTAGCAAATAGAGAATTTCAACTACACCAAATACAATGAGTTGCAGCAGGACAGATGACAATTAAATAGTCTGTGTACTCAAACGTTGAAAATGTTTAGAAAAGTACATATCCACTTTAGCATGCATTAAATGTTGTGCCTTTATACAACATGCCCCATATTTGAAAATTCTGTATCAGTAACATACAGAGAGAGCGTGCTTTGGGTGTCTCACCCTGTAATAGGAATTCTTGTGTCCAATTAATGGCATCAGCATCTTCAACCAATTTCCCATAGGCACCCAATTCCCTATAGAAAACTGCACAGGAGTGGGTGAAGTATTTGGGTTCTGATGGCATTTTCTAGGCAAGAGCACACAGGGAAGTTAGGTAGAGGTAGTTCCTTTGCATACAGTAGCCACTGTGGGAGCCTGTTCAGCTGAAGAGTGGGGTAAAAATGCTATAAAGTGAAAGATGGTTTTACCACATAATAAATGTTCCATTAGCTCTTTGGGGAGAGTTATATCTGCATATCTGGTACAGAAAAATAGCACTTTTTCAGTATTCGGATAGAAATATTTTTTTGCCAAGAAAGATTGCCCCAGCTAGCACATCAGCTGTAATACTGAGTGCTCTGTAAAAAGTGCTTGTGCATCTTGCCGGTGTGAAAATGCCCACCACTCCTCTTAAAATAACAGGGTGGAAGTGATATTCCCCAAACACATTAGTGTGCAAGTGTGGACAGAAGGCGGTAGATCTTTGGTTAATTAGAATTTCTGACCCTCAGTTATTTAACAGCAGGAACAAAATGTCTCTTCCCCCCCCCACCCCAAAAAAGTATACTTCCTGAAATGAAGAAACGTTAGAGCAACCAGGAGTGGATTTTAGGGTGGAAGGACTGAGCCATATTCAATCCTAGTAATCAAAACCAATTCTTGGACTCAGAATTCTTAAATTCTATGTGTACATTTTTGACCCCAGGCTCTAGTTCGTGGATCTCAGGGTTCAAGTAAAAAACAAAGTAGATCCTGAAAGCCTGAAGTTTTCCCACCAATGGAGTGCAAGATACCAAGCTATCTGCACTGTACCAGGACTAAGACTAAAATGCAGTGGGTTTGCTGACTGAGAAGGCCCTTACTAGGCCGGGCAAACCAGGGAATGGGATTATGCTTTGCCTATGTCTGCAAACTCAGTTGCAACTGGTTGTACCTTAGCCTTTCCCACCAGTCATCGTCCATACTAGTCAGTGCTGCTTAACATGCCTCTTTAGCCTTACAACCCAAGGACCCAGTCCCTTGCTGATGCTAAAGTCCAAGGGAAACATTCTGCTCTTAGATGCCCAGCATCTCCCATCCCCAGTAATACCTCTCTCTGGGGCCGTGCAATGGCAGCTTGGAAGCTGGGCCAGAAATCTACCACGACCCCCTGACGAAACACATTTCCCTGGCAGACATTCAGCACAGCCCCACTGACCTCGTAGAACAGGAGAAATGTGCATTTTGGCTCTCTTGACATAACAGAAACAGGAGCATAAAGAGAACCTAACTGCCCTTGTTTTCTTTTTAAAAGTTGTTCTTGTCCATCTTGTGGCTGGACTTGTCAACATTTGGATTGTCAGTTGCAAGTGACTGAGCCAAGAAGGCCCTGCCGAATCTTGAGAGCCCTGTTGCTTTGCTAGCCCAACCTTACCCGCCATTTTGTGGAAGGCCCTAGTGCCAAGAGTAACAAGTTCCTTGATCTCATCTAATGTTTGTGAAAATAAAGCACTCGCCTTCCCACACAGATATTAGGTAAGGGGTGGGGCTACCTAGTGGCTGCCTAAAGCTGATTATGCCAGACAGAGAGAGAGCTGAGCACTTCCATGGCGCTCCTTTGTCTCAGCCGGAAGACCTGATCTGAGATGACTGCTGCAATCTAGGTTCTTTGTTGTGTTTGCAGGAGCCTTTAGATTGGATTCATTACCCATGCAGAGGTGTGCCGCCATGGTACACATGGCAGTCCCTAGTGGGGCTCTGAGTCTCTACTTGGCAAAGAGCAGGAGGGGGTTTCCATCTCACCTTCAGAGACTCAGGGAAGCAGCTTCTCAGCTCTTTCTTCAGCACCTGCAGCTCATCCTGGCTACCTAAAACCAGCATTCTCAGGGTAGTCTGAGCCAGTAGAAGCTCTAGAAATGACGACAAAGACTGACGGAGCTTGGGGAGGGATTAAGCTTCCCTTGCTAAACATCCCCCATGATAGAGAAGACAACTTTTTTTTTTCATTATTCAAATGAATAATGAAAACCTCTATCTTTGAGGTTTACTCAGGTCAGATGACTGCAGCTGTGCATTCATACATCCATAGCCCTAAAAGGTTCACAATGAGGAGGGAGAGAAAAATAATGTGTCATATAGTGATGATGTCTCTCTGGTCTGCGGGCCAGATTGGGCCTGCCAGCTCTCCTCAGCATGCAGCCTCTCCTGTCTTAGCAACCCCATCCTGCCCATCCTCGTGTACCTTGCCTCGAGTGCCTTGTGTAAAAGACCACCAAAACCAGCAAAAAAATCCAACATACTGCTTTAACATGAAAGGTTTTCCAACAAAAAGCCTCTCTAAGGCAGTGACAGGAAAAGGATGAAGTGGCTCTGAGGTGCTGCATGGAGAACTCTAATATATTGGGACAACAGGAAAGCCCCATCTTGGTGAAGGAAAATAGAGGGAGGGGATAAGACTTGGACCTCACATGATGTCTCCTGAATCACCCCACTGACATTGCCTGATAATATACCCTAGATCCAATGAGAACATCCTGCCACGGTTTTTCACATTGGTTCTAATGTGAAGATCCCAGAGATATCACAGCCTTGCTTCCCACAGGGCTCTTTTAACTAACTTCAGCTTGTCTTTATCCCTTAGCCCCCTAAGCATTTTTATTTTATATAATTGAAATTGAAAGAAAAATGTTATCCTCTCAGAATAAATGATGATGTGAAAGGGCTAGGTCCTGAAAAATGGATGCCCACCAGTGTTTGAGAAGCTTAACACAAGTTAGCAGTGTGATGCTGCAGCTAAAAAGGCCAATGCAATTCTCCTTTGCTTCAGTGGGGTAGTATGTCCAGATCACAAGAAGTAATGGTACCACTGTCTTCTGCCTGGAGTACTGTGTCCAGTTCTGGGCACTGCAGTTTAAGAGTATCAATAAAGTGGAATGTGTCCAGAAAAGGGCAACAAGGTGCGGGGCCTAGAGACCAAGTCCTTCTGTGAAAAGGCTGAAGGAGTTGTGTATATTTAAATATTTTCAAATATCTGAAGGGCTGTCAAATTTATCTGCTCCTGAGGATAGAACCTGAATCAACAGGTTCAAATTACAAGAAAGGGTATTTCGACTAAATATTAGGAAGTACTTCTGATGGTACAAGTTCGATAGTGGAACAGACTGCATCAGAAAGTGGTAGACTCCTTCACTAGGTGGTTCTAAGCAAAGGCAGGATGGCCACCTAGAAGAGACACCATAGTAACAAATTTCCTGCATCAGCATAGGATTGGATTTTAATGACATTTGAGGCCCCTTGTAACTCTGCGATGGTATGAAGTTGTCATCTCAGGATAAATGATGTGTAAACAAGTGAGGCCTTGAAAAGGGGTTGCCTCCCAGTATATCCCACTGTAGTTGTAAAGACTGAGCACAATATTTCATAACTAGGGTAATATAGTTGCTTCATTTAAGGTGAGATCGGGACTTGTAAAAATGTAACGTTTCATTCTGTAGCTGCTATTCCAAGAGATAATTGCTGCATTTAAATCTAGGCAGTGCTCAGATTATAGGGGGTCCAGTCCCCCTTAGCTACTGCTTTCAGGGAGCTTACAGGGAACCCATGATTTGGTTAAATCTTGGGGGAAGTCAGGAAGTGGGGCTTTATTAAACCACCACTCTTTTTGCCCCCATAATTCAAACACTGACCCTGGGTAGCTGCAGATCTTCTTTTAAACTTGGGCTAAAAGTAATTCACTAGGATGGAGAATTCAGGAATGAATCCAGATGATTTATAAAACTAAAGTGGAGACAGGTTGATCATCCCCCATAAGTCTAATTTAAATCCAGGATAAATGCCATAAAACGCGGACAACTGGCAGTACAAAATGGTACATTCTGGTTTTAAAATCTGGAATTTTTTAATGCTTTCTGAGCAGATTCACCTGCTCTGTAACAGCTGGAATAAAGTCTTCCTCTATGTAACAATAGCTCTGTCTCCCCCCTTCACATCCCCATCTTAAAGGTGAACTCACCTGGGCACTTGGAAATGGATGAGAAACAATTCCCTACATGGGGATTTAGAACAGGTGCAACACTAGCAGCTTGGTCACTAACAGTCCCTAGTTTCAGCAGCATCAGGATTTCCTGCTGAAATCAAAGTCCTCAAGGCAAAATAACTTCTAAACAAGCCATCTTAGGACATCAGCTGGCAAATGAACTTGTCCCATCCCTCCATGCCTGTGGCTTGGTTTGTTTTTGAAACTCATCCAGAACTATTGGTCTTTAAGCCTGCCTTTTTGCAATGCACCCAACCTTTGCTTGTAGCAATCTGTATTCAGTGTTCCTACTTTCAGAAGAACCAGTCAGATAAGGGATCTCCCCTCCTCCTTCCACACTGCAAGTGAGGCCTTGTCCATCCCTGACAATGGAAACCTTTAAAAGCCTGGGGAGGAGAGTGCTGGAGAGAGAAGGGTTAACCCCTCCCCAGCCTTGTGATCCCTCAGAAAAATGGCCCCTCCACTGCTGCATTTAGACTTTTAAGAAGCCTCCATTAGTGACAACAGAGGATTTTTAAAAGCTTACTTGCATCAGTGTGTGTTTGTGCGCACGCACATTACTGCTGGGGAGGGAGCAAGAATTTATGGTATAGATTGTCGATTGACAGTATATAGTATAATTTTTCATTAAAAAACCATAATGTGTGCCACTCATATAGATCATTTAAAACCATTTACAAGGAATTACAAGCATTTAAAGTATCTGTGGCAAACCCAACAAGTAATCTAAAACCAATTATCTGTTAGAAATTCTGCCACAGTATCTTGTGGTATTTCATCCAAGTACTCTGAAAGCATACACAATCCCAGCATATTTGCACTCCTGTTGTGGAATACCGATATACCTCTCTTTGAGATACATGGATAACAGTTCTTGGAACTTGAGTTCCATGAAGGCCCTTTGTAATAGGGTGGGTGATCCAGTGTTTGAAGTTAGCATGCTGTCCTGCATTGGCTGTAGCAGTCTCAGTGAAAGGGCTGACCACAAGGCAAAGTAATACACCAGGACAACATTCCAGCAGACAGGTTTCAGTTCAAGGGAATTCAGGAGAAGGCAGAAGTGGTCAAGCTATCAGGCAAAGGTCAAAACACAGGCAATCAGCCAGATATATGGAGTCAGGCGAAAGCAGGAGTAGTCAGAATAACAGGTAGTGGTCAATCACTCTTAGGCAATCAGATACATACACAGTCCAGTGGCTGAGTCAAGCAGGAGTCGAAGGCCTGTAGCATGGAGGCTCAGTCACAAGACAGGGTCAGGAGACAAAGCAGGAGCTAGTAAGATGTTGTTTCCACATCTGGCTACGCAGATACTGAAGGCTCTTAACCACAAAGGCTGCTGAGCACCACCCAGGCTCAACTGCTGTCCATTAAAGCTCTGACCAGAGCCCTACTCAAGAGGAGTCACTTTCTCCTGAGGAGACCTTGTTTATAAGTGAGCTCTCCTTCTCACAGGAGCCCTACTGGCCTGTTGCTTGAGGCGACAATACTCCTGGTGCTCAGCCTCTGCATCAGAGTCCCCTCCCCGTGACAGGGACAGACCTGCAGCCATCTTCTCTGAGGGCCCAGGCTTCTCCTGGTCTGGTGACAGTGACTGCTCTGGGGTGCTCTCGGTTTCTGTAAGCTCTAGTTCTTCCTCTGAGGAGGATTCCTCTAGTGGCATGACACATGCCCTGGTATGCCACGATTTCTTAATCTTGGCATACCACTACGAGAAAGTGTGTATTACTGAGAACCTCATCATCTTTCTGGGCACCATAACTAAAAAAAAAACCTCTAGTTCAGGAGTGGGCAACTTGTGGCCCTATAGATGTTTTGGCCTACAACTTCCATCAGCCCTAGCCAGCATAGCCAGTGGCGATGGATTATGGGAGTTATAGGCCAAAATATCTGCAGGGCCACAAGTTGCCCACAGTTTTTACTTAGAAATGCAAACAATCTTACAGAGAAGTGTGTCATTTAAACTGCTAACATGAAGTAGGAACTCCACTAAAGAAAAGGAAGTATCCAACCTCTGCTTGATTGTCCTCGTCATCTGACTACCTCTATACTAACCTGTAGTAACATTTGAAAGCTTCCTCATTCAGAGTGCAAGGAGGATCTGTCAGTTGCTCTGGCAGATGACATCATTGCTCCTGTTCTGGAAAAAGTTCCACAGCTCCTCTGCATTCCCCCTCCACTAAACCATTGTTCTTACCTGCCTGGCATGACAGAAGGAGCAAGAGTCGCCAGTGGGGATTAGGGTGAAAGCAACAAGAAGGTGAAAAATCCCCTCTGGAATTGTTCCCATGTAGCATACACAAATCTTTCCCCCACCCCCTTCCCTCTTTCCTCTGTCACTGTCCCAAGATCTGAGCCCACATGGGAAAATATCTCATTCCGGCTTGGAAGCAGTCTTCCAGTCCCTGTCACACATGGTTATTTTGGTTAATTATTAAAAAGAAATCCATCATCATAGTTAGGAAGGGAAGGAAAAAGGAGAAAAATCCTGCAGCAGGAGGTACCAGGGAAAATTTTATGGCTCGCTAGGATGAGTGGATAGTGAGAGGGAACGAGGACAAGTAAATCACAAATAAAAGTTCCTAAGACTGATAATGGGTAAGTGACATACACCCTCTTCAAGCTTTAGCAAGGCCTTCCCAGAAGTACCCTTATTTATTATAATAGCTTAAAAAGTGCACAACGATCTATTTGAAAAAGTATAGATCGCCAAAACATAATCCATGTATGTGTGTGTGTATAAAAATGAAAAAATGTTAATTCTTAACCTTACTATCACTTATTCTTACATAATTACAGTTCACCATTGTCCTCTGATTTTTGTAAAACCATCACCAATTATTTTGTTACCATCCAATGATTTACAATCAAAGTGCTGACTAAAGTGAGCAAATTGTCTAAAGTTGCAATCCAAAGCACATATACTAGGCAGGGAGTACATCGCATTGATTTCAATGCAAGGAAGCATGGGATTGGGCTACACTTCTCTAATCTTTGGTAGTATAATAGCATCTTTTTGCAAGTTCCCAGTGTAACTAATACGTTATTCCACATTTTTGTACACCCCCACCACATGTGAAACTATTTATCTTTGCTGCCAAACCTTTACAAAAATCTTGTATAAAAACCAATGTAGGAAAAAAAAATACACTCTTAGATCCTGGTGCTGTTTTAGCCCACGAGCTAGAGCATTTAAAAGAGCTCCTAGATTAGCAGATTATAGGAAGGAAAGCATGCTGGGGAATGAAAAGAGATCCTCCTTCTTTCACCTCGCAAAAGCATGTTTGTTAGCTGAAGTCAACTAGAGCAAAAACAGGATATTTCATTTTTTAATGGTTTGTCCAGCATCTCACAGACCTGTCACCCACTCCTACTGTTTTTGAAGTACATAGTTCCTTGCAACAAAAACAAAGGATGGGATGGTAATTTGTAGTAAATGTAACAAAGTTGACTGATGACGTGTATCACCTTCATATTTCACACAAGTATCACCAATGAAGTTACTCTCCATGTGCAAAAACAAATCAAGAAGCAACTATATGGGATAACAGGACCAGTCACATACATTTTTAGCAATTGCAAAATTAGTGTTGAAGTGCAACCTTTGTGGATAAAACCTGTGTTTGATGAAGAACATAACGGTATCTTCATGCTTGGGGAAGGGCAGGGAAATACTAGAAGCTTGCATTATGAAACAAAGAGTTGATACAATCTATACATATGAACATGCATTCGCTGAGCAGTCCTGCAGCAAGTACTTGTGAAAGGCAGCACTTGCTGTCATACACCATTCCAATACATATTGCTGGAAACCATTGGCCGTTATGGGGGTGATAAATCTTCAGTTTGAGCTGCTAAGGAAGATGCTAAATAAGCAGTTCTAATCACTCAAGAAGGTGTTAGAGTCACCATGGAGCTGTTTGCTTCCTTGAGCCATTTCCCTCTTCAGTTCAATGCACCTCCTCACCCAAAGGAGCATTCAAAACGTTAGGTCTTTAAAGGTGCATTCATGTTCTGGTGGCCTTTCAGCCACAGTGGTGAAAGCTGCTACTTCTCAACACAGAAGAGATTCCCCACCCCTAAGCTACATCCAAACACCAACACTCAACTTACTGCCTATCTAGTGCTGCCCTCTGTTGTCTGCCCAGCCATGTCTATTGCCAGATGTGTTTTCAGAAGTGCAGCTTTGAAAAGTATTCATTTAAATCTGTCTAACCTATGCAGGCTAGAATGTGTATTTGATTCAATGAATGAATTCTGTATATTGTTTAGCCATAAGGCGACAACTGCTGTTTTTTGTGTGTTTTTTTACAAAAATAAAAACCTTAAAACACATAAAGCAGCAGAGGTTATCTACAAAGCATATATGGCCAAGATGACCTAAGTCAACATACTGCATTTTGATTTAATGGAATTAACTCTAATTTTCAGACTGCGCAACTTTACATATTTGTTTCCTTTCCTCTTCCCTCCCCACTCCTTTTTCCCTTTGTATCATGTTTATCAGATTGTGAGCACTTTCAAAAAATTAGGTACTTTATAAGTGTTGAATAATAACAGTATTAATCATTTAAAATACATTAACAGTGCAATCCTAAACATACCTACTCAAAAGTAAGTTCCATTACATTCAGTGGGGCTTACTACCAGGTTGTACAGGATTGCAGCGAAAATCTTCTAATTAACCAAATCATGAGAAACCTTGTTCAGCAACTATCAAGCTGGTGTTCCCTGGGCCTTGCATAAAAAGTGCGGGGACAGGACCAAAACACGTACGTGCTCTTTATTATTCACTTAGAAAACATACACTCCACCCTTCCAATTCATTTGCATTGCTCAGGGTGGCTTGCAACAATTAAAACCAATACAATCCCATAAAAAAACAATATCAGCATAAAAACTGACCAGCCCTAACAGATAATCTATAAGTACAGAATCTGATCTCTCCTACAATTTTGAGGTTATCTACCTTCTGGGGCTATCATTTTCATAGTCCACAGGCACAATGCCGTAAACACCTTTCTTAATTTACATGGAATAAGATTTGACAACTCACCCTCACAATCCTGAGTTTGCTTGACATGGAGCAGGGAAAAAGGCATGTTCTGCACGAGCATTTCTTCCATCCCAGCAGGCCCAGCAAAGGGAAAGGAGGGGCTTTGTATGACAACTATGTCAATACTGCACAGCCTGGCCAGGTCTGTATATAATTTGGCAGGCAGGCAAACACAACACCAGACAGCTGTCTTGCTCCAGCTGGGCCGTCTGCTCTCCCACCACATCTAACACCAACTGTTCTTCGGTTTTTTATTTTAAGTGTGTAGTTCTAGGTGTATCTGTTGTATGTTTATAAAAGCTGTGAGCTGCTCCGGGTTGGGGAAGGCTGGTCTGAAAGCACCCAGTACAAGCTTGTTTCCCAGTGGAACAGAATGGCTAAGAAGGTGGTGGACTTTCCCTGCTTAGAAGTTTTCAAGCAGAATCTGGAGGGTCTCCTACCTGGGATGCTGTAGCAATGGATTTCCGGCATTGGCAGGGGGTTGGACCAGATGAATCCCTTCCAGTTCCAGTTAGGGTGCAATCTTATGCATTCCTAGACAGAAAAAAGTCCAACTCCTAGCATTCCTCAGCCAGCATGGGAGTTGGGGGACTTTTTCCCTGGGGAATGCTGGAAGGTGGCTTTTTTTTTTTTTGTCTAAACATTACATAGGATTGTGCCCTTAGAGACTCAAAGGTGTACAGGTGAATAACTAACTTCTGGCCCTTTATGCCTTGCTGAAGAGATTTGTGAAGTCTGAACGTTTGCAAACTTCGTAACTCCCGCCCATGGGAAAGGGAAAGAGAAGCATGGATGCCATGGAGACGCAGAACATGGTCCTTTTCAGGAAAGGACGGGGGCCAGAACGCTGCTTCTGCAGGAGCGCCGTCCCATTCAGTACCCCCGCCCCACCCGGGTTTGGAACTTTGGAGCAGGCGCCCTCACGGTAAGGAGCGCCTCTAGCGCAAACGCTGCCTCTCTGCAATAGACCACACGCAGCGCCCGAGTCTTTCCGAAAGACTCCGACTGCTAACGGACGTGTCCGAGGCCGGATACGGAAATGACCGAGTACATCCGGAACTGATCGAAGCTTCGGCGATTCATCACTGGACTACCGAAGCTGCACTGAGGCAGAATTCGGGTGAGGAGCCATCATGGCGGACCAGATCGCGCAGCTCCGGGCGGATGGGATCCAAAAGCGAGTGGTGCAGGAAGGCCGGGGGCCGCTGCCTGATTACCAAGATGGGACCAAGGTGAAAAGACCGCGCGCGCTTTTCTCGAGGCTGAGATAACGGAACAGGGCTGGGGGAACGCGCATGCGCGAAGGGAAGTGATGAGGCTCTGGCTAGATTAAAATGCGCGTGCGCGGGGAGGGTTGTGGAAAGCGGGGGGGGGGGGGCGGCGGCGGAATAAGTATTCAAATTGTGTCTATTGCCCATGTTTTATTCGCTTAGAATTCTGCTAACTCGATGCTGATTTGGCCCCGCCCCTCGAGGTGGTGGGATTCTTGTTTCCTCTTACGTCGCGCCTACAAACGCGGGCTG
This sequence comes from Heloderma suspectum, assembly GCF_057233095.1. Lineage (NCBI taxonomy): Eukaryota > Metazoa > Chordata > Lepidosauria > Squamata > Helodermatidae > Heloderma > Heloderma suspectum. Next base: position 141,135,386 of record NC_139458.1, read on the forward strand.
CTGTCTTAGCTTCCTGCCCACCACGCATATGTGATGCGGAGGGAGGGGGCAACGCAGCCTCCCGCAGCCTGGCACCCTCCAGCTGGGTGGGACCACCACTCCCATCATTCCCGCCTAGCATGGTGGATGGCAACTCAGTAGACAATATTGCTGCTCCTTTAGCCCCTGCTGAAAATTAGTTCCCAGCTGGGGGTCTAAGCCTCTTGGCAGTGCTAGCATGGCCTTCCCCAACCTGATGCTCTCCAGACGTGTTGGATTATAACTCCCATCATGCTGGCTGGGAATGATAGGAGTTGGAGTCCAGCATGTCTGGAGGGCACCAGGTTGGGCAAGGCTGGGGTAGAGCGTGAGGGTCTCATGGCTGTACAAGGGTGATGTGCCTGCTGTGGGTACTGGATAATGTTTTAGGGGCTGCATCTTCAAGATCACTTCATGCACATTAGCTTCCCTTTAGTTCCCTTTTTACGTTCACACGCTGGGTAGTTAAAAGTGTGTTGAATAGAAAGCTCCCTCTGCACTCTTTTTCTCCACTGATGGGTGAAGTGTGAGTTAGAGATTAGAATCTCCGTTGGTGATTGTGAGCATGGAACCGCCATGGTATTTCTTCGTTTAAAGTATTTTTGACCCGCTCTCCAGCTGGAAAGGCTCCCAGAGCAACTCACAGATCAATGAAAACAAGACAGACCCTGACAGTCTTAGGCTTATTATCTAAAAAGACAGAAGAGGAAAAAGGGATGGGGAAGGGGAAACCTAGAAAGAAACAAGAAAATTCAGGCACCCATTCTTAATGTTATACAGTTCTTATAATGTCCAGCTGTAACACTGCTGTTATGCAGCCAGATGCTGCTGCTCGTATTATCACAGCCACTTGGAATGGAAACAGTACAAAGAGAGGAGGGGCCTCTCTGGTCTCTCAGCTGAGCTGAAGGAGAGGCCCCACTTCCTGTCTCTCCCTGTTCTGCAGCTTGATGGTATTTAAATGACTCCTATTTACAGAATGCACAAGTGGGAATGATTTTGTATATAGTGTATAACTGGAATAGCACTTTAGGTAGCAGGGCAATCACAGAAGACCCATATTTTCTTCCAGCCATCCCTAGAACATCTTTTTTTGCACTCAGGATCCTACCTCAAGCGGTATTACACCACCAACCAAGCACAGTATCTTTCCCAAAAGCATCAAGAGAAAAAATAGGACATTAGGAAGATTAAACCATACCCTTGGTACCTGTTAACACTATACAGATTAATTGGCAATCAGGCAGTGGAAGCCATTAGCAGATATTACTAATAAATCAATAAAACGTTTAAAAGTGCAACAGTAGCGGGAGAAGCCCTGGTTCCTTTAAGTGAGGCCATAGCTCAGTGGTAGAGCACATGGTTTGCATGCTGGCCCAACCCCTGGCATCTCCACTTAAAAGTCTCCGATAGCAGGTGAGGGGAAAGATGTTTTCTTCCTGACACCCTGGAGAGGGCTGCCCGTTGGAGTAAACAACACTGGACTAAATGGACAAGTAATGCGACCTGGTATAAATGTTAAAGTCACCTGAGCTTCTTTTGAGACCAGCTGTTGACAGCTTTTGGTTTCTGCATTACTACTAAAGATATTGGAGCCCTGTCCCTCCTCTGCTTCCAGTCATCCCAGTTACAACATCTGCTTTCCAACTTCCCTAACACAATGACCATTTTCTCCCTTTATTCTCTGCTGTGCAACAATTCTGAGAAACTCAGGCAAGCCTGGAGACAGAGGCTTCCTGAAAACTTAGGCTGATTTGCTGCATATTGTTTACTTGCTCCGTGAATACCAGTCACCAGAATACCTGGTCTGCTACCTTATGAAACCTGTTGCTTAAGCCGCTGGCCCACTGGTATGAGTAGGCAAGTGGACTAGTATTTTTATACTATTAGCAATGTTGATTTAACCAATTCTTTAGATGGATACTGGGAACCATCTCTGTCTGGCAGATATGGTGAGGGACATGTTCAAGCTGCATATTCTGGCATGTTGGCATCATTGACCACCATATCAAAAGATGGGTTAATATCCCCGCCAGTGGAACAAGCACTCACCACGCTGTTTACATAGGCCTGGTTTGCATGTAATGACAACCCACGGGTTATTGAGGCTGAGCGTGAGCAAGCGAGTGCACTGCCTCCTGCCTGCTCGCTGCTTCCATTCCCAGAACAACCCAGGAGTGCCCTTGTTCCTGTTTTGTGACATCTGAACCTGGCGCTCTGGGTTCTTTAGGATTAAACAAACAGAGTTTTAACTGCAACAACAAGCCGTGGGTTCAAACTCTGGGTTGTTTAGCCCATGAATTGGTGTTACATGTGAACCAAGTCATTGTCTAGCTCAGGAATAGGTGACACGGTGCCCACAGACGTTTTGGACTACAACTCCCATAAGGCCCAGGCAGCATGATCAAGGAGGATAGGGCCTGTAGTCCAAAACACCTTGAGGGCTCTAGGTCATCTGTCCCTGGTCTGGTGGATTACCTGACCCTGCTGTTCTCATGGGTCTGTGGGGGTGACTGTCTCCAGCTGCTCTGCTTCCCATTCTCTTCAGGCTACCTTCCACTACCGCACACTACTCTGCAGTCCAGACCAGCGAATGCTCGATGACAGTCGTATGCGGGGCAAGCCCATGGAGCTCATTATTGGGAAGAAATTCAAGCTGCCTGTCTGGGAGACCATCCTGCACACCATGCGTGAGGGAGAGGTGGCCGAGTTCTTGTGTGACACGAAGGTAATCCCCGCTGCTTTCAGGAACAAGCGTGGGCTGTCCGTTGTGGGAAGCGGCTTGGAGGTCTTTGTCCAGATCCTTGATTCTGCCATGTAGTAGGCTCCCTGGTTGTCTGTAAGCCCCAGTTCCCCATCTGTAAAAGAGATGGGGTGGTGACGTATTGCTCATCACTTCTGTGAAAGCGCTGTGCACATTAAAAGTATGGTATAAACGAATTGTAAGAACATCTGTAATGTTTAGCATGTATTTACTGCCTCCCTCGTGATAGGTAGTTAAGTCTTCATGTATCCTGTGATGGTGTAGAATCACAGAATTTGGCATTAGACCCAGATTTCAACAGCCCTGAACTTCCTTTTCTTTTTTTTTCTTTTTTAATAAGCAAATATCTAAAAAATACACCAAATTTCTTAATAAGTGTGGAAGAGTGTGGGGCAATGCTGGCGAAATTTCAGAATACCAAGGAGGGAGCGGGCTCACTCAGAACTTCCAAAGCTTTCTTTGCTCTGTATATATATCTTTGTCCTTGCAGCCACAGAACAAAACTATGCAAAAGCAGCAACTAAGTGCGGAGTTCTTTAACTTGCACAGTGTACACCAAATTCAGCTTGTCTTGGTGCAGAATTGGTGCTGCAGTGGTAGGGAAAGTCACCCTTTCCCCACTCCTGCTGCCACAGTTCTTAAAGATACAAGAGTCATGTCCACAACTTTATCCCTCAGAGGGGCTTTTCTCCCCCAGCAAGAAGGACTCTTGCCTGTGACATTTTTCTTACTCCCCACAGCACGTGGTCCTGTACCCCATGGTGTCAAAGAGCTTGAGGAACATTGCAGCTGGGAAAGACCCTCTGGAGGGCCAAAGACACTGCTGTGGCATTGCCCAAATGCATGAGCATCATTCGCTGGGTTACCCGGACCTCGACGAGCTCCAGCAGAATCCCCAGCCCCTCATCTTTGCCATTGAGATGCTCAAGGTGAGGGGGAAGGAAAGGTGAGGTCCTCTGGGAGAGACAGAATCCGAAGGTGGCAGTGGATCTTCATGTGTGTGGAAGTCTCTTTAGGACTAGAGCGTCTGGGAGGGGAAATTGGGTGCCCATCTAAGGGCACCTGGGAGAGCTGTGCTCTCTTTTTGGTCTCTGCGTCTTTTTATTAGCCCATGGACATGAGAGGATAGTGTTCACTTTTTCAAGGGGGACTGTGTTGCAGGGGAAAGGGCATAAGTTGCAGGGGGAAGGGGCATGTGTTTTCTGGGATTGCACAGGGATGGAGAAGCTGCCTGGGCTAACAAGAGCCCTCGTGCTCCCCCTCCTCCCATCCCAACGTCTTCAGCTTTCTCTGGGACTGCTCTTCTTACCTTGACTCTGCATTTGGGTGGGCGGTCAGGCTGGTTCTTGCTGTGTCCTTCAGGAAACAGCTTCGTCGTCCTCACAATCTCACCCGGATGTTGCCTTTGTGCCTTACTAGGTGGAGGGTCCTGGCTCATACCGGCAGGACCCGTGGGCCATGTCAGACGAGGAGAAGATGAAGGCCGTGCCGCTGATCCACCAGGAGGGCAACGAGCTCTACAAAGAAGGCAAAGTGCAGGAGGCAGCCGCCAAGTACTACGATGCCATTGCTTGCCTCAAGAATCTGCAGATGAAGGTAGCTGCCTGTCTCAGGGCAATTCCCATTTCATCTCCTGTAACTTTGCTTTTGCCTGCGAGTTCATGGGAACAAGTGCATAGTTACAGTGAGGCTTGTCGACTCTGGATCAAGCCAGGCTCCTGCCGCTTGCGCTCACTGTGCTTCCTTGAAGGAGCTGCAAATACAGTTGTGGGTTGCTAATTCGTGCTGATAGGCCAGGTTGTCACCAGAACAAGTGTGCTTAGAGCCCCCTCACCTGCCTTTTCTTCAAGGAGCGCTGCTTTGACCACAGAGCTCCTCCTTTTCAATTAGCAGGGCCCCAGGTTGTGCATCACTGTGCCTAAACGCTCCCCCTCACCGCAATACCCGCGCCGGCAAGAAAGGCACCTGCCAAGCCAGGTGAGCCATTGTGGCTCAACATCCATCTCTAGCGCTCTTGACTTGCTTCCTTTCGGAGACCTGGATGGTTGTGTTGAAGCTATCACTCCTTTCTTTGCTCCTGCAGCACTAGGATGTGACATGAGGAGAAGCCGACATTCCCTCTTCTACATAGGGGGTGGGGAACTTGTGGCCTTATAGGTGTTTTGGCCTACAACTCCCATCATCCCTCACCCTTGGGTATGCTGGGCTGATGGGACTTGTAAGCCAAAACATCTCGAGGGCCACAAGTTGCCCACCAACCCTTCAAGTTAGAGTAGCCCACTCCCCCTCTGCATTGAGTCACGCAAGGTCCTGTCAGGCCTGGTGTCTTCCAGCCACAGTGATGGAAAGCGCTCTCAGGGCCAAATTAAAGATGAGGACAACAGGTTGCTGTGGATCATGCTGCAACTCCATCCCGCCAGCCTGCCTGCGCTTGCTCTCCAGAAACCAGGGTTTTTTAGCTGTTTTAGCTTGGATTTCCAAGATGGAATATAACCTTTGCCAGAGAAAAGTGTTCAACAAAAACAGTTTTGGGTGGAAAGGGATGGGTGTGGGGAGGGCTCTCAGTGTGCGGAGGTCTCATAGCCATTTACTCCCACCCACCCCACCCTCACCGGATCAACAATTGGCAGGACACATCACGTTTAGCCCTGAGTCCTGTTATGTGTGTTCTCATACATGGGAAACATCTTGTGGTCATCTGGCTGTGCCTAATGCTCAGGCGTTTCCTGTCTTGTGCCCCAGGAACAACCAGGTTCCCCAGACTGGATCCAGCTGGACCAACAGATCACCCCCTTGTTGCTTAATTACTGCCAGTGTAAGCTGCTGACTGCAGAGTACTACGAGGTGCTGGATCACTGCTCCTCCATTCTCAACAAGTACGAAGGTAAGGGATTGCGCTCGTCGTAGGATGCCCTAGTTGGGACATGGAAACAGCTCTAAAAAAAAATGACAGGGACTTGTGGAATTTGAGTACTATACTTGGAGCAACTTTCCCCAGCCAGGTGCCCTCCAGATGTTTTGGACTACAACTCCTAGCATTCCTGATCATTGGCCTTGCTGGCTGGGACTGGTAGCAATTGAAGTCCAAAATATCTGGAGGGTACCCGGTGGGGGAAGGCTGATCTAGAAGGCCAAAGAATCCAGCATTGTGTTTGAAGGGACTGCATGTAGGGGCAGAGAAAGCATGTGAAGTCCCAGCACATAGTGGGGGAGCACTCCAGTACGCTCAGCTTAGAAATGGCATTGATGAGCAGATGGGCTGTGGGCGCCTGCACGCCTCACCCAGACGCTGGATGTCCCCGCAGATAACGTCAAGGCCTACTTCAAGAGAGCCAAGGCGCATGCCGCAGTGTGGAACGCAGCTGAAGCTCAGGCTGACTTCGCCAAGGTGTTGCAGCTGGACCCGTCATTGGGCCCTGTGGTTGCCCGGGAGCTGCGCAGCCTGGAGACTCGCCTACGGGAGAAGGACGACGAGGACAAGATCCGCTTCAAAGGCATCTTCTCCCAGTAGCTCCTGTGTAAGCTGCTTCAGCGTTGCCCCCAGCGCTCTAAGGCAAGGCAGCGTGAGCGGACTGCACGGCTCCTTGAGTGGGCCAGCACGTCCCTTCCCTCCATGCCGATCTTGGGGGCGTCGGCCTCCTTCGTTGTCATCTCTGTGCAAGTAGCGCTGTTTCCTACTGCCGAAGTAAGTGGGATATGGCAGGAAGGGTTTTTCCCCCTCCAGGCCAAAGACAGTATGCAAAACGTGCCCAGTGTGTGTCTGCCAAATTTGGTGTGAGCCTCTCTGTTGCCCCATAATTGATTCTTTGTCGTGTTCCGCTGCCCACAGTGCCTTTGTTGCTCATGGAGAGGGAGGCTTGGCTTCCTGAGCTGGTGTCACGTGTAAGTGCTGCCAGGAGATCCTGGCTGTGGGAGCCGATTTGTGGGGCAGGCCCAGGCTTCCGTTCTGTCCTGCAGTCCCCTTCAACTGTTTGGGAACAGGACAGGCATAGCAGCTCCTGATCTCCACAGCAATATTTTCTGTCTCAGAACTGAGATGCCAGGAGGAGAAGTAGGGGTGACTGTTTTGATGGGAGTTGCATGCATGTGCTCAGTTTGGTATCTTTCCCCCTTCCTGCTCCTTGTGTGTGAAGTAGCGCCCCCCCCCCCCAAACCACACACACACAGTTGGGACTCTAGTCACCAGCTTCTGCTGTCCTTTCCTAACTCCTTGCTGTTGCCTGGTTGTGTGGGATATCACGCCCTGGAATCCAAAGAAGTCCTCCTCCATTAAGGAAGCTTAGAGAGTGCCTGTATGGAAAACAAGGGTGCTCTGTCCAGCAGAATCCAGCACTTCTTATTTCAGGGGGGGAAAGAGTAGATTGCATTGGCAACCCTTAGCTTGCTTGGTGAAAGCACGCTGTGCAGGCAATGTGATGACGACATGTGGTTGGATGCGCTGGGCAGGCCTGGAGTCTCTCCCTAAGCGCAGCTTCCCTGTCACTTGATGAGACAACTGTTGTCAGCGGTCCCTCTTCCTGCAAGGGTGGAAGGAGCTGCAGTAGTTCAGCTTCCTCCACCACGCATACACCAAAGAGAAGTCTCTTCAAAGGGTTGGCCTTTGGAAATGTGGGAGAGGGCAGTCGGGGGCCTGTCATTCCTTGATCGTTGCAGCAGCCACCATGCCTGGCTAGTCAGCAACAAGCTCGAATTCTTCCCCACTGCTCTGCATGTGGGACTTAGGGGCAAATGGCAAGTGGTGATGCCAGCCAGCTCCTAAAGCGAGTGTATTAGAGCAACTTACTCCACAGCATATTCTGAATCTCTGTCTGAGGTTGACTTTGGTTAGGTGCATCTCTTGATAGCTTCTGGTGCACCACCTCTTAAGTCACATTTCAAGGAGTTAAGCACGTGCTTAACACTGTTATTAAAATCCGTGAGACTTTAATGTGCACAGGTGTGACAGGTTCATGCTCCAGCTTTCTAGTATCAAGCTTGATCATGTGTCATGTGCCCCTCAGATCAACACAGCTGTGGACCTGCAGGCTGTCATCTCACCAGCTTTAGCACAGAAATTGTACAGTATATTTATTAACTATTTTAAACTCCATGGATGGATAGTGAATTACATTTAATTCCCATTGAAATCAATGGAATATAGTCATGAATAACATTTTATTTTAATGGGGCTGAAATGCAGCTATCCTAGTCTGGATCCAGCCCCATGCCTAGAAGGCTTAGCACCCAATTTTCCCCTTGTGTGTTAATGGTAAAATGATGTGACTGTGTAGCTGGAGCAGTTCAGCACATTTTCACTCAACTATTTGATGTGCCTTCCTTGTGCGCTTTTTTGTAGAATAAGCTTTCCTAGCTGTTAGATCAGGGTGTCCTGGCTATGACGGCATAAGAGGGCATGTAGGTTCTTGAATGTAGGAATCACAATTAATGGAAGTGAGATCCCAATGCGGAAGTGTTTTTCCCTGGCCCAAAAAACTCAACCTGAGTGCCTGTCAAACATGTAGAAGGTTTCTTTTTCCTTCCCAGTTCAAACTGGATAAACCACCTTTTTCTCCCAGATACCTCTGCAGAGCCAAGGAAGTATGGGAAGTATCCAATGCGACACTACCGCTAACAAAGTACACTGCGCTGGTGTAAGCAACTTCTGGCTCAGCGCTAGTTGCATTCGCTGGTACGATGGGTTTCCATGGAACCCCCATCACACCAGCAAACACTATTGGCACTGCGCTAGAGGTTGCTTACGCCAGCACAATGTAATTGGACCATTGCTGTCTAGACATGGCCTTCTTGGTAATACATGCCCTTGCAGAGAACCTGGGATATAATCCAAATTACGTATCAAATCAATGTTGAAATGTGATGAGCCAAATGTAAACAGAGCAGGCACTTGGTTGCATCTTGTATGGCTTTTGAACTTGCTACGCAATGTATTTAGCCTGGCATATGCTTCTGAGGAGAGAACTGGGATGAACAGAGAAGGTGGGAACATGGCATAGAACACCACAGTGGCCACAATCCATTGTTTTTGCACATCTCCCATTCATTTCAATGGTTCTTGTGCAGGAGAACTTACCAGTGATTGTGCCCAGTCTAAATAACCATGTACAGAGTTCAAAGAAAGTTTCCTCTCAAGGAAGAATGACAGGGGCTAACATCACAGCTACACTTAACTGATTACAGCACAAAGTACTGCAAGAAAATGTTTTTGCTTGCTTGTCATGGGTAAGATTACTGTATGTTGACTGCCATAGAGCTACAAACGTGGGCCTGCTTTTTCCTGGATCTGAACCATATATATTTTTGGAGTGGGTGGGCTTTGTAGGTCAATTTTGGAGTCGTGCCAGCAGCTTCCAATTCTCCAAACTGCTCATACAAAATCAGTGGCAGAACATAAGCTTGGCTGACCAACACAGAATTTTGGGAGACAAAAAACATTTCTTGTTTAAGTTTCTATATTGGAGATTCAAGTGTATGGTATTTTTGTTGTTGTTAATATAAGAATTAAACAGATTCAAAAGCAATTTGTGGAGAATTTTGAAATGATGATACTCTTTATGCCCTGCTGGGAATTGTAGGAAAGAAGCCAGAGAATTGACAACAGGCAACTTATCGCTTATCCTGGGCTCTGTATTACCGTTGAGTTTGTATCCCCTTCATAACTACCCATTGGAAGGCCTGAACAGGGGCATAGTAATTGGGTCTTAAATCATCATGGACCTAACCTTTTAAGTAAAATTACTGTACCCTGTTCAATTGGTTTTTTCTATGGGCTAATCCCTTCTCCAAGTGATGGGATAAAAATGTTACAAAGCAGTCCGGGAAGGAAGACCGCTCTTTTGAATTATGAAAGGACATGGCACATTAACGTAGAGGAAGCCTCCTTGCTAACTTGTGGGCCAGATCTCACAAAGCAATTTTCTCTTCAAATTTTAGTCAAAGTGTGAAAATGGGTTGGGGGGGGTCAGTATTACTGAGAAGGAATTTCTTTTTAAAGGTATACAGTAGAAATAATTTCACATGAAACCCTTGCTGTAATGCAAACCAATCCCATGAGTGAGGAACAGAGGGAAAACCATTATGCAATCCAATAATTTATTAAACCTCCATCTTGTAAAGCCAGTTACAAATTAAACAAAGAAGAGCAGAAGGAAATCTGCAATAGAATTAATGGAAGTTACATTTCCGATTGGGTTTAGCTGCCTGCAGCAACCCATGAGCCAGGACACAGCAGTAGTGCAGGACCAAGGATTGGGGGGCGGGGGGTGTACTAAAGAAGGTTCTAGTCAGTGTATCAGACCAAACTGGCAAGGTCAAGTCTCTGTTGCACCAGTCTTCTTGGTTCCACTTCCATAACCTGGAGGGGGCCAAAAAAGGGGGCTCTTAATGTGACCCAATCTGGCATCTTAAGGCAATGTTTCCCTGTCAAAACTACAGAAAGGTGTAATTTGATATTTCTGGCCAGCCGTGCTGATATAACTATACAACACGCACAGGATATTTGGGTATGGATCTGCACCTGCTAATCCTTTGACTGTGGCACTAAGTTTGTGTTTCAGCTTCAATAAAAAGAATGTGATTGTGTGTGATCATGTCACCAGACAACTTCTACAGACAGGTGTGAGCTTCTGTTTGCATTCCAAGGGACAAAGGGAGGAGAGGGGGGGAGGAAAAACCCCTGATTGAAAAATCCTCTGTAGAAGACGATTTCCAGCAATTTTAACAGTTCTTTGGGTTCCACCAGAGAAGGGACATTTGAAATCCAAGTTTTCCTAATACAAGTTTGGAGAGCATGGCAGATTGATATCCCCAGGGGTAGAAGGAATGGGGAAAAGGTGATGCTTTATGACAGAAAGGCATGGCTGTATATATTCCACTGTCTAATTACACAAATGCAGAATTGGGCAGTGGACACAGAATTCAGGATCCTGAGAAACTCAGCTGTACTTAAAAAAAACAAGTTCCTAGCCTTTAAGGTTAGGGATGCTTGAAAACACATGGGTAATGGCCTAGAGAAATCTTAGAAGGCAGGGGGTGGGCTGAGCAAGATTTCACACTTCAGGAATGGAAGCTTAACACTTCACCTAGCTAGCTCTTCACCCATTGGTATGGCTAACAGACACATGATTAATTAGGCCAAAGAAAGACATCTGCTTATTTTGCATAAACTGTATACAGGTTTCAGAATTTCTGTTTTCATGGGAGAGGATTTGGATTCTTTTACTGCAGAATGTGGATGTTATTTTTAGTGCAGAGTATAAACAATCAGTTCCTCAGGGGCTTGGGTCCTAAAGCCAATCAAAATGGATCAATGTGAAATTTTCCCTAGTGAACTTTGACCTGCACAAAACACCCTAAGGCTTCTGCCTAGGATTACAGTAAAAATCCATTCATCCAGCCCCCTACCAATTGCCTCAGGATGCTTCATGTCTCACAGGTGTGACAGCAGGAATGCAGGAGAACAGTCTATAGAAAAGGACAAAGAAATAAAAACAATAAAACAGTCCAAACTCCTGCAAGGAGCCAAGGAAGAAAGGGGACAGCAGCATACAAGTCACTGGAGAAAAGGGGCTACCATTGCAACTGGATACACATAAATCTAACCACAAATTTCATCATCCCCTGAACTGATCAGATAAATGGATTTTTTTTATACTGTTGAGTGGCACCTTCCTCAAACATGCACCATGAGAAATCACTCCTCTGCAAAGCACTTGGAAGAACAGCATCAAGGAGGCCCATGACATTTCACACACAGCCTTGTAACAGCTGGGGTTTTCCTTAAAGCTCCAGCTGCAGGAGTCACAAGCCTCAGAGAGAAGCTCTACTAACAGCAAACAAGAAGTGGCCTCTTAGCAGTAGTAGCTTTGAAAGCCTTGTGTAATTTGGCAGTTTTAGTCATTAGCTTTAAGCACCCCTGGGGATGGTAATACTGACAAAGCAACAGCTCTGCAGAGAGGTTCCCAATAGAAGTCTATTCAGTAGTAGCAGCTCATCCCTGAGGGAACATTACCGGGGGGGGGGGGGGGGGGACACGACAATTCAGTCTTTGCCAGTGGAGAGCTTGGCTGCAAAATTAACCGGAGCGTCCCTTTCATGTATGGACCAATGCAGAAATCTTGCCTGGCTCATTACAGCACCACCTTCGATTCTTTCTCTCTCCATCTCTTTCTTTTCTGGTGCTTTTATTGCACAAAAGTCCTTTGTGTTTTGCTATCTCAGAGAAAGGTGGGTCCCACTTTGCCCTCACGTGGAGGTCCTTACCGCAAGAGCGAGGACAGAAGAAGCCCAGACCCGAGCTGCACTGGATCGCTCATCGTGGGTGGTCTTGTTTGTGGTTTTGGTTATGGAGCAAACCCTGCAGCTGTGGGCACAGAGCACCAGCCTGGTTTTCCTTCTCTGAGGCAATATGTTGGGAAGAGGATTTTTTTTTCTATTCTTACAAAAAGGATCTTTGCTACAAATGTGGCTGGGACACAGCAGGTATCTTTCTCAAAGGCTCAGTTTGTCTTCACGGGCATCATCATCTTGTCCAGATACTCGCGCGGCTGTCCAGGCTGGTGGCTGATTTGACACTGCAGCATTTCTTCACAATCATGTTGATGTAGGCCTTCATGATTTTAATGATCTCCCCCACCTTGTAAATAAGAAAACAGGACAGTCAGAATCCCTTGGTGGGTTAAGGCAGCCACATGTGGCAGCAATTTCTGCTGGGGTCAAATGGAATATATCTTCTGGCAAGACATAATGACTAGATCACTGGAGTGAGAAGCCTGCATTCGAATCTAGCCAGGCCTGGAATGCTTAGTTAATTAATCGGTTAGATAAATTGATTAAAAGCTTTTTGATCCATTAAAAAGGTCTCCCAGTTAATCAAGCAGCAGATATTTAAGAATATACATTTTAATACAAGAACTTCCAAACTTTTGATAATCTCTTTTGCTTTTAAGGTTTTTGTACTGGTACCGTTGTTGCCAAATTATCCTTTAATGGTCTGATCGTTTTATTATGATTTTATGTTTCTACGTGTTCTGTTAGCCACTGAGGGGGCCCTTTTAGGGTTGAAGATGCAGGGTATAAATACTTTTGTAACTAAATAAGTAAGTAAATAAATACTGGGCCACAGTCAATATTTTAAAAGAGGAATTCCCCCCCCCCCCTTAACTTACACAAAGGAGGGGATTCCTTGTCGAAGGTGCCTAGTGCAACGCAAGCACACATCCTCACAAAGCAAGCAAAGCATGCTTTCATTTCTGTAGCAGTAATGTATTACTTAAATGCAAATATGTATATGAAGTGGATTTAATTGATTAACCTATGATGACTAAGATTTTTTTAATCAAATGACAGCTGTATTCAAATTCCATCTTAGCCATAGCTTCATCATATCTCATGCTCTCTCAGCCTCCATTTTCCTTCTGTAAACTGGGGAGTATGAATGAGGATATTTATTTTATTTCATGATTTAAAACATTTGCATCCCACCTTATATCACTAGGATCTCAGGGCGGCATACAGATAAAGACAGTAGGTAGCTCTTTTGCAGACAAACAGTGCTTTATGAAAAGCTACAACATTTTACCAGAAAATTGACAGAGGTACAAAGGCATGAAAAGGCAAAAAGCAGTGGAGGAAGGTTGTGGAGGATTCAGTATGCAAATTAGGACACAACATTGGTGAATATTAATGACTTTGATGGACATCATGACATGAGCAGAGGCAAATGAGATGATGAAGTAAAGGATGCAGTAGAAACAGGTGACCTCCATGGCATAGGAAGGCATTCGCCCATCACTATCAGGGCCAGCTATTATCTTGTATTACGCACAGTGAATAGCAGGAAGAAATGTATTTACCCCATCACAAAGCAAAGGCTGAGTGACGGCAGGGAAAAACAGAGCTGAAAGCACACGCTGTTTGTAAAGTAAGCCCAGATCATAGCCTGAAGGCCCTTTACAGCACAATCCTATGCATGTCTACTCAAATGTAAGTCCTACTTACTTCTAGGTAAGCGGGTGTAGGATTCCAGCCTTAATGAAGTTCCTTCTCTGAAGCTAAGCAAATTTGGGCTTAACACCTGCATAGGAGACCAACTGGGGAACCCTGTAAGTGCTACTGAGTTTTTTAGGCTAGAGGAAGAACTTTCCATATTCACAGCCTCCCCTTACCTTTACACCCAGATCACAAGTTATAGCGAACGAGCCCGGGTGGAAAAACAGAACTGCCATGACTTGCCTGCAAAGAAATGGCGCTTGCAGTACCTTCTGGCCAAGTGGTAGGCAACCTGGCACCCGTGGGCACAAACGCACCTCCCCCGACTGAGGTGCCCTACCCCTTCCACTATATATTTTCAAAATCAGCACGTTTTCTTACTGACAGCTGGCATTGTTGTGAAATAGGTTTCTGCTGATGCTGAAAACTCTGGGTTCAAAAGAATTGTTTAACTTAGAATTGGGACTCAGACCCCACCTCTGCCCTGTACTCTGTCTTTTGGGCGGGTTACATGTCCTTTGCCACACCGCCCAAGGCGGTTATTTTGTGGTGGTGCCCAGGACAGTTTCTCAAATTGCCAAATGTGCTCATGGTACAAAAAGGTTGCCTACCCCTGTTCTAGCCTGTAGCCCTTAAAATTGAATGCCCAAGCCAAACAAACCTTACGCATTTTACCCAGCCAAACCTGCCTCTGCACAGTAGTCCTGGAAGTCACTTCTAATGCATTTTCTGTAGCCTAACAGAGTTCCATGAACCATACCTGGGGGGTTTCAAAGTACATCTCTCTCTCGTCCACTGTCAGCTTGAAGGTATTGGGCTGGGGAGCCCCAAAGAAAACAATGTGCTCATACTGGAAAGTTTCTAGGGGCTTGGGGTCCCCTCGCTTGTACACGGACACATTCTCTGTGCTGACACTGAGCCAGAGGTCATTTGGAAAGCCACCTTCCTTACACTGCAGGAAAGAAACGAGAAGGGTTAAGCAAACAGGGAAAGCACAACTGGGAAAATCATGCACTGGACATTTGAGCCAAAGACTGAAAGCAAGTGGATGGGGAAGCTTCTTTCTTCCATCCAAAGCCTTTCCTTCTTTTTCCATTAAAAAAAACTTCCTGGATAATGAACAAATGTTTTCTAAAACATCAGTTAAAGAGTGTTGTTAAATAAACCCCAAACATAAAAAACTGACCAGAGGGGTTTATTAGGCCTTTGGAGGGACTCCTCTGGGTGCCCCTGCCAAATGAAGTTGGGGGGCTACAAGAGGGGGGGGGCTTCTCAGTTTATGAAATGCCCTCCCTAAGGAGGCTTGACTGGCACCGACATTATTATATTTTTGGCACCAGGAAAACCATTTCTCCTGGGCATTTGAGATTGTTGTTGTTGTATTTGTTGTTTCTAGCCTGTTTTATTTTGTGAGCCGCCCTGAGAACCTTTTGTTATATGGGGGCATATAAATATCACAAATAAGCAAATGTATTTTATGTATTTAGAAAAAATTCTATGCCACCCTTCAGTGAGAATTGCCAAGCCTGGGGCTCTTGCCCTTCTAGCTTCCTAAAAAAAGAGCAAACTCTTGTTCTACAGATGAAACTATGCAGGGGAGATGTGATGCATTAGCACTAAATTCCCTTCCATTCCTTCCAATTGGTATTCATCCAGGCTGTCCTGCACCTTCTGCTGGGCATCTCCAAGTAGCATTTTTACAGTTATGTCACTGTGCTTGAGCATGGAGACAATTAAAAAAGGAGCTCAAGCATTGGGCGCTAGGGGTGGGGGTGGAAGGGAGGTGAAACATCTTTCTCGAAAGGCCTCCCACCACATATAGAAAGGGCAGGCCTATAGCACAGAAGGGTCATTCAGAGTCCCATCTGGCACAAGCAAAAGCTCCTTGGCTAAAAGGTGCATGGGCTCTGCGTGTTGTGTAGTTCCTGGCTGTGGGAACTGCACTCCAGTGTGGAGAGAGACACAGCATTAGTCAGCAAAGAGACACTCCCCACTTTCCCAGAAGAGAGATTCTGTCATCCAGCTAGGAGCTTGAAGAACTCTGCGGTGCTGGGAAAGTAGGCTGATCCCAAAGGTTATACACTAAGAGCTAGTATTACATAGTGATTGAGGCTGTAATCCTTACCTGAGAGGAAGCCCCACTGAACTCAGTGGGACTTACATCTGAGTAGTCATGTATAGAATTGCACTGCAAAAGGAGGAGTCATGAGCCAGGAAGTCCCTGGTTAAAATCTCAGCTTAACCATGAACATACTGAATAGCCTATATTTATTCATTTATAGCCTGTGTTTCCACTGGGCATGGCAGTGTGTGTGGTTCCCCCCCCCCTTCCTATTTTATCCTCCCAACAATACTGTAAGGCAGGTCAGGCTGTAAGTGTGCGTGACTGGCGCAAGGTCACCCAGCAAACTCTGTGGCTGAGTGAGAATTAGAACCCATCTCTCTCCAGTTCTAATCTGGTGCTTAACTGCTACACCGCACTGGCTCTTTAGCAAGTCACTGATCAACTTGAGTCCTAGTTTCCCCGCCAACCCCAATCTGTAATAGGGGGATAATAAAATGGAACCGTATTAGAAGGTTCTTGTAAGGACAAGTGAGATCATAAGTTGTATCCATAATGCTGGATCGGAGCAAGGGTCCATCTAGTCCAGCATTCTGTTCACAAGCAGCACATGGCTACAACAGCACCCTCCCGCCCATGTTCTTCACCAGTTGGTGTACATAGGTGTGCTGCCTCCGATACTGGAGGTAGCATGTCGCCATCAGGACAAGTAGTCGCTGATATACATAAAGCTCTTTGACCATCCTGGGAAAGAATAATACCAGTGCTGCGACCGCAGCACAAAGAAAGCTAGGTATGTTTAAGTACCTAAGGCCAAGAGGCAAAACTAGCACATCTCTCACCTCAACATCAAAAAGAGTGGAGCCGTAGCCCGACCATTCCTTCATGATGGCCATATACGCCACCATGGCCTGCTGCTGGAGCAGCCCCTGCAGCTTGCTCCACTTTTCCGCCACGCTGGCCCGAGCCGCCGACAGCTCCTCTTTCACCCACATCTCCATCATCTGCTCCTCTTCCACCTTTTGCTTCTTCACGGAGCCCGCCTTGAAGCTGCGCTTCAGAGTGCCTTCCAGGAAGCTGGTCCGCCTCCTCTCCAGCGCATGGCTGCTGGGGCCACTGCTCTTCATCGCCTGCAGGATTTTGGACTTCAGCCTGTTCACTGGGTAGATGCTGTCAAGGGACCAGGAGATTCTGGAATAGTCCCCATAAAGGTACTGCAGCCTCAGGGCTGCCAAGTGCTGCAGCGTCTCCTCTGGGCCTGGGAAATGGCCATCAATGAGACTTTCATGAGCCTATGAATGTCAAAAATAACGATTACTCACGGCCTTAATCATGGGTGCCTAGGTCTGGACACTACTGCCTCGTTTGTGGTCGAGCTACAAAGGCACCTGCCCCACAATAGCATCCCCTGTCATTCCATGTACAGGACAGAGGCTATGTGCGAGATGTGAGCTTGCAGCCACATATGATAAAAGGCTAACAAATGTATTGTGGCATAAGCTTTGTCTCCCCTTGAGGTGCCACAAGACTGATTTTGCTGCATCAGACCGATATGATCATCCCTTTGGAATTACAATACATGGTACCCTCTGCATGTTGTCCTCTCAGTCAAGATGGGCAAACCCAGTTTCCTCTTAGCAACACGCCATTGCAGGCAAATTCTCCTCACCCCAGCGTGACCCATCCAGCCACCCACCCCATGCCCGCTTAATCCCTCCCACAGAGGACTTACCTGCTCAAACATGAAAGCAAATTCTACTCCCTCCTTGGGAACGTTTTCAACATCCAAGAAGCAATAGAGTTTAAAGTACAGCTGCCAGTGGCCATCTTCCTCCTCTTCCATGGACCCAGCAAGTCTAAAAAAATGGTGAAGAATCTGGTGACAACCCTGACTGTGGATCAAGAAGAGCTGGGCTACACATTGCACCTGTCACAGGGATGTCACTGAAAACAGCGTCCCTGCAGCTCTCTGTCATAGCATCTAGGACATGGGAGGGGAACCTCCAGCCTGCAAGCCTAATCCAGTCCATGGAGGTTCCCCATCCGGTCCACAGAGCCTTCATGGATTCCTCCAGAGGGAGGGCTTGGCCTCTAAGTCCCCACTGTTATCTCTGATCACAAATTGGAGATAATGGTGAAAGGTGTTGTATGGGTGACGCATCCCCAGCTGAGCCCAATGTGGGCAGCAGATGTGCAGCAGTGAAGAAGGGTCCTGAGCAATGCGCCAGACACATTGGCCAGGAGCCAAATGACATCAGGGGCGTGGCACCATCTCCTGACACCATTCAGCCCATGGAGGTCTGGGCTGAATGGTCACCCACCCTGGTCCCAAGAGGACTCGCCACGTCATACTTTGTCAACATATTTTACTCATCTCTGCATGCAGCAGTCAGTGACACAGAGCAGAGGTAGGAAAATGTACATTGTGTTGATGCTGTGCTATGTGGCAAGTAGCCTCAGACATCACGGCCAGGAAGGGGACATTTCAACAAGAGGATTCCATTTTCAGTGGCATCCCCATGGTGGGGACAGCAGGCAGCCCAGCGCTAAGGAGGCCAAGAGGCAAAACTGGCTAAAAGACACACCCCGCACCCCATTTTCCAGGACAAATTCATGAGTGGAATATGGTCCTTCACAGAGATACTCAATAACCCTGTGTGGTAGAAGCCCAAATGTGACATGGGCTTCTTAGCAAGAGTAACAGAAAATGAACGCTGAGGGGATGGCTTGGCCTAGGGACCTGGACAACTTCAACTTAGTAATTATGATGCCACAGACAGCTATGCCATGTCTGCACACTTGCAAAGCTTCAAGGCACTCTCAGTGAGGTAGTGCCAGCTACCCCAGGGCTACATATGAGGATTATTCCTGTGAAAACACCTACCTCTCAAACTTGGCCAAAATGTCAGCTACGATCACCCGGCTCTCGATGGCCTTGTCTACATGCTTGTTGCGCTCAAAGAGGGCAAACATGTTCCGGCTGTCTTCCATGGCCAATCCTCGGATCAGCTTCTCTACCACCTACGTGGGGAAGAGAGAGACTGTGTTGCTCAATTACCGTTCAGCAGTGGATCAGGCTGTAAGAAGTCACATTGGCTGCAGACAGGCTGGACAAGGAACCCGCACTTGACACCGGGCTCCAGGCGCTATCAGCCAGCATAGGCCATGGACGACAGAGGGAGAGATTCCCTCGATTTCCAGTGCTGCCACCAGCAGAGGTCATTGGAAGCAAGCAAAATTCCTCCTTTTCCTCTTACCTGGACATGGCAATGAAGGAAAAGTTGACAAAAAGAGTTCCTAGGCAGCCTTGCCTTGCCAGTGCTGCTCTTGCTCTTACCTCTCCTGAACTTGTATGAGAATTGATAGTGATTTGGCAGGAACCCCCTCCATGGCAGTAGACTGTGGTGGTCATTTCCTCCCGGGTGATGAGGGCCTGTATTTCTTCCTGGGAGGGGACAAACTCCCTGCTCTTGGTTCTCTTGAGCGAATCGCTGATGAACTGGGAATACCAGTCTATTTCTGTGCCCAAGAAGAGGTCTTTTACTCTGGTTGGAGGGGGAAAGGGGGAAAGAAGTTATTCTTCTTCTGTGTGCTGCAAAGCCAGCTTTGATCCAGAACCCCATGCCATTTGAACAGAGCAGGGGAGAGGCTAAGTCCATTCAGAAGCCATGGGCCACTGTCTGCCTAAGAGGACGGTGTACCACCTTGTTTCAAATCCATTATGCTAATTTGGACATCTCTCCTCAGAGGGACTTCACAGTTTCTTGGCTCCAGAACCAATATTTACACTTTCATTTAAAACACGGCTGCAGAACCTTGAGCCAAATCCGACCTACCTGGAATTCCAATCCAGCTCTCCAGGGTTCCCCAGGTAGTCACTCCCCTTTCCCGCAACCAATAATTTGGGGGTGGCTTCCCAGCTTCCCATTCTAGAAGATCGAAGTACCTCTCCTAAGGCTTAGTTGCTGGCGATAAGAGCTTTAAACTAAAATAAGCTGGTATTTTGCCTTCAGCCCCTCCCACCACTGGAATACGCCCCCCAAGATCTCCTCCAAAATGGAATTTGGCCCTCAGGCTGAATGAGGTTCAACACTCCTGATTTAAAACTTCAGGAGAATCCAAGCACCTTTGCTTAGCAGAAGCCAACAGGATAAGCAGTGTACTGAAAGGCAAAACCAGCCTTCCCAAACTTGGCGCCCTCCAGATATCTTGGACTACTCTCCCCACCATGCTGGTTGGAGATGATGGGAGTTGTAGTCTAACACATCCGGAAGGGCAGCAGGTTGGGGAAGGCTGCCACAAGCAGTACTGGAGTTTTCACAGAGCAAGGGAGTAAGTCGGGGCGGGTGTTTGGGTTTCTCCAAGTACCTGGTGATTAGAGCTATTTAACTTATTCATAAATGATTTGGAGCCATAAATAGTGAGGTAACCACATTTGCACAGATATTCCTGTAGAACGGGCTGTTACCTTCTGAGATGGAACTTAAGGTAACGCAGGATTCCCCTGCTGGGCAGGAAGGTGCAACTCATGCAGGTCATCAGTTGCCAATGGTGAAGGTTTCCAGGGCTGTTGGGCTGCGGCACGTGGTTGGTCTGCTTGATTAGCTGACAATACACCTCGTCACGGAGGGCCCTGAGGTCATGGCAGGTCTGCAGGATGCCCTGGATAATGGGGATGGGATCTGACACCGTCTCAATCTCCTGCAGGGAGTTAAAGATCTTCATGGCTTCATCCTGGAGGCTGCTGTAGCCCTTCTCTTGCTGCACTGTAGGGAGAGAGAAGGCACAAAAACAAGACAGGGAGAGGACAGTCAGCATCTCCTCAAGCTCCTAACTGGCAAGCCCAAGAAGCAAACTGGTGGAACGAGAGCCCAAACTTAGCAACTCGTACGTTTACTGTTGTGCCCTAATCTTTGGGGAAAGCCATCCTGATCCATGCAGGGGTGTACCCACCATTTGGGGAAAGAGGCAACATAATAACCTTCAGTAACTGAAGGTGTTCCAAGTGGTCTAGAGAAACATCCTCTGGTAAATGTGGTATATGCCCCTGGTCTCAAGAAAGAGAAAGCAACACCCAACGTGTCACTGAACTCCATCAATAGACAGTAGCCATACTGAAAAAAAACCTGTCCATGTTCATTACTCAGAGGAGAAAGGAGACCCATCTGACAATTTATGATCACTGTTCAAAGGTGACTCAAAAGAGAATTTGATGGAAAATAATGGACCAGTTCCAATTCAACTCCCCCCAGAGGACATGGTTACACTATGGGAATCCCTTTCCTCATGCGTAATTCTTTGTATACATGCTAGAGAAGTCCACTTCACCAAGCAAGTGCATTATCTCCTTCTTAATCCTCTGTAGTCGTACAGTGTTGCTTAGGGCATTTGGAGGCTGTGGTAGCTTTAAGACCAAAGTGAGACTCAAAATCCAGCACCGAGTATTCAGAGCTACAAGGTTCCCCCTGCCCCCCACCCATTAACTTAGCACTTTGCACTGGAAAGGAAAGGTTCCTCCTGTGCAAGCACAAAACATTGCTGATTCCTAGAGGGATGCCGCTTTTGCTGGCATTTTCATGGCAGACTGTAGCAGGGTGGTTTGCCATTGCCTTCCCCAGTCGTGACTACCTTTCCCCCAGCAAGCTGGGTACTCATTTTATCGACCTTGGAAGGATGGAAGGCTGAGTCAACCTGAGCCGGCTACCTGGGACCCAGCTTCTGCTGGGATCGAACTCAGGTCGTGGGGAGAGTTTCAGTTGCAATACTGCCGCCTACCACTCTGCGCCACACGAGGCTCAGCACTTTGCACTGACATATCTCTTAATATACCTCAAGCACTTTTATTGCTCATAAGAATTTTGTGAGTGGTCACATCAATGGCAAAAGAAGTAAAATAAATGCAAACTTGGGGCAACTGCGAGGGTGAAAGGTCTGAACTACTTGTCAGTTTTACAGAGTTCCAAACTTAATTTCAGAAAAATCACATGAGTGTCCCTCTGGGCCTCTCAGTAAAGAACTCTCTACTCAATAGCTGCAGTCCCATGAAAGAACGGCATCAGCACATTCTCTCCTAGAACAGTGTCGCAGGAGGAAGGATTTATTGCAGGATAATCTGCCTTCTCTTTACATCTGTAAAGGTACCTGATTCAACCTTAGTGTGAAAGTTAGACAAGGACAATCTGAGCCATGAAAGTACATACTTAAAGAAAAAGGTTGAGTTTCTGAATCAGCAATGTAATTTATGGCAGCTTCTCTCTATGTAGTATGATATGCTTTTATTTTTTTTCTTGTATTCTTGAGTATTCTTTTGACACTGCTAATAAATACAAAAGTCCAGATGGAGTCAGCCTAATAATAGCCCTGATGTACAATGCAATCCTACACATGTTTACTCTGAAGTAGGTTCCACTGAGTTCAGTGAGGTTTCCTTGTCCTATGCACACTTACTAGGGTGTAAGTGCCATTGAAGTCAGTGGAACTTGCTTCCAAATAGACATGTACAGGATTGCGTTTGTTAATCTGTACACCCTTCTTCCAGGCAAGAGGCTTGGATAAGTAGATTTGTTCCTTTTGTGCCGCCTTCTGACTTCCCAAACGTCAAAACCACAGTCACTTACAATTGACTCCAATGTCCCCGTAGGGCAGTGGTAGCAGCGGGGAGTGCAAGGGGTGCTGGGTATATCTCAGGATGGGATTCCTCCGGTAGGTCTGTTCTACCACTTCAGAGTTCATGCTGTTTTCCTGAAGGAAGGAAGAGAAGAAAGACAGATGTTTCCTTAGAAGGGCCTCGCACTTTTCCTCCACACATTTAATTTCCAGTATTAGACAGCAGGCTCCCGTTTAGTTACAGAAGAAGTAAGATAACAGGACCCTTGGCTCAAGACTCAGTTATTTTATGCTGCAGAATGGTGATGTGATCCAGCCAAAGGAAGCTCCAGAGGAGGACCCAGAGATAAAATGTATTCAACAAAACATTCAACTTGTCTTAGGCCAACTGTAGCCCTTTTGCCATAGCATTCCATCTTGCAGCAGAATAGGTTGTGTTCTCTGTTGAATAAATGTATCTCTGCACTCTTCTGTGGACTTGTTCTTTTGCTCCACAACAGAAAACAACTTTCTACTGCCTCAGGTGTAAGATAAGCCAACGGCCTGAAGGCACAGCTGGGTGTAGCATGTGCAAGGTGCGTATGTGTCCCTGTCTGTTTCCCCGTACAGCAGGGGTGGAGGGAGCTGTGGCCCTCCAGGTGTTATTGGACTGCAGCTCTTATCACCCCCAACCACTGGTTATGCCGATGGGGGCCATGGGAGTTAGAGTCCAACAACACATGGAGGGCCATAAGTGCCCCACTCCTGATGTGCAGGGTTGTCCAAACGTCACACACCAGAGGTGCTTCGTAGCGAGTTCCAACGATGCGGACACATGTACTGAGTTGGTTAGTGAGCAAAAAAGTGGGCTTCACAGAGTTCCTATACGCTGGTGTGTACCAGCGTAGACCTGTGTAAACTGGCTTAACTGGCAGCTTCATGGTTAAGCAAGCAGGCCTTTTAAACCAGGTTTTAATTGGTTCCAAGCAAGTGCAGCTCCATATATCAACAATTTTACATCGCTAAGCCTTTGCCCAATTATCTCATGAAGTGAAAGCGATGAAGGCGGCATGCCTTGATTCTCACAGAAGAGCTAGGAGGCTCCCCCTTCCCAGGAGCTGGAATGTTGAGGCCCTAGTCTCAGAGAAGGGGCAATTCATTTCCCACCTTCAATGCTCCAAGCACCTTTGGGGAGAAGAAGTACTAGTTCCCCTCTACTTAGCACTGGTTAGGCCTCATCTGGAGTACTGTGTCCAGTTCTGGGCACCACAGTTTAAGAAGGATGCAGACAAACTGGAGAGGGTTCACAGGAGGGCAACAAAGATGATCAGGGGACTGGAAACAAAGCCCTATGAAGAGAGATTGAAAGAACTGGGCATGTTTAGCCTTGAGAAGAGAAGACTGAGGGGAGAGATAGCGCTCTTCAAGTACTTGAAAGGTTGTCACAGAGAGGGAGGCCAGGATCTCTTCTCGATCATCCCAGAGTGCAGGACACGGAACAATGGGCTCAAGTTACAGGAAGCCAGATTCCAGCTGAACATCAGGAAAAACTTCCTGACTGTTAGAGCAATACGACAATGGAACCAATTCCCTAGGGAGGTGGTGGGCTCTCCCACGCTGGAGGCATTCAAGATGAGGCTGGACAGCCATCTGTCAGGGATGCTCTGACTTGGATTCCTGCACTGAGCAGGGGGTTGGACTCGGTGGCCTTGTAGGCCCCTTCCAACCCTACTATTCTATGATTCTATGATTCTCCTGAAGGTGTGTGTGCTGGCCTGTTTGCTCCTCATAAGGGAGAGAGGCGCTGCCTGTCAGCTCATGAGCTGGAGGTGGGCATCTAGCAGAAAAGCTTATAAGATCCAGTCCATGGGCTTTGTGCTTTGGTGTCTCTCCAAGGGGGAAAGTGTGCTACCAGCATGGAGAAACTTGTGGCCCTAGGAATGGCTTCTCTGTCTGTCTTGGGGGCCCAGATAGATACTTCAGCTGTGACAGCTTCATTGGCTGAGGAGAGGTGTGAGCTTTCTTTGCATGTATATTCTGCAGCTATTTTCTATCACACAGGCTGGTGCCGTTTATTCTGACTGGCAGCTACTCTCCAACCGTTTCCATCTCAGACCTTCCCTGGCCCAATACCAGAGTTCCTTTCTCTCACTAGAGATGCCAGGGATTTGGCCAGGCATCTTCTGTATGCGAAGCATGTGCTCTGCTACTGAGTTATGACACACACACCCTGGCAAAAGTGTGCACAACCTTTGGACTATCCTGCACATATGAAGGGTGCCTTAATGCACATTCCTCTGAGGGAGGGATTCTGCCAGAGCAGATGCAACTTGCAGGTCTGGGGTGAAGAATCCAGACACGTGCACCTAGGATTGACAGAGCCTGTCCTCTGTGTATAGAAAATGCTACATGCCTGCGTCTGATAATTCCAATGTGTGCACTATCGCATACCTAGAAGACAAGCAGGCAATAAAGCAAAGAGCCAAGGGAAACCTCTGCTTCTGAAAATATCAGTTTCCTACCCATCCTTATTTTCTTAAATAGGTGAGCCAGCAAGTTAGATGCTCCACTCACAGTAAGGGTTAGATTCTAGATATTTGCACACAGAGAAGTTACATGGGGTGCCCACACAGGGGATACCTCAGGGGGTGCATGTGCTTGAAGAGAAGTTCACATAACTCGGTACGTGCGCATCTGCAAATCCTAAAAGGCTGTGAACTAAGGGAGAAAGACAGGCTCATTTGGCCTAGAAGACTTACATCTGTGAGTGTACCGTAAGGGGATCCCAGTACTTATTCTCTGGAACTATTCTCATATCTCTGATGGGGATACGAGTCAAGCAAGAGCACACAGGTTTCTGTAAAGAAGTTTTTGCACACCCTAAAGAGTGGATTTGTGGTGTTTCTTCAGGAGACTGGCCTGGACCCTGTGTCTCAGTTCATATATCAAAGTCGGCCAAATACATGGCTTCAGTTATATGATCCCAGGCCTTTTCTTCAGCCTTGCTTAGACTCTGGCTAGAGTTCACACTCATTTGGGTTTAAGACATAGAGGCACCTACCCTGATGTCACGAATAAGTTGCTGCGTAGGTGTTTCAATGGGAACCTTGCTGTCAATAACTCCCTGGATGGCAGAGGCCCAGCGCATGGCTTCATTCAACAGCTTGGTGTAGAGGCGGTACGAGTGCTTTCTGCCATGCACAGTGATGTTCCAGTAGCCTGCCGGCACAAACAGAAGCAGGCAATGAAAATGATGCTACAGTCCATTTCAGAGAAAGGAAATAACAACTGAAGCAGTGAAGGAGAAAGGTAGGAGATGACAAAGGCCAGAACCTAGCAGCAATGAACACTAAGCTCTATCAACTGCTCATCACATGGCGGAGCTGCAGAGTGGTCTAAACTAGCAGGGCCAGCAACCTTAAGACACAGCAAAGAGGCTTACACAAAGCCATCCATACCCTTTTGTGCACCTCTCATTGGTTTGGCCCTTGGAGTAGTAGATTCTTTTAACTGGAGATGCTGAGGACTGAACCTGGAACCCTGGACATTGCATATGGGCAACCTATGGCTTACTTGCAACCCTCATGTTCTCTCCAGTGGCATGCTGAGTACCCCCAAAGCTCCCCTCACTGGCAATTTTGCAACCCAACTCCCGCCGTTCCCCTGCATTATCAGGGTGGCTGCAGGAGCCTTGGAAGACGGAGTGCGGCATCTCCCAAACTTCACTTTGATCAAGCGCAGGTTCCATACTGGGTGGGAAAAGAGAAGCTTCTTTTTCTCCCAGTCTAGCAAGGACAGAAAGTAGGATGTTGATGGAGAAACAGTGCAGAGTGCTCCTGCCCTAGCAGCTCACGTTCCTTCCATGCTAGGCTAGGATAAAGAGAAGCCTCTTCTTCCCCACCCAATGTGGGTGGAAAGCTGAATGAAAGGTAAGTGTATGAATGAGGGAAGTATGTGAATGAGTTTCTGTGTGAGTGAACGAGTGTGAAGGAATTTACGTGTGAGTATGTGAGAGCCTAGGATGCACCCATATAGCCATTTCCAGCCACAGACACTTGCATGCAGCCTCTGACCACCCACCCACTGCCACATGTGGCCCTTGGGGGCAAAATGTGTGCTCTGCATGTAAAGGATGGAGACCTCCCCAGAGCTCGTCCTCCTTGTGTCCTATTATAAATATACAAAGTGATATTCCATACATTTATAAGTGTGCAGCAAAATGGTAATGAATGCAAACGAACGTTCCAGGGCCTTTCAGAGGTGCCAGAGAAGGACTCAGAGAGCCTTTCTACACAAGGTGTTCATTGTGCACTTCTGATTCCTCACTGTAGTTTGCGGGTGCTTTACATGACACTGTTATACTCCAGGGCCCCTCCTGTGCTTTGCAACCATTACAGCATGTTTTTTTCCTAAGAGGAAAGTCTGGTATTTCCTTGAATGGTGGTATGACACTCTGGTGTATTTGTGCAATTCCACTATACCACTACACCACTTAGTGTTTGCGTAATGGAACACATAGAAAGGGAGAGAAAGGAAATCCCCAGAAAAAAACATGTGTAAAAGAGCCGATCTTAATCCCACAAAGAATCCGAAAGGAGAAGCCTCGGTGAAGTGGTGGGTTAAAAGCCTCATGGAGAACAGCCCAGAGACACACAAACACACAGCCATTCTGCCGTATTTCTTACCGGTTTCTTTGAAGACTCTCTCATCAGGTTGGACCACAGAGCAGAGGCTGTTGAGCACCAGTGTCCCAAGCTTGGTGGCAGTGCGCTCTGAAGATTTGTAGTAGTCGAGGGCAGTGTTAGTCAGTACAAACCAGCGCTTCTTCACCTTCAGGGAAGATGTCTTGCTGCTGCTCTGGACCTCCTTATGAAGCCAGCCTGGCAGGGAAGAAGAGGGACAACAGGATTCAATGAGAGGCGTGCGGGGGGGGGGGGTGCTCGCCTCTGAATCACCCTGCTAGTGACCACTGGTGGTGCCTGCCAATTCCTTTGTGCAGAAGAGGGGAAGGAGACAACAAAATGAAGTCTAAGTCCTCAGCTCTCCCAGCTTACTTTCTGGCTTCACAGTTCAAGCACACATCTGTAGGTAAGTCAATACTTTACATGTGCATTTCAAGCACTCAAAGTGCTTTGCGCATATTATCTCAGTCATCCTTGCAACCACCCTGTAAGGTCAGTATTGAAGGGTGGCGCTGAATACCTACAGCCACCTAGTGAATTCCTGGCTGAGATGGGATTTGAACAGGAGACTTAACACCACACGCTCTTAGCCACTGCACTGCATCAGCTCTCACGGCCCTTGGCAGCTGTGCCGACCAGCTGCTGGGGGATGCCGTTATCATTATTGCACTTTGGAAGACTAAACCAAGCCATTGCCATAGCGACCAGTGTGGAGCGGCATTCTAGGAAAATCCATCTTGTCAGGAGGAGGCAGGCTGCCTCGGGGCATCCACTTTGCCATCCCATTATAGGGCAGCAAACTGTCAATTATTTAGTTAGAGGGTTGTTTTTTACCACCACAGGAAGGAGGGGGGGGGGGGTTACATTTCCTGCCTCAGGCACCGCCATTTAGATTTCCTGCCTCAGGCAATGTCTTTGACCAGTCTTCCCCAGCCTGGTGCTCTCCAGATGTGTTGGCCTGCCATTGCCCATGCTGGCTGAGATATGGGAATTGCAGGCCAACACATCTGGAGGGCACCAGGTTGGAGAAGGTGATCTTTGGCCAACTTTGCATCTTGCCTTTTTACCTCTCACAAGAAACTCCTGTCCGTCGACCCTGGATTCGCCTTTGGGCTTCTGCAGGAGAGAGATCCAATGGTGCATCTCCTCGGGGATGTCACTGTTGCAGTGAATGACTCTATTGGCTGTGATGATCACAAAGGAGTTTGGCCTGCGAAAACATGATGAAGGTGGGTTGTCTAGTCCTCGCTGGATACCACAGCCCACAGAATGTAGCAAAAATTTAGTTATTTCTCTCCCGTATGTTATACGTTCAATCTCTCCCCATGCCCTCCTTTTAATCCAAACATCTCTCAGTTGATTGTGGAAGAGCATCTTTTGCCAGAAAGCTATGGCCAACCTAGACAGCATAGTAAGAAGCAGAGACATCACCTTGCCGACAAAGGTCCGTCTAATCAAAGCTATGGTTTTCCCAGTAGTAATGTATGGCTGTGAGAGCTGGACTATAAGGAAGGCTGAGCGCCCAAGAATTGATGCTTTCGAACTGTGGTGCTGGAGAAGACTCTTACGAGTCCCCTGGACTGCAAGGAGGTCAAATCAGTCCATCCTAAAGGAAATCAACCCTGAGTGCTCATTGGAAGGACAGATAATGAAGCTGAAGCTCCAATATTTTGGCCACCTAATGCGAAGAGAAAACTCCCTGGAAAAGACCCTGATGCTGGGAAAGACTGAAGGCCAAAGGAGAAGGGGACGGCAGAGGATGAGATGGCTAGATAGCATCACGGATGCAATGAATATGAACTTGAGCACGCTCCGGGAGAGAGCGCAGGACAGGAAGGCCTGGCGTGCTATGGTCCATGGGGTCACGAAGAGTCGGACACGACTGAACGACTGAACAACAACAACAACAACAACTGGTAAGGGAGTCTTACTGGGCCCTCCCATCAAAAGCTGGTAATGTTTAGTTCTAGGAAGTGAATTGTACCTCCCTTGCCCAGCTTCCAAGGGGCTAGAAAGTAGGGATCATGGGTATTCAGAGGTACACCTTTTTTTGAAGCATATGGCGGGATATAAATTGAATTAATGAATACCCAAATAAGTAAAATAGCAGGAGCAACATGCACTTGAAAGCAGAATACTTTCCCCACAGACTAACCATTTTTATAACGAAAAACACTGGTTGACTTCAGCCATGACACTGCCTCCTGTCTAGTTATGTGTACAACAGCATCTGCATCTGTAGCATATTACCCTCAGTATCGGAGGTAGTATGCCTCTCAGTACCAGTGTGTGGGGAACACATGTGGGAAGCTGCTACTGCCCTCATGTGTCCAGCTTGTATGCTTCTCATGTGGGCATCTGCTTAGCAAAAGAATGCTGGACTAGCCAAGCCTTTGCCCTGATTCAGCATGGCTCTTCTTATGTTGGTAGAACAGTGAACGCTCCTATTACAGGAGCCTCACTTCTTCAAAATCCAGTCACCCTTTTAAGAGAACCAGCTAAAATGGGACCTGTGGGAAATGGGCTGGCCCAGTCCTAAAAACATTCACCAAGTAGAACAACAACTGTCTTGACCCTTCCATGTCGAGGCAGCTGAACGGTTGGCTAAAAATGGTATGTATTAGGGAGAATATGCCTCCAACATTAAAACAGTCTTACTGTATTTAGATTTTAATGATGATGATGACGATGATAGTAACATTTTTCACAAATCTAACACTAAGCTGATTTTCTTGGTCTAGACTTCAGCTGAAGAGGAAAAACACGTTATGAGATTAAACTGCAAAGAGAAATAGATTCTCGACTTTGCTTTCATTATATCACTTCCTCTCCAGATGCAACCTGAAGAATGTGGAAGGGAGCTCAATGTTTGCAGCTTCCAGAAAAAACAACCATTCTGGAAGGGGCAGACATGAGTGACGGAGCGATGGTGGGGAAAGCGTAAGGACAGCCTCACTGTCCTCCTGTGTACTAGTGAGAAAATTATGATGGTATACAGGAAAAGGCACCTCAAAGGTTGGCACTGAGCCATGCAGAGCACACACTACATTAGCTCATAAGTCAGATGGGATGGAGGCTGATACAAACACCGTCCTGCAGTACGAAACACCCAGAGTTCTAGAATCCTAACCCACGGCAAGTAGGATTTATGAAGGGGGAAGCAATTGCTCCAAGGCTCTTTTGGCACCAGTGACTAGTCACTAAAAATAAACATGGCCATTTTGGAGATGTTTATACTGGGTAAAGGCATTTTAAGTAGCTCCTTATCTGTTGCATTTATATCTACCCAAATATGCAATCGATGGATTTTAATGTATTTTTACCTGTTACACTATTGTTGCTGTACCAAAAATATCTGAAAGTTATAAATTAAAAAGCACTAAAATAAATAAAATAAAATAAAATAAAGTAAGGCTCTAGCTTACCTGTCAGGATTGTCAGAAGCACAGACAGAGTCAATGAGCCCCACATCCAGGGTTCCCTTTAAAATAACAACAAAAATAGAAGCAAAATGTCTAGATATACATAAAATCCAGTTCCCGCCATTCTGTCCACCACTATGTTGTGACTGAATAACAGAGAATCCATGATGGGGGCTAGGCAGTTAGACACAGACTGGTTTCTTGATGCCTGGGGTCACCAGAAGGCAGGAAACAGGTTGAATTCCTGAGTGCACCCCTTTACTTGTTCTGATACGAATGAATTGCTGCCATTAATTTCTATGGTGAAAAAGGAAAAGCACCACCCCTGTGGATAATGTTGCAGTGGGGGCAAAATCCATGAGTCCTGACACTGGGTAGCCCAGTGTGCACTGACCCTGATTCTGCAAGGGGTGAGACACACACACACCCTGGGGTCATTATACAAATTTTCCCACCATACATTCACAATGTCTGAATGATAATACATACACACAGGCACACACACACACACACACACACACACACACACTCCAATGTGGAAGATCCTCAAAAGGATCTATGATCAACCTCTGGGAAAATCTATTTTAGTTTGTGTACAATGGCTTCCCTCCAGGGACTGCAGCATTACACCAGAAGCAGGAGAAAGATTTCCTCAAGGAAAAAGGTACCAGCTAGCGAGAAGTTATTGGGAAGTATCCAATTGGGCCGCTCCAGCTTTGCCAATTCTGTTGTGCTCACAGGACCCATCGCTTGCACCACAGGGCTTTGGCGCTTCAAAATATAACCCACGGAAATGAGCAGAAACATTCATTTCTGGATCGGGACAGGTCAGCGGAGCTCCCTTAGTTTACAGTTTCTGATTTGGTCAGTGCCTCTTCCCACACACATCCAGCTGGACCCCAATGTATTGCTTTGATTAGAAGTGATCTGCACAGTCCCTGCATGGCATGCAAGTGACAGATATGCTCACTTGGTGATCTGACATTCACAAAACCTTCTGTCTGCAAATACCCTTAAAACATATCAGAACAACACCAACCATTCCAGTATCCAGGGTGAAATTTTCAAGTCTCACCATCTCACTCTAACTGGATTCTGCAGTTCCTGGGTACGTACAGTGATCCCGTCACAATTTCCCTGCCTTGTTGTCAAGCCCCAGTGGAGATCTCTTTATTCCCAGTTGCTTAAATGCTAACGTACAGCTCCTACCTCTCCCCTGCCCCCCAACTTCAACAATTCATTGACTTGTTATGCTTTTCTTTGAATAAATTATTCTCTTTACCCAAATCTTGCCTCAGGCCCATCCTTCTCCCACCATGTCTGCCTGCCCTCAAACCAGCCAATGGTATCATATCCTTCAGGTATCTTCCTTGTATACCAAAATCAGCCTCCTACCCTGCTCTCTGTAAAGTGGCATAGCTGGCTAGGGAATTATGAGAGTTATAGTCCAACACATTTGGAAGGTACTGGGTTGGGAAAGGTGCTGTGAAAGCTGCCCATTAATACTTCTCCTACTGCTTGCTGACCTTTCACAAGGACCACCATGATAGCAAGCAGGAGAAAACATCTGTCATCAGCTGCCTGACAGCCAGAAATATTAGGAAACTAACCAAAATCTCTAGCTCCAGGTTCCAACTGATTGCCACTCACCACCGCATTCTTTGGGTTGGCTTGTTCATCCTGCATCTCCCTCAGTTGTTGCTCTGTAGCACTGTGCACGTGACTCAAGACGTTAAACCAGTCGCTGTCAGGAAAAACAAAACCAGAATTCACTTGTATGGCCAACAAAACTGGATTTCAGAAAGTGACCAGTTTGATGGATCATACCATAATGTTGTGACATTATTTTCCTTGAATCTAGCTTATTAAGTAAATCAGGCAGGTAGGCATATTGTCTTCTGTGGAAACCTACATAAGGAACTGCCTTAGACTGAACAAGACCACTGAAGGAGACCATACCTTGCCTAGTCTTATCTACACAAGGGTTGGGCAGATTTTCATCTGGCAGGATCTCCTTTGTTTTTTTCACTAGAATCCTGAAGTCCACCAACTGGAGACAGGTGCAAAATAGTGGCTCAGGTGGGTAGACAGATGCTTGCCAAGGATTAAGGAACAGGGCTCTTCTTATGCACATGCTCAGCCCAGGAATTTGTGATCAGAACAAAGCTCACAAGTCCTTCCACACAAAACCCCACTTTTGGTTATCCCACACACAAGTCTTTTTCAGCAACCTAATTTGGGGACAGGGCGGGGTGAGCTTTTCAACTGTTGCTCTTGTGAGGCAGTTGGGAGTCAGAAACACTTGCCGATCTACTGCAAAGCACCCAAGATCTACCAGTAGATTCCAATCTATTTTCTGCCACCTGATCTAAGCTGAGTACAGTGATTCTCCAAAATCTCAGCAGAGGTCTTTGAAAGCTCTGCTACCCAAGACCCTTTAGAAGGATTGAATCTGGATCTCTCAATATGCAATGCATGTCCTCTCCTCCTGGGCAGTGTCCCCTTCTCTGCCAGAAGCATAAATGTCAGCAGATTTATATCACGGTTGCTGCTTGGCCTCAGCAATGGAATGAAGTGTGGGACTGGGCAACTGACTGTATGAATAAGCAGAATGTGCAGGTTCTCTCTGGCTCATGCTGTTCTGAATGCTGCAACTTTGGCTGCAGTCTGATACCACCACTTTGAACCACTGAGTTTTGAAGAGACAAAAAGCCTGTCAGCACACCAGCCCCTGTCAATTAATCCACAACAACCCTGTGAGGCAGGTTAGGCTGAGAGAGTGACTGGCCAAAGTCACCCAGTGAGCTTCACGGCAGACAAAGTGAGGACCAGAATCCAGGTCACCCCAGTCTCACTCCAATACTCTAACCACTACACCACACTGGCTGTCTCCCAGCCAGACCACATTATGCCACAATCAGAAAGATGCAACACAGGAAGGTGCCAACAGAGTAAGCAGCTCCAGCAGGCACAAGCCCTATGCAACAACAACACCACCACACACACCTTCCATCACTGTTGGGTTCAGATGCTCACAGAAGTTGGTACTCGTCCTGATTATTTTCTGACATCTGGATGGTGATGTGGTATTAGGTGCCATGGAAATGTCTGAAAGCTGTCAACTCTTTACACGTCCACCTTGGTAGAGGTTACAAGTTTTCAATACTAGTTTCAAATGCACCTATCAATACGCACAACTGGAGTTATAGCATCAGGGGCCAGCTTGTCTTATTTGGACACAGGAGGATCTTACAACAGTATACAATGAAAAAAGCAGCCTGTGTCTCCAGGCAGGGTTAGGAATTGTGGAGCAAATGCTTTGGAGAAACACACACCTGTTCTTGTATCCCCTACCTGGCATCCTCTGGTGATTCCGCCACTATGTGGTAAACCCGGTCACTTGTCACAATATCGAGGGCATTCTCTTTCTCATGAATATCCACAATCTCCCTGAAAAAGAGGCAGCGATAAGAACTAGGATGCCAAGACTGTTCAGCAAAGTTTGACTACTATCCCATCGGCCTGCTTAGCATCAAGGTAGTTCATTGCTTCATCTGATCTTATGGATGTACTTCAGAACACCCTCTCTGGTGACACCAAACAAGTAACAGCATCCAAATATGAAGGCTAATGACAGACACAGGGTGGGGGGTGGGATGAGAAAACTCCCTCCTACAGCTGGAGGGTACCAGGTTGGGGAAGGCTGGACTAACAAGCCCAAGATGCAGACAGTGACCAATCAGGAGAGACTGGATGGGGGAGGAGTGGGCAAGGTGTCCCATTAGGAGCACGGGACTTCAGAGACAAATGTGGGGCAAAACTGGCTCAGAGAAAATGCCCTATAATCAGCTCTAAGGCAACGCTATTCTGCATGCAGGACAGACACTGAAGCATGAAAGACAACCTTGGCATTCAGATCACAAGCACAGAGGCTCCTCTTTCAGGAGGCACCCATCTTCTCTCACAGGCTTTGAGCCTACGTTCAACTACCCTGGGATTTACCACCTGAAACTATCTGATCTCAGAAACCAGGTTGTTGGGGGGAGGGGGGTTGTTTTCTGCCATCACAACAACAGCTGGAGAGGGCCTGGGGTGGGGGGGTTAAGGAGTCTGGAGAATTGGCCCTGTCTTGTTTCTCTGGGGTCATAGTTATTATATTTATTACATCATATTTATTATTATTTATTTGTTACATTTATATCCTGCCTTTCCTCCAGGGAGCTCGAGGTAGCATACATGATTCTCCTCCTTTCCTCTCCATTTCATCCTTACAACAACTTTGTGAAGTGGGTTAAGCTGACAGTCAGAGTTTAGCCCCAAAGTCCCAGTCCAACACTCTTAACCACTACACCACACTGGCTCTTATAGATCATAGATTCCCATACTTGGCCTTTCGGATGTCAATTGTCCCTTTCAGCTTCTCTTCACTGTCATTCTCAAAGTACATCAGCTTGGCCTCTCTCAGCACGAACCAGCGCCGCTTCCAGTTCCGTCGAGACAGTGTGGACATGCCTCCTCCTTTCTTGTAAAGCCAGCCTGACTTCAAGGCCTCTTGCTTGGCTCGGAACCACATGAAGGCCTCATTCTTCAGGACACACCAGCGCCGTCTCCAGGGGTTCATCAGGCCTCCTTGCAGGAAAGAGAAGAGACATTGTCAAAGCTGCTGTAACACCAGAATGTCCCCCATTTGTGCTCCACCAGCACTTAGAAGACACTGATATATTTGCATTCCTGCCCTTAGCCCTAACAGTTTCCTGAAAAATGAAATCCCTCCTATAGATACATTTTATGCTATTAAAAGGGGATGTTGGGGCTGATATAAAAGTGAAAAGTTATCAGCTTCAGGAACTCCCTCTTCTTCCCACCTCCACAACTCACAGGTCTTGTGCAGATTATCATTTTTGAGGAAACAGCAGCAATTTGGCCATCGGGGCTAAAGTGTAACTAACCCCGATCCTGCAGCAGTAGCATGATAACGGTACAAGTGTTATGGACGCTTTGCTGCAGTTGAGATAGCCTTGCAGCAGGAGAGAAGCCAAACAGTCAATGACCCAGGCAGTGGACAGGGTATAGGATTTGGATTCAGAACCCCTCACTGTGTGCCCCCTTGGGCAAATCTCTAGTTCCCAGCCTAACCTGCCTCACAGGGTGGTTGAGAGGATAAAATGGGAGAGCCCCCATGTATACTGACTCTGATCTCCTTGGAGAAAGGGATGGATATAAATGTGACAAACACACATAACTCTGAAACTGGGATTTGTGGGGTGGGGAGCGGAATTGTCTCATCAGGGCATCATCCAATAGGTGCCTCTAGCAACTGCTCGAAAGCACACACAACTTTATCACAGGTACAGTGGCTGTGCCTGAGTGGCAGGGGGGAGGAGATTTTTTGGAGGGGAGTAGGGACTAGAGCACGGTGCTCACCTTGGGGGAATGACAAAGCTGCTTACCCTTCATGTAGAGATAGCTGTGAAAATAGGCTGGCCCTGACCCGTTGAGCACGGTGACCCGGCTGATGCAGAATTCTTCATCTGTGTCCATATAAGCATCTCCTTCATCCTCACTGTCTAGAAACTAGGGGCAAAATAATTATTACCCACTCAAAAGCAAAATACAAAGCCTTCAGATTTAGGCCACCCTCTCCAAGTAGTCCTACTATCACACTTCCGCTACAGATGTAACCACTGAGCTGGCCAGAAATGATGGTAACCATATACAAGATGCTTTCAAGGCAGAAAGACGCCAAAGTAACTTCAAGGCTAAGGCCAAATACCTGCCTCCTCTTGTCAATGTGTGACCTTTGGCCTCCAGCCCCATTTTAGAATTAACTGTTTTAAAGATCTTTCATTTTCTATTGCAACAGACTAGTCTTCCCCAACGTGCTGCCCTCAAAAGGCCACGTTGCCTGGGGATGATGGTGCCTGTAGTCCAACACACCTGGAGAGCACCAGCCTGGGGGTGGCAGCAATAGTCCTTTGAATTACAGCCACCGCAGTTTCTGAGCTATCCTCATTGCATCTCATTTCACAGCCTGCCCCTCCCACAAAGGCTTCTGCTCACACAGAGTCCTGCCCTGCTCTCCCCCACCCCAGTCAACACTGCATGTGCAGTTGCTGCTGCTTTAAAATCAACAGAACACAGGACGGTGCCTGCAGCAGATCATGTGAAAACAAAGCTACTGGCATGCATACAGTCTAACACGCGCACACACATACGGCACAAAGGGAGAGTGTGGGGGGGAGTTATCCAACAATGACGGGAAAGTAGTTCAGCTTTTGAGGTGGCATTTTTGGTAGGCTAAAATGAATAGAAAAGTTGCATCCTATTTGGGCACGCTTTTATATTAAAAAGGCCCTCAAATCATCCCCCTCTCATCCCCCGGTAGAGCAGCAATTGCAAATAAAATGTTCTAAAGCTTGCCGTCTTGCCTGTGTGACCCTCCTCTATAGATCCCGCCACAGGAGACTGTTGCTCATTTCAGTTCTTCTGATCCTCCTACTTAGCCTATGCTCAGTGAAACTTGTCGGCAACATCTCTGGGGCTCAGCCTGCTGCGTTCCCAACAACCCTGCGCGTGGAGTGATTGAAACAACATCCCATAATATTTCCTTGAAGACCTGTGCTTACCATACGCAAACAACAACAACACCTGTTTTGCTATGCTTAAGCAGCCACATACAAATAATGGCATGGAAGGAAATATGTATGGACTGTAGGTTATATCCAAATGAACCAAGCTACTTCCAGGACTGCTCAACATCTGGATTGTGGGCCCTTAAGAGATCCCTTTAAGGGGAATAAGCATTGCAGAGCACCATGTAATCATAGGGGCTTTTTTATGTCACTGACAGAGCTGGAAAAGCAAACAGTCAGAAACAGTAGTAGGGCCTATGGATTTGATAAGGACAACTTGGCAAAGGAATTTACCACTTGCCTGATGGGCAGTATATTTCTTCGCCAAGTTTTCACTCAACCCACAAGGGGAAATGCTAGGCTGGATGTGGTTTTGGCAAGTAACAAGGATATGTTAGGGCAAGGGTCCTCGAACTTTTTGGGTGGGTGGGCACATCTAGAATTTTGAGTCTTGGATGTTTTCACAATAGCTGCCAAAAGGGGCTTGCCCATTCATAAAATGGCTACCATCGTGTACATGGCTGGCCACAAAACAATTATTTCCCCTAAGGAAAATTGGTGAGACTAAAAGAAAAATAACTTGACCAAGAACCTAAGTACAAGGCAGAGGTGGGGTCTGAGCTCCAAAACACAAAACCATGCTTGTGAACCGAATGGTGCTGGAGGGCAGCACTTTGCTTCGCAGCACACCAGCTTCCCAGTTAATTTTTTTTTAATTTTAAAGAGTCTTAATAAAATAAAGATCAGGAGGGGCAGGGATCCTGGCAGGTGCCAAGAGAGGTGTCCATGGGTACACCGGTGCCCACAGGCACAATGCTGGAGATGCCAGGGTTAGGAGGTGGAAGAAATAGATATTTGGAAAAACCTCAGTGCAAGTGATCATCAGTTCAGTGGAATGAGAACTGCAATTACTGGATTTCACCTTTTCAAAAGGAAACCTTTGTGAAACCAAACAGGTTAGACAGCGAAGTGAGTTAGGTAAAGGAGCTTTAGATTTAAAGATGTCCCAGTCACCTTTTCCATTTTACAGGATACTGACTAGCCACAGCAAAGTAAAAAGGGTGCTAATACAGGCTGCCTTTACATTAAAGAAAAAAATCTGCAGTCCTACCATTGTGGAGTCTCTCCGCGTTTACAGTGGGCTCCCAGATGGTGACCACGTGATTGCTGAGAGGGGAAGTTTTTAATTTTCAAGGTTCCATAGAATTTAATGAAACAGCGCCATCTAGTGGCTGTTTTAATAGTGCAACAATCCAATATATTTTGATACCTCATTTTCTCCAGATCTTTTTAACGTGGAATAACTGGAAAATACCTCTGGATGTGCCCTGGAGGTTGACAACATCATGAAAACAACCCACAAACTTCCGTGAGTGAGCAATCCCAATAGCAGGAGAAAAGCTCCATGTAAAGAAGCCCAAAGTGATTGTGAGGGATTGGTTTGAGGTCTGGGGAAAAGTGCGGCATGCCACACTCTTCTTCTGAGCCCAAGCCCAGGGGAGCCCTGTGATCAACTGAATGTGTTCAGCTGACCTTCACCCTGAGTCTATCATGGGGGCTCAGCCTGGGCCCAAGCAACATCATTTTCTGAACACTGATCCTGGACATCTGTTGTCAAATGTTGACATCTGTTGTCAAAACTTCAAGCCCCCTCTAGCCCAGCCCAATAGGACATGCGCATATGTTTTCTAGGGGACATAGAATGTCAGGGAGGGACTTTAGCAGGGGATGGTTGTCATTGCCCCCTCGCTATTTTTTTTATTCATTTATTTTTGCAATGGCATGGGATCTCTACCATCCATAGAGCCTCTGTTTTATCTTGGCTCTGCCCACTTCTCAGATCAGGCACACATGGACTGATCTGAGTTTGGAAATGAGATACTGAACCTTTTTTAGTAACTGGTTTGCTGAATAGTATCTCATTCTTATAGGGAAAACAGCCTTGATCTATGGGATAGCTTCCAAAGAATATGAAAACCCTTTTTAACATCATTTCCAACCGAAAAGGTTCACACTATGGGAAGGCATGGGGGTGGGGGATTTATTTCGCACATCATTATTTCAAACAATATCCAGTAGGTACCCATGTCACTATCACAGGCACAAAATTCCACACAGCAGTCATAGCAGCTTGAAATACACTAAAAATATTGTGGTTTGAAGGCCTGGAAAACACAGTATCTTCATAACGAAAGTGCTACCTTGAGTGAAGATTTGCAGAACAAATGGAAAACATACATGCATATATAGTGTGCACATTCACACACACCCAAACGGTTGTGCAAGCATCCTTAGTATAACATGGGAAAGTACAGCATAGCAGAAACAGATGATACAGGCCATGTCACATGGTAAAGTAACCAGTAGGTTAAAGGAAAAAATGACACACTGGGCTGAACAAGTTTTTAAAAAACTTACTCTAGTGCGCGCGTGTGTGCATGTATTTTAAATGCGTTTTATTATTATGTTTGTATTCTGCCTTTCTTCCATTATGGAACTCAAGGCAACATACACAGATATGTAGGAAGCTGCCTTGCACTGCATCAGGCCATTGGTTTGTCTAGCCCAGTATTGTCAACACTGACTGGCAGCAGCTCTCCAGAGTTTCAGGCAGGAGTCTTTCCCAGCCCTACCTAGACAAGCCAAGGACTGAACCTGGGACCTTCTGCATGCAAAGCAGGGGCTCTACTACTGAGCTACAGCCCCTCCCAATGTACAGGGGGAACCTAGGACATCTCTTTTCCAGGTGCGGTCCAAGCCCCAAACTGCTTAGTTTCATCAAAGCTTTTGCTTCTTATGCCTTCAGACTGTGCCCTCTTAGGAGAGTAAACAAAAAAACTTTCAAGGTGAACTTGTAAGAGGTCAGAAATGGAGTTCTTTGAGAATCAAAGCTTGGGACTTATTTTATTTGCTACTTTTTTTTAAAGCAACCCGTGTTGCTAACAGGGATGTGTGGATTAAATTTGCCAATGATATCAAGCTGGAAGATATCCACAAGGACTAGACAGTGATGCAAGATGAAAGTGGGTGATCCTATGGACAGGAGTAACATAAATGCTTTAAATAGTCCGATGACAAAATACAATGGCTGTGAATTTGGGCAGATGGTTTCCTGCCAGTCTTCTGATGCAGGCAAAGATGTAGTTAAGAAGACAAACTACTTTTATTCCCAAAGAGCATATAACTAGGAACACAACAGCACAAGGAGATGCCAAACACACACAGGCAAGGTCAAAGGAAGGAATACTCCCAGCTTAAAGCGAGAACTATTTCCTGCATAAAGGCAAAAGAGGCTCACCGAGTCCAAGCTTCCGCGGTTGGAGTCCACACCGTTGCTGTGAGAATGGTACAAGGCCTCCTCCCCATTCAGCGGCTCAGCCGATGTGCTGCCAACATCTCCACTGCCGTCAAACTCCTCGTGGTCATAGTCCGACTCCACATCTGGAGGGAAGCTGTAAATGGGATCTTCTGCCTCCCCATTGTTGCTCTGCAGGATTTCCGAGACAGTGTGGTAGATGCTTTCCACACGCTGTTTCTGCGGGCTTGTGGGTCTCTCTGGAAGAGGATCCAGAGAGCCAGCTTCACCATCTTCTCCCTCCCCAGGCACTGGCATGTTTGGAGACGCATCTTCCTCAGAGTAGTAGTTATCACTGGTTCTGGTGCTGCTGTCCTGGTTCAGCAGAGTTGGGCTGGGAACCGGTGGGCCTTCTTCATCAGCAGGAAATCCTTCATCTTCTTCTTCCTCAGCCAGGGGAGCCACAAGGCTGCACGCAATGTTGAGAGTCCCTTCGTTGGAGAGGGAACACTCCAAGCTTTGCACACTCTCATCCAGGTTCCCGAAATCCAGCAGCTCCAGGAACTCCTGTGCGACCCTGGACGCTTCTTTCTCCAACTTCTGAATCTCTTCTT
Source organism: Heloderma suspectum (assembly GCF_057233095.1). NCBI lineage: Eukaryota > Metazoa > Chordata > Lepidosauria > Squamata > Helodermatidae > Heloderma > Heloderma suspectum. Next base: position 141,176,446 of record NC_139458.1, read on the forward strand.
CCCGCTGCCGCTTTATCTCGTTCTTGGTATTTTCACAGGTGATGGAGATGTGGTCCGTCTTCTGCTGCCACTGCAGCTTCTCGATCTCCCTTTCCAGCCGCAAAATCTCCTCCATTTGACGCCGCTCCTCTTCCTGCAATGGCTGGTCCTCTTCTTGGGTCCTGAGCACCTCCATCTGGTTTAGAAGAGCCAAAAGAACAACCTTTACCAGTTGGCCTTAATGGTCAACAGGTCTGAGAAATCAGGAGCTAACCTGCTGGCCAAATGGCACTTGACTCCACTCCCTGAGCACAAAACATTTCTTCAGTCAAACTCTTCCAAGACTCGGCACAGATGATTTTTTAAAATTTGCCCCCCCCCCCCGAAAGTTGAAGGCGGTTTGAAAGAGGATTCCTGTGCATGATGTGAACATTCATACCACTTTCAATCTCTGGAACATTGCTGTTTGTACTGTTTAAAACCCCCCACAAAACCTATTTGACCAGAGGCAACTGTGGGACAAAGGAAGTATGTATGTTTACTGTACACCATGGGAACCTATGCCTATCTCACAGAACTTTCTCAACTCTCTCAGAAATGACTGCTGGTCTCCAAACAAAGTGACAATGTTTGGGATTCAAAAGTGCCCTTCCATTCACAGAAACTATTCTGTGAAGAGAAGGGCCTTTGATCTAGCAGAGGCTCCTGCTAATGGAGGTGGGGGGGAAGGTGATTTTTGAATGCTTCTCCTGCAGTCCACTGTAACACCTTGAAATGTGCCCCCCTGAAACTGCTGTTTGGCTTGAGTAGAAGCTTCCATTGTTATTAATGGGACCTTCTCTCCTGAACGAAAGGGCAGCGGTGGCGGGGGATATGTGGATTTTCAACATGACTATGGTGCAGAAGGAAAGGGTCCCTCTCCATATGCTATAACTCTGGCCCTGATCAGGTTCTCTCTCGCTTTCTCCCCCCCACTCCCTTCCTCCCCCCCACACACAGCTGCTATTTACACTTGTAAATGTTAACTCAAATTGAAATGATGCAATTCGCATCACAAGTAGTTTGGCCCTAAGAGCGGTAAGGGCATCATCACAGTAATATAACATAGGAATGCATTCTGCAAACAGTGCCTTGACTTAGTCCAGCCTTCCCCAACCAGGAGCCCTCCAGATGTGTTGGACTACAGCTCCCAACATCCCCAGCCAGCATCAGCCATGCTGGCTACAGGTGATGGGAGTTCTAATCCAGCACATCTAAAGGGTGCCAGGTTGGGGAAGGATGAGATAGTCCGTCACTGGGAAAAGGACAAGCTAGACAGATCGCCAGCACGTGTTAGTATTCCAGTGGTGACCCTTGAAAGGAGAATCAGAAGGTGTGAGACACAACACAGCATACCTGAGCCATCTGCAGTGCTGCTTCCAGCTGCTCCTTTTCTCTATTCAAAAGGAAACACAAACTCATCAATAAAATTCGCAGCCCAGCTTGCTGGAGTTTGCACAAGGAGCTGAGTCACACACAGAGCTCCACGGTGTTCTTTTTGCATTTGCTAGTACTGAAATCAATGCAGTTCTAACTAGTATTGCTGCCTCCGTTATTTATGTCTGGGTTAAAAATTATGTGAGCCGTAACAAAGCCTTCAAAGCAATGGGATTTATTATATTACACCTAATTAAAGGCTTTAGTTTGCAGAAGGTTGGGTTTTTTTTAAAAATCCAGGTTCTGACTGCTACTGAACACATGCAGAATCATTCCCAACACAGAATGCATGCAGATACCCACCAAAAAGGAAACGATAGTTGCCTCACAGTAGATAAACATTAACCATCATATGAATGTACTCTTTTGTTGAACTTGGGGATACAGCAACATTTTATTCCAGTTTAGGATAGCTGAGAGCATATTCTTTTCACAGAAGAGACAGACTCTTGGCTTGACTACTTCAGCTGTGCCAAGATCTCCCTGACTCTCCTTTCCTATGATTTTGGAATAAACTAGGAAACTGGACAGAGGAGATGGGACACAGGTCATAAATAAGGCTTTTGACTTGTTGCAGACCCAATCAAGGGACTCAGCGGCTGGGCTATGTTTAAAAAGTGTGAGCCCTGAAATCATGCACTTATCCAGCAATGTCTCAGCATACATATTGTCCATGTCTGCATTTACACATGCAAGGGCTCACAGTTCAGTCCCAGTACTGTGTGCCCATTCAGCTTCCACATATCCCCTTGCAGAGGAAGTAGAATCACAGCCCTCACAGGAAGCAGTTACCACTGCATTGCAACCTCTGGCTCACTCCTGCAGTTCAGAACAAGCAACCTGAAAGGATATAAGGCGGCTGCCTCTGGCTCTAGGACTTAATCCATTCAACTCACAGACGAAGCTAAAACCCTTCTCCCCAATGTATTTTCAATGTTTGGGGAATACTTTGTATGGAGGAACCTTAAATCACGTAAGCACCCTCACCCTTGCAGTCTGAAGTGGGACAATCCAGACACTGGTTTACCACCTGAGCTGCTGTTTATGAAAAACAGGCCACAGAAATAGAAGTAAGACTGCTTTATACCTTTTCTCCACCTCCTCCTCCGCCTCCTGCTTCCTCCTACGCTCCCTCTCTTCTTGCCATTGTCTTTCCTCTTCCTCCTTTCTAATCCTCTCTTCCTCTTGCCGTCTCTGCTTCTCGGCTTCCTGTTTCTGCCTCTGTTCTTCCTGTAGCAGGTGCCGGTAGAGGCTGCGAGCCAGCTGTCCACGCCAGTGTTTCTGCAGGACAATGGCAGAGGCCTTCAGGCACAGGAGAGACTTCTTCCAGAAGTGAGCACGGTAGTTCTTTTGGATGGTCACAGCACTGGCTAGCACCCTTCGATACCTCTTCCTAAGCCAACAGAAGTAAGATGGCGGTTACAGTCAACTAATGGCCATTCCTCCCTAGGGTCTTCTCAGACACCAACCAGCCCAGTAGAATCAAGATGTCAGATTTGAAGACTCAGCACAATCACTGCCACCTCCCTCCAAAAAACGTTTCCCCAGGAAGCCATTCTTTCCACACTACCCTTTTAACTCCCATCTGTCACCCACCTGGTTCTTAAGTCTCAAGAATGCTCTAGGCATCTCCCTCTTAGGGCCACTCATTTCCTGTTTCCACACCAGATCTGCCTTTCTAAGCAGAAAAACAAGTGGAAGAGTGCCAGGGTGATGCAAAGCACATCGTCAACCCACTGGTGCAAGGAGCTTCCCCTCCCATGGCCAAATCACAGGTTCTTCTATCCCTCCAAACAGAGAGGGCCAATTTATGCCATGACCTTCTTCTAATATACATCAGCCTGCTTTCCAGATCTTCCTATATAGACAGTTGTGCACTGTCATCCTGCTTGTTATAATAAAACACAGCGTTGAGCAGTTTTAGCAAAAAGAACAGATACTAGAGCTCAGCTGCCAGGAAGCTACACTCCCTCCTAAGCATGGGTACGCCATGGGGATTGTTTGTTGTCAGTTAGTAGTGAAGCTAGGCAATCCACACATGCTCAGAATAGGGACAGGGAGAAATTAGTTTGGTTTGCATTTTAATACAAAGCGACCTAATTTGCACTTTCCAAACTAATACGCAACTGGAACACACTTCTCCAGATTTTGTGATGCAGTTCTCCGATCAAGTATGGACAAAAATGCATACATCAGGAGAAATGCATACAAAAAAGTATGCATTTCTGTACAAATTTCTCCTAGCGTATCAAATTTCTCATGTGTACATTGGGAGAAATACATTAAAAATGCATAAATTAGAAGTGCCTACAAAAATGTGTATGAGTTTTTGCGCTGCCTTTTTAACCTAAAAATCTGCAAACTGATGCAGAAAAGGGGCAGAATAAACTTCAACTTCAAAAAGTTCAAAAGTCGTAGGAACTGAAACAGATTCGTCCATCCTTAGCTCAGAAACACCTTCCTCTCTAGCTAACTTGCAGATATAGAGAAGCACAGGAAAACACAGGTCCTAGGACCTATCACCAACGTTCCTAGCCTGAACTGAAGAACTGGAGCTGGTTTTATTTGTGCTGATATGGCCTGCCCATGTGAATCCATGCTGCTTGACATACTTTATCTCCCCCCCCCCCCGCCTTTTTGGGGACTAATTTCTGCAGAACAGTTGCATTACCCAGGAAAGGTACTTACAAGAGCTAGGTGATTGCTGTTCTTTAACAGAAGATACGCACACGAAAACATACTCAGGTGGTGCCCCATAAAGTATTAAATAGTAACAGTAATGGTAGTAGTGTATGTATTCTGCAATCCTATGATTGCATCATGCAAGAACTGAAATGGATATTGGCAGCAATCTGAGAAACAAAGCTTTCATTAAAAGAAAAAATAATAAAACAATCCCAAGACAAAGTGGCTTTCAGCACTTAAGGCTGTAAAGGTAAGCTTTACAGTCTGTGCACAATTCCTGCAGAAACTCCAGGACGTGGCAGTAGGAGACCACAGACTGCCATCAAACTGAGAGAGTAGGGATGCAGTGCTGTGGTGATGGTGGAGATGGACAATTTTATACAGAAGAGTGGCAGCTGGGAGGAAACATGGTGACCCTCCCCACTGCTTACACTCTCTCCCAATACCTCTCCCACCCCAGGGGTTGTTCTGGCTGGGCTTCAATACCAGAAGCAAGCGCTGCTTGGGGAAAAGTGGTGGGGAGGTAGTTTTCTGGGGATGTGGAAGTGTGCAGAGCCCCTTCCTGCCCACGGCTCCTCTGCTTTAAACGTGTCCCCCCAGTGCCTGCTTTATACCTGGTTCCACACAACCCATGTTCTAACACACAGCCTGTGCTACTATCATGTCTAGCTCGACCCTCAGGAGCCAGAGCAGTGGCTGAGCACGACTTCCAGGGGTCGGGGATTAGGGCTGCTGTACCGCAATGGCCCAAGACAGAAAACCCAAAGAGCACCCACCCCTAAGAGGTGGTCAAATTAGAGCATTAGCTAAGCAACTGATCCTTGTTTGCTTGTTAATGGCACCCCCAAGACCTGCTGCTTCACCTTTCCTGATGATAGGGTTGGTCCTGTCCAAGTGCCCTGCATGGCTCTTTGCTCCTTCAAACGACTAGCAGAAGCAGAATAAGCCATGTAAAACAAAAACCTATATGCAAATGTTCTCAATTTGCATAATGCATGCAAGTTTGGCAAAGAATGTTGGTTACCTTAGTGCATTTTTTTTAAAGTGTAGAATATGGTAACAGTGGCAGAGGTGCTGATGGCAGCAAGAACATTAGCAGCAATATCCAGCTGACATGCACTGAAGCCAAGTCCTGATTAGGCCTGGTTCATAATTATATCTTCAAAATGCAGTTAGTTTGGACAAACAAACCCCCCACTTTGCATTGCATGGTAGATCCCATATTTGCAACTGGAGTCTAGCCAACTGCTTTTGTAGATGGCAGATGGAGCTTTGACTTCTCTGCCTGAACAACAGTGCCTCCCCCTTGGATAGCGTAGGGTCTAGTCAGCTTTCCTGCACACCAGTCAACACTTGGCACAAGTGTAAACTATTCCAAGAACATTGTAAACATTGCACTTTCAAAATAAAATAAAAATTTGGAATAAGAAAAGCTGAATGCTACATATTAAATGCATAATTTATTCTCGTCTGATAGTTACAGAGAAGGGAGCTATGCAGGCAGAAACCTCACCTCCCAGAAGTTCTGCTCAGCTCCCCTCCCTCTGCAGTTTCCTAGCCAATGGCTTTTGAGATTTCACCAGGCTGTCTACACATTTTCAAGCCTCTCTTTGCAACCTTAAAGGAGGCTAGAAATTTTAAAAATAAAATAAAGCTAAATTCTCAGGCTGCTGCATGCTTTGTCCAATGTCTGTACTGTTATGGTACAATCCCAGAATACACACAGACCCTCTTACTCCTGGCAACACCACACTCTCTATGGAGTGCAGGCGATTGTCCGAATGGGCGCGCACAGCAATTTGCCAGGACAAGCCAAGACAAAGGCCTGCTCCACTGAATAGGCAGAGATAACAGCAAGTTAAAAGACAGGCATGGATAGGAGAGCCAAGACAGTAGATAGGTAAGCCAGCCTGCTTAGGGCTTTTCTCTTTCTCTCTGCAGCCAGGGCAGCCTAACAGGGAAGCCGGAACAGGAGAGGGATTTATAAGGCAGGCAACTGGGAATAAAGGCAGAGACTGGGGGGAGAGCCTGAAATGCAGAGCAAGAGAGGGAGAGCTGGGGATCCCCACTGGGCAGTTTCATGGAGGATGAGAAAGCTCAACAGGAAAAAGAAGCAGTGGAAGGAGACCAGGGCCAGCTGACAACTTGCAGCCGGTGGTGGCCTCTTAGAAATAAGATGAGGTTTTCGAGTGGGGGCAGGGAAGGAAAGAACAGAGGAAGCCAGCTAGAGGCAGCAGGCTGGAAAGGGAGCAGGCAAAGAGCATTCCAGCAGGGGGGCAAAGGAGGGCGATTCAGGCAATGACTGACCTTGCCATGTAGCCCAGGACGTGGGCTTGGATGATGGTTGCCGCCTTCGTCAGCTCCTCTTCCCGGGCCTTCTCCAGTTTTTGCTCCAGAGCCTCCTTCAGGAAAACCTGGCACCCCCAGGAGGAGTTTCACCAAACACAAAGAGAGGAAACAGCAAGTCCCAGGCAGCACCAGCAGGTCCCATGCCTGCCTGCCGTAACAAGACACAGAGGGCTCCTTTTATGCTCCTGCGCCAGAGCCGTCCCTGCTCTGCCAGCCCTTCCCCTTTGGGTGCTTGCCCTGATGGACAAGGGAAAAGTTTTGCAGGGAGACCAGCCAAACTCAGCCCAGCCCTGCCCCCGCACTCTCTTCCATGCTGTGCTCCAAGGATTAAGCGGAGAGGGAGAGGGAAAAGGGACCAGGAGGAGGAGGAGGAGGAGGCTGCAGTGCTCTTAACTCTCCATTAACCCTTGCTTAGATGCAGCGACTTCTTCTATGGCTATCTGGGCCTGCTATTCAAGAGTACTAAAGAGGCAGGGAGATGGATGCCACCTTCCCAGGCATAGCATAGCCACAGCTGAAAAGGAACCCCCACAGTGAGGAAAATGCACAAGGAAAGTGGCCCAAGTATGCCAAGATGCCCATCCCATGAACAGGAGGGGATGATGCAGGTGGGAGAATCATTTCCAGAGACCAATTCCTGCACTGCAGCTAATTCATACATATTTTCCCTGGCTGCTTCTTTGCATTGCTGCCTCAATGCCAGCCTCCCCCCACCCACCCACCCAATTCGTCTGTCGGCTGGAAGCTTCCTTCTCACTTCCACTGCCTCCTCTACTATCAAACCTCTCGAAACGGCATGCTCATCCTGACATGCACAAGAACTGGTTCAGCTGCTTTAGACACACCAGGATGCCACCCTGAACTCTGGCTCTTTGAGCCTCTAGCCCAGACTGTGCTTGTGGCCTTGATGGATGATGTGTAACTGGGCATCAGGAAGGGAAATTGTACAGTATCGATCCTATAAGATCTTTCAGGGCCCTGATGATGAAGTCTTGAAATTCCAACTTGAGAGCTTGGAAGGCATCCACTGGCCTTTTCTCTTACTCATGCCTAGCTTGATAGTTCAAGCAAGGCAGAAGGGTCAGGGCTGGCTCGTCTGTGTGGGTGTTCAGAGCACCAATATTTTGGGGTCTGTAGTGAAGCAACACACAATCCAAGAGGAGAGTCCCAGGGTCCTTTGCAATACCACAGAGGATGCCGAGGTCCAATTCTTGGATCACATGGCATAAACCTCTTTGGGATCACCAATCACCACCTCCTCCCATCACAGTGGAATGGAGAGAATGTATATGAAGTAGCTTGTAGACTAGATTCCTGGCAGTACTGAGGTCACCCCCAATATGTCATCAAATGGAAGGGATATGGGCTGGAAGCTCAGTCTTGGGAGAATGCATCAGATGTGCACATGCCGTCCCTTGTCCACCGTTTTCATCACCAGTACCCAGGCAAGCCAGGACTGTGGATCTTTTGGGGCCAAGGGCACATTTGCCAATTTGAGAAACTGTCCTGGGCACCACCACCAAATAGCTGTTATAGGAGGTGTAGCAAAGGACAAGTAACCTGCCCAAAAGACTGGATACAAAGGCAGACATGGGATCTGAGCCCCAACACACTAAACAGCAGCACCAAGAGAAACCTATTTCACAGCAATCCCAGCAACTGGTAAGAACATGTGTTAATTAAAAAAAAGAGTAGGAGGGGGAGGGCACCTTGGCGGGGACCAAGAAAGGTGTGTGTGTGAGAACACTGGTGTCCATGGGCACCACACTGCCTACCCCTGGCATAGGCATTTGGAGTGGCAGGTGGTCTTGGATGATCCCTGGAAATGAGGTGTGGTAGCTGATCTTCCTCTCTGTGATCTGTATTTCCTGTGGAGTCCCATCGGATTCCTTCCATCTCTCTCTCTCTCTCTCATCAACACTGCCCCCATGCTGCTCTGTTTTGGTGACTACACTAACCCAGAGTCTGGATAAATCCAACCGGGCAAACCTCAAAGGTGATAAATCCCCAGAGACAATGAGGACAGAGAGTGAGATGACCACCTGAAGGATTCCCTTGGTATTTTGGATGTGGCCTTCTGCAGGCTGAGGAGGGGTTGAAGAAGATATTATGCTCACCAGGAAAACCTCCTCTTTTGTTCCGTTCACTCATGACTGGTCTCTCATGTTTGCATATGGTGAAAGCAACACAACCCAAGGCTATGAAAGCCATTGCATCATGCCCGCTTCTTCAAGACTATGACATTTCAGCAACACAAGTGGAGAGGTGTACTATGCATCTGTATGAGGCTCCCCTTGCCACAACCTTGGAGGGACTGGATGTGTTTTGTGCATCCAGCCCCTGCAAGCCACCTGCACCCCTTCCCCCACCCCAGGGCATCCTATGCTTCTGTGCAACCAGCTCCTGCAAGCCCCCTGCCAGATCACCCTATGCTGATCCTCCAGCTGCACAGCAGAATGGAAGAAGAGCAAGGCCAGGCTTCTCCAGCACCATGTCTACCTACTCTTCTAAAGTCTTCTTTGCACACTTCCCAATTAGCCCAAAGGTGCTGACCCAGGAAGGCAGGAAGCTCTTGATCACATGAATATTTGCCAAGGAAGTTTTATCAGGCGGTTGGGGAGAGATCAGCGTGGATGCCGTGTGGTTTATGGGATTTGGATGTGCTGTATAAGAACATCAGAGTCTACTGGGCGGGGGTGGGGAACACACCATTTGGATAAAACCTTTGTGTGCGCACACACTTTAAAAGCACAAACAGGTGTTGGACACATGGACTTGCTCAGGCAGTGGTGGAGGAATGTGTGCATAAATATGAAAGGAAGAAAATACATCACAGATGCATTTCAGGCCTCCCAAGCCTGAGGCAGGCAGCCAGAGGTTCATGGAGACTCTGGTGTGAAGGGCATCGCTGGCAAGGAAGCAAGACAACGCTCCCTGGCTAGCTGTCCCCTGCCCCATTGTGAACTAGTAACCCAGAAAAAGACCAAGCCTCCAGAGCTGACAACTGGCAGCTGGTCTGCTCTGCTCCTAATGAGAAATACAAAGGCCATCCTGCCTTCCCCTTCCTTTCCTGTGCTCCACAATTCCTCATACTAACCCTTTTCCTTCCTCCACCAAACAATTGCTCAGTACAGAAATTCCCCTTGAATATATTTCACAGGAAGCGTTTCCCACTCCTTCCCCCATCCTGCTCAGCACATGTGCAAGGCCACACCCAGGCTCCTCAGGGCTTCCCTGCCGCCCCCCTCCACCCACAGGTCATTCACAGAGCCTTCAGCAACCCTCTGGATACCTACCAAGCACAGGAACAGAACATGCCCAGGAGACTCAATGCACAGGGGAAGGCTACCCTCAATCTCACTCTCACCTCCAGAAACAAACAGAGGCACTATGCTTCCCAGTAGTTCCATGAAGAGAAAAATACAGCAGGTTCTCTTGACAAGCAGAACAGGCCAGAATTCACAAGGCTAACTCACGACTCTTTTAAGACCTCTTGATTTCTAAGTAAGCAAAGGGAGGGGATGCCCATGCTGCCTGGGGCAAGGGTTGCCAACTGTTACCCTGCTTTTGTGCCTTTAGCAGCAGAGAAATGCTGCAGGAGAAACCTTTCCTACCGTGGACCTCCATGCCTGGAAAAGCTGCTTTACCTGTTTATGTGGGTCAGACCATTATTAAAAAGGCACAGAAGCAGGGCCGGAATACTGAGGCAACTTCAGCTGTGGTGCATAATTACCATAGTACAGCATTGCACGTAGGGATGTCAGAGAATTCCGCCACGGATCTCGGGGAGGCCGAATGCCAGCACATTCGGCCCCCCGAAATCGGTGGCGGAACAGTCTGCCCCCCCCCCCGGATGAGACTTACCTGGGGCGGATATTCCTGGCGGCAGCGGCTGCGGCGGCGGTGGTGCGGTGGCGGCGGCGGCGGCGGCCGGTCTTCCGACCGGCTGCCACCGCTGCCATTTCCAGTTAAAAAAAACAAAACAAAACAAAAAACGTGATAGGCTACGTAAAGGTTTACGCAGCCTATCACGGCTGACTTTAAAAAAACAAAACAACGCGCATACGCAAATGGCGGCGGCCACGGCCGCTGCCATTTGTGTTCCTTATTTTGGCACGTCTTAGTCTACATCAAGATTTACGTAGACTACGACGGCGAAAATAAGGGGAACGCAAATAACGTAGCGGAGCACAGCCGGCCAGCCAGGATTCCGGGGGGCGGGAGGAACGGAGCGCCTCCCCCCCCCATCCAGGCACCATCAACATAATCCACGAAAGGTAAGTGCCTTTCGTACATCCCTAATTGCAGGTGAAGGCTATAAAATGTATCAGGCAGCCGTCTATAACACCTTCATGGTGCCCTACAAGAGTATATATTCTTCCTTCCAATGGAAGATTCCACTCCAAGTGCACTAAGGGCCACTTCTAATTTTTCTTCAAGTTGTGCACCTAAAAATATAACTCATGAAAAGACAAACACATGTAACACATGTGTTGTTGTTTAGTCGTTCAGTCGTGTCCGACTCTTCGTGACCCCATGGACCATAGCACACCAGGCCTTCCTGTCCTACACTCTCTCCCGGAGCGTGCTCAAGTCCATATTCATTGCATCGGTGATGCTATCTAGCCATCTCATCCTCTGCCGTCCCTTCTCCTTTTGCCTCCAATCTTTCCCAGCATCAGAGTCTTTTCCAGGGAGTTTTCTCTTCACATTTGGTGGCCAAAACATTTGAGCTTCAGCTTCAGTATCTGTCCTTCCAATGAGCACTCAGGGTTGATTTCCTTTAGGATGGACTGACTGGACCTCCTTGCAGTCCAGGGCACTCGTAAGAGTCTTCTCCAGCACCACAGTTTGAAAGCATCGATTCTTGGGCGCTCAGCCTTCCTTATAGTCCAGCTCTCACAGCCATACGTTACTACTGGGAAAACCATAGCTTTGATAATATGAACCTTTGTCGGCAAGGTGATGTCTCCGCTTCTTACTATGCTGTCTCGGTTTGCCATAACTTTCCTCCCAAGGAGCAAACGTCTTTTAATTTCATGGCTACAGTCACCGTCTGCGGTGATCTTGGAGCCCAAGAAAGTAAAATCTGTCACTGCTTCCATTTCTTCCCCTTTTAAATGCCAGGAAGTGATGGGAGCCAGATGCCATGATCTTAAGTTTTTTTAATGTTGCATTTCAAACCAGCTTTTTCACTCTCCTCTTTCACCCTCAACAAGAGGCTCTGTAGATCCTCTTCACTTTCTGCCATTAGGGTGGTATCGTCTGCGTATCTGAGGTTGTTGATAATTCTCCCGACAATCTTAATTCCGACCTGTGATTCATCCTACCCGGCATTTCTCATGATGTACTCTGCATATAAGTTAAATAAGCAGGGCGACAATATACAGCCTTGTCGCACTCCTTTCCCAATTTTGAACCAATCGGTTGTTCCATGTCCGGTTCTTACTGTTGCTTCTTGACCCTCGTACAGGTTTGTCAGGAGATAGGTAAGGTGGTCTGGTACTCCCATCTCTTGAAGAATTTGCCACAGTTTGTTGTGATCCACACAATCAAAGGCTTTAGCATAGTCAATGAAGCAGAAATAGACGTTTTTCTGGAATTCTCTTGCTTTCTCCATGATCCAGAGAATATCGGCGATTTGATCTCTAGTTCCTCTGCCTCTTCAAAACCCAGCTTGTACTTTGGGTAGTTCTCGGTTCACATGCTGCTGAAGCCTAGCTTGTAGGATTTTGAGCCTAACCTTGCTGGCATGTGAAATGAGCGCAATTGTACGGTAGTTTGAACACTCTTTGGCATTGCCCTTCTTTGGAATTGGAATGTAAACTGACCTTTTCCAGTCTTGTGGCCACTGTTGAGTGTTCCAAATTTGTTGGCATATTGAGTGCAGCACTCTAACAGCATCATCTTTGAGGATCTTAAATAGCTCAGCTGGAATATTGTCATCTCCGCTAGCTTTGTTGTTACTAATGCTTCCTAAGACCCACTTGACTTCACTCTCTAGGATGTCCGGCTCAAGTTCAGTGACCGCACTATCATGGCTATCAGGGACATTCAGATCTTTCCTGTATAGTTCTTCTGTGTATTCTTTCCACCTCTTCCTAATCTCATCCGCTTCTGTTAGGTCCCTGCCTTCTTTGTCCTTTATCATGCCCATCTTAGCACAAAAGTTCCCTTGATATCTCCGATTTTCTTGAAAAGATCTCTAGTCTTTCCCATTCTATTGTTTTCCTCCATTTTTTGGCATTGTTCATTTAAGAAGGCCTTCTTGTCTCTCCTTGCTATTCTCTGGAACTCTGCATTCAGCTGGATATATCTTCCTCTTTCTCCCTTGCTTTTCGCTTCCCTTCTTTCCTCAGCTACTTGTAAAGCCTCATCAGACAGCCACTTTGCTTTCCTGCATTTCTTTTTCTTTGGGATGGATTTCGTTGCTGCCTCCTGAACAATGTTACGGATCTCTGTCCATAGTTCCTCAGGCACTCTGTCTATCAGGTCTAATCCCTTAAATCTATTCCTCACCTCCACTGTATATTCATAAGGGATATGATTTAGGTCATACTTGAATGGCTTAGTGGTTTTCCCCACGTTCTTCAATTTAAGCCGAAATTTTGCAATAAGAAGCTCATGCTCTGAGCCACAGTCAGCTCCAGGTCTTGTTTTTACTGACTGTATAGAGCTTCTCCATCTTTGGCTGCAAAGTACATAATCCATCTGATTTTGATATTGACCATCTGGTGATGTCCATGTGTAGAGTCGCCTCTTGTGCTGTTGGAAAAGAGTGTTTGCTATGATCAGCGTGTTCTCTTGGCAAAACTCTATTAGCCTTTGTCCTGCTTCATTTTGTACACCAAGGCCATTCTTGCCTGTTATCCCAGTGATTTCTTGACTTCCTACTTTAGCATTCCAATCCCCTATGATGAAGAGGACATCTTTTTCTGGTGTTAGTTCTAGAAGGTGTTGTAGGTCTTCATAGAACCGATCAACCTCAGCTTCTTCAGCCTCAGTGGCTGGGGCATAGACTTGAATTACTGTGATGTTGAATGGTTTGCCTTGGATTCGTACTGAGATCATTCTATCGTTTTTGAGATTGTACCCCAGTACTGCTTTGCCCACCCTTTTGTTGACTATGAGTGCTACTCCATTTCTTCTACGGGATTCTTGCCCACAGTAGTAGATATGATGGTCACCTGAATTAAATTCGCCCATGCCTGTCCATTTTAGTTCGCTGATTCCCAAGATGTTGATGTTCAATCTTGCCATCTCAAGTTTGACCACCTCCAACTTAGCTTGATTCATTGATCTTACATTCCAGGTTCCTAAACAATATTGTTCTTTACAGCATTGGACTTTCTTTTCACCACCAGACACATTCACAGGCACATTTATCGGAGAGCCAAGATTAGCTGCAACAACCAGTTGAACTTGCGCTAGGTTTGCGGCCATGTAACATGTGGAATGGTTCGAAGAGCTACAGAATGTTCCTGAACACTCCCAGTTTTGTATTGTCCTGACTGGGTGCCTGCCCTTTACCCACAATGCACCACACACCTCCTGAACTAGCCCAACCAACCCCCAGTAGACAACTCCATGCTGATCTTACTTCTGCCCTTCTGCAGAGTGTACCCACTGTTCAAATCCTGCAATTGCCTTCTCCATCTGTGATGCTAAGCAGGCAAAGGACCAGTACAACAAGTGTCAGCACAGCATGAACCATATTAATGTTGGGGTTTTTAAAAAAAAGTTTCAAGCACCCTCCATCACGCAGAATTTTCCAGTCATCAACCCATCACATTCATACACAATCCCATCAAATTGACATCTGTCACAGAATGCATTGAACTCTAAACCCCATGCACCAACCTAGTACTACCCAAATGGCACAGTATTACCACTGTAATAACTGAGACTGCCAATCATCATGTTAGTTAGATGCCAGAGAACATCCTTTGTAGCTTAAACTTAACCTACCTGCTACTTCCAATGGCTTCCCTCCTTCCTCGTCATTTTGCAGTTGTTACTCACAGAACTTTTTTTTAAAAAGTGGTCTGTGCCCCAGCAGTTCTCTTCAGTTTTAGTGTAATCCATGTTCTGTTTTTACATTTATCATGGACAAAGCTCTCTTCCCGGACCCCGCCAATCTCTTCCTTGAAGTTGACCTTATTGGCTTTTATCCTGCCTCTGCAATTAATCCTGACAGGCTGCAGAGTGTCTTCAGCCCCTCCTCTTGCTCATCCTGCAAAGGGAAGCCTTTGAAGTAGAGCTTCAGCCAAAAAGTGGCCCAGTTTCCCCGAAAACCAACCGCAAGACAGTAAGACAGCCTGTCCCTTCTCTCGGATGGACCAGCAACTTGGGAGAGGGAGTGAGAGAAAGTCCTATTGTTCTCAGTGGGATCAAAGGTCAGCCGTCTGTGCACCACACACTTAGAGCCTGCTCTCTTTCATGGCTCCAAGGTTGATTTATTAACCTCAAGTGCTTGGTATGCAGAAAGCAAGCAAGCAAGCAAGAAAGAGAGAGATTTCCTTTCTCCTCTCTTGCTAGTGGCAGGCCCTCTCCAGCCGCCCTCGCTCTAGCAATGATGCCTGAGCTTTTCTCCCTCTCCAGCTTGTTTGGGACAGCCCTATCTGAAAACATACAGTAACACAGAGATTGTCCAGCCCTGGAGAAATGGCAACCCCAGGCCACAGTGTAGAGCATCCTTCCCCAGCTTGGTGCTCTCCAAATGTTTTGGACTACAACTCCTACAATTCCTGACCCTTGCCATGCTGGCTGGGGCTAATGGGAGTTGAAATCCAAAACATCTGGAGGACACCCAGTTGGGGAAGGGTGGTGTAGAGAACAGACAAACTACAGAAAAGAATTACCACAACCCCAAAGTGTCCTTCCAGCTTATCTGGCCAGGTCCAACTCCTTTATACTTTCTTCTCCCCAATTCTGGCATGCAGACAGCTTTGGGGGGTCCTAAGTGCACTAGCAATGTGACATGCTGCTCACTAAGTATCAACAGCCCCCTGGATCCCATCCACATCCCCTTTAAGGAAGGAACATTGCCTGTCTTATGGACTGCATGTTAGCTGCTGGACTATTAATGAATGACTGCCCCAAACAACTGGGCTCCCTTAATGGCCTTACTAACTCAGCACACCTGTTGTATTCCTAAGGAGGACACTAAGCCAACTTGGTGCAGACCTCTTGTGTGGAAGAGAGAACCTGGTTGTGTGGAATAAAGACAGTGATGCTGGTGTCAGCTGAAGTTCTTAATGGCATGTAATGGACCCCACCCCATCACTCTGTTCTCCTGCATTATAGATACAGGAGGGCATACCGAGGAAGTGCCAATGTAGCTACACTGAGAAAATTGCAAGTAGCATGTATTTATTTCTATTCAATCCCAATGTATTGTCGTAGATGGCAACAAACATATTGGATTTCACCAGGCATTGCTCACTTGCTTTCAAACCTATTTGTCCATTCTTGAGGGCTAGAAACCTGTTTTGTTTTGTTTTTAAGTCATTCCCAATGCCAAATTCTGCACTTGCTCAGTATGCAAAATTACAATTGCTTGAGTGCAGCCCACCAAATGTTTAAAAATCTCTATCAGTGAAACAATTTTTAATTTGTACATTTGATATGTGCTGTAGATATTTTTTAACCATCTCTCTCCTAGACATTGACACAGGCATGCAACCAAAACTCATCTTCAAAGCTTCTGGCTGGATGTGTGCATAGCAAGGAAATTACATCTGCATTTACAGCAGTAACTGTGTTGATTTGGACGCTTCGAAGCGGGGGGGAACAGCCGGTACTTATTAAAAACATTTTTTAAATCCTAAGCTGCTTCTGTTTCACTCAGCTGGGTTTGCATTAGCACAAATCCATGCGGCAGTTGTGCATCAGAAGCTACCCTGTGCTCTTCTGCACCACAGATAATGTGCAACTCTGTCCGCCATCTTGCCAAAGAAATGCTGCCATGAGGTCAGCATACACAAGGAGCTGCTTTGTACTGAGTCAGATCACAGAAATATCTAGCCCAACATTGTACTTCAGCAGCAGTTCTCCAAGATCTCAAGCAAGGGTCTTTCCCAACTCCTTTAACTGAAGATCCTTTGAATGGGAAATCCCTGGAATTGAAGTTGGGACCTTTTAAATGCAAAGCATGAGATTTTCTATGGAGTTACGGCCCTCCCCTCACTGGGAATTACAGAATTCCCAGTTAAAACTTGTAAAATGTAAAATGAGTTGTAAAATGGGGGATGGGACAGGAGGAGACGATCTCAGGGCCAGTATGAGGATACAATATACATGACTAGAGGAGAGATGCTCCCCGCTCCCCACAAATGAGTAACGTTTTTCCTGCATTTATTGAGAAGTTTCTTGTATTCTCTCTTCAGTACTACAATGGCTGAGGAATCACACAGGAAGTTCCCATGCAGATGCACTCTTAGTTTGTGCAATGGAGTGTGCACTATACTTCTGAACAGGCATGCTGGGAGAAAGGTTGGAAAGGATGTTTTGACCATTCTGGCAGTAGACTCCTCTGGGGGAAAGCTTCCAGGGACCCTCCAGGTCAGCGGCACAGCGCAGTTAACGAATTAAGTAGAGGCAGGCCCAAAACCACCTATTCACACCAGAAATCATGTGTCCAGATTACCTCTGGATGCATTCCTTAGTACAGAGCATTACCCTGCATACATGCAAAAGGCCTACCTTGGTTTTCCCCAGCTTCCATTCTCTCTGGATGCTGTCGTGCATCTGCAGGAAGGCTGCACATGTGGCCTTTGCACCATCTGGATTGTTCCAGTTCTTCAACAGCATCTTGTATCTGAGAGAACCAAAGAAAAGCTCTTGACGAGGAATAGGCACAAAGCAATTCTCCATCAGCATGAAGTGAAAACCCTCCTTTCCTGGTGGGATGCCATTCCTATCTCTCTTTTTGCTTCTGAGCGGTGACAGGTTTGAAGTGCCTTTAAGCTGGCAACTGGCTCCCCTTCATTATCTTTTCCAGTCGTCTGCAACGTAAGCAGCTGGTGTCCAGTGACAGGAGCACAGTAACTCTGGAGGGTAACCCAGTGTCCC
This sequence comes from Heloderma suspectum, assembly GCF_057233095.1. NCBI lineage: Eukaryota > Metazoa > Chordata > Lepidosauria > Squamata > Helodermatidae > Heloderma > Heloderma suspectum. The sequence goes on from NC_139458.1 coordinate 141,194,008, forward strand.
AAAAACGGAATTTGACCAAAGTCCTGGACACAGTTTAACAAGTATAGTATACTTTTATTGGGAATGTTTATTATGGCCTGCCCAGGGTCACCTGGCATTTTTGCCCTAAAGCAGATCTCTGGACTTTCCTCTTCTCGAGAAGCAAGACATCCTGCTTCAAAGCCCTATTGTCTAGCTATTTCCCCATCACCACCCCTAAAACCCCAAAGCACTGAAAGTCACTCAGCAAAACTCCACCCTATGGAGCTGCACTGTCACTTTTACCTGAGGAGGAAATCTTGGAAGAGTCGCCGCACAGGAAAGCCAGCTCTCCGAACCTTCACCGTCTCCAGCATGCCTGAATATCTCAGTTGTTTCAGCACCACATCTGGACTGAAAAGATTTGGAGCCTAGGCGAAAAGCAGGAGTGTAGACAAGTCAAGGATAAGGGACAGGAATTAAGGGGTTGGCATGTATAAAAAGTATTGTGTTTGCCTTAGCATTGTGAAGACCATCTGCAGTATCTCACTTAACTAGCCACGTGCACGCTTGCGCACATACACACACGGGGGGACCAAGTGAATAAAAACCTTTCTCTAAAGCTTGAGAAAGAATTGTTTATGCAGGATGCTTCTTTAAATGTGTTTGTGTTTAATGTGTTTAAAAGGCACTCAGTGGACTCATGGGCTACAGAGAGCACCACCCCTTACAATAAGAATCTGCTGAGAGATCCAGCCCTTGTTCAAGAGGTCAGCACTCTTTGTCCTATTCCTTTTTGTGTTAGCCCTAGTTGAAGGAATCCAGGCCAGGCTCACAGAAGGCTCCTTTCTTACCATAACATCTGAGACTCTACTGTTCTTGCTTGCCTGCCAGCCATAGCTAATTCTCTGTTTATGCTGCCTTTGCAGGCTGTAAACTCACTGCACCCCATCTTCTAAAGAAAAGAATAGATCTCTCTCCCTCTCACACACACACAGACACAGACACACACCTCTGCCGTCTAACATCCTGCTGAAATTCCCTCCCTCCCCTCTCCTGTTAGCATCCTCAGCTCCACAGACTTACCTTTTCCAGGTTGGGTTTGATGCAGCGAATGAATAGTGGGTTGCAAGAGCTGAGCGTCGCCATCAAGGAGTGTAGGGAGTCCTGGAAAAGAACAGCAAGAGTCATTCCTTAAGGGAAATGGATCCCGAGGGACCTTGTCCACCAACTCTTTCCACACACACACACACACACACACACCAGCCTGCCATACAAACATTTTCTGGTGGGATGGAGAAACAGGAACCTCTGACCATCAGCTTTCATGTGGCCCAGCATGTCTTACAAGTTGTGTATCGGCATACACAATTTGTGGTGAAGCCATTCTGGAAGTGCACTCACTACATTCTCTCTAGGCAAGCAACTTTCTCTCCTAGGCTGGGTTCAGTGAAAACCACTTCTGCCAATCCGCAATGGAGCCAGCAATGCATAGCACTGACTGGCTCACACCTATGCTGTCCAGAAACCACTCCCCCTTCCCCAATCCGGGAGCAGTTTTGCAACTAAAATAACATTAGATTGGGCTTTAAAAATAAACATGGGGTGCGGGTGGGGCAAATATACATCTCGTTGGATAAATGTACATGTGGTGCTCTTGTTTTTTAAGGAACATCTGCGTGCACTCGCAGTGGGCCTGCTGCTCCTACCCTGAACTGGGAGCTGACCGTCGGCCTGCGCCTCTGAGTTCCCATCTTCAGAGTGTCTTCACTGTTGCAGCTAGAGACTCTTTCAAAGAGATCATAAATGAAATCCAGCCTGGGAGCAAACAGAAGTGTAAGGCAGAGAGAGAAGACATTGAAGACCAAATTCCAAAGGCAGAAACGCATAGGCTAGTGCTTGCACTGTCTTAAACTGGGTAATGCATTCATTCCTCCTCTTCATGCACAGAAGTGCTGCATTCTGCTGGATCATAAAGAGCAGGCTAAGCGCCAAGCCCAGCAACAGATATCCTACTGAGAACACAAGCAGTAAAGCTCCCACAACCATGAAGGAAGGGCTTCTGGAGATCCCGAATGTCTCCAGCCCACAAAATGGCTCATTTATATCAGGACTGGAAAACCTCTTTCAGGCTGAGAGCCGAATTCCATTTAGGAGAGAATCTCAGGGGCCATATTCCAGTGGTGGGCCAGGCAAATGGAATGGGGCCAAAATACTACAAATGCCAGCATATTATAGTTTAAAGCCCTTACTGCCAGTAGCTAATCCTCAGGAGAGGCATTTCAACCTTTTAGAATGGGGAAAAAAACTACACAAAAGCCGGGAAACCACCAAATGATCAGTGGTCAGGGGAAAGGGCATGACATTTGGGACCCCACGCAGACAGGATTTGGCCCCCTGAAGTTCCCCACCCTTGAGCTAGAGCTCTATGCCAGCTCCTGATCTTTATGTCCACATGACGGAGTGTCCCAAGGAACAGCTCCCCACCATTCAAACACGTTCATTGCCTCACTCCTTGCCCAACTAAATGGCTATGGATTGCTTACCTGCTGTCTTTCAGTATGTTTAAAATATCATCTCGAAAGGTGTCCCTGTTTTTCTCCAGAAAGCCCCTCACATCATAGAGGACCTGCAAATGACAGGTTGTAACACTAACATGCAAAAGTGCCACGACAACTATGGCTGTGCTCAACAACAAGGAAGACCCCCCATGCACACACAGCTAAACCTTCCAAATAATGTATGCCGCACTCCAGAAGAAACAAAAGAGAACATCTAGCCCAGAGGAGATATGGACAGTCATGTTCTGCTGTATAACAGGGACAATGCAGTGTAGCATTTAGAGTGCTGGACAAGGATAGGGGAGACCCAGGTTCAAATCCCCACTCAGCCACGAAGCTCACCAGAAGACTTGGGCCAATCAATATCTCTCTGCCTGGCCTACTTCACACGGTTGTTATGAGGATAAAAGTGGAGGGAGAAACATGTGTGCCACCCTGAGCTCCTTTGGGGGAGGATAGGATAAAAATATCACAGATAAATACAATCCACAGCCCATCATCTCTTAGCAAAAGAGTTTCACACAGCTTCTCTCTACCAACTGCAACCCATCAGCCAGTCTCTGTTTTGGGCTACTCGATGACAAAAACCCTGACATAGGAACCAGTAGAGTGCACAGATGCTACATGTAGTTGGCATGTCAGCAATTCCATGGTGCAAGTAAACTCCACATCCAGAATGACGAACAGTTGTTTGGCAGACTGGGGGAAGTACGATACTGCTGGGAAACAAGGCCCGTGCTCCCTGCATGCCTTGTGTACCCAGCAGAATGACTGGGAATGCAGCTGCATGGTGTCCACTTCCAACCACGGCGCAGCCCCTTCTGGGTGCAGCTGTGGCTGCGAGGGATGCAGCCCACTGAGGGTTCTGGGGGTCCAATGCGGCTCCCCAACCGTCCACGGTTGCCCACCCCTGCATTAGTCACCAGGGGGGATCCCTGCCCAGCTTATAATATTTAGAATCATTTACTACGTGAAGCCTGGCTACCCTTTGTAACTCTTTATGCCACCTCCAACAGTTACCAGGAATACAGAGAGGGCCCACAACATGATGGCCAAGCCCAACACGTAATGGCTTCTAAAACACAGTGACTGTAATGTGCACTCTGATCCTAAACAAGCCTATTGCCTGTTCGGGTTGAACAAGATGATATCTGACAGGTCCAAACACAAAGCAGCAGCAGCAGCTTAGAGTTTTAAAACTTGGTAGAGGTTGACTTCCAACCTCATGTCCAGTCCTGACAGAAAACTTCCCACTTCTTTGTAGGCCGAGTCCTAACTGCTCACCAGCTTATAGGCCCTGAATTTAGCCAGCTGCCCAGTTATCTATCTGGCTAAAACGCACCTACCTCTCCAGCATAATGCTGGATCCCGAACTGGAAGTCTGTCACTCGTGGTTTCATGTAATACTGGTTGCTCTGAAACAAAAGTGAGGGAAGCACAGTTTCTAGTACAGTCGCATCAGCAGCCCCATGTTTACCAGGAAACTAGTAACTCCTGGCCCATAACCACCCAAACAGTGCACTGCAGAAATGGGCCAGGGCCACACAGTCTGGCATAGTGCTGTCCTCCTTCAACCAACTGACCAGTGCAAAGCAATCAGAAGCATCATCACCACAACAATCCAGCCAGGCTTGGTTTGGTGGAGCCAATGGGGAGGAAGTTATCTTTGCAAAGATCGGTCAGTGCAAAACCTCAAGCATTCTGATGAGTCAGAATACATCTTTCTGGAAGATTCCCTGCCTCCAGTTTCAGCATTCCAGCTATGTCACAAGCCGATCAGCTTGCCTACTGAATTCCCAGAAAAGTTAAAATGCATGTTCTTTTCAGAGTACAGATCATGTCTGTTAGCTTTTTAGCCATTATCCAGTAAACTGAACAAGCAAGCCTATTCTAGCCTGAAATATTAATCTAATTTCAACTTCCACCCACTAAGCAACAATTTATCTGTTAGAGACTTTGGGTCATCTGCTGAAGAGGGAATAAGGGAATAAGCATTTATGCAACCCTGTCTGCCTTGCTTTGAAGAGGGCTAGTTTGGCTTCAGAGTTGGACAGTCTTTTTTTCATCAGATGATATGAGGGGAGCTTTCCAGGGCTAGCAAAGGGGCCCAGCTAAAGAAGCTCCAAAAGATGAGGTGCAAATAACTGGCTCTGTGTAGAGGGTGCTGCTATTCCTCCTTGCGCAGCCTTCTTTAAAAAATGCAACACAGCCCTGAATGTGGAAGCAGTTCTCTTACCATATGACCACCAGAAAAGCAGCCATGTTGTTTTTAGAAGAGAGGAAATTAAAATATGGAGATTAGGGATGTTCTAGCTGTGGTTCAACACAGGGCTTTTCTTCCCTTTCATCTACAGCTTGATCTTTCTATCCCCTTGCTGTTCTCTTCTCCCTTAAAAAAGGTACGTGAATCCAATTGGCCACTGTGAGACAAGCTGTGGTAACCTCTAGACTGCATTACTGTAATGTGGTGGTCTACGCAGGGCTGATTTTGAGGAGTGTCTGGAAACTGCAGCTGGTCCAGAATGCAGAGGTTAGGCTGCTGTCTGGTGCCAGCTAAGGAGATAACTGCAATGATAACAGCTTGTTTCCAGGTCCAATTCAGAATTTTGGTTTTGACTTTTTAAATTCCTAAATGGTCTTGTCTCAGGTACTTAGGGGGATGCCTCCTCCCCAGTGTTCCCCTTTATGACTTAAGACAGTGGTGGGCAGACTTCAGGCTTGCAGGATCTACTTTGTTCTTTATTAGAAGCCTGAGAACCACTAAATGGAGCAAGGAGCAAAAGACAAAGAATTAAAGAATTCTGAGCCTACAAAATAGTTTTGAGTACCAGAACTGAATGGAGCTCATAATCCTTCCATTAAAAAACCCACTCCAGGTTACCCCAAGCTATCTTCATTTCAGCATATAATTTAGGACTCGGGAGAGTCTTTTTGTTACAGCTGTTCTTAAACTGGCAGTCAGAAATCTTTGCTGATCTACTGCAAATCAACCAAAGATCTATCAGAAGATCCACATCTAACTCCCACTAGTAGCCATTGATAGCCTTATCCTGCTCACCCCTGCACTTAGATCATCAGGAAATGCCCTGTTCAGTTACCCCCTCCCCTTGTTGAAGGTTTGGCAAGTGACTATGGGATATAGGGCTGTCTCTGAAGTGAAACTTTACCTTTCAAACTCCTTGCCTAAAAATGCCTGTCTGGCCAATTCACTCCTGATTTTTAGAAGGAGAGTTAAGCTGCAGAAGTGCTTGAGTCACTGGGAGGCAACTGATGTCGGGTTTATTTAGCTCTGTTTCTGATTTGTTCATATTATAATTTTACTGTGGTTTCTATTGTATTTTTTTTAAAAGAGCCTAAAATATAAAAATATAAGATCTATAAATACACACACGGAATGGTGTATATGCAAGTTTACTTACCCCATGCTGGCTATGGAGCTTTTCCAAGAGGGTGCTGTCTGTGCCTTTGGGGAATCTACTCTCTTCATTAACCAGTGCCAACAAGCCAAGTTTCTGCAGCCAAACAAAAGGGAGACAGTTAGCTGACAGACTACACCAGGAGTGTCATGGTGGGATGCTAAGCAGATGCAGAAGGTAGACATCTAGAACAGTGGGAGGGAAGTAAAGTACATTTTACAAAAAGGGTATGCTAAAAGGGATCATCTGCTTAGACTTACCTTAATCCCCAGGACAGTTTCAAATACAAGCAATACACACAATCAGATTTGGGATAAGAAGTCGAGTCCTAAACTGGCTGGAAAGCTGGACCTAGCTATAAGCACAAACCAACCCATTCACAGTTGAACTCCATTTAGCCAAGCCTTGTCATCATGCTTGGAGTGAGGAGTGAACACAGAGGAGTTGTGCTGGATCAGAACCAATGGCTTACCTAGTCCAGCATTCTTTTCATGTAGGGGCCGACCAGATGCCTATGGGAAGCCCACACGCAGGACATGAACACAACAGCATCCTCCTGCTCAGGTTTCCCAGCAACTGGTGTACAGGGGCATACTGCTCTAATACTGGAGGTAAAATACAGGTATCATGACTAGTAGCCAGTGATACCCTTGTTGTTGTTGTTGTTGTTCAGTCGTTCAGTCGTGCCCGACTCTTCGTGACCCCATGGACCATAGCACGCCAGGCCTTCCTGTCCTGCGCTCTCTCCCGGAGTGTGCTCAAGTCCATATTCATTGCATCGGTGATGCTATCTAGCCATCTCATCCTCTGCCGTCCCCTTCTCCTTTTGCCTTCAGTCTTTCCCAGCATCAGGGTCTTTTCCAGGGAGTTTTCTCTTCGCATTAGGTGGCCAAAATATTTCAGCTTCAGCTTCAGTATCTGTCCTTCCAATGAGCACTCAGGGTTGATTTCCTTTAGGATGGACTGATTTGACCTCCTTGCAGTCCAGGGGACTCGTAAGAGTCTTCTCCAGCACCACAGTTCGAAAGCATCAATTCTTCGGCACTCAGCCTTCCTTATAGTCCAGCTCTCACAGCCATACGTTGCTACTGGGAAAACCATAGCTTTGATTAGACGGACCTTTGTCGGCAAAGTGATGTCTCTGCTTCTTACTATGCTGTCTAGGTGTGCCATAGCTTTCCTCCCCAGGAGCAAGCGTCTTTTAATTTCATGGCTACAGTCACCGTCTGCGGTGATCTTGGAGCCCAAGAAAATAAAATCTGTCACTGCTTCCATTTCTTCCCCTTCTATAGGCCAGGAAGTGATGGGGCCAGATGCCATGATCTTAGTTTTTTTAATGTTGAGTTTCAAACCAGCTTTTGCACTCTCCTCTTTCACCGTCAACAAGAGGCTCTTTAGATCCTCTTCGCTTTCTGCCATTAGGGTAGTATCGTCTGCATATCGGAGGTTGTTGATAATTCTCCCGGCAATCTTAATTCCGACCTGTGATTCATCCAACCCGGCGTTTCTCATGATGTACTCTGCATATAAGTTAAATAAGTAGGGTGACAATATGCAGCCTTGTTGTACTCCTTTCCCAATTTTGAACCACTCGGTTGTTCCATGTCTGGTTCTTACTGTTGCTTCTTGACCCTCATACAGGTTTCTCAGGAGACAGGTAAGGTGGTCTGGTACTCCCATCACTTTAAGAATTTGCCACAGTTTGTTGTGATCCACACAATCAAAGGCTTTAGCGTAGTCAATGAAGCAAAAATAGACGTTTTTCTGGAATTCTCTTGCTTTCTCCATGATGCAGCGAATGTTGGCGATTTGATCTCTAGTTCCTCTGCCTCTTCGAAACCCAGCTTGTACTTCCGGTAGTTCTCGGCTCGCATACTGCTGAAGCCTAGCTTGTAGGATTTTGAGCATCACCTTGCTGGCATGTGAAATGAGCGCAATTGTGCGGTAGTTTGAACACTCTTTGGCGTTGCCCTTCTTTGGAATTGGAATGTAAACTGACCTTTTCCAGTCTTGCGGCCATTGTTGAGTGTTCCAAATTTGTTGGCATATTGAATGCAGCACTTTAACAGCATCATCTTTTAGGTTTAATCTCTTTTTAAAGCCATTCAACTTGCCCACCATCACTACATTTTCTGGCAGTGAATTCCATAGTTTAACTACGCTGACCCAACAATAGTGGCAACCAAGGCAATCACATAGGATGCCACAACTAGAGGGGGCCCTCCCTCAGCTACATGAACGCCTTGGGAAGAGAGACAGAGAGCATGCACACATTGCTCTCTGTGCTTTTGGAGGAAGTTCACTGAGGCAACTTAGTGGTTTTAAATGTTCACACCTAAATTCTTTCAATTTCGCAATTTATCTCTTTTATTGCTGTAGCAGTTCTGGTTTTAATTTCTGCTGTTTTTCATTTGTTATGATGCGGTTTTGATGAAGCCACTTTTCAAAATGTAAAGAACACAAGTGAGAGCCTTCTGATCTCCATCAGCTGCCTGGGACACAGACATACTTATAAAGGAGAAAAATTAATCATATTAATCTTCTTCGCTTAGATTCTTTACATTAACAGCTTCTTTTGGCTCCCTTGCATTTGGAGGAAATTATGAATGCAATTACAAATATGAATACTGGGAAATCACCTGGTCCGGATAGATTCCCCAGTTGAGTGGTACAAAATATTCTCCAGCCTTTTAGCTCCAGTGCTGCACGGCCTCTAACCATATTTCTGAGTCGGGCTCCCTTTCTTCATTGTCATTCATTCATTCATTCATTCATTCTTCATTATATTCATTCTTCATTCTTCTTATATTACTGAGATCCTTAAGCCTGGCAAGGATCATACCTACTGTGCTATTGACCTATATCGTTAATTAACATAGGAATCAAAATATCAACAACAATTTTGGCCGATAGACTGCAACAGTTATTGCTGCATTGATTCAACTGGACCAAGTGGGATTCATTAAAAACAGACAGGGAGCTGATAATCTCAAATTAGTTGCTGATCCAGTTACGTTAAACTCTGAAAGAATCAACCAGGCGGCCATAGTTTCCTTGGATGCAGAAAAGGCGTTTGACAAAATTCACTGGAAATTTATTTTTACTAATTTCAGTTTTCCAACAGAATTCTGACAGAAATGGGTTAAAATCTTATACTCGGCTCTGAGAGTGAGAGTAATGACTAACGGTTTATTCTTGGCTTTTTTTCCCCCTTGGGCGGGGCACCAGACAAGTCTGTCATCTCCCCATTGATATTTGACTTATGCTTGGAACCCCTGACGTGTGCTATTAGACAAAACAGTAGTATTCATGGATTTGTGCAAGCTAGCTTAGAATTTATTATCCTTTATGCTGAACTTCTGCTGTTTATTTTGAAACTCCAGTCATCAGTTCCAGCTGTGATGAAACTGATTAATACTTCTGATTATTTGTCCAGCTATTAAATTAATTGGTCGAAGTCAGAAATAATGCCGATTGGAGAGAGGTTATTATTGGCTAATACGCTAGAGAGAACTCTAGCGTATTAGCCAACTGGAAATTTCAACAGTGCCCAGAGTTCATTACGTATTTGAGAATAGTTAGTGCTAGAGATATATTCCAAATGATTAAGTTAAATTTAAACAAGTTGATTAATGATATTTTCATGACAGATGGGCATCTTTAAAGTTGAGTTTATGGAGTAAGGTTAATACACTCAAGATGAATACTATACCTCAAATTGTTTACATTATACATGGGACCCCCTTACTTATACCTGGCAAATATTTCCAAAAACTTAATGTTTTGTTTCACAAATTTGGGGCGGGGGAGGGGGGTCCTTTCCACCAAGAATATCTCTGAAAAGGATGCAACTTCCAGTTAAAGAAAGTGGGTTTGACTTTCCAGCTCTTGCTACAAATCATTGGGCTTATCTGTTGACCTGTACTAAACTTTGGTCTTTTCCACTTAGAATTGATTTTCCACCTTGATCAGTTTTGGAATCTTCCTGTCTGGAGCCTCTCTCCAAATGGATGAATATTAGGTTCTCGGCATTTTAAGGCAGATAGAGGTCCTCCCACAGTCTTGTCAGTTAGAGATGTGTGACGTATAATGTCACACCAATTACAGTTTGATCCATTTTCCCATGCCAAATTGACTTTATGAGGAAATCCAGATCTAAGAATTGGAAAGAAAATGTTTCTGTGGAGGACCTGGACAGATAAAATGATCTTTACCCTGGATCAGTTATTGGTGCTGATGATGAGTTTTTGCCATTTGCAGCTTTGCAAGATAAATTTGATTTGCCTGCTACAGCTGAATGGCAGTATTTGCAATTGAAATATTTGTTAGAATCTAGATTCGGTCCTGCTGCTTTTACTGCCTCTGAGTCCCCTTTGCTATTGGAACACTTATTGACGCTGACCAGGTGTATCGACTCATGATTTATGTTTATAAATACTTATCATCAGTGAATAAATATGACACACGGGGTCTTCAGCAGGAATGAAACAGGGAATTGGAATGTCCTCAATGGACTGCCGTTTTAGCGTCTGTATTTGATATGTCTATGGACCTCTCATTACGTCTTATTCTGCAAATACTTTTGTTTCTGGTCTGTTGGATGCCACAACTCCTCCTCCTCTTACCCACAATGCCTCACACACTGACCCTCCTGAAACCTGTTAATTTGCCACAGAAGTGATACAAGCCAAGGCAGGGTGGAAAGAGTATCTCTTAAGCCATTCCCCATACATAAGAATGAACAGATAAGTTGTTTTCTAAAGAGGAGGCCTGTCAGAGTACTAATTTCAAAATGAGACATAGAAACAGGAACTGACACTTCAGATCAAGGGTCAGAGAAAAGCTTGATCACAGAGGAAGAAGAATCTTGGCTGCCTCCCCCATCCCAATATCACTTCAGCCAGAGAAACATACCTTCTCAATAAGATCGAGGCACTCTGCATTATCCATCCAATCAATGGCTTCCCAGCTTATCCCTTCTCTGCCAAACAAAGAAGAAAAACAAGTCAAGCACTCATTTGTGGAGAAGAGAAATGAAGAAACAACAAGAAGCGTTGCATTTTGGAGTGGAGGAGAGACAAAAGAGCAAGGAGAGGAAAATATCATCATGGGCCTACAAAAGAAGAAAAAGCAGAGAGGCTGGCCCTATCGTTAGGCAAAGTGAGACAGCTGTGTTGGAGGCAGATGCTGGGGCATGCGGGGGGCAGCAAGTTATTGGAGGACAGAGCTTTGTTGTCCTGCAAGCAAGGCTGCTGATCTCAGGTGCAGAGGAGGATGCAGTCGCATTGTAAGGTTCAACTGCCAGTCTGGTCAGCTTCTGTACATGGAATTGGGGGTGGGAAGTACCTTGTCCTTTGCCTCAGGCAGCAAAATTATCTTGGGCCAGCCCTGCACCCTTACCTGAAATTTCCTAACACAGCCACTTTCACATGGAAAAGTAAATGATGAAATGCAAAATGGCTTTCCTACTGCTTAGCAGTTGTTCATCCTTCATCTGAGAGTGAAGGGCTCTCTTGGCAGCCAGGAGCCACTACAAATTATCCGTTAAGACCTCTGCCTCCTGAAAGGCCCATTTCTCTACCTGTTGTACTCAAGCTGCTCCAGGGAGAATATGTGCTTGTTGAAGTACTCCTGGAGCTTCTCATTTGCATAGTTAATATTAAACTGCTCAAAACGATTCACCTGTGTGTGTGACAAGAGAAACCAATATTAATTCCCATGTTTTAATAACGTTTTCCTCAAGGGCCATAAGGAAGAGGTCATGCATGCAGGAAGTATGGGAGGGATGGCATCAGCTTGTTCCCGTTGGCCAATGTTGGCTATTCTGTGTTCATGTCACAGAATAGCCAAGTGGTGCATGGATTGGTGTAGAACCAACAGAGCACAGAAGACAAGGTTGAGAGTTCAAGATGCAACAAGGCACAGAGGGGGAAAACCCAGTTCAATATGTCTGTATGAGGGAATGCATGCACATGTCCATTTGCCCAAGGACAGATATCTGCTATACCAAGGGCAGGGAACTTGGTGCCTTTCAGATGTTTTGGACTACAACAGGCATAACCCCTTGCCATTGGCCATGCTAGCTGGGGCAGGTGGGAGATGTAGTCTAAAACATCTGGAGGGCACCACATTGCTACCTCTGTACTATACGTTCCTATTATGGTGGTGAACCTAAATGTCCTTCCTGGGTGACTCTCACAGGACGTTCTACATTGACAAAGTCCTGGAATTACCTCTGCCTTGCTGGCCTTCCTCTCACCCCCACAGATATCTCAGCCCAGCTAGTCTTCTGCATCCACTGAAACCATCTTCGTTTCATATCACAATCTCCCCAAAGCTTGATTTCTGACCTGGAAATTCTCAAAACCGAAGATATCCAGAATCCCCACAGACTTAAAGTTTTCCTTCCCTTTTATCTTAGAGTTAATCCTGCCAATGATCCATGAGAAGCACCGTGAATACAGAGCCATGGCAAGAGAGTCTCTGGAGTCAGCAGCCTAGGAGCAAACAGGGAGAAAGATGCTGCTTGGTCAGACATGACTATCAGCAAGGATGGGAATCAGTTGCATCACTCTATTTCAGGAGCAGGGAACCTCAGGACCCAGGGCCAAATCCAGCCCACCTGGGGTCCTAATCTGGCCCTCCAGGGTTCCCCAGATGACTATGCCCCCTTCCCTTGACCACCTATCCTTTGGAGGCTCCCCAGCTTTTGTGTAGTTCCCCCCTCCCTCTCCCCATTCTAAAAGGTTAACATGCCTCTCCTAAAGCCTAGTTCCTGGCAGGAAGAGCTTTCAGCTAAAATATCCTGGTATTCTTTGGCAATTTTGGTCCCACTCCTTTTGCCTTTGGCCCCACCCACCACTGGAATGTAGCCCCAGAGAGTTTCTCCAAAATGGAACTTGGCCCTTGAGCTGAAAGAGGTCAACATTCTTGCTCTGTTTGCTAGAGACCAGCATGCCCAATTACCGGGTACCCCACAGAGGAAACTCAAGCAGCAAAAAGGTTTTGCAACCATATAACTTTCCCTGAGAAACTACGTTTTAAGGAGCAAACAGTGGAAAAACCTCATCTGAAACCTCAGTGCCTGCATTGGGCATGACAGAATAACCACTCCCAAACAAGCCTCCCAGTTCTAGTTCAGCCCAACCAGGCCTGGTTCTCACAGCTGCAGACAAGGTGGCAGAGGACCGCCTTCCCTTTTATAAACCCATAAGAGCATCTGGGGAGATCTTGCTTGCGGTACCGCAGCCAGTTGACTAACGAATGGCAGGGGCCCAGAAGCGAGCTTTTTTTGTCATAGTGCCTGTACTTTGGAACCCCCCCCCCCCCATGCCATACAGGAGAGGCACAGTCTGTCCTGTGTTTTAGGTGCCTCCTGAAGACGCACTGTTTGCTCAGGCTTTCCCCATATATGTTTTTATGTTGTATGCCGCTTTATGGTTTTATTGTTCTTTTATTACTGTACACCTCTTAGAGACATTGTTTTATGACAAGCCGTCTAGAAATTACGTTATGTAAAAAATAAACATAAAATAAAACTCGGTCTGGACTGTTCCAGTTCAAACTGCAGGTGAGGGACTTGCGTGATTGAAGCTTCTCTCTCTATTTTTTTTTAAATCCCTGCATTTAGAAAACCAGATGTCAGGAAGAAGGGCCTAGCCTAGACATCTCCCTGTCTCACTAGTCTTCCATAGATAGGAATGTTTTTCTTGTTCAATTGTCGATTGACATTCAACTGTTCAAACCCTTACCGGCCATCTGAACTGGTACAGTTGAGACATGGATTACTGCCTCAGCTGCTATTTGTGAGAACTAGGCCCTAGTCAGCCAAAACCTCCCATGATTCTAGGAGGGTGCCCAAGGAAACCCCATTCCTTTCCTCCTATAGCTGTCCCAAAACTTCAAAGTGCCTCACAGGAAACTATAAATCAGAAGACAGGGGAGCCACAAGACCTCTCCTTTGGTGGCTCAATGACCCCAATGTCCGCTGGGAAGTCTGAAGCCTAAACTGCACGTCACAAGGAATGCATCTCCTCAGTAACATTTTATAAAAGACACCATTGCTCTGAGAGTTTTCCTGCCCCCACTCCACTTCATTGGCTGCAGCCTGCAGTTGGAGCAGGGGGGGGGGGGTGTCCCTCTGGGCACAATGACGTCACCTCACAAGTCTTTAACTAAACATTACTGAAGAGACATGAGGGAAAGGCGCAGGTCAGTGGCAGCAGCGACACATTCCTTCTAACATATAGCTTGGGCCAAAGCCAATCACATTTAGTGAAGTACAGACAAGAAGAAGCAGAAGTCAAGCAGTCAGACTGCACAGTCACTCAGCATCTCTGCACCATCTTTCAAGGACAGGCGCCTGACTCACCACACCCAGCACTGGGACAAAAGAAGCAGCTGGGTGTGGGGGGAACACAGACAGATGTGTTCTGTCAAAGGCTCCATTGACTACCCCGTCACTCCTTCTGCTCAGCACACTGAAAATGTCAACGTTTGGAATGGTAATGAGCTTTGCATACACTGCAAGCTGCCTGGGATCTCCACGCCCTCTTATGCCCAGAACAGCATCTGGCAACAGCTGGCTGCTGTCCCTGGAGGGCTGGGATGGGGGAAAGTGGCATTTGGAAGCAGAAAGCCTAACTAGCAAGAAATGGCTACCCTTTTAACTATCAACAAAAGCCCGATACCTTTTGTAAAGTTCAGAGCTATGTATTACAGTCATTTGCTTGTGTACCATGCATGAATCGAAGCTGGCACTTTAGAATTTCAGCTGCCATTTAAAAAGAGCAGACATTAAGACTCAGGTATTGCAGAAATAAGAACATAAGACTGCCTTGTGGATCAGATCAGAGAGCCATCTAATCCAGCACTCTAACAGTGGCTAGGCAGATGCCCACAGAAAGTACACAAACAGGGAATAAAAGGAGACAGATATCCTTTACCGTTTCTCGCTGGCACCTGGTTGTCAGAGGTATACTGTCCCTGGGTGTGGAGGTTACATTTTAACTGTCAGAACTTAGAGCCATCAATATACCTGCCTTGCATTAATCTGTCAAACATATTTTTAGAGCCAATTACAATTGGCTCTAAACATCCTCCAGTGATTAATTCTGCAGATAAATTATGCACTGCCTTAAGAAGTTTTTCCATTCGTTTGTCCTGAACCTTAAGTGGTGGAGGATGGAGGATCTTGCCTTTTTGTCTCAGGGCAGAAAGACTAAGACAGGCTGTGGGGTTGGCTCTATTGCTAGGCCCAATCAAGCCCCAAAATATTGCTCTGAGCTCCTAATCAAATGCGAAATGCTCATTTTCTTTGTTTAGGTTCATATGCAAGGTCGCCCTTCCTTGTAAACTTCCTGGGGTCTTAAGCCTCACAAATACTAGAGCCACAAGAGGCAGCTTCTGCCAACTGGCCAAAAGCAAACAACAGAGCCAGGCCTGTGCTGTTTGGGAGGAAGACTAATGGAAGGAAAGGACATGCCATGCTGCACCCACCTTAGCGCTTGGCCAACACATCAGCAGGGAGATTCCTCCAGCTTAAAGGAGACCACATCCTCTGGAGAGTTTGCACTAGCCTATCATCCACAGGACAGAACTTTCTATTTGCCTGTTAACGTCTCCAAAGACCCCCAGCTCACATTATACAGCATCTGCAGCAGTGGATCTTTTAACAAGGCTGACCCACATCCGCTTTCCTCTCTATGCAAATGGCTTGGCTTTGCCAGGGCTTACTCAGGTCCCTAAGAGCCACTGCGCACATCCTGGGAAGCCCTCCTCCTCAAAGGGAATAGGAAACATACAGTCAAATCAGAGGCCTCCCTCAGCGCCATACTGCCATTTCCCTTTGACACCCATGCGAGTGCTGCCACCCAGGGGCAGACTCCCTTCATAGCCAGGTGCTGCCCTCTTGCCAAGCGCAAAGCAGCTAGCTACTCACTCACTCACCTGTTCCACAGTGAGGGGAGAGCTGATTTCTTCCCCCCGTAGAAACATGGATCTCTGGGTGAGCACCTCAGACAACTGGAAGGCATCCAAGCCAAGCAGCTCACTGACATTATTCAGCACTAGGAGAGAGGATGATAGAGAGCTAGCAGTAAGGCTTGTGATAGGGGATTCTGTTTTTCTTTCTGAAGACAAGAGTGATTTTGAAGGGAGAGTATTCTCTACAAAGGGACAGTTGTTTCCCTTTGAGGAAGCCAATACTACCCAGCATCAAAGGTGGGCATATTAGGCTGGACAGACTTTCCTGGCATGTGACAGCCACTCTGAGATGTGTGTGTGTGTTGGGGGAGAGCACAAGACTTTACTGGGAGTCTTTATCACTCTGGCATGAGGCAGAGTGATAAAACAAAAATCCTGCAACTGTGACATACCAAAAATGGCAAGCTACCACTAGCAAGCTATACACTTAAAGATGTAATCTCCCCACCCCATGTCTTGGCCAAAACACTTCATGAGACAACAAGAGAAAGTTGCAATGAACAAATCTGCCAAATAAGCAAATGCAAGGAGCACGCCAGTCCTTTTGGACATGCAGTCATGTGTGCCAACATGGCAGCCAGACTACAATATTCGAAGGCAGGCTACCAAAGAAATGCTTCACCATACTGTATTTCTGTGTGCACGCATGTGTATGTACACACACACACAGACACAATCAAAAACCAACTTGGATTTTATTTCTATTTTTTAATTAACTGGGATGCTTTATTTTGGAAAGAGCTAGACTGGGACTTGCCTCCTGACTCCTTAGAAGAGAGCACTGATTGATAGATTGTATTTCTATACCAGCTTTCTGAAGCCAACCAAAGCCGTTTACAGAAAGTTCAGAAAATAAAAACCATAATCAAATAAAAACATTAAAAACAACCTTAAAAACCTTAACTACAATTTAAAAAGCCAAGTTAAAAAGATGCGTCTTGATAATATATAATTCCTGGCATTCATCTTACCCAGTGAGCAGTGGCAGAAAGGCAATGACAAGGCTGCAGTGACTTATATGTGTGCCCCAGTGTCAGCATGCACCAAGATGAGGAGGGAGAAGCAGATCTCATTTGGGAACACTCTTCACAGGAGGGCACCACTTACCAGTTTTTGTTGTGATCTGAGCTCCTCCAGCGGTCATGAACTCAATATTTCCCAGTTGTAGAGTGCCAGACAGAAGCTTGAAGATGTCTCTGATCTCTTCAGAGCTGAATCCTATCACTTCAAGAGCAGTCTACGCAAAGTAAATTTGAATTATGTTATCCACACTATCACCATCAACTGTGCTCAGAAGAGACATCAGATGCCTCCAGATGGAGGGTTCCCAGGGCTACCAATCCAAGGGCATTGTGCAGCTATTCAGTCTTTCACTCCTTAATGGGTATTGCTATTATTTTGTGGTAAGAAAAGACAGAAGGAGCAATGGAAAAACACAGGAGGGGTAGAAATGGAAGATGATGGTGGCTGGACCCCCTGTAAAAGTCTATGACTGAGGCAGGGCAACTGCACAATAAAACCCTCATCTGGAGCATCCATATGCTCTTATCTTACTCTTGCATGGAAACTCAAAAGCTAGTGATCACTACACCTTCTCCCAACACACAGCCCTCTGTAGGAGTTTGCTGTTTAAGGGTAGGATCCTAAACACACTTACTGGGGAGTAGCCCTACTGAATTCAGTGGAACTTATTTCTGAGTTAACAGGCCTAGGATTGCACTGCACAGCTCTCATGAGTCCTACTGCAATCCTTTGTAATGGAATCTTAATGCACATGTTTCCTAGGTTCCTCTTACAGCTTTCAGTTTTTGCCATAATGAGCAAGGAGCCAAAAATGTCCAGTGCTCTGCGTAATAAAGGACACCTTGATTCATGCTGTGTGGAAAAACCATGGACAGCCATCCCAGCTATTCTATTTGCTTGGTTTTATGGACCATCAGCCAAATAGCAATTGGTTCAGTAGAAGAGCTACCGCACAGCTTTCATGCTTGAATAGCTTGATAATCCTCCCCCAACAGACTGCCACATGGCATTTGGTGAAGGTATCCCATTTCTTGAAAGGAGCAGTGGCCAGAAAGGAAGAAAGGAGGTCCCTCTCAAAGTCCTTTTTCCTGGACCATGTATCCACAACAATGGAAGGAGAAGTGAATGGAGGAGTACCAGATTTTTTAAAACGGAATCAGCTTTGCTGCACTTTGGTCCATGCAGGGCTCCATGAGCAAGTGCTCTGCACCAGTACAAATCACTTCAGAGAACATACTTCCTGATGGGAGCAGGGGTTGGAGTGAACATCATCTGACTGGCATGGCTGCTCAACCAATAAGAGAGGCTTCCCCCCCTCTCCCCGCCTTTCTCCTTTCCCCTGAAACTCCAGTGCACCTGCATTTCAGGAGCAAACCTCATTTGGTAAAGCACTTTACAGGCTTCAGGGAATCAGTGCTTTAAAATCTGTATTTCAATTCAGGGGGATCTCTGTAAATTCTGATGTGTGGAAACCTCATTGAGCACAATGGGAGTTACTTCTGAGTAGACACTAATTGACTTGTGCTGGGAAACACAGGGGACAGGAAACACCCCTTGACTGGGGTCACAGTGAAAGGCACACCCCTGGGCAGGGCTACCATACCCGAGGTCAATGAGGGGGTTGGGGCACACAACAGCTATACCGCGGAGAAAATGATTTAAGGAAAAGAATCGGACTTTAAGCAGTCTCAGGAAATCCGGTTTTTCCGTGATAAGCTCTGGGGTGGCTGCTAGATGGTCCCGACGTCAGGTATCCCTAACGACCTCAACACACACCCGGCTCAGAGTAAATCGCTGGTGGAGACACCCCCCCAGAGACTGGAAACTATTCCTGGCACCTTGAACAGCTTTGGGAAGCCTGTCAGGTAGCAGCAAAGCTGGCCAATTAACATTTGTCAAGCTAATGACGCTGCTATAGAAACATCAACATCTTCTGTGCATTCAGCTAACATTTTGGAGAAACAGGAGATGTTGGCACATCCTGTGACCTCACATCCTGCTTCATTCTCTGTTCCTTACTCTCCCTTTTGCCTGAAGATAACACTCTAGCCACCACAGATGTTCTGAGTCACATACAAGTATGAGAACCTTGAACTGACCCTTTGTATCTTATATCCTGGTAGCATTGAGACCAGATAGTTTCTGGATCTGCAAGAGGAGTTCCAAGACCACCTTCTTGTATTTTCAGTCTTTTGCTTAAGTTAATCCTCTTCCATTCCCTCCCTAGTGTGCCTTTCCTTGCCCTTATACTATTGTCTGCCTTTGACTTTTATCTTGAACACAGCACTTTGCTTTGAAAGTGCTTTATAAATAATAAATAGGATTACTATATCCCCTCATATCAGTTCCATTACTCTACCTCGCAATTTAGCATCCATATTTATTTATTTAAAATATTTCTTGGCCACCTTTCAGGGCAAAAGACCTCCCAAGCCCACATACAATTTGTGCGGACTAAGTCATTCCCACAGCTTTCTGAGTAGGAAGGGAGCATGTGTGGTGGTGCAGAACCTCAAGAAACAAAGAGACAATGCCAGTGGGAAGACAATGAGAAGCAGCTTCAAACTCCGTTACTTTTGTCTAAACAGCTCTAATTGCCATTAAATAAAGCACACAATGGACAGCCACTATATTCAAAAATGAAACATTATCTGGCTCGTGAGCATTTTTTTTCTCCCAAGTTTGATTCTGAAAAGCAATTCAGCCCTGATCCACTGAAGGAGCAGGCACATCTTTTAAAAACCGAGGAAAAAGCCCACCCAACAGGCTTTACCTTAAGCCAAGGTGGGCAACTTGTGGCCCTCCAGATGTTGGACTGCGATTCCCATGATACCTCATCATTGGCTATGCTGACTAGGGGTGATGGTAGCTGCAGTCCAACATCTGGAGAGCCACACAGTTTCCACCCCTGGCCTAAAGTGTTGCCTGGAGTCAAGGAGGAAACTCACCATGACCTTGCTGAACATCTCTTTGTCATCCAGGTTCTCATTGGTTACACAGCCAGACTGGTTCAGGTAATGATAGCTCTTGGGCTCCAGCAAGGCCAGGGCTTCTGTAGGGAGGCAGCTCCCAGAAGGAGAAGCAAACAAATCAGAGGCCAGGGAAGGAAGGGATGGGGAGAGAAGCAAAGCACGGAGAAAGGAGAGAGATATGAGCTATAAACACTCAGGAAGCAACCAACTTCCCCCCCACCACTATTGCTTTCTTCTCAGAAGTTGTCTACACAGCACTCCCTGTTCAACACCATAGGATCGAAACTGAAGCAGGGACAACAGGCTGTGGAAGACATCCTGCATGGCTAACACTAGCCCAGTAACTGCCTTGTATGACATGCCATAAGGTGGGGAAACCAGTGTAGGTTGAAACAGTGGAGAAAGCAGAGGATGGCAGGGAGTTTCCCTGGGCCAGTGAAAATCTCACCAGGATTCTGCCCACTGGAGGCAAATGACTAGATACATGCAAATGCATGCAACTAGGACTGGACAGATGCTTTAAAAAAAATGGAAAGCAGCCTTGGCAGGCTGCAATTTTTTAACAGCTGGGGAGGAGGTTACTTAAACCCTGGAATAGTGTAAGCAACTGGGCAGGGGGGTGAATTTTGAGTAGAAAAATGGGTCAAAAGTGAGTAAAGGGTTAACACATCCCTTTTTCTTACTGTTCCTCTCAAGACTTTTAATTTAAAACTGTCTAGCTTGTCCCTGAGCCTCAGAATACTTCTGACATTTTGGGAACCTAGGTACCAAATTCCCCAGACACCCAAGTATAGAAGCCTTCCAAACCTAGTTTATTGGCATATTAGTAAATACAGCTACAATTGAGCAAAATTAGATACTTCTCTGTTTGGCCCCAGAAGTCCCCCTTCTCCAGTCCAAGAATTGTTGAAGTGAATGAAGGAGGAAGCCCTACCACATCCCTCCGTTATCTGTGGTGTATTCCAACCATTGGTTCATTCCTGGGTGCCACTGTAAATCTGCCTCCATCGATCTGAGATGGGTTCTTGTGTGTGAAGGGAGAACACCCCGATCTCTACAGTTCATCCCATGTGTGGCCTGGCTGTGCTCTGTGCTGACTGCCATCATGAGGGAGGCTGTATCACGTGTTTCAACCATTTGAAGTTAAAATATGTGAGAGCCAGTGTGGCGTAGCAGTTATAGTGTTGGACTGGGACTTGGGAGATCTAGGTTCTAGACCCACTCAGCCATGAAACTCACTGGGTGACCTTGGGCCAGTCACTGACTCTCAGCCTAGCCTACTCCACAGGGTTATTGTGAGGATAAAATGGAGAGGAGGGGGACTGTGTACACTGTCTTGGGCTCTGTGGATATAAAAGTTACAAATAAATAAAATAAAAATGTCCCATTTTTTCCCCTAAGCAATTCAAGGCTTGAAGCAGCCAAGAACCACATTACCTTTCAGCAGAGCTAAGCCAAATACAACTTGGAACCAACCTCACGCCATTTGAAGCCACTAAAGAGCATTATAGTGAACACAGCAGACCAATCACAGCAGTGCCACCACAGAGGAAACTTCATTCACTGGAACCGGAGACAAGGCATTTTCAGAGTTATATGCCTGCCCCCTCCCCTGTGCAGTGAGGCAGCCGCTCTCACAGGAGTGGAGTGGACAGAGCCTTCCCTTAGGGGCTATAGGAGTGCATCATGGCCACCTAGGGGTCCCAGTGGGCATGGCTTCACTCAGACAGGGCTGCCACAATGTGTTCCACTCTGACAGCTGTGTACAGGCTTCATGGTATCAAACTTAAGTGCCATTCCAACCCATGTGAACCCGGGACTATTCACTCGTCAGAAATAAAGGTTGTTCGCTCAACACCAGCCCAAGCAGAGCATGCCCTGGGAATGTGAGACATGTGTCTGCAGTGCTGGTGTTTGTTTGTTTCTTACAGATGCTTTACTTTCAAACTCACCACATTTAACGTGGGATTTCTGGGACATGAACCCTCAGGCACGTTCACAACCTGTTCTGATAAGGAGTTCTTGCTTCTAATATGTAGGGCTTTTTGTTTGTTTTTTCTGTGAACCGATGACTACAGTTAACGTAGCATGTAACAGGGAAAACAGCCACTGCTAATTCGAATGATGAGCCCTAGAAATGCGCCTATTTGAACAAGCATTGTGAAGAGGGGCACCTTCAGAAGTATCCTAATGAGCTCAGCACAGCAGCAGGGGAGAAAGTAAACACTAGCAAGTATGGCAAGGGAGAGGCTGTGGCTCAGTGGTAGACCACATGCTTGCATGCTGAAAGCCCCAGGTTCAATCCCCAGCATCTCCAGATAGGGCTGGAAAAAGTCCTGCCTGAAATCCTGGAGAGCCGCTGCCAGTCAGTGTCCACAATACTGGGCTTGATGGGCCAATGGTCTGACTCAGTATAAGGCAGCTTCCTTATTACCTTGACTGCTTCCAGTTTCATCCCTCACAGGAAGAAGGGGATTCTGGGAAAACTTCCAGGACTTCTGGATGTAGGGGTGAGGAATCAGGGGCAAGGCAGAGAGAGGCCTCAGGTAGTTTAGGGTCCAAGGAGGCTGAGTTGGTGCAGGGTAGGGAGCAGAGACACAGTGCTCTGACCAGCCCATATGAAACGTTTCCCTTTAGGAATTGGCCAAGGATGCAGTTAAGACAGAAACTGGGCCATCAATTCTGAGGCCAATACAGGTGTCTCCCTGTTTCCTTCCTCCTGCAAGAGAGATGTGTAGGACCCAAACAAGGACCCATGGACAGTAAGCAGGATTACCCAGAGTCAATGGGAGGTGTAAGAAACACAATACATGATTTAAATATATCTTCTGAAAGTGGTTTTATATCCCTGATATCTTCCCATAAAGCCATAGTAGCAATGACATTCCCAAACTGGAATTCTGGGCTCAGCTTTCTACCACTTGATAGGCCTATTTGAGGCAGCGGGTGGACAGCTGTGGCCCTCCAGGTTATGTTGGACTACAACTCCCATCATCCCCAACTATCACCATTGTGGCTGGGGCTGATGGGAGTGGGAGACCAACATCATCTGGGTGGGCCACAGGTTCCCTGCCACTGGTGTAGAGCTTTGTCCCTAGGATTCTGGATGTCCGTCTGAATTCTGGGAAATGGGCCTCCCCTCTGAGCCACCTCTGTGTGAGGCACTCTCAACAGTCTAAGAGAGCTATTCTCACTGAATCAAAGACAGCAACTTCAAGAAAACCCATTACCTTTTTGTTCGCTGCTGACACCAGCTAATAAGGCATAGAAGATATGATAATTACGTTCTCCTGGGTTCTGGTGAACAACTCTGTTCTGAAACAAAGAAGAACAGACGGCAGATAACACCAAACCCACACGCAAACTAGCAAGTCATGAGGTGCTCAACATTTAAGTTGTGTTGAGTTTGTGTGTTGTACTCCGAAGGAAGAAAAGCACCGGCGCTTAGCATCATGTCTGCCATCCCAGCAACAGAAAAGGGTCCAGGAGTGTGTCCACACAAACAGTTTTTCATGCAACTGCTGTCGGTATCCATGCAAGAAGGGGTCAATACCACAACCTGTGGCCTGTCATTTTTTACACTCCATTTCCTTGTTCTCTTATGCCAAATTGTGTCCCTCATTAAAGCATGCAGTTCTTGCATGATTGGTGAGGAGCGAGGTTTGTCTTGCGTTGTCCTTCTTCAAGGCCGTTTTCCTGTCACTACATCTCCACTATTGGAGCCTTTTTGGTGAATTTAGCACCATTGCAACCACACACACTGATTCACCTAGACACTTTGCTCACTTTTTCTGCTAGCAGAAGCAAACAATTTGGCTACTTCAGAGTCTCAAAACCTGGCCGCTCCATGTTTTAAGGAACCAGTTCCGCCCATCTTTTTCAGCACTGTATAAAAATTCATTGGGACTGGTGTATGGCTTCATCGGTGCACAGGTGCAATTGCATAAAACAAGAGCATATATTAATAAAATAAAGAGGTTGAATGTGCAGTTCTAGGATAAGGAACCATGTGTACTATGGGAAACGCATAATTATTTTTCAGTGGGTGAAGGTGGAACAAAGTAAGAGAGCACAGCCTACTTGATGCGGACACAGCTTAGTTTCTGCTGAGCAGAGCACTTAGCGGTGCTAAGGCTGTACCCAGTACCACTCAACTGCTGCTTTTACATCATCTCCACATCATCAGGACATGGGGAGTGGAAGAGTTTGGAAGGGAAGATGGTCAGGAGAAAAGCATGGACTCTACTCACCTTCTCCAATAAATCTGAGCAACAGGTTAAGGAAGAAGCAACATTAAGGCGACCCCATAAACAGACTCTCCAATACCTGGTGCGCAAATCTTTGAATCGCACCAAAAGGAATTCAGCTGCAAGGAGCTCTCTAATGTTGCTGTCCCCAAATTATGTGGCTTCCAATGGGTTAAAGAACTACACTTTGCTGGAACAGAAATCTCAACAGAGTGGGGAGGAGGGTCCCCTTGTGTGACATGGTTCTCCATTGCTAAATAAGCTACAGAAACACACTGCTCACTAGTGTCTCTCTTCCCTTTGCCCCAGCAGTCCTTGGTGCGTGCTATGGGGATCAAGTTTGAAACTGCCAAAGAGAAGGATACAGTCAGTGACTCTCCCTCCCTGGATATGCCCATGCTGGGAAAAGTGCAGCTGGATGAATTTGCCAAAGCGGCTAGAATTGTTGTTATATACTGTCTTGGCATTCCCAAAAGCTTCCAGGATCGGGCTAGGGAGAAAAGAAGAAGGGAGTTTAATAGATACGTTCGCAAGGTATATTTACGATACATCTGTGCAAGTTCTATAGTTCTGCACAAGCCTGGAATTCCTTACTAGGGGGACCGTTCAGATCTTGAGAATCTGAGCCTTCTTTTAAGAAAAAAAGTAAGCTTCTAATTCTTAAATGCTGTAACGATAGACATGAAAGTGAATAAGCAATGACTGGTGAAATCTCAGAAGTCAGAGATTTCACTAGGCATTGCTCCTTACCATTCCACATGTCTAGCAGGAGCTGGATCAGACAAATATATACAAATATTCTTAATCTGCATTAGCAGTCCAGCTTTTCTTAGTGCAGAATTTTGCACCAAGCAGTCCCACTGATAAACACCGACACCTGAGGAAATGGGGAATGTGAATGGGTAGCATTAGTGGCTTATTGTTTTAGTGCCCCGGCTCTAAACAGTACCCAGCTGTCACTCTGATCTGAACAGAGACCTGAGCTTTGGAGGCATACCGAAACAGCTCTCGTTTTAGAGCAGCTGTGCTGCTGTTTCAACTCTTCTGTTCTCCGCAGCTGAAAGGCTACCTGGGAGAAGCCAATGAGGCCTGAACAATCCACACAAATGTATTCCCTGTGCAGTATGCAGCGATATCCCAGGGAATAAGGAATCTGCCCTCCCCCAGGGCACTTCCTGTGCAATACAGTGTCCAACAGGGAGGAAAGAAAGTTGCAGACCATAACTATATGCCCCTGATGGTTGCGAAGCTACAATACTAATCCAGCCATCTGCACATGATGAGGCTCCCCTGAGAACTGACATCTCCAAATCACACAGACACCAATCCCTTGCAACACTGAAGGCTTGTACCTGCTCTCCATGATGGCCTCCTCCACATGTGTGCTCTTCTCTGATGCAGGGCCACTCAGTGAAGTCTGGCTCATGGCTGACAGAAACTTCAGCAGCAATTTGGTGCTCTCCGTCTTTCCGGCTCCACTTTCACCGCTGTTAATAGACAGGCAGAACAACCTGCTTAGGACAGGACCAGTGAGAGGGAACAATAATCTCAACAGCAGGTCTGGAGAGAAGGGCTCTGGAGTGTGCTCACAGGTCTCAGTAAAGGGACCGCAGCTAGTGGGATGGGGAGGAGCCTGCTGCAGTACCCTTGCCCCTCACCTGATGAGGATGCACTGGCTGTCGTGGCGCCTCCACAGGCAGCTGTAGCACTCACTGGCCGTGGCGAAGATGTGGGGTGGCAGCTCGCCCAGGCAGTGCTGTCGGTACAGATCAATGGCAGCCGCATCATACAGGCCAGCAATGGGCTTGTAGGGATTCACAGAGACCAAGATGGAGCCAATGTTTGTCTGCAGAAGAAAGGGGGGCACAATGAAAAGCAAGCAGTTTTAGCCTTCCTTAAAAACTGACGCTCCAAAAGGAAGAAAGACATACAATCCACAGGGAAACAGGAGGTTAGTTCCAGGGAACCTAGACCTATGAGGGTGGGACCAGAAGGCAGAGTTAAGAAGGAAGCTGCAGGAACTGGTGTGCAAACTTAAGCACAGATATTGCTGTAAGAAGCAGGCCTTGGATCTGATCCCAGAGGGTGGCACAGGCACTGCTGGCTGCTGTTGCCATGTGTGCTTCCTTGGCCCTTGGAATACCATCAATGCTCCACATGAAGGCCACCAAAACACACTCTCTCTCTAGCACACTTCTGCATGGCTGTGCTTCATATGGTGGATATAACGTTTAAGCCTCTTACCCCATGTGCTGGCAAAATTGCATGCAGGGTTCCCACACCACTACTGCACGTTGCAGGTGACTGTAGGTGCTGGTATGGAGATACAACATCAGGCTTTCCCAACCTGGCAGCCTCCAAATGTGTTGGACTACAACTCTCAGCAACCCTCAGGTTTTATCCCAGCTTATTGTAGTGCATATACACAAGATACATGTGATTTCGCTTCTGCTCTACCCAGTTGGGGCCAGTTGTGCAGCATGGAAAGGGCGGACAGGACTGAAGGTCTAAATCTATCCCATATCAAGACCTAGTTTGACAGGCTCCTACTTGCTGCCTGTGCAGTGGTGCCAGGACTCACAGGGTTGGAGCACCAGGGCTTTTTGATTAGCAGGGACCATCATCTCCTACCCTGCATAAAATTCTCTGTTCCCTCTGAGCATAGCTGCAATCCTCAGAGTAGCTCAGGGGAAATGGACTTTCCCAGCAGTAATACATTGTTGTGAGCTATCCCTGTTGTAATGCAGAGTATTTTAGAGTGGCTTGGTCTCCAATGGGCTATTAAGACCCATTAGCTTTACAAAAGACCTGATCCTGGTGGATAAGTAAACTGCTAAAGCTGGTTAATTGATATGGATCAACACAGCTATGTGAATTTTTGGACTCTCTTTGGGGGTGTGGCTATGGGGAGTGTCAAAATGAGCGCCTAAACCTCCAAATTTACCCCTACACTGCTGTGCCTGTGCCACTCATGGCACGTATACTGGTATCTCCCCGTCCCACGAGCTACCAGGAGCCAACACAATACATTTGTAAATGTGGTTCAGTAAGGACCATTATTTGCCACCAGAGGGCAATGCTCCACCTGGCTTTGAACCATAAAATCTAACCGCTATCATCTACCACAAGGTGATTTGTTTCAAGCACCTTCTTGCAGATAGCTACGTGCATCACCATCTGGTGAATGGTCTTCCCTCCCTGTGCCTTCCAAAAAAGCAGTCAGGAACAGATCATCTAGGACCAAGAATCACAAACGGATGCTGGATTGGCAGCAAGGAAGGACAGGTGCTGAAGACTGATTTCCCAGCACCATGGGGCCTGGCACCCCAAGTGGAAAACAAGAGCAAAGGAAAGATCTGGGCTACCAGAGAAGAAACAAAGAGCAGCAAAGAATAAATGGGATTCCTTCTCCAGGCCAACAGAGCAGCAAGCCTGTCTTAGGAACACTATTGTCTCTTGTTGTTTTTTTATCACATTGAATATCATATTTCACATAGCAACATAATTGATGTGAAACAGAGAGAGGAAGCCTGGTGTTCAGCAGCTCTTGCAACAATTTTATTCTCGTTAGGACAATTTAGACAGTCAAATTGGAGAGCTTGTTTTTCTTTGTGGGTTTTAGGGGGTTTGGGATTGTATTTTGGCCCCACCCCTTTTGCCTTCAGTTCCAGCCACTCCTAGAATGTGGCCACCAAGAGCTTCTCCAAAACTGAATTTGGCCCTTGGGCTGAAAGAGGTTCCCCACCCCTGCTCTAAATGAACCCACCCCTACATAGAGGTTCAGTCTACCAGTGGTTGTCATAGTCAGATGAAGACACCCATAAATGTTTGTAGTGGGACCAATTCAGAAGCACCCTCACTGCATTCAATTCAAATATACTTTCACTTTTCGGAGTCCAGCTCTCAGGGGGGAAAAACAATGCAGTCTGTTGGGCTTATGTCTATGATGTCACCATAAGCCTCCCCCCACATCCCTGTAGCAGTACTGCATTGGGGAAGAAACAACATTCTGCTTTTTAAATTATTAATAATGTGACAAAGTAATGGATAGCCAGGTACATGGATGCATCTACATGCAGTGCTTTAAAAAAATGAAAATGTGAATGGCAGGCAGCCCATCTGAAGCAAGACCAATGGCTGAACCAGCATTAAATTTGCTGGAATGTACATATGCCATTGTGTAGGCAGGAGGAAGCCAGGCTAACTCTGTGGTAGGGATGCATGAGGAATTTGAACTTCACAAATTCCTAAATGAACCGGTCCACACCTCTCAAATTCATGTGCTGATGGAAACATAGCTCCCCACTGGATTCTGTACTTCTCCAAATGTTGTGACGCAGTTCTCAGCTCAAAAAAGTATCAGAAAGCATTTAAAAATGTGCATTTGGAGGTAAGTTTACAATTGCATATTTTGGCAGAAAATACATTTAAAATAGTATTGAAACTGACATATGAGTGAACATGTGTGGAAGTGACATGGGTCAGAAATAGAGTGATTTGTTTATCCTGTGGCTAAGTAACTTGTCACACCTGTCTTCACCATCCATGGCAATTTCCACAGCTCAGTCGTTCAGTCGTGTCGGACTCTTCGTGACCCCATGGACCATAGCACGCCAGGCCTTCCTGTCCTACACTCTCTCCCGGAGCATGCTCAAGTCCATATTCATTGTATCAGTGATGCTATCTAGCCATCTCCTCCTCTCCCGTCCCCTTCTCCTTTTGCCTTCAGTCTTTCCCAGCATCAGGGTCTTTTCCAGAGTTTTCTCTTCGCATTAGGTGGCCAAAATATTTGAGCTTCAGCTTCAGCATCTGTCCTTCCAATGAGCACTCAGGGTTAATTTCCTTTAGGATTGACTGATCTGACCTCCTTGCAGTCCAGGGGACTCGTAAAAGTCTTCTCCAGCACCACAGTTCGAAAGCATCGATTCTTCGGCGCTCAGCCTTCTTTATAGTCCAGCTCTCACAGCCATACATTACTACTGGGAAAACCATAGCTTTGATTAGACGGACCGTTGTCGGCAAGGTGACGTCTCTGCTTCTTACTATGCTGTCTAGGTGTGCCATAGCTTTCCTCCCAAGGAGCAAGTGTCTTTTAACATGGCTACAGTCACCGTCTGCGGTGATCTTGGAGCCCAAGAAAATAAAATCTGTCACTGCTTCCATTTCTTCCCCTTTTATATGCCAGGAAGTGATGGGGCCAGATGCCATGATCTTAGTTTTTTTAATGTTGAGTTTCAAACCAGCTTTTGCACTCTCCACTTTCACCCTCAACAAGAGGCTCTTTAGATCCTCTTCGCTTTCTGCCCTTAGGGTGGTATCATCTGCGTATCTGGGATTGTTGATAATTCTCATGACAATCTTAACTCCGACCTGTGATTCATCCAACCTGGCGTTTCTCATGATGTACTCTGCGTATAAGTTAAATAAGCAGGGCGACAATATTCAGCCTTGTCGTACTCCTTTCCCAATTTTGAACCAATCGGTTGTTCCATGTCTGGTTCTTCCTGTTGCTTCTTGACCCTCGTACAGGTTTCTCAGGAGACAGGTAAGGTGGTCTGGTACTCCCATCTCTTGAAGAATTTGCCACAGGTTGTTGTGATCCACACAATCAAAGGCTTTAGTGTAGTCAATGAAGCAGACATAGTCGTTTTTCTGGAATTCTCTTGCTTTCTCCATGATCCAGAGAATGTTGGCGATTTGATCTCTAATTCCTCTGTCTCTTCAAAACCCCGCTTGTACTTCCGGTAGTTCTTGGTTCACATACTGCTGAAGCCTAGCTTGTAGGATTTTGAGCATAACCTTGCTGGCATGTGAAATGAGCGCAATTGTACGGTAGTCTGAACACTCTTTGGCATTGCCCTTCTTTGGAATTGGAATGTAAACTGACCTTTTCCAGTCTTGTGGCCACTGCTGAATGTTCCAAATTTGTTGGCATATTGAGTGCAGCACTTTAACAGCATCATCTTTGAGGATTTTAAATAGCTCCGCTGGAATACTGTCATCTCAGCTAGCTTTGTTGTTAGTAATGCTTCCTAAGGCCCACTTGATTTCACTCTCTAGGATGTCCGGCTCAAGTTCAGTGACCACACTATCATGGCTATCAGGGACATTCAGATCTTTCCTGTATAGTTCTTCTGTGTATTCTTTCCACCTCTTCTTAATCTCATCTGCTTCTGTGAGGTCCCTGCCTTCTTTGTCCTTTATCATGCCTGTCTTTGCACAAAACGTTCCCTTGAGATCTCCGATTTTCTTGAAGAGATCTCTAGTCTTTCCCATTCTGTTGTTTTCCTCGATTTCTTTGCATTGTTCATTGAAGAAGGCCTTCTTGTCTCTCCTTGCTATTCTTTGGAACTCTGCATTCAGTTGGATATATCTTCCCCTTTCTCCCTTGCTTTTCGCTTCCCTTCTTTCCTCAGCTACTTATAAAGCCTCATCAGACAGCCACTTGGCTTTCCTGCATTTCTTTTTCTTTGGGATGGATTTCGTTGCTGCCTCCTGAACAATATTACGGACCTCCATCCATAGTTCCTCAGGCACTCTGTCTATCAGGTCTAATCCCTTAAATCTATTCCTCACCTCCACTGTATATTCATAAGGGATATGATTTAGGTCATACCTGAATGGTTTAGTGGTTTTCCCTACGTTCTTCAATTTAAGCCAAAATTTTGCAACAAGAAGCTCATGATCTGAGCCACAGTCAGCTCCAGGTCTTGTTTTTAATGACTGTATAGTGCTTCTCCATCTCTGGCTGCAAAGTACATAATCCATCTGATTTCGATATTGACCGTCTGGTGATGTCCATGTGTAGAGTCGCCTCTTGTGCTGTTGGAAAAGAGTGTTTGCTATGATCAGCGTGTTCTCTTGGCAAAACTCTATTAGCCTTTGTCCTGCTTCATTTTGTACACCAAGGCCATGCTTGCCTGTTATCCCAGTGATTTCTTGACTTCCTACTTTAGCATTCCAATCCCCTATAATGAAGAGGACATCTTTTTTTGGTGTTAGTTCTAGAAGGTGTTGTAGGTCTTCATAGAACTGATTGACCTCAGCTTCTTCAGCATCAGAGGTTGGGGCATAGACTTGAATTACTGTGATGTTGAATGGTTTGCCTTGCTATAGGAGCCCCAAAAGTACCACCATCAGAACCCAGACACTGGTTTGAGGGCCCATGACGTTAAAGCTATGCAGACCTCAGTCTGATCTGTACCTGAAAGGGTGTCTACCTGAGAGTCCCATGTAAACTGTTCTGAGATTCCTGAAGCAAGAGCAGGATACATGCAATAATCAATCAACAATATCATCCTCTCAACCACATTTTAAAGGACTGCCACCATGATATAAACTGCTGCAGAGTTAACGTACCACCAGTGCATAAAAAATTCCACTCAATGAGATTCTGTATATGGGGCCAGTGCTTCACAGAGGGGGGAAAGTCTCAGCATTTTGGCTATGTGAGCCAGTTCTGAATCCTAATAAAAGCTTTCCTTGGAAATCAACACAGTATATGAGAGATCCGCAAGTAGATATGCCAAATGTGGTGTGTTTCTCCACCCCTCTGTTCTTGTAATGGAGCCATGAAGGCTATGTGTGGGGGGGTTATGTTTAACCCTTTCACCCCGTGCCATTTTCCCAATAAAAATCACCTCTCCCAACAGCTTTTGCCCCATGAGTAAAAAAATATTTTTTCCCTAATGGGGCAAAGAACAGCTTCACAGATCTGCCACATAACATGTAGTTTGGCCCTCTGAACCATCTTGGGCTCACTGATATACTTCTGATGAGGATAAAGAATACCTAGAAGTTTTCAAATTCATCAAAGGCTATTATAGGCTAATACATCTAAGGGAGGGGCCGTAGCTCAGTGGCAGAGCCCCTGCTTTGCATGCAGAAGGTCCCAGGTTCAATCCCCGGCATCTCCAGGTAGCACTGGGAAAGAATCCTGCCTGAAGCCCTGGAGAGCCACTGCTACAAGTCAGGTTGACAATACTGGGTTAAATGGAGCAAGGGTCTGAAGCAGTATAGGGCAGCTTCCTATGTTCCATCTTCCTATACAGAGAATGGAGAGGATCTATGATTCACAAGACAAGAATCAATGGTTTTAAGTGGAGTCTGTTGAGAGAAGGGTTAAAGGACTGAGCCTCTTCAGTCCAGACAAAAAAAAAAGGGAAGCTAAGAGGGTACATTATGGTTCTCTAAAAATATATGGAGGGAGGCAGCTATTAAAGTAGAGGGAGAAGTGCTATTTAGAGTACAGGCTACTACTGAGTACAAGAACAAATTATTAGATACCCATTAACAAAATGCAGATCAAAACAGTTTCTCTAACACTCAGAAGAATACCATTTTGGAAGAAACTTCTTAGGATACCTTTGGGGGCAGAGAATTTGTTTTTAAATAGAGCTAGCTGTATTTGAGGAATACCGTTGCATGATGTGCTTTTACTGGATGTCTCCATAGTGGCCTCCAGTCCCCCTCTGATTTTAGGGCCCCAGGTTCCTTTCTCAGAGGTAGAGATTACCACAATTGGACAGAAAAGACAGAAAAGAACATGATAGACAGAAAAGAACGTGATGGTCAAGAGTAAAGGAAATCTTTATGTGAACCTTAGGGTTTCTTAGCTGCCATCTGCCTCAGTATAGAGGGGAAGCCTCATCCCTGTCAAGTGCTTAAGGATCAGACAGGATGTCTTCCTTGGATGGCCTTGCTCCTGCTATCCCATTCCTTAGTGGGAGTGGCTGCCGCTCAGTTGGCAGAGGCACTTAACAGCCATGGAGAAAGTCTGTCAGGAGAGTCTGTAGCTCAGTGGCAGAGCCCATGCTTTGCATGAAGAA
Organism: Heloderma suspectum; assembly: GCF_057233095.1. Taxonomy (NCBI): domain Eukaryota; kingdom Metazoa; phylum Chordata; class Lepidosauria; order Squamata; family Helodermatidae; genus Heloderma; species Heloderma suspectum. The sequence goes on from NC_139458.1 coordinate 141,226,997, forward strand.
GGTCCTAGGTTCAATCCCCAGCATCTCCAGGTAGGGCTAAGAAAGACTCCTCCCTCAAACCCTGGAGAGCTGCTGCCAGTCAGTGTCGACAATATTGGGCTAGATAGACCAAGAGTCTGACTCTGTATAAGCAGCTTCCTATGTTCCTTTCTTTCCCTGTATCACTCTGCATCACTGACCACACTCTGAAGGGGCAGGCGATCAATATGCAGGCTCGGCAGATTTTAAGTCTCTCTGCACCAAGACCCCCAAGCCCCAGCAACAGTGTTACCCAGCTGCCCAACCAACAGTGAACACCACGGCACCTCAGATCACCTGCTGCTCTTTGACTGTTCCCATGATAGCATTCATGCTCTTCCAAACTTCAAGACAAATCTACTCAAAGCAGACTGAAAAGATTTTGTTTTTATGCCCAAGGTCTACAACAGGAGTTGAGACATATCAAGCTTGCAGAATCTACTTTGTTTTTTCACCAGACCCTCAACTCCAGGGGGATTGAAGCTCAGTCCCACGGGCCAAATATGGCCCTCTGAGGTTTCCAGGTGGATGCTCCCCCTTCTCCTGGCCCCACACCCTTTCCTCCAATGGTCAATCATTTGTGATTTACTAGCTTTTGCATGAGTTTTCCCCCATTCTAAAAGGTTGAAATGCCTCTCCTAAGGCTCAGTTACCGGCAGCAAGGGCTTGAAGCGACACCATGCTGGCATCTTTTATGTTTTGGCGCTGCCCCTTTTGCCCTTGGCCCCACCCACCACTGGAATGTGCCCCCACAAGAGCGTCTCCAAAATGGAATTCAGCCCTTGGACTGAAAGAAGCTCGACACCCCCGCTCAACGCCCACCATACATTTGCTGCTTTTATCGAAAATTTGCAGTCAGGGAGCCTTAACAACCTAGTGTATATCATCCAATGATCTACCAGTAGATGCTAATCTACCTTCTGCCCACATCTGATCTACAAGATGGCAGTACGTCTGGGGCTGGGGAGGAATTCCTGTGTGAGAAAGGGCAGCTGATCACAAGTGGCTTTCTGAAGCAGGAAAGTGTACCATCTTAGAATGGCAGAGCACAACAGATTCCAGAAAGCTTTACTGTGAAAGACAGTGAGCCTTCACATTTCAGACTGCGGCCCTTCCTTGAGGGAACAAGGATTACATAAAATTAAACTGATTTTTTAAAAATCATTTTGATTTACTATAATCCCTTTTCCCCTGAGGAAAGGCTATGGCCTGAAATGTGTCAGGGCTTACTATCTTCCACAATAAATCTTCACGAACTTTCTGAGATTTTAAAAAAGTATCTACAGGAATACATCCTTCTGCCTAAATCTTCTCTCAGGCCGCTCTGAAACATGGGGATAAAAACACTGAACATACAGGGTTGTCGTATACAGATTACTAAGGGCCAAATTAGACTTTATAAGAGTCTACTGCTGTCTTTCTTCCTTGTAACATCTAACACAAAGAACATATGACATGATACCACATCAACATAGGAAGCTGCCTTATACTGAGTCAGGCTATGGGTCCATCTAGCGCAGTATTATCGACACTGACTGGCAGTGGCTCTCCAGGATTTCAGGCAGGAGTTTTTCCAGCTGCCCTTGGAGATGCCGAGGATTGAACCTGGGACCTTCTGCATGCAAAGCAGGTGCTCTGCCAACTGAGCTACAGCCCTTCCCTGCCTGTGCAATATCATTATACAGCACACCTTCACTGGCCCCGCCTCACATCACTGACTGGCAGGGATGGGGGAACATACAACACAATGATGTCACATCATCACATGTTGTTGGTATTAGAATCGCCCTCCCCAATCTGGTGCCCTTCAGATGTTTTGGACTACAGTCCCCAGCATTCCTGACCATTAGCCATGCTGTCTGGGGCGGATGGGAATTGAAGTCCCAAACATCTGGAGGGCACCAGGTGGGGAAATTTGTATTAAATGTTACAAGAAGAAGAGAATAAAGAGACAAGGAGCAGTGGCTTCTCCTTGTCTCTTCTAGTATGGCCCTCACACAATGCAGTGAACACTAAAAAAAAAAAGCACTACATAAATGCTAATTATCATCATTATTATTCTCTTTCCTCTACAGCAGAAAGGAAAAGAAAAGAAGCACTAGCAGCAAACTGAGGAAAAGGAGGGTAGGCCGTTGACAAAGGAATGTTCAAGGGGGTAACAGACTGTAATGTCTGGGTTGTTAAGAACTCTTTGCACAGGAAAGACTGAGAGGATGGAGGAACAGAGACAGAACTGGGTCCAATGAGCAGAAAGAGAAGCATGTTATTGCTAGATAGCAAGGCTCATTACCATGCAAAACAGACTTCGTAACTTCCTTGCCTGCCCAAAATGGAGAAGATGCTTCCCAGAAATCAGGTCACTTAATTGATCATTTACTGGAACACAAGATGCATACAGCCCTGTTGCCTTAGTAACCGTTGCTATGCAACCCTGTCTAAGATCCACATTTCAATATCAGAATTTGAAGATGCTTGTGCACAGGTAAGAAGAGGAGGGAGTACATTTCATGTCTCTTCTTGCACTCCCAGGTAATCCTGCAAGCACCTTGCCAATACTGAATCTCTTGCCCCTCTTTGTCTCACATACACAACCCCTGAAGTAGGAAGAAATCGGACATTTGCGGCCTCTGGTGCACACCCCCATCATTCAGCTGAAGAAGTCTTCTCAAAAGAAACACCTGCCAGATGTTGATTACCCAACTAAAGGGAGAGCCAACACCACAGCAATCTCAAAACAGACACTGCTGGGCTGCTAATTCACAGCAGCCTAATATCTATGCAGAACCCCTGGCCTCTCTGGCCTAGTTCTACACATGCAGCAGAATGAAGCAGGAATGAGGTAGTAGCGTTCTGAGATGGCAGAGTGGACTAAATCACTTCAGAATGCAGAAGGGGTATAACGTTTTTAAATTCTCCTTTATATAAAAATAATAATCCCTGCATGTAATTAGTACTATCCAGGCTGGGGTAGAACGTCTCTCTCTGATGTGCTAATTTTGAGTGTGGTTTCTTGTTTATATTTACAGGCAGGGATATTGCTTTTTACATGGGGGTGCATTCAAAAATGTCACACTCACTCCACCTGCAGTCTAACTAGGACAGTCCGTTGTATGACCCCATTCTATTGCATGTGTGGGCAAGGCCTTAATTGTGCCTAATGCTCAGAAACTGTGCAAAAATCCCCAGGGGCTTCTGGCCAGTGATCCAAATGTGTGCAAAGCAGTTCAGGAACCCCAACAGGATTCATCCCAAGCACTCCTAGGAGCAGTCATAGCCCCTGTCCAACCCATGGATGCAAGGTCTACATATCCTGAGGTTAAGGACAGGCTGCTTTGGGCCTGGCAGTCTATGGGCGAGTTAGCAGAATATCTGCTTGCTTTGCTCACTTACGTAGATATGGTCTTGCTCGTAGCGCCGGTACAGATTGAGCAAGATGGCAGCCTCATGCAGGTCCCCCAGCATGGACATGTCCTCCACCCCCTCCATACTCGACTGATGCATTGGCAGAACCTTCTCTCTGGGCACAGAGCCCCGCGGATAGCAGAACACCTGGAGGGAAGGAAAAGGTGGTGTAGAGCGGGGTACACACGCTTTTTGGCCTTGAGGGCTGCACTGAGTGTCTGCTGGGGTGGCGGGGGCCACACACGTGCATATGCACGCACACCACATACACTCACTAACACACACCCCAGCAGCAAGAGACCTTGCTCTTGCAGCAACACCGTTTGTTCCATGTCACAGCATCAAGGTGTTGAAGCCACTCACCTCCCCAGCCACCCCAACCTGATCAACAAAAAAAGAAGAAGAAATGCTCTAGGAATGGGCTCTAATTCCCCAGAACATCCCAGGAAACTTGCAGGAACCTTCCAAACACAGCTTCCTAGGATGATCCAGGGACACTCTAAGAACAGGGCTTCTATGGCAGGAACCACAGAGCCTGTTCCTACAGCATATTTTTCTTCCCCTCCCCCCCACACACCTTTTTTTCCAGTGGCAGCAGATGCTGGGGGCCTGAGGAATTGAAGCTAAACACAGTGGTCTACGAGGACACATGTTTGCTGGTATGAGTTTTTCGCATTCACACTTCAATTTATTGGTTTATAAAAATCTTTCTTGACCACCTTTTGGCCCTAATAAGGGCCCCCAAGGCAGTTTACAATACAATCAAAACCAATAAAACCACTAAAATAATAGTGGTAATAACAGAATTTAATAACAGAATTAAAGAGTTTAAGAAGCCAAATAAAACAGATTATTAACATTTCAATACCATAATTAAACATCATTGAAGGCCAAATGGAATAAAAGCATTTTTACTGCCCATCTAAAAACCATCAGAGATGGAGTTAGTGTAACCTCTTTGAGGAGGGAATTCCAAAAATGGGGTGCTGCCGTAGAGAAGGCCCTGTCTCAAGTTCGCACCAACTGAACTTTTTTAGGTGATGGAATATAAAGCAAAGCCTCCAAAGAGGACCATAACCTATGGCCAGGTTCATATGGGAAGAAGAGGTCTGTTTAAAAAGGTATTTAGGGTTTTATAGGTAAGAATTAGCACCTTGTATTGGGCCCGGAAACAATCAGAAGCCAGTGCAAATGATATAAGACAGGTGTATTATGGTCTGAAAAGCACATACCAGAAAACATTCTGACCACTGCATTTTGCACTAGCTGCAGCTTCTGAACTCTTCAAGGGCATCCCCATGTAGAAGATGTTGCAGTAATCTAATCTGGTAGTGACTAAGGCATGTATCACTCTGGCTAGCTCAGTGTTTACACTTTTCGGTGTATGCTTAAAAATGTAATGTGTGAAGTGGTCCTCAGAAGTCCATATGCCCACGTTTGATTCTGTACTCAATGAAATAAAATCCACCCGTCTACCACTCTTAAACAAGCCCCAACTGAGACTTCGTAATGGTGGTTAGATTCAAAGTCATCTTGTGTATGTCATAAGGGAGGGTCAAGTACTTTCCTGAGAAGGACACATCCCTCCCTCCCTCCCTCCCAAATAGAGAGATTAGGAAGAAGAAAGATTTGCCTAGGGAAGGTGGAACTATATAGATTCACAACATCACTACAGGGATTATCACCAATTTCAGACTCAGGCAGGCTTCAGAAATGTTATAGTGTGAATTGCTCGCATGCTGCTTCAAGTGCCCTAGTCTATTCAGGTTTGCAGCTGTCTTTCCTTAACATCTGTGTGCTTTGTAGCTTTGCTGCAATGTCCAAAAGCAGAACCATAATTCAAGGAAACCAATTCGCAAGTTTTAAAAGAGGGCTAAGTCTTAAGAAAAATAACTGTGCAAACCACAGAAGAAGGAATGAAAGGAGTTTTTCCCTCAATAACATTTGACACTTGGCAATCATAGGTGCTGCATGTTATGGCCGCAGAAGAGTCTCTGGAGCGAGTGGTTTTTATTTAGCACAAGCTTCTATTTCACTTACCTCACCATAGTCTGAAGTGAAGAGTGCAGAGCCATCAGCGCAGGAGCCAACAGTGCAGGGATGCAACTGGTCCTGCTCCTGCAGCCAGACATGCGTTCCCTGCAACCAATCATAGCAAGATTCAATCCATATATTATACATCTGACCACACTTAGGCTGCCTTTACATTAAAGAAAACCCCCGCAGTCCTTCTGTTGTGGAGCCTTTCCGCGTGATTGCTGAGAGGGGAAGTTTTTAATTTTCAAGTTTCCATAGAACTTAATGAAACAGCACCATCTCGTGGCTGTTTTAATAGCAAAACAATCTGACTTAATTTGATACTTCATTATTTCTGGATCTTTTTAAGATGGAATAACCAGGCAATACCCCTGGAGGTTGACAACGTCATGAGAAGGACCCGCAAACTTCTGTGAATTAGCAATCTGAATAGCAGGATAAAAGCTCTGTGTGAAGAAGGACTTAGACACATTCAATGAGCATCTCCACCCTGAACAGTACTTCCTATCCTTGCCCACTGGGGGAAGAAGCACCCACCCTTCCATAAATGCCTGAGGGCAAGATCGCACATGCATATTCATCATTTAATGACTGCAGTAGCAAGTCATGACTTGCATGTGTGAGATATGCCTCTCGGAAGCTAAGCAGAGTCACCCCTGGTTAGTACTTGGATGGAAGACCGCCTGGGAATCAGGCTTCCTGCATAGAGCAGGGGGTTGGACTCGATGGTCTTATAGGCCCCTTCCTACCCTATGAGTCTATGAGTCTAAGTTCCACAGAGGGAGCTTTGATATCCCCTCATCTCACCTCTAGCACAATGCTTTTCAGTGGAGTCGGTTCATACATTCAGCTATAACCTATAAAAAGTCAAGTACTGATATGGTGAGAAATCAATATACATACCTGTATGAACCAGCCCAAAGGCTCTAATTACTTTATTTATTTATTTATTTTTAATCCACCCAACAACAGGTGTTCGCTGGTTACAAATGGTTACAAGGATCTAATACAATACAAATGGGTAAAAGAATACAATACAATATAAAATCAACAATGGTGCAGGGTATATAAGAACAGCCATAAAATCTAAAAACCAAGTCTCTGAAATGCTTGGGAGAAAAAAAAGGTCTTCGTCTAGTGTCAAAAAGATAATAATGTAGGCACCAGGTGAGCCTCCTTCGGGAGAGTATTCCATAAACAGGAGCCACAGCTGAGAAGGCCCTCTTCTGTAGCTACCTGCCTATCTTCCTTCAGAAGGGGCACCAGGAAGAGAGCCTCCAAACGTGAGCAGGTGAATATGGGAGAATACATACCTGTATTGACAAGAAACACAGTGTCTTCTATTTTTACATTTCTATACGAAGCTACCATGAGAGGGTGGATGTTGTGGCTTTACTGGCACTTTTGATGGGGGTTATAGCCCCTTTCAGAAGTATGGCTAGTTTCATGTGTTCAACTAATGCATGTAGCATAGGGGGTGGGCTTATGGCAGCAGGCTCTGTCCCTAACCTGCATGCATTCCAGTGCACATCTCCAATGTGCTGATGTGTGTGCAATCATGCACACGTAGGCACATTATAGACCTGCCCATGTACACATTTATGGCAAGGGATGGAGCTTGCCACCTACTGCCATTAGCATGAAGGCTGAGCCCTATTGCTTAAGTGTCTCCCATTTCCACAGTCTACATTAGGGGTGGGCAACTTGTGGCCAGATTATGTTGGACTGCAACTCCCATCAGCCGTAGCCAGCATAGCCAATAGGAAGGCTGAGCGCTGAATAATTGATGCTTTCGAACTGTGGTGCTGGAGAGGACTCTTACGAGTCCCCTGGACTGCAAGGAGGTCAAATCAGTCAATCCTGAAGGAAATCAACCCCGAGTGCTCATTGGAAGGACAGATACTGAAGCTGAAGCTCAAATATTTTGGCCACCTAATGCGAAGAGAAAACTCTCTGGAAAAGACCCTGATGCTGGGAAAGACTGAAGGCAAAAGGAGAAGGGGACGGCAGAGGAGGAGATGGCTAGATAGCATCACCGACGCAATGAATATGAACTTGGGCACGCTCCGGGAGAGAGCGCAGGACAGGAAGGCCTGGCGTGCTATGGTTCATGGGGTCATGAAGAGTCGGACACGACTGAACGACTGAACAACAACAACAGTCCAACAACATATGGAGGGCCACAAATGAATGGCAAAAAAACCCCGCATCAGCTGCACTAGTGGCAAAACTTGCCAGTTGCCCCTGCCACCAGCGTAAACCAAGTGCAAGATGTTCTTGCCTAGATCAGAATAGAGGATCAACACAGAGCATGTAGTTGGCCCCATAGAGTGGCTTCATCCCCCATATGCAGTGGGATAACCCCACTTCCCTGCCAGTTCCCTGTCCCAATTGCATCTCAGGTTCACATAGCTGTGGCTAGCATTGGGCCTAGACATGGGAAATCCAGATACAAATCCTCACTCAACTTTGAAGCTCCCTGCACTGTCTCTCTCTCCCTGATTTACTTCATAGGGTCTTGTGATGCTAAAAATTCCACTCCAACATGGAGAAAGGCAGGATGCAAATGTAAAACATGTATTTTTTTAAAATTCCCCATCTCCTTCCCACAGGCACTCTTGATTATCCTCGGGCATTCACTCATGTGGAGAAACATATTGTGTAGACTGACAATGCATAGATTGACAGAAGTGATTCCTATAATCGTGGTCAGTGGGAAAAAATACTGTATGATAATTGTGGAAGTTGCGGCTGTTTGCACCTGTCTACCACCAGTTCACAACAATACATTTTCCCACACAAACACAGGCACCTGCTTGGCCAAGGCCAAAGTAAAATTGACCAGGCTTAGCAGGACAAACAAGCCCCAAGAAGCCCAGCCAACCCCTCTCCACCCACAAACTCCACAGAGACAATTTCCAGAGGGGTCGCCAAGTTAGGCTATAGCTGAAAACAACAAAGACACAGCCCATCCTGGATAATGACACTTGTTTCTCACAGGCCTTGGGTGGTAGGCCATACTTGCTTCCAGACAACCCCTTAACTTAAAACAGCCACTCACTAGCAACAGCAGACCACATGACAAGGATACAAACACAGGGACCAGACCCTACAACAAACCCAGATGCCAGCTCCGTCCCCATGTTTATTCTGGAAACACTATTATAGGATCTAATAATGTCACCCACAATATTAGGGGCTCATTCATACGCTCATCTTCCAATGTGATATATGCCGTCAGCAATGCCCTTCTGCATTCTACTTAGGGCAAACAGGCCAGTCTCTACGGAAAAGGACACAAATCTGACATCAGAAATGGCAGTATTCAAAAACCAGTGGGAGAACACTTCAGCCTCCCAGGACACTCTCTCATAGACCTTAAAGTGGCCATTGTGTAACAAAGAAACTTCAAACGGAGACTAGAGCAAGAGACTACCGAGTTACAATTGAACCTGTTGGTGAATCGGGATAAGGGATTTTTAAAAATCACGCTACATGTGTTAATTGGCCTACCTAGTGCCAGGATATTTGTGTTATCAACAGCAACTGTGTAAATGGACACTGTTAATCATGTGATTGTCACTGTCAGTACTCCGCTAAATGTCAACACCACTTCTGCCCCAAAATACATACATTTCAACTCTCTTCTTTAAAGGAGGAAATGGAGAAGTACTTCTGATCTTGGAAACAGGGCCAAACTGAGACTCTCCCTGACCTCTAAGAGGCACTACAAATATATGATTGTGGTTCCCAATTTGTTGCTGAAAAAGGCAAGTGAAAGTTCCTCATAAGGGATGGGGCTTTTCCTCTTTCCAGGGGGTGGGACATGACCAGAGTAAGAGAGTAACAATAGCAGTAAATATTTATTTAAACCCAATGTACTAAACCAGAGCAAGTTATAAGGAAATGAATTCAGATCACTGAAAGCTATTTCACAGTTCAATACTTTGGCAATAATATGATGCCCTTGCCCCCATGGGAGGAAAAATGGTTTGTGGGGAAAATTTGGGGCAGAGAAGTGGCAACCAGAGAAAAGGTTAAACAACTCCTCCCACCACCATTTCTCCATTCCAACTCACCAGCAAATTACGTGGCCTCACAGAATTGTTATAGAGAGTGGCCTACATATGAATCTCTTATCAGATTTTTTTTTTTTTTAAATAGTGCTAGGATTGAGATTTTATATCCAGTATGATGCATATCAAAATTAAAATCATGCCTGGCTGTGCATCACCTCTGAGATTTTGACATGAGGCTTCCCTTTATGGGAAGTCTACAGAGGAAGGAGTGATTGAAAAAACTGCAGTGGTTATCAGCAGAGCGGCAGCCCGGGTAAGGGGCTGGTAGAGAGCCGGCATACTACTTTGCAAGCTATGGCAGTAAATGCAGCAGGCCTGCCTGCTTTATGTCTCTCCATGGTGACTGAACGGATGTTTGTTATTTGCCACAGATGAGCTACATGGAAAGATGCATCATAGGCAGCTCTCCTGAAGCCACCTCAAGGTCTTGCAAAATCCTGGAGTTTCATGGAATCCTGAGTCAGAGTTAAAATACGTATTTTGTTAGTTTATGTCTATTCTTGGCTGCTGAGCAGCCGTCAACGATGGTGTTCTTGGAAGGCTCAAAATCCAGAAGACAAAAGGGCAGGGAATATTGGCTTTTTCCATCAAAGGATGGGTCTTTAATTTGGACTTTGGTTTGCAGCTTCCATTTTTGTATCACATTTTAAGAGATAGTTTTGTATTACTTTATTTGTTATGATAATTAAGTCACAACAATTGTTGACTACCTAGGATAGCATTGGGGACTTCTGAGGCACAAGAAGCTGCCTTATATAAGTATTATCTTCTCTGGCAGGGATTCTCCAGTGACTCTGGCAGAGATCTTTCCCATCACTTGTTATCCAGTATCCTTTTAACTGGAAATACCATGGCTTGAAACTGGAACCTTCTGCATGCAAAACACTGGCTCTACCACTGAACTATGGCCCCACTCTTCGCTATGTTTCCTCCATGGTGGAAGATGTTCTGTGCAAGACTGATGGAGGGTAGACTATTTGAAGCAAGAATTGGATCCCTATCCTGCCCCTGTCTTTGCCCTGCTGCCTTAGGTAGTGTAAATCTGACCACCTGGACATAGTGGTGTATTTGGGGGAGAAATATTTCTTGCACCAAGTGCCCACAAAAAGTTGAGAATCAGGATTTAATGGCCATGTTATGAGCTTTGTATGAAGTTAGCTAACCTATACTCTTGGCCTCAGCTTTGGGGGAGGCCCATAGCCTCTAGATAAGGCTTGATTCAGGTTTCAACAAATGCATCTTTTGATTGATCCTGAGGATCATGAATAAGTGATAGATACATATAAACAGAAATTAGCTAATGGAAGCAGAAGTGAGAGCACTGCAGGGGGAAGAGCATCCACTATACCCACAAGAGAAAAGAGGTTATCTGATCAGTCCCCAAGGAAGATGTGGAGAGGGTGGAATCTATAATGACTTTCATAAAGGCAGTCCATGTAGAACTTGGGTGGGGGGCTTTCATTGATACTTCTTGAACAGCAATGAGCTTTCCTGCTACTATAGCCTGATTTCACACCCATCTTCAGTAACTTGCCTTCTGGTCTTCTCTACTGGAACAGCCAACAGCTGCACTTTGCTAGTCATGCCGTTTCCAAACCTCAGCTCATGGGCTCGGTATCAGAATGCAGAGCTGCTTTCTTTCTTCATGCCCATCATACCATGTCTTCATCTCTGAAGCTCTAGAGTGCACCCTACTATCCCACTTAGGAACTGGCTTAGCAGCACCATTCAAAGCAATAGTAGCAACAGTGCATGCATGAATTGTTGTGAACTGCCCAGAGAGCTTTAGCTATGGGGTAGTATAGAAATGTAATAAATAAATAAACTAATCAGAAGTTGATCTGAGGAAGCAACTTGGTAAGTGGATCAGGAAGATGAGCTTGAGCCTCTCCTCAATGGACAGTGAAAGGAGGAGTGTAAGGAAAGAAGAAGAGGCAGGAGTAGGGGTCAGGGATCTTTAAAAAGTAAGGACTAGAAAATTACTATTGATATCAATGTAAGCTTAAAGGGAGTCAATTTAAAGATTCAGGGAGACTTCCAAAGTCACCAGTTAACGCAGAGGTAGCACTTCTGTTTTGTTTATGTGATATATTCCTTAGACATCTTTCAAAACGATAGTCTTCCCAAGTTGGCATTCAATCGTTTGAATATCACATTTCATAAGCACTCAAAGTGCAATATTTTATTGCAGGGAAAATGTGCTAATATGGTTGTCTCAACGAACTCTTACTCTAAAGCAGGGGTATACAAACTTTTTGGGCCCGTGGGCAAGTTTGGCAACTTGAGAAGCTGACCTAGGCACCACCCCTAAATGTCTGTCGTGGGAAGCACAGCTAGTCACAAAGGACAAGTAACCTGCCCAAAAAACTGAGTATAAGGCTGAGGTGGGGTCTCAGCCCCAACATGCTAAGCAAGCCCTTTGAACCCACTTTTTCTGTGCCAAGAAAAGCCTGTTTTACAGAAGGCAAACTCTTTTTCTATCTCCTCCTGAGTCCCGACCCCCATGACATTTGCCAGCAAACACATTTCCCCCATCTCTTTTTCTTTCTCACCCTGGCTAATCACCCAGAGACACTCAAGTGCGCTCTCTTGTGCTTACACACATACACACACTCACTCACTCACTCACAGAGCCACCTTGGTGGGCACCATGAAAGGCATCCAGGAGCACACTGGTGCTCACAGGTCCCACTTTGCCTACCCCTGTTCCAGAGGTATATGTGAGCATACAACAGTTAGAAAACTACTACACACTCATCGAGCACATTCACACAAACTGGTAAACAAGAATTGTTGGGATCCAGAAGCAAACTACAAACCCTGGCTTCAAACTCTGGCTTGTTAAAGGAGAAAGAAGCCAGAAGTCCAAGTTCGGACACAACGCTAAGCTTTCGATGGCTGATAACTTCCTGGTTATGGTGGTTGCTCCCCCGCTTGCAGGAGAAGTCAAGTGGGAGCAATTGGGCAGTGTACACCAGCATGCTTGCACATTACCAATAAGCCAGAATTCTCAGCAATTTTGGTTTAACTTTTTGTGCAGACACAACCATTGTCAATTACAGCATGGATCCTTTGGAAAAAATCTACCCATTATTAGACTGGAGTTTCATAAATAAGGTTTATGCTCAAACCAGTACTAGACTGGCATCCTGTTGACAGTGCAAGAATTAATTATTAATAAGAGACATAATCCATAATTATTATCCATAAGCATGGATAAGCATAATCCATGCTTATGACAGAGCAGAAGTAAATTTCTGTGATTGCGTTTATGACTGTCATCAGATTCACCTTTGTTTATATTTTTTGGTAAATACACCAATTTATGCTCATAAGCACTTTGTTGGTATATATTTTTACACAGTATCCTCATGTTCATATAATTATCTCTCAGAAGGTTTCAGGTAGCCTTTGTCTCTGTCCTTTTAAATTGAACCAGGTGTTCTGCTCACATTATACACAACTGCTCATAATTTTATGTGTGTGTGTGTGTGTGTGTGTGTGTGAGAGAGAGAGAGAGAGAGAGACAGACAGACAGACAGACAGGAACCTGCAACAGAATGTTGCAGTGTGAGGTGCTCCTGTTCACTGTTCAGTTAGCCATGCCTCCTCCAGGATACTCTATTCCCGCTCTGACCCTGTTTTCCACCACCACCACCACCACCACATAGTCAGTCCATATTCTGTAGCCACTGGGCACGATCTTTCATTATTGTGCTGTTTTGAGGGTGTCCCCCCTTTCAGGTCTTTGTCTTAAAGAAGTTTTTGCACTTCTGCAAACCTTGGGGTTCCCCACAAGCCCCCTGATACCTCCCTCTTGTGCATGGGTGGTGCCATTTTGGCTACATCAGCAATGGCACTCATGCTCGGACATCAGAAATAGAGGCAACAACATTGGCCCACAACTAGATTTGTGTGACAAGTAGGGATGCCAGGTATACAATTATCCCGTCCCTCTCTCAGCCAGTGCCAGATGAACAGCCATTTTTTGCATAATAGAGGGTGGGGAGAGCTGCAGCATCTTTAGACAGGAATTCCCCAGTTCGCAAGACTAACAAATAACGCGTTGATGACAAACGCTCTTTGGAATAAAGTCGAGAATAAGACAACATACCTGCCTAAAGAGCAAATGATACGAAACAGGGAGGCTGCCCTGTCAGCAAGCAGTAAGGAAATAACAAGTGAGATGAGCAAGTCAGTTGTAGCAAGCGGCTGCAGGTCAGGGTGAACCAGCTGACACCGCCCTTCCTTTCTTGGAGGTCTTCTCTGCAGCACAGTGACCCGCTCCCTCAGCTGTGCTTAGCTTGCAAATCCTGACAAGGTCACAGACAGCAAGATCAGGCTCACTGCCCCAGGGAACAGAAATCAAGCCATGCCCTTAGATTAATCTAATTGCTAGCACCCTGCTCCACTGGTTCAAAAGCATTCCCAGCTGCAGCAGCTGCATGCATCTCCTCCGCCCACAAAGAGAAAGATGGAGACCTGTACAACGTGCCCTTGCTGGGATCCTCGAGTGCAGAGAGAAAACGCACATGTCACACATCTATCCAAATCCACCAACGTTTGTAAGCTTGTTGAGCCCCAATACATGCTCAATGTATATCAAGGCAATGAGGCTAGCTGGAGCAAAGATGATCTTGGCGTTTCTGCTTCAAAGTGAAGAGTGGGAGTCGAGGATTCCTTTTGATATTAAACTCCACTTTTGACATTACGCTCCACACACACACCACAACTGCTTGCTCGCCACTGCACACACGCACACACAGCAATATCTATTCAGTAACCTCAAGGCAGTTAACGTGCAACTGCACTGCTCACTGTTCTCTAGAGCGACAGCATGTCCCATGGGGTCAGCGTCAACAAAATCAAAGTAAAACCATTGCAGTCTTCTTATACACACACATACACGCATAGGGACGCTGGAGAAATTCAAGACAGACTAAAATGAGCTCGGATTTCTAAGAATCCAACCTGTGGGATCTGCTGAAGAGCGACTCCCCTCAGCCTGCACAGAGTCCGTGGGCTTTCAGATGATTTTGTTTTACTTTCCCAAAATTTACGCATATAAACTCATAGAAAAATACGCAAGTTTCTGCTGAGGAAACATTAAATGGAATGGGGAACAATACGCTAAATGTTGAGTACTAAGGCAAATTATGTACATACTTATGTAAATATTTACGTAATTATTTGTGTATTTTTCCGCATGACAAAAAAAATATTCACATCTGTTTGTGAGCGGACAACGGAACAAAAGGCACCTGACAATCCACAAAAAACAGAGCACTGATCATTGGGTGGTTTCCCAGTTTTTGTGCAGTTTTATTTCCATTTTTTTGTTTTGGTATTAGGAATGTCTCACTGGAAAAGACCCTGATGCTGGGAAAGATTGAAGGCAAAAGGAGAAGGGGATGGCAGAGGATGAGATGGCTAGATAGCATCATCGAGGCAATGAATATGAACTTGAGCACACTCTGGGAGAGAGCAGAAGACAGGAAGGCCTTGCGTGCTATGGTCCATGGGGTCACGAAGAGTCGAACACGGCTTAACGACTGAACAACAACAACAATCTGAACCTATAAGACTATCAGTGGCTGCCAGTCTCATGATGGCTATATATTACCTCCAGTATCAGAGGCATTATACCTCTCAGTACCAGTTGCTGGGGAACACGAGCAGGAGGTTGCTATTGCACTCATGTCCTGCTTGTGGGATTCCCACTGGGGCATCTGACTGGCCACTGTGGAAACAGAATCCTGGACTAGATAGGCCTTTTGTCTGATCCAACATGACTCGTATGTCCTTATGGAACTAGATGGCAAGCAATTATCCCCTTTCCCATTACATGCTTTCAGTTAGAGAAGAAATGGCTGCTGCTGCTGCCTTTGGATGCCCAGCTATAGTTACAGAACCACACTTGTATTAGCTGGTTTACACATCCATCTTTATTTATTATTATTTTATTTATTTATTGCATTTATACCCTGCCTTTTTTCCTCTTGCAAGGAACCCAAGGCAGCTTACATTATCTTCCTCCTCTCCATTTTATGCTCACAACAACAACCCTGTGAGGTGGGATGGGCTGAGAGTCTGTGACTGGCCCAAAATCACCCAGTGAGCTTCCATGGCCGAGTGGGGACTAGAACCCGGATCTCCCAGCTCCTAGTCCAACACTCTTGCCACTACACCACACTGGCTCTTATCACTTGTTTACTTCAGCAAGTGGTAACCCACATGTGTGAAGGAGTCATCACATACATCAAACAATACAGATATAAAATATGTCTCACCTAAACACAACTCAGTTCACAAAAATAGCACTATGCATATGACCAATCTGGGTAAAATGAATACTGGGGTGGGGGGAGAGAACGAGATCGTGGTGAAAAGCCCCTCCCCACCCAACACATGTTAGATTGGCCACTTTGCAGAGCCTACATGCATACACAGGATATATTCATTCAACAACTGAACAGCACTGTGACTCAAATGCCTCAATATGCCCATTCAGTCTTCTCCAGACTAGTCATATGAACAGTGCTACAAGTAGTAAATAATCAAGTGGCTAAAAATACATGCATGTGTGAACTGGCCTTATTATCCAAAAAAGAAAAAAAAAATCATTTGTATTTCATGATCCAAATTGTGTCTATGTGCCTTACTTTGACTGCTAAAGCCAAAATGTCAGTCTTCAGAATACAAGGAATCATTCACAACTGGATCTTTGATCAATGTTCTGTTCAATATAGCAGAGTAGAGGCAGTCATAAGAACATAAGAAGAGCCATGCTACATCAGACAAAAAGCCTATCTACTCTAGCATTCTGTTCCCAGAGTGGCCAACCAGCTGACCGTGGGAAGCCCACAAGTAGGGCACGAATGCAATAGCACCTTCCTGCTCATCTTCCCCAGCAACTGGTATACAGAAGCATACTGCCTCCGATATTGGAGGTAATATATAGCCCTCATGACTAGTAGCCATTGGTAGTCCTATCCTCCATGATTTGTCTAATCCCCTTTAAATGCCATCCAAGTTGGTGGCCATCACTACATCTTATGGTAACAAATTCCACAGTTCAGCTATGCAGCGTGTGAAGAAGCGTTTCCTTTTATTTGTCCTGAATCTGCCACCATTCAGCTTCATGATGGCTGTGGATGAAATCCTGTTGTCTGTTCCTTCCTAGTTCCTAATTGAGATTGAAATCTGCATGACCAATAAGTCTAGATCTACTGTAACATATAAACAAAGTGTATTTGGGATTGGCTCTGAATCACAAGGAGCTTTGTTACCTACCCAAATTCTCTAGGGAAAAAAGAAACTCATAAAAGGAGTATGTCCTGTCTCTTCAAACTCTCTTCTTGTGTTGTTCTATTCCTGACTGCTATAACTGCTTGGAAATCCAACATGCAGACCAAAAGGCCTATGTGAAGTGAACGAACTATTCCTGATAATTATTAAAGCATAGTACTCTGCCTTACACAGCCTTTTAACATTTTAACTTGAGCAGTTTAGTAAACATGTTGTTTAAGAGTTTCATTTTTATAAGCCAAAGTTTATGTTCTTTTCCGTTTCCTCTAAATAATCCTTATTTAGGAATACTAATTGTTCCATCACGAGGTATTCAAGAAGCCCTGCCTACCAACAAAACCCTCTGTTTCTTTATCTGGAACAGGTGTGTATATAAGCCTTGTGCCAGTTCCAGATACTACCTGCCAATAAATTATGTAATACTGCCTACATGAAGTTAAGTATATGCTAAAGGGAGTCATCAGGGCTATTCAGACAACCCGCTAACCCACAGTCAGTGGTTGATTGTGCGTTGTTGAGCCGTGGGTTAGCGTGTTGTCTGAATGTCCTCAGGGTGGCTTGTTAACCACGCAGTATGGCTTATTTTCTCAAACAAGCCACCTTGAGAACCCATAGTTTGTTGCTGGGCTGTTCAGGGTAGTTAACAAGCTACCCTGTGGACATTCAGACAACACACTAACCCACGGTTCAACAACAACCCACACTCAGCCACTGACTGTGGGTTAGCATGTTGTCTGAATGCAAGATTTAGGTGACAAGGCAAAACGTGGTTTGGCCCCCCCTCACCTTAGAACACTTGAGTCTGCAAGGCCTTCAAACTGGCCCTAAAGAGTTAATTATTTACCTTGACCTATAATTGAGTCAGGACTTCATTGGGTGCTGTTGTATATATGGTGATCTGGTTTTAATTGTTAATTTTGATTTTATTATTGTTTTATTGTGGTTTTGTGGTTTTAAATTTTGCATGTCACCTTGAGAGGGTTTTCCCTAAAAGGTGGCTGATAATCTTTTAAATAAATAATAAACAGCCTTACCCATCCTGAGGCCCTCCAGATGTGTTAGGACTAAACTCCCATGAATCCCAGCCAGCGTGGGAAGGCTGTCCCTGCTCTGAGTAGGGAGGGGTGTTATCCTAGCTGGTTCATGACAGATGTATATATGTCTCTTGAGAATCCACTGAATGCCTCACCAGCACTCGGGGTGTGCAACAACTAGCCCACCTGGCATGAGGCTTTTGAAGAGTAAGATTTCTGAACACCTGAAAAGTTAAAAACCATTTTTCAGCTTCAGAGAAGTATTAGGAGTATGTGGTTTCCTGGCTTTACATTTCTTGAAGTGTCTATTCACTACTGGCTTTGGTCTTTCCTTTGTGAACCAAAAAGCAAAGCAAAGCAGGCAGTCTAATCAAGAGTCTGCTCAGTGCTTTAAAAATATTTTTAAACGAACATTCATCAGATTTGGGTCAAATCCCTTTGCAAATGTTATGGAATTATTTTTGTCCATTTCAGATTGCTGGGTCTTTATTCCAGTTTTGTTCAGCTTAAGCTTTTTTTCCATGCTTGCCAAAAAGAATTGTATGTGAACCCTTCTCAGCCATACATATAGCTAACAGACTATAAGAGTGTGACAAAAATAAAGAAAAATGCTGTATTAGATACAGGAATGTATTTGACTGGTATTGCATTGGTTAAAGTGCAATTATAATTCTGGATTGAAAGGCATATTTGTATGGAGACTTGTACCAAGTCTCAGAAGTCAGCTCATTGGACTTGTATTATTTCAATTTGCATTGGTGCAATTCTACATCCTTTGCCTTCCAGTGAGACATTGGACACCTTTGCAACACTAACATGGAAAGGAGATTTTGGTTCATCCACATGTTTGAGTTGTCAAACTGCTTTTTTCTCATACTGGTGCTGCAAGACTGCTGTGACATCTGTCCATAGGAACTGAAGGCTGGGGCAGTCACACTGATAATATTGCTCAGTCTCATTTATCTGTCCAGGACAAAACCATATAGGTGAATTGTTCCTTCTGCTCTCAGGGCCCATCTGATGGCCTGTGTCTCTCCCTAAGCTAATCAAGAGTTCTCTTGTTAAGTAATGCTACCTTCCAATGGTCTGCTTTAATTTCACCTTATATTCGCCTATTGGGCAGTACAGAAATAAATAAATAAATAAAATTCCCAGCTTCTTTCACTCGTTTGTTGGTCAAATCCAGTTTTTCAACCAAACAAATGATTTGTGCTCCATGTGTACACAAACTGCTGAGCACAGCACCCTGAGTCTATGCTCCTTCTCTAGCACCCCCAGCTGCCATGTCCAAACACATGTGGTTGTGCACAGAACTGAGGGGAAGGGTGGGCTGTGAGGATCCAAGGAAGGATTTCAGAGCAACAACTAGATCCTAATGTGCAGTTCTCACATTTAAAAGAATCAACACACCACAGCCTAAAATGCAATGAATGTATTTCCTGGCAGTTGCATGAGTATACAGTCAGGACCAGAAATATTGGAACAAGGATAACTGTTTTGGCAGTTGGCTTCTGTATGCCACCACATTGAAGTTGAAAGGAAACACACCCAGATGGGAGTGAAGTCAGGACTTTCAGCTGTAATTCAAGGGGTTTGACAAGAGTGGGGCACTAACCATTCAGGAAGTACAGCCAGCGGCATACACACACACCCATCGTTGGTGGCTCATAAGTAATGGAACAAACCAACATCATTTCAAGCGTAAGGATCGCCTTTAATACCTGGATGAAAATCCTTTGCAGTCAATGACTGCCTGAAGTCTGGAACCCATGGACATGACCAAATGCTGAGTTTCCTCCCTCGAGATGCTTTGCCAGGCCTTTACTGCAGCTGCCTTCACCTGCTGCTTGTTTGTGGGTCTTTCTGCCTTCAGTCTTGTCTTCAGTAAGTGAAAAGCATGCTCTGTTGGGTTGAGATCAGGTGACTGACTTGGCCATTGAAGAACATCCCACTTCTTTGCCTGGAGAAACTCTTGGGGAGCTTTTGCTGTATGTTTTGGGTCATTATCCATCAGCAGTATGAAGCGGCATCCTATCAGTTTGGCAGCATTCGGCTGAATCTGAGCAGAAAGTATAGCCCTATACATTTCAGAATTCATCCTGCTGCTTTTATCAGCAGTCAGGTTATCAATAAACACCAGTGACCCAGTTCCATTGGCAGCCATACATGCCCATGCCGTAACACTGCCTCCACCATGTTTGACAGATGATGTGGTATGCTTTGGATCACGGGCTGTTCCTTTTCTTCTCCATACTTTTCTCTTCCCATCATTCTGGTACAAGTTAATCTTGGTTTCATCAGTCCAAAAACCTTATTCCAGAACTGGGCAGGCTTTTTTAGGTGTTTGTTGGCAAAGGCTAATCTGGCCTTTCTGTTCTTGAGCGCTACCAGTGGTTTGCACCTTGTTGTGAAGCCTCTGTATTTACATTAATAAAGCCATCTCTTGACTGTAGATGTTGACAATGACATGTCTACCTCCTCAAGAGCATTCTTGACCTGGCTAGATGTTGTGAAAGGGTTCCTCTTCACCATGAGCACAATTCTGCGGTCATCTACTTTAGTTGTCTTCCGTGGTCTGCCAGGCCTTTTGCTGTTGCTGAGCTTGCCAGTTAATTCCTTCTTTTTCTGGATGTTCCAAACTGTTGTGATGGCCACTCCCACTGTTTTTGCTATCTCTCTCGATGGGTTTATGTTGTTTCCTCAGCCTAATGATGGCCTCCTTCACTCGCATGGACACCCCTTTGGACCTCATGTTGGGAGTTCCAGTGAACAGCTACCAAATGCAAATGTAACACCCAGAACCACCTCCAGGCCTTTTATCTGCTTGACTGGTCATGGGGTACCCAGGAAACAGACCACACCTGGCATACAGCTGCTTGTCAGCCATTCATTCCATTACTTATGAGCCACCAATGATGTGTGTGTGTGTATGCCACTGGCTGTACTTCCTGAATGGTTAGTGTCCCACTTTTGTCAAACCCCTTGAATTACAGCTGAAAGTCCTGACTTCGCTCACATCTGGGTGTGTTTTCTTTCAACTTCAATGTGGTGGTGTACAGAGGCCAACTGCCAAAACAGTTATCCTTGTTCCAATATTTCTGGTCCTGACTGTATATGTTTTCATATGTGTACCTTTCAGTGCTATTAGAATGGAAAAACCAATAGGCTACCTATGAAATTGCAAAAGAAAAACACTCTGGAGTCATCACTTCAATCCACAGAAACATGCCAGTTCGAGGAAGAAATTGTGAATGTTTCTTAAACCCTACCCAGGTAGGATGGATAAAAATCAAGTATTATCTTTTAAAAAATAAAACCAAAGTTTATTTTTTAATTCACAAATAAAATACTAAATCTCTCTCACACTTAAACGTAGCTACAATTACATCTCATTACAAACATGCTAAACGTACACTTATAGTCTCATATAAATGAAATTATCTACCAATCAAACACGGGCATTCATTTCAGTTTTTCATTTCATGAAAATGGCTCTGCCCAGCCTAATTACCAGCTCTTGCTTCTTGAAAGTTCTGGGCTTTCAGTTTCTCTGACTAAAAGCACATATGCAAAGACACAAGCTAGATAGGATTGTTGTGCTAATGTGGAGTGGAGTCAGGCCAAGCAAGACAGAGGAGTTAAGACAGAAAGACTGTCTTTCTGCAAAGGTGGGTAGCAAGGTGGGTTTGCAAGGTGGGTAAAAATGGATGCTTTAAAAAAACTCAATTTTTTCCTGCCCAGCACATATCAAACCTTGCTTTGACCTATAACTCATGGGTATTTCCTTTTTGTTTGCTATTTTGTTTTTTGTGAGAGCAAGGCTGGCCAAGACAGAGAAAAGCAAAATGGAGCAACAATGGAAAGAAGAAGAGTAGACAGAATTGTCCAGTGTGCATCTTCCTGGATTCGCATACGTGAGCTACAATCCTATAACCACCTGTCTGGGAGTAAGCCCCATTGAACTCAATAGAATTTATTTCTGAGTAGACATGTATAGGATTGTGCTGTCAACCTTAAACTATCTCTGATACTGGTCATATAAGAAAGACCCTAAATGGGAATATTTTAAAGACATTCCCTCTAGGTTAAAAAAAGAAAAGCCTGCAAAATATGCACACTGAGACAAAGAAATGCAAAGCCTGCTTGTAAGAACAAAAGAGTAAATAATACTCTATTTAGTTGTAACTTAACATGGCTTAGTGATCAGATTTGCACCATTGTTCAGGAAATAGATACAAAAGTTTCAGTGGGAATCTTGATTTTAAATTAGAAATTTAAATCAACTATTTTTCTTGCTGATTTAAATCAGTGATTTAAATCACCTTAGTTTAAATCAACCCACACTGTACCCAAGACCCATTTTCTCCCTCTTTCCTTGACAATGCACCAGTCGCGTTTCTATATGCTTTCCTCCAAGGCTAGCATTTCGACTTTGATCCTATGGGACATTTATCATTCCAAGAGTTATCTGTCTACTCTAGTGAGAAAGATTTGAGGGAAGAGGCGTCTACATCCAGCCTTTCAACAAAGCACCATCGCAATCTTGGGATGCTCAGGGCGCAACAAAATAAAATCTAGGTTAATGTTTGGCTGCTGTTTCTATAGAAAGCCATTCTTAAGAGGTAGCAGGGTGCTTATTTGCAGGGAAAGGTGGCCTCAACAGAGCTGTTGTCAGGCAGCCACACATTTCTGAGCTTCTGTATGAGCACATAGTATGGAGCTGTGCCAAAGCGCCTTACGGAAGTCACCTTTGTAAACTGCACCCCTCCCCCATTCCCCCCTCCCCGCAAAGATCAGACCAGTCACATTTTCAAAAGAGGAGGGGGCATGTTTGGCTGGTATGAACTGCTCTTGTCAGATCCACGTTGGCGGCTTTTTTCCCCACACAGCACACTCCTCCAGGGTTCTAGCAGCACCAATCTCAGTCTGACAGTTTTACGATTTGTTCTAGCAAACGGCTGGGACCAAAGACAAGCTAACAGGTTCATGATTTGTTGGATTCTCCTTTCTCCGTGGCCTAAGAATAGAAGCAAGGTTCATTCCTCTCTTGCCTCCAGGGAGTTTTAAGAGCTGGAAGAGGACAGAATTAAAATTCAAGAATGACCTTGATAAAATTCAAGGGGTGTGTGTGTCTCTAAACGGTAAAATGAAGAACCAGAGCAAATGAAAGAATTACATGCTGGAAACAAACCTTGGATTTACACATTGGAATGGAAAAAGCTCAGATGTATAAATGGGGGAGGTAGGGGGTAGGAATTGGCAAGGTTCAGGCACTGCCTTCCCCAACTTGGTGCCCTCCAAATGTGTTGGACTACATGCCTGGCTGGAGGATACTGAGAGTTATACTCCAAGACATCTGGAGGGCAACAGGTTGGGGAAGGCTGTGCTAGCACTGACAAAGGGCCACTAATTTTTAAAAGAGGTTAAGGGGGCAGCAACACTGTCTACTACTGCACATGGCAAAACACAAAGAGTTTTTTAACCCTCTCCTCACCAGCGTGAGGAACAGTGGCTTTGGCAGAACTCTCCCACTTATGCCCTTCAGCAGCTTCCTCCAACAAGACACAGGCAAAGGGCTCTTTAACACCCACCCCCCAGTACAGAGACTCTGCCACCATTCTCCCCTAAAGCACCTCATCATCTCAGTTCTCTTTGCTCAAGATGCATAAGGGGAGATGTCTCTGGCAGAGCCCCCAACACGGCCCGCATTGGTAAAAGAGGAGATTGAATACGCTTTCACACAAGTCTTGGGCTGGTTTGCCTAAGAAAGAGTGGCTGAGGTCCATAATAATGTGGCAGAGGGGGGGCTATGGGTGGGGGATCAGAGGCTGTAGGTGGGGGGGCAGTTGGGGTACGATTGGAGGCTAGACTGAGCCCCTGAGCTGCCAGTTTCTAACCTAAGTTGTGATCCACCATAATAGCTAAATGTGTACCAATAACGGGATGCATTGGACTTTGCACTGTATAACTAGCAGTACTGGAGATCATGGATTTGGCCTTGGGTGACTAGTCAATAGGTAGAAGTGGGCATGGAAAGCAATACAGTGCATGTAAACCCCTCCCTCCCTCCCTCCCTCCCGCTCACACACACACACACACACACACACACACAATATGCTTTCCCAGACTTTTACCCTGTGTTTTTAAAGTGATTTTTCCCCATAAATGACTGGAAATGTGATCTTTCTGAATGGTTAGATAGGTTTATAATGGGTCTTCACATTGCTATTTCAAAATAAATAAGTAGGTTTTTAGGGATTCTTACGGGCTGATTC
The DNA here is from genome assembly GCF_057233095.1 of Heloderma suspectum. NCBI lineage: Eukaryota > Metazoa > Chordata > Lepidosauria > Squamata > Helodermatidae > Heloderma > Heloderma suspectum. The sequence continues at coordinate 141,251,150 of NC_139458.1, forward strand.
ACTTGCATGTACATCACTTGATGCCTCACCAGTCAAATAACCTTCATTGCCACTAAATGCATGAACTGTCTCAACTTGAGAGTATTTGTGTATGAGCTGATGTCAGGTGATATGAAAGATCTCTCTATGATCCATGATGGGTGTTTTACACAGGGAAATCATGGTTTGATGTTGAACGTAAGTGACAGAACTGCATGTGTGAACGCACCCTAAGACAGTAACAAAGTACACCAACTTTTGAAGGAAAGTGCCTGGCCGATGATGCTATACACCATTCCCTCCCCAACGGCCTTTAAGTGCCCATAATGCACCTCTTCAGTCACCATTCTTGGTGCATTCATTTCTTGCCCATGCTATTTCCCCCAGTATATATCTGGAAAGCTATAAGAACAAAAGAATTCAGGGCCAGTGTGGTTAGTGTTGGACTAGGACCAGGGAACCCCTACGCCAGGGGTGGCCAGAAGATAGATGCCGATCTACTGGTAGATCCAGTGTGAGAGCCAGTGTGGTGTAGTGGCAAGAGTGTTGGACTGGGAGCTGGGAGATCCAGGTTCTAGTCCCCACTCGGCCATGGAAGCTCACTGGATGACTTTGGGCCAGTCACACACTCTCAGCCCAACCCACCTCACAGGGTTGTTGTTGTGAGCATAAAATGGAGGAGGAGGAGGATAATGTAAGCCGCCTTGGGTGCCTTGCAAGAGGAAAAAAGGCGGGATATATAAATGCAATAATAATATAAATAAATAAATCTCTGGTAGAGCAGCAAGAGACCCTGAGTCTGACCCCCAATTGCCTAACAACAGTAACAACTAAAAAGCTCCCAGCCACACACACACGAAGTTTGCTGGAAAATAATGCTTTGGGGAAAACCGGGGTGGGGGTGGGGGGTTGTATAAGGATTTGTGAGATTGATTTTGCTACTGATCACAAATACCTGAGCTGAACATGTGATCAGAGGCACCCGATTCCTTAATTCTGAGTGTATGCCCACTGGCACCGCTATTTTGCACCCAGCTTTGGTTGGCGAACCTCAGGGTTCTTGTAAAAAACAAAATAATCTTGCAAGCCTCAAGTCACCCCTGCTCAAGGCCATGAAGCTCGCTGAGTGGGGCTCTCTTAGCCTAACCTACTTCATGGGGTGTTGTTGGAGTAAAATGGGGGTGGGGAGAACCCTGAGCACTTTGAAGAAAGTATGATATGACTATAATAAAAACAAATAAATAATAACTGTTGTGTGGGATCAGACCATGGTCCATCTTTACCACCAATTGGATACTCCAATTAACTCTTAAAGAAGTTTCTCACGCCTGTTTTCAGAATCTATACCAAAAGCGGGCAAGCTTTTTGGGCCACGGGCACATTTGGTAATTTGATAAACTGTCCTGGGCATCACTACAAAATGGCAGCCATGGGCAGCATGGCAAAAGGACAAATAACTGCCCAAAAGACTGCATACAAGGCAGAAAGGGGGTCCAGGCCCCAACACACTAAACAACTTTAAACCCACAGTCTTCAGCAGCAACAGAAACCTATTTCACAGCAATCCCAGCTGCCAGTAAAAAAATGTGTTGATTTTTTTAAAAAGGTAGAAGGGCTGGGGTACTGTGGTGGGTGCTAAGAAAGGTGTCTGCGGGGTGCATTGGTGCACATAGTTGCCACATGGCCTACCCCGGATCTCTAGTAACTCTCACATCACACACACCATAATCATCTGTTTCCTCCCAAGGGACTGACAACACAACCATCTCCCTAGCCAAATGTATGCCATGTACAATAATCTCTCCCCAGCTCCCTGTCCCAAATGCTTTCCAAACAAGCTATATCCCTTCTATGGTGGCAAGTTAAAGGTAAGGTAAAGGTGTCCCCAACCAGTCATGTCCGACTCTAGTGTGCGGTGCTCATCCCCGTTTCTAAGCCAAAGAGCCAGCGCTGTCCGAAGACGCTTCCGTGGTCATGTGGCCGGCATGACTGAACACCGAGGTGCACGGAACGCTGTTATCTTTCCCGCCGAGGCGGTACCTATTTATCTACCTGCAATTTCTTGCTTTCAAACTGCTAGGTTGGCAGGAGCTGGGACTGAAGACAGGAGCTCACTCCGTCACGTGGCACTCGGGTCTCGAACTGCTGTCCTGCCGACCTTCCGGTCTGCAGTTCAGCGTCTTAACCACTAAGCCACTGTGGCCCCTGGTGGCAAGTTACTTGCATGCAAACTAAAGGGGTCGGCAATGGGGTTTTAGACCTGGGCTATTCCACCGCCCAAAGCTCCATCACTTTCTCATCCAAAACAAAGCCAATGAGGACATTTGTGGCCTCAGGACAGAGGTATCCATTTAGCTCCTCAGCATTTGCACACAGAGGGAGATGGCTAAGTGAGGCTCAAGGCTCTGGAATGTGCAGACAAACCAAAGAACAGCAAGCACACACATCCACAGCTCGAGAACGGGTGCCAGAAGATAACCGGCAGTCTTCCATTTGGCGTGACTGACACTGTTCTCGTCAATGCCCCACCTACAGACAAAACACACACACACAACGCAGGGTCTTACCATCTAAGCATCAGACATAGTTTGCTCTGATGCCTGAAGACAATCAGGCAATGCAGCACAACAACAGAGCAGGCAGAAACCATTATATTAGAGAGAATCCAACCAGCGTCCAGGCTTCATGCAGTAAGGTTTGCACGAAGTTTGGAGCTTAAGAAGCCACAAAGAGGTGATGCTTGCCAGGGCAGCCATGAGCCACAGAGATACCTAAAGGAGAGGAAACGGTCGGTCTGCAGCAGCTGCTCAAAGCAGCTAACTCTGGATCAGCCACCCAAACCAGAGAAAAGCAGCTTCTCAGAGCTTGACCCAGACACCCTTGCTCATCCCAAAAAGCCATGGCACAGAAGACACAGGGAGAGTACCACATCCTCTGTGTCACCCACTTCCTGCCCACAGACATGCAGGGAAAACACTCTCATAGTTGCAGCTCCTTTTGGACTTGCTCATCAATGTCCCCCCCTCCCCCCCATCTCTCTCTCTCTCTCTCTCTCTCTCTCTCTCTGTCTCACACTCTCTCTCTCTCTCACACACACACACACACACACACATATATTAGTGCAAGAATTATCAAATATAAATATCCAAGCCGCATTCTGCCTTCCATAACACTCTGCAGCTCTCTTCCTCCTCTCTCTGCCTCTCCCCTACTGAGCGGCTTCTGCCTATCTCCAGGGAGGGAATGAGGCAGGGTGACTAGACCTCATTCTAGCCCCCTGCAGAGGATTTGGCTTCCCAGACAGCAAAGCAAAGCAAAACAGCTCTCCAACATTTGCTCTGGTTTTCAGCTGGGAATAAGAGGTGCCCACAACTGCTGGCAGGAGTCCCCAGAGAGCAGGGCAGTCTGCCCACCGTACATGCCGAGGCACTAAAGGGCCGGCACAATGGACTCTGCTCCACTCAGGCCTCCTGCTGCACCACAGGGATGCCCTGTCCATAAATTCTGCCCATTCCAAGTGTTGTTACTTTTGAACTCAACACAGTACTGAGCTACTATTTGAAGAACAGGGCCCAGCCTGGAATGAAGAAGGAGGGACAGCCAGGAGGGCAAGTCCACATGCCCCAGTCAGTTTCATGCTCTCTTGCTCCTTCCCCAGTCAGCTGTTTCACCTCAGTCTCTATCCATCCACTCCACCACTTTTCTTAGACCTCAAACCACAGATCTCTGTAGCATCTCCCCAATAAGCTTCTTGGGGCAACGGCTGACAACTTCTATTCAACCACCCAGCTCTGTTGGATCTCCAGCATACCACAGGCCAGAAACAGAGGAACGACCCCTTTCAGGGGCCAGGCTACCAAACATGTGACTGGCCAATTGCTTCCCAGTGGGGGCACTAGTCAGCCTGCAGTACACCTGTTCCCCCCCGACACACACCTCATAATCTGGAAACATTCTCTTTGGAATTTGTATTCTCACATTCATCTCTAACCTTCTCCCATATGAGCCTATTGGCCATTGGAGGTCCTCAGCTGAGGTTAGGAAGGTGGATACATGGAGCAGGGCCTTTTCCTAGCCATTGAACCCAGCGGGAGGCCCGAGAACTCATCCACTTGGCCATCTCACCCCTGGTCTTCCAGCATTGTGTTAACAGTAACCTCAACAAATAAAGAGAATATTTGCTGATGAGTAGTGGCCATATACATTAAATCGAATCTTGGTGTTTCGGAGGGTCTTCTGAGGTAGAGGGCTGAATTTTCATCTCCTGTACCTGCTAGACTTACTTTTTTCTGTTTACTTATATCTCCATGGTTGTTTTTATTGTATTTGATTATTTTTATGAGAATACATAAATCTGCTGGCAGCTTTGGATATTTTTCTTTAACAGAAAAGGGGAATATATTATCAAACAATTTAGCCTGTTGGTTGCCTAGGTCTGAATTTGTGCTAGGATTCTGCTTCAGAATCTCTTTCAGCAAAAAAGGCCAAGTCCTGGAACATATTGTTGTTAATAATAATAATAATAATAATAATAATAGAAAGTGCCTCTGACCACGTCCAGAGTGCCTTTCCCCTATCAAGAAGCAATCACAGTGTGTCCCATACATTTAGGCATGATTTCCAGAGCAAGCTTGAGCCCCTGAACCTCCTAGATATGCAGTGCTGCCCTTGCTCATTCCAGGAAAGGATGCCGTTCCTTATTATGGGAGGAAGAAGGACACAGCACAGAGATATAGAGCCTAAGATACATTCTCAGGCACTCCAGGGACTATGCTGAGGTAGGGGAGTGGGGGAAATGGATCCAAGTGCAGGAACAGAATCAACTGCTATTTGGAGTAGCAAAATCCTTCCTTTGAAACATGCATCAGTCTGCAAGACCTGGAGCAGATGCTCCTACAAATCTGCCCTAGTTTCCTGGCCTCTTTCAGCTGCTCCACACAGATCCTTTTAGGGCCCCCTACCTACCCTCAAGAGGGAGCAGACCCACTAGAGGAAGCTGCAACCAAGATAATGCTTGAGGGGCTCCTGAGAAACGTCCTGGTCCCAGCAGTGCCTGCCCTATAGAGCCAGGCTACTACTAGGCACAGAGAGAGAAAGTTAAGTGTCGCTAACAACTGTCATGGATGTAAAGCAGTGGGACCTTGTTCCTGGACCAGAACCTCTTGCCAAACCAGTTTGCCTTTCAAGTCCTTTCTGTCCTGGCTGTGTCAGCCACTGGGAAGGGAGTGAGGGGGAAGATGCTCCCTTGCAAGTCAGTGGGCTCCCTACAATTACCACCAGGCACCAGACGCAGCATTAGGTTAATCAGTTAAGGGAACAGCAGCCCCCGGCCATGTTCTGCACAAGGAGAACTGGGGGATGGAACAGCAGACACAGCATGCTGGGTGGGGGGGAGTAGTGTGGAATCCATAAAAACATCTGTTCAAGAAAACAAAGGGAGGCTGGGGGCAAGACGTAGCTCCTTAAACCCATTAGCTGCTCCTGTTTCCCCCAGTGTATGGACAGCTCAGACACTGAGCTTAATGGCCCAGAAACTAACAGAGGGTGGGAAATCTCCAGCATCAATCACAGGGAACCAAAGGGCAAACTGGCCCAAAGGCCCCATCATCCTTCTCTCCCCCTCCCCAACATCATCTGGGCTCATACAGCTCAGCTATGACCTGAAAAAGAGAAGGCTACCATACCAATACATTACTGCTCAGTCATCCAGCGTTGCTTCGGGACAGGGGGCGGGTCATCTGACAAGCAGACAGTACAACACCCATCTAACAAGGCAGCGTCTGCCAGCCCTTAGCTCAATGGGTCGCTTCTCTGCCAGTGAACGGGGAGAGAAAGAAGTCAGCAGGTCCCCTTGTGTGCACAATAGGCCATTGCTACAGTAGCTAGGCTCCTGCCCATGACCATACATCTCTAGCTTTTGAGAGGAGAGGGAACATAGGTTACAATGGTCAGGGCAAGCTAAGGCTTTGGAGGCCATCTCCTGAAGCGGGCCACAAAAGGCCACTGTGTATCAGGATGCCCCTAGCTCAGAGTCAATGTGGTGCCTATGGGCAACAATGCACACGCACAAACAAACACACACACACACACCTTTCTTGGTGCCTGTCAAGGTGCCATGCCCTGCCCCTCCCACTTTTTTTAATCTACATGTTTTCCTACCAGCAGCTGGGATTGCTGTGGAATAGGTTTTTGTTGGTACTGAAAACTGTGGGTTCAAAGGAGTTGTTTAGTGTATTGGAGCTCAGACTCCACCTCTGCCATGCACTCAGCCTTTTGGAAAGGTTACTTGTCATTTGCCACAGCAACCATGGCAGCCATGTTGTGGTGGTGCCCAGGACAGTTTCTCAAATTCCCAAATGTGCCCACAGCTCAAAGGGGTTGCCTACCCCTGCCCAAACTGCTAGCATGAAGGAAACCAGCACAGCAAAGGAAATTCCCTGAACCAAGTGCCCTGCAGATGTGTTGGACTGCAACTCCCATCATTCCCAGCCAACAGGGCCAATGGGAGTTACAGTCCAACACATCCAGAGGGCAGCAGGTTGGGGAAAGCTGACTTAGATAATTGTATTTATTTTTGTTTTAACTGATTATATTTATTTACACTTATTTTTTAGGTCTTTAAGGGTAGGGGATGCTGAGATTTGCAACCCAACACATCTAGAGAGCACAAGGTTGGGGAAGGCTGCTTTGGCCTGTACCTAATGGCACTTGGAGCTAGCATCCAGGGCTACAGAAGCCACAGAAGTCTGACTGTAAAGTGCAAATGGCACATGACTTTCTATGCTCACAGGTAATGCCAGAGGTAACATGCGGGCGGTAAGCGTCCCCAGACAAATAACTCTCCTATTCTTCAAGTAACCCCTGTGCTCACTTGATGAGAAGGCATTTTCACACACAAATTATGACTTAATCATGAACTGGAAATTAAAACAAGGCTGAAATCCTAAATAGGCTTACTTGAAATTTAACTCCATCAAAATCAATAGGATGAACTAACTTCAGAGAAAATATGTTCCGAATGGGAGTGTTAATATGAAATGTACTGTAATTTTCCTTTCAGAAAACTAGCAGGTGGGACAAAGCTCCCTCCCCCCAATGTAGTTTGCCCCCTCTGTACTCCCCCCTATTTTTTTCTGGCACTGCCACTGTCCATGCATTCGAAATACAGATATGTGCGCATGCGTATACACATACACACACACACACACACACACACACCTTCTGCTGCTGTAATGATGGGAATTCCTTGGGCAAGGAGCCCACATTTGCTCATTGTGGAGGAGGGTAAGATGAACATCTTCACTAGAAACATGCAACAGCAGCTATATGCCACTGTCAATTAAGGAAGTGCTTTTTCGTCTCCTCTTTCAGGGCAGCTTTAGACATCCTGCCCCCTCTCAGCCCCTGGAGTGGACATTAGCATACACGGCAAAATCTATCGTGTGAATTAGTAATGCGGGCATAACATTCTTGGCAGACCCATATATTTGAGAGTGAACTTGGGATTTCAGGAGTCTGTCGGGATATTACTCATTCACACAATAAAACGTACCAGTATACACAGCTGCGGAAAACAAATACATGGTCTCAAAAATGACCTAATGCCGCCCTTGGGGGTCCCAGCCAGCCAAAGTTCAAAGCCTCCCTTGTCATCACTGGAGAGGCTTGCTCGCTGTCAACAGGAGACAGATCATCGTGGTATAAGGGTTGAAGCCTTTGGCCTGGGGCCAGCCGCACTCTGATACTTAACCACAGCAGCCAAGTTGTCTCACGCCCTCCTTCCCCTTCCAGAATTAAAGCCCTGCTCCAAAGCTGTGATTTCTTCTACTAACCGATTCACACATTATGCACTAGGGTCTTTCGACATGAGCCTGCCAACCTACAGCTGGCTCCCAGTCAGTCCATCATCTGATCACAACACGCCTTTGCAAGCCAGCCCAGAGCCCTGACATTTTGGTGCCACGGTCTGTGCATATATGAAGCAGACACCTCCCCCGCCCCCCATCTAAAGCAGCTTTTCGGGGCTAATGTCTAAATGTTTTTAATGTCTAAAAATTGAGAGTATTTCTCTCATCTGAGGGCAAACAAAACGGCTTGACAAGTATAATAACCAGGTCTAGCAAAAGAGTCACTCCCTGCTCCGAACATTGACAAGACCGCCACCGGACCCACGTTTTGTCCCGTACTTTGATGTCACTTCTGCCGCTGGATACCTGGCAGCTTTCCCCTTCCCCTTTTTCTCCAAAGGCAAAGTAATGCCTCCTTTCGTTTAGGGTGAAACGTAACTGGAGGACGTTGCCGGCGACGGAGGGGAGGGCGAGTAACAGGGCGCATCTCCTCCACCTTCGAGGGGCCGAGAGAGAAGTCCACTCGCAATATCAGCTGGTAGCTTTGGGATCTGAAATGGGCGAAGCGGCTGCTGGCCTTGGGCTGCAGCCTGGAGCCCTCCACAAGATGTCTTTGGATCAAAGCGAGACATCTCCCGCCCCACCCCCTTGGCAGCCGCTCAGCCGTTTGGGGCAGGGGACTCCGAGAACCGCGAAGCGACCCCTCCTATTTTTGCTAGCCGGCCAGCTCCTGACCAGGTAGAAAGAGAACCCGTCCCGTCCCCCCGCCTGAAAAGAAGGGGGCAAAGGGAAGAGTCCCAGCAGTGCCTAGGGACTAGAAGCTTGGAGGGGCGGGACAGCGCAGTCCAGATCATCCCCGCGCCGCCGCGCTCTCACCTCCTGCAGCAGAGGGTCCATCGGTTTCGGAGACTCCAACCCCAATGGGAGGATCCCCGCCGATTCAAGAGACGGTCGCGCTTCTCTCTCACAGGCGTCCGCCTGGCACGGGGGAGGGGGGGCGCCTGCAGAGACAGCGGAGGCGGTGCCCTCGCTCCAAATCCTCAGCTCCTCGCCGGCGCTCCCGGTGGTGAGATCCGCAGCACGAGCATCCCGACGGCAGGGCAAGCCGAGTGGCCGGCTCCAGCCTCGACTCCGCCCCGACGCCTGATTGGAGCCCGAGAGAGCCTGAGGTGCCGCCTTCCTTGCAACAGCCCTCCGGCCTGTTGCCCCCGCGCCCACCTCGAGGCGTGCAGGGGACCTGGACGCCGAAGGTAGCCGGCTCCGAAGTCACGCTCCCTGACAGGGAAGCCCTCCCCCCGAATCCCAGGCGTCTGGGACCGCTTGTGGTGCGGGAAAGGCACTCTGCACATGCTCAGAGAAGCACGTGGTTAACCCTTGAGATGCTCCAGGGCTTCAGACGCGGAGGCTTTGAGGCGCTACTCCAAAGCGCAAGCGGATTCAAAAGGCGCTCTGGCCGGTGTGAGCGTGCGCATACCCTTCGCGGACGAAACAGGGACATATTGGTTGAACTCTAATTCTTCTATCGAGGATCGCTTCGAGAATCCCACCCCTTCCACTGTTACACATTGTTGAAGGCTCTTCATTGGCTGCTGCACGTTGGATGCATTTAATCTGCAAGCGTCTGTCCTCTGCTGATTTTAAAGAAAGAGGGTGCTAGTTGTTTTGCTTAAATACATACTAAGGGGAGAGGGACCCTAATTGTCTTACCATATGTTATCAACATTTAAAATAACCACCAGCAGCTGTAGTGTGTAAAATGGTCGGCTGTGCATTGCATGGTGTGTTAGTGTTCATGCACATAAGTCAAGATGCAGCCTCCCATCAACTCGGAGATTTTATTTCTTGACCAGGGGCCAGCAAAAGGTAGATTGGGGTCTACTGGTAAATCTCTGGGAGATTTGGAGTAGATCACCAAGGGGATCTGACTCCCAATGGTTTAACAATTGCAAAAATAGAACTCCTAAATTAGGCTGCTAAAATAAAAAAGCTTGGAGGAAAACTGGAATAGATTGGGATGTCTAAACTTGTGTGCAAGCTCCGGCTGTGGTACTAAAAACAAATTCCTGGGCTAAACATGCGCTTGGAGGCTCCTTGTTCCTCGGTTCTATGTCCCCTTTCTGAGACAGTATCTCGCACCTGGCTCCAGCTGGTAGTAGACCTCAGAGTTCTAGTGAAAAACAAATTAGATCCTGCAAGCCTAAAGCCTGCCCTGATCTAGATAGCTTAGGGAAGGAGTAAAACCCTGAAAAACAGAAAATGTGATTAACTCACACCACCAAATTTTAACGAAGGCATCCCCAAAAGGCCAGAATAGGGAAGGCAATTTGTCAAGGAGGAGGAGAAGAGAACAAGAACTGACCCTAGTAATTAGGAACAGTTGGAGCACGTATGGTGTGTGTGTGTGTGTGTGTGTGTTACAGCTGTTACCCACTTAAAGGAATCTTATTCAATTAATCATATGGATTTTAGTTGATTCATCAATCCTAGTCAATCAAAATATTTTAAATCAATTGGGGCTCAATCCTATTCTTGAGTTCAGCTGGCTGAGGGTATACAGGAATCAGCAGAGCTCAAGAGATGCTGCTGCAATGATAGGTATGCCAGCATTGTTGTTTATTCGGTCAGTCGCTTCCGACTCTTCGTGACTTCATGGACCAGCCCACGCCAGAGCTTCCTGTCGGTCGTCGCCACCCCCAGCTCCCCCAAGGTCGAGTCCATCACCTCCAGAATATCATCCATCCATCTTGCCCTTGGTCGGCCCCTCTTCCTTTTGCCTTCCACTTTCCCTAGCATCAGCATCTTCTCCAGGGTATCCTCTCTTCTCATTATGTGGCCAAAGTACTTCAGTTTTGCCTTTAATATCCATCCCTCAAGTGAGCAGTCTGGCTTTATTTCCTGGAGTATGGACTGGTTTGATCTTCTTGCAGTCCAAGGCACTCTCAGAATTTTCCTCCAGCGCCACAGTTCAAAAGCATCTATCTTCCTTCGCTCAGCCTTCCTTATGGTCCAGCTCTCACAGCCATAGGTTACTTACTACGGGGAATACCATTGCTTTAACTATGCGGACCTTTGTTGTCAGTGTGATGTCTCTGCTCTTAACTGTTTTATCAAGATTTGTCATTGCTCTCCTCCCAAGAAGTAAACGTCTTCTGATTTCCTGGCTGCATCTGGTGAAGTCCATGTATAAAGTCGTCTCTTAGGTTGTTGGAAGAGAGTCTTTGCGCCTAGAAAGACAAAGTCTGTCACTGCCTCCACGTTTTCTCCCTCTTATTTGCCAGTTATCAATCAAGCTGGTTGCCATAATCTTGGCTTTTTTGAGGTTTAACTGCAACCCAGCTTTTGCACTTTCTTCTTTCACCTTCGTCATGAGGTTCCTCAGCTCCTCCTCACTTTCAGCCATCAAAGTGGTATCATCTGCATATCGGAGATTGTTAATATTTCTTCCAGCGATTTTAACTCCAGCCTTGGCTTCATCAAGCCCAGCTCGTCGCATGATGTGTTCTGCGTACAGGTTGAATAGGTAGGGTGAGAGTATACAACCCTGCCATACTCCTTTCCCAATCTTAAACCAGTCCGTTGTTCCATGATCTGTTCTTACCGTTGCTACTTGGTCGTTATACAGATTCTTCAGGAGGCAGACAAGATGACTTGGTATCCCCATACCACCAAGAACTTGCCACAATTTTTTATGATCCACACAGTCAAAGGCTTTAGAACAGTCAATAAAACAGAAAGAGATGTTTTTCTGAAACTCCCTGGCTTTCTCCATTATCCAGCGGATATTTGGTCTCTAGTTCCTCTGCTTTTTCTAAACCCAGCTTGTACATCTGGCAATTCTTGTTCCATGAATTGCTGGAGTCTACCTTGCAAGATCTTGAGCATTACCTTACTGGCATGTGAAATAAGTGCCACTGTTCGATAGTTTGAACATTCTTTGGTGCTTCCCTTTTTTGGTATGGGGATATAGGTTGATTTTTTCCAATCTGTTGGCCATTCTTGTGTTTTCCAAATCTGCTGGCATATGGCATGCATCACCTTGACAGCATCATCTTCCAAGATTTTAAACAGTTCAGCTGGGATACCATCATCGTCTCCTGCTGCCTTGTTATTAGCAATGCTTCTTAAGGCCCATTCAACCACACTCTTCAGGATGTCTGGCTCTAGCTCACTGACCACACCGTCAAATCTATCCCCGATATTATTATCCTTCCTATGCAGATCTTCCGTATATTCTTGCCACCTTTTCTTGATCTCTTCTGCTTCTGTTAGGTCCTTGCCATCTTTGTTTTTGATCATACCCATTTTTGCCTGGAATTTACCTCTGATGTTTCTAATTTTCTGGAAGAGGTCTCTTGTCCTTCCTATTCTGTTCTCTTCTTCCGCTTCTGCACATTGCTTGTTTAAAAATAATTCCTTATCTCTTCTGGCTAACCTCTGGAATTTTGCATTTAATTGGGCATATCTCCCCCTATCACTGTTGCCTTTTGCTTTCCTTCTTTCTTGGCCTGCTTCCAGTGTCTCAGCAGACAGCCATCTTGCCTTCTTGGTTTTCTTTTTCTTTGGGCCGTTTTTTGTTGCCGCCTCCTGAACAATGTTGCGAACTTCTGTCCATAGTTCTTCCGGGACCCTATCTACTAAATCTAGTCCCTTAAATCTATCCTTCATCTCTACTGCATATTCATGAGGAATATTAGTGAGCTCATATCTAACTGATCTGTGGGTCTTCCCTATTCTCTTCAGTCTGATTCTAAATTGTGCAATAAGAAGTTCATGATCTGAACTACAATCAGCTCCAGGTCTTGTTTTTACCGACTGCATAGATGTCCGCCACCTTTGGCTACAAAGGATGTAGTCAATCTGATTTCGGTGTTGACCGTCTGGTGAAGTCCATGTATAAAGTCGTCTCTTAGGTTGTTGGAAGAGAGTGTTTGTTATGCACAGTGAACTGTCTTGGCAAAATTCTATCAGCCTATGTCCCGCTTCATTTTTTCTCCCAGACCATGCTTGCCTGTAATTCCAGGTGTCGTTTGACTACCCACCTTAGCATTCCAGTCTCCTGTAATGAAAATAACATCTTTTTTTGGCATACTATCCAGTAGGTGCTGCAGATCCTCATAGAACTGATCTACTTCTGCTTCTCCAGCATCTGTGGTTGGGGCGTATATTTGGATCACTGTGATGTTAAATGGCTTACCCTGAATTCGAATTGAGATCATTCTGTCATTTTTTGGATTGTATCGAAGCACTGCTTTAGCTACTTTATTATTAATTATGAAGGCTACTGGCAGCATTATCTGCAGACCTGGCATAAGGTAAGTGCAAAATTGCTCCTTGGCCCATCTCATTGACTAACAGCACAATCCTATCATGGATTTGTCCAACAAAACTCCTGTTGAGTTCAGTGGGGCTTACTCCTGGGTAACTGCATAAATTATTTCAGCCTAAATGTTGCCACTCATTTCTGTGTGTGTGTCCACATGTTGAGTAAGGATAATACTTCATGTACCTGATGAAGTGGGTTCTAATATAGGAATGCTTATGTGCCAATGCTGCAGTAAACCTTCTAGTCTTTAAAGTGCCACAATACTCCTTTTTTTCTGGCGAAAGAGATCTAGTCCCACATGTGATCACCATCCCTGATAGCATAACATAATTGGAGTACTAATAAGAAAGGATGAAAATAGAAACAGACTTTAAAGAGAAATATAAACTATAGAGATGCACAAAAGCTTGTTGCATGATGGCTGTATCGGTGCTGGAAACTGACTGTCTTTACCACCATTAGCATGGGGTGCTGCTAATGGTGGTAAACCCCAGCTGCACAGAAATCTAGGGAAGGAGTTGTGGGGATGGGTACACACAACTGATGCGTAGTATGGTCAGAAGCAAGGAGGGTTAATCCCACACTCTGCTACAGCTGGTGTGGAATGAGTGTTTATTCTGGATTCCATACAGGTGCTGGAAAAAGGGGCTGCTACCATGAAATAATTGCTGGAGATGTAATAGAGAAGGCTGACATGTATCACACGTTGTGGGCCTGCCCAGTTTTAATCAGATTCTGAGGTCGGAATTAGGATCATTCTGGTGTTGCATAGAGAGCTGGCTGTGTTTACTCAGAAGTAAGTCCCACTAATTTCAATGGGATTTACTCCTAGGTAAGTATGAGAAGGATTGCAACCTATGCACTATAGCCCAGTGGTAGGAGGGCATAGGGGCATAAAAGCAAATTGTTTGAAATAATTATGTTACAAATTTTGTTTTATGTTGAAAAATGAAGAAAATAAAGCTCTTTAAAAAAAAAAAGTTGCACCAGGCAATAAGTCATTCAGTGGTGGTTACTCATATGACTCCTCCCTTGGGCTGTTTCTACCCCCAATATATTTTCACCTGTGTTTCCCTCTTTCGCACATGAGGTTTTGTATTCTGCATCCATTAATCCAGAACATTGAGCATTATCTGCTTCCCTAACGTAAACTAGAACCACCACTAATTCAACTGTTAGCTCTCCTCCCCATCATTGCCTCTAATGCTACACAACTGTTGAACAGTCTCTTGGAGAGACCGCAGGACAGGAAAGTACCCATGCCCTCATAAATAGCAGCTGCTGAAGCCAAGAACCAATCTGGGGTAGCCCTAATCTGCAGCCACTAGAAATCTTCCCATGTCCTAGGAAAGATTACAAAAGCTTTCTGGGCCAAAGAGCAGCTGTGACCATCCTGGAATTAATTTGCCCCAGGAGTGTTGGTTTGACCAGACACATGGGCGGTAAACATAAATCAATCAAGCCACCAACCAATTCCTATATTAAACCCTGTTCCCACCTTAGCCTTGTGTGTGTGCTGTTCATCTAGGCAGGAGCAATATACAGCACCTGCTTCACTATGGGTGAGCTAAATACAGTGCTGGTGTACCTGTTTCAATAAGACCTAGAGAAATCCCCTTTAGATGAGTCAAGCACAGCAGTTGATGGAAAGGCATCTTCCACAGTACGCTGAGCAGTTTAGAGAGTGGAATAAAATGGAGGGAGGCTGATGCTTACAATACTTCCAGAAGGAAAGGTTTGCAAGGGTCAGGCAACACTCAACACACCTGACACCTATAAACCACACAATCACTGTTAGTCTGAACAGACTAGCCGGATTAACGCAGGCATGCTGAGGGTACTGCCAAAGGAGCTATCATAGTCCATCCCCTTTACACAGGAAGTACTTTAAGAAAGTACTTCCTGTTCAGACAATCGCTACTATTAGAGTAAGTGTTCTCCTGTGGAACCCCTGGGACATGGAAAGTAAAGGAGGTGGGGATTCCGAAAGCGCGTGCAAAATGCCAGGACATTTAAAGCAAGAACAACATTTTACTGAGATAAATTCCATAGCAGAAGAGGATATTTACACATAATCAAATATTTATTCCCTACAGTTCTATACAACCCAGTAACTGAAATTCTCTGGGCAGTTTACAGAACAGAGGTTAAAACCATAAAATATAAAAATAAAGAATAAAACAGGCATAAAATTTAGATTCTAAAACATTTTTAAAAACACACAGCATAAAACCAACAACAAAGGAGAACAGCAGTGCAGGTTTCTAAAAAGCACTAAGGGTGCAATCCTATGCATGTTTAGACAGAAAGAAGTCCTACAGCTCCCAGCACTTCTCAGTCAGCCATGCTGGCTGGGGAATGCTGGGAGCTGTAGGGCTTTTTTCTGTCTAAACATGCATAGGACTGCTCCCTAACTCAATTTTAAAAATAAAAGCATTAGACTATAACTAAAAGCATTGTATTGCATTGAGCAAGCTTTGTGTGATGAAATGAGGATGTCTTTACAAAAAAAGCCATGATATAGTGGAGATTCAGTGCTGCACATACCTCTGTTAACACTCGTGATAAATGGATCCCAAGTCTCATCAAACCTGTCCTGTTTGGCAGTGCAGTACAGCACCTCTGAACTCTCTGCCCTACTGGGGGCGGGGCGGGGGGGGGGAGGAAGGGTTGCTCCAGAAGGAGCCAACAGCCATATCCTTGAATACCAGTTCTTCAGGGAATAGGTCTCTGCATATATTCATAGTGTGCTATCTCCATGCACACAGTCATAAAAAGAATGGTGATAAGATCTTTGTGGAGTATAGATTTATGCTTGGTCCCATAGATGGAGAGTAGAGCTGGTTTAGTATTTGGTTGCAAAATTGGGCTCAGGATTCTCATCTCATGGGAGATTTGCTTCCAAAAAAGCATGGTGCAGTTCCACAAAATGCCAAGAATGGTTGTGGGAGGGAGGGTCTGGCACCAGTGTCTGTCTGCAGGTATGGAGGAGTTTGTATGCCAAAGCAGTGTGCTACTGCGATGCCTGTCACTTTCCTTGCCAGTTCTGAAAAAGAACCAAAATCATCTTGTTCCATTCTTCCCACATTCCCCCTAGGGCCAGTTCTTCTATATTTAGTCATAATGACATATGCTACAAAACCTGAAATGGGAAATGGTATTTGCCTCTCTTGTTTGCGGTGAAGCCCTCAGCCAGGACTGACAGAGGTGGTAGAGAGACAGTCTGTTTCCTGCTCACTGTCTCCTAGAAGTGCCTGAATGCCAGTGAATGAGTGGGAGTCATACAGCACAGCTGGCATTGTATTGTCAATGAGGCAACTCCATTTCCTCCACGAAAGGCAGCCACAAAGCCGCAAACTGAGGTAGCCAAGAGGACGTCAGTCTGACCGAGTGGTGGCGAAGCAATGGCTCTCATCCAAGACCATATCCTCTGTAACCTGAACTATTTAAACTCTTCAGCTTTGCTTACTCTTTCCTTATCCCAGACTCCCCCAAAGTGGCACCCTCCAGATGTTGCCTGGTGGCTGCGTCAGTGCTGGGGATTATGAGAGTTGCGATCCAACACATCTGGAGGGTGCAAGGTTGGGGAAGCTGCCTTACCCACCCATATGCACCAAGATTATAGTGCCAATGTAACTTAATGGGAGTTTATATACAACAAAAGGCACATGCATTCCACTTTCATCACTGGGGTTGGCATGAACAAGAACGTGTTATTGTTATTGTTATTGTTATTATTCCATTTCATTTCTTAGATTTCTATACTGCCCACTAGCCAAAGGTCTCTGGGCGGTTTACAAAGATTACAAACCATTAAAAATACATTATACATAGTGTAAAAACCATTTACCTGCTAACATATGAACAGACAGTACATACACATATCTATTATTATTATTATCATTATTATTCATCAATTAATTATATTTCTATAATGCCCAATAGCCAAAGCTCTCTATGCGGTTTACAAAGATTAAAAACATTAAAAATACTGTATACAGTATCTAAACAATTTTAAACCTTATTATTGTTATTATTATGCATCACCAGTTTACATGGTGCTTTGTAGGATGCAAGAGGAAAGGCCCCTGCTGCAAGGGGCTTACAATCTAAAAAATTGACAGTGGGAAACCAGAGGGGAGAGAGGGAAGTGGACTCATGGGTAAATAGGGAAGGAATATACAGTTCTTTGAATTACTTGTGCATAGGCTTAGTTACAGGCTTTGGGGGGGGGTGCAAAAACCTTAACACAAGCATCAGGAATGTTTAGCACGCCATATGATGTTGCACTGCAGTTCCCACCATCCCTCACCATCGGTATGCTGGCTAGGGCTGATGGGAGTTGCCATCCCATAACATCTGGAGGGCCACATGTCCCCCCCCCCCCGCTGAATGGAAAAGATGGGTTTTAAAAGAGGGATTTGGAGAAAGCAAGAGAGGTGGAAAATATAGAGTGGGGGTTGCTCAAGGCTGACATAGCAAGAGTTGTTGACCTCAGCACTGCTGGGATGGGAAACTTAAGCCTCAACAGTAGAAAGAAATCAGAAGATGGAAGAATTGCCAGCGCTGGAAGGGTTAAAGGGTGAGCTTGTGGCAGAAGCTCTGACCCAGCTATGTATTGAATTATGTGCCCCTTTCTTTCTTTCTTTCTTTCTTTCTTTCTTTCTTTCTTTCTTTCTAGATCTTCTTATCAACATTCTGAATGATAAGCAGGCGATCAGTATCTAGTAGACACTCTCCTGTTGCAGGGAGGGAGCCATCCTGTCTGCCTGGAATCTGCAGCACAGCAGCGTCCTGGAGATGCCTGGTCACTGACACAGACCTATCAGCACATCAAAGGGCTGGGTGAGAACCCATTTCCTGCCTTCCTGCTGCAGCCCCTTAGATGAGGTCACTAAAAGTGTGAGGCGCAGGGAGGCCAGGGGAAGGAGAGAAGAGGGATTAGCCTGGGTCATTGAGAGGCATTAATGGGCTTCTCACATCTCAGTCCAAATGCATTTATCCCAGCCACACGTCTGCACCCATCATGCTTCCCGTTCTCTTTGCAGGATGGAGCAGAGAGGGTGTTTCCAATTCTACTGGGGGCTGCGGGAAGCACAGGAAATGTGTACTGTGCCTGCACATATATCCACCCATACCTCAAGGTGTACGTTTTCCAGCAGATGAGACATGCCCGGAATGAACAACTTCATCTAGATGACGTTATTAGCTATATATGAGTCAGTCGTGTTTTATCAAAACACGGACAGAAACTTTTGTTGGTAGGCAACACCCGCCTTACTCATGATGGTTTCATTGGGCCATATTTGGGGTGGGATCTCCCCAGATTCATTGCCCCTTAGGTTCATTGTTCATCCTATCCCTGACCTGGTGTCATTCTGATAGCACAAAATAATTCTCTCCCTGATTTCTGCTAGCTTCTTATCACTTTTTGATAAGGATTCTTAGGAATGTAAGAAGCTGCCTTAATACTGAGTCAGAGACCACTGGTCCCTCTGGCTCAGTATTGCCTACATAGAATGAGTGGGGCATATAGGAGTTGTAATCCAAAATAACTGGAGGGATTCAGGTCAGCTACCCCTGGTCTACACTGAGGCAGTGGCTCTCCAGAGTTTCCGACAAGAATCTTTCCTGGCCCTAATGCCGGCAAGTGAATCTGAAAGTTTTTGCAAACAAAATAGGTGCTCTGCCACTGAGTTACTGCACTGCTTTTCCTTGAGAATATCAGTCAGTCCTGGAACTCATAATGTTGAGGATATTGAACCAAAATATTTCTCCCTTTGTCAATTTGTCTTTTGCCACAGTGATCATATACTTTATCTTATGCTTTAATTTGTTTCATGTTGATGTGTTCTTTGCATTTATGTCCCACCTTTCCTCCAAGGAGCTCAAAGCAGCGTTCATGGCTCTCTTCCTCCTTCTTTATTCTCATAGAAACGCTTTGAGGTAGATTAGACTAAGAAATAGTTACTGGCCCAAGGTCATGTTGGTCAAAAACTTTATTAGGTCCAACCAAAATTCCACAAAAATATGCAGGCTTTCAAGTTCTCCAAAGCTTGCACATTTTTGTGGAATTTTGGTTAGTCCTAATAAAGGGGTTGCCCAACTGTGGATTTTTTATTTATTTTTTCCTTCACAGACACGTATGATTATCTTTACACTTCTATAAATAATACTGTTTCCAAAAGATAAAGACAAAGGTAACACTGCCATGCAAACTTTACAAAACGTAGCCCCCTTGAGTGACATTTTCTTGGTAGAAAGGCAGGGTACAAATCAAATAAAAAAATGATACAAGTTCTGAGATCAATAAAATAATACCAGTTGTTCTTTCCACATCCACATCCCGATTTGTGACCACGTTCCTTCCATAAAAAGCAAACATAGCCATATTGATCCATGAGAAAAAAAAACCCCTCCAAAATCTACAGTTGGGCAATACCTGTACTAGAAACAACCAAAATGTCACAAAAAATGAGCAAAAAGAACTCAAAAGCTTCTTCACTGGCCCTAATGAAGGTATTGCCCAACTGTGGATTTTGGAGGTGATTCTTTTGGTTTTTCCTATGTTACTGATAGTAGGTTATATCTCGTAAAATCTACAGCTATGAGGACTACTATGTTTTGATGAAAGAGCCACAGAGAATTCTGTGCTACTTTAAAGACTAACAGATTCACTGTGGCATACTAGAGCCCAGTGGATCAGATATCAGCTCTAGTCCATGAAAAGTTATGTCACAATAACAGCACAATCCTATACATGTCTACTCAAAAGTAGGTTCCATTGAGATCAAAGAAGCTTACTCCCAGGAAATTGGGTATAGGATTGCAGCCGCAGTCAAGTGACACAAACTGTTCGCTGTTTTGGCTGCAACCAGCTTCACAGGGCTGCCCCTCTGGAATTTATGCTTTGATGAATCCACTTTAGTTTGGCACATTTCACTGTTGCCAATTTGACTTTCCTTTAGTGATGGCTTTTTGCCTGCTCGACTCATCTAATCAGGAGGTTGTCTAGCCTATGTGGTAATGATGCATAGGAGCGGATTGCATTTCCTTTGGGTTTAGGTTTTGATCTTATAGCGCTGAGCAATGCATGGAGTTGTGGTGGCTTTAGTTGAGGTGATTCCTAAAGCTGAAAGTTTTCCTCTCCATGGTTAATATATGTGGCATATGCTTCAGCAACTGCTGCCTTTAGTGCTCTGGGCAAATAAGGGATCTCTTACTGTCTTAGTTACACTAACATCAGAAATGTATTACAGGGCTGTTTTGAATAAAATTTGCTTTAGTATTTTATTAACTGACTGCACTATGATATCACAACAAAGTCAGTTGTTGGCCTGTTCATCACCAAATGTATTTCTTAAAACATTAAATGAGTTGATGTGAACCCAGTACTCGCAGTTGTTCCCTCAAATCCTATGTCTCCTCTAAAATGTTACATCTTGACGTTTTAGTTGCAACCATGATGGACCACCCTACAGTTTGCAGAGCTTTTGGCTAAGAGTCTGGGTGAAATGATGAGTTTACTTGCTCCAATCCTGTAAGCGAGATGCATGCATGCCTACAAGCCCCCTCCTAGATGCATAATCAGTGTGGAGGCAGATGCACATTTGTGGTCACATCATAAGCCCCATGATGATGCTCATCCAGGATCTACTGAACTGGCTGAATGCCTCTTTTTATAGAGATGGGGAAATAGCAGGCATTCCCTCCCAGGATTACCTGTTGTTGCCCATCATTAAATCTGAATTGTGGCCATTAGGTGACTTCTGGCATACTGCAGCCTTGGATCCTATCTGAAAACAAATGTGAGCAGTACTGGCCTACACTACAGGGTTGTGAAGCCGAGTGAGCTGAGGTAGATCTCCATGTTTTAGACTTCAGCTCCCATAAGCCCCTGCCAGCATGGCCAATGTTCAGGAATGCTGGGAGTTGAAGTTCAAAACATCTGGAGATTTACCTTGTACCCACCCCAGAGCTGTGGATTGTAAAGAAATTTGAACATGTGCAGCCTGATCCTGTGTGTCTTCACATGGAAGTAAATTCCGCTGAGTTCAATGGAACATAATCCCAAGTAAGTGCATAGGGTTGTATCCTGAATGCCTTAGAAGTGATACATAATAATTAGTCTGTACTGCACTAGGTGCCAACTGTAATATATTAAGCAACCAATAACCTTACATGTTATTGTAACCCTTCAAAAGCTTTTGCTTATGCTCAAAATATATTGGGTTATGTAAAAAAAAAAAAATCCGTTGGCAATTATTACTAGACTTCTTGTCTGTTCTGTGCTGACTGGGTGCTACTTTTTTTTTCTTGTGCTATTTAAAAATAATAACCAGACACAGGAATGATCTCTTGATTCCACAATATTGTCCAACGCTAGCAAACACGTGCCGGTGCTCTGCTAGTGCTTGAGATCGGGGGTGGGGATGGGGGAGTTTGCTCAGCTCTGGTCTTCTGCACTTTTCAATCAGTGGCCTTTTCTGGACTTGTTCCCACACCTCCCCTCGGCCCCCTCTCCATGTTGCTTTTGTAGGAATTAGGCCTACCTCCCTTGAGAGGGGATCGTGTTCACACACCAGCTGTGCCCTTGCTCCGGAGGAATGAGATTAAGGGGTGTGAGAAGCTTTCAGGAGATCACACTGGGGACCTGTAACACCTGCTCCTCACTAGCAGGGGAGGGAATTGCCTAAAGGACATTGCTATCCTGCTGACAGCATGCCTGGCTGAAAGTATTTCTGACTGCAAGCTGAGAATGAGCTAGGGTGGCCCCTTATGAATCACCCCAAAAGAGGAACTGCATCATCAAAAAAGAGGTTTACACTGATTTACATAAAATGTGCATATGCCACGTTATATGTATAGATGCAAATGTATAATGATTGTTAGTTTAAATGGAAATACAGTACATCTCACCATAGTGTGATAGACTGTGAACAGATGACTTGTGTGCCTTGCTCAGTCTGCTCTCCAGGTGCTAGCTGTTGGTGGGCAACTTCAAGGCCCAGCTCTTCCTTCTGATGGTTCTTGGTCTTTAAACTCGGCTTGGACTGGACGGCCCTTTGGACAGAGGACTATACTCTGTAAAAGAGGACACATGGCTACTCTAGAATGAGCAAGGACAATGCAAGAGCTGTCTCTTATAACAGAGGGGCTTTGGCAGCGGCCACAGACTTTGTAGTGGATGTGGTCTGCCCTCAGTCAGTATCACTGGGTCAACAACAACCCAATGCTAATTTCCTGGCAGAACAAGATGCGTGATGCTATTACTGCCTCCACAGAAATGGGCTTGGCTTATCCAAAATGGAATCAACTAAATTAAGATCTGATTCGCCCATTCCAAACCATCCTCTGTTGACAATTGTTTTACAAAACCATGCTGTGTCTGTAATCTCTCTTCATTCTCCCAGGGTTAGGAAATATTTCTCTGCACCACATTTTTATGGGAAGTCTTGCTCAATGTAAGATCATTTGAGGAAGTACCTAGCACACACTTCCTCATATTTGGAGAACTGGGGAAGAAAGTATGGGCATGTCAGTGTTTCCTCTGTTGCATTAAATGTGAAGCCTCTCCTCACTTGGTTTGGGGGCTGGGTGGAGTGATAGGATTTTGTGCCTTCCGATTTTCATTTGTGATGGCTGATAAATATCGGTGACAATCTGCCTCGGCTGTACACATTTAATTTGGGGGTGGTACAGTGCAGTTTGTTACTTTTATCATTTACACCATACATCTTTTGAGGCCTATGTCCTTGTGTTTACCTTGCAGGGCTGAACACTGAAACACCAGCTTTTGCCCCAACAGACCAAAAGCACAGGAGGTCTATTGAAAGAGGTTCTCCTACCCCACTTAATGCTGATAGTTGATTTGGGGTGGATGGAGAGGAAGATGAATTACAAGTGGCTAAAATAATTTGCATTACTGAAATCCAATTCGTTGTGAGGCAGAGAATATTTACATTATCCTTGTCTCTCCAAATGTTTGGCATATTCTCCCCAAATGTGGATGAAATGCTTCTTTTTGTCCCTGATAAAGTTGAACTAGAATCTTTGTTCTATCTACTTGGTTTGGACTTGTTGGCTATATTCGCTCATACCTAGAAAGGCAAGCAGAAGTAACATGGTGATGAAATGGCTCAGCTGGTTTCTGTCATGCATACAATGTGTGTGTGGTAGACACCACTTTCTCATCTAAGTTGTAGTTACATAGGGTGGGTGCACTGGAGAATTAGAGAAGTTTGGATTGATTGAAGAACCATTTAGCTGTACCTCTTTCTTTCTTTTCTTCCATTGGATACAAAAGAAAAATAGATGGGGTTGCACTCTCTCAGAAAGAACAAGTTAATAGTTTGGGGGTACCCCTGGATTCATCATTGTCATTAAAAGCCCAAGTGACTTCTTTGGCAAGGAATGCCTGTTGGCTTTGGTTGGTATGTCAACAACATCCTTTTCTGGACAGGGAGAGCCTGGCCACTGTAGTCCATGCATTGGCAACCTCATGTTCAGACTGCTGTAATGCACTTTATGTGGGGCTACCTTTACGCTTGGTCCAGAAGCTGCAGCTGGTGCAGAATCTGGTAACCAGGTTGCTGAGTGAGGCACCTGGGTGAGCAGATATTACAGTGGTGTTGAAGCAACTGCACTGTCTACCTATTAGCTCCTAAGCCAAGTTCAAGGTCTTGCAGTTGACATATAAAGCCCTCAATAACTTGGGACCAGGTTACCTGGTATATCGCCTTCCCCAGTACAGACCTGTGCAATTGCTAAGACCATTAGAGGAGTCCAATCTGTACTGTGACCTGCAGATTGACATCTAGCGGCAACCCAGAAGTGGTGGTGCCGACCTTATGAAGTGCCCCCCTCTGGTATTTGGGAGGTGCCAGTGGTGGCATATTTTAGGTTCCTGTTAAAGACTCATCTCTTCACTCAAACTTTCCCTGAATGATCATGCTCTCCAGTTAGTTTAGTACTTTCTGTGCTTGTAGTTTTGGTTTTTAGTATTTTAAACATTTGAACTGATGAGTTTTTATATTTATTATGATGTATTTTAAGTTTTTACTTTGTAAACCACTTAGAAATATTTTTAGACATGGTAAGCAACATATAAAATAATAATAATAATAATAATAATAATAATAATAATAATAATAGAAAAATAGAGAGTTGTATCCAGTGGTAGCTTTATAGTAGTGGAAAGTGCTTCCACTTGCTCAAGGGGCACCCAATTTCTGCTGATTCCCCCCTACTTACTACAGCCCCCATGCCCCCCCAAGCTGCTCCTGTGGGTAGGGAGACCTTCCCGAACAGTATGGGATATGATACAGAGAGGTGAGGATCATCAAAAATTGGGTGAGTTGCCCTATGCAAGTGGAAGCATTTTCCACTAACACACAGCCACCATTGGATTCAATTCCTTCCAGTCAAGCCTGATGGAATGTCTTGACTTTTCCTAGAAGTTCCACATAAAAACAGTACAGAAGCAGTTATTGTGCTTGGATCTTGCTGGACTCTGGGCCTGCACTGATTTTTGCCATAAGTCCAGGACTACCACTGCATCCTCATCATCATTCCTTTAAATTTGTAACTGCAGAGAGATTTTCACAAATGTAGCACACAAGTCTTGAGTGATATGTTGTCCAAAAGACATTGACCACTTGCAAAGGCTGCTTGAGCTCCTTGCTACATGAGGAAAGGTCAGTGAAATGCTGTTGAGCCATCTCCAGTGCCAAGGCAGGGTGGCACCTTAGCACATTCATCACACTTCATCTTCCTGTAGGCCATCCTTCCTCTTTGTCAGAACACATGAACGGCACGATTTTATGTCAGATGCCTGGGCTGTGTTATCAGGCTTGCCATTTTCTCCTCACCATGCTGGTACTTTTGGGACATCAGCCACTTCATCCTCTGCAGCTGAGTCAGAATCAGAGGCCTGGAATATCTTCAAATATCATCTGAGGGCACAATCCTATGCATGTTTAGACAGAAAAAAGTCCTACAACTCCCAGCATCATCAGTCATGATGGCTGGGGCATGCTGGGAATTCTAGGCCTTTTTTCTGTCTAAACATGCATAGGATTGCACTCTAAGGGCTTCTTCACACAGAGCTTCAAGGTTGCGGGTCCTTTAAATGATGTCATCAATCTCCAGGGCATCTCCCACACTAAATTACCTTTATTCCGTTTTTTTAAAGATTGGAGATAATGAGCTATCAAATTACAGCACTTGAGTTCCCTCTGTGAAAAAGGAAAAGCCAGCGCTAGACCACAGCAGCTGTATAATGAAACCTATGGAAGGCTCAGATAAGGGGGAAGAGGAGGGGGAAGAAAGCATGTGTTAAGGGAGTCTGTTGTGATCCTGTGTTTAAAACAGAAGCAGAAAGCCCCATTTTAAATGTGGGATTTTAAACTGGTGTAGACATGCTCTAAGTTAGAGGTGGGGAACCTCAGGCATCTAAGCCACATCTGGCCTACCTGGGGTCCCAATACACTCCTCTGGGGTTCCCCAGATGGCCCTGCCCCCTGGCCCCATGCCTTTCCCCCAACCACTGATCATTGGGTGGTTTCCCAGTTTTTGTGCAGTTTTATCTCCATTTTTTTGTTTTGGTATTAGGAGTGTCTCACTGGAAAAGACCCTGATGCTGGGAAAGATTGAAGGCAAAAGGAGAAGGGGACGGCAGAGGATGAGATGGCTAGATAGCATCACTGATGCAATGAATATGAACTTGAGCATGCTCCGGGAGAGAGCAGAGGACAGGAAGGCCTGGCATGCTTTGGTCCATGGGGTCACGAAGAGTCGGACATGACTTAATGACTGAACAACAACAATTAGGAGTGTCTTAGATTTTCTTTTGTTTTCCACTACAATACAAAGAGTAAACTTTCTGCTGCTCCTGCCCCCATTCCCCCCTTTTGGTTTCCCCTCCCTCCTTCATGTTGTCCCATATTTAAAGAGTTAATTTTCCTGTCTGTAAGAACTACTACCACTACCACCTCTAGGATGGAAGAATCAGCATGCCTCTCTCCCTCCCTGTGTCAGCCTGAAAATGGCCAAAGACTGTTTTGAAGCTCCTCACTGCCAGCATAGAGAAAACCCCTTGGTACAAAGCCCAATCACCACCTTGAAACCACCCCATGGGAAACAATTTATTATTGTCTGCCCCTGCTTTATAAACTGGCACTGCTGTGCTAATATGAAGATTTGCTTATGGCTTAAAATGAGAATATGATGTCTTGAGGTCCCTATGCCATTAAAAAAGATCAAAGTGGAATAAAGCTTAGATGACAGTGCATGTAGGTAAGTGCAAGTTACCTAAAAGCTCCCCTTCCCCTTCCTTTAGGCCTGCAGGCTAGGCTGCCCCATCCTTCAATGACCATCTGTGTGGCTCATGCCTATTCTAGCTCTCTGCTGCTGCCTACAGGGAATCACAGGAACTCACAAAGCAAAGTGAGCCAAGAGGCTGCTTCAGGCAGCAGCAGTCTTCTTTACCATCTGTTCTACCTTTAAAGGCAGCTGGTGGGGGGAATTGGCTGCTGTTCATGCTGCATCCCATAGAAACAGCGGGCCCACCCATGAAGCAGGGTAAGGCACCCACGTCAGGCAGCGCAGCAACAAATAGTGGCAAATTGCGCTACGTTGCTCCCCATCAGGAGGGGCCATGACCGCAGTCTCCAGCGGATGCTCTTGAGAGTCCCGCCAGCTGCTCTCCAGCCATAGCATTTGCCACAGTGAGAGAGCGGCCAGTGCGGCTGTCTACAGTAGCTGCCCTCCTTCTCTTGTTACGGGTGGCCAGAAGAAGAGGCCACTGAGCTCTTGTGAGGCCCGTGCAAACTCCTGCGATATGCCTCACAGCTGCTTCTCAAGAACGTAAGAGCCCTGCTGGATCAGACCAAGGGTCCATCTAGTCCAGCATCCTGTTCACACAGAGGCCAACCAGCTGCCCATGGGAAAATCACAAGCAGAACACAAATGCATCAGCACTCTCCTGCCCATGTTCCCCAGCAACTGGTGTACATAGGCATCCTGCCTCTGATTCTTGAGGTAGTGTATAACCATCAGGACTTGTAGCCACTGATAGCCTTCTCCTCCATTAATTTGTCTAACCCACTTTTTAAAGCCATCCAAATTCGTGGCCATCACTACATCTTGTGGAAGCAAATTCCATAGTTTAACTATGCACTTTGTGAAGAGGTACTTCCTTTTATCTGTCCTGAATCTCCCACCAATCAGCTTTATGGGATGATCCTGGGTTCTAGTATTATGAGAGAGGGAGAAAAATGTCTCCCTACCCACTTTTTCCACATCATGCATAATTCTATAGACCTCTATAATGTCTCCTCTTACTCTCCATTCCTCCAAGCGAAACAACCCCAGCTGTTATAGCTTCCCTCGTAGGGGAATTGCTCCAGTCCCTTGATAATTTTAATTGCCCCTTTCTACACTTTTTCCAACTCTACATATTCTTCAGGTCACAGGGCTCTCCATAGAGTCACTGCAGCTGCAGTAAAGTAAGGGGGATGCAGAATGGGGGTGGGGGAGTTGCTGTAATTAATATTCTGCCTCCTTCCTCTGATGTGAGGATTCATCTATATATCCAGCACTTTGGAGCTGCAAAAGCACAACTATATTTAAGGTTACTCAGGGATGGGGAAAAGAAGCAGAATTGTTATTTAGGAAAAGATCCCAAACAGAGCTCCAGTGTTTACTCTAGAGAAAGATAAAAATCCTAACCACAACTTTTCTGATACCCACCAAAACAGCTCAGTTTCTGTAGACCTGGGAAGTTCAGCCTCTTTCAACCCAAGGGCCAAATTCAGTTTCAGAGAAGCTCTTGAGGGCTACTTTCCAGTGGTGGGCAGGGCTGAAGCCAAAGGGGGTGGGGCCAAAATATCAAAAACACCAGCCTATTTTAGCTTAAAGCACATACTTCCAATAACAAAGCCTTAGGAGAGGCATTACAACCCCTTAGAATTGTGTGCATTTGTGGGGGGGGGGGTGGTACCAGAAAGCCACCAAATCCGCAGTTGGGGAGAAGGGGAGGAGCCCGTAGAAGGGTGTGTGGCCATCTAGAGAACCCTAGAGGATGCGATTGGGATCCCTGGTGGGCTGAATTTGGCCCACTGGCCTGAGGTGCGATATCCCTGCTGTTGACACTAATCAACCAGGGACCCTTCACTGCCCCTGGATGGTGTCTGTCTGATATTGCTAAGTGGGAACTTCAAGAATTCAGCTATATGAGATGGCACGAGGTGTTATATTTTTCTCAGGAGTCTGCTGTGATGGTATTTGCTGGCCAAACGCTCCATCCCACCCCCGCTTCACCAAGTCAGTAAGAAATCAGCGCTCTACTTGTCATCTGTTCATATTTGTGCTATGTTCGGATACTGATTCTAACATGTACAGTTCAGTCCCCCGTTTTAGAAATGCCAGACACATTGTAATCACTTCCCTGGTACCAACCAACCCCTGGGAACATTTCCTCATCTGCATGTCTATTTCCTAAACATTTAAAGTTATTTTCCAGGAGACTAAGCGCTAGGCAAAAAGAGTATGATGGGATTTGATGAAGAAGTGAGAAAAAGACACATGTAGCCTATTAATCCCCTTCATGGATCGCTGTCCCCTTCATGGATCGCTGTCTTGTTGTGGCGAAGGGGCTTGCGTAACTCAGTGAAGCCATAAGCTATGCCGTGCAGGGCCACCCAAGACGGACAGGTCATGGCAGAGAGTTCTGACAAAATGTGGTCCACTGGAGAAGGAAATGGCAACCCACTCCAGTATTCTTGCCAAGAAAACCCCATGGAACGTATCACAAGGCTAAAAGAGATGACGCCGGAAGATGAGCCCCTCAGGTCGGAAGGTGTCCAATATACTACTGGGGAAGAGCAGAGGGTATTTCCAAGTAGCACCAGAAAGAGTGAAGCGGCTGGACCAAAGCCAAAAGGACACTCAGCTGTGGATGTGTCTGGTGGTGAAAAGAAAATCTGATGCTGTAAAGAACAATATTGTTTAGGAACCTGGAATTTCAGAACAATGAATCAAGGTAAGCTAGAGGTGGTCAAACATGAGATGGCAAGATTGAACATTGACATCTTGGGAATCAGCGAAAAAAAATGGACAGGCATGGGTGAATTTAATTCAGGTGACCATCATATCTACTACTGTGGGCAAGAATCCCTTAGAAGAAATGGAGTAGCACTCATAGTCAACCAAAGGGTGGGAAAAACAGTACTGGGGTACAATCTTAAAAACGATAGAATGATCTCAGTATGAATCCAAGGCAAACCATTCAACATCACAGTAATTCAAGTCTATGCCCCAACCACTGATGCCGAAGAAGCTGAGGTTGATCGGTTCTATGAAGACCTACAACACCTTCTAGAACTAACACCAAAAAAAGATGTCCTCTTCATCATAGGGGATTGGAATGCTAAAGTAGGAAGTCAAGAAATCACCGGGATAACAGGCAGGCATGGCCTTGGTGTGCAAAATGAAGCAGGACAAAAGCTAATAGAGTTTTGCCAAGAGAACACACTGAACAGCACAAGAGGCGACTCTACACATGGACATCACCAGATGGTCAATATCGAAATCAGATGGATTATGTCCTTTGCAGCCAAAGATGGAGAAGCTCTATACAGTCAGTAAAAACAAGACCTGGAGCTGACTGTGGCTCAGATCATGAGCTTCTTGTTGCAAAATTTGGCTTAAATTGAAGAATGTAGGGAAAACCACTGAACCATTCCGGTATGACCTAAATCATATCCCTTATGATTATACAGTGG
The DNA here is from genome assembly GCF_057233095.1 of Heloderma suspectum. Taxonomy (NCBI): domain Eukaryota; kingdom Metazoa; phylum Chordata; class Lepidosauria; order Squamata; family Helodermatidae; genus Heloderma; species Heloderma suspectum. The sequence continues at coordinate 141,281,083 of NC_139458.1, forward strand.
AGGTGAGGAATAGATTTCAGGGATTAGACCTGATAGACAGAGTGCCTGAGGAACTATGGACGGAGGTCCGTAACATTGTTCAGGAGGCAGCAACGAAATCCATCCCAAAGAAAATGAAATGCAAGAAAGCCAAGTGGCTGTCTGATGAGGCTTTACAAGTAGCTGACGAAAGAAGGGAAGTGAAAAGCAAGGGAGAAAGGGGAAGATATATCCAACTGAATGCAGAGTTCCAGAGGATAGCAAGGAGAGACAAGAAGGCCTTCTTAAATGAACAATGCAAAAAAATCGAGGAAAACAACAGAATGGGAAAGACTAGAGATCTCTTCAAGAAAATTGGAGATCTCAAGGGAACGTTTTGTGCAAAGACAGGCATGATAAAGGACAAAGAAGGCAGGGACCTAACAGAAGCAGATGAGATTAAGAAGAGGTGGCAAGAATACACAGAAGAACTATGCAGAAAAGATCTTAATGTCCCTGATAGCCATGATAGTGCGGTCACTGAACTTGAGCCGGACATCCTCGAGAGTGAAGTCAAGTGGGCCTTCGGAAGCATTAGTAACAACAAAGCTAGCAGAGATGACAGTATTCCAGCTGAGCTATTTAAAATCCTCAAAGATGATGCTGTTAAAGTGCTGCATTCAATATGCCAACAAATTTGGAACACTCAACAATGGCCGCAAGACTGGAAAAGGTCAGTTTACATTCCAATTCCAAAGAAGGGCAACGCCAAAGAGTGTTCAAACTACCGCACAATTGCGCTCATTTCACATGCCAGCAAGGTTATGCTCAAAATCCTACAAGCTAGGCTTCAGCAGTATGCGAACCAAGAACTACCGGAAGTACAAACTGGGTTTCGAAGAGGCAGAGGAACTAGAGATCAAATCGCCAACGTTCGCTGGATCATGGAGAAAGCAAGAGAATTCCAGAAAAACGTCTATTTCTGCTTCATTGACTACGCTAAAGCCTTTGATTGTGTGGATCACAATAAACTGTGGCAAATTCTTCAAGAGATGGGAGTACCAGACCACCTTACCTGTCTCCTGAGAAACCTGTATGAGGGTCAAGAAGCAACAGTAAGAACCAGACATGGAACAACCGAGTGGGTCAAAATTGGGAAAGGAGTACGACAAGGCTGCATATTGTCACCCAGCTTATTTAACTTATATGCAGAGTACATCATGAGAAATGCCGGGTTGGATGAATCAGAGGTAGGAATTAAGATTGCTGGGAGAATTATTAACAACCTCCGATATGCAGACGATACCACCCTAATGGCAGAAAGCGAAGAGGATCTCAAGAGCCTCTTGTTGAGGGTGAAAGAGGAGAGTGCAAAAGCTGGTTTGAAACTCAACATTAAAAAAACGAAGATCATGGCATCTGGCCCCATCACTTCTTGGCATATAGAAGGGGAAGAAATGGAAGCAGTGACAGATTTTACTTTCTTGGGCTCCAAGATCACCGCAGACGGTGACTTTAAAATTAAAAGACGCTTGCTCCTTGGGAGGAAAGCTATGGCCAACCTAGACAGCATAGTAAGAAGCAGAGACATCACCTTGCCGACAAAGGTCCGTCTAATCAAAGCTATGGTTTTCCCAGTAGTAATGTATGGCTGTGAGAGCTGGACTATAAGGAAGGCTGAGCGCCGAAGAATTGATGCTTTCGAACTGTGGTGCTGGAGAAGACTCTTACGAGTCCCCTGGACTGCAAGGAGGTCAAATCAGTCCATCCTAAAGGAAATAAACCCTGAGTGCTCATTGGAAGGACAGATGCTGAAGCTGAAGCTCAAATATTTTGGCCACCTAATGCGAAGAGAAAACTCCCTGGAAAAGACCCTGATGCTGGGAAAGACTGAAGGCAAAAGGAGAAGGGGATGGCAGCGGATGAGATGGCTAGATAGCATCACTGATGCAATGAATATGGACTTTAGCACACTCAGGGAGAGAGCGAAGGACAGGAAGGCCTGGCGTTCTATGGTCCATGGGGTCACGAAGAGTCGGACATGACTGAACGACTGAACAACAAAAGCCTATTAATATACACACTTTTGTACAGTTCTCCCCTATTCTAAGAGGCTGAAATGCCTCTCCTACAGCTTTGTTACTGGCAAGAAGAGCTTTAAACTACAATACGCTGGCACTGTTTTTGGCCCTGCCCACCAACGAAATATGGTCCTCAAAACCTTCTCTGAAAGGGAATTTGGCCCTTGGGCTGAAAGAGATTCAACACCTGTTCTACAAATTAAGCAGATAAAGGAGCAACAAAGACTTGTCTGTTAATTCCTTGCTAGTGAGGCTCAGCTTGTGTCAGTTGAAGGTTTTGCCCCACTGACTATGGCTTGCAGTACAAGGAGTGAGTTTCCTCCCTGGCCGTTAGTACTGAGAACAAGTCCCAACCTGCTGTGTCCATGGCAAATGATGTTTATCTGTCCCTCTCTTCAGTGCAACACAACCTGGTTCGTTTTCCTGTAGATGGCCAATACTTCAGGAGGTGGTAAGTTTCCAACTGCAGAAAGTAACAGGGATGTGGAGGGAACGCAAGATAAAGGGGAAGCGGGTGTACTTTTCATACAGAGGCTGCAGTGGGGGGAATGGGACCTTATTGGACCACAGGTATCTCTCCTTAGTGACTCCGTACCTACTGTGGTTGCGTCATCACTCTGACATGAGGGTTACAACTTTCAGAAAGGTAGTAGCCATGTTAATTGGCTGCAGCAAAAACAAGAAATGTGTGGCATGTAAAAGGCTAACGGTTTTATTGTGATGGAAGCTTTCATGGTGTCAGGATTCATTTTAGCCACACTGAACTTCAAACACTGAAATCAATCACAGACAAGAGGCTTCTGGAACCCCTGGCTTGTGGGGGTACTGCCGGTGGAAAATGGCGTAGCAGCAAAGGGGCATGCAAATGTTCATCCGGTTCCCAGGAACGTTCGTCCAGTTCATACCCCTTCCAGTCCACCAAGTATTCCAGGCGCCCCTGGGAAAGGTGCGAGTCCAGGATGTCAGCGACTTCAAACTCCTCCAACACCAGAGGCGGGGGGGCAGTCGGAACAATGGGGATCGCCAGAGACCAGTGGGGAAAGCAAGGAGCGATGAAAAACAGGATGCACCTTCATGGAGGGGGGGAGAGCCAGGTGAAAAGCAACAGCAACAGGGTTATCTGGGCCGTAATCTGGAAGGGGCCCGTCGATCAGGCTGCGAGCATCTTAGTGGGGGGGTGAGGGGGGAGGTATCGGGTGGACAACCAGACCCAGTCCCCAACTTGCAGGGGTGGGCCGGGCTGGCGACATCGGTCCATAGTCTCTCTATACGCTGCTTTTGCCTGTTCGATGTTGTCCCATAAGAGGTGGTGCACAGAGCACAATTCCTCCAAAAATTCATGGGCTGCGGGCACTGAGGCAGGACTGAGCGAGGAGGGGAATGCCTTGGGATGGTACCCAAAATTGGGAAAGAAAGGGGTTTGGCGTGTGGAGGCATGGCACACATTGTTGTAAGCAAATTCTGCCAGAGGCAACAGGGAAAACCAGTTGTCTTGTTGCTGGTTTACATAACAGCGTAAATTTTGTTCCAGTGTGGCATTGGTGTGTTCAGTCTGCCCATCCGTCTGGGAGTGGTGAGCGGAGGAAAGCCTGAGCATCACATTGAGCAGTGCAAGCAACTCCCACCAGAAATGAGCCATGAATTGGGCCCCCTGATCTGAAACAAGCCCCTCCGGCCAGCCATGCAGGCGGAAAACATGTGACAAAAAGAGTTCTGCCATCTCCCTGGCCGTGGACAGCCCTGAGCACAGGATAAAGTGAGCCATCTTCAAAAATAAGTCCACCACCATCATAATGGTGGTCTTACCTTGTGAGCGGGGCAAGTCGGTGATGAAGTCGAGGGAGAGCAGCTTCCAGGGGCCCGAGGGTGTAGGCAGGGGGCAGAGTAAGCCAGCGGGTTTACCCAAGGGGTCTTTTGCTCGCTGACAGGTATCGCATGAGGTGACACAGGTCTTGACATCCCGACATACTTGGGGCCACCAAAAGTCCCGCATAACACCATATAAGGTCTTAGAGAAGCCAAAATGCCCAGCGGTGCGGGAGTCATGGCACTGATGGAGGACTTTTTCTCGGAGGTGTTCGGAAGGCACATAAACCCTGTGTGAGTGATAAAGCAGTCCCCCTTGCAATGAGAAGGGGGTAGACTTGGGGGCACCAGTCACTTGTCCTAGTTCCGCCACCTTATCATGCACAAAGGGATCCCAAGCTTGTTCAGTGCAAAGGAGCTCTATCCAAGAGTGAGGTTCAGCAGTAGCCGCCAGACTATGGGGTGGGGGGGGAGGATCAGGGTGGGGGAGGGGCTCTCCTCACCTCCTGGCTGTAGGTCTGGCTTACAGGAGAGTGCATCCGCCTGTTGGTTGTCGGTGGCTCTCATGTGGCAGATCTTAAAGTTAAATCATGAAAAAAATAAAGACCACCTAATTTGACACTGATTTAAGGCTCAGGCTGTCCAGAGATGTTCCAGGTTACGATGGTCAGTTCTCACTTCGACTGGGTACTGTGCCCCCTCCAAAAGATGATGCCATGTCTCTAAGGCAGACTTTATGGCTAACAGTTCCTTCTTCTAGATGGTATAATTCTGCTCAGACACATTTAATTTCCAGGAATGGTAAGCACAAGGCTGCAGCTCACTTCCTACTGGTCCTGGCTGGAAGAGTACGGCACCTACTGCAAAGTCAGAGGCGTCTGTTTGCACTACAAGAGGCTTCTGTGGGTCGGGATGTAAAAGGATCGGCTCAGAGCTAAATAGCCTTTTCAGCTTTCCAAAAGACTGTTGGGTGGAGGCGGTCCAGTGAAAAGGAGATTTCTTCCCTTTGAGGAGGTCTGTAAGAGGAGTTGTCAGTTTCGCATAGCCAGGCAGGAATTTTCTGTAGAAATTGGCAAAACCCAGGAAACGTTGTAAGTCTTTCTTTGTGGATGGAGCCTGCCAGGAGAGGACGGCTTGGACTTTCACAGGATCTATCTTGATGCCTTCCACTGAAATAATATAACCCAGATAGGCTAAAGATGTCAAGTCAAAAGCACATTTCTCCAGCTTAACAAAGAGACTGTGTTCTTGGTAGGGATGTTAAAGAATTCCGCCACGGATCCCAGGGGGGCTGAATTCCAGTGAATTTGGCCCCCCGGAATCCATGGTGGAACGGAGCAACCTGCCCCACCACCCCACGAAAGCCCCCCCGGAATGGAGCCTACCCAGTGACGGCTCCGGCAGCAGCTCCGGTGGCAGCGGTGGCTCCAGTGGCGGCGGTGGTGGCTCCAGCCGCAGCTGGGCTGCTGCGGACGCAAATGGCATCCTGAGTAGGGGACGCCATTTGGGTCCCTATGGTAGCCCGTGATAAGCTACGTAAATATTTACATAGCCTATCACGGGCTACCATAGGGATGCAAATGGTGTCCCCTACTTAGGACACCATTTGCGTCCGCAGCAGCCCGGCAGTGGCTGGAGGCCCCACTGCGGGTTGGCCTGGCCAGTGGCTCTGCAGCCTGGCTGCGGAGTGGAGCCAGCCATCGAGGATTCCAGGGGGGAGGAACGGATCACCTCCCCCCCGTCGAGGATTTTGGGGGGAGGGATGGAGCACCTCCCCCCCACTGCAGATGTCCCTGGACGAAACCAGGTAAGTGTTTCATACATCCCTAGTTCTTGGTGGCGCTGTAGGACAGTTTCCACATGTTGTTGGTGGGAGGGGGTCCAAAGAAAATTTAAGTAGATCATCTAAATAAACTATAAGAAAAGTATCCAAATAGTCCCAGAAGATGACATTCATAAAACGTGAAAACGTAGAGGGAGCGAATGCTAGGCCAAACAGCATGACTAAATATTCATATGATCCATACCTGGAATTGAAACTGGTCTTCCACTCATCCCTCTCCCGGATGCAAATTAGATTATAGGCACCACGCAGGTCCAATTTACTGAAAATCTTGGCTCGCCCCAGGCACTCTAGCATCTCAGCGATTAGGGGGAGGGGGTATTTGTCAGGGAAGGTAATGGCATTGAGGTTTCTGTAGTCATGGACAGGATGTAGCTGGCCCAATTTCTTCTTCATGAACATAGTGGGAGTGCTGGCAGGGGAGGTGGAGGGGTGAATGAAACCACGCCACAGGTTAGTGTCCAAAAACTCCCTCAGAGCTCGGAGTTCTGGCTCTGACATAGAGTTGGCCGGCCAGGATGGTAGCTCCTGGGATCAGGTTAATGGTGTGGTGGGGGGGCAGTCGGTCAACTTCCTTCCTGTCGAAAACATCCCGTAAAGCCGCATATTTTTCTGGTAGGATCACTGGAGCAGAAGAAGTACTTGGGGAAGAAGAGGAGGGGGAGGAAAGGGTTAAGGCCTGAGCTGGGGCCATCTTAGCTCCCGGGAAGCAATGCTGTTGGCAGTAGGGGGATGAGAACTGCACTTGATGAAGCTCCCAAGAAATCTGAGGATTGTGTTTAGAGAGCCAGGATATGACCAGCACAATTAGGTATTGGGGCACGTTGGCCAGGTAAAACTGAATTTGCTCAATGTGCCCCTGGGAAAGCAGGGTGACTGGAGTTGTAATCCAAGTGACTGCTCCAGAACAGAGAGGACAGCCGTCGATAGTCTCCACTTTTAAGGGGGTCGGTAGGAGCAGAGCAGAAATGTTGTGTTGCTGAGCAAATGTTTCATCCATAAAACTGGTAGTAGCCCCACAGTCCACCAGCGCCATGATATCTCCCCACCCCACTGGGAAGAATGGAGGTGCACAGGAAGCAACAGATGGGATGGGGGGGAGGTGCATGGGAGGCGTGCCCCAATTGCAGATGATGCCTCCTCACTGGAGACCCCCAACAGACTTGGGGAGTAGCCTAGTCAGGCTTGGGGGGCAGGAGGTGGAGAGGGGGGTGGGACCGTTGGTCGGGATCGGCAGAATCTGGCAAAGTGGCCCTTCTTTCCACACCTGAAGCACCGACGTTCAGCGCGCCGTCGCTCCGGTTCTTCCAGTGATCGTGTGGATCGGGTCACTCCCAATTGCATCGGGGTCTCCACCCTCCGGCAGCGGCCATGGGGGAATGGGAGGAGGGAAATCCCAGCTAACAGAGCTCTTCTTGGCTTGGCAGCCCCCCTCCAGCCAACGATCGATCTGCAAACACGATTGGATGAGCTCCGCCAACGTTGCTGGATGTGGTGCCTGCACTAGCTCATCTAAGATCTCGTCATACAAGCCGTCCAAAAATTGAGCCACCAGAGCCGCATCATTCCGTTGTAAATCCTGCATCAGCAAGCGAAAACTGGTTGCATAGCTGGAAACAGAGTCCTTGCCTTGCTTGAGGCGGCGGATATCCCGAGTCGCTGTCTCCGCCCAAAGGGGGTCACCAACCCCCCCCATTGCATTCACGAAGCCCTAAGTCTTCATTAGCAAGGAGAAGCGCTGAAGCCCATTTAACTGCCATGCCTGAAAGCAGGTTAATGATAAACCCCACACGAATCTGGTCTGCCTAGAAATCCTCCGGCCGGAGGCATATATACAGTTCCAGTTGGGTGCGGAAAATTTGAAACAGTCCTTTGTCGCCAGCAAATTTCTCTGGCAGCACCACCGGGCATTTATGACGGGGAGGGAGCAGGGGTGGAGTGGCTGGAGCAGCCACTTGTAAGGCTTGAACAGCACCCATCTGATTGCGAAGAGCCTGGTTCTCCTGCATCAATGTGTTCAAAGCCTGTTCCATGGCACTGTCCCGAGAGCGCAGTCAGTGAAAGAGAATGATGAAGAGAGGAGACGGGGGGGGGGGGAGAGGATGGTGGGCAAGCTGTCAGGGTTCCTTTTAGCCACACTGAACTTCAAACACCGAAATCAATCACAGACAAGAGGCTTCAATCTACAGCTTTTAATCCATTGCCACAAAGGGTCATACAGATGCAAATTCTCAGTGACTCTCAGTCTGCAAGGAAATGCCTTCAGGGGATTCAAAAGGTAGCTACGAAAGTTGCCCACTGTTTGAAATAAAGGCAGGCTCCCTAGCCTAACCTAAGGGGTGGGGGGAGGTCTCTCTCTCTCTCGTGAGGCTTCTAAGCGCCGCTGTTCACGCAGGGCCAATCGGGCAGAGTTCTGCCCCGGCCTTCTAAGTTCCGCCCCAGCCTTCTCCCTCTTGGACCTGCCTCTGCACCTTGCATCTATTAATTCAGACTTGCCAAACCCCGCCTCTCCCTGGTCGCTGTCTCTCACAGGGGCAGGTGAAGAGGGATTTTCCTCCTGCAGCTGGACCTTTGAAACCTGAGAAGTCTGCCTAGCCATGTCTGGACTAGCCTGGGAACATCTCTCCCCCATGTCTGGCAGTTCTTCTTCAGAATCTGAACTACTCTGCCACTCCCTGTACTCAGAAGCACTCCTGACACATGAACTAGAGGCTACCTCACCAGATGCATGAAGTGTTATCCTCAGTTGGAGTTTGTTTGTTTATGACAGCGGTTCACAAACTTGTGGCTCTGAAGGCCACATGTGATGCTGGCTTAGGGGCCAGGAGCCTTGAATGCATGCACAGACACATAGATACGCATGCAAACACACACTCACAGCCCAGTGATCCTAATATAGATCACTCTTCCTTTGCTGCTAGCAGCAGCAAGAAAAGAGCAATCTCTATGAGGACCTCAGGAAGGGAGTGGAGAGCCTTCTTTCCACCCCTTCTCCAGTGAACCTGATAGCAATCAACAGTAGAGGAGATGGCAGAAGTGGTGGCGACCTCAGCTACAATTCAGTGGGAAATTGGCCGGGGGAATTTAGCAGATGTGAGGGGTCAGGGCACCCATGGCAGGCTGTGGCTAAGGCCTTGGGCGTTTGCATGCAGGCTGTGGGTTGTACACTGTTGGTGTACCCAAGCTAGAAAAAATGGTAAACAATGAATTGCTGTCTACTGTACTTTTTGCAATTCATTGATATTTGACCCCACTGTTTACAGCTTCTTTCTCTACACCAGTCTTGCCCAACCTGGTGCCCTCCAGCATTCCTATGGCACTACAACTTCCAGCATTCCTGACCATTGGCTATGCTGACTAGGGGCCAATGGGAGTTGAAATCTAAAATATCTGGAGGGCACCAGGTTGGGGAAGTCTTCTCTGTAGCCATATATACATATACCTGCCAACTGAGGATGACACTTCATGCATCTAGTCCTGGGGTCTCCAATGTGTTGCCTGTAGGCACCAATGTGCCTACAGACACTTCTCTTGGCACCCATCATGTTCCCTGCCTCCCATGTTTTTTTAAGTGGAAGGCTGGCATGATGCAAAGTGATGTGCTGCCCTCCAGCACCATCTTTATTTGGGCTCAAAAGAGTGGTTTTGTGTTTTGGAACTCAGCCTCCATCTCTGCCTTGTACTTCAATTTTGTGGCAAGTTACTTTTCTTTTAGACTTACCAGTTGGTGTCTGGGAAATTAGTATTTTGTGATTGGCAATGCTCACCATGGCAGTTATTTTATGAATGCACCCCATGACAGCCATTTTGTGATCATCCATAACACTCTCTCAAACTTCCAAATCTGCCCACTGACCCAAAGACCTCTGAAGCTTATTATGCCATTATAAAATTGTTAAGACTTTAAGGTACCATAAGATTCTCTGCTGCTTTGACATGAGGTTTTTCTTTTTGAGGTAGTCATCCCATGCCTTTAACAACTGTGTAAGAAACAGAAATTCAGCAGGAGATGCTTTTCTCAGAATGCAAATGCACTGATGGGGAAACTTGCAGCAGCTGAGTCTCCTCCCAACCTACCCAACCATTTTCTATTCTGCCTTCTCAGGTTGCCTGTGGCATCCATGGAAGCCCTGTATGCTGCTCTCCGAGATCAGATCCACTCCTTCGAGGAACACGTTAGAAGTTGCCAGCAAGCGTTTGACATCCACACCCTTTACAATGTATTACTGCTGCTGCTTCCTGAAGATGGCGACGCAGGAGATATTCAGGGCCTTGAGCAGCTGGAAAAGCTTGTGGAGTCCAAGGAGTGGGATGGACAGGATGTAGTGAGCATTACAGCTGGCCACAATCAGTGTGACATTCCAAGCTACATTGCCTGGTTGGTCTCTTATGTAAGGTACCTAGGCACTTTGAAAGCCATGTTTGATACCAAGGTTGTGTTTCCTTTGTGCGAGAACCTGTATGTTAATGATGACTCACTGGATACATTGCCATTTGGATGCAGGAAAGGACATGGGCCCCGTGCCATGGCATCTATTGCACATACGGCCAAACAACTGTTTGCCCTCAGGAGGAAATGGGCCTTGCTCCTGAGAAGGGGCACGCTTGATGAACGAGCCTTCAGCGCCCAAAGCCTGCTTGATCTGCAGGGGTTTGCCAATGTCCATCCCTTTGTGAAGGTCATGAGGCTGGTGCCGGACCTCTTCCACAAGAGCCTGGCTACTGCCGAGCTTGCCAGGCAGTGGGTTGAACAGCATGCAACCAGACGCTGCTCCCACCCAGGACGCTCAGATCCAGGCTCATCCAGGAGATGTGATGGCACAGCACTGGCTGTGTGCAGCTTGGAACATCACTGGTACAACGTGCCCCTCTGCCAGCCTGCATTCCCCCAGAGCCCACGTGAGTGCATGGAGGTTTGGCCACAGTCCAAGGCCAGCAGCAGCGACAGCCACCGCCACGATGGGGGCAGCTGCATGAGGACCACCAGCCAGGAAGGGAATCAGCTGCGTGTGATCCATGGGGAGCTCACATCCCTGCTCTGGCGGGAGGAACGTTCTTGGACACTGGAAGCAGAGATTCAGGAGGTAAACCAGAGAATTTCCAACCTGCAGCTTCAACAGGAGGCTAAAGAAAGGGAGCTGGAAGCCCTTGAGCTCCAATGGGAGGAAGACAACTGGACTGTGCCTGTCACGCAGCGCCAGACAGCCCTCTCTGAGCTGGATGCCTTAGGGAGGCAGCTTAGGCTGGAGGAATACCGCAAGCACATCCTGCAGGGGGACTGGCTGCTAGAGTTGGAGGTCAGGCCAGTCCTTCTGCGACCGATCCATACAGTAAGAGGCTAGGTTAACAAACTCCAAAACTCAATGGCAGGCACTATGCTGCCAGCCCAGGAACAGAGGGAACAAGTGCCTTTGCTGCATGAAAGTAGTGGGCCTGGGGCAGTGGAACTGGGTCCTGGGTAGAACCCAAGGGCAATGAGGCAAGTTGTGCAAGAGGGGGAGTACTGGCAGCCCCTCTCATATGGTGTCAGTGATCATGGGACAAACAATGGAAAAATTGGATCCCCTTTGGTAGGTGAAGACGCCACCTGCAAGAGGAGGCAGGGGGCTATTCTGGGTCTTTTGCTTCTGCTGAACATTCAGAAGCCACTGCCTGAATGCTTCATGTTGTTCATCGTTTTGTCTGTCTTCCAGTTACAGGAACGCTGCCAGGAGCTTGTAATGCTGTTGCAAGGTAAGGAAGAAGTTAACCAGGATCTTCAGCCAGCTAGTGGAATAGACTCACACTCTTCATGCAGTTCTAGGGGTCTGAACAGATTGAGTTCTGGTTGTTGAGAACAAAGAGAACTCTAGACTGAAATGGTCTTAACACAGACTTTGTTTGTGGTGTGTGAAGGTGGTGGTGGTGGGGAGTTCCCCTATCTGGCTGCCCTCCCCTCCTAGATGAAGGCAGACTTGCTTCATCTACATAATGTTCCATCCCAACTCTAGCTTCTGCAGCTATACTACTGTAATGCGCTCTGCTTGGGGCTGCCCTTGGGGCTGCTTGTTTGGAAGCTGCGGCTGGTGCTGAATATGGTAACCTATCTCTTCTCACTGGCAGCATACCGTGACACTGCTCCAGCATCAACACTGACTTTCTGTTATCCTCTGAGCACAATCCAGGGTGCTGATTTTAACCTATAAAATTGGATTGGGACTAACATACTTTAAAGTGTGCCTCCTCCACAGTGTCCCAGGATAATGAGATTGACCTAGAGTGCTTGCTTAACAGTACCATCCAAGTGCCATGTTTGCATAACAAGGGAGCACTCTGGGAGTTTTCAGCAATTGTCCAACTATTATGGAACTCTGTCCCCTTAAAGAGTCACTAAACCTTAAGCTTGAACTGAGTTATTTGAAAGCATCGTAAAGGCTTTTTAATTGAAGTAGGTTTTGGGGACAGGATTTAAGCTGATAGAAGATGTTTAATATTTTGCTTTTTGTCATTCTTTACTTGGCTTTAATAGAAAATTTATGTAATTATAGTAATTTATTTTTTGTGCTTTGAGGGATGGGACAGGTTGTATATTTGACTACTAAATAAAATAATTTAACATGGAGTCTCTCTTGTGGGTGAAAACCAGAATATTTTCAACTGCCTACAGTTTTGCAGGCCAGAGGATGTAGATCAGATTTGCTAACATTAAATGGGGTCTAGATAGCTTGCGGCTGCACAGCTGTAGTACCTTGTTCCACTACTACACCATCTGTGTAGAAGCAGGGATGATGTAATTCAGCTAGGCTGGCTAACTTTTTCTCTGGATGGAATGCTATGTTTACCATGCATACTGGTAGTAGCTGGAGTAAGGGCATTCTTTCTTTTGTTTGAGGTTCCATACACTAGGCTCGTCAGGCTCTTCTCAAAGAGGAACTGCCCATTTCCTTGGTGGCGAGTAAACATCTTCCTAAGCACAGAATATCAGCCACCAAAAGGCTTTATGATCAAGCAGAGGGAAGCAAAACAGGAACCAGAAGCAGTGTGCTGAAGCTGACCAAATCTCAAATAAGAACCAGCCCCTGGTATTGATGAAATCAGACATGACTTGAAGTCATGATAACCAATGGACCTCATGACCTGGGTGAAATAGGGACGCACATTGTTGATGGGGTTCAGCGTTGGAGTGCTCCAGGAGTGCAGAAGGGGAAAGGTCCATCCATTGGCCAAGGAACAAGAGCCTAATTCAAGCAAGAACCCCAGTAAGGGAAGACCAAAGTGCATTTAAATGCCCATTTACAGCTCACAACCTTGTTCTGGCCTTGAAAAACTGCCCCTGCTCCTCTTCCTTTTTGCTCCACTCCCCTTCCCTTGTGTGTCTTGTCTTTTTAGTTTATAAGCTTGATGGCAAGGCATCTTTTTTACTGATGTGAGCTGCTTTGGGAAACAATAATTGTCTGGAAAGCGGGATAAAAGTACAAAGAATGACAACAACAACAACAAAGTACTTTCCACTAGCCGTATCTGAGAAGGCTGATACCCTTTCTGTTGTAATAGGAACTCACCCCCATGAGCAATGAAACCTGGTGGCCAAGAATGTGACCTGAGAAACTCCTGGTTCTAATCTCACCCAAGCTACAGACTTAGTACATGGTCTTAGGCAACCTCCAGTACTTAGTTTCAGCCTCCCCACCTGAATCCAGTCTGTAACACAGAGTAATAATATTGACTTACTTTACAGGGGTGTTGTAAGCCCTAATGTGATGGTGTATGTGAAATGCTTTGAAGCCTTGGTAAAAGCATTATAAATGCCAAGTATTATTATAACCTCCAATCTAATATGCTGTTGAAGCTGACCATGATAGCTTGGAAGCTGTTGGAGAAGACTCTCCCCTGCTGCCAACAAGATCATCTGGGGAAGCCCTGTTTATCTGAGCTCCTACTTTTCAAGAAGTAAAATTTGCCAGGAACCAGAGCAGGGCCTTCTCCATAACAGCCCAGATGGAAGCTCGGAATAAACTTGTCTTTGGAACTTGTTCGTGCAGTTATTTTGAAGGTTGTGAAAAAGTCTTTGTTTAGGGTGGAACTCTAAACTTTGCAATCTCATGTAACAAAACCAGGGTGGCTGCATCTATGAGGGGAAGCTAGCTTCCAGAGGGGGTGATGTGAGTGGAGAAGGCGCACAGGAGCAATGCTTCACCCTTCCCTTACCTGGTGCTTTTCTGCTGCAACTCCTGTCTCCAAGCTACTTCCCTCCCCTTTGCAGCGTTCCAGATGTGGTTTTTCCCTCTACTTCCCTACTAGAAGCAGCCACCCCCGTTTTGTTACATGGATCTACACATAATGCATAATTCCACCCTAAAATGTGCAATTCAGATAGAGGGATGGCTTGATGTTAGTTTTTGCCTGACTAATGTGAGCATGATATGTTTTGTATTTTGTCTCGTTTGATAGTATCTCATTTTATAAGGCCATGTATGCATTGTCTTTTACCTGTTCCCCAACTATGTAAGACTGTGTTGTGACTGGCATTGTTTCCTTGAGGAGGGGACCATTGCTCAATTAAAGAGCACATGCCCTATGCGTAAAGCCCAACGTTCAATCCCTAGCATCTCCCATTAAAGGATTTCAGGTAGCAGGCCTGGGACAGACCTCTGACTGAGACCTTGAGGGATGACAGGAGTTGTAAGCCAAAACATCTGGTGGGCCACAAGTTGCCCACCCCTGGGCTTGATATTCAAAGGGGTGAGTCAGTATAAGGCAGAATCTGTTAATTTTCTGGTCTTGGAAGCTCTCATGTTCCTTAAGCCCAAGTCCAGAGGTGTGGAGCCAGACCTTGTCAACGTCTATCTCTCAAAGATGCAGCTAAAGATACACGTACACGTTTCATATTGACAAGGGCCCACCATACTCTAGTTTGTTCCTATGGCTCTATTCCTTTGTGGAGTTGTCCTTTTCTAGAGCTCAGAACAGGAGTCAGGCCCAACATTTCAGTGAAGGGTTTATTGGTGCAGCCATATCCATTCATGTTACATTCAGAGGAGTTGCAATAAATGGGCAGAGTACCAGGGACTCTGCCCCAACAGTTCAGGTTTCCAATCCTGGCTACACAGGGCACAATGGAGGTCACTGTCTGTTGGTGGGGCAGTCTGGCAGCCAGCTGGGAATGAGTAGAGGAATACATATGGCCTCCTAATTATCCAGCCATCAGCAGGCAGCCCCTGAGGTAGGTGGGGAGGGACAGCCTCCATTTTATTGACAGGGACCAGACAGTGGCCCAGAGTAGTGCCATGAGCCAAACTTTTAAGCCACATGGTTCTATGCCTGGCTGTGGCAGGAGTCATGGCTGGCACTTTTGCACACCCCATTATTCCACATACATAATCTAATAGAAAAGATTTATAGAACAGGACTTCATAGCTCACTAGATCCCCATGTGATGACGCAGTGGGAGTGCAGCTACTCATTTTCATCTTGCACTGAACCCCAGCTGCATAGTGTTTGTGCATGGGCTCAGCCCTATGCACCATGCCACATGTGTGCCATCCAGGACTGAATGTATGCCATTCACCAATGAACAGCAAGGCAATCTTATTCTAAAAATTCAAATTTAGTGACTGAAGCAAATGCATATTTTATGCAATTTGGTCCTATCACAAAATCTGAATTTTCTTTATACAGCAGTTGAAGAGAAAGAGGAAAGTAGCAGGGTTTAAGAAGAGTCCAACAAGGCTGCTGTTGGACAAAGTGGTGAGGGTTTTGAAGGCTTCAGGAAGAGGCAGTGGATTTTAGAGCCAGGGTAAGTCCAGGAACTGGAATCCATTGAACTGAAGTGTCAAGAGACAAATGAAGAAACTTCTGATGCTACAGAGGGCTCATATAGTGCAACGGTTCAAAGCCACAGATGCACTCCAGTTGTTAAGGCCTGGCTATGGGTGGCCTTACTGGAGACTTGGCCCTGGTGGTCCACGTGGGGGCCACTGCAAGCCAAGAATAAGGTGAGAAATGCAATAGCCATACACAGATTGGAGAACAGAGCAGGGGCTATGAGAAGGCTAGAGCAGGAAAGAAGATGAAATTGGAAATACTGAAGAAGGAGCTGGAGTCTGACACAGGAAATCTGATACAACTGGCAGGGGCTTCTGTTCTGTGGACCAGGCAAATACCACAGGCTAAGATACTATTGTTTATATCTGGCTCTTTTCTTCCTGTCTATTACACTGATATTTAGCATTCCTATTTCCCACTAGGCCTAAAGGACTCTGAGCCCTAGTCACATACAGTCCCAGACAGATCTTCAGACTAGGTCCCAACCTTAGCTTCAGTGGCCCCTGCCGCTATAGTTGCATCCCCAGACACTCTTTGCCAAATGCTGGAGGAAAACACCATGAGAGTAATGCCTAATCCGTGTGACAATTTCGTGACTGTGAGAGCTACAGGGGTCATACAGTCTTCACTCAGTTATTAGGTTACCTTGTTCCTGCTACCCAGGCTACGCTGGCAAGTTTCACCTGTACTTCTCCTTTCCTTATGTGAGTGAAGATCTGCTTCACAAATCGCTGACTACTCCCTAGACAACCGTTACGGCTGTCCTGAGAGATGGTGAGAACAGGCACAGTACAGTGCATGGGAAGATAGATCTGCACATGAATATGGCATGAGTACCCACGTTGCACTTGCAGAGCAGATCATGGTGCAGGAGGCCCCGCTCGCGCACACAGCAGTGTGCTGTCTTCAGCAATCATCACTGCCATTCTTCAAATGGAAGGGGCCAGAGTTTTCCATAGACAGGGTATCCCAGTGAAGGGCATCATACAGAGCAGCAATTGGACCACAGGTGGTTGAATGTTCATGGGACTGAATGGCTAAGGTTCAACAGGGAGACACCAGTTGCACCCCTCACACACACCTCTCCTAGCTCTGCATGAATGGCATCACGCCTGGCATTTCTGGCAAGGGCCCAGTTGCTCTCTTCCTTTTTCTTTGCTGGCCTGCTGCTGTTTTCCCCTTGGCAACGAACTGGTATCCACTTGTCTTCTGTGGGGAGGAAGCTAATGAGAGCTGGCTAAGGTACCTACCCTGGCCTACATATGGCACAGCAACAACACCAGCACGGTCTGTTTGGGCGGAATGTGGGTGATGGTGGCTGGCCCCATGTCCTCTGTATGTCCAGAAGAAGGCCGCACCTCTTGCTCTCCTTGGCCCAAGCTTCCCTTGTGGCTTGGAGCTTCCTGAAGGGCTATGACACAGCTGCCAGTTGGTCCGGGCCCATGATCAGTTCAAAGCCACATCTGATTGGTTGTTGTTCAGGGAGAGCATGAGGAAAGAGGGCCTATCCCATGAAGCCAAGGGAGAACTGAGGCCAGTAGGCTCATGCTAGCTAGTTCACACAGGCATGTGAAGTTCGTTGTACTCATCCCGCCCATCTTCATCAAAATTTGGTGCTGCATCCTCTGAGTCCAGCTGCAAATGGGAGGGAAGGACAGAAGAGAGGGGTCAGAAGCCATCCAACTATAGAGCAAAGCCCTCAGGGTACAATGAAGCTGGAGGCAGTTTTTGGTGTGTCTGGGAAAATGCACAATGGATGTGGGCCCAAAAACTGACTCTTGGCTGCTCCAGCACAGCCCCTTGCTGTCCCACTTGAAATATTCTAGCATAGTGCTATAAAAGCCCCAAGATTAGGATAATGTCCGTTTGGCAAAACTAGACTGTGTACACTTCAGGCCAATGGCTGAGTGAGGGGGCCAGGCCAGATCTCCTAGCATAGTCCCAGTTAATTTGCTTACCGCTTTGAGTTCTCTCTCGTGGAAGAAGCGTGGCAGCAGGAATCGGCGCAGGGGGACCGTCATGATCAGGACAAATGGAAAAGCCAGTGATGCCACCGTGGATTTCACCACCCACAGCAGCACGATGCAGGCTAGCTGGATGCACGTGAAGAGGTTCATTCGCCATGTCTTCACCTAGGGGCAGGCCAGCGACATGATGCACCCTTCTTTTGGCAGATCCACTTATTAGCACTTGACAAAGTACCAGACCTTCAGTGCAACACCCCACTCCTTTCCATGGAAAGGCAGTCCCTCATAAAGCAGTGTGGGATACTAACCAGTAAGTAGTTGCTTCCTACGCCTGCCTGCCCAGCCAGCCACTACATGGCTTCTCCACCTACTATCTTTACCTTCCAATACTTCTCACCTTGCCTTCCAGTGGACACCTTACTTCACCTCCACCATCTCCCCACAACACACCTACCTTGACAACGTAGACATGATCAGGGTGGTGCTTGGATGGCATGAAGATAAGGAGGAGCCGCTCATATAGCTGGATGCCAGTCAGCGACGTCACACCCATATACAGGAAAATCCCGAACAGCACAGCCAACGGGATCTGGCGCAATACATTCCCCATGACGATGGACAGGCCTGCAAGAGCAGGACACCACTGCATTCTCTTTTGCACATACAGATGTATCCATACTTCACAATGAGAACATGAGACAATGCCTGGCACTGACAGACATGTCCACAACTTTACTGGGCCTTTCTGCTTCCATTTTAAATGCAGGATCATGACGGGCTCCCTTCACACATGCTTCCCCCCCTCCGCCCCTTTTCTTCCTTATCTGTGTTGTTCTGTATGTTCATTATACAGCCTCTAGATGGCGCTGTTGTCTAGCTCCTCTTATTTCAGGATTCCTCTTTTCAGGAGGGAACTCAGTGTGCTGTAACCTGATAGCTCATTATCTCTAATCTTTAAAAAAATGGAATAAAAGCCATTTAGTGCGTGAGATGCCCTGGAGGTTGACAATGTCATGTAAAGGACCCATAAACTTCCGTGAGTAACCAATCTCAATAGCAGGATAAAAAACCCAGTGTGGAGAAGCCCATAGTTCAATGGTTTGGAAGGAAGGAAGTCTGCTGGTTAAATACATTACTGCATGTGTCCACTAGACCCGCAGGACCATCTGCTCACGAGCCCCCACCCCCCACCACAGTGCGCCACACATATTGAGAGTCACTCCACCACAGAAAGATGCCTGCAGAGCAAATCCAAATAAGTCAGTCGAGCTAAAATACACACAACCACCTCAGAGAACAAACTCCTCTGTGTGGACCTCACCAACAAGGCCAGCAATGAGTGCTCCCGTCACACGCTGCTCCTTCACTTCCTCGATCTTTGGCTTCTCACCAGGTGCAATGGCCTTGCTCATGACAGTGAGGGCGTTGACGTGGGTGATTGAGCGGACAGTGGCGGCCGTGAGCCAAGGCAGCCCAAAAAGGGCACAAAGCCCTCCCATTGTACCGATGAGTAGCAAATCGAGGTGGAAGCCCGACCCCTTCATCAGCTTCCGTTCCTTCTTGCTGACAATCAGGCTGTAAAGGAGAGGGTGGGCAGAACATGCATGAGTTTCAAGGGCCAGCCTAACTCTCTTTTGCTATAGGAAGGGGAGCAGTGGCACAGGAAAGATATGTTTTTAATTATTTGCAACAGCTCTTTCTAGGTGGAGGCTTGGAAGAGAGAGGCAGGACATGTGGGCAATACATGGAAAATGCAGAACAAACAATATGCATCAGGCTGTACAGAAGGCTTCCTGCATCCCTGGAAGCAGAGAGGAACTTCTTTGTGCAATGTGGATAGCAAGTAACCAGAACCCCTCAGAAGGGGTTGCTCTCACTCTCCCCTTGATTCCATCTTCCCATCCTCACCCACAGTTTCCAATTATAGTTACTGCAACTATTTTAACTTTTACTTGTCACCCACAGGGTGATCGCTATAGAAAAACCTAACCCACTTACGTGGTGATCTGGGTTTCCATAAAGATGAGGATGAAGACCAACAGTGCAGGGATGGCAGAAGCGAACATCATCCATATAGGAAAAGACTGCTTGCTGCCTAAGGGATGGATGAACCAGCCACGCTTGTCTGGGGTTGTGACTGAAAGTACGGATGGAACATTCAACTTCTGTGGTGAGAGCACAAAATGTAGAGGAAAAGATGTCAAATCCTTGTTTCGTGCATGGGATATAGTACCCATACACACTCAGACCCCCAGTTCTAAATAAAACCCTAGTCCTACATATGCTCCCTATGAATGCTAGTGTGTAGCCAGAATTTAATCCATGGGAAGGCGAACTAGCTTCACAATAGGAGCCAATCTTGGCTGAAAAGGAGAGCACAGATACAATAAATATTAGAAGCTCTCTCAGTCTGAACCTACTCAGACAACTTGCTGTATCCAGCACTGAATTCCAGGTCCAGCCCATGGTATTTTGCTGCCAGAAGTAAAATGACAACATGATGCCCCCTCCTCCTCCGCTCCTCTGCCATTCCATGTAGAGCAGCTTATTGGTTTGACAGATGAATCTTCGTTCAACTCTGGTGAGGGGAAAGCATCTTCTGCTGCACCTGAGAGCAGCAGGCTAGCTAAGGGGGCATAGTGCAGGACACATGGCACACACAGCTGTATCCTGCAATACCTCCCCACTTCTCCTTGATCCCTGGCATCTGCTGCCTGAGGCAGCCACCTTGCTCGAATAGTAAGGCCAGCCCTGTCACTGGTAGCTCAAGTGACATAAGTACCCACAGGCTTCTAACTCAACCTGGTTATTCCTAAGCAACTTTGTGTAAGACTTGTTGGCCCAAGTGTAGACAAAGCCTTAAAAATGAGCCAAACTTGTTACTCACTAGTGAACAGTCCCAGCTTTCAACATATTGGAATAGCCCTTCGTTTAATACAGTGAAGCCTTCAAGCCAAGTTTCGGAGCTGTCAGACTTAGACACATTGTGCCTGCCCCGTCTGAGCAAAGCCATGTCCGCTGGCACCCACAGTGCTCCCCTATAGCTTCCCGAGGAAGGGGTCTGTCCACTCCAGTCCCCTGAGGGGGCTGCCCACAACAGAGGGGATGAGCCAGCTGTATGTATAACTCCCTCACTCGGGCTACTCTCCCCTGGCTACACACTATATCAATTGCAAAGCTATGTGCTGGTTAAGGAAGTTTGCCAACTAGTGACTGATGATGGTACTGAAGGCTTCAAACACATCGACATATTTAAATTAATTAATGCATTTTAAAAACCAAATAACCCCAAGGTGTACACCCCTAGGATCTCCTTAGTATACATGCTGAGTTTTAGGTGTTGAGATTTCACAGTCTTGGAACTATGGTGCTGACAGTCACATAAACGCACGCACGCACGCACGCACGCACACCCTTCTATTATGTTGCTGCTGCTGCTGTTGTTGTTGTTGTTAACATAGAGATAAATGTAAAAACTCTGTCCTGAATGATGGCAAGACTATCCCATAATAAATGTAGGGGTTATCTAAGCATAATGTATCAAAGGAGTAGAGGGAGAGTAAGGGAATGCTTAGACAAGATTAGAGACAACCTGAGAGTAGAAAAGGGGGCAAAGATTACTGGACATAGCTAATTATTTGGTCAGCGGCAACGAGTGCAGTAGTATGTTGGGCGGCACAAGCACGCTGCTATGGAGAGGTGGCCAGTGAGGAAGGGACCCCATGCTCTTAATGGAAGGCATTGATGGAGGCAAGGGGTGACTCAGTCAGCACCATGTAAGTGCGTGGCTCCAGACTGGGTAGCAGCCCCCAGCACAAGTGCACTCTGCTGATGTCAGATGGGGTTCCTAGCCAGTCAGCAGTTGCACACTTGCCTGATGTTGACTAAGCCACCCATTGCTCTCACCAATGCCCCCTGATGCCGGCCACTAAGAGCATGGGTTCCCATGCCCATTGTGATAAGCCCTCTGCAGTATTTGGCTCTTTCTATCCAGCACACTACCACACTGGCCACAACTGTATTTGCTTATTAAGATGTGAGAAAAGGTAATGTGTGTTTGGGATGGATGTCAGAAATCAAGGTAGTGCCTCCACAAAACACAAGTCACATAATGGAATGTCTCACATAAACAGATGAAATTATTATCTACACCAGCCTTACTCAAACTGATGCCCTCCAAATGTTTGGGACTACAGTGCCAACATTCCTGACCAGTGACTATGCTGGCTGGGGACAACTGAAAGTGAAACCCAAAGCATTTGGAGGACACCAGGTTGGAGAAGGCTGGTCTACACTATTAGTTTAGTGCAGGTCAGTATTCAGCTGCAGCCATGGGCAGTGAGTGTTATGAAGTGCTACCTCGGCATGGGCCCCGGTTCTTTAGAGCTGCCCCAATTGCCATCATCTGCCTTAATACAAGCTTGCTTCTTCCCTCTGAACTCAGTAGCCTTACAGTTACTAGGTGACCCTTAGTAGACTAATAGGGAGTGTAGTGTGAAGACATCAGCCTTTTAAACTAGAGAGGAGACTTCCACCTTTCCTTCCACAGTCCAGTCATTATTTTCATTAAGTCCAGAGTCCAAAATTGCCTAACAGCATCACTGTTACTCAGCTTTCCTAGAGTGTGCCTGACTCCACAGAGACCTGCCTGGCCAGTTGCTACCGAGCAATTGCACTTGTGCCCTGAGCCATTGTAGGCAGCAAGGTCCTGATAAGAGGAAAAGCAGGCACACTGGCTGCTCACATATCAGATGGAGTGCCAGAGGCCTCCTGCATCTGTTGCTTCCTCCAAACTGGCCCAGGCCCCTTACCTTGGGGGAAAACAGAAGTGGGTTTGCTTGCAAAAAGGCTTTGAACTAGTAGCAACATCTGAGTCTGGGGCAAGGTGATATATGAGTGTACAGCTTGCCCTGGCTTGCTGTCTTGCTTGTGTCTGGAACTCCTTGGCTCTGCAATCATCTTTCTGGAGTGCACGTGTTTTTTGCATGATTCTCGTGGGTGCAGGCTCTTCCTTAGCATCAGGTGTTTGCACTAGGCTAGAGAAAGGTGAACGGAAAGGTGGGAGAAGGATAGGAGCTTCTTGCTCTTTTGTGTTCAAAAGCCGCAATGCCTTGTGGCACCTTAAAGACTCACAAATTTACTGTGGCATAATAAGATTTAACGGACAGGGAAGTTCCCATGTGGCCAATCCCACAGCTTTCCTTGGTGGCCTTAAGCTGCTAGCCCTAAACAGAACCCCATCTTGTGGTTATTGAGCAGTAGATGGAATCCCAGCCTGGCATGTTTCTGATATAACTACCAAATCTAGATAGGAATTCCAGCCTTCAGCTTCTATTGGCACTAAAGAACTGACCACCATCTCACTCAGTACAACTGCCGCAACCATCCAGAAACCCAGACCAATCTCGGACCTGGTGCTATTTGGAAGCCCAGGCAAACATGCAGTCTTCTGCCCCTAAGTGACCCCACATTCCACAAAATATCTAGCACGATGCCACTTCAACACTTCACAGCATGGCCTGAACCTGATTTTGTTTCCTGCTTAGTAGCCTTGTTTTCTTTCTTTTTAAAAAGCTGCCTCATTTTCTTGTGAATTTTACACTGATTGAGAAGGCACAAATACTGGTACCCATATATGCAATAGCAGATTCAGGTTAAAGTCTAAATGCTTGGGAAAATGTATGTCCCTAATCCCTCACGGGATGCTGTAGGGCTGGGAAATTCAGCACCTACCTGTGTATATGTATCAGTGATGGTGTAGTCCACCAGAACCATGACAAGGATGGAGATAGGGATTCCAAAATCTCCGATGATTCGCCGGGCCTATAGAGCAAACATGGGAGATGAACATGGGCATAGGACAGGCTGGAGATGGTGCTGGGGGACCGAGACCGTTTAAGATCTTACCTATGACCGGAAACCAATTCCACCCCCTGAAGAAATTTGTGCTCACCATGGCAGACAGGATGACTCTTGATTGAAAATGCTTGGGGTGGGGGTGTCTTATGTAGTAGTGTACATTCTTGAGGATAATGGACAGATCTCTAACACTTCTCTCCACCTCTACACTCTTAGCCTCTCAGGGCCTCCTGGTCATCTCATATGTCTCAACATATGGGAATGCCAGGCCAGATTCGAAATGATCTCCGGAAAACATTGAGGATAGGGAAGGTTCTGCCCTCTAGATGTTGTTGCACCACAACTCCCATAATCTGACCATTGGCTGTGTCAGCTGGGGCTGATGGGAGTTGGAGTCCAACAACATCTGGAGCACCACAGGTTCCTCACACCTACTCTAGAGTGTAGTGGCAATTGAGTCTTAGGATTTCTATAAGAGGCATGTTTAACTTCAGCATTTCAGAGGCTGGGAGGAGGTAGCTTTTGTCCGCATAGCTGTGCCATGCTACCTGTTCAAAAAGCTATATAGGAAAGGGCATCAGAAGGATATGTCCACTTACCAGTACTATCAGTACAGGAAGAAGCCCCCATTTCACTTGATGCGTAGAATGGAAAAAATAGATAACCCAGCTAAAATGGCTATATGAGGAAAAGCCACCACACATCTCATTGCTTGAGGCCAGACCTTAGCCTCACCTTTCCTCCCAGAAACCGGCTGTTCTTAAACTTGCGCATGAAGAAGGCAATGAAGAAGGTCCCCAGCATGAGGATGAGGGACAACAGAGCAGTGTTGGGCTGCATCTGAGTGTCAAGAGCCATGGAATCAGCAGGCAATGTGCTGGCATTCAGACCCTTTTGATGATATGGTGGGTAGAATCTCAGCAGTGGGTGCTCTGTAAAGACCTGGGAATATTGTGTAAGAAAAGAGGACACTTACAGCCAGCTGGGACAGGCAGAAGAGCTGTTAATCCTTCCAATTCAGGGACAATGTGTGAGGAAATCATCAGAAACTGGCCAAAAGCCACAAAGCCACAGTTTATCTCATACTGTTGGCATAGAGGCTATACCAGCAGACAGACAGATCAAGAACACACCCTTTGTAAAAGGCTCACCTTGTAAAGCTTGTAGAATGTTTCATAAATGAAGATGAGGGAGATGAGGAAGGCAAAGATCTCCTGGGTGAAGGGGGAGATGTAGCGCACCAGGAAGCTGCCCTCAGCGGCCACAATGATGACAATGAAGACGATGAGCCACAGGCCAATCCATACCCGGCCTGTCAGATACTCAATGTTCTGGCTCTGGCAGAACTAGCAAAGAAGAAATTGGGGTGACAGAGAGAAAGGAGCCAGCCTGAGCATGTTTCCTCACCTTCCATATCTTGGCCTTCTTGGACCATTCTGTAGAGCAAGCCCGTACCCCATGAGGTCTGCTAGACCTTGTGGCCTGCTAGGAATTTCAGATGCCCCGTGTGTTTGCAGCCCCAGGAAGACAACAGAAAAGAATGTTTATCACAGTCCTGATGGGTGTCATTCAGTTTGTCAAGTCATAAACTGGGCAAGCCTGTGGCAGAGGCATTATAAACCCTCCTGGCTTGCACGTGGGAGAAGTGCCAAACAATCCAGCAAGAAGTGAGTTTCATCAGGATCTATCCCCTGTTCAGCTATATACTTGTCAACACCTATTGTGTTGCTCTGTCTAAACCCTACCCAGCTGCTTTGAGGCACATTTTGTTATTATCAATCCAGCCCACCTCCCTGTACAGTGTATTGCATACCAGCCACAATTGTTGTTCAGTCGTTCAGTTGTGTCCGACTCTTCGTGACCCCATGGACCATAGCACGCCAGGCCTTCCTGTCCTGTGCTCTCTCCCGGAGCGTGCTCAAGTCCATATTCATTGCATCAGTGATGCTATCTAGCCATCTCATCCGCTGCCGTCCCCTTCTCCTTTTGCCTTCAGTCTTTCCCAGCATCAGGGTCTTTTCCAGGGAGTTTTCTCTTCGCATTAGGTGGCCAAAATATTTGAGCTTCAGCTTCACTATCTGTCCTTCCAAAGAGCACTCAGGGTTGATTTCCTTTAGGATGGACTGATTTGACCTCCTTGCAGTCCAGGGGACTCGTAAGAGTCTTCTCCAGCACCACAGTTCGAAAGCATCAATTCTTCGGCGCTCAGCCTTCCTTATAGTCCAGCTCTCACAGCCATACATTACTACTGGGAAAACCATAGCTTTGATTAGACGGACCTTTGTCGGCAAGGTAATGTCTCTGCTTCTTACTATGCTGTGTAGGTTTGCCATAGCTTTCCTTCCAAGGAGCAAGCGTCTTTTAATTTCATGGCTACAGTCACCGTCTGCGGTGATCTTGGAGCCCAAGAAAATAAAATCTGATTCTAATTTTAAATAAAATTAAAATAAAATAAAAGCTTCCATTTCTTCCCCTTCCATATGCCAGGAAGTGATGGGGCCAGATGCCATGATCATCGTTTTTTTAATGTTGAGTTTCAAACCAGCTTTTTCACTCTCCTCTTTCACCCTCAACAAGAGGCTCTTGAGATCCTCTTCGCTTTCTGCCATTAGGGTGGTATCATCTGCGTATCTGAGGTTGTTGATAATTCTCCTGGCAATCTTAATTCCAACCTGTGATTCATCCAGCCCGGCGTTTCTCATGATGTACTCTGCATATAAGTTAAATAAGCAGGGCGACAATATGCAGCCTTGTCATACTCCTTTCCCAATTTTGAACCAATCGGTTGTTCCATGTCTGGTTCTTACTGTTGCTTCTTGACCCTTGTACAGGTTTCTCAGGAGACAGGTAAGGTGGTCTGGTACCCCCGTCTCTTTAAGAATTTGCCACAGTTTGTTGTGATCCACACAATCAAAGGCTTTAGCGTAGTCAATGAAGCAGAAATAGACGTTTTTCTGGAATTCTCTTGCTTTCTCCATGATCCAGCGAAAGTTGGCAATTTGATCTCTAGTTCCTCTGTCTCTTCGAAACCCAGCTTGTACTTCTGGTAGTTCTCGGTTCACATACTGCTGAAGCCTAGCTTGTAGGATTTTGAGCATAACCTTGCTGGCATGTGAAATGAGCGCAATTGTACGGTAGTTTGAACACTCTTTGGAATTGCCCTTCTTTGGAATTGGAATGTAAACTGACCTTTTCCAGTCTTGTGCCACTGTTGAGTGTTTCAAATTTGTTGAAGAGATTTTCTTGAAGAGATCTCTAGGCTTTAGTAATTTGTGCACACTTCCCCAGCATAGTTACCAAACCCCCTTGTGGTCCATAAAGGACACACTCAGGGCAAATTCCCATGAAGGCAAAGATAAGAAATGCCCAAAGCAGCAGAAACAGCAGCAGTGTTGGCCAAGAAGCACTCCTTCTGTTCAACAATACAGAGTGAGATAGACAGTGTCTCTTTGGCTAAAGCAATGCATTCATTCTACACATCATTAAATTGAGAACATCCCCATCCTATCCCATCTTATGCAACAGCCTTCTCTGGTCTGGGCATAAGGTTTCCTCAATCAATGCGCATTGATTATACCTGCAGATTAGAGAAGATCTGTGGGATCTGTGGGATCCATTGGTGGTGATTATTTGACAAGCAAGGGAAGCCTCCTCACATTGTGGAATCATTTCCAGACTTAAAGCAGTCCAATCCACATGTTACCAGCGCAGTGTAGTAGCCTTTGAGATCAGCATGTATAAGCAGGAAATAGCAGAAAATTATTTGTATGAAGTGACTTCAATGTGATTTGGAGCATGAGGCACTTAAAATCATTTCAACCCTGGTAAGAATCACTTCCCACAAACAGTTTCTCACATGGCTCTCTTCTGACCCATGCTTTTTGAGATTTTGGTGGCAACCACACTGCTCAGGTAATGTGTGTGTTAGGACAGAGTTGAGCCTTAAAAGGTGATGAGTGTATACATACATACATACACTCTCTCTCTCTCTGCAGGGCTATATGGACACATCAGAAGCAGTGTGCAGCAGTATGTGGCAAATGGAACACACACATGTGGAAGTGGCAATGTAAAACTAAGCAGGACACCAGTTTACCTTGTAAAAAGCTTCTTCAAAGACCAGCAAGGGCCCTGAGAAGCCAATGACAAGGAGAGGCTGAGCACTCAGCAGAGAAAAGAGCATGCCCAGCACTGACGTGGAGATGATCAATTCTGAAACGCCCATGAGGCCTTCTGTCTTCTCCCCTGTAGAGAAAAACATTGTCTCTGGGACATGCTGCAGAGTGGCAGACAGAAACACATGCATGGCTCCCCCTGATGTATGGGGCTCACCACAGGGGAAAACTATAGCCTTTTCTCTCACTTGCCACGGCCAATAAACCCCTCTAAGCATGTATACTCTACTATCATGCCTGAATTTGCTAATGGGTTGAATGAGGGCCAATAAACATACCTTTAGAGCCTTAAACAGATTGGACTGAAATATCTGAAGGAGCACCTCCTCCCATACCAACCTGCCCATGCCTTAAGGTCTTCAGTTGACTCCCTTCTCCATGTGCCTTCCTTGGTGGAGTTCCATTATGAATGCACTAATGACAGGGCCTTTTCCATCGTGGTGCCCTGACTCTAGAGTGCTCTTCCCAAAGTGGTATGACTCATGCCAACATTACAATCTTTCCAGCACCATGTTAAGACTTTTCTATTTGCCCAGGCAGTTTTGAGGGTTATGCAGTCTCAGTCTACTTGTAGTTTTTATAGTGTTTTACTGCCTTTTACTCTGTCATTGTTATGAAGGATATTGTTTTACTGTATTTGTATTTTGTTTACATAATTTATATGTCTATTATACACTGCCCTGGAATCCACTGGATGAAGGGCAGTTTAAATTTTTTAAAATAAATAGATAAATACTACTACTCCTAGTACTAGATAATTTCCTGGTATAGACTATGGAAGCTCAGTGAGAAAAATCACACTTTAATGTCAGCGAATGTCTAGAAGATAATCTCCAACCACAGAATGCATTCTTGCACACACATACACTCCTGTTAGTCCAGCAAGTAATAAGAGACATCTTCTAGCTGCAGTGATACTGAATCTTGTACTTATATCAAATACCTTCTTGGGGGTGACTGCACTGATTGCTACCAATACACACGGACAAAAAGGGCATAATACTTTCTCAAAGAAGTGTAGAAGTGTCCTAGGGAAAATGGTACCTGCCTTTCCCTGCTTCTGGATCTGCTTCTAATATGAGCAAAATTGTAAAATGCAAACCTATGGGCAGGGCTCTGTTTTATTTTATTTTATTTTTTATTGTAATCCTTGTTTGGCTAGCTGGAGGGATGCTGAGAGTTGTAGTAGGCCATTTTCTGTCTAAATATGCATAGGATTGTGCCTTTATTGCATCCTGAGCCTATATACCATGTCCCAGTGCTTAGGAAGTAATCCATTCATTGGCACCCATGAACATTCACAGAATATTTGGAGAAGGGGGAGGATTGGGTTCAAGGGGAATCCCCCTAACCTATTCAGTAGTGGAGGGACAGTCCCCCTCACCACTGAAAAACGTATTCTTCTAGCCCCAGCTGGTTAAGGGCAAGTGCCTGTGCACTGCTCTCTGCTGCTTGGGATATGAGGGCAATGCTCATGTGCAACTCTTGGCCCCCAACACTCTGGTTGTTTGTGGGAGGCATGGGGCCATTTTGACCTTCCTTTATTTTTCTGCAAGGATAGGTTGAGATTGTTTCTTCTCCTGGCTTGCCCTCACCCCCACCCAATTTAGGACCCTGAATTGTCTGCACACAGGCATCCCACTTTAGGAATATAGAAAGTAACTATTACTTGTCGCAAAGTGCTTCTGTTGTTGCCATTGAGAACGGCAAGGGATATGCATAAACTGGACAGCCCCAGAACCAGGCAAGAGTGAAATGGGACAGAGTCAAATTCATCTGGGCATAGCAAGAGCCAAGCCGAGTCCACCCACTTGGCCAGTGTGAGCCCAGGCACAGATGATCCAATCCCAGCCACTTAGCCAGTACAAGCACAGGCAAAAATTTAATCAGTCCCTCTCAACCTTTTGGGCAGCACAAGCAGACAGAAACCAGCTTGAGCAGAGAATGACGGGTAGGGGGAGTGGGGGAGGAAGGAGGGGGACTTGTTACCTAGCAGTCCCCCAAAGGTGATGGCAGGAGAGAGAGCAGCAAAGTAGATGAATAGCACGGCTGCGAGGCACTGGCTGTGTAGGGCATCTCTGAGGTCACTCAGATACTTGGGGTACCTGCGCTTTATGTCCCGCACCAAACCGCCAAAGAAAATGCCGGTACGCTTCAGAGGGTCATCCTCCTCCTCGCCCTCCTCTTCCTCTTCAGCTTTCACTTCACACAGCTCTGGAAAGACATGAACAGCATGGTGGGAGAGTGGTGAGGGGAAGAGAGAAGGAAATAGAAAGAGGACACCTTTGCATGTAGCAGGTGATCAGGTCTCAGTTCCTCCACTAATTTTCAGAAAGCCTCCTCTCAGCATCAGCTAACTTGTCCTGCATCTCTTTTGAGCTGTCACAAAGGCACACACAGACTGTGCAAACCCTCACCCACCCTACCCAGGGCATGAAGCAGAATCACTAGATGCAAAAAGCAGGGAGAGAAGAAACCTTTGGCTTCCTGAACATTCCCTTCTTTGGTCGACTTCTGGTCCCGCTCTTTTCTCTTCCTCAGTAGAATTTTCTGGAAGGTGGCAATCGACTTGAGCAAATCCTTCCCCTCTACTTCTGATGGGGGGATGACGATGCTACAATCGAGGAATTCATTGATGGCATTGAGTAGGTCCTGCCGGTCATCTGCCATGTAAGCAGCTTCATGGAAATGCTGTCAGCCAATGAGGAAACATGGTCAGGCAGGCAAAGAGCATCCCTTCACTAGCCTCTGTCCTCCTGGATACCACTAGCTGGAGACACTGCCCCAGATTCAAGGTGGGCCATCAATCCACTTCAAGGTCTGTACTGAACCAGCATCGCTACAAGATCCTGCAGCTCTGCTCTCCATTCAGAGTGACAGCCTGGTCTAATCCAGTTTCACAGCAACAACGTATGTTCCAGCTGTCCCTATTTTGCCAATGGGAGGTATGTGTGTGTGGGGGGCTGCATTTTACAAATATTGTTACTGCGAGCATGTGGTCACTAAAGCTTCCATTCTTGATATTTCAACTGGAGTCTTAGAAGTTAAACCTGATGGATCTTGACTCCAGATGCATATAAATGGACATGCTGTTGAGGTTCAAATTGAACTGTCAGGTATAACAACATATTGTAGGACAATTATGATTCCCCCCAAAATGTTTTTAATTAAAAAACACCCTCTTTGTTTTAAATCATGTGACCAAACAAATCAGTAACTAAGGGCACAATCCTCTGTATGTTTAGACAGAAAAAAGTTCTACAACTCTCAGCATTCCCCAGCCAGCATTCCTATGCTGGCTGGGGAATGCTGGGAATTGTAGGACTTTTTTTCTGTCTAAACAGGCATAGGATTGTGTCCTAAGTAGATTTTTTTTTCTTGGTTGTCAAAACACAAATGTACACCATTTCTTTCTATCTCCCCATAACTATGTACCTTGTTTCTAAATGTTGTTGAATGTGTTTGATTTCCACCTGTTCTGTCATAAGTACAGTGAGATCCTCTGCAAGATTAAGCATACTAATTCATTATTATTATTATTATTATCATTATTATATATTTTTAAGGAAATTGCTATGGTCAATTTACTTGCACACCTACTTAGAAGCAAATGCAGGACAGGCTATTTCAGAATAAACGAACACAGCTTTAAGCAAGTGGAAAAGAGCCTTCAGAAATATTAACCGAGGGGTGGCGGGGAGTGGAGTGTGCTCAGATAGTGATCCTTGGTGTGATAACAGGGTAATTAGAAGTAAACACAAGTGCCTATTTTCACCTATGAAATGGCGGACAGAACAAAACAGCTGTGTGGTCTCTATTGTGCTATTTGGGACATCTGAAAGAGGATGTCCACACAACACCTTCTTCTCTTGGGGTCTATGCTTGAATGTACATCAGGTGTGGGGAAACTGCGCTTCCCCCCACCCATAGACTATTAAACAGCAATCCCTCCTCTGTGCAGATTGCATAGGGCATGTGTATGTTACAGTTCCTCACATTTGCCATGTGGGCAAGTCAAGGGGACTGGTACAGGCTATGCAGAAATCATGACCAGAGGATTCATCCACAGGAGGAAGACGGCTGGAGGTAGAAGAAAGTGGGTTTGCGCACAGAGCAGCATGTGGTTTAAGAACACTGGATCAATTGCCTGATGTAGGTGGTGCTAGAGGTGTATGTGTGTCAGAGTGGGGATGGTGGGAACTCCCAGACAAATAACTCACCTCCCATTCTTCCTCCCTGCCCCCTGATCTCTGTAGTTACTTCAAAGAAAGGCACTTTTCACATACAGATTGTAATTGAATTAAAAAGTGGAAATTAAAATAAGGCCGCAACCCTAAGCATGCTTAACTGAAAACTCCATCAAAACCAACAAAATTAACTTCAGAGGAAAATATGTGGGGCGTGTTAACATGAAATATACCATTGTTTCTTTTCCAGAAAACTAACATGTGGTACAAAGCTGCCCCCCCAAATTCACTTTGGCTCTTCTCTGCCCAGTTCAATATCTTTTTCTGGTCCTGTCAATGCATTCTGAACAGCAGTTGGCACAGTGATTGTTTTATTGCCAGGAAAGGCTCAATGTATATAACTGGCCAACTGGGTTTCTTCTTACTAAGGGCCTATCAGAAGAGTCCACATTGCTGTCTCTTCTATCACTAAGGTCCTGAATGGGTACCTAGTGTCTCTGTTACTGAGTGGCCTGGCTGATTATAAGATTAACAACAGCCCCATGTTTGAGATCTTTTCTCCTAACAAGCATAATGTTACATAACATGGTGGGCAACAATGGAAAGCTGATAAACTTCGTTATTTCTATGAACATTGTGTCAATTTAGGGGGAGTCAGCATATGTATATAGTTACACTTTATGATTCTGCCCCAAGTCCTTGTAAAAAGGCCATAAAAACTGAGAATTGCAGCTTTGTAGAAAGCAGAAGATCCCCCCACCCCACTTCCTCAGAGGATCAGCCAAAGGTTGATCCAGCCCAAATAATCTGGGTGGACTTCAAGCGAGGCTGCTGAACCAAGCCAAGAGGAATCCCATAGTTAGGAATCCCTAATGAATGGTGTGTCACCAGCTACCCATCATCTAAATATGTTTTAATAGCTAGGCATTAAGCGCTCTGCACTTTTCTGGGTGGCCTATTTAAAATTAGTAGCTACCTCGTTAAATTGCTCCAGACAGTGGGAATTTTGGATCACCATGTAGTGATGGTGATCCAAAGTAGTTAAGATTATTTAATCTAAAAATGCCATTTTTTTAATCCCCAACCAATAATCTCAATAAGGATTTTATTTATTTATTTATTTCACTTCTTTACATTTTGATTTATTCCAAATGGCTTCTCCTTCTTCTCATTTGGATCCTAGAAGAAGCCCTATAACTCCTCCTTGTGACTAAGAACTTCTGGTCCCACCTTCATCTCCCACCTTCATCTCCCACTCTGTCCCTTTTCATGTCACAGACTCTTCCTGTCTTGTGCTCTCTTGGCTTTGCACTGCTTTTCCATTACCCTCTGCTCCAACGCCTGCCTCTGCACCATCCTGTTTCCATCCCCATCTATTCTCCAGCTCCAGCCTAAACCAACAGACAGCTCCTCACCTTGTCTGACATGAGTGTGGAGATGGAACGTCCAATCTCATGGTAATCCATGTTGGACTGGCTTGGCCCAAGCAAGACAAAGATGAAGCGGACAGGAATTGGAACCTCCAGGACTGACTCCAAGAACACAGCCTCATTTAAACGGACAAAAGCCATTGTTGGCTGTTCGAGGAACTGAACACAACCTGTCAGGAGGGGAAGAATAAAATCATATGGATCAGTATGAAAACTATATCCCTCTAATAGCAAGAAGCACGTCCCAGAATTAGGGTCCAGGCAAAAAGACACACAAACTGCAAGTTGCTTCTGCAAATATCCTCACTGCAGCACCTGCTAGTAATACAGAACAGTAGCTCATGTAAGTAACAAAAGACACAACACCTGGGCATGCAGTTTGTAGTTCCTGTCCCCTACTTTTCCAGGAGAGTGTGGAAGACAGCAATTGAAAAAGGAAAGTTCCATTAATAATTTAATGAGGTAACTTTATTCTAATCCTGAAACCACCTCAACAAAGACAAGAGCCAAATTCAGATGCTTCTCTAGAGTTCTCTCTATCCATACCACAGCTGAGAATGAGAAAGAACAGAACCTACTTGAACTATTCTGGAGGACTGACTTTTCTCTACCAAGGATCTCTGACAGGCCTAGATATTCTGGGGAGGTTTCAGAAAAATCCTGTAGCTCATGTTGTGTGTTGTGTTGTGATGCAGGGGTATATGCTGGTGGTATACCGAGTCAGTCTGAGTTAATTGGTTTCCCCTATACATGGACCATATGTGGTTGTTGTACCTGGCACAGCCTGACTGATGGGCTTTGGCAGTGTTTTTATGGACACTGAGGGCATTCTGCCATTTTCCTGCCATTTGGGAAATTTCTGGTTGTGTGTTTTGCCCCGCCCCTCCTTGACTGAGTGGGTATAAGACAACGTTCCCCAGCCTGGCACCTTCCAGATGTCATGGACTATAATTCCCATCATCCACAGTTGTCATAGTCCAACACATCCGGAGATACCAGGTTGAGGAAGGCTGGTGCAGGATATGGCAGCCATTCTGCCAGTGTAGCAGCTATGTATTCAGCACACACATCCCCGGTGTAATTGGAGTATAGGATTGCTCTATTATGTCCTAACAAAGAATTTATCCATACATCTCTGCAGTCATCAGATCAAAGAATTCCCAAAGTTTAAAAAAACTCTCATCCCCCAAAAGAGGGTTCCTTTCCTCTTCTAGAACCTTAGTCTTTTACTATAAGGAGAAATTTCTCCTTCAGCATCCAAAGAAATCACCTTCTAGGGAAAACTATGAAAAATGTATCTTCTGTATAAACATAGTATCAGTGAAGCTCTGAAATTTCTCATTAGGTACAGGTTTTCCTCACCGGGTATAATTGCTACCTCCCAGTTTTTTAGCTGTTATTTCCAAAGATCTGAAATATGCATATGAAAAATATGCATAGCAGGTTATGAGGGCAAATAGGCTAAGCAGCTTAAGAAACAGGCCTAATGACATGCCTGATCTCCCCATGAGACAAGAGGAGCAAAAGGAAGAACGTAGCTGTTGGGAATACTACAGTGACCCTGATACTATGAGCCCCACGCAAAATCTCTGTCTTAGACTTTGGCTTGATATTCCTTACCAACAAGCACCACAGTGGCCTCAGCATCATCAGGAATCTTCTCCATCAACTTGAGGTATTTTCCACGATGTCCCTCAGAGCTGTGAAGGTGCATGTTTTTCTGTCTCAACAACAAAGATCCTCATTAGTTAAGGCTGCCTCTCCATGGTGGTATTTACACCTCACACTGCTGGAGCGGCACTTGGCTTTGCTGGATGAATGGGTCATAAAGACAGAGGCTGCATTCTGGTCCTTGAGGTCCCACAGGGTACAGTCTTTGATCACCTGCTGTTCTCTCTATCTCTATGTGCTCATCTAAGGCAAGTTTAGATATTGTTTTAGCATATTCTGCAACAACAATATCCCCCCTACACATTCATTCATTCATTCATTCATTCTCAGGCCACTAAACCTTTATGCTGATAGTTCCCCTCTCTATTCCCGCCCCTGCCACGTCTTGACCAATGCCACTTCTTGACTTCTCCTTGTTCCTTCCCTGTGACTAGTAGAACCAGAGTAAATTATGGAAAATTCTGCAATATTTGCAGCTTTGCTAAATTTGCATACATTGTCAAATTTTGCATTTCTGTCACACGAGTGGGGGTGAAGTTTAGCACAGGGTTTTCTATAGCTCACACTTAGCTTTAAATCTGCTGAATTTCAAAAACAATTCAGCCCTGATACCTGTTTCTCACTCACCTCCCTGTAGTCAGGGTCGAGGATTCTGGGCTCTGTCATTTCAATATGCTCTTCTCCCATCAATGGCATGCAAGTGTCAACTGCATGGTTGTGGTTGTGGTGGTGGTTTCCTACCATAGAGTTCATGCTGGAATTGGAATGGTTCCGGGGGAAGAATGCCTCCTTCTCATCATTGGGGTGGCTGAAGAAGGAATGTGGCCAGTAAAAGGCGCTACAGGAGTTTGGCCAGCTTTCTCTGGCTAAAGGTCACTGCAGCTTTGTGGAGGTTCCCCTTTAAAGTAGCTGCCCAGAGCTTTGACCAAAGTGAAGAGGTAATACCTTTCTTACAGAGACATCATTGATTCATGCTGTGTCCACAGCAACAAATCACTGCTCTTCTAACTCCCAGGTCCCCAGCACCCACTTTCATGTTCCCTATATACCCCAAACCCCTGGTCTCCCTGCATGTATCCTAGACTATGAGCTCCTCTGCAACTTCACAAATATATCAGCTTTTCCTTGACCTGGGGCAGCCAACACCTCTGGGCATCCTCAGTCCCTAAGACCACATCAGGAACCTCTTCAGTTCCACACAGAAAATGCTCTTGTTCTCACTCAGTCCCCTCTTGCCATCCCTGGGCATTTGTGCAGCCTTTAGGCCCCAACCTCTTGCACTATGCCACTGTTCACACTCCATATTTACTTGTCCTTCAACAGCTCTTCTTCTGCCACCTGTGTCCCTGTCACCCCAACCCCAACCCACTCTTTTCCTAGTCCCAGCACACCACCCACCTGTGCTTGAGCAGCAGGGCCCTCAACACGTTGGCTCGGTCTTCAGCCTTGATCTGGTCTGAGATGATCATGGTCTCTACCACCAGATGAGCAATGCCAGGTAATGTTGTTTGCTCTAGATCCAGCAGGACAGCTCCTGAGAGAAGGAAGACCAACTGGTTTAGTCCACTGAAGGTCACATGGAAGACCTCTCAGTCAAGAAGTCTCTCAGGCATCCTTTCTCTGTGTAAGGGACACCTGAGTTCATACTGCCTTGTCTTTGGCAGCATCAGAAGTGTCTGCATGCTAGGAAGATGCCAGGCCATTCAGGGCTTTGCAGAATGTTGGTCATTCAAAGTCATATATCTGTAGCACACTGCATGGGATTTGTGGTGCAAGGGCTTTCACACATTGCTACTCAGATCTCCCCAGAATCTCCCATGGAAGTCTGAACCATAACCTGAGCCTGAATGCTTTGTGAAAAACAACAAGCAGACAAGCAAACCTTAGGAACTTCCAGACAAGGCTTTTATTGCTCTATCACCCTGCCTCATTCATAGAATTTTATGAGGTTTCTAAATGTCATCTCCCACTCATAACCCTCCTGTGTTTTCCCATGGCTTTGTCCATCTTTTTTCTTACTGCGGAAAATCCGTTAAGAAAAAAGACGGAATTTCTGCACAAGGCATTCTTATTCGTAGTGCGAGGAGGTCTTTGTCTGGAAGCACCCTAAACCTACATTTTAAAATTTGGTGGCTTCTTTTTTGGCCCGAGATCTTACTGTCTTGCACATCGAGCCCCAGGACCAGGCTACCATGCATGATGGAAAGGGATCCCGGCAGTTAGAGGACAGCCCATTATGTTGGCCATAGCTCTCTACCATTCTTTCCCTTTCCTTGGAGAGCCTGAACCTTGAGAGATCTTGCTGATTTGTTTCTCTGTTTGCAGTTCAATATGTAACTATAACCAGGGTCTTGTCAATGTATACTCAGGACAAGGCCTGGTGCAATCTTGGCTACTGTCAGGGTGGAAACTGAGCCCAGAGAGCCTCAGAGCAGTTCAGATTCTGAGGAGGAACAGCTACCTGTGGGAGAGGGGCCATCTCATCCCTCACAGGCTCAGCACCTGGCAGAGATTCCTCCTGCCAGCATTCCAGAGATAGATAGTGACCCAGGTAGTGAGGGAATGTGGGAGGGGGGCTTCTTAGACGCTCAACGCAGATGCAAAGAGCGACAAGCTATGGAGGGTGCGGAAAGGAGGCGTAGCGCCCCTTTGGCGCGCAAGCAATGGCCGCCTCCCATGGACCCAAGGGAAAGAGGGAGGATCTCTCCCTAGCCCATAAGTTCTGGGTCTTCAAGTGACTCTCTTTCAAACGGGGATCAACTGACTACTTGAAGCTTAGGCTACCCTGCTGTTCCTTACTTTAGTCGCTGGTGATTAGCATCTGAAAGAGTCATTAAGTTGTAAAAGGATTAAAGCTTTGAAAAGAAATCCTTTTGTCTGTGTCTTGAGTTGGCTATTGAAATCTACTGGGAGAAGCCGCCAGAGCGCTCCTGACAGCTACTCACCATGGGCAATGGTCTTCCTGAGCTCCAGAAGGCTGCGAAAGGAGAGTGAGGCCACATGAGGCTTCCCCCAGCGTGCAGTGTCCTCCTCAACATCCTCCTCAAATTTGATCCAACGTGCTGTCTCCTTCCAGTGCATGTCCTGGTTCTTGTCCACCACTAATTCATTCAGCTCCACAAATACCTACCACAGGAGGAAAAAAGACAGGCAAGACAACTGAACTGCAAGCACATCACCTGGTATTTTGCTATGTCCTCTGTGCAAATTCTTCCATAACAATGGATAACCTAATTTCCTTTACTGTCATAGGGATACCACTGGAATAAGGTAGTGCCCATTATCTCTGCCCTTCTAGCACAAGAGATCCTGTGAATGACAGGATGCTAAGTGCTGCTGTGATATAATTCCAGAGGAAATATATGATTTATTGAGAGCACATGGAGAATGTAAGAGAAGGACGACTAGAGTCATACTAGCCCAAAGCGTTTATGAGATATAATCGCCTTCCAGGCGATATGTTTCCCCCCGCAGCATATACTTGAAGCTGCCAACCTTGCCCTGCACATTGTGGGATCTCAGTAGACCAGGGCCATTACGGTACCTCATGGGGTTTTCTGTCAAGCTTCTTCTTTTTCTTCTTTTTCTTGACAGATTGTGAGGACAAAGACTTTTTGCTGGATCTGGTAGTCTGGCTCCGGGAGGGTTTCTTAACTAGATGTCTCCTTACTCCTGGATTATCTTCAAAACGATGACCTAGAATAAAGGCAGGGCAGGAACAAGGGAAAGTGGAATGATGAATGGAGTGCATTGTCAGCTTCTATAGCTGGGGTTGTGCATATGCCCTGATTGCACCAGGGAAGCACAAAGTATTGGTAACGGCTACAGAATTCAGCCCCCTTCATGGATCACTGCCTTGTTGTGGCGAAGGGGCTTGCGAAACTCAGTGAAGCCATAAGCTATGCCATGCAGGGCCACCCAAGACGGACAGGTCATGGTGGAGAGTTCTGACAAAATGTGGTCCACTGGAGAAGGAAATGGCAACCCACTCCAGGATTCTTGCCAAGAAAACCCCATGGAACGTATCACAAGGCTAAAAGATATAACACCGGAAGATGAGCCCCTCAGGTCGGAAGGTGTCCAATATACTACTGGGGAAGAGCAGAGGGTATTTCCAAGTAGCACCAGAAAGAGTGAAGCGGCTAGCCAAAGCCAAAAGGACACTCAGCTGTGGATGTGTCTGGTGGTGAAAAGAAAGTCCGATGCTGTAAAGAACAATATTGTTTAGGAACCTGGAATGTCAGATCAATGAATCAAGGTAAGCTGGAGGTGGTCAATCATGAGATGGCAAGATTGAACATCGACATCTTGGGAATCAGCGAACTAAAATGGACAAGCATGGGCGAATTTAATTCAGGTGGCCATTATATCTACTACTGTGGACAAGAATCCCTTAGAAGAAATGGAGTAGCACTCATAGTCAACAAAAGGGTGGAAAAAGCAGTACTGGGGTACAATCTTAAAAACGATAGCAATGATCTCAGTACGAATCCAAGGCAAACCATTCAACATCACAGTAATTCAAGTCTATGCCCCAACCATTGAGGCCCAAGAAGCTGAGGTTGATTGGTTCTATGAAGACCTATAACACCTTCTAGAACTAACACCAAAAAAAGATGTCCTCTTCATCATAGGGGATTGGAATGGTAAAGTAGGAAGTCAAGAAATCACCGGGATAACAGGCAAGCATGGCCGTGGTGTACAAAATGAAGCAGGACAAAGGCTAATAGAGTTTTGCCAAGAGAACACGCTGATCATAGCAAACACTCTTTTCCAACAGCACAAGAGGCGACTCTACACATGGACATCATCAGATGGTCACTATCGAAATCAGATGGATTATGTACTTTGCAGCCAAAGATGGAGAAGCTCTATACAGTCAGTAAAAACAAGACCTGGAGCTGACTGTGGCTCAGAGCATGAGCTTCTTATTGCAAAATTTCAGCTGAAATGGAAGAACGTAGGGAAAACCACTAAACCATTCAGGTATGACCTAAATCATATCCCTTATGAATATACAGTGGAGGTGACTAATAGATTTAAGGGATTAGACCTGATAGACAGAGTGCCTGAGGAACAATGGACGGAGGTCCATAACATTGTTCAGGAGGCAGCAACTCAATCCATCCCCAAGAAAAAGAAATGCAAGTGGCTGTCTGTTGAGGCTTTACAAGTAGCTGAGGAAAGAAGGGAAGTGAAAAGCAAGGGAGAAAGGGGAAGATATATCCAGCTGAATGCAGAGTTCCAGAGAATAGCAAGGAGAGACAAGAAGGCCTTCTTAAATGAACAATGCATAGAAATCAAAGAAAACAATAGAATGGGAAAGACTAGAGATCTTTTCAAGAAAATCGGAGATCTCAAGGGAATGTTTTGTGCAAAGATGGGCATGATAAAGGACAAAGAAGGCAGGGACCTAACAGAAGCAGATGAGATTAGGAAGAGGTGGAAAGAATACACAGAAGAACTATACAGGAAAGATCTGAATGTCCCTGATAGTCATAATAGTGCGGTCACTGAACTTGAGTCAGACATCCTAGAGAGTGAAGTCAAGTGGGCCTTAGGAAGCATGAGTAACAACAAAGCTAGTGGAGATGACAGCATTCCAGCTGAGCTATTTAAAATCCTCAAAGATGATGCTGTTAAAGTGCTGCACTCAATATGCCAACAAATTTGGAACACTCAACAGTGGCCACAAGACTGGAAAAGGTCAGTTTACATTCCAATTCCAAAGAAGGGCAACACCAAAGAGTGTTCAAACTACCGTACAGTTGCGCTCATTTCACATGCCAGCAAGGTGATGCTCAAAATCCTACAAGCTAGGCTTCAGCAGCATGGGAACCGAGAACTACTGGAAGTACAAGCGGGGTTTCGAAGAGACAGAGGAACTAGAGATCAAATTGCCAACTTTCGCTGGATCATGGAGAAAGCAAGAGAATTCCAGAAAAACGTCTATTTCTGCTTCATTGACTATGCTAAAGCCTTTGATTGTGTGGATCACAACAAACTGTGGCAAATTCTTCAAGAGATGGGAGTACCAGACCACCTTACCCGTCTCCTGAGAAACCTGTACAAGGGTCAAGAAGCAACAGTAAGAACCAGACATGGAACAACCGATTGGTTCAAAATCGGGAAAGGAGTACGACAAGGCTGTATATTGTCGCCCTGTTTATTTAATTTATATGCAGAGTACATCATGAGAAACGCCGGGCTGGATGAATCACAGGTCGGAACTAAGACTGCCAGGAGAATTATCAACAACCGCAGATACGCAGATGATACCACCCTAATGGCAGAAAGCGAAGAGGATCTAAAGAGCCTCTTGTTGAGGGTGAAAGAGGAGAGTGCAAAAGCTGGTTTGAAACTCAACATTAAAAAAACGATGATCATGGCATCTGGCCCCATCACTTCCTGGCCTATAGAAGGGGAAGAAATGGAAGCAGTGACAGATTTTATTTTCTTGGGCTCCAAGATCACCGCAGACGGTGACTGTAGCCATGAAATTAAAAGACGCTTGCTCCTTGGGAAGAAAGCTATGGCACACCTAGACAGCATAGTAAGAAGCAGAGACATCACCTTGCTGACAAAGATCCGTCTAATCAAAGCTATGGTTTTCCCAGTAGTAATGTATGGCTGTGAGAGCTGGACTATAAGGAAGGCTGAGCGCCGAAGAATCGATGCTTTCGAACTGTGGTGCTGGAGAAGACTCTTACGAGTCCCCTGGACTGCAAGGAGGTCAAATCAGTCTATCCTAAAGGAAATCAACCCTGAGTGCTCATTGGAAGGACAGTTACTGAAGCTGAAGCTCAAATATTTTGGCCATCTAATGCAAAGAGAAAACTCCCTGGAAAAGACCCTGATGCTGGGAAAGATTGGAGGCAATAGGAGAAGGGGACGGCACAGGATGAGATGGCTGGATAGCATCACCGATGCAATGAATATGAACTTGAGCACACTCTGGGAGAGAGCGGAGGACAGGAAGGCCTGGCATTGTATGGTCCATGGGGTCACGAAGAGTCGGACATGACTTAACGATTGAACAACAACAGAATTCAGCATTTTGAGAAGTTCAGCTTTCATTTAAAAGCCCCAGGTTCTTAGTCTTCAGGGATGCAAATACAGGCTTGAAAATGTGTGGGCGTTGCAATACATGTTGAAAACTCAGGAGATGTAAGGGGGATGAGCAGGTTTTCTATTAGCTTAGGTGGGGGCAGGGTTGCAGCATCCTGCATAGCTCCTTCCTCCCCATGACTATCAGAAGCAGAAGAAATTATGAAATATAAGCAGATTTATACTCATTTGCTTAATTTATACAAGTCACAGAAATCAGCTCTTAATACAGAATTTGGATAACCTTGGCATGTTCTTTTTAAGTCGAGTACACATAATTTCTCTTTTCATCATCTCTAAAACACCCCTGTTTTCGCTTAAAGCTCTTACTAAGCCTGTAACTAAGCCTTAGTAGAGGCATTTCATCCTTTTCAAAGGGGGAAAAACTGCACAAAAGCCAGGAAACCACCAAAGGAATGGCTGTTGGGAGAAAGGGAACAGGTCGTGGTAATCTGGGGAACCCAGGGAACCAGACAGAGACTCTAGGCAGGCCAGATTTGGCCCCTGAGCCTGAGGTTCTTCATCTCTGCTCTAAATGTACATATGACACTGTCCTTTACTGAGTCAGACCATTGGCTCATCTTGCCCAGTAGTGTTTGCTCCAAATGGCAGCAGCTCTCTAAGATCTCGGTATAGTTTTTCCCAGGCCTTCTACCTGAGTTCCTTTTAACTAGAGATGCTGGAAACTTAAACTGAGGCCTTCTGCATGCAAAGCCTGCGCTCTTTGACTGAGCTATTTCCCCACTTTGCCCTTGCCTTTGTCTACATTCTGTTTATGGAACAAGTTGCAACAGGGGTAGCAAATTCCCACACGTTCGTCCCCTAGCACTCTTCTTGAACAGGTGCAGGTGCATTGGCAAAAGATCCCTATCTCAAGAGTGGCATCTATGAGTACTGCAATATGCTCCACGAAGCATGGTGGAGCCTGATCAGTTACTTGGGGGGGAGGGGTTTCCAGGAACAACAGTGGAGTGCCAAGGAGTGCATGTTATGTAATAATCAGATGCTTCTCTGTGGCTCCAGGGAATTGGAGAAAGGGGCTTTCAAGGCTCTACTTTTATTGATAATTTTAAACATGTATAAACCACCCTTCATCCTAAGGATTTCAGGGCAGTATACAACCAGTCACGTCATAATACAATTAATAACAATAAAACACGGATAAAATCCTTAAAAGCTCAAATTTAAAATGCCTGAGTAAATAAAAATGTTTTTGCCAAAAATATTGTAACATAGGCACCAAGTGGCTCTGGTTTGGGAGAACATTCCACAACTGAGGCTCCACTACTGAGAAGGCCCTCTCCTCTGTTGTTAAGAAGTCTACCTCTGATAAAGGAGGTACCTGGAGCAGGGCCTCTACAACTTGC
Organism: Heloderma suspectum; assembly: GCF_057233095.1. Lineage (NCBI taxonomy): Eukaryota > Metazoa > Chordata > Lepidosauria > Squamata > Helodermatidae > Heloderma > Heloderma suspectum. The sequence continues at coordinate 141,324,338 of NC_139458.1, forward strand.
TAGGAGTACAAAAGGGGGAGCTCACTGTATCACAAGTATACATATATACCCTTTCTTGTTTATTTGTTACACATATCCTGCCCTTCCTCCAAGGAGCTCAGGCAGCATGTGTGATTCTCCCCCACCTCACAACAGCCCTCTGAAATATATTAAGCTGAGAGATAGTGAACCAGTTCGCATGATCGTCAGGCGGTTAACAAGCCACGGTGGCTTGCTAACCACGTTGCACGTGCCAGTCACTTGCTGCTCGATTTGCTTAATTACCCTTGCCAGCATGGCTTACTGAGTTGCCCAAACCCACCAAGGGTAGACTGCTGTCATGGTTAACAAACCACCCTAGAACCCTAAAACAGCCCACCATGGCTTGTTAACCACACTGATGATTGTGTGAACTGTCAGAGACTGGCCCAAAGATACTAAGTTAGCTTTGTGGCTACCTGAAGACTCAGTCCCCTGGACTGCAAGGAGGTCAAATCAGTCAATCCTAAAGGAAATCTACCCTGACTGCTCATTGGAAGGACAGATACTGAAGCTGAAGCTCAAATATTTTGGCCACCAAATGCAAAGAGAATAGTCACTGGAAAATACCCTGATGCTGGGAAAGACTGAAGGCAAAAGGAGAAGGGGACGGCAGAGGATGAGATGGCTAGATAGCATCACCGATGCAATGAATATGAACTTGAGCATGCTCAGGGAAAGAGCGGAGGACAGGAAGGCCTGGCATGGTATGGTCCATGGGGTCACGAAGAGTTGGACACGACTTAATGACTGAACAACAAGAAGGGACTTGAACCTGGGTTTCCTTGACCCTAGTCCAACACTCTCATCGCTACCCTACACCACAGTGGCTCTCCGCATGGCAAACATTTTGACCCCTGATTGCCATGCCCTTGTTTACAGCCCCTCTTATCAACATGGGTTGCAGGGCTATGGGAAAAGTATTCCAGATCTTTGGAGAACCAAATGTTAATATAAGTGGGGGTGCTGTTTGCATATTGTCACTTAGATATATGACCCAGTGGGTGACAAGAGAATTAATATAACTCAATCATTTTGGATAAATCAAAGCTAAAAGAAGGGGAGGCCTTACTGGATAACCTTTATTCTGTTTTGCTTTGTTGTTCTTTCAAATAAGGAAATAAGTAATCAAGGGCATAAACTAGCAAGGATTTGTTTTCTGTTTCCTTCTCCCCCCTCCAAAAGCATGCAATGTTTAGGTATCTTCTACCAATGCTACGGACAGGGCATTTAATACTAGTGGACAGAAATTCCCATGTAGTAGGTTCAAATGCTGTAAGGCCAAGATGGAGAACTGAGAGCTTTTCTGCTTTTCCAAGATGGAAGCAGTGGTACTATCTCCTCAGGGGACAGCTGAGAGAGGTCAATTAATTTGACGGTTCAAGCCAAGGGCAACCCCTTCGGAGTTCTGTTTTTATTTTTTCCAGGCATCAGTGGAATTACTGGAAGATAGCATGAAATATGAACAAGACAGATCTTCTGGAAAGAGTAGTGTCTGCTTGTTCTCATGAGAGTCCAGCTATGCCATGCCCTCCATCTATTCTTCACCTATGTTTAATACATCCTCAGAGTATGGATTTCAATAATAAATACTCAACTACCAAGGCTGGGTATTCCACAATGGTATCCCCTGGAATAAACATTTCAGATCCAATAATGCTACCTTAGAGCCTTCATCCTTAGGAAACTGGGTCACCAAATTAAATATAAATTAAATCTATACTGAGCCGAAGGGTTTTTTCCCCAATGGCTGTGTCCCTGATTTGAGTTCTGCTGACAGCTGGAACTCACCTCCTCCCACTTTCAGCTGTACATGAGTGACAAAAACCAATAACTGCTCATCAATACTAATGCACTCAAGCTACTATTGTGGGGTGCTATGTCTGCATTCGTATGTGGTGCCCATCTTTTCTACAGGCAAGTTGTTCAGTCGACTTGTAGAAAGAAAGAATAACCATCTGAGTGCAGGAATCTGTGTGTGATGCACATGTCTGACTAATGTGCATGTATAAAGTGGGTTATGTATAATGCATGCAAGTGCTAGATTGTGCATTATGAGCATATAAAGTAATACTAGCTGGGCCCAATAGGAACATGTTATTCATATACATACTTCTACGGCCCCTTCCCCAGCCTAACATCTCTTGAAGGAGAGGATGAGTAGTGCCATCTCCCTTCTGCAAAAAGAGGTCTGAGTTTGGTGCCCAAAGTCCAAAACAAATGTGACATGGGAGAGCCATGAACAGATCTTGCAACTTTTGTTTTTAATTTTAACAACAATTGATTTAACAACAATTTTGATTGTGGCAGTTATACTGGAAGAAAGGGATTTAACTATCTTCCCCAGTGCTGTTTTCCTGGTGTAATTACTCCCCAGCCCCAAATGCTATTAGCCCCAGTGAGAAAAAATACAGGTACCTGTATGGTGCCTATATTCTTTCCCCAGTGGAGCTAATAGCAGCTCTGAGATTTGGCTTTAAACATACTCAAGATTAGCCAGGATTCCAGTGGGCAGCATGGATAATGTTTCTGATGCATTTTCTGTCACTATGTATTCATGATGGAGGTCAAAATGGGAGACTGTGGGCCCCAAAGGAAAGAGTGTTTGGACAAATAAGCACTGCCAGCCCCAACCCTCTGCATTTCAGCCTGAGCTGACTGTGCACATTCAAGTCTTATAAATGCCTCATGTGGTCCTGCCTGGCACTAGTAACAGCAACTTCTGGATGATGTATAAGAGTCAGTTACCTGTACCACAGTATGCTTTAAGTGCATATGGATGGGCTTCCAGCCTATAAATGTACATCTGGTCATGAGTATGTTTTCTGTAGGATAAGCACAGGTCATAGTTTACAATATATGTTTTATGTGTGCTGTGTGTGTGCGTGCTTGCGTGCATATCTGTGATGTATATGTGTAAACAGTAACTGAAAGCTACATTTCTAACAAGACAGATTATAAACAATGACCAAATGGAGAAATAATGAACTCAATAGTTTGTGTATGAATGAGAAAGTATAGGTGGCAGTTAAATGTGTTCAGCCTGACATCCTTGGTAGATGCTTACAGAAAGGCTCCATGCCAGAGCAATACAAATGCCTGAGAGTATGCTTATGAGACGAGACAAGGCAAGGTATACGTTTAAGCAAATAAAAGATTGCTTGGTTGTATGCGCCCATGGACAGATAGAATGACCAGATGCAAAGAAGGAATCTACAAATCCTTCTAGATTTGTAGAAGGAAGAGTTTTGGAAGGTGCAAGTTGTCACACACAGATAAGATCTTATGCACAACTATTAAAGGCAAAAAGAGCCTCATTTAACTTTAAATCTGGTCACCCAGTGGAAATACTTCAAAATCTAAGCAAAGGTGAGAGTGGGTGAGTGAGAGAATGTCTCTCTGTATACATATGAAACCCAGCACACCAATGGGTACTTACGGGTTGGCTCCAAGCTGGGATAACCCAAGTGGTTCTGGATGGTCTCCCAAAGATCATAGTCTTCAAAGTTGAGAGCAAACTCCTCAAAGTCGTCATAGCCAAATGAATTATGGACACAGATAGCTATCCCTACTTCCGAGCTGTCTCCTAATCCCATCTCCTTCATTACCTCCTCTCTGGCTGGAACAGCCATTGCTATGTCCTTAAGAAGGTGAGAGGTCAAGGGCGCGTGTGACTATCACAACATTGGCAAGGAGTAGGACTTAGGGGAGTGGATGGGTCCCACTTCTGTCTGAAGCTCTTCAGGTAGCACAAAATCCAAGAAGCTGCTAGGTCCAGTACCCAGGAATTATTTTGATAGGATTTTATAGAAAATGCCAGCATACGTCATCTAGGAAAGAGACTAGCATGGAGACTGCACCCGCTTGCTTGGAGTCCAAGGGAGCATATATCTATCTTTGCACATTGCCACAGCGCAGCAGGGAGTTTTCTGTGGGAGATCCAATATGTGTGCTGCTTGAAAAGCTTCTTCCTCTTGTGGCACAGCCTACTGTGCCCCTTCACATGCCTTTGGTGTCTCCACCCACTGAAGCCTGGAAAGCAGCCTATTGACTACTCTATGTCCTGGGGCTCAGAGCTGGCATTTCCATGACGTCTCTTCTGTGCTCTCACATAGAGGGAACCAGCATGCCAGGCAGGCAGGTAGAAGGCAGAGCATAGCCCATACATACACAGATACACAAATTGAGTCCTAGATATCTTGAAACTTTTCAACAATTTCAATCACAATAGACCCTCCGAGTAGGAATCTGGATCGAATGTGGCCACTCCTTCCAGAAGATAAAATGCATAATTCTCTAAGAGCACAAAGGGTTGCTGATAACTCTGAGCCAAGAAAGTCAGTAGTGCAAGGACAAGTCATGGAAGATGTCATAGAAGATGCAGGGCCTGCCTGATTATCTCAGAACTGATTCCCATCCAGTCCATCATGGACAGATGGTGGCAGAAGAAATAAAGGGAGTAAAGCAAAATTGAGTCCCAGATCAACAGAAGACCATGGCTGGACTGAGGGCCACTGACCAAGGCCAGAAAGCAAGGTAAGTATTTGAGGACTTTCCCTCCAGCAAAGTAAGGCCTAGAGAATCCTCACTACAGGGGATACAGTGCCATATTATGGAAGCTGTTGGGGGTGGTAGGTGTGAGCTAAACTGAAAAATGACCGTCAAGGCCCTATGAGGTCACTGAACATGCATTATCTGGTCTTTAGTGCAGTGCTTTCTTAAGGCATTATTAAAAGAAATAACTCAGGAATTACCTGCCATGGTTCAAAGAAGAGACACAGCAGACATTACTGATTTATTATTGCTGTTGCCCCCACCCCTGGTATGGACTGCATTGTACAGGAATCATAGCCTGAAAGGGAAGTGGATTTGCAAGCCATGGTTCCAAGGGAAACTGATTTGCATTCGCCATGATTTGGATCAGTGCACATGTAATGCAAAACCAGGATTAATACTGCATATGGAATGGGGAGATAACCTCAGAGAGGGGAGGAAGGAGGGAAGCGGGGCTAAAACACCTGGCTTTGGGGAGAGAAGGTTAAGAGCCTGACACAATGCACCACCTGTAAGAGCCAAACTAGACAAAAATGCAAATTGCATCAGCTAGGGCTCCTTCACACTGAGCTTTTATCCTGCAATTGATATTGCTCCTTCACGGAAGTTTACATGCTCTTTACATGATGCCATGATCATTCAAGGCGTCTCCTGCACTAAATGCCCTTTGTTCCATTTTTAAATAGATCGCAGATAATGAGCTATCAAATTACCCCATTGTGAGTGTTGGACTAGGAGCTGGGAGATCCGGGTTCTAGTCCCCACTCAGCCATGGAAGCTCACTGGGTGACTTTGGGCCAGTCACAGAATCTCAGCCCAACCCACCTCGCAGGGTTGTTGTTGTGAGGATAAAATGGAGAGGAGGATGATAATGTAAGCTGCCTTGGGTTCCTTGCAAGAGGAAAAAAGGTGGGGTATAAATGCAATAAATAAATAATAAATAAAAGTGGTAAGAAGAGGAGCGAGATCAATGAAAGATAATGGCAGACTCAGATATGGGGAGAAGGAGGTGGAAGGGGGTGGGGGAAAAGGAAGCACGTGAACAAGGGAGTCATTGTGATCCAGCATTTAAAACGGAAGCAGAAAGCCCCGTTTTAAATGCAGGATTTTAGGCTGGTGCCCTAGAGGGAGCTGATAATTATCATGATCCCAGCAGGCCTGGAGGAGAAATGTAATTCTTTTCTCCCCTGCTACAGCCCTGAGGAAAACCCCTATTCTGGAGCTGTTTGCTTCAGAGAAAACTCTCTACTGGCACCAATGGATGATTTTCTCCAATACCTGCTTGGATCCAGATCATTATTACTCACCCACCCCCGAGGCTGATGCTATCTGCCGTTTTACAAAACCCTGCACTTTTAATGTAAAGACTCATTTAAAATCACTTCTGGTTTGGCCCTAAGAAAAGGTTCTATTGTAGCCTTAAGTCGGGTGACTCATGTCCCCAGTCTCCTCAAACAGCCTATTTTAATCTCCCAAGTTTGAGGTTATGTTGGTAAATGTGAGCTCCCAACCCCACATTTCCAGAAGTAATGGGAACGTCTGGAGAGGGAGGCTTCCAAAGAAGGATTGGGGTGGGGGAGTGTTTAACCCAACCCATATTTTCTGATACTCCCCTGAAAATGCCCCACCTGGAACTTTCCCATCATTTCCAGTTTTGAAGCCCAGTTGTAGTAAAGGGTATTAAAAACAGACCAAGGGATAGACACTAACAGGGGAGAATCAGCAGCTGGGTGTTTTACTGAAGAATTTACTGAGAGAACTGTAAGGTGTGAGAGTTTGAAATAAGGCAAAGGTAAGGGGAAAAGGCCATATAGAAATAAGATCATCACTTAGCTTATATATTAACTTATAGGGTGCTCTTACTTGTGAGGTTTTAATCAATTTGTGCTGTAAATCTATCTATAATATGAATGTAAGATTTGCCTTGGCTAGAGTACACACTCAGTTTTTCTTCTCATGTTAACAACATTTACATGTGGCCATATACCACAAGGCAGGAATAGTAGGCAGGAAAGCAAGAGAGCAGGGTCAGGTGAGGTCTCTTGACAAATTACTCAGTCACTGAGGGCCAAGCTAGATGTTACAAGGGAAACATGGGATTCCATAATACTATAAAGCTATCTTGTGCCTTAAAGCAACAGATCTGGGGTAATTATGACAGATCCAGGAGGGCCTGGGCTTAAAGTGTACTTGTTTCTACATGGGTATTGGAGGCAGGACTGATGATGGCTCAAAAGGAACTGCTTACTGTGTGGCTGGAGTGAATATTCTGATACTACAGTAGCTGCAAGGAGGGCTTGTAGTGCTAATTTCAGAGAGCAGAGGGACCACTTGGACTCCAGCAAACTAGCTAGGTATTTTTACCTTAATAAAAAAGATGATCAGAGGACGCACAAATAGTGGTTGACATAATCATGACTGGTTTGGACAGAGAAAATAGAGAACAATTCTTAACTGTCTACAATTCAACACACATTTACTTAGGAGTTAAGTCCCATTGAACTCGGAGGGACTTATTTCTGAATAAGCGTGTATAGGATTGGGTCATAATCTCCCCAAATACAAACTTCAAGGTTATTGACCAGTCCAGATAAGCAGTAGGTTTAAGACAAACAAAAAGAACCAGCTCTTCACACAATGCAGAATTAACCTGGGTAAGCCATTGCCAGAAGATATTAAAATGACCATTAATATAAATGGCAATGCAGTGATAGCCAAAAACACAACCTCTTTCAAAGGCAGTATCCTTCTAACTAGCAAATATATTGGGGATTTTTAACAAGGTATAGATACCTTCTTTGTCTCCTTTTTGTAAAAGCTACTGAGCTATCTAGCTGTCCACTTTTAGTACAAAGGACTATTGTTTTGATGCTGCATAGCAATGTTTATGCTTTTATGGATCTCTTAAATACACTCAGTGCTGCACTGGGACAGAATCCTGGCAGACACCACCGCCGCTGCCACCACCACCATCAAGGATAGAATCAGAGACCCAATGTGAACCTTACTTTTCATATCATCAAGGTCAGCAGAAGCCAGCATCTGAGCCTCAGCCTCATCTGTGGGGATTCGCTGGTACGTGGCACTCTCCACGGTGGTCATGCTGCCAATACATACCCTCTCCTTCAGGTCATAGTTTGACCGCTGCCCACTTGGCACCTGACTCCAGGGTTTGCGCTTGTCCCATCCCTGAGATACATTATCTCTGTACCCAGAGAAGCTGTGGAGACAAGTGACAGGAGTAGCACCAGGAAGAGAGAAGTTATTCCTAGTAGGGAGGAATGGAATTCCACGTCTAGGGGAGGCAAACAAGACTGGCTACAGATGCTTTGCTCTCTTCTCTATCCTAAACAATCCTGAAGCAACACACAAACTGGGAGTTTCCAAATGATGAATCCTGTAAACTAGTCCCCTCCCTCCAATAGATGGAACATCTTGTTGGTTGGAGGCTGGTAGCTGTGATATCAGTGTTCAGCTTCTAAAGATTATAGGTACTCATTGCTTACGCTTGCTTGAAAAATAACTCTTCTGTCCTGGAAACCAGATCCCTAATCCCAGATGTATGGGGGTCTGTTGTGCTTACTATTTGCATTCTCTTTTTCAAAGACTTTGAGGCACTACACATGAGGGTTATTCCATTTTATCCTCATAACAACCATGTGAGATAAGCTGAGCTGAGACGGTCATTGGGCCAAGGATAAGACGGACTGGCGATCTGTCCCTATCTCTTCCCAGTGCAAGTCCAACAGTATATATACTGTGCCACATTACACTAATTCCTCAGTGGTGAAAGAAATATGCACTCCTCTTATTTACACGTTCCAGGACTGAGCTCAGACACTGAAAGTAGGTTCTAGAACTAAGCTCAAATTAAGCTCACCCCCACCCATGCTTGGGTCCCCACAAGGATCTCTGAACTGAGTACATACAGGCACTCTGCGTTCTCTGTCCGCAGCACCTGCATCCCATCTGAAGCCCAAACCATGAAAAAGAGCAACCCATCTTACCTCTTGGGAGAGGTAGGTCCCTTCTCTGGCAGCAGACTGGAAAGGCATGGGAGTGGGGAGACGTGACTGCATTCCTCTGCCGCATGAAATGACAAAGTGCATGGGCTACCATGGGCTTCCTCCTCCTCCTCACTCCCAATGGTGAACTGTAAAGAAATGATGCAAAGAGTCAAACTGGCACAGCATTCAGGAAGCTTGGGAAATTCCATTCCTATTGCCCTGGTTAAGGTTGACAGAAACTAGGAACTATATCAATCTATGTTGCTTGGAAAGTATCCATCCAAATTTTTCTGTCTGCTTTATACTACCCAATTACTCCATCCTTATATAGGGATATATTGCCCCCTCCGTTCTCCACTGCTCTTTAACAAACAGGGTGCGTGTGTGCACATGCGCACACAGAGTCTGCACTGCCTCCTGACACACTGGGTATTGGAAATCCTTCAATCCTCCATGCTTCCACTGTACCTAATTCTTGTGCATGTACCTCCAAGCCCATGGCCCCTCTTGCAGTGTGGGTAGGAAGTCTCTCACCTCAACGCTTCCTTCTGTCAGCCCTGCCTGTGGTTTGCCATGAGACTCCCCTTTGGGAGAGGCTTCAAGGTCAGACTCTGCTGAGGTCTCCTTCTCTAGAGCCTCCTCCCCTTCAGATTCTGCTTCCTCCTCCTCCTCTTCTTCCTGGATGGTTGGGGTGACATTGGAGGGAGGTACAGAAGTCTTCCTTAGCTTTCTCTTTTTCTTCTTCTTCCTGTCAGAGCGGGGAAGCTTCTTCTGGGACTTGTGGGGGGGAGGCAGGTGGGTAGACAGGGGGTGATGGATGTGGTGGGATGTCTGGCGATGGACTGTAGAAAAGAAACAGGGGAAGGGATTGCATCATGGAGAGAGGGCAGAAAGGCACCTGCAGGGCATGGCAAACAGGGAGAGGGGGAGAAGGAAGGGACAGGAAATACCCACACTCCATTTTAGCTAGACATGGAGCTTTTCTTGTCCCTGCTGGGTTTGCCACTGCAACACACCAGAAGAAGCCCGCTCCAGCAACACGCAGGTATCCCCTTCTCAGTCACAGTAGGGAAGAAATCCCACCATCCACTTCATCTGCCTTTAAACTTTCTGAGATGAGTGTAGCGACCCTTAAGATACTCCCAAAATACCTTAAATTTGCACATTTCATCAGATATCTGCCTGGAATATTCAACTCCCATTACCTCCACGATAAAGTGTTTCAACATTTCTCCTCAATAAAAAGGTTGTGGGAGGGGGTTAATTTACTATCTGCACTTAGAGGTGGACTTCACAGACTGATCAGTAATCCCCAATCTTTATTATGGAAAATGATTTGAAAATGAACTCAGCCATAATAGGAAGTTGTTCCATCCAGCTTGGAGTCAGTATTTCCCTCTAAAGTTAACTTTGCTAAACTGCATAACTCTATCTCACCTATTAAGCATCCCCCAGACAAATTTCGCATTCCTAGAATGAAGCTGCCTAACTTAAATCATAGTTTGGGGGCAGAAATTACAAAAATAACTTGAGAATCAGGGTCAGCATTACTACTACATGACTGTAGGTGGCAGTCTATGCTTTTCTTGAAGCAACAGAGATACATGCTATATAAAGATCTTCAGAGAGGTAGTCTGGTTAGTCTGTTGCACCAAAAACAAAGAGTCTTGCGGCACCTTAAAGACGAACATATTTATTATGGCATAATGATGAAGTGGTCTGTGTTCACAAATGCTTATGCCATGATAAATGTGTTAATCTTGGTGCCATAAGACTCTTGGTTGTTTTTCCTATATAAGAAGGAGGTATCAAGGAAAAAACAAAGACAAATAGACCACCCATGCCAATAGTAGAGTATACAAAAAGAGTTCAGGGCATGTATAGTTAGGTGCAATATTTCAGTGAGTGGGTAGCAGCAGCCTATTGGGGCCCAGAAATGATATCTTACTGCTGCAGGGAACAGGCATGGACTCCAGCTGGTCTGGATGTGGGGATCTCATAGCCCCATCAAAACCAAGCAGATTATATGAGGAATGGATGCTAGGCTCAGAAGAGTTCTATAACTTAGATTAAAAAAATGAGGGGAAGTAACTGTAATATTTTTGTATTTATTATTAACATTTATATACCACCTTATCTGCTAAAAAAAGCCATCAAGGTAGTAAACAACAATTTCAAACAATAAAACCTTAAAGCAATTAAAAAACCCAAGGACAATTTTGTCTAGGATACTAAAATTACACATCACATGCAATTGCATGTAACAAAGCTGACAGGTTTGTTATTAATGTAAAACAGCCTTGGGAAGCTGCAAATTTGACTGGAGGAGTGTTGGAAAGAGAGTGCTCAACGCTTTCCCCACTCAGCATTTTTCAAGTTAAAACAGCCCTCTCCAAACTGCATTTCCACCATGAGGGGAAACGGCCAGTCTTCTCCTCACCATGGCTCTTATCAAATTCACATCCTCCTCAGGCTGCTTTCCATTAAAAACAAAGCAAACATCATTGCTTCTTTACATGCATTTGTGATTAAAATGTTGTTTGCCACTTAGGTTATGCAGTCTAGACAACTGTGTGTGCCAGAAGCAGGAAGCCTGAAATTTTTACAGGGAAAAAGCACACTGCACTATGCAACAATGCATACTTGTAATTTTCATCAATATAATATACTTGCACACACTGGATTTTTAAAATAATTATTATATATTACCCATAGCAGATATATGGCTGGCTGATGTCACCCACCTAAAGTGACAATATAATGTATGAAGGATCCAGCATGTTTGAGGGCACAATCCTATCGAGATAAGCAGCTGCCTCTGAACTCGGAGGCAACCACCTATCCAATGCAGGGAAGGAGAAGCATGGAAGGGATCGTTCCCTCCGCGCTCCTCCTGCCCTGCATTTTTGGCTAGACAGCTGATTGCAGCTGTCTAGCCACAGGAGGGATGAGCAGGGGAAGAGGCTGCTGTATGACACATTGGATGTGTCGTACAGGCATTTCCACCCTCCCTGCCCCGGAATGCCCCTTTTCAGTCGCTCTGCACTCCTCTTGCAAGCACGGAGGATGGGGCTGTTCTGCGCTGTGCCTCTGAGGCAGCATGGAAGTGGGGGGAGGTTAGTTCCTGGAAAATAAGATATCCTATGGCTGTCTAGCGGCCATAGTGTTGCTCCCTAAAACTCCTGATCTACTATCTGAATACATTAGAATGACAAGGGAAGTGTCATAACATTTACAGTCTTCAAAATTTTTGCCAAATACAGTCCCCAATAACTTGATGGATCCTACTGAATAACTCTGGTCCAGATGAGATGCCTATTTTGTTTTGTACTTTGGAGTCTTGGCACCATGCACCCTCTTCAATACGATGCTAGGATTAGTAACTGAGATGGAATCATAACAGTAAATTCCTCATATACAAACTCACAAAAACATCATATTCAAACTGGACAGCCATCCTGCTTCCACCATTCTGGTTAACAGAGAGGTTCTTACAGGGCAAATAGCTTTACCAGACTCCTGCAAACAAGTTATTCCTCAGGCTACAGTGAGTGGATAACACTCTCCAGTCTTCTCCACTCCAATTTGGAGTGGAAAGGATGGTTTCCTAGCCCCTAACATGTGCTTAACCAAACTCTGAGCATAGGTGGCACTTAGCTATCAAAATCTTACAAAAGGAGCAAGGAAGATGTGCATCTTACTCTAGCCAGATCATAGCTTCAGCAAGATTTTAAAGTACTAAAAAAATAATTTAAACCAACCTTCTGCCTCAAAGGCAGACATACATATACCAAGTTTATACCAGACTTTTAGACTATAGTGTTGCCACAAAGAGCAGAGATCCGCTTCCTGATCCTAATAGGACAAGATATATTCTGCTTCCAACCTCCCTTTACCCATTATAATAAATAGATACATAAAGGATAAAAGTGGGCATCTTTTGGTGATACTAGCGAATCTCTTCATTCCTCTGTTTGCAGATTTCCATTCTGCTTTTTGAATAGCAGAATATCCCTGTAGTCTAGAGTTCATGCAACTCCCTGCTTTCCTCCCTGTAGGTGTTTTAGGCTGCCTAATTGTCAGGGAACAAGTGAAGCAGAAACAATTAACCATATTGAGGTTAATAGTATGGAACACAATGCTGCCAATGTTAAGCACATTTACATGCAGCTGATTTCAATGGGAGATATTTTATTTATTTATTTATTTAATTAATTAATTACATTGGTAAGCTGCCCTGAGTGGAAGTGGTATGATTAGCCTGTTGGATTTTTTTTTAGCTACTGCCTCATTTTATCATTAATGTTATGGTTTTGTTATATATTTTACGGTTTTATGATAGGTTTGTTGTTCACTGCCCTGGAATCTATTGGATGAAGGGTTGTATTCAAATGTTTTAAATAAATACATTTTTAAATTTTATTTTGTATTTATACACCACTAAATATAATACGATCCCTAAGTGGTTTACATAATAAACAAACATTTCACTAAAATGCCTGGCTGCCCTGACAGCCCATCACTTATATAGTTGCCACTTCTCACAGAGCAAAATGTAGCTATTTACATACGTACATTCATTTCATGCTATCCATTTTAAATGGCTAATTGCTTAGATTCTAAGCTTTAGAAAAATCAATCTGGAAAGGGAGGGGAAAGCGTCAGTTCATCTTAAAACTGATTGCACATCTATTCTTGCTCATGATCCAATCACTGCATTGTCCAATGTTTAATGATTTTGCATTGCACAACATCAGCACTGAAAGCCCTGAAGTAGGTCTGCTTTGAACCCACTTTTGTGATGTGTGAACACAGTAGATATAGCTTCCATAAGAGGAGACATCCATCCACATATTTCATCCACATATACTGAAGGAAGAATTTATATCTGATTGGAAGCAGACTAGGGAACAGTTCCCCAATCACAGCATGGAACATTAATCTGGCTCAGGGATTTGAGGCCCTGAAGACATAAAAGCCCATAAATTTACTGACATTTCTAACTACATGGAGAGGACAAAGAAGTCAGAAAAAGTGAACACCAACAAGGAGTGATTTAGGAATTTCCATTGCTTATAATTTCATCAGTGAGAAAACCAAAGGCATCAGAAAAATCTCTAATGTCCCCTTGTCTGATTTCAAGGCGGCTCTGTGCAGTTTAACAATTGTGCACCCCACCAGCTCAAATGTATGTACATGCAGGTAATACGTTAACATGGGCAAGGACTGTCATTAGGTTGTTAAACAAAAACCCTTCAACATAGCTAAAGCTTGTCTTTACAAATGTAGAACTACGAAGCGCTACAGAAAGCATTATAAAGCAGGTAGAATAAATGTTAATTTTATTGTTAGTCAAAAATGCTTAATTGGAGGGAAATGAGCAAGGCACAAAAAGTACAACCATGTATGTATATAGAAATGTAGCAATACGTTATGGGCTCCATCACAAAGAAATGCTATTTGACAAATATAGTGAGCATGACTTTGGCAAGAGTGTCAAACATACATACAAACACATGCACACACACACATGCCTACATGAGCGCTTGTTTCCACAACCAATTCTTAGTATGGTAGCAGTTGCTTATGCTGACTTTGAGACAGTAATATCACAATAAAGAATTCTATACACATCAGATTAGCATATAACTATCAGCAAGACTTTCTAGCTATTTGCAGCAGCGTGCTAAAATGCAATGAACACAGAGTTCTGGATGTACCATCGGGTAACACAGACTTCATCTGCTTGTGGTATTGGTAGCTACCATACTGGAGCTGAAAATCGGCCCCACATCCTTAAAGCACTGACATGCTAGAATCCAAGCATGCTCCCTAGTGGTGATTCTTTCAATACAGAATTATTTTAAAAGCAGCCTTGGGGTCAGGATGAAGACAGACATAATATAAAAACAGACATCACAGTGAATTCTGCAGCTGCTGTGTGAGCTCAGCTTCCTCCTGGCTTCACGATTGAAATGATTGAGGCACATTCCACTAATGCAGGGGTGGAGAACCTACAGGTCATGGTCGAAATCCAGACCTCCATTCCTCAGAAACCAGAACACGGAAGTCCCTCCAGGCAACAGCCCCTCTTCCCAGGATACCCCCCACCTGATGAGGCTCCAGCTGCCGCATGCCATGGTCAGCTTCCAAGCTTCCACATTTAATGGATGACCTGCCTACCTCTAATCTCTGCCTCTTTCTAGTTCTCCTCAGCTAAAGATGCTCTAGCCACTACACTCTATGGTCCTATGTGTGCCTTTGGCTTCCCAGTTGCTGTCACTGTATTTCTCAGTTGGGGGGCGCTGGGGGGGGGGGAGAATGAGATATAGAAACACTTAATGGGTGGCAGGGAGGCACATATATCACCATGGAGGCTGCCTGCCTCCCGGTCAGCATCTGTTTCTCTTGGGGGAATGAGAGAGAAAGAGATGCAGAAATAGGCCCAAAAGGATATTTTGCACAATGATTGACCAATATGATATATTACCTAAATTAAAATTATAACAATACTTGAAATGTCAAATATTTTAAACTTGCATTTTTAAATCCTTCTTCCCTGGAAATCAAGCTTCAGTAACAAAATCTGAGATATGACACTGAAATTTCAGTATACACACACCTGCACACACACACACACACTTGCTTCACCAAAGATCCAAATTCTCAAAACAAAACCTTTAACATCGGGGGGGGGGGGGTTAAGCAAAAATTGATGTGCATTTTAAACTTTCCATTTCTTTCCAACCTTGATGGTGTGGACATCAGGGGTGGAAAGGCCAGAAATGATTTATACCCACCATGGTAATCTAAGGGTTAATATGCTCTGCGAGAGATACAATGGGCTACTGAGCACAGGCTTTTCATATCATTAAAGACAGTTTCTACCTAATGGCTATGCTTGCTCTGTGCTCTGACTGTCAGGGCTAGCTGACAAGACTTACGTACATTCAAAGTCGCTCTCGCAGTAGCTGCGGCCTTGCTTCTCCTGGTCTCTTAGCACAGACTTGCTGATCAGGTCTCCAAACCGTTCGATAGCCAAGGTCTTGTCCAAATCCTCCTCATCCTCTGCGCCAGGAAAGGCAGTCTCAGCATCCTCACCATCCTGCACACCAACCAGTAAATAATCACACACTGTCCCTTATTACAGAAAGGTATAAAAAGACTCTGATCCTCTCCGTTTCCCTGATCCTCTCCAATAGCGCCCTCACTCACATTTCACAACAGTGGAGTTACAAAAGAGGTTATAGACAGATCCCAGTCTCACCAGAGCCCTCAAAACAACAGAACTCAAAAGGGATGACAGGGTTGCCCACCCAGAGATATAGTTCAAGCTTTGATCCCTAATCTGCCTGTCCTAACCTGGTCTGCCTTCATCCCCAGATTGGGATTGTAGCAACGTGTGTTGTGCCGGGTGTCCAATTTTGGATATCCGGAAGGTGAACAAGGGAGGAGACCCTGTCCAGATCTATGAACTCAAGACCCTCCTTCACCATCCTCACTCTCCACTCCGCCTAGGATGAGTGTCTCACAATCTGATATTTAAACTGTCAAATTCCTTCCCATCCCCCTCCACATTCCAGGAAGGGGAAAGTCCGATGATCTCCAGTGTACTGAGGGGAGGGGGCAATTTCAAGGAGAAGTTGGGTACATGGTGATTTACCTCAGGAGACAGGGAAAGCAGGAAATATAGGCCAGAGGCCACAGGCAATGTAGGCTACCCCATATTACATTTGTATGGTGCATCCTATTGGTTGTCTGCACACCTGTGTAAGGCCCCTAGCCTTTTTTCTCCCATCCTCCCTTATTATATCCCGAGTCTTCACCACAGGCTTTGACTCTGAACACCCCATGCTCTACCCCAGGGTTTTCTACTTTGGGATGTCTGTCACAGCATCTTTACTTTAGAGCTGTGTGACACTGCCCCATTCTTTCAGGGTCACATTTGTTTTTGCCTGTGCCTTTCTCAAGCATTGAGGTTCAGTCCTGTAGCTATGAGCAGCTCTGTGAGTCTGGTCCTTTCAAATCCCCAGCTGCAGCCACTGGCTAAAAAAAAATCCCGTCAATTTAGCTTGAAATCCTGGTGCCAAGCTATTGTGGACTCCTCAGTTACCATGGCAACACAGTAGGCCCAGCGGTGACTGGTCTTTGCTGAACCAGAATGAGAAGCAAAACAGGCCTCAGCTGAACAGTCCCCCAACACTCACCTCTAAACAAACATCCAGGAAAAGCCAAGGACTCTGTGCTACTGCCTGGAAAGGTGAGTTTTTGCACCATTACCATTGCTCCTGGAAAGATAGGGGCTCCTGCACCAGGTCTTAATTAGTGACAAGACTCAACCCAGGAATCTGTTTTCAGTGACAGGACTAATCCCTGACACATGTAAAGCATTCCTGTAAGGTTGTGAAGCCCCTTCATGGATCATTGCCTTGTTGTGGCGAAGGGGCTTGCGTAACTCAGTGAAGCCATAAGCTATGCCGTGCAGGGCCACCCAGGACGGACAGGTCATGGCAGAGAGTTCTCACAAAACGTGGTCCACTGGAGAAGGAAATGGCAACCCACTCCAGTATTCCTGCCAAGAAAACCCCATGCAACGTATCACAAGGCTAAAAGATATGACGCTGGAAGATGAGCCCCTCAGGTCGGAAGGTGTCCAATATACTACTGGGGAAGAGCAGAGGGTATTTCCAAGGAGCGCCAGAAAGAGTGAAGCGGCTGGGCCAAAGCCGAAAGGACACTCAGCTGTGGATGTGTCTGGTGGGGAAAAGAAAATCCGATGCTGTAAAGAACAATATTGTTTAGGAACCTGGAATGTCAGATCAATGAATCAAGGTAAGCTGGAGGTGGTCAAACATGAGATGGCAAGATTGAACATCGACATCTTGGGAATCAGTGAACTAAAATGGACAGGCATGGGCAAATTTAATTCAGGTGACCATCATATCTACTATTGTGGGCAAGAATCCCTTAGAAGAAATGGAGTAGCACTCATAGTCAACAAAAGGGTGGGAAAAGCAGTACTGGGGTACAATCTTAAAAATGATAGAATGATCTCAGTATGAATCCAAGGCAAACCATTCAACATCACAGTAATTCGAGTCTATGCCCCAGCCACTGATGCCGAAGAAGCTGAGGTTGATCGGTTCTATGAAGACCTACAACACCTTCTAGAACTAACACCAAAAAAAGATGTCCTCTTCATCATAGGGGATTGGAATGCTAAAATAGGAAGTCAAGAAATCACTGGGATAACAGGCAGGCATGGCCGTGGTGTACAAAATGAAGCAGGACAAAGGCTAGTAGAGTTTTGCCAAGAGAACACGCTGATCATAGCAAACACTCTTTTCCAACAGCACAAGAGACGACTCTACACATGGACATCACCAGATGGTCAATATCGAAATCAGATTGATTATGTCCTTTGCAGCCAAAGATGGAGAAGCTCTATACAGTCAGTCAAAACAAGAACTGGAGCTGACTGTGGCTCAGATCATGAGCTTCTTGTTGCAAAATTTTGGCTTAAATTGAAGAATGTAGGGAAAACCACCAAACCATTCAGGTATGGCCTAAATCATATCCCTTATGAATACACAGTGGAGGTGAGGAATAGATTTCAGGGATTAGACCTGATAGACAGAGTGCCTGTGGAACTATGGACGGAGGTCCGTAACATTGTTCAGGAGGCAGCAACTCAATCCATCCCAAAGAAAAAGAAATGCAAGAAAGCCAAGTGGCTGTCTGATGAGGCTTTACAAGTAGCTGACGAAAGAAGGGAAGCGAAAAGCAAGGGAGAAAGGGGAAGATATATCCAGCTGAATGCAGAGTTCCAGAGAATAGCAAGGAGAGACAAGAAGGCCTTCTTAAATGAACAATGCAAAGAAATCGAGGAAAACAACAGAATGGGAAAGACTAGAGATCTCTTCAAGAAAATTGGAGATCTCAAGGGAACATTTTGTGCAAAGACAGGCATGATAAAGGACAAAGAAGGCAGGGACCTAACAGATGCAGATGAGATTAGGAAGAGGTGGAAAGAATGCACAGAAGAACTATACAGGAAAGATCTGAATGTCCCTGATAGCCATGATAGTGCGGTCACTGAAGTTGAGCCGGACATCCTAGAGAGTGAAGTCAAGTGGGCCTTAGGAAGCATTACTAACAACAAAGCTAGTGGAGATGACAGTATTCCAGCTGAGCTATTTAAAATCCTCAAAGATGATGCTGTTAAAGTGCTGCATTCAATATGCCAACAAATTTGGAACACTCAACAATGGCCGCAAGACTGGAAAAGGTCAGTTTACATTCCAATTCCAAAGAAGGGCAACGCCAAAGAGTGTTCAAACTACCGCACAATTGCGCTCATTTCACATGCCAGCAAGGTGATGCTCAAAATCCTACAAGCTAGTCTTCAGCAGTATGCGAACCGAGAACTACCGGAAGTACAAACTGGGTTTCGAAGAGGCAGAGGAACTAGAGATCAAATCGCCAACATTCGCTGCATCATGGAGAAAGCAAGAGAATTCCAGAAAAATGTCTATTTCTGCTTCATTGACTACGCTAAAGCCTTTGATTGTGTGGATCACAACAAACTGTGGCAAATTCTTGGGATTACCAGACACCTTACCTGTCTCCTGAGAAACCTGTACGAGGGTCAAGAAGCAACAGTAAGAACCGGACATGGAACAACCGAGTGGTTCAAAATTGGGAAAGGAGTACGACAAGGCTGCATATTGTCACCCTGCTTATTTAACTTATCTGCAGAGTACATCATGAGAAATGCCGGATTGGATGAATCAGAGGTCGGAATTAAGATTGCTGGGAGAATTATCAACAACCTCCGATATGCAGACGATACCACCCTAATGGCAGAAAGCGAAGAGGATCTCAAGAGCCTCTTGTTGAGGGTGAAAGAGGAGAGTGCAAAAGCTGGTTTGAAACTCAACATTAAAAAAACGAAGATCATGGCATCTGGCCCTATCACTTCCTGGCATATAGAAGGGGAAGAAATGGAAGCAGTGACAGATTTTATTTTCTTGGGCTCCAAGGTCACCGCAGATGGTGACTGTAGCCATGAAATTAAAAGACACTTGCCTCTTGGGAGGAAAGCTATGGCAAACCTAGACAGCATAGTAAGAAGCGGAGACATCACCTTGCCGACAAAGGTCCGTCTAATCAAAGCTATGGTTTTCCCAGTAGTAATGTATGGCTGTGAGAGCTGGACTATAAGGAAGGCTGAGCGCCGAAGAATTGATGCTTTCGAACTGTGGTGCTGGAGAAGACTCTTACGAGTCCCCTGGACTGCAAGGAGGTCAAATCAGTCAATCCTAGAGGAAATCAATCCTGAGTGCTCATTGGAAGGACAGATACTGAAGCTGAAGCTCAAATATTTTGGCCACCTAATGCGAAGAGAAAACTCTCTGGAAAAGACCCTGATGCTGGGAAAGACTGAAGGCACAAGGAGAAGGGGACGGCAGAGGATGAGATGGCTAGATAGTATCACTGATGCAATGAATATGAACTTGAGCACACTCCGGGAGAGAGCGCAGGACAGGAAGGCCTGGCGTGCTATGGTCCATGGGGTCACGAAGAGTCGGACACGACTGAACGACTAAACAACAAAGGTTGTGAAGAGCACATTGCTCACCACTGAGTAATCACAGCCTACACTAAACATCTGAGGTTATTGGAAAGGGGTTTCATGGTCAGACAGTGTCTTGCAGGCAGGGTTGAACTCCTGTACCTATCATTTTAGAAATTAAGGACTGATCTGCAGAGTAGTTTCTGATGGATCTTGAGGGAACCTGTCAGAAAAGGGTTAATTTGGTCTCAGGTGCAGAGCTGCTGACACAGCACCAGATTCCCTTCTTATGGGAAATCAAACACACAGACATAAAGTTAGAGACTCCAAATGTCATAAATAAAGCTGTTTTGGTTTTATTTCCCATCTGGAGAATAGAAATTAAGGAAAGGTCAGCCATTTCTTACAGACATGCATGTCTGAGACTATCACCAAATCACACGAGTCAGTTTTTCAAGATCATAGTGGTTTGCTTCATGTGTCAAAAAATGTGTAGCTACTAGCTTTTGATCCATATAGATCAAAAGGCAAATGCCATTACCTGGTCAGCTGAGGCAACCTTGCAAAAATAGTTGCAGACTGAGTGACTCCACCTCCAGATTCCTACATGCAGGATTTCAAGATTCCTATCAAGTAACTGGTGTTCACTGACCTGACATAGGCTATAAGTTATGTCACATTGGCAACAGATCCATGTTATATTGTATATGTGGTAGGAATTTGTCCTCTCATTCTTTGTAAAGTGCCATGTACACAAATGGTGCTATATTAATAATATATAATATAATATAATAGTAATATGACAAGCATTGATTGATTGATTGATTGCATTTATATCCTGCCTTTTTTCCTATTGCAAGAAACCCAAGGCAGCTTACACCATCGTCCTCCTCCTCTCCATTTTATCCTCACAACAACAACCCTGTGAGGTAGTTGGGCTGAGAGTCTGTGACTGCCCCAAAGTCACCCAGTGAGCTTCCATGGCCGAGTGGGGACTAGAACCCCGATCTCCCAGCTCCCAGTCCAACACTCTCACCACTACACCACACTGGCTCCCAGTGTCTATTAAACACAGATCCATATACGGCCATCTGTAGACAGAAAACAGTGGCCTTCTCTTCTCTGGAACATCAACAGGAAGCACACCCATGGATTTGGAGTGGAAACAGGAGAGCTTGGATCCTGGGATAAGTGAAGGAAGTTCACTGTAGGAATGTTTCCTGTCTCCTCGTCTGCCCTGTAGACCTGTGCTCTACAGAGGGTGAGGCAGGCCCTCCAGAACAATACGGGATGTGGTACAGGGGGGCTGCTGGGGAGATGGGAGAATCACCCCAAACTGGGCAGGTGCTGGGTGATTCTCCCCCTTCCCCAGCAGCCCACAGCACAGCACGTTCCACATTGCTCAGAACGACTCCACCCACTAGAGAGGTTTTGAGAAGATGCAGGGAGAGGGAACAGAAAACTTTCCTTCCCTTTACTTCCTTAAGTTAATTTTTTTTAGGATCCATGCTGTGATCTTTAAAACTCAACTTTGGATATGAAAGGAAAACTGCTTTTACCTACCAAGGATTTCTGAAGTACAAAATCTCAGGGAATAAACACTGGTAGTGATTTCCAGAAGGGTAGCCATGTTAGTCTGTTTCAGCAAAATCAACAACAAGAGTCCTATGGCACCTTCAAGATCTCTAGTCTCAAGCTTATGCCCCAATACATCTGTTTCATCTTTAAAGCACCACAAGACTTTCAAGACTTTATAATGCCATAAGACTAGTAGTGAGAGTCTGTCTTTTCCATCTTGAGATCAGTTAACTAGTTAGTTATAGATCTTCTCAATCACACAATGTTTGAACTCAGAAGAATCTGAGCAGGACTTCCATCAAAAGGTTTGTGGCTTCAGTAATTTGTACTCAGTTCCCAGTTTCCTATCTTTCCATTTCCCTAGTACCTGAAAATCAAATATAATAATAATTATAATCATCATCATCACCTGCTGCACAGTAGTGAAGATGCTTCCCAAAGGAGCAGTATTTCCAGCTGCCATCTTGGTTTATGATCTATGGGCCGTCATGCAATTTTTGGGCCAATATCAACCCTTCTCTTTCATTAGCAGGCACCCAGTAAGTCTGAGGCGTGGCATAACCTGTGGAGAAAGGACAGAATACATTGGCAACTGGACCAGGGAAATGGCAGGGGTACGGAGCTACAGTTGTGATGATTAAGAGCTAATGGAAAGTAAGACCCACTGCTCAGAATCACGCGACACCCTTATGCTAGACACTGAGTTCTAAATTATTTATAAGCACTCAGAAAAGTGACCTGGATATTGCTATGGACAGCTCAACAACTTGCTTGGCTCAGATAGCATGCAGCTAAGTGTCAAGATGTAAAAGGAATGGCGTGTAGCATAATAATAATAAAGATCGTCTAATAATGTCCTCCTCTGGAGAGTCATGTGCCATCCCAGTCACCAATCTCATAAAGAAATGTGGGGGCGGGGGGAGTGCCCACTAGATAAGACTCTGATGCTGAGGAAAAGCCTCTTTGTGGGGTGATTGGATAGACGAGGCCATTGGGATCAAAGCAACATGAGATGACACAACAGATGTTTGCAAATAGCAAACAGCAAAGGGAAGGAAAAATAATGCAAGGGTCAAAGGCAGCCATTTATAGCCAATCAAGGAAGCATAGCTAAATAATCCCTCCGTTTGTGTAATCCCAAATGTGGCCACTGGATCTCACTGAGCAGCAACTTGTCTCTTAATAGCCATCTTGGGATTTTCTGACTTCTCTTCAAAATAGTTAGACAAAGCAGACTGTGGATAGCATTGCTTCCTCCTTGCGGGATTTAAATAGGACTCGTGATATTTTTTTTGCTTCCCACCTGGTTAACTGTGTGTATGTGTGTGTGTTTACCTCAGCTTCAGGTCTAGGTGCTGGTCAATTTTCCATATGCATCTGTGTTGGTAGATTAGAGCATGCAAATCAACAGTAGCAGGTTGTTTTCTCTGGGAGAGGCAGCAACTATAGAGTTACAAAAATCTCCCATAGCTGTGAGAGTGTGGGTAGCAAAAGGGCACATGAAACTGAGTGTGCTGACTGCGAATGAATGTGCAAAATGAAGAAAATAATAACACTCAATAAATAAAGCTAATTATACACACATCGTTCTAAGTTTGTAGGCTGCTGACACAAATCAGAAAAGAGTTTAGAGTTCCTGAAAAAGCCTTGCAAACAATTCCCCTGAAAACATAACTTCAGTGTACAACAGTAACAAACATACCTATGCTCAGGCCTGCAGAAATCCTGTAATGAGTAGGGTTAAGAATTCTATGAAACCCAGCTAAAGTGTAGGGAATAACAGATTTTTGAGGCAAGAAATATCATTGCACCCACTTAGCTTGAGCCTGCTGCTGCTTCAGCATCTAATTATCCCTGTTCTGTCAAAACACTACCCCTTTAGCAAGAATAGGTATTGTCTAGGAGCCCATCTCCACCCTGTTATTGTGAATCTAGTGCTTTCCTACAAGGCAACTGCAATGGCTAACTGCAATAAAATATTAACTTTATTTCTAGTTTTAATTTGCCTACATAGCTTTCAACTCAATGGATTTGGCGAAGGCTTTGGTTGCTCTTGAAAAACTATTTCCTCTTGAATAGTGCCAAGAGAAGTTTCATAAACTATAATGATGCCAATCCAGAGCAAGTAGCTAATAGATCACTGGCATTGTCTAACAGCATTGAGTACTGGCATTTCTGTGTTGGCACCCTGGCTCTGGAATGCTCTCCCTAAAGAGGTACTGCTAGTGCCGACATTACAGTCTTTCTAGCCCAGGTTAAGACTTCTCTATTTGCCCTAGCATTTTAAAGAGTTCAGTTGTCTCCGTCTCCTGTAGTTTGTATAGTCTTTTGTTGCCTTTTAGTCTGTCGTTATTATGAAGGATATTGTTTTCATTGTATTTGTATTTTGTTTAAATAATGTTTATGTCTATAGTGCACCACCCTGGCATCCACTGGATGAATGCAGTTTAGAAATATGTTAAATAAACAAACAAACAAACAAACGATGGATTATACAGTGGTCTCCTACCCATGTAGATTATTGTGGATAGTGACCCTCAAAACACCACTCTTAACCTTTCAAATAAATTCACATACACATCCAGTAATAGGTGTATCTGTCTGTAATACCTGCATACCATCCTATTTTCTGACACTGTGCTGCTGGTATGGCCCATCCCATGTGCCGGGAAAGCAAGTCCTGAGATTGGCCCTATTATACTCAGGCAGGCTTGTCAGACACTTGATATCCTCCTCCGCCCTTGAGAAATACAGGCTACCACCACCAATCCTGACAAAACTAATGAAAGTCATTCATTTTACAGGCAATGGGAAGCATATGATATAGGAATATATGAAGGAACATTATAGAGTCAGCATAGGTCAATCTAGCCCAGTATTGTCAACTCTGACTGGCAGTAGCTCTCTGGAATCTCAGGCACATCTTTCCTAGCCCTGCTAGCTGAGATCCTGGTGATACCAAGGACTGGACCTGGGCCGTTCTGCATACAAAACATCTCCTCCCTCTTTGTGATACCAAGCTTGGTTTGTCCTGAGCCTATCAATTTGGAAGTGAAGCAGGGACACACAAAAACAAGGCAGTGGCTTCTGCATATTCTGGAGACTGCTCAGGTATGCAGAAGTATATTTGTTTGTAAATTAGAAGGAGGGGAGATACAAAAAACAATGCACCAATGGCCTATGTGCAGGGGCTTTCAGGACATATGGAATGCTGAGGGTGTCCACTGGGAAAAGAAAAAGAGAAATGTGCAGGGAAGGGATTGGCCTGCTTGATTCCATAACCATTTCTTGTATCCTGGAGGTGGGGGTTACAGTTGCAGGGGAGGCATGCCATGAGGCTAAAAAGCTCTCCTTTGCGCACTATATGAGGAAGCTTCAGGAGGAGAAAAAGGAATAAGGTCAATTTTTCCCTTTCCTACTCTAACGTGCCTTCCCCTGCTATATAGCAATAAAGTGATGATGTTTGGAGCTGCCAGCCAGCCCTAAACCTGAGACCATTAGTACCACATAACAGAAGGGGGAAAGTTTTAGGAGTGGGGAGGAATGGGAAAAAAAAGTTGTTTTCCTTCCCTTCCCCAAACCTCCCCCTCCCCCAAACCTCCCCCTCCCCCATGCGACTCAAGCAGCATGACATGGTTCCTTTTCCAGATAGCTCAGAGCCCTGAACAGGAGCACTCCTCACAATGTTTTGTTGTGAGTCCCCACTTGTATGCTCTATCACCGAGCTATGGGCCCTCCTATCTGTGGACAGGGTTTAATTCACCAAGGACTTTGGCCCTGAAACTTGCTCTCAGTGCCACAATTCAAAATGCCTCTGAATATGTGCAAATCATTGGTCCTTCAGGACTGAAAACCTCATTTCAGATAACCCCCGCCCCCCGCATTCTGTTTCTAAACAATTGCATTGATGTATTGCTGGGGGGGGGGGGGGGATGGGACTTCTTGGCCAGACAGTGTCACTTTCCATACAGCTTACAAACTTGAGCCATAGTACTTTCCATACAGTCTTGAGTCATATTACCTATCTTTTTAGAAATTAAAAGCAACTAGATAACACCCTATTTCCATATGTATAGAGCAGGCATAGCTTGAGAGGGTACGGAGAAACTGGGCTGGCTGGAGCACTGGCTGGAATAGAAATATGGGTATTTGGTTAGAGTATTAGAGGATGGCCAGGGAGATCTGGGTTCAAATTTCCACTCAGCCATAAAGATTACTGGGTGACTTTGGACATCCTTCTCTCTCTCTCTCTCTCTCTCTCTCTCTCTCTCTCAGCCCATGCTACTTCAAAAGGTTGTTGGGAAGACACCATGTGTGCCACACTAAGGTCATTGGAGAAAGGGTGGGATAACATGTAATAAAATAACAATCCAAAAATTGCTGAAAACACAGATGGACATTAGAAGTTGCCTTTTACTATCAGATTACTGGTCTATCTAGCCCAGTATTGTCTGCACTGACCAGCAGTAGCTTCCAGCAGAGATCTTTCCCATCACCTCTACATGACCATTTAACTAGAGATGCCAGGGATGAAACCCAGAACCTTCTGCATGCAAAACATTTGCTCTGTAACTGAGCTATGGACCATCTGTATGGTCAGTGTATTTCTACAACCTTTTCACAAGGATTTCTTAGCTGAGGTTATACCTAGCCAAATTGTGGCAGGTCAAGACTGCAGAAAGAGATTGTTTACAGTAGGCATTTGGTCTTGCCATCTCCCTCTCCTCTCTTCAGGTCATATGCTGGGACTGAGGGCATTTGAGAAGATAAGGAGGATGATCTTGGGAAATGTAGGTGTCAGATGCAGTTGCAGTACATGGATCTGTGCAAGGCCCGTGGTCAACAGCCCCTGGGACTATGGCCCAGAGCTGAGGAGGCAGGAAAGGGGCAGCTGCCAGTCCAGGAACAGCTGAGAGCAGGAGAGGAGGGAGGAGTACTGTGAAAAACAGCAGCGACAGAGGTTCCATCTATCAACCAGATCAAGATTTTTAGATTATGTTCCTCTTGCATTTGGAAATGTCTTCTCTTTACTGGAAGTTGGAAGCAGGGTTGCCAACTTTTTTCTGGTATTGCTTGTGTACCGTGATAAACAGAAACTGAGCGTCTTCCATTACTGCACCTACATGCTAGACAAAGCTTCACCAGCTGAATTTCTGCTCCTCCTGCAGCTGTTAAAGAGTCAGCAACTCTTGCTGTGAGTGATTGACAAGGAGATTAATCTATTACAGCCATGTGTTGTGGACATTTCCTTTAAAGGCTGTGGTTAATAGGCCAGATGGGCCACTGACCTAAGAAATAAAACAGTTCTTAATTCATATGACCTTTTATAGCCTTGCCAAAAGTGTATCTTTCTCTCGTACTAGGCAGTATCATCTTACTGATCACTTCAACTCCCCTCTCTATTTACCTATCTTTCTCCTGTTTTACATTTAGACCATGGGTGCTTTGGGGCCCTGTATTGTCTTTTTATTTTGTATTTATTTACTGCTGAGTATAGTGAGGATATGGCTCATCACTGAAGCTTAGTGGACCTATTGCAATAAACAAGGAAAAGCAAGAGGAGGAAGAAGAGGACAGATTTGATTAGAGATGCACGTCACCCTCAAATGATAGGCTGTTGGCGCCAAAGGGAGACCAGGACTGAGAAGGACTGAAAACTGTGTCCTGTGCAACAAAAAAGGAGACAAGGGCTCAAAATATCATATCATGCATACCCAAAGTTCAGACCCCGGCTGAGGATGGAGGCAACCAGAGTACATGTAGCACACAGTGAGATAATGTACAAAAGATGGAACGAAACTGGAGGCATGATATGTACCACAGCACATGAAAAATTGAGAGCTTCTGTGTCGAGTTTACTGTGCCATATCCATCTTTACTGGCATAGCAGTAATTTATGTGAGCAGTACTAGAGCTCACATCCCTCTGACAGCCACACCTTCTGACCTGAAAGCACTGATCCTAGATGTGTGGAGGGGAAAACACATTCTACACATACTCAGAGGCACTCTCTTCTGTATTACTTCACATTTTCTAAAACTGAGCCCTGGCATTGAAAACAGTCTCCCAGTCTGAGTCTTAGCTGAAATAAAACCCTTTAGAGCATCATGGGGATGCTGAATCCTTGCACTGGAGCTTGCACTGACTCTTGTCATGCTCAGGAGATTGCAGTTGCATGAGCAGGACACCACTGGAATGTCCTGTGGGCATGCTAAGTATACTGGAACATATGTTGCTGGAGGATTGGGAATGCGCGCGCGCGCGCGCGCACACACACACACACACACAGGGCCTGTTCTGAAATTGTTATTTTTTTCTGTTCTGTTCACTCAGAAAGCATGCATCCTGCAGACTCCTCTACTGCCCTAGCAGATGCTTGGGGTGCCCTTTCTTGCAGGAAGAATCTGACACTCCGGTGACTGAAGGCTCCAAACTCCTGTGCCACACACAAGAGAAGGGAAGCCCATCTATATGAGAGTCACACAGTGCTGGTCCCTGGGGTGTATCTTTTCCTTGTACCTGGCAATGTCAGGGACATGAAGATGCGGGGCCAGGATGGGATGGAGGCGGGAGTAGGGGGTGGGGAGAGAGGCTATACTGTACCTCGCAGCTGCTGCGAAGGAGAGCTGCTTGCCTCCAGCCAGGGGTCCACGGGATGCTCGCTGCTGCAACTGGCGTCTTCTTGCCCTCCCTCCTGCTGCTGGAGATCACTCAACATGTGTCCATTTCCCTGCTAGTGGCTCAGGTAGGGCAGCTGTGTCAGACGCCTCCTCCTCCTCCTCTTCAGTGCAGCAGCTTCCTGCTCCTCCTGCAGGCAGCCATCCGCTGCTACTGGCTCTGCTTAGAGACGAGCTGCACATTGGCTGCTCTTGCTCCCTTATTTAAAATTCTGTGTGGTGAGCTGTGAGGCTATGAGTCACTCACTGCTTTTTGCCAGAGCAGGCAGCAGCTGAGCAAGTGGCTATTCTGGAGAGTTAGGCTGGCAGGAAGGAGGGACGCAAGTAGCCTCCCTCAGTACAGCATCACGGCACCTCCACACCCAATTAGCAAGGCACTAGCACTAACCCTTCCTGTACCTCCTGGCTAAGCAACGCAGTGGCGCAGGCACACACACATTTATCTTTATGCTGGCACACAGCCTCCCAGCTCCACATACTAGCTGGTGCATTGTATTCCAATGCGTTGCACATACCATGAGAGAGCTGATGTCGGGTAATAGTTAAGAGATTGAGCTATGAATCAGGAAGTCCTCAGTTTGAGTATAGCTTCTGCTATGAACTCACTAGGCAAACCACTCTCTCTCAGATTCAAGCCTCCCCTGTCCATCTGCATAAATACTGATTTATCTTACAGGGTTGTTGTAAGGATTAAACCAAGATAATGTGCAAGTACTTTGAACACTTTGGAAGTGTACAATACAAATATTAAATGTTATCCCCTGCACAAAATTTGTATCAGTGAGTGTATGTCACCTTGGGTGCTTTGGTGGAGGGGCTACTCACAAATACATATACCATTAACCAAATATTCACACGTGTGGTACAAACAAAACAGTATTTTCACTTCAAGGACATATGATAATTCACATATGCATGTGTAATTTTAAAGTAGCCTCTTACCTGACACTGAAGTCAAGGTGAAAGTATGAGTGGCTACTCTAGTATGATTTCAGAAGAGAGGATACACAGGCAGAAGGAAGGTTTCTTTAGTTATCAGTTGTTGCAGATTAAGTTTTCATATATGTATTTTATGATTTGATTTTTGTTGTTGTTTAAAATCTATGCACATGTCCTGATTGCTAATCTTGTGAACTGAATAAATCACACATCAAAATGAATCCTTGTGCTATATGGGACATAAAGAGCAGTTCTGCCCTCTCCCAAATTAGACCGGATCATTTGACCTTCAGCTATTTACTCAAAAGTGTGTTAACGAGAATGACAGGAGCAACTGTGATTGCTCTATAATAGCTCATCCATAAGGCAAGGCCTTATGTGAAGAATGAGATTTTGATGAGGAAAAAGCTTTCTTATGCTGGGGTTGGCAACATGCTGCCCATGGCCACCATAGTGCCCCCAGACACCTCCATTACCACCTGCCAAAGCCCTCTGCTCCTCTGGATTATTCTTTTTACTTTATTCTTCTTATTTAATTCCCTTGGATGATTGAAATCAGCAGAACTCTGTCCTCCAGCTGCCTCATGCTCCTTGTTTCCCTTGCCCAGGCTGTCTCTGTGTCCATGTGAATCCAGAATATTCTTCAATAGAAAGTGAGAGGGCAGGGCAGCTGCAGGCCGAGCTCTGCTGCTTTCCAGCCAGACAGTCAAAACTAAAAGAAAAAAAATGGTGGGGGGAAGATGCTTGGGAAAGTGGGGAGCGACCTGGACGGCTGAGGGGGAAGAAAGAGGAACGGCAGCAGGGGGGTGAGAAAAGCCAGTGGGGGTGGGGTGGGAGGAAGAGAGGGTTAAAAAAGCCAGCTGGACGTGGGCGGAGAGGGTTAGAAAAGTCAGCAAGAGTGGCGGGGAAGGGAGAAGGTTTAGAAAAGCCAGGGAGAGAGAATTAGAAAAGCCAGCAAGGGGGTAGGGGAACAGCTGAGGAGTGATGGGGGTGGGTCAGGGGGGATGTGTGTTGTTGGTGTCTCTGTCTGTGTTGGCAATGTGGTGTCTCTGTCTGTATGTGTTGGCAAAGTGGGATGTGTGTGTGTTGGCTGGGGTGGGTTGTGTGAAGTTATTTGGGGAAATAATTAGTTTGCCTTTCTGTGAAATAGGTGTTTTGTTGAAGCAGAAATCCGAGGGTTCAAAGGAATGTGCTTGCATTCTAGCTTCACCAGTTTGCCTTTCTATGAGACGGATGTTTTGTTGCAGTAGTAAATTCTGTGATTGCTCACACCCCGTGGCAGTCATTTTTGACATACACACACACTGCCACATCAGCTAATTTGTTACAGTGCCCACAACATTTCCTCAAAAATCCAAACATGCCCAAACAGGTTGGAGATGCCTGCTCTAGGTTCCGGCAAGGACTTGATTTCAGGAGCCCTGTACCTAGCAACACTCCATCTTGAGAAGGTGTTATACTGCATTTCCTAAATAAAGGGAAAATCTGGGACTTTGTGTTTTGTGGAGCAGCAGCCACCTTAAAAAACTAAAGGTGGAACAGTCTGCTAGCGTGGAGCAAAATTTACAGTAGAGCTAAATCTAAAATCTGAGATGCTCAAGTCTGCTGATCTAGAGAACATTTCAGATGTTCCTACTCAATGGCGACTGAAGGGCTTTCTGCACATGCTCAGAAGTATGTTATTATTATTGCTTCACCTATTCCCGTAAAAACAGATTTCAGGGTTAAACCCAAACTCAAAATTACGCCTTAGTTAGGAGGTATCCTTGCCTTCAGGGCCTCTGTTTACCGAGGGGGGGGGCAGTGTTAGGGTAATGGGTTGGGAACCAGGTTTATGAAGGTGGGAAGTTACTTGATATTCGGGGGCCCTGCGTGGGGATGTCTACATAAAATTCTTGGAGCAAGGGGGCGGGCGTGGCTGTGGAATTTATATGGGGCTTGATCGGGCTGCGAGTCTATTTTCTGGAGGAGCGCGGGGTTGGCTGGGGTCTGGAAAGGCTTGCCGCATGGAGGCTGGTTCTAGACTAGCCTTCCCCAACCTGGTGCCCTCCAGATGTTTTGGACTACAAATCCTATCAGTCCCAGCAAGCACAGTCAGGAGTGCTGGGAATTGTAGTCCAAAATACCTGGAGGGCACCAGGTTAAGGAAAGCTGAGACGAACGATACCACGAGGCTAGTTTAGAACCTAATGAAGGCGATGGTGCCGCTGTGCAATAACAGAGAAAAACGAGGCAGAGCCGTGCAGGGACAACCTTAGGCTGGGGGCGGCACAGGCTCCCTTAAGGCCGCCGAGGACGCTCTCTCCTGTTTTCGTACCGGCTCTATGGTAACGCGGAAGTGAGGAGCTTGTCTTGTGTTTATCGTCGGGGCGCTGTTCAGGAGACCGGTTCGCGGCTTTCCAGGTAGGGAGGGAGAGGGGTTATTCGGCCTAGAAGACTGCGCGAGCGTTGCTATGGTTACTTCTTTCCTTCCTTCTTGGCTGGCATTCCCTGCATCATGCGCTTGCTGTTTTCTTTTCCCTGCGCGAGGCTCCTCTTTCCTGTCCTAAAATAGGAAGGATCCTGTGGTACTCTCTGGGGTCTGGTGACTTGCCTGGGATAGGTAAACCTCCCCCTCTTGATAGATGGAAGGAGGAGAAGATCCTCTGAAAACTTCCTAGAAGGATTCCAGGATCCTCTGAAGCTTGAGGTGGGGCTGCCCCGTCCTTAAATGAGGGGAGTTGTGCAATTCTTGTCACTGTCATGCGACTATGCGTAAGGATGATAACAGTTGATTTGCGACGCGCCTGGCTTGGCCTTGGGATCTGCACCAGCCTGGCTCCAGATTACAGCTTGTAACTCTAAAAGTCTCGGTCTTGGGAGGATAGTATATTAAATTTCCGCCCTTTGGGATCTCAGTCTTTCTCAGACAGGAGTTGTGGTTGATTAGTCTCTGGTTGATGATTGAGTTTCAGATTGGTGAGTGAGCTACATTTCTTTACACGTAGCTTGTTTTAAGATCCTTAAAGGTGCCTTGGACTTTTGGTTCCCAGGTGATTATTTTTCTTTCCTTTTGGTCTCATCTCTGCAGATGGCTCCTGATACTCCCAAGGAAATAATGCTTCAGAGCTTAGCACGATTACTGCGGGATTCTGGTGAGATTCTGCTGGTTTGAAGCACACTAGTGTGTGAAAGATATATTTAACTCTGCTCTAGCTTGCAAGAAATATGGCTGTACCTTGGGTTTGGGACCAGAGTTGGTGGTAATGGCCGAACTCTGACCCTGTGTGGGATGAACTGCAGCAGACATCATGGTGCTTTTTGGATAGGAAAAGTAATCCACCACACTTCGATTGCTGGTGTTATTCAGCAAAGCCACATCACATCTTACCTGTCTGCAAACATTTTATCACTGTCCATAGTTGTTGTAGGTATCTGTAGCCAATCATGTATTCGGTTAAATGGGGGGGGGGGTGTTCCATAATTTCAGATACCTTCTGATAAATAACTTCCTCCATAGAACAAACTTGGGGAGGGGGAGAACTTCTGTTCTCTCTTCATTGAGAAAAGCTCTTCAGAGTAACCATGCTTGTGTTCCTGTACTTGCTTTATTACCAAAATGGAGCAGAGCCCCAGCCCTTCCTAAGGGCTATGTCCAAGAGAAGAAAGACAGCTATTTCAGCTCCAGGAAGCAACTCCCTATTGATGTTTCTTGTGTATAGTGAACGTGTACTTGAAGATTTGCGAGTTAATATAGGGAGGAAAATCTAGCACAACTAGTCTTGGAAGCCCTCTGTATCATTCCACTGAATTTAATCCTCTGTGTGTGGGTGGTGGTGCAGGAGAGTGTCCTAGACATAAGTATGTGAAGAGTATAGAACTAAGACACTTACTTCTGGACAAGCTCCACAGAACAAACTATAGTTTGTACTCCTCTATAAGGGTGGCAGTGCTATGCTGCCAGGCTTACACTATACTGTTGAGCCTTTCTTCACAGGATGTGCATGAGCAGTGAGTGTATATGGATCTATTAATGCTTATGTTCTTCTTTTTCTTTAGGAGACTTGATTCTGGATGGTACTAGCACCTTGACCTTGTTCACCTCTACACTAGAGATTCTCACTCAGATCTTTGAACAGCATCTACTACCACGAAACCAGAACCATGGCTTCATTGCACTGTCGTCACACCCTGCTGAAACTTCTGCCATCCTTCAAGCCCAATTCCTCTTTGATGTCTTGCAAAAGACTCCCTCGCTGAAGGTGTGTAGTGAAGTGGGAGGTTGTGAGGAGTCAGTCTGTGCTTTCTTTTGGAAAGAAGTTTATGCCTTATAGTGGAGATACTGGGGTTGTGCTGGTTACAGCTGTATTTCACACATGGTCCATGTATTGATGATGGCTGAGATGCTGGGTTGTAATGCCATCATTAGAATACCCGTGATGGATCAGACCAAAGGCCTATCTAGTCCAGTATTGTGTTCACATAGTGGCCAGCTACCTATGAGAAACCCAGACCAAGAGCACTCTCCTGCTTGTGTTCCTTAGCCATTGATAGCCTTATTCTCCATGCATTTGTTTAATCCCCTCCCCAGTTTGGAGAGATCCTTCTGGAGTTCTTTGCTGTCATTTCTTTTTTTAAACTACAGTTATTTAAGTAATTTGGTGTCATCAGGAAATTTGGCCATCTCACTGCTCACCTGTAACTCCAGATCATTTATGAACAAGTTTAAAAGCACCAGTACCAATACAGATTCTTGGCAGACCCCACTGTTTACATCCCTCCATTGTGAGAACTGTCCATTTCTTCTTACTCTCCGTTTCCTGTTCTTTAACTAGTTTATTATCCATAAGAGGGCCTCTTCTCTTACTCCATGGTTGCTACATTTGCTCAGGAGCCTTTGGTAAGGGACTTTATCAAAAGCCTTTTGAAAGTCCAAGTAAATACATCACCCCTATCCACATGTTTGTTGACACTCTCAAAGAACTCTAAAAGGTCAGAGTAAGAGGGAACTTACCTTTGCAGAAGCCATGATGATTCTTCTTCAGCAAGACTTGTCCTTCTGTATGCTTCATACGTTTATATTTAATAATTTCCATCAGTTTCCCTGGAACAGGCATTAAGCTAACCAGCCTGTAATTTCCTGGATCCCTTTTTAGAAATTACTATTACATTGGCCGGTTTCCAGTCTTCTTGTTACAGAGGATGATGATCTTAAGGACATGTTACATATTTTTGTTAGAGGTCAATGGTTTTTATGTTTGCATTCTTTCAGGACCGTAGGATAGGTACAATCTGGTCGCAGTGATTTATTTGTTTTTCAGTTTGTAAGGTCTAAAACTTCATCTCTTGTCACCACTATTTGCCTCAGTTCCTCAGACTACCTTCATGAAAATATCAGTTTAGGCACAGGTATCTGCCGTACGTGTTCTGGAGTGAAGATGGATGCAAATAATTTATTTAGCTCCCCTTATCCTCCTTTAGTATTCCTATAACTCCCTTTATAGCCAACTGCTTCCCTCCCCATTTTCCTGCTTCTCATGTGTTTTTGTTTTTAATTGTTGGTCTTAATGTTAGTGATATTTCTATTAGCAATACATGTTTTGCACCCCTTATTCTCTGCTTGCATTTTCTTTGTGGAAGCTTGTGTTTCTTTGTTTTCCTTGTTTGGGCAAGACTTCCCTATCCTGAAGGAAACCTTCTTTTCTTCAATAAGTACCTTGCTATTGCTTTTTAAAAATGCTGGTGATCTCTTGAACTTTGTGGTTCTTGTCCTGACCTGTGGTATACATTCTAGCTGAGCTTCTGTTACTGTGGTTTTGAGTAACTTTGAAGCATTCTGGAGAGGTTTGACTCTCTTGACTTCCCAGGCCCCTCCTTTTAAAAAAGCTTCCTCTTTTGAAGTCCAATGTGCTTTGGCATATAATGAATGGGTCTTAAAAAAAAAAGGAAATCATTGCAATCCCTGTACAGCTTCAAGTGTTGAGAATCACCAGTGATTGGAATGTCTAATTTTTTTAAAAGGGTAGGTGGAAGACAAGTTAAGCTAAAAGTACATGAAAATATACACTACCAAGCACTTCACAGCTACCCTCTGGGCTTTATAAGAAATGGAAAAAATGCATGCACCATTAGCATATGAAGCATTAGACGGAATCAGATCATCATTTCATTTAGCCCAGTACTGACTGGCACTAGCTGTACAAGATCTCTGGAAAAGCATGCTACTTGAGACACTTTTAAGTGGAGATGCTTAGGACTGAATCTGCGGCCTAATGCATGCAAAACATGTGCTCAACCACTGATCTATGTTGTCTCTCCAGTAGTCCGCAGAACTCCAAAATTGTTAATCTTTTGCATGATTGCTTGGCCAGAATCTGGCTTAATCAGAAGTCTTGCTTTTTCTCAACTGATGTCAAAACATAATTGAGGTATAACTTAACTGGTATTCTTCTTTCTCTGGATTCAGAAAGCCGTGCAATCTGGTATAATAGCAGCATGAACTTTATCATCCAGGATTTTGTGTGATGGTCTACTTAAACAACTTTGCAGCATTCAGCACAACTTCGATAAGAAAAGTATTAGATTGCCCCTGATTAGTTTATTTAACAAAATATGGAAGATATTTAATCAGATATTTCTGATTAAATTACAAAATGTCTGGGTGTTCTCTATTCTGTCTGGAGACTAGGGTGTGGGCAACAGCAGACTTAGCCAGAGCTGGCTGGCATAAGGCTGAGGGGGTGGTGGAAGATTGGCGAAGGAACTAGCTTCCTCTTGGCTGTAAATGTATATTCATGCCATCTGTTCAAGTAGACGAAAACAGACTGGGGGACTTGGGATGTACTGTAATTGCTGTTCATGAATGCTCAGTAATTTGGTCTTAAAATGACAGAAGAGAAATGTGGTAGAAATGAAGAGAAATTTAGCTGATGTCCGAAACTGAAGCAAGAACATGGAAGTCTTGAGATGGGGTTCTACAATCCTTCACTGCAGATTTCAGTTCTGTTTGCATTAATTATGTAAACTGGACAGTTTGCATATACTTCCTGAACTTGAACATTTATTCTTACAGTACAGTCTAGTATGTTCTCTGCTCTCCCCCAACCATGCCATCTCTACTTTCAAGCAGAATAGTGACAGGACAGGAGGCCATTAGGAAAGGACAGGGGACTCTTGCCCATTAAATCCTGGAACTGGTTGGAGCTTCCTTTCTCATTTCTAAATCTTACACTAGTAGAAACTGCCTGTTTGTGTTTAGGGGTTTTCTTCACTATCACACAGGCAGAAAGATTCTGCTTTTGGGGTGGGAATAACATCCAAAATGTTACTGTTCTGCATTTTGTGGAATCAAATGATCCTTTGACATGTAGGTGGTAACTGGTATCTCCTGGTTTTGGGTTGTTGGTAGGCAAGAGGACAAGAGAAGAGAGTATCCAATGGGGACATACACAGAAGCTTACACTCATTGTATTCTGAAATTGCCAGAGGCTGTTTCAGGAGGCAGAAATCTAGTATGATATTGGGAAGCAACAAGGCTGTAGACACATATTCTCCAGTGGGAATATGTGGCATCCAGAAGGGCCAGGACATGGACAGAGGCTGTAAGATTGAAGTTAGGCTGGTACTAGACTTTATCCCTTGAAATGTAGCTGTGAGTGTTGTAGTACTAGTCTTTCTTCATAATTGCATGTTGGCTCACCAGTTAGTGTATAAATGTTCACTAGCGACATCTGAGGTGGGAAAGAAGGGCAAGGGATGTGACAGAGTCAAGTATGTGTGTCAGTGACAGAAGCTAATAAGTGTCGGTTTGTGTCACCTGGTTATGTAGAATCTTCCATTTGTGAAACAAGATTTGTGCCACCTAGTAACCAGCTCCAGTCGCTTATGACTTCCCTTCTCACTGAGTTTTGTATATTGTGTTTTATCTTTAGGAGCACTGTTCAGGTTGTTTCCATTAGGTATGTTTGCCCCGCTGGTCATGCTTAGCCAGAGCAGGGATAATACATAGATATAGACTGGAATGTGCTTGTCACTTTAGTTACCCATGCTGTGGGCCTCGCTGGTGCTTCCTTGAGATTAATTTCTTGCACTAACTCTTCACTTGACAGGGATGTTTCTGTTGAAGCTGGGAGGATCTGAGTCCCAGAGTAACCTTTAAATAAGGGAGGTGTGGGATTCTTGAAGCCTCTTCGTGGGGGCTGTAAGCGCAGTCTTACCCCCAACAGATGCTTTGTGAGGACACATGAAGCCTGCATATTGAACACCGTCTCAGATCTCTTCCTTGATTGGCTGTTCTGCCAAAACAAAATGATGGTATCTGTCAGTTGTACGGTTCACATCAGGAGCGAAATCTTGTGATTAGCATCTGAAGCCCTCATGACAGTTTATCACTAGGCACCACCTGAAGTGGTGGTAGGAACCTCCATTACATGTCTCTTTCCCCTTCCCAATCTAGTAATAATCTCTCAAATATTTGTAACTAGAGAACAGTGTACTGCTGGATAACAGATCTATCTTGATGACTGCTATTCTATTATATAGCTCCATCAGTGTATGTAACATAAGGCTCTTTGTCCTGAGAAGCTTACAGTTAAGATCTGCTTTGTATTTAAAAGAGCATCTCGGTTTCACTTTGTTCCTCCCATAGCCTGCTCTGTCACTTTTTGGCTTCAGAATTATTTTTTGCCCTTCTAGTTTCTGCCTTGTGTCTGCTGTCTATAGTTGGTGAGAGTTTATCTTTACACATGGCACTATGATGTGATCTGCTAGTGCAATAGGTCACTTTGTTCTTTTGTGGGCTTTGGCTAACAATCTGGGCAAAAGGCCCATATTGATAGTTAACATCTATTCTTGCATTTCACCGTTATATAGGACTAGATTGCAATTACATTTGGTTTAATGTTACTGCTTCTGCAGTGGAGGGAGCAATACTGGGTTACTCCGGGAAGAATGAGGAACTTGATGTTGCTGCTTTGTGGTTTTAGGAGGTTGTGCATGATGCCTACTCTTCCCCATTTTATCCTTGTGGCCATCCTGAGACACAGAGAGGAAGGAGAGAGAGGTCACCTGGGGCCGAACTCAACAAGACATTCTTTTTGGAAGAACACGGCTGCAGGCGAGCCCTCCACCTAGCTGTTATTTGATTAATCAGGGGAAAACTTATATGTATGTGCAGTATTGTGGGGTGGAAACATTTCCAGTGTTTTATTTTTCCATGGAAAATTTTCCATTTCATAAGTTAGTTCATAACAATGGATGTCAATTCCAAATACAGTATTAGGCAAACTTGGCAGTTCCAAAGTTATAATTATTATTTTTCAGGTGATTATCCCTAGCATGTATGTGACAGAATATGTATATGTCTCAGTGTGAAATGGAACTAATACTAGTGACAGTGAAACTGAAAGTGCCCCAGCAATCTTAGGGGAAGAGAGTTAAAATTTGATTGAAACAGATGAGTGGCTGTCAGCGTATCATGTGCAGTTCTTTCGGTTGCTAAAATGAAC
Source organism: Heloderma suspectum (assembly GCF_057233095.1). Classification (NCBI taxonomy): domain Eukaryota; kingdom Metazoa; phylum Chordata; class Lepidosauria; order Squamata; family Helodermatidae; genus Heloderma; species Heloderma suspectum. Next base: position 141,363,171 of record NC_139458.1, read on the forward strand.
TAGTGTCAACAGCTTTCAGTATCTTTTTTTTCCTTACATTTTTCCTTACATTTAAACAATGTAAGGAAAGTACATAGTATTGTCTCTAAATGTTTTACAAGTATTCCAATAAAAATGTTTATATAACATAATATTTAAATCATGTTACGTGTGTTTTAATTTTGTTCCTCAAATATTTCAGGTTATTGGGACAAAAATAATGTGGTATTTTTTAAAAAAATTTGGCATAGAATCATAGAATAGTAGGGTTGGAAGACCATCGAGTCCAACCCCCTGCTGAATGCAGGAATCTAAGTCAAAGCTTACTACATACAAGTAAAATAAACAAGCTACATTTGATTACTCTCCAGAGCATCGGAGAATTTTCCAGTTCAAACTGAAAGTTTTCCAATGCAAATTGCTATAATTATTCAGTTTCTTTTTCCAAGAAACCTACATCAAAACCCATCCCAACATTGTCCCTAATGGGACAAATAGCTGGGTGTGTGTGTGTAATTTTCATTGGGAAAAGGCACCCCCCTGCCACACCGCATTGTGGTCCTGATCATCCTGCGGCTATTTACAAGTTCTTGTCAAGGATCTCCAGTATTCTGTCTAGTTTCATCTCATCCCTACTGAACTTTAAGGGACTTAAAATTGGGTTTCTATTGCACTGTATTGGTGCAAATATGATTCTAATCCTTTGATTAAGTTTGGCTTTTTTCAGTGGACTGAATGGGGAATATAGGTGTATCTATCAAGCCCCTGGGACAGTAGTCATGGAACTCTTTCTGAAGTATCAGGAGCTAACAAGAAGAGTCCATGCAACAGGAATTAAGGGGTGGTGTGATGAAGGCTTTGTTCTAATGTGCATTGGGAAATGGTGGTTAGCTGCACATTATATTGTGTGTTGGAAATCCAGGATGAAGTGTAGCGTAGACGAAGGTAACTGGGAATATTGTCTTTCTGAATACGTCCTTTTTAGTGTAGAAAACAGAGAAACAAAATGAGAAAGGAAATGAGCCCATAGGATAGGGCGGAGCATAAATATAAACATAAATCAAATGCTCCTTAAACCATTGTTTTTGAACTTCATTGGATTATATAACCTTGTCCTGCTTGTTTGGGAATTGGTGTTCATTGCCTGGATAAAGACAGGGGAGACCACAAAGGAGTTGAGGGTATAATGAATGGGTCCAATTTACGTTCTGTGGAATGGGTCTGATTTACCTTCTGTTACATACCTAGGCACAACTCCAGAAAGCATAATTTCCACATGAAAATCAAGCCCCTAATGAAAATTATTTTTGGATGTTCTGTGCATCTGTTACTCGGCATGTGGCATGCCATTAGGTTGGGCCACTCAGTATTGGAACTCGGGTAGCTGTGTGTCCTGGGTGTCACATTATATATAAATACAACATGCTACTACCTCTGGTACTTATTCATTGCTTCACTTACAGCTTTTACAGAGTGGGTGGCTTAACTTTAGGGGTACAATATTTTGATGTTGTGGTCTGGGCTTTATAGATCTTTGGGGGATGTGGACTGTATATTGGGGGAGATGGACTTGTAATGGTGAGCCCTGTTGCTTGTGGTTGACTTTCTCCTTCATCCTGCTTTTAGCTCATTCATGTTCCTGATCATGCTCCACCAGGTGCTGTGAAGATTTCCCCCTTCAAATCTTTGCGACGTTTAGAGGTGAGTCCCAGATGCTGGCATGGGAGCCCTCTAGTAAAGACAGTATTTGTTGGCTTGGACTATTTCTGGTAGTGATGGTGGGGTGAGAAGCTGTCCATAGCATACACAAACTGGTAGATGAGATGAGTGGGAATTCCATAACTAAAGATTTCTCATGGTAGTTAACCATTTTTAATTCTCTGGTCTCAAGTGAGACTTCCTAAATCTAATATAGTCTTTGATGTGGGAGAAGTGGCATTTATAGCTCTGAGGAAATCTGCAAGATTTCATACCCAAGCCTTAATCATATTATTGCAAGGTGGTGGGGAAAGTTTCTGTTAAGGGAAGAAATGTATGGGATAGTGTCTCAAAGGGAAAATATGAGATCCTGGAGTATGTGCACCCTCATCTGTGGAAGTCTTGGTATACCATATGAATACTCTTTTAAATGTATTTTCCTATTTTTGCTTCCTTGTCTTAGCTGAAGTGTGTTCCTTTACATTGTCTGCGGGGCTTGCGGTGTGTCTATTCACAGTTGGAGGCTTTGACCTGTTCCAAATGTGTGAGCTCTCTGAAAGTGAGTGGACGCTCAGATTGCTTTCTACCCTGGGAGAAGGAATGGTTGGCTTTAGAGCTATTTCTTGGACAGGTTGTTCTAGAAACAAGCTACAAATGATGCTCAGTTGCATTAACATTTTCCTGAAGGTTTTTTTTTTTTTTACCCAAAGCAGCTGTGGAACTTAATGTGGGGGTGGGGGGGTGCACTTGCCTCTCTCTCTGCTGAGTGTTTTTCTTACTAAAATCACTCCCTCCTGGCAGCTTCTTGCCCCATGGGGGAAAAAGGGTTTTGATAAGAAATATGACTCTTGAGGAAGGAGTTAAGTGTCCCTTGCTCCACCACCTCCATGAACTTCCTCTCCAAATTGCAGGTTCCCACCACTGATCTTGTTGTTTTCTTATTTTCAAACACCCTTCAGGAAAATAAATACAATCAGTGTAATGTGTAATTTCACACGTAGACTCAGTCCTGCTGAGGTGGACACATAGACTCAGTCCTGTCAGTTCTGTGTGCTGTATAGCCTGCTGTTTAACAGTATTGCAGTCCAAGCCACCATAGGCTGATAGAACTGCCACTTAGCATACTCGGTAGACCCATTGGCATTCTGTCTTTTCCCTTGCTTGTTTTGATTGGGTGATGTATACCCTTGCCTATCAGTTTGGTAGACACTTGCTTGTAACTTAGCTTGCCTTTGCCCCAGCAAAGCTATTTGGGTGCTACATAATCTTGGGAAATAAATTGGTAGAATGGGACTTTCTGTGATCAGAACAGTAGCCATCCTAATCCCCAGAGATGTCAGCAACTAAACTGCATGGCTGTGATGCTGTATAATTGATACCCTACAACTCTTTGAGTGAATACAAAATAAAGAACCTGGTGTTGAATGTAGAATGCATGAATATCTGATTCAGCTTGTAAAGTTGAGCCAGGATGGCCTTCTTGTATTCATAGGATGGTTCTCTATTCTCTAAACACATGGGATGCACAAGCTGTAGCTCAGGGGCCACATGCAGTCCCCATGGCTTTAACCGCAGCTTCTCACAGGTGACCTTGCTCCCCAGTCACCACTTTTGCCACTGCCAATTGCTCCTTCTCTCCAACCCCCTCTCACAGCAATCCTGATACGGATTGCACTTTCCCTACGGCTGCTAGCAGCGAGAAGAGTGATCTGTAGCAGCTGTATCAGGTTCTGTGTGTGTGTGTGTGTGTGTGAGTGTGAGTGTGTGTGTGTGTGTACATGCACACATGTGACCCCAACCCTTAAGCCAGCATCATATGTGGCCTTTGGGGCCAAAAGGATTGTGCACCCCTGCTCCAGATAGTGGCCCAGCACCTGAAAGTATGTTTGTGACCTCTTTGTGAAAGATGAAGCCACCAGGCTGTAAGGACTTCATGGTTATGCTGCATGTGTGCTCAGACATGACAAGGGAAAGATCCTTCAAGGAAACAGACATTTAAGGGGCTGCCTGATGTAAAACGTGTACTTGAAGCAAATTGCTGATGCTGGGTTGCCCAGTCCCATCCCCATCCCCCCCATCCCCCGGCAAAAGAATGTTTTGGAGCAAATAATATTGTGTATAATCTCAGATTGGGTGTAGTTTAGCTAAAACTGGTACCTCAAAATTCCCTGTGCAAAATATTAGAGCCAGGTAGGGTTGTCAGCTGGTTTGCTCTTGTGGCTTTGCTGATTATGGAGGAATTAGCTGGCTCACAGCATGGGGATAGACATAGGTGTTGGTTAGTTCCTGTAGATCATGCTGCTATTAAAGGCTTAGTTTCAAAGACTAGTTCAAAAGTTGGCAACCCTAAAGGCAATTGGTCTTATTCCTGCAGGAGATCCTCTCTGCATGTGGAGGGGACTTCAGTTCTGCACTTCCGTGGCTGGAATTACAGACAGTCAACTTCAGCTATAACTCCATTGCAACCTTGGATGATTCACTGGTACGTTGGCGGATGGAGGAGGTGTGGTATGTGTTGAGAACTGAATTTTTCTTAATGGAATATTGTGACAGAGGGTGACTGTTAGAAGCAAGTGTACAATCCAGGTTTTCTTTGCTTGATAGCCATCTTCTGAGAAGCTGGGGTAGGACTTGGGGTTCTGGACTGCTGTGCCATAACGTGCCACCTGTTCTTTGGACTGCTTGTTCAATGGGTTTGAAGCAATTGTCATCACTAACCACTGTTTCTTGTTTCTGATAAGCAATTGCTGAATGCCCTGAAGGCTCTGGATCTTAGTCATAATCTCATCCAGGACTGTGAGCACTACCTGACAGTAAGTATCTGGTGCAGAGCTCAATACCACCCTTCTGAAGTCAATTATGGCCAGTTAACAAACTGGTTTATTTCTTCCGTTCCTGTCAGTGACCCAGGTCCTTGTACTCAGATTATCTTGTAGAGTATATATAGCATTTCCCGCCTGTCCCTTAGGATATTGTTTGTGTGAGATAATAATTTATTTCACTAGATAATAGTTTTCATCTCATTGCATGTTCAATCCAGTGAAGTCATGGGAGGGCTGAGATGGGTCTTAATGAATGCCATTTCTGACTCGAGTGATGTCCCTGGTGTAGGGACGTCCCTGCAGTTGGCATCCTAGGAGAGGAACTGTATTTTCCTGTCTACTACTGCACCCTGTGTTGCCACTGTCAAAAGCGAAAGCCACATTCCCTTGGTCTACTCGAAGGCATCTCACTGCTACTTAGAGCACTGCTCACCATGTTTCTTGCTCCATTATCTCTCCCTCTCTAGAGATGCTTATCTCTCTCCCTTCTGCTTCTTCCCTTATCAGTTTTAGTAACATGTACTTTACTGATATGAAAAAGTATACAAGTATAGATCAAAAATATGTGCCAGCTGCTGGCAAGCTGGGAACTAGAGTAGTGTCACTATGCAGGAGATGTTCACTTCAGACCTGCCTCCCATCTTTTAAAGTGTAAACATTAAGCATCATTCTTGTATGTCTTGTTTATATGGAGGCCATTTTAAATACTTGAAATGCTTTTATTACTTGCTCACATAATTATAGGTGGAAGGTATGCATGTCTATGATCTAAATAAAAAAAAGCTCAGCACAGAATTTCAGTTTGACTATAGTGCATATGGTTTTCCTTTATTTGCTTAAATTGAATGATAGATCCTTCCCCGCCCCCTCTAGTTTATTGAGGTTTTAGGTTTATAGCATCCCTAAAAATCAGGTAAAAAGCTTGAACTACTGCAGATTTGTGAACCTTGTGCCATGTTGGTCCTTTAATTCTCCCTCAAAGTTTCAGTCATCTAGCACTTCATCTACAGAGTAATCCTGCTATTTATTAAAATCCATATCCCTCTATTTTATATAAACACGAAGTGGCTTACAATAAACTTAATGCATTAATTCTTTTTTAATGCATGCAGTCTTCTAATGATAAGTTCCAAATGCCTTCTTAAATAACATTTTACAGCACTTCATAAAAGTCAGTAATAGGAGGCAAATATTGGGGGACAGCTGGTTCCACAGGGTGGGATCTGCAGTGGAAAAGAACTGTGTAACTGCATGCTGTGTATTAAAGGACCCTAACTAAGGCATGTCCTTGTGGCTTCAGAAAGGCTCATAGCTGGGATAATTATTCTTTTTTATATGTTGGGCTTAGGGCTTCATAATTAATGAACTGTCTCCCTGTCCCCAACTCCCCTGCCACCCCACCTTTGCTCACCTTTTTCCCTGTGGCTGATGGGTAGCTATTTCTTTTGCGCAGCTTCCTGTGCTGGGCTGGCTCTTGGTAACACATGAGGGACCTGTGGGTGTGGTGGGCAGGGAAAGGGGGATTAGAGATTGCCTTTCATAGTTGGAGTTTACTTAAATGACATACTTGAGCAGGTAAAGGTCTTTTTGTTTTTGTTTTTTGCTGTGTTCAGGCTTGCTTGTGAACCTGAGAGGGAACTTGCCTTCCTGTCATGTGGGATATATTTAAACTTAGCTTGCTGTACTTATATATTACTTGTCAACAGACCCAGCTTTGCATGGGTGGGAATAGCCCTTATGCTGAAACAGCGAAGGCTACAAGCAAACTTACACCTGCCCTGTCTGGGTGAAGCCATACCTGTTGGCATTCCTAGGCATAGCCCCTGCCATGATGCACCCCTAAAGCCCCCTGAGGGAGATGTCTTCCCACTCCATGGCCGGGGGGAGGGGGGGGCGGGCTGCCCCACAGCAGAGGGGAGCAAGCAGATACAGTGGATACAGATAATTCTGATAGAGTGAAGTTTTCAAGCAAACCTACACAGCTGTCAGAGCTGGTCACATTGTGCCTGCCCTGTCTGAGTGAAGCCGGCCAGATACACCCCTGTAGCTCCTTAAGGGAGGGGTCTGTCCATTTCCCTGAGGGGGCTGCCCCACAGCAGGGTCAGAGGGCACTGCCATATAACTGTCCCTCAGACTACTCCCCCCTGACTTCAAACTGTATTGGCCACAAAGCTGTGGGCTGGTTGGGGAAGTCTGCCCCTAGTGGCTGAAGATAATACTGAAGGCTTCAACCACAGTAACACATTTACATTAATTTAGGGCGCAATCCTAACTAGATAGGATCTCGGAGGCAACCGCCTATCCAAAGCGGGGCAGGAGAGGCACAGGGGAATTGTTCCCTCTGCGCCTCTCCTGCCTTGCTGTTTTTTGCTAGACAGACGTTTTCGGCTGTCTAGTGGCAGGGGGGCTGACCAGGAGAGGAAGCTGCCATACGATACATTGGATGTCTTGTACACGCAGCTCCGCTGTCCCCGCCCTGCCACACCCCCAGCCCCACCCCTTTTCAGTTGCTCTGCACTCCTCTTGTGAGCGCGGAGGATGGGGCTTCTCCGTGCTGCCTCGGAGGCAGCGTGGATGAGGGGGGTGGTCAGTTTTCCGGGAACCGAGCTCGGCGCACGGGCTCTGAAGTCGGTTCCCGGAAATGAGCATATCTTATGGCCCTCTAGACAGTGTCTAGTGGCCATAGGATTGCTCCCTTAATGTGTTTTAAAAACAAAATTAACCCCAAGGTATACACCCCTAGGTTCCCCTTAGTTTCAGGTGTCTAGGCTTTGCAGTCTTGGCTCTACAGTGGGGACAGACGCATATCCTCTTTTATTATTTTAGATGTAAAATTTCCCTCAGTAGCTACCTCTAGCCCTGTGCAACACTCCCTTCTTTTTTCCGCACTAACCCTAACATCTGATTAATCATGAACGGGCTGTTCCTTCCTCACTGCAGGGGCTGGAGTAGATGTCTTCTAATTCAAGTGCTTCTGCCCCCTAATGCGTTTGTTTGTGTTTAAAACCTGTATCCTGCCTTTCTGCCAGGAACTGAAGGCAGGATCAGTATAAAAATGCAAATTGTATATGGCCAAATGAGCAATTACAGTAAATGCTTTTCAGGTGGGAAGCTGTGCCTCTGTTGGGAGAACCGCTAGTCCTCCTTGGGTGCTGGCTTCCTCTTGCTGTGATGTTGCTGCCACTCTTACTGCCAAAGGCCTCATGTGGCTGTCATGTGTTTGTCTGGGCAAGGACAGAGTTTAGGTCATGTGCAGCACTGGCAGATTCTCTGAACATTTTAAGATAAGCTCTCTGGCAAGAACTGATCTTTGGACTATTGTGAGCCTGACGATAGGGGTGTTCTGGGTTCTGCTCTTTGCTGCAGTACCTGGGGGAAGGGGTGCCTTTAAGGGTAAGTGTAGGAATCACAGAAAGAATAATATGAATGAGCAATGTTGAAGTTTGTCATCTTCTTTATCCAGGTGCTGACCGAGCTGGAATACTTAAACGTGGCCTATAACTTCCTGCCTAAGATGCCAGATCTTGGGCTACACAGCCAGGCTAAATTGGTGACCCTGATCCTCCGGTATAACCAGCTTGATAGCATTAACGGTAAGACTGTAGTGGCACATATGAGGGGTAGTCTGGAAAAACAGCATGATCCAGTGTCAGACTGTATTGGAATGGGAGGCACGGACAGGGGAGAATCCCTTCTCTTCTGACCTTATTCTGCTTCCTTTTCTACAGGTGTGGAACAGCTACCCAGCCTTCAGCATTTGGATGTCGCTTATAACTTGCTGCTGGAGCACACACTGTTGGCACCGCTGTCCTTGCTGAACAACATGAGAAGAGTGAGTTAGCAATCTGATTAGGGGTTTGGGGGAGGGCAGTTGGGTAAGACAAGGTCTGTTTAAGACTGAACACTCTAAGGCAGTCTTCCCCAAACAGGTGCCCTCCAAATGTTTTGGATTTCAGCTCCCATCAGCATGGCCATTGGTCAGGAATCCTGGGAATTGTAGTCCTAAAACAGCCGGAAGGCCCCAGTTTGGGGAAGCCTGCTCTAAGGAGTCTGGAGAAAGGGGTCAATATGACTATTGCAGCTGCACTACGTATGGCACCCCAAATGGCAATGGATTCACTGTCAGATTGGAGAGAATTGTGCTGAAAGCCAACATAATGTAGTGGTTAGAGTGCTGGATTAGGCCTAGGGATACCTGACTCCAAATCCCCATTTAGCCATGAAGCTCACTTGGTGACTTTGGGCCAGTCACCATCTTTTGGCCTAACCTACCTCACAGGAATGTTGTGAAGATAAAAAGGGTGGGGATGAATCATGAATTGCTACCCTAGGCTCTTTGGAGGAAGGTAGGAAAGATAACTAAAACATTTACAGAGCAACTATGGTCCATGGGGTCACAAAGAGTCGGACACGACTGAACAACAACAACAATATTGTTGGGGTGCTGGAAAAAGCCAACAAGATAGGCAAGCTTCTGGCAGTTTGTAGTGCTGTTTAGTTACTGAAATATGGGCATTTTTCTCCCCTCAGCTGAACCTGAAGGGGAATCCCTTATGGTTCCATCAGAACCACCGGCCTGCTACCATAATGCATTTGTCTCCTAGAACCATTTCCTCCAATGTGAGTATATACAGTGCGTGCTGCAGTTTATCACAACTCTGATACAAAGAAGCATAACCCCCAAGAGCCAAAGCTGTCCAACTGTACTCAATTTAAATACTTACAAATTGGAAGCAAACCCTGTGTTTACACAGCAGTGGGTTATTACATGCCAAAAGAGGTTGCCCCCAAACTTTTGCAAAATGTTCTTCTCCTGCCCCATGGATTTGGGGGATGGACTACTTGCTGTCAACCTCCATAGCTTCTCATTTGCTACACAGTCTCATAAAAGAAAGTAGGACTTTGTGTTTCCGCCATACTGAAGCATCGTAATTTCAGTTGTGTCAAACACTTGGCAGTTGTACCAGGAACAGCCATCTCCTCCTCTCCAGACCCGGGGCAAGGAAGAGAGCACAACAGCAGATTCGGTTAGTGAACACATGATGGCGAGAGTTCAAGATTTTTATGACCCCATTTATTTGTTACTTTTATATCTTGCCTTACCCTGTCTTAACAGGGCTATATAGATTCTCCCCACATCTCAAAATAAAGATTTAGGAACATGGGAAACTACTTCAAACCAGGTCGGACTGTTTGTTCATCTAGTCTGGTATTGTCTGCTGTGACTGATAGCAGCTCACTGGGTCCCTGACAAGCGGACATATTTCCCACTACCTGATCTTTTTAACTGGAAATGGCAGCGATTGAAGCTGGGACTTTCAGCAGGCAAAGCATGTATTCTACCTCTAAACAAATTACTAGCTGGATGTCCAGGTCTACTAAGGCTAGAACTGTCAGTTTCCAAATATGTACTTTGCTACCCATTGTGGTGAATACTGGCTGGTGCTGGGGTTCAGATAGGGAGGAAAAAACAACCTTGTGCCAACTTAATCCTATTTGCTGAAGGAGATTTAGAGACATGTTATGTCTAATTAATATATAGTGCTCTCTCTGCAAACCTGAATCATGTTTTCATTATGTCTTAGAGCACCCAGTTCCCAAGGCTTGTTTTTTTCCCCACTAGGATTGTACATATATATGTATGTGTGTTTTCTGTGACTGAGGGCCACCTACCTTCTTCCCTGAATATAGAGCTATCTGGCTGGCACAGTTTTATTTTGCGCACACAGTGCTGATGAACTAGGATTACATTCCTTGACTACAGCATGGTGATGTGTAAGCAGTTAACAGTCCTCTGTTCCCATGTTGACTGTTGCGCTGTGCTTGCCAGAGTCTCTCACCAGAGTAGAAAAAGATTGTATTGATTTGCCAAAACAAGAACTTGGTTTCCCATGTCTGACTTCACCCACTCTTTAGGTGAAGACAGCCAGAATAAGGCTGAGAATTCTGTATCCACCTGCGGAAAACAGTCTTTCTGATGGGTTTACTTGAGTGACAAGGAGATGGGGGTGCTGGTGTCCTACTGATTATGCTTTGTTCTAATACCAGTTCCATCTTGATGAAGAGCCACTATCTGCCTCTGATCTGCGGGTGAGTAGGGTGTATTTAAGTACCATTTTCCAGGGGTTGTGGTGGGAAGAAAAGATGGGTGTAGAACCTCTTCCTGCTGGAAAAATTCTCATCCTGGGTGTCCTGTGGTGTATCTTGGACTTTCCAAAATAACAGGAAGCCAATCGTACACCTGTTCGCTCAGGAAAATGTCTGTCTAGCTTGATGTCTGTCTTCAAGAGATGGATTTGTATTAGCAAAGAGAATTACTAAAATGGCACTGGCTAGCCACATTTCCAAAAGGAGAGTTTGGGGTCCGGGGAGAGAAGCCCTCAAATGTGCTGCGTTACCATTTTAGGGATAATTGTGTCTTTCAGCACCACTCAAAACTGGATCAAGCTGTTGCCCAAGCACTCTGCACACCAGCCTCGGAAAAGACCCTGACAGACCGCAGTGCCCTGGAAAGTTCTTGTGCTGCAGACCAAAGTGACAGCCAGTCCCCTGGAGAGAGCAAATCTGCCAGACTCCCCCCTCGAAAGAGAACTAAGGTGGTGGGGATGGGGGAAGATTGCAGAGAAAACCCTTAAATGTGTTGCTGTTTCTGCTGAAAACCTTACATTAGACTAGAATCCCTCACACTTCTAAAAAGGCCTTCTTTCCAAAGGTGTGAAGCAATTATGATAGTGTTATGATAGTGTTAAGCTATCACTGAAGAACCTGAGAGAGCCATTTCCAGCCTTTACTTACAACTTGTCTCTGCTTCAGGGGAAGGTTAAAGTGCGCAGGGCCAGCATTTCAGAGCCCAGCGATACAGAACACGAGTACAGAACGCTACCCCTCTCAGCGGGTAAGACTTAAATTACAGTGGAACTGTTACCTGGGATTGGGTGTGCGTTGAAAGTGTTTGCAATTTTTTTTTGGTGTGTGTTTTTGTCTTCCCAAGGTATAGTTCAACAGCACCAGGCAGAGATGGAGCGCATGGACAGTTTCCGGGATCGCTTTGGTGCACATTGGCTCCAGTACAGGCGACACCTGGAAGAAGATGGACAGGCAGGGCCCATCATCCCCTCTGGCAGCCCCACAGTAGAATCCCTAAGCAGCTCAGGTGGGGCTTCTGACCAAAGCAAGAGCACAGTGCCGGAGCAGAAGATTCTTGATGCCACAGAGGGGAAAAAACTGGAACTACTGCCAGCTGAAGTTGTGGTGGAAGGTCTCGGGGCAATAGTGGAAACAGAAGGGCTGGAGGCAGCTAAAGATGATAATGATCAGGAGGAAAAACTGGAAGGTAAATGGCGCAAGGCTGGTATCCGTTTCTATGGATAAGTGAGAGGCTGTGGGCATTTAGACTCTATATAGGGGTAGCACTGGGTTCTCAAAGATGGTTCTACCTGGGGACCATTGTGCAAGCTATCTGTAGTATTCCTAGCTTTATCTTGCCCTTGGCTTATTTCTGTCATGTCTTCACCCTTTGCCTGCAAACATGTTGAGTCCTGTCCCTGGGTAAACCATTTCAGTCTTTGAGGGCTTGAGCTATGAGTCCACCACAAAAGTCCTTCTCCTGAAGGAGTTAGGCTCTGTGAGCCTCCAAAACCACTGTTGTCCAGTATAGGCAGCTCACCGATCGGCCTGCATGGAACAGCTTGTATGACGCTTTCATGCACATTCTGGGAACTTCCTCATGAAATCATGTCCATCAGATTCCGTGTAAAAGTTAGTGCTCGTTGAGGATAAATCTAAAGATTTGTAGATGGTTCCTGTTGCAGTCTCAAATACAGCAGAGTTGAAGGCACTTTAATTCTATTTAAGCAGCCCTGATAGTGTTGGATTGTGGCCTAGGTGGGGATTCCAGTCCTGTACTGCTTCACAAAGCGCATGTATGTCCCTCTCAATGTCCAGAGCACTTGCCCGTGTACATCTATTAAGTACTGAATGTTCTTGGTCCCAACTTCCTTTACTTCCCTGATCCAGGCTGGCAGAATCCCATATGTTCTCAAACAACCTAAAATTAAACACCAATTGCACAAAGAGAAAACATGGAAGCTTAACATCAAATCATGCAAGTTTGTCTTGAATAAAAATCTTAGTACTGTGGTGCAGAACTTATTTGTGTACACTTTGAAGGACCAGCACACACCATTTAAAGAAATAATTCTTTTTCCTGGAAAGTCTAAAATGTATGCCATTCTAAGCAAGTCCTTCACAAACTTAGCAAGATCTTACTGTTGCCTGCATGTCACTTTCAGAAAAGGAGATCCTAAATCGCTTGTCTGATTTTATTTGGCTTTTGGATAATTCTTACAGGATAAATCCTTTGTTTTCATGAGGCCCCCTCACTCTCCACCCCACCAATCAAAAATCCACCTTGGTTCTTACTGAATCAGGGTACGGAAAGCTATTTGCTTGCTAAAAAGAAATATGACAACTCCCACCTCTCTGTTTTCCTTTCTTTCATTGAACACCAGCTGAATGCTTTCTATTTAATACACTTGAGTGTACAGGGTCTGGCCTGCTGTGATCGTGCGTAAGTGTTGATGAATCCCTTCATGCAGTGATTTGGAGTCTAAATTCCCTCTGAGCCTGATGGAAAGATGCATTACATTCCTTCCTCAAAGGAATTCTTAGTGACATTATGTCCTCTCAGTTGCACTGGGAGGTAGATTAGGCTGAGAATGATGGGCATGTGCAGACCCACTGAGCTGGGTTTTCAGCTTTGGTTAATGATATCCCAATTCCAACAGTACTGCAGACAACATTGTGTGATGAGATTCTGCCAAGAAAATCCCTTTGCTTGCATCATGTGTGGATGATGGAGCCACACTTATTCCAGCACCAGTCCTTTAAGGCAGGCCACTGGCAATATGTCCTCCACCTCTCTCCTTTTTTTTTTTTTTTAAGGGGGCTGCTACATACGCTTGGTCAGTCCGAGTCAGGAGCAAGTGTACTTCTCCTGACTGTAAAGCACCTTTATTTGGGAATAAGGGGGACTGCCAACCCAGGCTCCCAGGCTCCAGCTGGTCAAACCTCAGCACATCCTCTCCCTTTTTACTTCTCTGTTGGCTTAAAACCCAGTAATGTTACTCAAGTGGTCTAGGTGGATTGGAGGAGCTCTTTTGGGGCTTGTGACAAACTCCAAAATCTCAGGTTCAAATGGAAAGATAAGCATTTATTATGGAATATAATAAGCGAACAAGAGAAAGCAGGTAGCTACTTTGAAAAAAAAATGGTACAAAGCTTGCTAACCTACAGTAAACACTTAGAGGAAGATACTCGCAACATGTCAGGGGCACCTTCAATCCACAGCACCCTTGGATGGTCAGAGAGATGGTAAGGGAACTAAAGGGAGCTTACCCCTTTTTATTATGATTTTTCTGGGTACAGGGGCAGGCACATAGACCCACTCGTCACTTTTGGGGCTAGGAAGTGCTAATTAAAAGGAGTGTGCTAATTGGAAAGGAAGGGACTAATTAACTAGGGGATTGTTCTGGCTTCCTGTTTTGTGGAGCAGGAAAGATGTTTGGTAGACTATGCGGAGCCTTTGCTGCTCTCTTGCCATTCTCTTAAAAAGGCAGATACTGGGGTGACAAGTGCATTCCAGTGTGATGTCCTGAAAATTTCATAACTTCTCTAGTTAATGATTTCCATCACTTGTCTCTTATTTTCCACATTGTTCTGGGTTTTGCAGCCCTGCAGTTTGTCTAAGTAGTCTCTAAAGACATGGTATTTTGCAGTCCTTCATAGTTGCTTGGACTCTGGATGCTGAAGCAGATAGATTAATACTTGTATTTATGTTAGCAGTGGACCTCTGCCAGCCAGTGTTGGTAAGCCAGATAGAAGGTGATTGTGACCCAGAACCCGACTGGATTTTTCTGCGGGTCACTGCCCAGCATGTGATGGAGGTGGAGCTGAAAGCAGCCAGGGTTCTGCACAGGTTGGAACTGCAAAGCCTTCAGAAAGTAGAAACCTCAGAGATGCATTGGAGGAGGATGGTGAGTTACAGTTGCTCCCATGGTTGAGAGGATTTCTAGTAATCTGGCCACCATGCAGCCCTAAGTATCCTTGCTTAACCATTCGGCAAATGCTTTAGGTTGGCTCAGTCCATAGGGATTTGGTACATGAAGTGCATATGCATACTTGGTTCTGTGGGGTGACATAACAGTGCAGAGCACTCAGTGGTACCAGGCAAATGTGCCCAGCAAATGAGGCTTTTTCTCAGTAGGCCTTCTGCCTTGTTATGAGTCTTTCATTCCCACTCTGCAATATATGCTGCAAGACATTACCCTAGTACAGCTATTTTTCATCCCTGAAGCAGAGCTGTTCCCCCTCACCAGCCCTTCTAACCCTTCAGCTTCAAATCTACCTCCTTCTCCTCCATTGAATCCTCCTCCGCATCACCACTGCAGTGTTCTGAGCTCAAGATGGTGCTGGCACCATTTTGCACAGCTTCTGCATATGTGGCTGCAGGAGTGTGGAGGCCCCGAGCAAAGGCCCTTCTGGCTCCAATCCTTCCTCCCTGCCCCTTGCTGCTGTCCCTTGGCACAGTTTTCTCCTTGCTTCCCAGCAACCTGTGACTCACAGTGTCAACTTTATTTTTCGGTTTCTGAGATATTATAGTAGCTCAAGTCTGCTCACTTGCGTTCAGATTATTCAGGAGTATAAGTGCCAGTACTGGCAGCACATGTAAAGAATGTAATTCCCTAGTGCTATGTGGATACCACAGTTCTTGGGTCTGTCCAGTCCAGCTGAGGAGAGAGCTAGTCCCATCACAGCAGCATCGCACTGGGATATAATTAAGGTCTCCATGCGTGCGAGTCTCCTGTGTGCTTGTTTGGTTGGTGTTTTTGTGTGCTAGGGGTCTGCTCCGTCAGCGTTTCTTGAGGGTGGGCATACTTGGGTTATGATGAGCTGCCTGTTTTCACCTCAGTGCATGATATCCCTGACTGGATTCTGCCATGCAAATACAGTCAAGCATTGGGTACAGAATTCAGCATCTTGAGACACCCCCCCGCCCCCGGTGGAGACAAGTTGCGAGTTGTTACAGATATGAAGATGGCTAGCAGGAGGAGAAAAAATGCAAATTGCTGAATCTGCATGATTTGTAATGGTCACAGAATTTAGGAAAGCTTGGCAGGGAGGCTTCTGGTTGGCTCTTAGCAGAGGATTAAGAAGAGTCATGCTGGATCAGACCAAAGCCCTATCTAGTCTAGCATCCTGTTCTCACAGTGCCCAACCAGATGCACTCTGTGGGGAAGCCCACAAGCTGGACCCAAGTGCAATAGCTTCCTCCCGCTTGTGTTCCCCAGGAACTGGTATATAGAGGCATACTGCCTCCTCTGATACTATATGTACTAGGAGCAGCGAGTGGTTGTGACTGCTGACCTTGTTGGTGCTTCTTTAGCTTTGACCAGCTACATTCATAATGGTGCCTAATGACGATGGTGCTTCTTTTACTAGGTTCTGTAACTTATTTTGCCTCTTCCTTGCAGGACCTGGAGCGTGTCTTTCCTGTTCTCACACTACATTTCAGCTACATCTGCAAGGACCGTAGGAAGCGTCAATATGTGGTGTTGGATGACCAGCCTGAACTGTGTGTACAGGTGAGTGCATGATTACACTGAAACAGAAGGGATGGGGTGTGTTGCCCATGTAGGAATTTAGCTACTCATGTTTTTAGGGAAGAAGGGCGAGAGCAGTAGACAGTGTTCTGTCTCTGAGATGGGGACAGATTGAACACTGAGAAGTTAAGAACAGCCCTGCAGGATACATTCAAAGGCCCCATCTAGTCCAGCATTCTGTTTCCCACAGGGCCAACAAGATGACTGTGGGAAGCCCACAATGCGGCTATCAAAGCAAGAGCTGGCCACCCACCTCCACTACTCCCCAGCTACTGGCACTCTGCCTCTAAACCTGAAGGTCCCATATAGCCATCATGACTAATAGTAATAGCCATCATGACCAGGGATGTTAGGGAAATCCACAATGGAACCAAATGAGTTCCAATTTTTATGAATCAGACTTGTGGCTTTTTCCTGGTCGGGTGGATTCCATGGACTCTTTTTCTAACCTTTGGGAAATCTTGTGCAAATTTTGTCATAGAAAAATGTGCAAACTTTTTAAAAAGCAGCCCCAAAAATGCACATTTCCCCCATAGCCAAAATGTGAAAATGCAAATTTTGGGGGGGGATTTGCTCATTTTTGCATGTGGGAATTTGCGCAAATTCAGGGACTTTAAAAAAATCCAGTTTTGCCAATGGACAGACAATGGAACAAAAGGCACCTGACAACCTGGAAACACAGACAGAACGGATTTCACACAATCCGTACATCTGTAATCATAACTAATCATTATTTGCTATTACCATGACTATTAGACATTGTGACTAATAGCCACTTTTCTGTCATGAATTTGTTTCACCCCCTTTTAAAGGCATCTCAGCTAGTGCTCATTGCATCTGAGGCAGCCAATTGCAACAACTATGCACTGGGTGAAGAAATACTTTCTTCTGTCTGTCCTGGATCTCCTGCTGCTATCAGCCTGGAGAGAAGTACAGTGCCTACTCCTGGGTCCCCTGCCTCCCTACACTCTACTGTGGCTAAAGTGCTATCTGTAATATTTGCCCTTGCCTCAAGGGGGAGGCAGCTCTTGCCTTATTTCCCTTGGCAGCCCGCTGTTCTGCCCCTGTCTTGCTGGTCTTTTCAGGACTTGCTCAGTGTGCTGGCACCCACCCTGGAGAAAAACAAGCAGAAGATCAGAAGTCAGGCAGAGGGAGGCCCAAAGCTCCAGTGTCTGAAATGCAAGCAGGAGTTTGCCGGGAGCCTGATGCTTGGGTGGCAGAGTCCAGGCCCTGCTAAAGAGACTACAGCTTTCTCTGAGCAAGGTATGGGGTACTTGCTAAAACCGTGCATCTGATTGCATGGCCCAGCTCTAAGGGGCTGCGAGTCACGTGGGGAGGGGTGGCCTATGTGGTGTTGTAGTGAGGGTTTGGCTCCAGGGAAGCTTCTCAGGCCATGGCTTGCTGTCCAGTCTTGGGTGTGTGACTTCTCTCTTAGCTTCAGCTCCCTTATTTTAAATGGGGATTATAACTACTGGATTGCTTTTAAGTCTCTATGAAGTCTTAAAAGGACTAGTGAAAACGCTGTCAACGATTCAGTGGTTGGACATCTGTAATCTAGCTGTTTTCGCCTGAATGAAGGAAAACTGAAATGGATTATTAGACCAGGCTCTCATTGGGACTTGCTTGTCACAGTATTTTCTGAATCTCCAGGAGATTTGGGGCCTTGAAATGTTTAGCTGAGTAGTTCAGCTACCTTTCTATTTTTAGATTGGATTAGTCTTCCACTATATCTGCATACTATACTAGATCTTCTAGTGCACTATTGTTACGTTTGTGTCATGTTACGAATAGATTAATATTTTTGTCCTGTTCTACATTCCATTTGGGAGAGACAGAGTGTTATTTGACGTTAGTCATTGGCTTGGCTATTTAGGTGAATTCCTTTGTGGGGGGATACTTTGGAGTTTTGTAATTGAGAGAAACTTTCTCCTTTCTCTGTTCAGGGTTGTTTGTAAAAGGCTAATGTAAAAGATTTTATAAAGCACTTTGTGGCATAATTAGCCAACTGTTTACGAGAATGCTTGAGACCAGAGGAACAAGGGGATGGCCATGGACGCTTTGACAGGAAAAAGCAGAATGGGTGGAGTAATTCATGGGACTTGAGGCTGCTTTAGACCTTGGGCCGTGGGAGGAGAGCCTGGCATTTGACTTGCTTGGGATGAGAACTTGTGGCACACAGACTTGGCTTGCTCTGTTCCTTTCCTCCTTCAGACACCGCTGCTGCCAGTGAGCCCATCATTTGCCCCTGCTGCTCCAGCGACCATGTGGTCATCTTGCCCTGCGAGAGGCATCCCAGCACACCATTGTTCCCTCCGGACTGCCTTGGTGAAAGCCAGCAAGAGGCGGAGACAGGAAAGTTCTATATTGGCGAAGACAACAGCTCTGAAACCGGAACTGGCTCCAGTACCCAGATTCAAGAGCTCAGCAGTGACCACGGCAGCATGGCGCATTCCAGTTCTCGCAGTTATGAAGGGGCTGATGCCAGCCAGAGGGATTTGAACTCCAAGGGTCACTGTTCCTCCCTCAGCCACACAGACACCAATGCAGGGAGCCTGATGGGGAGCTATCATTATAATACTTCCCGGGGGCCCACCCCTTCCCAGCTGTCCCTGAGCTCAGAGCATGAGGAGCACTGGAACCTTAGCCCCCGTGAGTAGCTACTGGCATGGACAGGTCTGTGAGGTAATAGGGAGGGCTAAGCTGCAGGTGGAGATGGCGAAGAGGAGTCATCCTGTACTGAGAGCTAGATTTTAACCATGGAGCATATCCATCAGATTGTCTACCTCTCCTATAAATAGAGGATCATTTTGCAGCAGCTAATAAAGCAAGAGCTCCACCTACTGGTACCGAAGGGCGTTGTATGGTTATTTTAAGTGCCTTTTAATGATTTTCAGTTGCCACTTTGAATACAGCCAGGGGGCTTGCTGAGTGACGTGTAAATTGCCACTAAAGTTTTAATGATAACTGCATGTGTAGTGGTAGTGCCAAAGGGAGGTGGCAGCAGCCAAGCAAAGACTGGCTCAACTTGGGCCTGCCTCAGAGAAGGCCTGCAGCCCCTTGAGGGAATTCCAAAATGCTGACTGTTTCTGGCCCATTTCCTCTGAAGGAATATCTGTGGCCCTGCGTATGTACCTGTCGATAGTGGCTGTGGTGGGAGAATTTCTGTATTGCTTCTCCTCTCACTGAATTGAGGCGCCTGATGGAGTTGGTTTCAATTTTTCTAGCCTGTTGGAACTATCTATCCATGCTTAAAAGCCTGCCTGTGTCTGAGACTTCCCAAGGGCCAATTTCCACACTTCAAGTGTACATTAAGAAATGTAATATGAGACTGAGACCCATGCATATATAATACTTCTATTCTCATTGGTGAGCCAGAGTTGGCAGCAGTTCCCTCCTATCAAGTTCACTTGCTTACAAATCTGGGCCTGCTGTCTCATATGTGGAAAGAAACGTCCTTAGTGTGTGTGAACTGCTGGGGGAGTGAATGTTTTGTGTGCGGTTGCTGAGTTCAGTGGAGAGATCAGTGGGTGGTGTTGGTGTCTGTGTATGAGAGAAATGGAGCATAGAGAAGCAGAAAGGGGGAACAGGTGGAATGCAGAGTTCTGTGGTGTAGGGAAAGCAAAGAGGAATGGGATACCCGAGAGGGTACTGCAGGGGGACCTGTAAGATGGAGAAACAAGAGGGAGGGAACAGAGATGATAGTTCAGAGAGAGGAAAGTACATTTAGAGTTTTAAAAGGGGGAGTTAAAAGTATAGGGTAAAATAGAATACATAGTTAAAATGAGACAAAATTCCACCTGCAGTTAATGCTGCAATGCAGCCCTCTTGAATCAATAAAAATGTAAAAGCTGGTCCTCTGACTCATTTGAGTTCTCCACCCTGTTCTAGTGTTCCAGCTGAAGTGAAGATTCCACTGTATCATGGCACCACAAAAGGAGAGATGGTGTGAGAATGTTGTGTTATCCCTGGGAGATGGGTGGGGTTGCGCTACCACCACCTTCTAACCTGTGCCTTTTCCCTACTTCCAGCCAAAGAGGGGGTCTAAGCTTTCATGGGAGGCTTGCTATTAGTGCTTGATTCAAAGACAGTAATATGGATGTATCTGTGGCATCCTTCATTGCTGAAATGACAGGCATGTGATTGAGCGAGTGAACAGGCATCCTGAGGCAGTTTATGGGATAGCTGCATAGTGTGTGTGTGTGTGGGGGGGGGGGGGGCGTCGCTCTGATTGGGCAGCCCATTAACTTCTTTCTGAAGGGAAGTCAGTGGCTCCATATGTTTCCATAGGTCTCTGACTTGGGCAGAGTCAGAAGATAAGCACACTCCAGCAGAGGGTGTTCTACAGAAAATGGAAATCTTCTATCTGCTGTAGTTCAGTGAGCCTTGATCCTGTCTGGCTGAGCCAATTGATTTAATGATCTACATTGGAAAGGATTCTACATTTTGCTCCTGGTTGAGGTGTAACCTTGTCATTGCCATAGACCCAGGCTGACTGGGTTGTCAGCGGTAGTTGATATTGGCACCAATTACTACCCAATTGCAGGCTTAAATGCTGCTATTGATGCCCAACCCCGCTCTGCTCATTCATTAATTCTACTGCTTCCCCCTCCTAGCCAGCAACAGTATATTGGATATGCAGGACTTCTTCTCTGTGGACCATCGGCTAAAGCTTTATTTGGATATGGAAGTCTTTGAGAAGGCTGAAGAGTTCAAATGCTTTCTCAAGGTATGAAAAGTGGCTCTTCCCAGGGTTGAGAATTTAAGGTATTGATGGGAACACATTTGGATTTATTGTGGCATGAATCGTGGTGCTTTTTGGATGCTGAGTGTCTGACTGATTAAGAGCACATATTCTGCCATACTCTTTCTAGGTAGCTGTAGCAAAAACTGGCCAGCCTGGGGAGTTCCTGGCACTCCTGGTGGCTTCTGATGTCCAGCTTCATGTATTGGAGATTAAGGGGGAGATAAGGTGAGGAGTGCTTTTCTTGGGGCAGTTCTCATTTGCATTCAGGTTTTTGTCTTGACATGCCCTTGATATGCTACAGCTAGGAGATCTGTGAAAATAATTACATGCACACACATGCACACAAAATGCTACCTTATGTCATGTAAGACACTGGTCCATTTACCCAGCATTGTCCACTCTAGGGGTCTTGGGCAGAAGTCTTTCCTGTCATCTGCTACCCGAGAACCTTTATCTGGAGATGCCAGGGACTTACCTGGGATCATGATCTTTATGCAAAATGTATGTTGTACCACTTAGCTGTGCTGCCCCCTTTTTATGTCTTTTTATTTTTACCACCCTTCAGCAGAACTTCCAAGGCAGTTTATGAAAAGATATACAAATAAAACCACATGCTAATTTTTTAGATTACATATAACAAATAAAAACATTTTTGCTTGGCAAAAAGATAACATTGTTTGGCCCAGGCCAGTCTCTCTGGGGAGGGAATTCCACAAATGGGGTGACACTGCTGAGAAAAGTCTGCTCACCATCTGCCTCATGTCAGATGGCCACAAGACCTGGAGGAGAGCCTCCAAATACAACCTTGATACATGGGAAGGATAGTATGACAGAGCAACTCCTAACTTGAGAACACTCTTATTACTTCTGAGGGCTAGTCCCTGCCAGACAAAGCACCCTGAGTTCTTGATCTCTCCCCCTATCCTGCTAGGTAGTGTGGGCCCCACCTTTAGATGTGGTGACATACGCTGTTTCATTCATCTGTGCTAGGGGACAGCCATCAGATTGGCTGAAGAAGTGTGACTGTCACTGCCTGTCTGACCTCTCCTGCCTGGAGGTAGGGCTGTGCCATCAGAGCTTGCATATGGCATTTGTGAATCCCTGTGCCTCTTATACCCTGCTGCTTCGCAACCAGAGCCGCTGCAGAAGTTTTCTCCAGTGCCTGACACGTAAGGGGGTATTGGGCTGTGTGCATGTGCACAACATTCACTTTCTTAGGGATGGGAGGACTCGCACGTCAAGAGCTCAGAAGACATGTAGAGGATCTGAGCTTTTGGGCCAGTTGTCTGTGCGTGTGAGAGAGGGAGAGAAGAAAAGCAATCTGACTAAAGGTGGCTTGTGTTACGGTGCCAGCCAAGTGCTAGTGGTTGGGCCAGCTCTGCTGAGTGTTTGGCCTCCAAGATCTGTTGACTTGAGGCTAAAGCGATAGAATATAAGTCACCTTGGCATGAGATCCCTCCTATTTTGGTGTGGCTCTTGTTTAGTGGCTTCCAGCTCTTGCTTGGTCTTGGAGTGCCAGCTGTGGCTACTCAGCTCCTTCCAACATGCCATAGGAGTGTGGCTTCTCCCAAAGGCCCTTGTGAAGGAAGACTCTTTTCACTCGCACAGTGCAGTCTGGTCTCAGTAGTTGTCTCTTACTTGCTGAATCCTTAGTCCTGTAAAATTTAGCTTGAAACAGAAGTTCTCAGTTACATAATTGCATCCTTCAATGTCCTGTCCAGATCTCGCACAGGAACTGCCGACCAAAAGCAGGGAAAAAATCCCAGATGTCACTGTGGTGGAAATGAACCCACAGCATCCATTATGGTAAGAGGTTTGTTGCTTTTCTACAGTGTAAATTAGATTTTAGCCTACTGTCGTTGCTGGCATGACAGCAGCATGTAATGGGAGGTTCAAGATATGCAAGAGAAGTGAATGGGCTGGGTGGAAGTGGCGGCAACTGAAGGTGAATATACTGCGGTCTCACTCTGACCCTTTGTGCCTGTGTCTTAGGCCACTGATTGACAAGGATCTCGTGAGAGAAGCTGCAGCTGGCTCAGCCAGACCCTTCTTCTATCTGTTGGCATATCTCATCCAAGGTATAGGGATGGGGGCGATCTTCCTGGAGTTATTTTTTTCAGCTGCAATAAGAGAATGGTGTGATTTGGTATAATTCCTGTTTCATAAGCAGCCCATACATCTGTCTTCCCAGGGGCTTCTGCCTTTCCTGTGACATTGCTCAGCACCCATAGTAACATATTCTTGGTGGAAGAAGATTATCAGTGGCAAAAAGTCCCACCCCCCTCTGGCTCAGACAGTGGTGCTGAGAAGCAGCCCAGCAGCTGCTTCCAGCTGAAAGAAAATGAGCCAATCAGCAGCATCAGTGGTGTTGTGCTTTACCGTTTCTCCCCTTGTGATGTAAAGCTGCAGCTTTATGATGAGGCAAGTAACAGTGTAAAAAGGCTTCCTTCTGGGACACTAAAATGGATGAGTGGATTGGAAGGGATTGCAAATGCTCTTTGGGGAAACGTGAGCACTGTTGCATCTCTTCATTCCTTTTGGGTAAATCTACATATCCTTGGCTATGGTCCAAACAGCTTACAATCCTGGTCTCTGGATGAAAGTACAGGACTGCTTGGGCAGGCAGAAAAACTTAGATCTATGAATACCGGCAGTGCCAAGAACTGCAAGCTGAATATAGTCCAGGGGCTTATCACAGAGTATGTCCAGTCCCTGATCAATTTGAACTCTGCCCTCTCCCTCTGCAGGTCCTAAAGGTGGAGAGCACTTGGCATTTGCGAACGGAGTGTCCAGACCTGCTGGCTGAGCTGGTGGAGTGGCTGCGTGTGCCCTGGGAAGAGATGTTCTCAATTGCCCTCCGCAAGACGGTACTGGAGGTGCTGGAGTGAATGAAGGAAAATCTGACTAAAGTGTTTCTGTCCTTGTTGGATTGGAAGGACAGTTTTTGGACTATTTTCTTGCCTCTGCTGCACATCACTATTTTGAATGTTGCTGCTGTTGGAAGTTCCAGCAACATCTGGGAATTGCACCTGGATAGCTTGTGTCTATCCTTTGTTTTGACAGCACAGATTCAAGGCCTCTCAAGAGTGACTGCGTAGGTCACTTCCTGTGGAGCAGGAGGCAAGCCACCCTCCAGTTACTTCCTACTGGATGGGAGGAGAGTCCAGAGTGGCCCCGAGGCCAATCCTAAAATGTCCACAATGATTCCATGTGCACTTGTCACTTTCTCTTGGGTAGCTGCTGCTGGAGATGCTAAAGTAGGTCGTGCAAAGTGGTTGGACAATTTGGATTGTGTACAGAGCTAGACTGTGCTGATTCAGATACAGGGAGCTCTTGCTCTCAGTGCAGATCCCTAAAACATCCTGACCTTCTTCATTTATTAATATAGGGTTCGCTTTCCAGACTGGTCAGGAATATATGCTGGAATCTGTATCTCTGTGCTGGCAGAACTGTTCCTAGGGTTGTCTTGGCTACTTGGGGCAGGGGTTTAAAAACTCTTGTACACTTTGTATCTGTGGATGCAGAGATTCTTGGGCACTCAGGGTATGAGTCACTGGAAGCCATAGCCTTCCCTGGACAGGACAAACAAAGATCATTTTTAACTGAGACTTTTATTTTTTGATGTTTAATAAAAGTGTTTTTATTAACATTTTGCTTTTCCTGAGATAATGTACCTTTCTATATCAGCCTTCTCCAGCCTGGCACTCTCCAGATGTGTTTGACTACAACTCCAAGCATGGCTGGCTGGGGCATGGCTGGCTGGGAGTTGTACTCCAACACATCTGGAGGGCTCCAAGATCGGAAAGGCTGTTCTATATGGTTGAGGTCTTACAATCAGTGCTGCTGCTCTTACTCAAGCATCAAAAGACAATACTACATTTTAGTATTAACCTGTGATGGGACCTCAAAGTACAAGTGGAAGTATGGGAGTCTGTGCTCTTGCAGTCAGCACTGAGCCTCGTACTCCAGTGACCCCATAGGGAGCTGAGTGGAAAGACAGTATGGTGGCAAGCCTGGCAGTTATCCCCACTTCCCCTTGGATTAACACTGAAGGGAGACCTGTAGAAACTTGTTTCTACACAGGCACACTTGGCTATTGAGGCCTGCGGTCCCCTGGTGGCCTCCTTTGTACTTGGTGGCAGATACATGAAAGAGGCAGCCATGCATTGGTGGCTTTGTGCTGCTTAGACCAGGGAACTGTACAGAATGATGCAACCTCCATCATTTCCTCTCCCCTTGTTCCTCTTTCACTTCAGGCCCTTTCTGTTCATGCTAAGCTGAGAACTTGAGTTTCTTCCTGGATTAGTTTAGGAAGAAGCCTGTCAAAAGTTGAACTGTTCCTCCAGAATGCCCTCGAGCACAGAAATACCACAGTATGTTGCATGACCAGTTAGCTGACCTTCTGCATTCTAAAGAACAAAGCCTGCCTTGATCTGCTGAAGGGACTGAAGTAAAGGCAGGATTATTACAAGAATTGAGGTTTTTGTGAATTCTGTGAAGATACTGCAATGGCCCAGCTCTTAGGGGGGAGGCCTCTGCAGTGTGCCATGGAGCATATCTGTTTGGGGGAAACACCCAGTGCATTGATTGATTGCTCTCAAGCAATTAAGGTTGTTAAATGGCAGCCTGAGTGTGAACCTAAGAAAATTATTTCCCCTGTCGTTGCACTACAGTGACTTCAGTTAACCTCGCTCTAAGCCTTTGGCTGTCTGGTTACTCAAGGTGAGGCAAATGAAGCACAGCATCACAAGAACTACTACCTAGTTGAGTGAAGAGCTGCTCTGGTTTGTTTGCTGTATTGGCATCCTATCCTTCCAAGAACTCAAAGTATTTCTCAGTCTTAATGCCCCTGTAAACTAAACCAAGTTATGTTAAGGATGACTTTCCCAAGTAATCCTTAAGAGAGATTTGGATCTGGGTTCCTTGCAACCATCCAAACTCCATTTATGGCCACTCTGCCACACTGAGTGCTCAGTTTACAAAGTGATGCTGCCTTCCCTAGTCCATGCCCTACCACATTTTAAAGAAATAAAAACAACAAAGAGCCTTCTGGCACCTTAAAGACCAACAAATTTATTTGGGCATAAGCGTTTGTGGACTGTAGTCCGCTTCGTCTGATGAAGTAGACTACAGTCCTCTAAAGTTTATGCCAGAATGAATTTGTTAGCCTTTAAGGTGCCACAAAGTTCTTTGCTGTTTTTGCTGCAGTAGACTAAGGCAGCTGGCATTTTTACAATAATAACTATGGCAAATGTAAACTGATGTTCTAAATCATGCCGTTTCCTCAAGTCTCTCTTCTCCCCGTACCCTACTATCTTTTCAAAAATGTTTTCAATTCTGTTCCCCCCTTGAAGCCTACGTGAACTCTTGGAGCTCCCAACCCAGTGTCAGCATCAATCATCTGTGCCATAGGTGACTGTTCAGAGATCCTTCTGCACAATCATGTGCATACAGTGTGCTGCTGCATGTGAAGATCTGTGGATGGAGGGAGTAATCTCACACTGGCATTCAAAGAGGAATAGTACAGGATTTCTCTGAGCCCCTCCTAAAGCTACACATAGGGAAACATAAGAACTCAAGCAGCAGTTCTTTGTCAACCAACTTCTTCCCAAATTGCATTGGGTGGATGGAGCAGTCAGGGCACAGTCTCCCCCACAAATCCAAGGGTCACTGCCAGAGCACATGCAGACTGCCCATGACTTTGGAATGGGGGAGGAAGGGTACCACTGGCCTTGGAACTCTACCCTTCCCTGGAATTTAGTGTTTGCCTCCCCTACCAGGGAGCCCAACAGTTCGTCTTACCTCCTAGAATTATTTGCTTTTAGGTAGATTAGATTTCTCTGTTGGTCATGGTCCTGTGGTAGCTTTGTGCTGAAGCAGCCATCTCAAGTAAATATTTCTAAAACAGCCTGTCCAGAGCAATCACAATAAGGAATAGTTATCAGCCAGAGAACACTTCATTACAAATTGTACATTAAATGGTATCTTGGATTTTTTCCTTCTGGCTCTTTAAGGGTTTGCTGCTGGGAAGGGCAATGGGGCAGCTAGAAAACACATCTGCCCCCTTTCCTTAATCCTGCCCCATTCGTGGGATGTTGTGTACATATGGGTTTCTGTGTAGGCCTAGTGTGATCATCTTGGCAGCAGCCAAACCCGGCTGCCTCTTAGATTGGAGACAGTTCTAGGAAGAGCTAGAAAACATGTTCTGGGCTAAGAATTTTTTTTTTTAAGAAGACTACACTGCCTCCCTGGCCTGATTTGTCATTGGCAGAGGCTAATGACTAGCATCCAGCTGCCCCTCCCCCAGCTTTTAGGAACATGCCTGTGTGACCTTTGCTGGCCCATCTGTCTCTTCAGCTTTGAGAGTTCAGGATTAGCAAGAAATCACATTATGCCCCCTTAACCAGGACTTGTGCTGGGTGAAAACTAGTAACTTTCCACAGGCTTGATCAACCAAGATAGGGCTTTTCTAGGTCATCTATGGATGCAAGCATTGACCCAAACCTTTGTGGGACATTTTTGCAAGTCCCTGTTCAGAGATACAATTGTGTTAGCTGATATGTATTGGAGAGCAAGGGCTCAGCCTTATTGGCAAAGGGAATAGGATTCTGATGCATGTATACTCTGGGGGTAAGATCCTGATGTTTGCAAAGACTAGATGAACATTCCCTCCCTGGAGTTGTAAGGGGTGTGATTTGTTGAAATTGTAGGTGGGAATGTGTAAAGGCAGGAGCTCCCAAGCTAAGCCTTCAGGATTCAGGAAAATAGACATACAGACAAGCAGAGACGAGGAGCCTGGAAGTGTGTGTGTGTGTGTGTATGGACAGCTACTCTGGCAAAGATTCACTGCTCTACTCAGCACAAGTCAGAGCATGTGTTTCTGAAAGCATGTGTCTTTCTGTGCCTCCTAGCTATTTGTATATATACCCAACATCTAAACTGTATAGGCAGGCAAATGATCCTAGTTTTGAACTATGCTTTGCCTCTCCCAGTCTAGTTTCATGGGAACAACATTCAAAGAGTTTTATGAGTTGCAGTAATGTGATAAATTTTGATTTCAGTTTCCCACATACTACAACAAAAAGGAAGCACTCCCGTCCCCTCACAAGAACTGGATTTCCACTGGGCACTTGTGATGTAGTAGACCCCACATCTGGTATTGTGATGGGGTAAATAACTCTACACCTGTTGAATGGTTGCCTGTTGGGAGATCAGAAAACGGGTTCATGATGTGTAATAAGTAGCAGCGGCAGTTCATTGGTCTGGTGAGCTGGGGCTCATTAGGGGTTTGTGAGTGAGTACTTGAAACAAGTGCTCTTCTATTGTGCATACTTCATGCTAGCTTCCCATAGTAATTGTAGTAATGGTGTAGTAATTAAGGCAAAACTCACAGTGACAAATCCTGTATTCCAGTGTAACTCAACAGTGCCCCCTAGAGTGTCTGGTAAGTTGGCACTCTGCTGGGAGGCCCAAATAAGCATTTATCCTGGGTTTTGTCTCTGAATGTGTACCCAGAACTTAAGCTCTTTTGCACAATGCTTTGTCCAGTTGGAACTTGCCAACTCTTTTATCAGTGAAGTTTAGGGTTGTTAAGAAGGGGGTCCAGCAGCTGAGTAATTTTCTGATTTGCTGGCTAGACTGCTGGCATCAGAAGCTGCTGTGGCACCACACTACTGGACAAAACAATAGTCTCCACTAAGAGGCTGTGTTTCACTGTGAGGCTTCATTCTCAGTTTGTCTTCCTAACTACATTTAATCAGGAGGCTGAAGAATATCTCTCTCTGCAAGCAATTCTGTGTATGCTCAGAATCCCAAGATTCTACGCAAGTAACATGTAACAGGTAAGTTAGTTTCTGTCTTTCCACCATGTGTCCCAGTTCTCATCCAGAAAGGAAAGAAGTCACGGTTTTTTTATTATTATTATTATTATTATTATTATTTCATTTCAATACCGCCCAATAGCCAAAGCTCTCTGGGTGGTTCACAAAAATTAAAACCAAAAACCACAGTGTTCGGCCAGCAGTGATAATAGGTAGAAAGGAATGTTTGGCGTTCACCAGCAAAAGTGGCTGTGCTCATGCACAGAATTTACCTGGGTTTCTACACAGTGCGTACAGTATGTGTCATCTTGTGGAAGAAGCTGCTACAGCTGGTTGCATAAGGAACAGCTCTTAAGCCAGTTTGGAGGGGGGTAAGACACTGTAGTAATGAGAGGGGTTTTTTTTAGTGCTCTGACTAATATCTCTGCAGGGAGTGGAATTGGGGAGAGACGAAGACAATTCCCCATGCTATGGAACAACTGGAACTAGAGAAGCTCACCTGGTGCTAACTTTGCAGGCTTCAGCGCCAGGCAACAATGATTTAATCTGCTGCAAGTTTAATATGTCCAGGTTGTTTTCATGTATCTGCGTTATGATTTATTTGTTGTTCACTACCCTGAAATCCAAAGGACAGTGGTGTAGCTGATGGCATTTGTCTGGATATGTCAGCTGATGCTGTGTTGGTGATTGCTACTGAGTTAGTCCAGCCTCCCTCAACCCTGGTGCCCTCCAGATATTTTGGACTTGGACACCAGGTTGGTGAAGTTGACTAACTCTCAGGATTCCTGCTCATTGGCCATGCTGGCTGGGGCTTATGGGAGTCAAAGTCTAAAACATCTGTAAGGCGCCAGATTGAGGATGGCTGAGTTAGTCTGCATTCCATCCTCCAATGTGGCCAGGGCCGGGGTGAGCTGTAATCCTTCATTCTCCATCTCCTATGGAGTGGATTTACTTGCACTATCTATTTTGCTGTAGTAACTTTGTGCTGACAGGGAAGGGATTGGTGGGCTTTGCGTAGAGTGGGGATAGGATACTGACCAAGCAGCAGTTCTGCTGCTGCCTCCCTGCCACTTCCCTCTTACGCCATCATAGTACTTTTTGTACGTAGTACAAACAAGGAGTTATGCCAGTATTAGGGGGCTTGGTGGCAATTCTGTCCTAGTCCATCTGGCAAAACTATATTTGTTTATTTATCCCATTCTTCCTCCAAGGAGCTCATGACTCCCCCTGCCCCCAATTTTATCACAACAATCCTGTGAAGTGCGTAAAGCAGAGAGGAAGTGGCTGGTCCAAGACCACCTAGTGAGCTTCCTGGCTGTGTGGGGATTCAAACTTGAAGTTCCCCAGTCCTAATCAAACATTCTGACCACTACACTACACTGCCTCTATAATAGGGTTGTACCGCTCAATGGCCTTTTTCTACCCCACCACAATTCTATGCCTGTACATAGAATGCTATGCAGTTTAAAACAGAAGACTATGTAAGTTACGTTTTTAAAGCTTTAGCTTTCATTTCCAGATATATCTTGCTGCATTCTTTTATAGGTTTGTGTTCCGAGTTTGGCATGCATCTCATAGTTTTATATCTTGTTTTAGGGGAAAGGGGAATGATGCAACCAGAGAAGTTCAAAAACAGAGATATTTAAAAGTCCCACAAAACTAACAGAAAATGTTAACATCAAATAGATGTTTTTAAAAACGCTTCATAATGTCTGATCATAAAAAATGAAAATAAAACACACTGAGTGTTAAAACATTGGTGTTCCTTTTCTTCCATAGGAAAATGGAAAATGCATAGTTTGGTCTACAAAGGTAACAATTGTTTGGAAGGGAAGGGAAAATGGCCTCTGTCAGCTTTTTTATGGTGTTGCCTCTGTTCTCCCGTGACTAGAGTTGCTTCCTGGTATTGTACTCCATGTACTAGTGGGAGAAATTGCTTTAGGGTGACCACTTTTACATTGCCAAAAAAGAGGACACAGATTTGAATAAAATTTGCATATGTTAATTTACATTGAGAAATAATTACATGAACTTTAAGCAGAAATACATCTCACCATAGTGCAGAAGACTGTAAGCACCTGGCCTGTGTGACTGCTCAGTCTGCTCTCCAAGTGCGAGCAGTTTAAAGGCAACTTTCAAGGCATCTCCTTCCCTTATCTGGATTCTTTCTGTCTAAACCAGAGTAGGACTGGACAGACCTTCACATAGTGCAGGGATGGGCAGGAGGTAGATCTCCAGGTGTGTTGAACTTCAACTCCCAAAAGCCCCTGCCAGCATTGCCAGTCGTCAGGAATGCTGGGAGCTGAAGTCCAAAATGTCTCGAGATCTACTTTCTGCCCACCCCTGTCATAGAGAATGCCTTCAAATAAAGGACAGACTTCTGACATCCTTTCAAACAGAGGGCTGTCTCCATAAAGTAGGGCTCACAGCCTCCGTAGTTGTAAACAATGTCTTGAATATTAATACCTTGATATGATAATACCTTGATAAGCATTTTATCCTCCTTTCTGTGACTGGTGGAGTGGGGAGGGAAGAATTCAACATAAGAACAGCTGTGCTGGATCAGACCCAAGGCCTATCTAGTCCAGCATTCTTTTCCCACAATGGCCAACCAGATGCCTCTGGGAAACCCATACAAAGGACATGAGAGCAATAGCACCTTCCTGCTTGTGTTCTCCATGAGTGGGAAACTGGTATTTGGATGCATGCTGCCTCTGATAATGTTCTGCCTGTACTCTGCAAGCCCTTGATTGGAAATGTTGGTCAGAATGATAGATGCAGTGGACTCTGATGACTGAAACATGGCATGTAAAAGACCCAGATAACTAATAAAGGGGCAGGCTACAATACCATCAACCTGTTCGGCTCCTCTTATAACTGGCATGAATGACATGCATGGGGGTTGTTGTATGCTCTCAACATAGGGGTCGGGAACCTCTGGCTCTCCACATGTCGGACTACAATTCCTATCATCCCTAGCCATCAGCCATGCTGGTGGGAGCGAGTTCAACAACACCCAGAAGGCCACAGGTTTCCCACCCCTTTGTCAAAAATTTATATGAGGTAGCTGTAGGATCTCCTTGATCTCCTTGTACGGCCTTCCCCAATCTGATGCCCCCCAGATGTGTTGCCAGGCTGACTGGAGGCTGCTGGGAGTTGTAGTCCAACACATCTGGAGGGCACCAGGTTGGAGAAGGCTTTCTCAGTGGATGTCACTGCTGGGTAACAAAAGCAGCAAAATGGGGGACATAGGAATCTATAGATATAGCTTATATGTGATATAAAGTGCTTGTGATACAAAGTAACACTTGGTAGCAGCCATTCCATCAGGCTACAGTGAGGGAGGAAGAGGAGGGAGTAGGCCCACCATCAGCTCTGCTGAGAGACCAGAAACGTTTGGCTCCTCTTCTCTTTGAACTGTTTTCCATCCCAGATGGAAAATAATTCCATGATTCTGGCCCTCTTGCACTGGCTGCCCATATGTTTCCAAGCCCAATTAAATATGCTGGTTTTGACCTATAATGCCTTACACAGGTCAGGACCACAATACCTGATGGAGCGCCTCTCTCAGCATGAACCGACCTGTATATTATATTCAGCATCGAAGGCCAACCTCAAGGTGCCTCCTCCGAGGAAGGCTTGGAAGGTGGCAAGAAGGGAGAGGGCCTTCTTGGTGGTGGGCCCACAATTGTGGAATGATCTCGATGAGGCATGCCTGGCGCCAACATTATTATCTTTTCAGTGCCAGGTTAAAAGTGTCCTCTCGGGCATTTGGCAGCATATAATGAGTTTTAATCAGGTTCTGGATTGTCTTTTGTTGTTTAAAATTGTTTTGAGATATATGTTGTCTCTGTGTGTTCTGCCTGATTATATGTTTTTATGTAAACGGTTTTACACTTTGTATAATGGTTTTTAATCTTTGTGAACTGCCCAAAGAGCTTCTGCTATGGGGTGGTATAGAAGTGTAATAAATAATAAAAATATTAGCCTAAGAACTTTGTAACACTAAGAATTGGTACCCAAATTTGCTTTTTTCCTCTTCCCTCCCAATCCCTTTTCCTTTTGTGTGGATTCTTTTATATTAGATTCTTCTTAGGCCTGAAGATAGGGGACTATATTGTGTTTTATTCATATGCAAGCTGCTCTGGGAGCCTTTTCTGGCTTAAGATCAGGATAAAGATGCACTAAACAAATACATGTGACCCCTTGACCTGACTATTCTAAGCCAGAAGCATGCTGGTTCGAAGGATGTTGCAATCTTTTATTTGTCAGTCTATTTAATCAAAATCTATGGTTTAATCAAGGTTGGAGGTTGCATCACACAAACAAGATTTTACTGTGTGTTGGAGGTGTTCCAAGTTGCATTTGATTGATCAGGGGCTGCATGAATTGAGATTTTGTTTTGTTTTAACTTTGGAATTGTGATTGAATTTAAAAATAGTTTGGTCAACCCTTTAAGAGCTTTTAAAAATAAAAACATACACAAAGGAAAATGCAAGTAAGTGGTGAAGCATCATGTCTTCCAAATGTTCTGTTAATCCAGGGGGAGGGAAAATAAGGAAGTCAGTAAGGAGTTAGGCCAATTGAGTTGACTTGTAACATCTGGAGAGTCCATCGCTTGGCCTAGGGACTATGATCTAGGGTGGCCAGGTATCCATGTTTATATAATTTGTTGTTGTTGTTGTTGTTCAGTCGTGTCCGACTCTTCGTGACCCCATGGACCATAGCACGCCAGGCCTTCCTGTCCTCCGCTCTCTCCCAGAGCGTGCTCAAGTTCATATTCATTGCATCGGTGATGCTATCTAGCCATCTCATCCTCTGCTGTCCCCTTCTCCTTTTGCCTTCAATCTTTCCCAGCATCAGGGTCTTTTCCAGTGTTTATATAATACAGTCCTCTATTTGAAGGTGTCCTTTATTTGAAGGGCTGTATTGTCCAATCCAGCTTTAAAGATAAAGAACTGTAACAACTGCTGCCCATCAACAGTTAATACCTGGCCAGCAGACTGAGCAGGGAGGTGCACCGCTCACCTGGTCACAGTCTTCTGTATTATGCTGAGATGTACTGTATTTCTATTAAAATAAAAATGACTATTTCTAAATTTGTATACATATAAATTAGCATATGCAGATTTTATGCAAATCAGTGCCATCTTTCATACTCTTTTTTGGTGATCTCACCTTTAGACTGACTCCCCAGCCACCTGTCTGTAGGTACACTTCCTTAACTAGCTTAATACATCTAAAGCTACCTTTACCCACAGAACAGTGTCTGAACATATTTGTTCTCCTTCACGAACTATTAAGTTGCAGAGCTCCAGCTCTGAGCAGCGTATCATCTTACCCTGGAACTAGAAGTTACAGAGAAACCCCATTTGTTTCCCATTAGCTTATTGATCCATGATATAATTTCCCTTTCAACCTAGATAAACAGTTGGGGTTAACAATGAATTGGGAATAAAGGAAGGCTTTTCTTAGGCAGGAAACAGACTCCTGTCTAAGAAAGCATGTCATACAAAACAGGACTCTTGCCCTGGAGTCTTAACCAAAGAAAATGTAAACTTACTTTACACTTGCTTTATGGCACTATTGTGGGTGAGGGTGTTCTCTCTTTTTACTTGTTCTATTTTTTTCAAGAACAAACAAGTTAATTACATGTATAATAATAAAATAAGGGGAATGGCAGTAGTTTAGCTCATTTGAAGATAATGCAGATTTATCATATATCTAGTGTATAACAAGTTCATAGAAAGTCTGAGTTATTTGATGGTGCCTTTCTAGAGCAATCCATGTGTATCAAGAGGCTTCAAAGCATATCTTTGCCAATACATCAATGATACATTGCTGTATATAAGGCTTAATACAGGGGAAAGGTACCACCTGTGAATACGTTTAGTGTATTTTCTCTTATCTTAGCTGACACCAAGCTAAGTGGGTGGTGGTGGTTTATATTCCACCTAGCTTCTCGTTGCTTCACTTCTATACTTTCCCCAATGTATTTTTCCTAAGAGCTTTGAGACCATGTAATTTTCCAGCAGATTTTTTCCACCAACACCTTTGAAATATGTGACAGTATTCTTCTTGTATTATTTTTAGAAACTAGGCTTAGGCTCTCAAAATTCATAAGTGCATGGCTCTTTAACCATAGGATTTGTACTGAAATGCATCAGTTGGTGTATTTGCAGCCGGGGTGCCTTCATACCGCCTTACTGTTTTTTTAGTTGATCTCATGTTTTGTGGTTTACCCCAGTATGTAGATATTTCACTTGAAGTCATTTTGCTCCCATGTTTTGAATTGTTTAAATTTATCTTGATCTTAGAAGCATGGCTGGATAAAAAGGGAATAAGAGGGGAGGTTGGAGAAGATATATTTAATACCATTTTTCTCCGATAAAGAAAGTGTGAGATCTGAAAATGGATTTTCTACCATATCTGTCAGTTGAAGTCTGTGCATCAGGAAGGACATGCCATGTGCTGTATTTTTTATATTTTTAATGTACTCCCATTTGTGTCCATTTTTAATTTATTTTTGTTAATAATTTACAGTAAATCCTCTAACTGATTTGCATTGTAATACCACTGCAGGTTTGGGATACCTAACCCCCTTGTTTTGTACTTCTGTACATTAGAATTCTATCAACTCTAGACTTTTTAACTATGATGTCTAACATTATTAATGTTTGACAATTGTTTAAGGTTTCTGGTGGCATTTTAATTGGTAACATGGAATAAATTGCCAGTTCCAGAGTTCCTTGTGCATAAGTAGGAGGGACAAAGCACCGTAAGTGGGGACTTTGATCCCTGGAACAGTGGAAGCCAGAGCTGCTGCTTTACAGGCCCCAAATGTAGATGAGTCAAAGTCTAGTTTGTTCACTCACTTTCTCAATGCTTTCTCCCACAAACAACCATACTGCTATTTCTGGCTATAAATAGACATAATAGAAGCTTCTAAATGTCTACTTCACAAGTATCCTCCAGATTTTTGAGAATTTTCCTTGTGAAATGTTGGATCTGACAAAAATCTTCAGATTTACTGTTGGAAAATAGTATGAGGTACACCCACTTATCTATATTAAATGAGATTTGCAAAAAGGGAAATGTAGTTTTTAGTGAAGTGTACACAGTCCTATGGATTTTTTTTTTGGTATGCTGCCAGTGACTGTGGCAGAAGATGAAAGAAGTTTCAGCAAGTAAGCTAGCACTCATCAAAAGCTTCAGGCATTCTATTATGGGGCAAGCAGTTAGGGTGCAGTCCTGTGGACCCTGGTGGGGATGTCCCAGGAACCATAGGATTTTGTGTATTATTGTGAGTTCTGGCCTCAGAAGCCTCCAATGGCAGAGAGGGCATGTTGCAGGTGGATCAGGACAGGCTTGGGACCCGCCAGTTCGAAAGCTCCCCTGTTCCCTGGCACACTCCCAAAATGGAGAAAACTGCACTAGCCTTGGAGCTGGTATATTTTTTTCCCCCTCCAGTCCCTCCTCCCACCTTCTGCCCTGAATGGCCCTGCCCTGCCATGGTGCAATTTTAGAGATGAAATGCCATTTCAGAATTAAAATAGGAACTTTTCTTTTGTGCCTCATGGGATTGCATAATAACTGAGATAGGATTGTATAATGTGTGAGAGAGGGAGACTGCGTTGCATGTTTGTACTGGGCCCCCAAATGGTGATTAGGCCCTGTGTGCTCATGGCTGCGGCACAGGCGCTCTCCAGGGCCACCTCCCTGCCAGTGCCTCACTCTCAGGAAGGACCCCTCAGAGCCAGGCAATTGGGCCGGGTTGGCCCTGTGGAGAGCCACACTGGGAAGCTGCCGGTGGGTCCCCAGAGATAGCCTACCTGCCTAATACCTCATTCTAAGGGGTCCTCGGAGCAAGGCATCAGGTGTGCAGTGCTCTGAGGAGCTGTGCCAGGTGCTTTCTTGCTGCAGCTGGTACGGCTCTTCGAGGAGACGCCTGCCAATGCCTTACTCAGAGTGAGGTATAGGGTGGGTGGCAGAGAGCCATTATGACTGCTTTCCTGCTGCAGCATTTGCCACAGTGGGAGAGTGGCCAGCAGGGCTCTCTGAAGTTGCCACCCAATACTTCACTTTGAGTAAGACATAGAGCAGCAGTTGCATCGGGACCCATGGCCTGCCTAGCTGCGGGAATCCACCCTGCCTCATGGGATGGCCAGCCCTGGCATTGGATGTGTACTGGGGAGGAACATCCCATTTTTTTAGTTATAAAATTAGGTACACCAAGCAACCAAAGAGCAGCTTCAAAGTAGCATGTCTAGAATGTATGCGGGGACTGAAGTAAATGGGTAGGGGCATAACTGGAAAGATGTGGGCATGTGGCTAGATTAAAGAGTAATTAGCTTTGTGCGTGTTCTTGTCCTATTAATGTTAACCACAGGGTTTGCAGGGTAATGATAGTCAGTCATCATTGCTTAGTCATGTGGCTGAACACTGGGGCCTTCCTCAAGATGCGGACATATTTTTTTGTGCGTACTTCTATTATTGCAACACCTCAGATTGCTTATTTGGGGTTTTATTAGCCTGGGTATGAGGGAATGGCACACAAAATTGGTGGGCTGCCATAAAAAAATTTAACTTAACAAAGATAAATGTAGAACAGTTGGTGTAGAGATTATCTAGAAATCATATGAGTGTGGCGTGCATTGAGCGTGGGGCTGAATAGGTGGGCAAAGGACCATCTCATAAATATTACGAGTTCAAGTTATTCATATAATGAAGATCTCAGTCTAGTTCTTGCTGCCTGATGACACCCACTTTACTTGCTCAGAGAAGACCTTGCATCTGCACTTACTCACTCCTATCAAGTCTGATATGTTGTCATAAGCACTTCTTGTATCCGTACACTATTACTCAAGAGAATATAGTGGGGGTCTTGGGTGATGACACATTGAATCAGCACCATGTCACCACAAGGGTAGCTATTGCCTTTTGGAGATGTCTCAGCAGCATTATGTTACACAACGCAATGAAATTCTAACTATATTAGTTCCCTTTTTAAAAAAAAGTACTAGCGGAGCCATGAACTACTCCATTCATTTGGTAGACTTGCATCCATTTTGGAGAGGAAATGTCAGCAAATTAGATCTGCCACAAATGAAAATTAAATGAAGACAAATGGACAAAAGACCTTAATCTCTTGTCAATGAGTGGCAAAAAAACATTTTTGCTGCCTCTATTAAATCCTCTATCTGCCGCCCAGCAGAGCTTTTCTGGAGTCTATTAATGCTGGCCCTAAGGTTGTTGTCTGGGGGATATTAATGCTGGCCCTAAGGACACTGTAGACCCATCTGAGGCCTAGTATAATATGTTTGCTAGGCACTTCCAGGATAAAATCTCTTGCATCCGCGGGACTTAAACTCCAGTCTTACAGCAGATAAATTTGGTGAGGTATCCAGAGCACACAGCCTTACCCAGTCTTCTTGGATGAGTTTCAGCTGGTACAGCTTGAGGACTTTGACAAGGTGCTTGGACAAGTTCGTGCAACCACTTCTGTATTGGATCCTTGCCCTTCTTGACTTATAAAAACTGGCAGGGAAGGAACAGCTGGCTGGGCCAGGGAGGTGATAAATGCCTCCTTGTGAGAGAGAGTGGTCCTGGGCTGCCTCAAAGAGGCAGTGGTAAGACGACTCCTGAAGAAACCCTCCCTGGACCCAGAATATCTTAATAATTTTGGGCCCGTGGCAAATGTTCCTTTCCTGGGAAAGCTTCTTGGCTGCCAACTAGCTCCAGACGCTCTTGGATAAGTCTGATTATTCATTCATTCATTCATTTCATTTCTATACCACCCAATAGCCGAAGCTCTCTGGGCAGTTATCTAGATCCATTTCAGTCAGGGTTTAGTCATGGAAACAGCCTTGGTCTTTGGTATGATAACCTATGTTGGGAGAGATGGGGAGTATGACCTTGTTAATTCTCCTTGATCTCTCAGCGGATTTCAGTGCCATTGACCATAGTATCCTTCTAGGACGACTGTCTTGAGTTGGGAGTGGGAGGCACTGTATTGCAGTGGTTTCGCTCCTACTTGGAGGGTCAGCTCCAGAAGGTGGAGGTTGGGGAATATTGCTCTGCCCTGTGGATTCTCCAATATGGGGTTCTGCAGGGGTCAGTTCTGTCCCCCATACTATTCAACATCTACATGAAATGGTTGAGTGTGGTCATCTGGAGTTTTGGAGTGCGTTGTCATCAGTATGCTGATGACACGCAGCTCTATTTCTTTATTTTATTTATTTTAAAAATTTCTTGGCTGCCTTTCAGGGCAGAAACCCTCCCAAGGCGGCTCACAGCAATAAAATACATAAAAACAGTTAAAATATTAAACACAATAAAAACAAACACAATAAAATAGCAATAAAAACGACAATAAAACCAACAGCAGCAATAGCAGCAGTCATATCAAGAGAAGGCCACAATACAATAAATTTTTAAGGCCTTCTTAAAAGCCTGCAATGACGGAGCATGACAGACCTCCAATGGCAATTTGTTCCAAAGGTGTAGGGCCACACCTTTCTCCTTTTCATCATCTTTAGGTGAGGCTGTGGATGTGCTAAATCAGTGCCTGGCTGCAACAATGGACTAGATGAGGGCTAATAAATTGAAACTCAATCCAGACAAGACTGATCCACTAACTATCCACTGTTGTTAGTGGGTAGTTCTCCTGACCAGATGGAAGGTGCTCAACTTGTTCTGGATGGGGTTGCACTCCACCTGAAGGAGCAGGTCCATAGCTTGGGGGTCTTCCTGGAACCATCTTTGTGACTTGAGGCTCAAGTAGCCTCAGTAGCATGGAGTGCCTTCTACCAACTTCGGTTGGTGGCCCAGCTGTGCCCCTATCTGGATAGGAATAACCTGGTCTCAGTTGTCTACGCTCTAGTAGTCTCCAAGTTAGATTACTGCAATGCACTCTATGTGGGGCTTTCTTTTGAAAATGGTTCAGAAACTGCAGCTTGTGCAAAATGCAGTGGCCAGATTTATAACAGGGACGAGGAGGTCCAAACATATAACAACAATTCTGGCCCACTTGCACTGGCTGCCTGTATTGTTCCAAGCCCAGTTCAAAGTGCTGGTTTTGACCTATAAAGCTTTACATGGCTCTGGACCACAATACCTGATGGAATGCCTCTCTCAGCATAAACCGACCTGTACACCATGCTCCACATCAGGGAGGCTTGGAGGGCAGCAACAAGAGAGGGTCTTCTCAGTGGTGGCCCCCCAATTATGGAATGATCTCCCCAACAAGGCCCACCTGGCACCAACACTGTCATCTTTTAGGCACCAGGTAAAAACTTCCTTTTTCTCCCAGCTGTTTGGCAGCATATAATGAGTTTTAATTATGTCTTAGACTGTCTTTGGCTGATGGTTTTAAAAACTGTTTTTAGATATATGTTGTCCGTGTTTGTGTGTTATCTGTCTATATACTTTTATGCAAATGCTTTTTTGTACTTTGTGTAATGCATTTTTAAAAAATATTTTCATTTTCACAAATCCTAGAAAAAAGCTTACAACACTGCAAACTTAACACAAGGATTCAAGCAATCCATGAATTTGGAGTTCCAATACATGACAAACAATGACCAATCAAGGATAAACTTGTTTATAGAGCCTTGTTCTTTGTTGTTATTCAGTCCTTCAGTCGTGTCCGACTCTTCGTGACCCCATGGACCATAGCACGCCAGGCCTTCCTGTCCTGCGCTCTCTCCCGGAGCGTGCTCAAGTCCATATTCATTGCATCGGTGATGCTATCTAGCCATCTCATCCTCTGCCGTCCCCTTCTCCTTTTGCCTTCAGTCTTTCCCAGCATCAGGGTCTTTTCCAGAGAGTTTTCTCTTCGCATTAGGTAGCCAAAATATTTGAGCTTCAGCTTCACTATCTGTCCTTCCAATGAGCACTCAGGGTTCATTTCCTTTAGGATGGACTGATTTGACCTCCTTGCAGTCCAGGGGACTCGTAAGAGTCTTCTCCAGCACCACAGTTCGAAAGCATCAATTCTTCAGCGCTCAGCCTTCCTTATAGTCCAGCTCTCACAGCCATACGTTACTACTGGGAAAACCATAGCTTTGATTATGTGGACCTTTGTCGGCAAGGTGATGTCTCTGTTTCTTACTATGCTGTCTAGGCGTGCCATAGCTTTCCTCCCAAGGAGCAAGCGTCTTTTAATTTCATGGCTACAGTCATGTCTGTGGTGATCAATGTCGTTATATAAACCATATCCCAAACCCTCTGGAACCAATCTTCATTAGTCAGAATACTGGTCTTCCTCCAGAAAGTAGCTATCAGTAATTTACGTACTGTCACAAGATTAAGAGCAAGCTCCAAGTTGCAAGTTAAATTTAAGTCTTTAAGATAGCCAAGTAAAATACACAATGGATCCATTGGTATCGTATGTCTTATCATTTCATAAATATTTTGCAAGACCTTTTCCTAGTATTTTTTAATATTAGGGCAAGACCAAAATACATTAACAAAGTCAGCCTTCATCCCCCCATATCTCCAACACTTGTCTGAACAATTCTTATATATTTTGTCTAATTTATATGGGGTAATACATTTTAATGGTTTTTAGATTCTGTGACCTGCCCCACAGCTTTGGCTGTGGGGAGGTATAGAAATATAATAAATGACATGACATGTGCAAATGTGGGACAGGCACACCAGTGTGCATGCCTATGGGACAAAGAGGTAACACAGTCTGGGACCATCTGAGGATCTCTTTCTGTGGCACCTAATGCTGGTACTAAAATCTTTTCAGAAACGTTCTATAAAGTCAGAACACCTAGAGTTAGCTATCTGAACTATTAGTTCAGAACTACTTAAATCACACAGAATTGTAATCCCTACCTTCCAGTAGAATGAGCAACATACCAGTCCCATTGATGGACCACTTTAAAGCAAATGGATCACTATTTGGCAAAATAAATTAGAGATGCGGGGCTTCCATTCAAGATCAGGATCACAGTGCAGGGCTGGGGTAGGATTAAAACTCCCCAGCTCCCCACACAAGGTGTGTGTGTGTGTGTGGGGGGGGGGGGGACAGCCATCCTTGACTTGATTCCGAACAACAGGGAAGAGTTAGTTGATAAGGTGAAAGTAGCAGGAACTTGGAGGGAAAGTGACCTTGTAACGCTCGTTATTGATTTTAAGGAAAACTAAAGCTGTGTAGTCAAACATGTACCTTGGACTAGAGGAAAGCTGATTTTAATAAGCTCAGAACAATGATAAGTAGGATTCCATGGCAGGCACACCTAACAGGAAGAGGAGTTCAAGAGGGATGGGAATTCCTCAAAAAGGAGATACTAAAGGCACAATCAGAAACAATCCCAATGAGGAAAAAAATGGAAGACAACAGAAGAAGCCAGTGTGGCTACACAAAATGTTTAGCGATGATCTGAAAATAAAAAAGACACATACAGAAGGTGGAAGGAGGGACAAGTCACTATGGAAGTGTACAGGCAGATAGCCTGGAATTTCAGAGATGGTGTCAGGAAAGCTAAAACTCAGAATGAGCTGGGAGTGGGACTGGCAAGGGATGCGAAGAATAACAAAGAGGGCTTCTTCAGAAAGTAAAAGGTTCAGAGTGTAAAAAAGACAATTATAATGGTGGAGCAGCTGCACGGTGAAGATGGCAAAATGCAAACAGATGACAAAAGGCGGAACTGCTCAACTCCTATTTTGGTACAGTCTTCTCCTAAAATTAGAGGATCTGTGTCCAATCTGGCATATGTAACAAAGAGGCTGGAAGGGTAGGACTGCAGCTTGAGGTCGATGGAGAAATGGTCTGGGAATATCGTAAGCACCTTAAATATGTTCAAATCCCCAGATCCAGACGAATTGCATCGGAGGGTGTTGAAGGAGCTAGCAAATGAACTCTCAGAACCTGTCTTTGGGAAATCCTGGAGAACAAGTAAATTACCAGAGGGCTAGAGGAGGGCAAATGTTGTCCCTATCTTCAAAAAGGGCAAAAGGGAATATCTGGGGAATTATAGATCAGTTAGTCTGACATCAATAAACGAAAGATTCTAGAGCAGCTTATAATGCACTTGATATGTAGGCACCTTGATGCTAATGATCACTGGAAGCCAGCATGGATTTGTCAAGACTCCCAGTTGTTATACCCTAGCAACAATAAGGCTCCCCTCTTCTAAATTAGGCTGCTAAAACGAAGAAAACAGGAGTGGATCTGTGTGTAAGAGAATTATTAATTCAGTTCTGGTACTATAACGAAAAACAAGAGTCCTGTGGCATCTTATAGACTTAACAAATGTATTCTGCATAAGCTTTAGTGCACTATTGCCCATGAAAGCTTATGCCAGAATAAATTTGTTAATCTTTAAGATGCCATAGAATTCCTTAATTCTAAGATCTGATTTGCACATCACAGCCAATTCCTGGGTTGTTTAACCCAGGAATTGGCTGGGAGTGTGGGGGGGTGCGAGACCGTGTGCTGCCTTCCACTCACCACTTCCACTTCCAGTTAACAACCCAGGAACACCCCAGTTGTTTCGTGATGTGCAAACCTGGAAACTCTTGTGTTTAGGGGTTAAACAACCCAAAGTTACCTCAACAAGAAATGATGAGTTAACTTTGTGTTAAATACCCCTAAACAACCCTAAAACAAACCAGGAGTGGGGTTTTCCTGGGGTGTTATTTGCAAGTGGAAGCAGGTGAGTGGGCAGATACCAGTGTGCTTGCTTCCACAATCTCACAAACAACCCATGGTAAGCAAACCATGGGTTATTTGATCATGCGAACTGGGTCATTGCATATGATCTCGCCCCACATTTCATTTTTCACCTGACTCTGGTTGGTGGATCTTGGGAGGCGAGTAAAAAGAACAAGGCCGATCCTGCAAGCTTGAAGTCTGTCAACCCCTGTCTTAGAACATGGTTGTGTCACACAGCTGTAAAGCAAGGATGGGGTGAGGTGATTTTTAAAGTCAAAGGGAAGTAGGCAGGATAACAGATTCTGAATCCTTTGCCTGCCTGCCTGCTGCTTTTGTCCCTGAAACACAGCCTCAGATCTACCTTATTTCTCCCCACGGGGCTTATTTCCAGTTTAACCTCCACTAGGAGGATTGTGGCTGGTGGTGCAGAGTTGTGTGTGTGTGGGGGGAATGATTTGGCACCCCTTTTGCTGCTGCTGTTGCTCAGCTTTAAATTCCTCCTTGCTTCACACCTCTGTGGTAGACCTGCCTTCTAACAGATGGGTCCGCCACCATCACATTTAGGCAGTGGTTAGATATGCGAGTTGTATCCAATGTTACTCCTACTTAAAGTAGACCCATTCAAATGATATATTGAGGATATAATCAGTGAGTTCTTTAGTGATTTTGTTGTATTGTTGTGTGTATTCTCCTTTTCCGTTGCCTCTATTCTTAAATTTATTTCAAAATAAAA
The DNA here is from genome assembly GCF_057233095.1 of Heloderma suspectum. Lineage (NCBI taxonomy): Eukaryota > Metazoa > Chordata > Lepidosauria > Squamata > Helodermatidae > Heloderma > Heloderma suspectum. Next base: position 141,407,295 of record NC_139458.1, read on the forward strand.
TAAAATTTGTTGAGGGGAGGGACACCAAAAACTATGAGATTTCTTAGGATTCGGAGCTAAAGATAGACATAGGCTAACACTGGATGAAAGAGTGAAATGGCTGGGCCAAAGCCAAAAGGACACTCAGCTGTGGATGTGTCTGGTGGTGAAAAGAAAGTCCGATGCTGTAAAGAACAATATTGTTTAGGAACCTGGAATGTAAGATCAATGAATCAAGGTAAGCTGGAGGTGGTCAAACATGAGATGGCAAGATTGAACATTGACATCTTAGGAATCAGCAAACTAAAATGGACAAGCATGGGCGAATTTAATTCAGGTGACCATTATATCTACTGCTGTGGGCAAGAATCCCTTAGAAGAAATGGAGTAGCACTCATAGTCAACAAAAGGGTGGGAAAAGCAGTACTGGGGTACAACCTCAAAAACGATAGCATGATCTCAGTACGAATCCAAGGCAAACCATTCAACATCCCAGTAATTCAAATCTATGCCCCAACCACTGAGGCCGAAGAAGCTGAGGTTGATTGGTTCTATGAAGACCTACAACACCTTCTAGAACTAACACCAAAAAAAGATGTCCTCTTCATCATAGGGGATTGGAATGCTAAAGTAGGAAGTCAAGAAATCACTGGGATAACAGGCAAGAATGGCCTTGGTGTACAAAATGAGGCAGGAAAAAGGCTAGTAGAGTTTTGCCAAGAGAACACGTTGATCATAGCAAACACTCTTTTCCAACAGCACAAGAGGCGACTCTACACATGGACATCACCAGATGGTCAATATCGAAATCAGATGGATTATGTCCTTTGCAGCCAAAGATGGAGAAGTCAGTAAAATACAGTCAGTAAAAACAAGACCTGGAGCTGACTATGGCTCAGATCATGAGCTGCTTCTTGCAAAATTTCGGCTGAAATTGAAGAATGTAGGGAAAACCACTAATACATTCAGGTATGACCTAAATCATATCCCTTATGAATATACAGTGGAGGGGAGGAATAGATTTAAGGGATTAGACCTGATAGAGTGCCTGAGGAACTATGGACGGAGGTCCGTGACATTGTTCAGGAGGCAGCAACTCAATCCATCCCAAAGAAAGAGAAATGCAAGAAAGCAAAGTGGCTGTCTGATGAGGCTTTACAAGTAGCTGAGGAAAGAAGGGAAGCGAAAAGCAAGGGAGAAAGGAGAAGATATACCCAACTGAATGCTGAGTTCCAGAGAATAGGAAGGAGAGACAAGAAGGCCTTCTTAAATGAACAATGCAAAGAAATCAAAGAAAATAATAGAATGGAAAAGACTAGAGATCTCTTCAAGAAAATCGGAGCTCTCAAGGGAAGGTTTTGTGCAAAGACTGGCATGATAAAGGACAAAGAAGGCAGGGACCTAACAAAAGCAGATGAGATTAAGAAGAGGTGGCAAGAATACACAGAAGAACTATACAGGAAAGATCCAAATGTCCCTGATAGCCATGATAGTGCGGTCACTGAACTTGAGCAGGACATCCTAGAGAGTGAAGTCAAGTGGGCCTTAGGAAGCATTACTAACAACAAAGCTAGCGGAGATGACAGTATTCCTGCTGAGCTATTTAAAATCCTAAAGGGTGATGCTGTTAAAGTGCTGCACTCAATATGCCAACAGATTTGGAACACTCAACAATGGCCACAAGACTGGAAAAGGTCAGTTTACATCCCAATTCCAAAGAAGGGCAATGCCAAAGAGTGTTCAAACTACCGTACAATTGCGCTCATTTCACATGCCAGCAAGGTTATGCTCAAAATCCTACAAGCTAGGCTTCAGCAGTATGTGAACCGAGAACTACCAGAAGTACAAGCTGGGTTTCGAAGAGGCAGAGGAACTAGAGAGCAAATCACCAACATTCGCTGGATCATGGGGAAAGCAGGAGAATTCCAGAAAAACGTCTATTTCTGGTCCATTGACTATGCTGAAGCCTTTGATTGTGTGGATCACAACAAACTGTGGCAAATTCTGAAAGAGATGGGAGTACCAGACCACCTTACCTGTCTTCTGACAAACCTGTACGAGGGTCAAGAAGCAACAGTAAGAACCGGACATGGAACAACCGAGTGGTTCAAAATGGGGAAAGGAGTACGACAAAGCTGTATATTGTCGCCCTGCTTTTTTAATTTATATGCAGAGTACATCATGAGAAACACCGGATTGGATGAATCACAGGTCGAAATTAAGATTGCCAGGAGAATGATCAACAACCTCAGATACGCAGACGATACCACCCTAATGGCAGAAAGCGAAGAGGATCTAAAGAGCCTCTTGTTGAGGGTGAAAGTAGAGAGTGCAAAAGCTGGTTTGAAACTCAACATTAAAAAAACGAAGATCATGGCATCTGGCCCCATCACTTCCTGGCATATAGAAGGGGAAGAAATGGAAGCAGTGACAGATTTTATTTTCTTGGGCTCCAAGATCACCGCAGACGGTGACTGTAGCCATGAAATTAAAAGACGCTTGCTCCTTGGGAGGAAAACTATGGCAAACCTAGACAGCATAGTAAGAAGCAGAGACATCACCTTGCCGACAAAGGTGCGTATAATCAAAGCTATGGTTTTCCCAGTAGCAAGGTATGGCTGTGAGAGCTGGACTATAAGGAAGGCTGAGCACTGAAGAATCGATGCTTTCGAACTGTGTTGCTGGAGAAGACTCTTACGAGTCCCCTGGGCTGCAAGGAGGTCAAATCAGTCAATCCTAAAGGAAATCAACCCTGACTGCTCATTGGAAGGACAGATACTGAAGCTGAAGCTCAAATATTTTGGCCACCTAATGCGAAGAGAAAACTCCCTGGAAAAGACCCTGATGCTGGGAAGGATTGAAGGCAAAAGGAGAAGGGGACGGCAGAGGATGAGATGGCTAGATAGCATCACTAATGCAATAAATATGAACTTGAGAACACTCCGGGAGAGAGTGGAGGACAGGAGGGCCTGGCGTGCTATGGTCCATGGGGTCACAAAGAGTCGGACACAACTGAACGACTGAACGACTGAACAACAACAAAACATTGGATGCAACTCTATTACATGAAAGCAAGCACATGTGGTACTGCCACCAATGGACTGTTGACAGTGAGAAGGCCATATCCTCTTTCTGCTTGTGGTATGTCCCACCCCTCCCCTTCTTCCTTTATTACACCTCTCCTCCCTCAGGAACAGGCCTGTCATTCTTTCCATTCCTGTTTCTCCTTCCCCAAACCCCAAGAGCAGAGCTCCCAAAGCCAGCCCTGCTTCCTCTTCTCCAGTCCCACAGACGAGGTTGGAGGGAGAGGTTTCCTTCCTCAGCACTTTGCCTATACAGCAGCAGCAGCAGCACAATTTTGCTTGAAGTTGCATTGGCATTTGTAAACGACCACAGCGGTTGCCAAATTTTACCAGGAAGCAAATGCTCTGTACTTGTGCACTGGCAAAAACGCAGTCCTATGCTTTGCTAGATAACATCACCTCTTCCTCCTCCGAGGGTTGCACTGCATACAGCAAATGGAAAACAAACACACCCTTCCTTCCTCAGAAAACACCACGTTTCAGCAAGCCATGTTGGAAAAGGACTTCTTTGTTGTCTTTGCTTGTAGAATGGCTGCTGTTGAAACCCTGGTGGGCCTCTTTTGCTTACTAATGCTAAAGATGACGTGGGGCCCCTGGCTGTCCAAAGACCTTGTGAGAAGGCCACAATCCTTGTGAATTGCCAAGGAGTGATCTTGCTCCATGGTTGCTGAGAGCTCCTGGTGGAAGTCCTGACTCCTGATATGGGCTCATGCCAAAGCTCTTAAATTGGGGAATCCAAGCCTTTTCTGAAGGGGTGGGGAGGGAGGAGGCAAAGTCGACTACAGATAATATTGTGCATATGGCAGGTCACTGCAGGGCCTCAGCTTCCAATGTTGAACAGCTGGTGACAGCTGTTGAACATCTGAAGGAAACCACAGTTTTGTTGCAAACAACAGTGAGGGTGCCACAATGCAACCGCAGGAAACGAGGGATGGACACAGCATCCCCTGCTCTCTCCTGAGGTTACAATCCTGATGTTTTTAAATATAGACAATGCTTGCCAGAATGACTGGGCAACTGGACCATGGCTAAAATGTTGGGAATCAGGTTTGTTTTCAGGATTTCAAAAGCTATTTTGGCCTTTGCAGAAATAAGTATTTTTGTTTGTGTTCAGGAAATGCTCTATAGTTTGAACATAGTAGAAATGCAAATACTTTTCCCTCAGCTTGTACTGGGGGGTCCAAACAACGTGCAGCACCTCTTTCCTGCTTGTGTATCCAATGTGGGGAAACGGCATTTTCCTATATCTCAGTCAGAAAATTGCACTTCTTTGTCATCTGGAATGTGGTAGCATGAGTATTAAGACTGGGGAGTGATGTCCTAGAGACATCATTGCTGATAATTCCTCCTAGTGTGAATGTGTGTGTATATACATCTTTCAATGCGGAGCACCATCCCCAACCCGATGCTCTCCAGATGTGCTGGGCTACAACTCCTATAATCCCCAGCCAGCCAGCTAGATTGAATGATGGGAATTGTAGTCCATGGCATCTGGAGTGCCACACTGGGAAAGGCTGAAGAGGATTAGGCTTCAATCCTATACATACTTGTGAGTAAATCCCATTGAACTCAATGGGGCTTACTTCTGAGTAGACATGTATACGATTGCACTGCCAGTTAAACCTTTCCTTTTGAAAGAAAGAATAAAGGTTTTTGCAACTTCTCCCCACAACCCTGCAAAGAGCTTTTCCTTCTGTCGTACAAAATACAGGGAATGTTAATTCAGCTCACAAGTAAGAGTTCTGTATAATAACCCTCCATTTGGAGAAAAGTTTTTATGTTTTATCTGTTTGCACTGGCTGCCCCTTTTCAGTCCTGAAGTGATGTTAATTTAATAGAAGTGGTGCTAATTTAGTGGTGTTTGATTCAGTGGTGTTAATTTAATAAAAGTGCATACAAGTTTCTTGTCACTGCCCCACCCACACCTTCCAGAACTATCTAACCTTTGTTGTTGTTGTTGTTCAGTCATGTCCTACTCTTCGTGACCCCATAGACCATAGCACGCCAGGCCTTCCTGTCCTGTGCTCTCTCCCGGAGTGTGCTCAAGTTCATATTCATTGCATCGGTGATACTATCTAGCCATCTCATCCTCCGCCGTCCCCTTCTCCTTTTGCCTTCAGTCTTTCCCAGCATCAGGGTCTTTTCCAGGGAGTTTTCTCTTCGCATTAGGTGGCAAAAATATTTGAGCTTCGGCTTCAGTATCTGTCCTTCCAATGAGCACTCAGGATTGATTTCCTTTAGGATGGACTGATTTGACCTCCTTGCAGTCCAGGGGACTCGTAAGAGTCTTCTCCAGCACCACAGTTCGAAAGCATCAATTCTTCGGCGCTCAGCCTTCCTTATAGTCCAGCTCTCACAGCCATACGTTACTACTGGGAAAACCATAGCTTTGATTAGACGGACCTTTGTCGGCAAGGTGATGTCTCTGCTTCTTACTATGCTGTTAGGTTTGCCATAGCTTTCCTCCCAAGGAGCAAGCGTCTTTTAATTTCATGGCTATAGTCACCATCTGCGGTGATCTTGGAGCCCAGGAAAGTAAAATCTGTCACTGCTTCCATTTCTTCCCCTTCTATATGCCAGGAAGTGATGGGGCCAGATGCCATTATCTTCGTTTTTTTAATGTTGAGTTTCAAACCAGCTTTTGCACTCTCCTCTTTCACCCTCAACAAGAGGCTCTTTAGATCCTCTTCGCTTTCTGCCATTAGGGTGGTATCGTCTGCGTATCTGAGGTTGTTGATAATTCTCCCGGCAATCTTAATTCCGACCTGTGATTCATCCAACCTGGCGTTTCTCATGATGTACTCTGCATATAAGTTAAATATATGCTTATCTAACCTTGAAGGATGGCTATTCCTGCCCATTCCCTTCATTGTGCTCTTTTGCGCCTTTCAGCCATCCTGCAAAATGTAAAATGCCCACTTAATTTGCTCATCAGGATATAAGCTCTGAAGGGCACAATCCCATGCATATCTAGACAGAAAAAAGTCCTACAACTCCCAGCATTCCCCAGCCAGCATGCATAGGATTGCATCCTAAAATGCTTTCTTTGAAGATTTTTTATAAACTACTTCGTTATTAAATTTTTAAAAATACAACAAATCTTAATGATCGATAAATGAACTGTCCAGCCTACTCTCCAGTTTCTGATAGTAATCAGTTCCCCTGTGGTGGTGAGACCTGTACAGAGCATTCAAAGCGTTACTCATGTGTATTTATCTCCCCTTCTACCCTGCCCTTTCTCCAGTGACATAGGGCAATGTAGAGCAAGATTTTTCTTGCCACCCCCATTTTATCTTGACAACAGCCCTGTACCCTAATTTAGGCTGAGAGTGAATGACCGGCTCAAGGTCACCCAGTGGAGGAGGACCCCGCAGCTCAGTGGTAGAATACATGCTTTGCATGCAAAAGTTCCCAAGCTGGACCCCCACCATTTCCAAATTAGGCTGGAAAAGATCCCTGTCTGAAACCCTGGAGTTTACAGTGGGTGTACAGACAATACTGACTTAGATGGACCAATGGTCTGACAAAGGGCGGATTTGCATGTACTGAGAAGACACCATGGGGGAATTCCCCTGTGGGGCTTCTTGTTGCTGCTGTAGCTGCCATTTTGAATATTCAATCTGTGGTAGGCGCACGCCGTAGCTTGTTATTTGTTGCAAACCCAGGGAGGGTGAGTTGTTGGGGTAGTTGACAAGCCACCTGCAACCCTAAAACTGCACATGGGTTCTGGGTGACTTGTCAAGCACCCCAACAACCACCCTCGTTGGGTTCGCACATAATGACAAGCTATGGCACACCCCACCGAAGCTTGAATATTCAAAATGGCGGCCACAGCAGTGACAAGAAGTCCCACAGGGAAATTCCCCTACAGTGGCTTCTTGTTGCATGCAAGCCCAGTCAGTGTTACAACAGCTTCCTCTACTCCATTCACAGGATTGCTCAGTTCATCTCCAGCCCAGTGGTGTTGTGCAGCTAGGGCTTACAGGGTTGCAGCACCCGCACTGTTTGATTAGCAGGGACACCGCTGCCACCACCACCACCCAATTCTCTGTACCCTCTGAGCTGGGCTGGGGGGAAATGGATTTTCCCAACAATACATTGTTCCCTGTTGTAATGGAAAGTATTCTGGGGTAGCTTGGTCTTGAATGGACAATTAAGACTCATTAACTTTATCAAAGACCTGGTGGAGATTATCTTTTTATATGGATCAACACTGCTGCCTGAATTTTTGGAGTCTTCTGGGTGTGGCTGTGGGGAATATCGTGATGAGCACCTGAACTTCCAAACTGACTGCTATGCCTCTGCTCTAGCATTCCAACCACTTCACACTCATGGACATATTGTTGATAACAGAGGTATTTGGAATAATTTGTATTTATTTCCTAACAATCTTTACCACTCATATCTTTTTAACTGCAACATCATCGTGATTCAAATATGTTCCAAGGAACAATTCTGGAAGTGATTCCGACATCTAGCTTGAATGGGAATAGTTAATTCCCAGCCCTATATAGGAGGGGTCGGGAACTCACCAAATGATGCTGGACTTTAACTCTCATTTATGTATGTATTTATTTAAAACATTTCTATCCTGCTCTATATCATTAAGATCTCAGGGCATACAGATAAAATCCATGTAAACAATATAAAACAATTCAACACCTAAAAACATATTAAACTATTAAACAAGCTAAAACCAGTTAAAATCTAAAAACAGTTAAAACAATGTGCTAAGGAATGCATTTAGCCCTCAAAGGCTTTGGTAAAAGGCACGTTTTTACTTGGTGCCGAAACAAAACCAATGTCGGCGCCAATTGGGCCTCCAAGGGGAGAGCATTCCACAACTGGGGTGCCACAGCAGAGAAGGCCCTCTCCCATGTGACACCATAGTGTATGTCTCATACTGGTGGGATGCAAAGGAGAGCCTCTCCAACAGATCTCAGTTCTCGGGCAGGCATATATAGCGAGAGGCGCTCCCTCCAAGCCGCTTAGGGTTTTAAATGTCATCACCAAAACCTTGAATTCCGACTGGAAGCGTATTGGCAGCCAGTGCAATTCCTTTAAAACTGGTGTTACATGGTTTTTATGAGGTGTTCCGATCAGCAGTCTAGCTGCTGCATTTTGCACTAGCTGCAACTTCCGAGTCGTATTCAAGGGCAGCCCCACATAAAGTGTATTGCAGTAGTCTAATTGAGAAGTTACCAGCGCATGTACTACTGTGGCTAAGTTAACTCTGTTCAGGAAAGGCGGTAGCTGGCAGAATAGCTGAAAGCTGGCCCCAAGTACTCCGGGCCACGGAGTCCAGCTGGGGCTCCAGCAACAGGGATGGATCTAGGAGTACTCCCAAGCTATGCACCTGCTCCTTCAGGGGGAGTGCAACCCCGTCCAGGACAGGTCACTTACCCAATTCCCAGATTCAGGAACCACCAATCCACGGAACTTCCATCTTGTCAGGATTCAGCTTCAGTTTATTGGCCCTCATCCAGCCCATTATAGCCTCCAGGCCCTGGTCCAGCACCTTCACCACTTCAGCCGACTCTGACAACAAGGAGAAATAGAGCTGAGTATCATCATGGTGACACCCCATCCCAAAACTCCTAATGACCTCTCCCAAAGGCTTCATATAGATGTTGAACAGCATGGGGGGTAGAACCCTGTGGCACCCCACAGCTTAAAAGCCATGGGCTAGAACAGGAATCCCCCAATACCACTCTCTGGAATCGGCCCTGCAGGTAGGAGCAGAACCACTGTAACACAGTGCCCCAACTTCCATCCTGCAGAGCCGATCCAGTAAGACACCATGATCAATGGTGTTAAAAGCCGCTGAGAGATCCAGGAAGATCAACAGGGTAGCGCTCCCCCTCCCCTGTCTTTCACCCGGAGTAACCCGGAGTAGGTCGTCAGTCAGAGCAACCAAGGCCGTTTCAGTGCCGTACCATGGCCTGAAACCAGACTGAAATGGGTCTAGATAATCAGTGTCCTCCAAGAACGTCTGAAGCTGCCCAGCCACCACATGCTCAAGCACCTTGCCCCAAAAGGGGATATTGGCAATGGGGCAATAGTTCTCACACCCCTCTGGGTCCAGGGGGGCCTCTTCAGGAGAGGGCGCACTACAGCCTCTTCCAAGGCAGCAGGAACCACCCCCTGACAGAGTGAAGCATTTACCACTCCCTGGATCCACCCTTGCTAGATCGTATAAGCCAAGATGGGCAAGGGTCAAGCTTGCATGTGGTGGGCTGGACTGAGTCAGACTGCAACAACTGATCCCAGGAAACACAACCAGATGGAACACTGGACACCTCCCCAGACTCCGCGATAACTGTGGCGTCAAGTTCTGAGTGAATATTAACTCTCATGAGCCCTAGCCAGTATGGCCAGTGGTTGGGGATGATGGGGGTTTTAGTCCAACAACATCTGGAGAGCCACAGATTTCCTACTCCTGGCATATAGGCTACAAAAAAAGTTAGGATTCTATATTCCAAAGTGCTGATTTTATCCATTAATAGGATGTTGAGATGACCTATTATTGCAAGCATTTTAAACAGTCAAAAGATGTTCTGTCTAAGAGACTGAAGCTAGGGGAAAATTTAACAATCGTGCTTCTATGAAACTTAATCCATGAAATTTAATGCTACACAAATAAATAAGAATCAGGCTACATCTATGGTGCCACAGCTTGAATCTGTTCTTGCTAAGGATGTCCCTGCTGTGTTCTTGCTGAGAATACTTTAGGGAGCAATCCTATGCATGTTTAGACACAAAAAATGTCCTACAATTCTGGATGGAGGGATGCTGGGAGTTGTAGGACTTTTTTCTGTCTAAACTTGCATAGGATTGTGCCCTTAAGGGTGTGATGGCACACTGGACTCTGGAAAGACTGTGATTGGATTTGCTTGTACTAGTTGTCTACACATATTACAAAACAGAAGTCATTTTAAAACTGAGTTGTTGTTGTTCAGTCGTTAAGTCGTGTCTGACTCTTCATGACCCCATGGACCATAGCATGCCAGGCCCTCCTGTCCTCTGCTCTCTCCCAGAGCATGCTCAAGTTCATATTCATTGCATCGGTGATGCTATCTAGCCATCTCATCCTCTGCTGTCCCCTTCTCCTTTTGCCTTCAATCTTTCCCAGCATCAGGGTCTTTTCCAGGGAGTTTTCTCTTCGCATTAGGTGGCCAAAATATTTGAGCTTCGGCTTCAGTATCTGTCCTTCCAATGAGCACTCAGGGTTCATTTCCTTTAGGATTGACTGATTTGACCTCCTTGCAGTCCAGGGGACTCGTAAGAGTCTTCTCCAGCAACACAGTTTGAAAGCATCGATTCTTCGGCGCTCAGCCTTCCTTTAGTCCAGCTCTCACAGCCATACATTACTACTGGGAAAACCATAGCTTTGATTATACGCACCTTTGTCGGCAAGGTGATGTCTCTGCTTCTTACTATGCTGTCTAGGTTTGCCATAGTTTTCCTCCCAAGGAGCGTCTTTTAATTTCATGGCTACAGTCACCATCTGCGGTGATCTTGGAGCCCAAGGAAATAAAATCTGTCACTGCTTCCATTTCTTCCCCTCCTATATGCCAGGAAGTGATGGGGCCAGATGCCATGATCTTCGTTTTTTTAATGTTGAGTTTCAAACCAGCTTTTGCACTCTCCACTTTCACCCTCAACAGGAGGCTCTTTAGATCCTTTTCGCTTTCTGCCATTAGGGTGGTATCGTCTGCGTATTTGAGGTTGTTGATCATTCTCTTGGCAATCTTAATTCCGACCTGTGATTCCTCCAACCCGGCGTTTCTCATGATGTACTCTGCAGATAAGTTAAATAAGCAGGGCGACAATATGCAGTTTTGTCGTACTCCTTTCCTGATTTTGAACCAATCGGTTGTTCCATGTCCAGTTCTTACTGTTGCGTCTTGACCTTCATACAGGTTTGTCAGGAGACAGGTAAGGTGGTCTGGTACCCCCATCTCTTTCAGAATTTGCCAGAGTTTGTTGTGATCCACACAATCAAAGGCTTTAGCGTAGTCAGTGAAGCAGAAATAGACGTTTTTCTGGAATTCTCTTGCTTTCTCCATGATCCAGAGGTTGGCGATTTGATCTCTAGTTCCTCTGCCTCTTCGAAACCCAGCAGGTACTTCCGGTAGTTCTTGGTTCACATACTGCTGAAGCCTAGCTTGTAGGATTTTGAGCATACCCTTGCTGGCATGTGAAATGAGCGCAACTGTACGGTAGTTTGAACACTCTTTGGTGTTGCCCTTCTTTGGAACTGGAATGTAAACTGACCTTTTCCAGTCTTGTGGCCATTGTTGAGTGTTCCAAATTTGTTGGCATATTGAGTGCAGCACTTTAACAGCATCGTCTTTTAGGAGTTTAAATAGCTGAGCTGGAATACTGTCATCTCCGCTAGCTTTGTTGTTAGTAATGCTTCCTAAGGCCCACTTGACTTCACTCTCTTAAAACTGAGTGGATCTAGTCAATGTGGGGTGGGGGTTTCATTTGCATTATAGTTGCAGGAAATGCAAAAAAGCTCTTTTCAGATAGCATGCGAAAGCACCTTTGTAGTGGCAATGAAATGCAAAATGGTACTGTGTGCATTAGAAAGGTGATGAGATTCCAGAAATCCTTTATGGACAATAGGCTTGTTTGGTTCTCACAGCCTGTGAATGAATGATTCAGAATCCTGTGCATATTTACTCAGAAGTGGGTGGATGGGATTGCAGCCTCAATTTTATTAGAAAATCTCAGAGTGCAAATAATCATGGTTTAGAGCTCCAAGCTGGGAAGGGCAATGACAGCTGTATGTAACCTTAGCAAACGTCAGAGTTCACAAAAAAAGTTTCCTGCAATAAACTACGCCTGCATCAGTGGAGGCATTCAACCATCCTTGTCAGGGAAAATGAGCTGTGACCATTTTATTGTTATTTGTTGAGTATCTATGAGGGCAGTAGGCTTTACAATGGTAATATAAAAACCTGGCCCTCCCCCTGACATTGCAATCTAAATAGCTAAATACAAAAGTGTGGAAAAAGGAGAGGAATCAAGCCATTACCAAAGGAAAAATCAAACAAACTGTCTCAAAAATGCTAAAAAAAAAAAATACCGTTGAAGGAACTTGTTGATGATTTATCAATAAGCTCCAACAAAACAAACAAGAATCCCAAACCAATATGAACAAAAATTTGTAGTGCCTTTGAAATGCTGTTAAAAGTTTACAAGTATACATTCAATTTTTTTCCATCTTTTTTTTGATACTTAAACATGCTTCTCCACTTTGGCAACCTAATGCTGCCCTGTGTTACCTTTAAAAACAACCACTGTAATTTCATGCATGGTTTACATGGATGTCTTACTACAGAGTAAATCCCATTGCACTCAGTAAGTGTGTTTAGGATTGTGCAGGTATAGGACCACCTCTGCTTCTCAACAAAGGCATACTAGTTTTCTTGGAAAGCAGAGGACGTCTTTTGCTTTATAGCTCCCTTAAATAATCAAGTGTGTTTGCTGCTGTGATTCAAATAACAGTGCTCTAAGGCAGTGGTCCCCAAAGTGGGGTGCATGCAAGCTGATCCATTGGGGTGCACAAATTCACCTGATAATTGAGCAGCCTCCTGCTGCCCAGACATGCTGCCACTGTGTGCAATGATGGCGGCAGCAGGATGGGACGGGAGCGGAGAGGGAAGCTCCATGGCATTTCTCTCTCGGCTCCAGCCTATCCTGCCTCGGCCACTGAGAGCAACTGTGCCAGTCTCTGCCAGGCACGGCAGAGGAAGGCACAGTTGCTTGCTCCGCCGCAGCACTGGCACAGCTGCCCTCCTGCTCCAAATTTGCTGGCCTTTTCTGTGATGACAAGTGGCTGTCAGTAGTATGCTACCTAGGAGATATTTTTGAAAAAATAAACACACTTAGAATCATAGAATAGTAGGGTTGGAAGGGGCCTACAAGACCATCGTGTCCAACCCCCTGCTCAATGCAGGAATCCAAGTCAGAGCATCCCTGACAGATGGCTGTCCAGCCTCGTCTTGAAGGCCTCCAGTGTGGGAGAGCCCACCACCTCCCTAGGGAATTGGTTCCATTGTCGTATTGCTCTAAAAGTCAGGAAGTTTTTCCTGATGTTCAGCCGGAATCTGGCTTCCTGTAACTTGAGCCCATTATTCCGTGTCCTGCACTCTGGGATGATCGAGAAGAGATCCTGGCCTTCCTCTCTGTGACAACCTTTCAAGTACATTAAGAGCGCTATCATATCTCCCCTCAGTTTTCTCTTCTCAAGGCTAAACATGCCCAGTTCTTTCAATCTCTCTTCATAGGGCTTTGTTTCCAGTCCCCTGATCATCTTTGTTGCCCTCCTCTGAACCCTCTCCAGTTTGTCTGCATCCTTCTTCAAGTGTGGTGCCCAGAACTGGACACAGTACTCCAGATGCGGCCTAACCAGTGCAAAGTAGAGGGGGACTGGTACTTTTTCCTAGGATTTGGAAGCTATGCTTCTATTAATGCAGCCCAAAAGAGCATTTGCCTTTTTTGCAGCCACATCACATTGTTGGCTCATATTCAGCTTTTGATCGACAACAATTCCAAGATCCTTCTCGCTTGTAGTGTTGTTGAGCCATGTATCCCCCATCTTGTAACTGTTCCATTTGGTTCCTTTTTTCCTAGGTGCAGAACTTGGCATTTATCCCTATGAAATGTCATTCTGTTGTTTTCTGCCCAGCGCTCCAGTCTATCAAGATCACTTTGAATTTTGTTTCTGTCTTCCAAAGTATTCGCTATCCCGCCCAATTTTGTGTCATCTGCAGATTATATCAGCATTCCCTGCACCTCCTCCTCTAAGTCATTAATAAAAATGTTGAAGAGCACTGGGCCCAGGACTGAGCCCTGCAGTACCCCGCTCGTTACCTCACCCCAGTTTGAGAAGAGCCCATTGATAAGCACTCTTATCAACTGAAGTCCGATTCTGTAGCCAACTGTGGATCCACTGGATCATTGTTTCATCTAGCCTACTTTGAGCTAGTTTGCTCATCAGGATATCATGGAGCACTTTGTCGAAAGCTTTGCTGAAGTTGAAGTATATGATGTCCACAGCATTCCCACAGTCCACAAGGGAGGTTATCAAAAAATGAGATCAGATTCGTCTGGCAGGATTTGTTCTTGACAAATCCATGTTGGCTTCGAGTAATCACTGCATGGTTTTCAAGGTGCTTACAGACCGATTGCTTTATAATCCGCTCCAGAATTTTCCCAGGGATTGCTGTCAGACTGACTGGTCTGTAGTTCCCAGGTTCCTCCTTTATACCCTTTTTGAAGATAGGGACAACATTAGCCCTCCTCCAGTCATCTGACACTTCCCCCATCCTCCATGATTTCTCAAAGAGAATAGACAGTGGTTCTGAGAGTTCTTCTGCCAGTTCCTTTATTACTCTAGCGTGCAGTTCATCTGGCCCTGGAGATCTGAACTCATTCAAAGTAATTAGGTGTTCCTTGACCATATGCCTATTGATCTCAAGCTGCAATCCTGCCCCTTCAGCCTGTACTTCGCCTTTGCCAGGGGGGTCATAGACCCTCTTTTGGGAGATGACTGAACCAAAGTAGGAATTGAGCACCTCTACCTTTTCTTTGTCATCTGTTATTGTTTTGCCATCCTTATTTAATAGCTGAACCACCATTTCTTTCCTCTGTCTTTTACTATGCACGTAGCTGAAGAAAGCTTTTTTGTGCTTTTAGCATCCCTAGCCAACCTCAGCTCATTCTCAGCTTTAGCCTTCCTGACGCCATCCTTGCAATTCTGTGCTACCTGCCTGTACTCTTCCTTTGTTGCTTGGCCTTCTTTCCACTTCCTATGTGTGTACTTTTTTGTGTTCGGGTCATCTCTTAGCTTTTTGTGAAGCCACATGGGCTTCTTCTGTTGTCTTCCACCTTTTTATCTTGTTTGTAATTGTGCCTTCAGAATTTCCTTTTTTTTTTTTTTAACTCCCACCCATCTTGGACTCCTTTTCTTGTTAGAATTGCTTGCCTTTGGACCTTACTTATCATTGTTCTGAGTTTATTAAAATCAGCTTTCCTAAAATCCAGGGTACAGGTTTGGCTACACTCAGCTTTTGCTTTCTTTAGAACCATGAACTCAAGTATAACATGGTCACTTTCCCCCAGAGTTCCTGTAACTGTTACTTCATCCACTAAGTCATCTCTGTTGGTTAGGATCAAGTCAAGGATAGCCGATCCTCTAGTTCCTTCCTCTACTTTTTATAGGAGGAAGTTATCTGCCACACAAGTCAGGAATTTCCTGGAGGGGCCATGTTTTGCAGAATTTGTCTCCCAACAAATATCAGGGAAATTGAAGTCCCCCATTACTGCTACATCATGCTTCCTTGAAACATTGGCTATTTGCTTTTCAAAAGTTTCGTCCTTGTCTTCTCCTTGATTGGGTGGCCGGTAGTAGACTCCGACCACCATGTTCCTTTTATTCTTTGCTGCATTTATTTTAACCCAGATGCTCTCGATGGGGCTACCAAGCTCATCCTCCTGTATTTCTGTGCAGAGGTAAGTATTTTTACATATAGTGCAACCCCACCTCCCTTTCTGTTCCTCCTGTTCTTTTTGAACAAGTTATATCCTTCAATTGCTGTATTCCAGCCATGAGAGTCATCCCACCAAGTCTTAGTTACACCTATCAAGTCATAATTTCCCTCCTGTATTAAGAGTTCAAGTTAATTCTGTCTGTTTCCCATACTCTGGGCATCAGTATATAGACATTGAAGACCATGTGCTTCATGGTCTGGCTTTCTTCCTACATGTTTCTGAAGACTATTATTGGGCGCTATTAGAGCTGTTCTCTCCGTTGCGGTGCATGAGCCTTCGTCCATTGTTACCCCCAACTTTATGTCTCCCTTCCCCGTAGGATTCAGTTTAAAGCCCTCCTGATAAAGTTCTTCATGCTGTGGCCAAACACATCCTTCCCAGTCTTTGTGAGGTGCAACCCATCCCTTGCCAACAGTCCATCTTCCAGGAAGTATAGCCCGTGGTCCCAGAACCCAAATCTGTCCCAGAATCCAAATCTCTCTCGTCAGCACCACCTTCGTAGCCAGTCATTCACCTGGAGTATTTTTCTTTCCCTTTCTATCCCTCTTCTAACTACTGGAAGGATGGATGAGAAAACTATCTGGGTCCCAAAGTACTTGAGTTTCCTTCCCAAAGCTTCAAAGTCTGACAGGATTTCTTCGTAGCTCCGCTTGGCGGTATCATTTGTTCCCACATGGATGAGAAGAAAGGGATACCTGTCAGTGGGCTTTATGAGTGCAGGCAACCCTTCAGTCACATCTCTAATCCGTCCTCTTGGGAGACAGCATACCTGGTGAGTCCGAGGGTCTTCGTGACATACTTGGGTTTTGATCCCATGCTGCAAGGAGTCTCCTACTACTACTCTTCTTGTAGCTGTAGGCTTTGGTTTCTATAGGCCTGTCCCTTCTTAACTTAATCTGTCTCTTCAAGGTAAAGGTGATGTTTTAACAATGACTGAGAATGTATCTGCTTCTTGAAAGAAACTCGTGATATGGAGAATTTTGAAAATGGATATTTGGAAATGTTTCCATGGGTATGTGATTTTATGGCTGAAAACAATGTAAGTGTGTCACCTATAAAAACTTTCATATCTGCACACTTAAAAACGGCGGAAAATTGTATTTTCTAACCTGTTTTAAAATCTTTAAGACAAAGAGTTTTCAGTGGGTTTTGAACCCATTTGTTAAAAATATAAAAATGCAACACCTTCCAATTAGTTTGCAAGAACGACTGATTGACATCAGGGAAGATGGAAGTTTACCAGCTGAATTTCAACAAAAACCTTTGCATTATTGGTGGATGGGATTGAAAAATGAGCATCATGATTTAGTAAGCGCAGCCAATGATGCACTTCCTCCATTTGGATCTACGTATCGTTGCGAGGTGTCTTTTTCAGCTATGACAGTCATTAAAACTAAATATCAAAATAAACTGAACTTAGAACCAGTTCTTTGGATTGCTGTATCACAAAGTGCTAAACCAAGATTTTCAAAAATAATGAAGCATCTTCAATCACATTGCTCTCACTTAAAATACTGTTTTTTTAGTGAGAGCAAAAAGGGGGTTTATACCATTAATAAATAAAATAAATTATTTTTAAAATATGGTTTATTTCACCTTTATCTCATTCTTTTTAATTTTTATTTTTTGTATATGTTTTATAATGTACATATTAGTACAGCAGTACATGTATATAATTTTTACAAATATACATATACTGGGGGTGCATGCTCAAAATCTTTTACTGATAGGGGTGTGCCATCAAAACAATTTGGAGACCACTGCTCCAAAGCAGTGCTGCATTCATTTCATATACTTCTATAGCCAAAGATCTCTGGGTGGTTCACAAAAATTGTTCATGTTTGAATTAAGGAAAGGAGACCTTCATATGCTGAACTATACTTCTGCATTTTTAAAAAAAGCATTGTATTTTTCCAGGCCACTGTGAGGCAACAGTTTGCCTAACTTACACATTTTCATGGAAAAGTCCAAACTGGCAGACAGAGGTTTGAATTTTAAATTTGTCTGCTTGTGCGGGAGAGGGGGAGGAAGGGGAGAAGGCAGCCCTTGAACATGAATATGGTAACATAATGGAAAATGGAGATATTTTAGTTTGAAATGTACCTTCTACTTCGCAAAGTTCACTTTCTCAGGGTCTCATGGGGGAAGGGAAGGACGGAGGGCAAAGTTACTCTAAGGCTAAACACAGATCCAAATTCATTTGGGAGTCAGCCACACTGACTTTTTCTTCTGCATGGAGCTTGCTTCTGAGCAAATATGCATAGGATTGCACTTGCACCTGTAATCATGCCTTTTCAGCTGGTGTGTGTGTGTGTGTTGCTGATTGCCTAAATTGAAAAGACTGCCTAAAGGCAGAAACAGAGACTACTTTAAATCTGTCTAGCAGCTATATCTTTTTTCTTTTCATTTTTACTCTAGAGTAGGTGAAGGAGGCCCAAGCCAGATCGTAAAAGTCCCCATCCCTAACAGCATGGGGTGTGCCTACTCTAGAGTAAAAACAAAAATATGTAGCCACTAGATACAATTTATAGTAATGTCTGACCTGGCCCTACGTATCTTGCAGAGCAGAACACTCATTAGCTCAGAAGATTAGTTATCCTTGCTTTGATCACAGCCTGACCATAGAAGTGTGTGGGCCTTATACAGTATGGCAAAGATAAGTGGCTGAAGGGTCAGATTGGACTGCTCCAAGCATCCATGATCTGGCAGGGGTCTGGATATCCTTTCAAATTCCTGAGTTGTGTGCATGGCAGCCTGAGGCCCTCTTTGCTGCTCACATGCCCTTTCTTTGGCACCCTGATATTGCTGCCCCTACATATCAGGTTCCTGGATGACCACTGTGCCTGCTCAGCCCTTTTGTGAATACAACTGTGGTCCCTTCCAAGAGGGTCCTGGATGAATTTGAGGGAACATGGGTAAATTACTCAAACCTCCATACATGCTTAAAGTTTACTAATTCTCTGAGAGAGCAGCTTGTCAACCTGCCTGGTCTTTGGAGGGGTTGCTTCTGGTGGTTCCACATGGACCTATGGCCGTGCTGGGGTCCACTAGGAAAAGACATGGTGGCCTCCTTCCTGTGGAATTCCCTGCCTGTGTAGGTCAGGCAGGTGCCAACAGTGTGTTGCTTTGAACACCTGAAGACATTGTTATTTCAAGAGGCCTTCCCTGAGTGACCAGCTGAAGTTTATGAAGTTCAGAATCTGTTCTTTTAAAATGTTTTAATTATGGGGTTTCAGTCTTTTATCTTGTTCACCTTAATTTTTGATGTGGAGCGGTATATAAATATTGTAAATAAATAAATGTTAAGTAACCAGTGGTTAATTTTAAAAGGGAATGGTTTCAGAGTTGTTGTTGTTGTTCAGTCGTTCAGTCGTGTCCGACTCTTCGTGACCCCATGGACCATAGCACGCCAGGCCTTCCTGTCCTGCGCTCTCTCCCGGAGTGTGCTCAAGTTCATATTCATTGCATCCGTGATGCTATCTAGCCATCTCATCCTCTGCCGTCCCCTTCTCCTTTTGCCTTCAGTCTTTCCCAGCATCAGGGTCTTTTCCAGGGAGTTTTCTCTTCGCATTAGGTGGCCAAAATATTGGAGCTTCAGCTTCAGTATCTGTCCTTCCAATGAGCAGTCAGGGTTGATTTCCTTTAGGATGGACTGATTTGACCTCCTTGCAGTCCAGGGGACTCGTAAGAGTCTTCTCCAGCACCACAGTTCGAAAGCATCAATTCTTCGGCGCTCAGCCTTCCTTATAGTCCAGCTCTCACAGCCATACATTACTACTGGGAAAACCATAGCTTTGATTAGACGGACCTTTGTCGGCAAGGTGATGTCTCTGCTTCTTACTATGCTGTCTAGGTGTGCCATAGCTTTCCTCCCAAGGAGCAAGCGTCTTTTAATTTCATGGCTACAGTCACCGTCTGCGGTGATCTTGGAGCCCAAGAAAGTAAAATCTGTCACTGCTTCCATTTCTTCCCCTTCTATATGCCAGGAAGTGATAGGGCCAGATGCCATGATCTTCGTTTTTTTAATGTTGAGTTTCAAACCAGCTTTTGCACTCTCCTCTTTCACCCTCAACAAGAGGCTCTTGAGATCCTCTTCGCTTTCTGCCATTAGGGTGGTATCGTCTGCATATCGGAGGTTGTTGATAATTCTCCCGGCAATCTTAATTCCGACCTCTGATTCATCCAACCCGGCATTTCTCATGATGTACTCTGCATATAAGTTAAATAAGCAGGGTGACAATATGCAGCAAGGCTGCAATCCTATACTCACTTATCTAGGAGTAAGCCCTATTGAACTCATTGAGATTTACTACTGAGTAGATATGTAGAGAATTGCACTGTAAATCAGCTTGGAATTGTTGTTCAGTCGTGCCCGACTCTTCGTGACCCCATGGGCCATAGCACGCCAGGCCTTCCTGTCCTGCGCTCTCTCCCGGAGTGTGGTCATGTACAGCTTGGAATCCTTGCCCCTGAATCTCACCTGTTATCTGTGAGAAACTGTTGCAACCGCTGGAAGGAAATACACTGTCCATGCTCAGAACGACGTTTATTATTTCACATCCTTCCGAACCGAACTCCGGATTTGAAATACAGAGGCTGAACTCTGTCCCAAATTAACTCCTGCAACCAGCCCGCGTTTTTCGTCCAAATTCCTCTTCCTCCGGAGCAGGGAATCGGTGGGAGGGGCAAAACACGCGACCGTTGCAACCCGAGCAGCGCTTTTGCGGCAATGTTCGCCCTTCGCGATGCGTGCAAGGAACGCGCCTGCCTGCAGTCCGAAAGGCTCGCTTATTCCTTGGCGGGCGGTCAGGGAAGCGGCTGGCGCGCAATCCTCCGCTGGGACGCAAATCGGCCAGGGAAAGGCGGCGAGCAGAATGTCTCGAGCCACACCGCTGTGCGGCGGAACCTTCTCTTGCTCGTGTTTGTACAGGGAAAGGAATTCCAAGCTGGGGGGAGATGGAGAAACCACCCAGTCATTACAACGGCGATAAATTTGGCCCTCTGATTAATGTGATGGACTGACTTTCCCCTTCTTACTGCCATGGTGACTCCCTGTCATATGACTCTCCGCCAGGATAGTCATCACTTATTCCACTCCGGCGGGCTGCTGCTGTGATTCACATCCAGGGCCATCCGCACTCTGACTGTTCCAATCCCGTTCACGACTGCTTGGAAGCATTAAGGTGCAGTGAAGAAAGCGGAACCTCCGCCCGAGAAAAGGCGTGTGTGGATGAGGCCGCAGACTCTCCTCTTTCCTTCCCCGCCACCCGCCCGGGGATCGCAGCGAACTCGGGCACTCGCTGAGCGCGTATTTCTTCGCCGGGGGAGGACAGTTAGTTTTTCTTCCGCGGCGCCGCTAGACAGAGAAAGGAAGGCGGCCCGGGCGCGACCGCAGCAGCCCGGGGCTGGATCTGCACGTCGACGTGTAACACGCAGGCGAAGGCACGCGGTGTCTTTGCCTCCCGGATTCTCCCCGGCTGGAAGGGGCGGAGGGAAAGGGGGCGGGGGTCGCTCCCGAGGCGTGGCCGAAGGGGCGGGGGGCGGCGGCGACTGTCTAGGGCCCCTTTGTTCGGGCGGGCGGGAGAAGAGGGATTGCGGCAAGGCGGGAGTCTTTGTGAGGTCCGTCCGAGGAACGATCGCACGGTAAGTGGGGTGGCGGGGCGGCCTCTGCTTCCCTTGGCTGCTTGCTCCGTTGGGGGCGAGCCCCGATCCCAGCTCGCGCGGAGTCTTCGGAGATCCTCTGCCCATAATAGGGAGGCTGGGGGAGGTTGGCGGGTTTCATAGGGGGAGGAGGACAAGCAGATCCCGCAGAATCGCTTCATGGCGTGCCCCCCACCCCCATTCCTCTTTTTATGGGTGGGAGCGCTTTCAAAGCACCCCCTCTCGGTTAGGGGCGGGGAAAGAGGATTTAGAGTGGTTTCTCACGTTATGCATTTCGAGGAATTTGGTTTCTTTGTGCTATAATGCTACCCCTTTAGTCCATGAGCTGCTCATTGTTTCGGGCACTGAAAGCATAATGGTCTACCTGCCCGAGATCACACCCCTTTGACTCCGGATTTGATAACCATCCCGGGATTGTACAGTCACATACTCCTGGTATTACTTAGAATCTAAGCACGTACAAAGAAGGCGGGGGGGGGGATAATTTTTTAACCAAAAATAGCTGAGCCGTGTTAAGTGGTCTTGAGTATGTGCTCTTGAGATCAAGATCAGTTTTGAGTTTGTTTGGGGGCATGATTCAGGGATAAATAAGTACTTAGCCTAAGGGACGATAACATACCTTGGGCTCCAGGGCTGGCCATGATAAATTGAAGTGCCTTATGCGTTCTTGTGCCTGCATTATACAGGTATGTTTGTCAGGGAGCTGAAATTTGCCCAGGTCCCCAGGAAATATACACTACCAGGTAAATGGTGGTTCTAATGATGTGTAAAGTGGGAGATGGACATAGAGCTAGAGATCAAATCCCAACATGGCATTTGGTGTGTTTGGCTTAGTAATATTTACTAGGAAGGTCTTCCCTTCTCTTACGCTTTGGCAGAATTTGACCTGCAAATTGTTCTACTGCCCCAGAGTTCCAAGCACATGGTCAGGGTTGAAAGTTGAATGATCCTGAGCTGGGGGGTGAGGCAACCCCCCCCCCCTTAAGAGTTCTCGTAGCACTAGACCAGCCTTCCCTAACCTGGTGTCCTCCATATGTGTTAGGAGTACAATTCTCATTGACCCCCAGCCCACATGGCCACTAGGTATGATGGGAGTTGTAGTCCACCATATCTGGAGGCAGCAGGTTGTGGAAGTTTGCACTAGCACTGGTATTTTTAGAGGTGCCAAACTTAGTGTGTAACTGAGCGTGGCAATTATCTCTTTAATTATGGCTAACCAAGTATCTGAATGACTCTCGCTCAGATAGCAGAACTTTGGTCCTTGGTGTATTGTGCTCAGTGAAGGCCGTGAGCGGTCTTGTTGTGTTGCATAGCTGCTCTTTAAAGCTCCAAAGTGGAGTGGGGTTGAACCAACTATGGTGCTTCCTGAAAGGATGGGCCCAGACCCAACTGAGGTTTGGAGAGGGAGGAATTGAGGGGGGCAGTTTTCCCCAGACCCTTGTCATTCCTTCCGACTGCCCTGATCTCACTCCCTTTTAATATGGACTTGGGCAAGGAAGTTTTTGTAAACTGGAAGAATATGTCCCGCCTCATCCCCCTTTCTGGCTGTCATTGAATCACCTATTCTTACATAAGTGAGGGGGGCTAGTAGAGAATGTTATGGGTTAGTAACATTTTGTGGATTCCTTTATAGGGCTGATTTACATGGGCAGGTTCTGGGTGGTTACTGGTACCACGGTTACATCTTTCATCCCAGGTTGCCCCAAGAGAATAGTGGCTATTGAAGGTTACTACTCTGGTGAAGCATTCTGCCCCTTGCACCTGTAGACAATGCAAAGGGGTAGTTTGGGGTAGTGGTGTGTCTAGGCTGCCTTCACCTGTGTGCTAACTGTGCAGAGAGCCAGCTGGCGGCCCTGGATGGGGGAGCTTCAGACCTACATAGTATTCATTCCTCTCAGCCACAAGCAGCTGGACTGATTGCAAAACTTCCCCGTGAGCCCAGGTCTCCTGAAGGGTGAGGGAGGGTCTTTGGAGTGCATGTGCTTGCGTGTTTAAGAATGACTAAGGCACACTGTTCACACAAAGTGCATTTGTTAAACTAACGAAGTCTTGGAAGACTCTTAAACTGCTGTGCTATTCATGCTGAAGGCTGCTTCTCATATTACTTTTCTTTC
The DNA here is from genome assembly GCF_057233095.1 of Heloderma suspectum. Lineage (NCBI taxonomy): Eukaryota > Metazoa > Chordata > Lepidosauria > Squamata > Helodermatidae > Heloderma > Heloderma suspectum. Next base: position 141,430,696 of record NC_139458.1, read on the forward strand.
TTTGAGGAATAGAGCTGTGTACAAAATACTCAGTCCAGTCTAACTGTGTGGAAATTGCTGTATTTCTTTTTATAATAGGAATTATAAAAAAAGTTATTTTTATAACTTGAAGCTTGTAAGATCTACTTTGTTTTCTTATTTTTTACTAGAACCCTGAGGCTCAACTGGAGCCTGGTGTAGAATTAAAGAATTCTTAGCCCTGTTTTGAGTACCAGAACTGAATGAAGCTCACAGTCCTTTTTCCACGCACAAATCCATTCCTGGTTTCCCCAAGCTTTCTTCATTTCAGGAGTATAATTTGGGGGTTGGGTAGGGGGAGTTATTTAGTTGCTGCTATTGTTAAACAGTTGGAGTCAGAAATCCTTGCCAATTTACACTGTTACAATTCACCCAGAGATCTACCAGCAGATGCAAAGCTAACGTTTGCCCACCCTTGCTTTAAAAGTATATGCGAGCAGCAAACAGGACAGGTTTGGGTTTTTGCTTGCATGTGTTTTTGAGGGACTTGTGATTAATTCTGCATGCACGTGGCCTTGATAACTGATATGTTATGAACGTGTGTTCTTAATTTGCTGCCTGTTCATGAGTACAACATGTAATGTAAAGGAGCTGAAGTGAGGCAGGAGCGTCTCTACAGAGGCGTAAAATACTTAACATGTTAGAAGTTGTACTGACTGTTACAGATCTTAGATTGGTGGCTGGACAGAAAATGTTCCTCTGTCATAGTTCTCTATGGAGGGAACACCCTAGATCTGGTCTCTGAGCCAGATTTGCCCCCTGATAAATGTACAGCCTGTCCCAGTTTAACCCCAATATACAAGCCTTTTAGTGAGCCTCATTATCCCAGAAGAATTCACATTCTCAGTTCACAAGTTATATTATCTCACGGTCAAGCAAGCCAGAGAGGGCAGAGAGGCAAAGAGGATACATCCTTGCCTTGAAACTGTGTTCTGCCTGCTGTCCCACACATCTGGTCACCCGTATTTATATTCTTTGATAAATATTTCTGGTAAGTTTATGCTCTGCCAAGCAACTTCTCTGATAGACATCTGGATTTCTGGTTATCTTGCCGTTTACTGCTTGTTATCTTCTTGACGGATACTGGCAAACAAGTTATGATATCCCTACATCCATATTTGGTTAACCAGCTGGATTTGGTGGCATATGAAATATGTGAAGCTGGCCAGTTTAGAATAGTCACATGCAACGGAAGGCAAATTTTGGCACAAGAAAAGCTGTGGTTGACCACATGCTTTCTTCAACAGGCGTTACTTTATTAATAAAACAAAATTTCCATTGTGGGGGTGGGGAAATCTAAATCTTGGAGTAAATGTGCCTTTGAACTCTGATTACGTTCAGATAACATCTTCTGGATAGCTGGTAGGGGTATTTATCCCCACAAGGCTGTTTTGCATGTTTCAGATTTGATCTTTTTTTTCTTTTCTTTTTTTAAAGGCAGGTAGCCCTGTGTCAGGAGTTTGGTCAACACCAATACATCAGTAGCTCAAAACCTCAATTTTTAAGACATTAAGGGTGCAATCTATTCATGTTTAGACAGAAAAAAAGTCCTACAACTCCCAGCATTCCCCAGCCAGCTATGGCTGGCTGGGAGTTGTAGACTGGCTGGGGAATGCTGGGTGTTGTAGGACTTTTTTTCTGCCTAAGCATGCACAGGATTGTGCCTTAACAGCACAATCATACTCATGTCTAGACAGAAGGCACTCCCATTGCTTTCAGTGGGACTTACTCCCAGGTAGGTATGCATCGATTGCAGCCTTATAACAGTCTTTGGAGCTTATGGTTATTTCCAAGAGCACAACAAACTTCTACAGTTTGTTTATATCAGGGGTGGGCAACGTCCAGGGGTCGGGGGCTGCATTGGAACCCACTGTGGGCAGTTCCCTGTTGCTGCCACACATGGCAGCACAGCTGCCTAGTTTGCTGTGGTGGCAAAAATTACCATGATTTGCTGTTGCCACAGTGGCAAATTCAGCAGCAGCAGAGGAACACAGCCTTGCTGCAAAAATGGCCATGGGGGTCTGCAAGTAGTCCACAGGCCACATGTTGCCTACCCCTGATGTTTATACATGTTATAGGAGTGGTTCCTTCCCTCCTCTTCTCAGGCTGCCCCTCTCTCTAGGAATGGGGCAAAGCGGATGTAGAGGAAGCAGAGCAAAGATAAACCTGGATATAGTCGCTTGACGACATCACGAACATGATCATCTGGGATGGTGGTGGTGGAAACCATATTATATACTCCTGTTATTAAAATGGGTCTGAATAGTGCACAAAGCGTGCTTCTCTTTGTATGAACTCCACCTCTGTGCCTTGGGGAGTGTTGTGTGCATGATGCTGAAATAGACAGACCCGGGAAGACCTGTGCTCTCACACTTGGTGATGGGAACAGGAAGCAGACCCTTCAGCCTTTACCCTGCACACGTTGAGCATGGACATGGTGCACACTTGTGCTGCTGCTGCCATGTGGCATCCACTGTGTGGGTGCCTCCTTGACTGAAGGATTCTTATTGTATGTGAGCACTGGAGTGTCACACCTGCCCCAGCGCACCAGGACGTGGCATCCATCCAAAGGTTAAGACAAGCTTCGGCGTTGACTCCCAGAGGCAGCTGCTCTTCCAACCTCCTGCACTGATCTCAGGGTGAAGTTGCTAGTGAAGGGGCATTCTGAAGAGGCAGGGGAGAAGACCTGCCGATAAGTGGCATTTTCACCTCCCTTCAGCTCTGCCATCGTGTGTGTATGTGTTTGTGTGTTCGTTGTGATATGTGTATGAGGTGAGTCAAGCTGAGCTGTGGCCTTTCAGGGAGAAGGCCTTCACTGTGGGCCAAATGAGACATTAGCAACGTGTCAGTTGGGGTGGCCAGCTTATGGCCTACAACTCCGAAAGGCCCCAGCTAGCATAGCCAATGGTGAGGGATTATGGGAGTTGTAGGCCCAAACATCTGGAGGGCCACAAGTTGCCCACCTGTGGTGTAAGTGCATCCCCTGGTACTGTGGAGGGAGGGAGCTAAAAGCAGTCATGGGGAGGGGGTTGGATTGGGTTCTGCCCCCTTCATTCCTGAGATAACATACAGGCACCTATTTGTGTCTGTGTCTTTCCCGTCAGCAGCTAATAGTAGTTCAGGGGGTGGAGGGGTGGGGATTTGCATCCAGACAATGTTTGGGGATGGGAAGATTAGTTCCTTCCTTTCCTCAGTGCCACAGCCCCAATCCAAATTGGGCCCTGAAGCTACCTACCTTTAGCCACAAAAACGTGTTAGGAGATGTGCATTTGCTTCTCTGACAGTCTAGTTTGACCCTGAGTTGACTTTTCAAGCTGGGCCTATGAGCTGTGAGAAAAGAGGTGGAAGGGGAGCCTGTCTTCAGAAACCTGCGTTGTGAGGCTGCTTTTGGGATGTGCAAGGACTGGGCTGTGAGGCATTGCCACCTATTTAACAATATGTGGTAGCAAAGTGTCAGGAATCCATGGCCAATCTTGAGTCTTCTGCCTTTTTACTTGTATAATCCAGGTGTCCACACAAACATGTATTTGTTGTCTACATGTTATGGTGTGGTGGGTCTGTACAAAAAATGGTTGGCATATACATCTTTAAAAGAGATTTGTGAAGCAGCCCTCAGTTGCCGCTCTCTGAGAAGGCTATATGGCAGGGGTAGGCAACTTGTGGGGGGATGATTGAACTTGTAGGCCAAACACCTGGAGGGCCACAAGTTGCCCAGCACTGCAGTATCTGGTGCTTAGTTGGGAGGCACCATGGAGGTTACTGCATCTAAAGCTCACTTTTTGGGGGTAGGGGGGACTTGAGCTATGCTTCACTCATGCCTGTGGATTTTGGGAAGCTTATTTTCATGATTAGATATATGAATGCTTGGAAAAAAACTGAAAAAGTTGGAGAAACCCCCATTTCCCTCCCTGAGAACTTTGTCCATTTGTCACGTGGAAACATTTGGAGTTGGGGGAGAATCTTAAACTTTTATGAAATATTTTCTCTCTTCATAATAAGGTTGAAGTGCTTAAAGGCAGGGTTTAAAAAATGTTTTAGCTTCCCTGTGCTTTCTCAACATGGTTTCTGATAACTATGTAAGACAATGTACAGTACTAGGTACTTAGAATTTCTTATACTGTAGAAATGGATAACTTTCTAATCTTCTCATCTTCTCATCTTTTGTAGCATGTGAAAGAAACTAATTTATCTTTGGAAATATAAGCACCAAATGCTTATGCAAGCTAACAAGTGAAAGCTTATTTCAATCCATTCAAACATTTTAAAGTCCATGGGGATAAAAATGAACACTCAGAATTGGAAGCTATTGATCTTTCTGAAACTGATTCTTACTTGAGAAAAGAAACTTGAGATGATAGTATTTTCAAGGATATATTATTTCTTCTTTAGATGACAGGAAATGGGTTTAATGTGGATAAATTTCATAAATATAAGAAACAGAGCAGTTTAATGTACTGTATTAATACATAGAGAGCAATCCTGTGCTCCCCACGGGAACAGCTGTAGGGCCACTAGATGTGGCAGAAGTACTGTCTTGCCAGCAGAAAGGGAGGTCTGCTGGTGGGACAGCACGTCTGCTACCAGAGGTGTCCCCCACCACTCCCAGACCAGGGGCATGTCAAAGGGGGCCATGGATCCACAAGGTTCTAAGTCCCCCTTTCCTTCTGGCATGCCCCAAACTACCTCCTCTCCCATTAATTCCCTTCCATTGACCGCAAAAAGAAGCTATAGGAGTCAGTAGGGCGGGGGGAGACACTCCCAGCCCAGTTGTGACGAGCCAGCAGGACTTTGGATGTGGCGGTGCTCTGCTGCGTAATCTCCCTACCATCCCCACCACAGGATTGCTCTGCCATGTGTTTTATACTCTTAAAGTCATAAAGTAAGTTGAGGTCTGATAAGAAAATAAGTATTTCAGTCCCCTCACCCCCTAAATTTCCCTGCTTTTCGTATATCAGAGGCAGGGACAGAAAAATACCAGCTGGGTTTTTCCATGACTTCAGACTTTGTGGAAATGATACGATGCATTTACTTGAGTTTAACCTTCTGCCTACTGTGTTTCTTGGCTGCAGGCCTGTGCTGAGCCAGGATGAGTTGGAGTTTCTTGACGCGCCTGCTGGAGGAGATCAACCAGCACTCGACCTTTGTGGGAAAGGTGTGGCTGACAGTTCTGATCGTCTTCCGCATTGTGTTGACTGCTGTGGGTGGTGAGTCCATCTACTATGACGAGCAGACCAAATTTGTGTGCAACACGCAGCAGCCCGGCTGTGAGAATGTCTGTTACGATGCTTTTGCACCCCTCTCGCACGTCCGTTTCTGGATCTTCCAGATCATCATGATCGCCACGCCCTCAGTGATGTACCTGGGCTTTGCCCTGCACCGGCTCTCGCGTCAGCCCCCTCGTAAGCGGCGAGCCCCTGTGGTGCGCCGCGGCGCCGCCCGTGACTACGAGGAGGCAGAGGACAACGGTGAGGAGGACCCCATGATCTTTGAGGAGGTGGAGCCCGAGAGAGAGGTGAAGGAGCCCGAGGGCCAGAAGCACGATGGCCGCCGGCGCATCAAGGACGATGGGCTGATGACGGCGTATGTGCTGCAACTGCTGTGCCGCACGGTGTTTGAGGTGGGCTTTCTGTTCGGGCAGTACGTGCTGTACCACTTCGAGGTTATCCCCTCGTATGTGTGCACCCGCAGCCCCTGCCCCCACACCGTGGACTGCTTTGTCTCTCGCCCCACCGAGAAAACCATCTTCCTCCTTATCATGTACGCTGTGAGCGGCCTTTGCCTGCTGCTCAATATCTGTGAGCTCTTCCACCTGGGCTTTGGCGGGATCCGGGACGCATTCCGTGGCCTTAACCAGGATGCTGGGGCGCCCCCCAAGCCCCACTACGGCCAGAAGGATCCCACTGCGCCACCCACCTACCATTCTCTCAAGAAGGAGCCCTCCAAGAGCCAGCTCAGCAAGGACAAACTGGCCTATGGCGGGGAGAGCTTGGCTGGCATGACTGCAGCCTCGGGCCTCCGGATCCACGAGGTGGAGCGACTGCGCAAGCACCTCAGGCTGGCACAGGAGCACCTGGAAATGGCTTTCCACTTGCAGCCGGAGGACACGGCCAGCCCCTCCCGCAGCAGCAGCCCCGGGTCGAATGGGCTGGCTGCAGAACAGAACCGTCTCAACTTGGCACACGAGAAGGAAGGTGCAGCCTGCGAGCGAGCTACAGGTATGCTGGGTCAGGAAGACGCTTTCCTTCGGAGCAGGGTGGGGAGCTCTTTCAGCCCAAGGCCAAATTCCATGCCAGAGGAGATCCTGGGGCGGGATTCCAGTGGTGGGCAGGGCCAAAGGCCAAGGGGCAGGGCCAAAAGTAGTCCCATACTGCAGCTTAAAGCTCTTACTGTGAGTAACTAACCCTTAGGAGAGGCATTTTGACCTTTTAGATCCAGGAAAACGCTGCTCAAAAGCTGGGAAACCACCAAGTGGTTGGGGGTAAGGGGGTGGGGCCAGGGGAGGGTGGGTGGCCATCAGGGGAACCCTGGAGGGCTGGGTTGAGCTCGCAGGCCTGAGGTTCCCCACCCCTGCTTTGGAGTCTGGCGCCATTCCAACCTGCACGGGGAACGTTTGCCACCCCGCCAGGTTCTTGTCTTGCTGATGCTGAACGTGGTTAAGATTAAAAGAGCTGCAAGAAAAGTGCAGTTGTTTTCTTTGGGCTCCGAGATGCTGGCTCCGTCAGCGAGCCCCATGAAAAATAGTTGCATCCAAGAGGGATCTGGTCAGGGATGCAGCCTTGGGCAGTGTGTGTGAGACAGCCAGAAAACAGGCTGGGCTAAAGCCAGCCAAGTGGCAATGCTAACGTTGGTGGCTGGCAGCCAGGTATGGTGAGCATTGAGGAAGGCAGAACTTGACACTCAGGGAGTGGTGGGTTGTGTGTGTGGATTTCCTGAAATGCATAAGTAATATGCACACCACGTTCTCTCCACATGGTGTGAATTGCTAGAACTGCTTCCGAATCTTCACAGATTCTGTCCGTGGGTGTTCTCCTGGTTTGCCATGGCTGATGCATGTAGATTCTGGCTTGAAGGAAAGATACATGGGAAGCTGGTGGGCCCCAGCAACAGAATTGGAGAGGGAGAGCGAGATCTCCAAGAGGGTGGCTAGTAAACCCAGGAAGTAATGCATGTGCAAGGGGATGAGGGGTTGGAGTGAGAAATTAACATGCGTTTCCTCCCTCTTCCAGGTCTCTGAAGCACTGGGCTGCTGCACAGAAGACAACAGGAAGCGCCTGTGAAGAATTGGCAGCATGTGAATGTGTGTTCCTAGCCTGAAGTTTGGAAACGCCCTGACAGAGGGGTGGGGTGGGGTAGGGGGATGTAAATGTCCTCTTGTTGGGTTGAGGGTGAGAGAAGGGGACAGATATGAGCCTCTATATGAGTCCCTGCCTCCCAAGGGTGGGAGGCTATAATGGGCCACCTTCAGAAATCTAGCTCTGTGTATGTATGTGTGCGCGCATCTTTTTTTTTAAAGGGTCTAAAAGGGAAACTTATTTTTTTACTTTTATACATGTTGTAAAGGTACTATTTTGTCTTGTCTACAGGACGTTCTGTCTTGTTTTTCTCTAGCAGCACTGGTTAGGTAGCAATATGGCAGCTACCTCTCCCCCCCTCCCCTTTTTCCTGTTGCAGTTTACTGTATATTTGTGGGATAGAGTCAGGGGAGAGACGAATAAGGTCCACAACTTCCCAGGTTTGTCTACACAGCCATACACAACCTGGCCTCTTTCCCTCTCCCTTGACACCAGAATACAGAGACAATTGGTGGTTGGGCCAAAGATAATTCTGCTACATTCCAAGATGCTGGCTTTTAGACAGCATCTGCCTTCCTGCCCTCTGTGGGGTGCTGGGCTGGGTTCCCTCCTGAATTGAAGCGGGACCACAGTTACATTTGGATCATCTCAGAGATCGACATGAAATGTGTTTGTATTTTTTGTATTTTTAAAAAAAAATAATTTACTGGAATAGTTATGAAACTGTTTTGCTGTTTTGTATAAATATATAAATATATATATTTGGTAAAAATCAGGATCGTTTTATAGGAATCCTGAGATCATGAGTCTTCTTTTTGCAGTGGAGGGGAGGAAAGTTTGCACAGTTACATGCCAATATGGTGCCTTGGTTGGCTTCTAAAAACCTCACTAACTGAGAGGTATGGAGAGGAGGTGGCTAGTCCCACCACCCTGTAATGCCATAGCTGCTTTATGAGGAGTCAGACGACGAGTCAAGTCACCACAGGACTGATGACCTCGCAGGGGTAGCAGTCTTATTGCCAGGCAACAGAGAAATGTTCCCTAGTCGACAATCACAACAGATGCTTCCTTCCTGGGAAGGAAGTGGGTGTTGGTTGAAAGGCAGAGTTTAAGGGCTGGGGGGCAGAGTGGGGAAGCCAAGGGGAATTGCCTGGAAGCTGTGTCTGTGGAGGGGGAGAAGGAAAGCTGGATGTAGTTCAGCCCTCAGTCTGATGCCTTGAGCAGGAGGCCCAAGCCAAGAACTCTGGGCCTGCCTGACGAGTCCTTTTGTGACCCCTCACAGGTAGCAACTCCTCAGCACCTTGAGCACCATTTTCTTGGTAGAAAGGGGCGGCACAAACCAAATAAATACATTCCACCTCTCTCCCCAGTCAGATCATTTCATTGTACCATCTCAGACTTCTCCACATAAAACATTTCCTAAACATTGGAAACCGAGCTTGTTTGAGAAAGTACTGACTTGGAACCTTCTCCTTGACTTCGTGTGTGTGCGCGCGTGCGCAAGCCGTCGAACATTTGTCTCCCTCACCAGCAGTCTGAAGCACATTACATGGGGTTTATGGCTCATCTGTTTTTGCTTTGAGGACCTGTACTGGAGATACCAAGGACTGAAACAGGAACCTTTACACAGCCAAACCATGTGCACTCTGCCTTTACGCTATGCAGCGTTCCCACCAGCCCGCCTCCCCACCTTCCACAACACACCCTGTTCTCCGTATGTAATTTGGAAGCTCAGCCCAGCCATAGGAGTGAGAGCTGTTCTGATTCCACCAGTGTTCTGTGCTGCTTGCTTCCCCTGGAAGGAGTTATTTGAAAAGATCATCTCCACAAAGATGTGATGAATGGGTGAGCTTGGACTGGGTCCAAGCAAGACAAGGAGAAGGGTGAGGGAACGCGACATGCAGGCCTGCTCTGCTTACTCATAGTTTGTAAAGCCACCCAAACGGAAGCTTCTGTGAAGGCCAGAGCATCAATATCTTCAATATATTAATACGTCTGAGCTGGAGTGGCCAACATGCAGGAAACGGCCCTTTCCCTCGGCATTATCCAACAGGGCAATTGAAAAGAAAATGGTTTCCGGTGATGTTTAGTGCCAGTGGTGCAGGAGTAGCTCATTCTGCACATATGTAGTGGAGAAATCTGTCCGCGTGGCCTGGTGGGGTGGGGGTCTTCAGCCTTGCAGCTGAGCTGCTCAAACCCCCGTGTCTTATACTGAGTCAGACTATTTGTCTGTCTAGCCTGGTATTGTTGACACTGACTGGTAGCATTTCTTGAGGCTTCCAGGCAGGAGTCTTTTCCAGCCCTCCCTGGAGAAGCCAGGGAGTGGACCTGGGACCTCCTGCAGCAAAGCAGCTGGTCTTGTCACTGTGCGGCAGCCCCTCCCTGTTGAGCCAAGGCCCCTTATCCTGGGACTCTGGATCTGATTAGGGATGGCGGAGAATTCCGCCACAGAAATCTGTGGCGGAATGGCCCCCCGCCCCCCTGCGGATTCCCCCCGGGACGAGACTTACCTGGGGTGGATGTTCCGGACGGCGGTGGCTCTGGCAGCGGTGGCTGGTCTTTCGACCAGCTGCTGCGGCCGCCATTTGCATTCTGGTCTTTGCCGTGATAGGCTGTGTAAGTCTTTACGTAGCCTATCACGGCAAGCCAATAAAAAAAAAACGGCGTATGCAAATGGCGGCAGCTACAGCGGCCACCATTTGCGTTCTCTATTTTTTGCCGTCTTAGCCTACGTAAATATTTACGTAGGCTATTACAGTGGGGGGGAAAAGGGGAACGCAAATAGCATAGTGGACACTATTTGCGTTCCTTCCCCCCCCCCCCCGTTTTAGCCTACATAAATATTTACGTAGGCTAAAACGGCGAATAAAAAAGGAATGCAAATAGCGCCCGCTACGTCATTTGCGTTCTTTTTTTCCCGCTGTAATAGCCTACGTAAATATTTACGCAGGCTAAGACGGCGAAAAATAGGGAACACAAATGGCGGCCGCCGTAGCTGCTGCCATTTGCGTACGCTGTTTTTTGTGGGTTTTTTGCCCAGCCATGATAGGCTATGTGAAGACTTACGTAGCCTATCACAGCTGCCTGGCTACGGCAGCCGCCATTTGCGTCCGCACCAGCCAGTCCGCGGCCGGAAATTCGGCTGCGGACGGCCCTGGTCGGCTGCTCCGTGGAGCCACCGCGGAGCAGAGCCGGCTGGGCAGGATTCCGGGGGGGGGGGGAGGACTGGATCGCCTCCCTGCCCAGTCGAGGATTCTGGGGGGAGGGGCGGAGCGCCCCACCCACTGCGAACAGAATCCACGAACAGCTAAGTCACTTTACAGAATCCACGAACAGCTAAGTCCCTTTCGTACATCCCCAGATCTGATCAATGGAATAGGAAAGCTCATTGCGTCCCCTAGTGCCTTCTTGAGGGAGGCTCAGAGGTCTCTGGGGCATCTTCAGATCTATGTAATGGTTTTCTGCCTGGCCTATGAATGTCCGGAGGGAGGGAAATCACTTTTCTCCTGCCTCACTCAGCATAGTTTGCACTGAGCTGTGCAAAAATCACCTTTAGCTCCCTTCTCCCCTTAGCTGATGTCCTTCAGAGAGAGATTAGATGGTTTATTCGTGAAGGTGTAGTTGGACCTTAGCGAAGCTGACCATATTCTTTGTTTTGCCTGCTGCCTTCGGTGCTTTGGCGCCATCTGCTGACAAAGACCTTGTTTTACAGTCTAAAAGTACAACCAGAGTAAAACGTAGCAGCAATGCAGAGATTTAAGATGCAATAGCAGATTTAAAACAACAGCTAAAAGATTAGAGCGAAAAGACTATTTTTAAATAAATCCAAAGCCAGGACACAAGTTATTATATGGTTCCTCCGGAGTGAGGCAAACTGCTAGCTACCCAGCTGCTAGCTTTCACCCTGCCTGTGTCTGCTCCCCAGTGCTATCCTGGAGTCCGAGGTACCTTGCTGCTACCTGCTGCTCACCAAGTACTTGGGCAATGCATATGTGTAAAAACTCACATGCATGAAGCCACATTTAATTCCGTGTTCAGCGAAGTAGATTGGTACAAGATGTCCCAGGGCGGGCTCTTTTTTTTTAACATTTATTTTAACTTCCACTGTTTTGGGAACACCTTCTAAATAGCCTTTTACAGCTAAATTGCTGATTATGATACAAAGTTTAACAAAGCAAGGGGACTCCTCCGCTCTGGCTGTCACACCATGTCCTGATTACGGGTATCCGGCGGCTGCAGGCAGCAGTGCTGGGAGACCTCCAATCTGCCTCCTGCTTTCATCCTGTCCTGAATGCTCTGACCAGCAAGAGGAGTTGAGTCACTGTCCCCTGTTTCAACTCTTCTCATAGCAGGATATGTCAGGATTGGGGAGCGCTAACAAAAAGGGGTGCAGTTTGGATTGTCTAGACCAGGTTAAAGATCAGGCTCTGTTTTTGTTGGGAGGCAAAGACAGTCTTTGCAGAGGAATACTGGAGGCCAGAGAACTTGCTGGGCAAGTTTGCCACATGGCCCAAATGGAACTGTATGTGTGTGTACAGGGGAAGAGCAGGTTTGGCAGGCTGAACAGGCCCATCCTTCCATTTTCATAGGGGATCCTGTTGCAGATTCCAGGAGCTGGTCCCAGCCTGATGGTCTTCAGATACTTGTGCTTCTCCCAATGCTATCTGAAAAGAGGAGGAGTTGGGACAGCTCTGAGCTCCCCAAAATGGAGATTCTTATGGAGGTTCTCATAAGCTCAGGACTGGCCCAACTGTTAGCATCTTGGGAATTATGGGAGTTGTAGTCCATATCTGGAGGACATCTATGTTGGGGAAGGTTGCCCTAAAAAGTGCTCCGACGTTGGGGGAAAAAAGGCTCAGTTTCTGATTCTGGTGAGATAAATGGATCCAGAACATGAAGAACAAATTATACACGCACATGCATGTTTTCCACAGTAGTCTGGTTTGCCTTGTTACGGAACAAAATAGCCTTGGAGGCTATAATCAAGAGGATGGGCGGCAGGGGAGGGTTTCCTGAATAATTCCCCTTCCTGCTGCCTGTCCTCTCAAAATTGCCCTCCCAAACTGGAAAAACATGGGGATCCTACACCTTTTCTGCTATGGTTGGGAAAGCAGTTTGGGTGCAGTTTTGAACAGATACAAGCCAAGAAGGGAAAAGATTAAGTAAGCAGTCTTTCCTCCACAGCGCTGCTCATCCAGTCTCAATTGTAGCCTCAAAGGCTGTTGTTCAGTTAAACCCAGAGGAATGAAATACGCAACTTAAGGCACAATCCTATGCACGGCTGGCTGGAGCATGCTGGGAGTTGTAGGCCTTTTTTCGGTCTAACCATGCATAGGATTGCACCCTTAATATGACATGTAGCTTGGCCCCCAACACTGGCTAGGAAGACCACAGACATTTAGTGAATGGCTCGTATATCTTTGGTGAGGCAGCCTTGACCCTGGGGAGATGTCACAGGCATCACAGGTTCAATGCTTAGAATTGAACTGGCCTGGGTTTGCAAGGTTGTAGCCTTGATCAGGGCCAAGGGCGCACACCTGGAACAGATGGGATAGGTCATCTGCCCAATCAGAAAGCATGCTTGTCTGTTGAGGTGCTTGGGGCAAACTGGGCAAAAGAGGGTAGCCTCTCTTTAGGGCAGGTGTACCTTTGGAGCCAAATCCCTGCTATATGCAGGCGCAATCCTGGGTGAGGATATTGGGCACTGTCTCGTACTTGAAGGAGTAACCACCATCGGAGGTGGTGCGGACGTGCAAAGAGTGCATGGTGCCTGGCAAGGCTGCACAGCACAGTTGGAGGTTAGGCTTGGGGCTGAGTGTGTGGGCATCCGAGCAGCTCCCGTGGCAGTAGTGGAACACAAAGCTGCTGGGGTGCACGATCCACTTGTCCCAGCCAAGCTCTTCAAAGGAGATGTTGAGAGAGGCCCGGTGGCAGTTGGCGTGGGCAGCAGCATCACCTGAAGGGTGCTGGAGCAAGCTGACCGCTGCTGGTGACCAGGGAACTGGGGACCGCCGGGCCCGGTCGCGGCCCTTGGGTTTGGTGTCTGCCACGAGGAAGGGTATTTTTTCAGCATCAGCCACGCAAGGGCAGCCCGGGCAACGGACTAACAGCACAAATATCTTCTGGGCGATGTAAGGCAAGAAGGAGGTTCCAAAGTGGAAGACGGTCCAGCCCTCGGGAGCTGGTACTGCCATGGCAGCCACAGGGACTCGGCCTTGTTGGGACAGCTTAAGTATCTCTGCCTCTGGCACAGAGCTGTTGGAGGCTGCTTCAGAGGGGCTGCTGCTCTGCACCATCACAGGGCCTGTGTAGAACCACAGCTGGGCTGAGGTCACCACCCGACTCTGGGTGTGTGTGGACGACTGGAAGATGTACGTGAATAGTCCTGCCTCCTCCAGAAGCTCATCAGGCTGAGGTGGTCCACAGGGCACATCTGCAAAGGATGGGTGGGGTTAGTAGTGGCTTTGCTAATCACACATGGGCCACTGCTTTCCCAAAGATGGGAGCTGCAAGGCTTTGATAAGCTGACCTTGGATGCAGAAAGGGAAAATGCTGATTCCCAAATCTCCCCTCTTTTTTAAAATCCTGAACTTATAATAGCTCCCAGCATCAGTCTTGTTTAGTCTGTTTACCCATCTGCCATTTTGCATTCTCAATAGCTAGACTTTCCAAAAAGCATGAAATCTTAGACCCTGAACCCCAGCAACACCATGTGACCCCTCATGTTTTACTCTTCAACTTGCACCGATGACCTAAGACACCCTTCCTCAACCTGGTGCCCTCCAGATGTCGGACTATAACTCCCAGAATTCTTGACAATTGGCCATGTTGGCAGGGACTGATGGGAGGTGAAGTCCAAAACATCTGGAGGGCATCAGGTTGGGGAAGGCTGGTCTAACATTTTAAACTGGAAGCCTGATGTTCTGAAATCAGTATGCCTTGGTAAGCAATCGGCTTATGTGTGTGCCTTATTGCTTACTAGTTTGTGCTTAACATTTGTGTCTGGTGTACTGAGGAAAGTATTGACCCTGAGCACACTTCATTATGCTAAGGTCAGCTGCACGTGCTGTAGCTTGGTGCTGGGTGGATCTCAGCATCACCACTGTTGTTCATGATCGGCAACAACAGAGTCAAGCTGATCACTACGTCCCACGATAGAATGTTCTAATATTGGTATATAAAACATGCAAACTATAAAGCAGCCTCCCCCAACCTGACATCCTCCAAATTTGTTGGACTGCAACTCCCATAATTCCCAGGGAGCAGCCCATTGGGATGATGGGACTTGTAGTCCAACACACCTGGGGGGTACTCGGTTGCGGAAAGCTGCTATGAAACATCATTTGCAGGGTGAATCTATGGCAACCTTGCTAGTGGCTGGCTTGGATTTCCCTTTACCTATCTTACTGAATGTCACCAAAGTATTTTGCTCCTGTTATTGGCATTTAATGACCAATTGCCTGCCTCCAGCCTGCCCAAGATATGCCCTGTCTTCTGTCTGCCCTAGCGCATCCTGGCAGATGTCATAGGTGCATATATTTATACAAACGTACTTGGTCAAGTGATACAAAATTTGGTCAGGTGTTCTATTTTATTAGACTCGTTAACTGTGGTTGGTGTTAAGAGTAAACAAATTAGATTCCTGCACTGAGCAGGGGGTTGGACTCCATGGTCTTATAGGCCCCTTCCAACCCTACCAGTCTATGATTCTAACTGCTTGAGGATGGTGGCAGAAGTTGGGTCCAATAAAAGATACTGCCTGACTTATTTTTGTTTCTCTCAACATGCCAGCATCTGTATACTAATACTAAATTGCTGTGGAAGAGCTAGTCAAGCCATTTAAAAAGGGAGAGACAAATTATTCCCCATACCCTCAATGAATAATTTCCCCCCTTTTATAGAATTGTAATTCCCCTCCCCACTTTTTCTACATAACTTCATTACACCCCATTTCCCACACAAGTAGAAACCCCTCAGTTCACTAGTCCTGATTGGGGAAAACCCAGGTTGGTCTCAAAAATGCTTGTTCAAGCTGCAATCCTATGCACAATTGCCTGGGAGTAGACCACACTGCAGAGAGAGAGAGGGGCAGAGTGAGAGAGAGGAGGGGGGCTTCCTTCTGAGTAATGATGCACAAGGTTGAGCTGCAGGACGGCAATCCCATTAGAAAGTCCCAGTGCATTCTTATGCATGTCCACTTGGAACTATATCCTATTTCAGGCTCCTCCAACCTGGTGCCCTCCAGATGTTTTGGGACTTCAGCTCCCATCAGCTCCACCTAGCATAGTCAATGGTCAAGAATGCTGGGAATTGTAGTCCAAACCATCTAGAGGGCACCAGGCTGGTGAAGGCTGCCCTATTGAGTTCAATTAGATAAGTGTATAATAGCATTGCAGCCTAGGGCTGCGATCCAATACTCACTCACCTAGGAGTAAGTCCCATTGGACTCAGTGGGGCTGACTTCTGAGTAAACATGTATCTGATTACACAGTTAATACTTAAATCATTGTGAGTTATGAATAAGCACAGACTGGACTGGGCTGCTCATCTATATGAAAGAAATACCAGAGAGATCCCAGGCTGAGCGTGAAGGGCAGAGCTGAACACCTAAGACTCAGAAACAGTAGCAAGTGTGAATCTCTGGAGCTGGGGGGAGGGAGGGGTCTGCTACAGCTGGGAATAGCAAGGTGTGTGTATCCCTATCAGGGGTGGAGTGCATTGGTGTAAAGCAGTTCCTGACCAACCTGTTTCTTATGCCTTACATCTAAATAATAATAATAATAATAATAATAATAATAATAATAATAATAATAGCAGCAGCATTTATATCCCACCTTTTTTCCTCCAAGGGAACCCAAGGCGGTTTACATGAGCCTGCAAGGTAGGTTAGGCTGAGAGGGACTGGCCCAAAGTCACCCAGTGGGCTTCATAGCCAAGTGAGGACTCTAACTCAGATCCCCTGACTCCCAGTCTACTCTAACCACTACACCACACTGGCTCTCAATCTGATGTGGTGGGTTCTAGGTGATGGAAACCTCTGCCATAATAAGTTCAGTCAATTTTTAAGGTGCCACAGTACTCTTTTGGCGGCGGGGGGGGGGCATCCTTAACTCCCCTAGTAGCACTCAAGTAACGGGTTCACTTACCTCTGGAGGGGAAGGCGATCACTTGGGATGTGTCCTCTTCCTCCCACCTCTGAGCAACCGATGTCCCTGAGGCATGTCGCCTGTGGAGCCCCCTTCTTCCCACCTGGACCTTTTCAGCTTGGGGAACAGGGCCCAGGGACTCCAGGAAATGTGCCTTGGCTTTGGCCAGGATGATGTGCCTGTCAGCCTCACCCCTGCTGCAGCCAGTGACTGCGGCCGGAGCCAGCAGGGCCAGCAGCAGGATCAGCATGGAGCTGACGAGGGGCAGGGTGTGCAAAGAGCACTGAGCCAGCATGTGCAAAGCAATGGTGTGCAGGTCATGCAAGATTCCTGCACTTGTGTGTGTATAAGATTGCAGACTGAGCCTCTGTGTCCGGCAGCTGGTTCGTGGCTGAGTGTGCGTGTGTGTGAAAGTCTTGCGTCTTGTATGAGGTGCTGGGGTTCTTCAGTTTCCTCCTGCGAGCCTAACCCACCCCGCTCCTCCTGCCTCCTTTGCTGAGCCAGGCAGGGGCACGATGGCATTGAGACTGTATCTGACACTGACGCAAATGTCTGCCAGCCATGAATATTATCTCCTGGGCAGCAAAACACAGGAGACGTCTGGAATGCAAGGACAGTGCTGCCCAGGGGACAGGGCCTAAGGCAGGGTGCTCTGAGGGAGAGAGGCCATGAAGGGCTGGGGTGGCAGTGCCAAGGCAGGGATAGAGGGGGCGGCGTGTCCTGGTTTTCCTGCCTGGAGATCAGTGTAGTTGAGCTGCTAAGGTCTAGGGCCTGCTCAGTCTCACCAACTCTGGGCAATCTAGGGCTGAGCACCTAGGAGCGGAAAGGACCTCTTGTAGCATGACACAGAATTCTGTGCGTCAAAAGGCCCTGGTGCTTGTCAAGCACCACACACGTCACATTCACGATCACACCCATGGTGTCCCACAAGCTACTACTCCCTGGTTCAGTATTCATAATCACCAAAATGGATGATAGTCTCCAAAAGCATGTATTAGAATCACTAACATGGATTCGAATGCACTGAAAAGGAAGGAATGCTCCAGCCTTTTATTACTCCAAGAGTGAGTGCAAAATATGGGTTGCATGAAGAGGTGACTTAACTCCGTTTTGGTTAGTTGTGAGCCACGCACCTCAGTGTTGCTCTTTCTCCCGTTGGAGAAGTTCAGAACTTCCAAGGCTGCGGCTGCCATCTCTGAACCAGAACAAATGCTAGCCTAAACCCAGTGGAACTGATGAAGCTGCCTTTGCACTGAATTAGACCATTAGCCTACCTAGCTCAGATGGCTGGAGAGCCAAACGCCTGCTTTTTCCTATGCTTCCAGCTGATTGCACAAGTGCCATGCCCACCTCTCTGCTCAGGACCCTTCAAAAATATTAGGCACAGTTCCACTTGCTCAGCCAAGTGCTTTCTCCTTTTCTCTTCAGTGCCAGAAGCTGTCCCCGTCAATAGGCTAGCTTCCTTTGAATCCCAGGAACAAGCAGAAAAACGCATCTTTGATGCAGCACAGGGCATATAGATACCTCAGACCTGCACCAGTTTTAAACTAGATAGTCATGGCATTCCCCCAAAGGATCCGTGGGCACTGTAATTTGAAGTGATTGCTGAGACGTCTCCGTTAGAGGAGCCTTTTTACAGAACTCTCCTTCTCTGAGGCAGCCTTCCCCAGCCTGATGCCCTCAAGATGTTTTGGACTCCATCTCCCAGTGTTCCTGACTATTAGTCATGCTGGCTGGGGCTGATAGGAGATGAAGTCCAAAACATCTGGAGGGCACCAGGAGGGGAAGGCTGCTCTGAGGGCACCATGATGGGTAAAATAGTTTTGGTTTATAGGGCACTGCACACATACTCACAAACTCCACACAGCTTCACATGTTATATTGTTCCTAGTTGGAAAACACTGCCCTGTAGGAAAAGGCATGAAACCCATGCATAGATCATCATGTGTGAGCATCAAACACATATGCAAGTTCATGCATGTGCAAATAATAATTGTGCTTGATATTCATATGGAAGACTTTGAGCAGCTAAAGCCCGTCACAAAAATATTTCAGTAACCCTTATAACAACTAGGCCAATAGTAGCACCCCTGCATTTGTTTAAAATATTTATTGGCTGCCTCTCAGGACAGAAGCCCTCCCAAGGCTGTGTACAGCAATAAAACACATAAAACTGATACAATATTGAAAGCAATAAAACCCAGGAACAGAATAAAATCAGCAATAAAAACAGCTGCAGATGCTGGGGCTGTGGGTTAGTCAGTAGACATGGGGGCTGTGGGTTAGTCAGAGGTCTGCCCACGGCTACCTGACGAGTTCACATGACTGAGATGAACTCTGAAGTGGGGCCTTCCTAGCTCACACACCTAACCAGTCAAATGTACACAGGGATGAGCGCTGGGTCGCTGCAGCCAGGGCTGGCTCCAGGTTTTTGTGGGTCCTTGGGCAATAGAGTATTAATGGGGGGGGGCCTTGCCCCTAACCTTTGTCCACATCCCTTCCTCAGACCAAAGCCCTTTATTTTTTGGCTCCCCTCCCCCACTTTGTGAAAAGCAAAAAGTGCGACCTATATCCTACTGTGTCGCTGTTGCTGCCACTGCTGTTGCGTTCCCTCAGCAGGTGCAGCTTGAGAAACATTTGGCTCCCTGTGCAGTCTTGAACGGTGCTGCACCCAGAAGTGAGCATACTCTACGCATTCATCTTTGGCACAGCCAGAGCCCACCATGGTTCCAAGGCTGATGACAGTGTATGGCCAGAGCTGCAGGCTTGGCGATGCCGTCGGCAGTGGGCCCTTCTGAGCCCCAGATGGGTACCCCACCGTGCCAACCTCTGATGCAGCTATTTGCTCAGCCAGTAAACATACATGTAATATAATACACCTGTGTGTGATTGCCACAAAATAATCTCCATGCAAGTTGCCCTCTTTCCCCTACCATCGTCATGTGTGACGTGGTGATTGGAACCCCCCAACTGCACACGAACAGGGCTTTCTGAATGCTTGGCGATCTGTGGTGCTGCTTGCCTTTCAACCAGAGGCTTTGGAATTGCTGTCCTAGAAGTGAGGGAGAGACTCCAAAGAGTGTAATTTTTCAAGCATGTATCAAGGAATTCAGAACATACTGCTGCTCGGCATCTGTCAGCTGAGGTTAGATTTCAGTGTACTCTAAAACTATGCAGCAATCCAAGCAAGACCTGTCATGGTTTACACAGGCAGGGGTGCATAATGTGAGCTAGACTGGGGATCTGATGGGGATGATCTCTGGACCCTAAAGATAAGGAAACAAGCATGGGCTGGGGGTTCTCAGAGGTGGGATAGAGCTGCCCCAGACCGCAGCCAACTTTGTTTCAAATTGGATACCCACCTAGCACCTTGAGGGAGGGGGGTGATGGGGACCCTACACTACATCATCAACGTAGTTAATTCTTTTAGGATTGGCTAACAACACTCATGTTCAGACAGTCCACGGGTCATTCTGGATTTGTATCACATAACCCTCCCCCCTTATCTAGAAATTCAGGGAGGGAGGGTCTTGTACTGCCCTGTACGGGCCTCAGTTTTTGGCGCTCAACACAACTGCCACAGTCAGAGTTTGTACATTCAGCAGAGAAAGGGTCACACTTTTCCTGGAGTGTACCACTTCAAAGTACAGGTAGTAGGATCACAAACCCATAAAACCGGAAGGCGTCTGAAAGGTCATCTAGCCCAGCCCCCGGACACTGCAGGAAGTATGCCGCTACAGCATCCCTGCTAGGTGTCCACCCAGCCTCAGCTTAAAAACTTTTAATGAAGGACAGTCCGCCAAGGCAGTCTGTTCCAAGTTTGAATTCACCCCCAGCTCATCAGAGAAAGGATTCAGCTTAGCAATATATACATGGGGATTTCCCCCCCCCCCATAGCCTGAAGTGGTACAATTCGGGGTGGGGTGGGGGAGGGTACCATTTGATTTTTCTGAGTGTAGGTAAGCTTTCCCCAACATGGTGCCCTCCAGATGTTTGGGACTGCAGCTCTCAGCATTCCTGACTATTGGCCATGTTAGCTAGGGCTGAAGGGAGTTGTGGTCCAAAACATCTGGAGGGCCCATGGTTTGGCAGGCTGCTGGTTTAGGCACTGCCTCCTATTTGTTCTTCATTACAAGATCCATCCACTTCCCCCATTCCACCCTTCGCCTCTCATCCGTGTATTACTAGAGAGCTGCCTGGCTGAGGTTTCCTCCTGGAAAAGAATGGAAGACAATCTCTTGAGGAACTGTCAAGGGAAAGTTGCAAAAAATCCTGAAAATGATTTGTTTTGTTTGTTTTTGTTTTAAAGGGCAGCAGTATTTTTTGTTGATACTGTTTGTAACATAGAAAATAAATGAAGAATTCAAGTTACTGAGTCTGAAGGAAAAATAACTACTCTCAACAATTCAGTACTTGCTGAAGCACTGATGGCCAGAGAATATTGTGTTTTCTTGTGTCCTTCCACTTCTCTTTTGGCTGACATGGCCATCTTCTTTGCAGTATCCCTGACCCAGTCTGCAGTGATAAAATAGTTTCTAGCATTAGGTCTGCTGCTTGGTTTCTGCTTGCTTCTCCTTCCAGCATCAGGGTTTTCAGGGGGCCCCCTCTCCCCTGGGCATACCTTGTGGCAGCACTTCAAGGACTCCTTCACACAGAGCTTTTAGCCTGAGATTGATTGAGTTGCTCCCCCTTCATGGAGGTTTGCGGGCTCTTTACATGACCCTCCTGCGCTAAATGCCCTTTGTCCCGTTTTTAAATAGATCACAGACAATGACCTATCAAATTATCCCGTTGTGTTCCGCTTCAGTTTCCTCCCTGAAAAGAGTTAAAAGCGGCAAGAAGAGGAGCTTGTGAGATCAATGAAAGATAATGGAAGACTTGGATACAAGGAGAAAGGGCGGTGTGTGTGGGGGGAAACACATGTAAAGGGAGTCAGTGTGATCCTGCATTTAAAACAGAAGCAGAAAGCCTGTTTTACATGCAGGATTTTAGGCTGGTGCAGAGATGCTGCAAGAGTAGCTCGTAGCTGCCAGTTTAATTTCCCGCAATTCCTTGGAGCACCCATTCTAGTCTCACTGCAGAGCATTAGGGAAATGAAAATGTAGGCCTGCAGACCCAGCTGCCTGGTGCAGAGGGCCTGGGGCAAACGTTGACAGTGGTGGGCCCTGCTTGGGCCCTGGCAGCTGCCCCGGGATGCCAGGCACTGGCACGGGGCCTGTCCAGCCATGTAAACCAACCACTGTTATGGTATGACGGGGGCCAGAATTTCAGGCAGCTTAGGGTGTCATGAGGGGATGCTCCAACATGCTTTGAGGCCCCTGTGACCCTTTTCTCCTCCCCCCTCCCTTGAGGTGGGCTATGCCTGAGGCAGCTCCGGGGCTGAGGGATGCCTTGTGCTCCTCCCTGCTGGGCTCTAAACTTAGCCAGGCCCCAGCCCCCGCTTATCAGCCCAGCCATGTCATCAGAGGGTATTTTTGGGGACAGCAGCTGCAGGCATTTGTAACTCTTAGTCCCCTGCTCACAGACGCCTGGCGAGCAGGCAGAGGAAAGCCAGGGACCCACTGCAAGTGAGGGGCAGGGAGTATGTGTGGGGGGCTATGCAGGATTGGCAAGTCAGGCAGCAGGGATGCCCGGTCTGGGGCTCAGTACAGCAAAAGATAGAACCATAAAGGAGAGTGACTGGCATCTGGATTGACAGACATAGGTGGATGCTTGGATGGCCAGATGGAAATTGTCCGACAGGAAGAGGAGAAGCAGGAACCGACTGACGGAGAGGCACGCCTGTAAGGTGGATGCATAAAGTGGCTAGAGCTTGTTGAATGCTAAGAGGAAAGCAGGCTGGTCCCCTCACAGCCTGCTTCTCATGTCCCTTACAGGTAAGTGTCACTGTGGGAATAAAGGGAGGAGGTGGAGGGAGACAAGGATGTTATCAGTAACGGTACTTATGGGAGTGATGACAGCTCTAGGATTAACAACTAATCCTCATTATTGAGGGATGAATCAAATGGAAAACTTTGGGATTTGCTTTGGGGTACCCGAAGAAACAGCAGGGCTAAGAACTGACCGACCTGAAGCCTTGTGGGCTGAGAAGGGTGAAGATACACTCGTAACCCAAGCCCCGTATCAGAGCTTTTTTCCAGAAGCAAAACCTGCCTTTCCAGGATGTTCTGCCATTGACTCAAGTACACTGCAGGGTTCTCTCCTCCACCACCCCTCCTTGTGGGTAATGGCATTCATGTGGAAAACTGGAGTCGTTTGAATGAGAACTAGTGAAAAGAGAAGGATCTCTGGGTGGCCCATCCTGGAATGTCCTCCCCCTTCTTTTTCTCCCCATGGGGTTTGCAGGCAGTGACAGCCTGTTATCAGGGTAGCACTACACAGAGCACGATAGGTCTGGAATGCATGATAGCATAGGCATGCCCAGCCAGCAGTAGTCTTGGTATCCTCTGAGAGCTGGTGCAGCGTTCGGGCAAGGAAAGCAGGCTTGGAAGTACCCAATGCAAACTTCACCTCAGCCATGCACACATTAAATGGCCCTTAGGAAATCACTATTCTCTCTGCCTGAACTCAGCCCCCCCCCCCCCAAGTATCAGAGTAATTATACTGACCTACCTTACAGTGAATGTGTTTAAAACAATTGAAATGTGCTAGATAAAGTAGTAATCAGCCTCGGTGTAATTATCACCATCTTTGTAGACTGGAGGCCTTCTGATTGTCAGGGCACATGATGGCCATCCTGGCTCAGAGTGGGGAACCCTGTGGACGTCTCTACACCAGCCTAAAATCCTGCATTTAAAATGGGGCTTTCTGCTTCCATTTTAAATGCAGGATCACGACTCCCTTTCTCACCTACTTCCTTTTCCCCCTTCGCTTTCCCCCTCCTTCTCCCCATATGGAAGATACTCCATATGGAAGAATGGAAGATTATGAGTCTTCCAATATCTTTCATCGATCTCGCTCCTCTTCTTGCCGCTTTTCCTCTTTTCACGGAGGGAACTCAAGCAGAACACAAAGGCGTAATTTGATAGCTCGTTATCTGCAATCTATTTAAAAACAGAACAAAGGGCATTTAGCGCAGGAGACACCTTGAACGATCACAGTGTCATGTAAAGAGCCCACCAACTTCCGTGAAGGAGCCATCTCAATTGCAGGATAAAAGCTCTGTGTGAAGAAAGCCTCAGTCTTCCCCTCACCACCATCGCTTGTAACTTGGGGGGAGTACAGTTGTGTGTGTACATGCTACTTCTCCTCTGACCTCCATGGCTATCCTAGAAATGCAAACATCTAGTCCTATTTCTGCACTGCTCCTTTCATTTGATGTTTGGTGTGGACTGTCCTGGGATGTCCAGAGAGAAAGAGGAATAAAGGTGTTAGTGAGCAGCACCCAATGGTGAGTGAGATTACCTCCTCCCCAAAGTCATGGTCAGAAGGCATATAATTGCACACCAAGACCATGTTTCTGCCCATGACCATGGCCTGAAGCCACCACGGAGCAGCTGCTGAGATACAGGCAGGGAGTGAGTTGGATGGGATCCGCCTCCCTGGAGAGCATGTGTTGATATCTTATTTGCATCATCCCACCGTCCACAGTCGTTCAGTCCCCTGTCCTGCAGCAGCATCTTCTGCTCATTAACTCCCCCTCCCACATACTAGCCCATGCCATCCGGACCTAGCACAGCACACAAAAGAACCAGCATCACTGAAACAGGATTATGCAAAATGGGAATCTCTGGCAGGGTCGTCTGGGAGACAAAGATTTGTTGCAGGCAGCTCTGTTCGTATAACCACATGTGGGAGGGTGGCTAGAGCGATGTGGCTTGAATGGCTCTGGACTCCATTTTGCCATGTGATTTCATAGTCATGTGCCCAGGCTTCAACTCGACCCAGGGTTTACAGCACCACTGCAATGCTGCTGAAAGAGGCTTGAACCGCAGTGTGATAAAAATATGGTTATGAGATGGGGTCACGGGGAAGCGATCACACAGCTGCTTTCCTGCATGCCAAGTTGAGCACCAGTCCATTTATTCCACATTTTTCTTCCCATTCCAGTTTGGCTGATCGAAGTGAATCACAGCGAAGAGCTCTTTCCTCCTTTTCTAGCCCTACGTTTTCCAGCTTTTCCAGCTATAATTCTTTCTCGATCTGATTCTCTGTAGGTCCCCAGCCTCAGCTGTATCCTGACTGAGCCACTAATGGATACCTTTGGAGGAGCTCCTCGATTTCTCACCTACCCCCGCACTTCCACTGTGCAGAGTGGTACCAATGCAGTACTGAAATGGCAAGTCGCTGGCGAGCCGCGTCCCAGCATCGTCTGGGAGAAGGATGGCTCGGAGCTGGAGCTGCCATCGGGTCGGATGTTTGTGGAGGCCAATGGGGATGCGTACAGCCTGCTGGTGTCTCAGGCTGGACCTGCAGATAGCGGGCGCTATGTGTGCAAAGCTAAGAACAGTGTGGGTGAAACCTATGCAGCTGCCACTCTCACAGTGGAAGCAGCAGAGCTGAAACCCAAGGGAAATCTGGACGCCCAGCCTCCAATCTTCCTGAATAGGCCAGTCTCAGCCCAGGTGGCCCGGGGAGAGGATGTGACTTTTGCTTGTAGGGTCTCGGGGCAGCTTGAGTGGGAAAAGGATGGGCGCAAACTGTCAGACATCTTTGAGAGCAGCCATTACAAAGTGGGCGTAGAGCCTGGTGACTGGCACTCTCTGCATATCTACAACGCCCGTCTCCCAGATGCAGGGGTCTATGTGTGCCGGGCACAGAACAGTTTTGGAGAGACCATGGCTGCAGCTGTGCTCCTGGTGGATTCCGTGGCCTGCGTTCCCCATGATGAGTCTCCAAACAGCCATTTCAAGAAGCAGCCAGAGGCACAAGACGATAAGAGGCGGCGGCATCACCCTGGGAAAAATATGCTGCCGGAAGCCAGGCAAAATGGAGAACTGCTTCCCAGCCTACCCGCTGCGAAGGCCTTTACCGTGAATGAAGGGAAGCATGCCAAGTTCCGCTGCTATGTCACTGGCAAGCCCAAGCCGGAGATCGTCTGGCAGAAGGATGGGAAGGTGCTGTCCCCCGGAAGGAGGCACCTGCTCTACGAGGACAGGGAGGGCTACTTCATCCTCAAGGTGCTTTATTGCACAGCGCGGGATTGTGGGCTCTACGTGTGCACAGCCTGCAACACAGCTGGCCAGACACTCAGTTCTGTGAGCCTCCATGTCAAAGGTACCCGTACAAGGGGTGGGGGGAAACCACAGGGATGGGCAGGGTGGGGGGAGTAGCACTGCCTGTGGGGATCAGACTGAGGACATCAGGAGATGGATTCAGAATCTGCCTTCTGCAGGAGGAAGGGGCTTTCTGTGACAAGAAAGACTCCACTTGTGGAAGGCCCCTCTGTCCGATTTCTGGGGATCCCCCTTACCCCACACCACAGCTCACCCCATTCAGCAGGGCCTCCTGCATTTTCAGGGGGCTGGAGGTGCTGCTGTGGGAAGGAAGGGGCAGTGCAGTTTATCCTGTGCAAATCTGGATCCAAACCATGATGTGTTGGAGGTCAAAGCCTGAAGAAGTCTGGGTACCTCCGAGGAGTTGATCTGTTGGTGGTCACAATTAAGTGGTGGGGTGGTGGTGGTGGAACCTGCTCACCACAGAGATAAAACATGAGAAGTAGGACAACCCATTGTGGGTACAGAAAAGCAGAGTGGTAAGGTAAATTACTTGCAGGCCATAATACAGCATAGATTCTGAGTTGAATCTAAAAGGGGTGCAGAACCTCCTTCAGCTTGAGGACCAAATTCCATTTTGGAGAAGCTTTCAGGGGCTGCATTCCAGTGGTGCGTGGGGTCAAAGGCAAACAGGGCAGGGTCATAGGCGAAAGGGGTGGGCCCCAAACCCCAAATACCAGCATATTTTACATTCAAGTTCTTACTGCCAATAGCTAAGCCTTAGGAAAGGCATTTCAGCCTTTTAGAATGGGGGAAACCCTGCATACAAGCCGGGAAGCCATCAAATAATCGGTGGTTGGGGAAAAGAGGGTGGGGTAGGGGAAGGGGGGGGCGCCTCAGAGGACCCCAGGCAAGCCAGATTAGGGCCTGAGGCCGGCCGGATTTGGGCCCCAGAATTGAGATTCTGCACCCCTGATCTAAAGCCTTCCTCTTGGTTTATAGATCAGACTATGCCCACTTGACCTTTGACCCACTATTGCCCTAACTGGGAACCAAGGAGCCAGCCAGTTGCTCCAGCGGAAGAATGTGTGCATGTAGCTTGCAACTTAAATGAGAGCCATGATACAATAATTAAGTACAAGTTCCAGAGCGGGCAGTTCACTTGTGAAAACGGGAGCAGGCCTAGAGCCTGGGAGCTCTCTTCTGGAACAAACAGGAAGGGAGTCTTTGGATCTGAGAACCAGCAGGCAGCCTCAGGGCCCCTGCTTGCTGAGGTGCCAGGGTGACCCATCTGGTACATTCCTGAGGGCCTTGCCAGGAATGGGAAGCGTGTGCCGCTCACCCGTGACAGTGCCTATGAAGTGCAGAATAGGTCTGGGTGTTCAGCCAGAGGCCAGGCCAGGCCAGGCGCCAAGTACAGGGTGGGACAGGAAATGTCTCCCCTCTCAAGAGGCGGGGGACATGGCATGTGAGATAGGGGCGCTTGAAGATAATTTGGCAGATCACTCTTCTGTCCTGGTTCAGGAAGAGCCAGAGCGCTTTTCACACAACCAATGTGTGTAGAATCAAGTCAGCAACGTGTAAGTTATACTTGCTGGTCCTGCCCCTGACAACTACATGTTGATTGAGCCTTCTGAAGAAAGCCTTTGTGCATGCCAGCTGGACACAGGCAGGCTTTGTGCAGAAGTGCTGATCAACACATGGAAGCTGGGGCAGGGAAGGCCAGTGGCCATGACCACTCCTTGGTTCTAGTTGGTCTGTTGTGTGAAAAGAACTCATGGCAGATCAGAGGGCTGAAAGAAGGGGAGTTTGTTTGCTGGCTAGCAGGTAGGCAAAGCCTAGTTCACACACATAGTGGATGGAAGTAAATATTGCTGGACTGTACGGACTATAGGTGGAGATTGCATGATTGGGGGCTCCTCCGCATTAAATATTACTTACACATCCATCACTTGATGTCAGTGAGAAACATTCTTGCCTAGTTTTCTCCCCAATTTTAGGTTAGTATGTGCGAGTATTTTGCAGAGTAGTATTTTTTTGCTTTTTTCAGCATGGAGGACCATTCAGTCATGTGATCTCCCACCTGCAATCAAAAGTGGTAGAGTCTACAAACACTTCTACCACTTCATCCGCTATTTGTTTGTGTGAACTAGGCCTCAGTCTCTGGGATGCGAGTGTGTTGTTTGAGGAAGGGTATGCATCAGGGTCAGCAATAGTCAGTTCTTTGTCAGCACTGGAGACAGGGCTATGCAAGAGCTTATTTGCTCGTGGGATTGTCCATTGCTTTTAGTGTTGCCTCAGTAGAAGCAAGATTCCATGTTTTGTTGCTGCGACCCTGGGCCTTCTTGGACAGGCATGGGGCCACCCACAATAAGGTATGTCACACATCAAGGTAGCTGGCAAGCAACAGAAGAGAGTTGGAGGTATTGGTTAAAACGGAGGGCAAAAGGGATGTTCATAAAAGGGAGGGGTTATAAAAAGGTTTTTCAAAGTCAGTGTGGTATATTTTATGGATGAGCCTATCACCCTTTCCTACTCCAGGACAGGGGATGGCTGCTTGGCTGAGACCTGAAATCCTGAATTTTGAAGAGGGTTCACAGGAGAGCAAGGGAACTGATAAAGGGTCTGGAATGCTGCTGAGCTGAGCAAGAGCAGAGGAAGGCTTGTTTAGCCTGGAGAGGAGAATCTGGGGTGGGGGTGGGGGGTGGATACATGATAACAGGTTTCAGTTATATGTCAAAGGCTGCTGTTAGTAAGAAGGGAACCAACTGTTATCTGAAACTACTGAGGGTCAGGCAAGAGGAGAAATAGGCTTTAGCTGAAAAGGGGAGATTAAATACCAGGAAGATTTTTCTGTTCATAAGAATAGCCATGCAACGGAACATGTTACCCAGAGAGTCTGGAGTGCGTATATTCATTGGGACTTTTTAAAAATAGGCGAAACATCTGTCATGACGGGAGCCTGAATGGATAAAGGATGGAAAGAAAAATTCCACTAGGAAGAAGCAGAGAAAGAGATGGCTGATGGCTTGTTCTCGCCTGATCAAGGCTGAGATAAACTAGCTTAGGCTGACCAGGTGTCCTACATTATGGAGAATAGTCCTCTATTTGGAGGACAGTCCTCTATTTGAAGAGCTGTCAGGTTTAAAGATCAAGAACTATCAGAAGGGATTGCAGATCAGGGACATGGAAGTTGCCCATCAAGAGTGAGCACCTGGTCAGTCTTCCTCATTATGGCAGTATGCATTGTATTCCTTTTTCAATTATAGTAATTATTTCTAAATTTGCATCTACACATATATGTCAGCATATACAAATGTCATGCAAATCAGTGTCATCTTATGGCCTCTTTTTTGGGGTGATGCCTGAGTAGCCCCCCTATGATGAAACTGCCTTGGCAGAGGAAACCACTGGACCCAAAGTGGCCCATTAAAATATTGAATAGAGCAGTGGCTAAAGGATACGGATTGTTTAAAGCCTAGGCTACGTGAAGAGCAGATGAGATAGTAAAAGTGTTCCAGGACTGTCCCACTTCAGATTGGATTGAATGTTCTCTCATATAAACTCACTGGACATAGAAAATGGGATGTGAAAGAAATGCTAGTTTTCTCTTTGGGTGGGGATGGTGGTGTTCAAGCAAGTGCCAGCCCCCTAACCCCCCTCTGACTGAAGTGGTACAGGCAGGAATAGTTTTACCGCTTGATGTGCTATATATGTGGGCAAGGCCCCAAATCTTATTCCTAAGGTGACGCTGCACCTTTAAAACATGATGGGCATCTTGAAGAATTCTTATGGTCATCCCTCTTAAAGAGATGAAAAGAGGTTCATCCAGGACTTAATCTGTGCCAGCCCTGACATCAGCTTTTGGTGCCAGCTCTGTCAACTCTTGAACATATAGAGGAAGAAAAGATGAAACTGCTGACCAGTTGGGTACAAAGTATATTACTCTTACCACTGAGTAACTTCAGAGAGGCCCCATGCATTGTGGGTGAAGGGGAAGGGCTGTCAGATTTGAGGATATTTACTTTCCAGAATGGCTTAAGGCTGGCGCCTCCTTTTCCAGAAATGTAAGC
Organism: Heloderma suspectum; assembly: GCF_057233095.1. NCBI lineage: Eukaryota > Metazoa > Chordata > Lepidosauria > Squamata > Helodermatidae > Heloderma > Heloderma suspectum. The sequence goes on from NC_139458.1 coordinate 141,460,380, forward strand.
ACTAGGCTCAGCTGTGCCATCTAAGCAACCCCACCTGTTCTTTCCGAAGTCATTTGCCATGGCTGTTTCCCACAATTCCATCTCCCCTCTGTGTTCCCTTGGGTTGTTGTTGTGTGGGTGGCAGGTGTCCCTTGCACTGGGCCCTGAAGAGCTGACAGCAAGGGGGCTGATTGCTATAGATACCACATGCCACCCACTTCGCACTCTGCCACCTCTTAGAATAACCCATGGGAGGAGAATTGGGCTGCCCTCTTTCCACTTCTGCCTCCCCTGAAGAAGACAAAGGGGGCACAGGCACCCACTGAATGTTCCTTGATACATTTCCTGAGGGCCTGAAAGCAATGTGGAAAACAGTTGAGTTAAACCCTTACGTTCATATTCCTCTTTTTTCAGTTTGGTGACAAAACATTCTAGAACGAATGTGGGAGGGAGAGATTGCTAAAGTGTTTGTTAAAACAATTGTGTTAAACCCTTACGTTCATATTCCGTTGCACTGTTTGATGACAAAATATTGCAGGAACAATGTGGGCAGGGGAGATTGCTACAGTGTTTGTTAAAAACTGCCTCATGCATTCATAGATGATGAGATTCAATAGTCATTCAAGCCTATGCTGGTGTTATTGACAATTCCTTGTGGCAAAGCCCCACAGAGTTTGACTGAGGGTGCTTCCCAACAGAGGGCTCCTATAGTTCACAGTCAAAGCCATTGTGCAGTGATTCTTTTTTCTTCCTTACCGTTTTTCCTTTTCCTTACAATTTTTCTGGCTTCCCCAAAAAGGTGGGGAAACATGGGAAGACTACAAATCAAAGATGATGATGTCTGGAGCCCCCACCACTATAACATTCCATGAATGAGTCAGGTTGATTGCATAATAAACACCTCATCTGGAAGCACCCCGAGTTCTTTACACTTTGTCATAATGGATGAAGGTGTGGATATATGTGTAATAGGAAAACTGGCGCTCAAGCTCATGGTCTTCGCAAGCTACAGCAAGAAGAACCATGGCCTGCAGGTGTGCTTGATGTCTAAAGTGAGCCTGCCCAAATGGATGGGAGGAAACTACCATGGGTGGTGAAACAAAATATGAGGAAGCCTGAGGGCTGAGGCAGGAAGTTTGTGGTAACAACAACAGAATGGAAATTTGTGAGGGAGAACAGTGACATTTTGCTGGGTCCCAGCAACTTGCTCCTCTTCCTGAGCCCCAGGACCCTGAGGATTTAGGCTGACTCTGGGTGCTTCCACATGGAGGGCTCCTAACCAATCAGAAGGTATTCTGCAGCAGTTGCATCTTTTCCTCCTTAATGGATTTTCTGCTGTAAGGAAAAAGATGGGAGAAGTGGTGAGGTAACAAGGGAGGGTTGCAAGGGGGAGATGTCGAGGCCTCCCCCCCCCCCGTAAATTTCATGAATGAGGCAGGGCAATTTGCATGATAAAATCCTCATCTGGAAGCACCTTCTGTGGAAATGGGCCTTTCCCATCAAAGTCAAGTCCTTCTCTGTTTCTTACTTTCAGAACCCCGGCTCCGGTTCCAAGCGCCTTTGGTGGATGTGGAAGTGTTGGAACGCCAGGATGCGATATTAGAGTGCCAAGTGCCTCTAGAGACCATCCCTACAGTGTGGTATCTTGAAGACAAGCGCCTGCAGCCCAGTCCCAAGTACCTGATGGAGGAGCAGGGCCTGCTGCGACGGCTGACAGTGCGGGATGCCCGGGCCGATGATGATGGCATCTATCTGTGTGAGATGGAGGGAAAAGGACGCAGCGTTGGGGAACTTTCAGTTCAAGGTGAGGAGAGTTTGGAGACATATTAGGTGTGGTGGCCACAATAGGGTTGTTTTAGTGACAACCGTGTTGTTTGGGGTTCTTCTTTCATGGTAACCCTCCAAACCCTTTCCCTCAGGCCTGATAGTGAAGCGGTTGCCACGAAAGTTGGATGTGATGGAAGGGGAGAATGCTGCCTTCTATGTGGAGACCAGAGAACCAGTGGAGGCGACGAGTTGGGACCGTAACGGGCAGGAACTGGTGGAGGCACCATACACGCTTATCCGGAGCTTTGGTAAAACCCACCTTCTGGTCCTGGTGCATGTGTCACGGCATGACGCTGGCGTCATCACTTTCATGGCGGGCGAGTCACAGACTTCAGCACAGCTCCGTGTCAAATGTGAGTGGAGAGGGGAGATGGGGCTGGTTGGGTGGGTGGGAGGGTAAATCCAGCGAGTCTCCGGATACATTACATCTGGCCTTTGCCATGAACATCAGTCACAAAGCCAGCTCCTCACTGGGGTGGGCTGGGGTGGGGTAAAGCTCGTTTCTCTTATCCCTCACCCTGGACTGAATTAGAATTGATATACTGTAGAAGGGAGGTTTGCCACATCCCATTCTAGAACCCCAGAGTCAGGCCAGATTCATGTGATGCAGCACTTCAATTAGTAGGCCAGGCCTGGACCTAGCCTGATCAATGCTGATATAAACCATTTGGAATCAGGCCAGGCTTGTGTAGAACCAGTACTGAACTCTCCCAGACAGTTAAACCAATATTCTAACTTTAACTAACCTATTTTCATCCCTTCTTGGCACTTATTTTATTTTATTATTTATTCAATTTATACCCTGCCTTTCCACCAAGAAAATGGCACTGAAGGTGCCTAACAATCATAAAAAACACTAAAAATGTAGTTATAAACAATAATAAAAGAAATACATTAAAATGCAGACAACAACCCCCCCACCACAATTACAAAATAAAACAGCAGCCAACCCAACAGATCATTTTACAAGCCGAAGGCCTGATTGAACAGAAACCTATTTGCTTGCGGGTGGAAGGACAGCAGAGAGGGAGCCAACCTAGCCTCCCTTGGCAGGGAGTTCCATGGCCCAGGAGCAGCCACTGAGAAGGCCCTCTCTCATGTTGCCACCAAATGTGCCTCTGAAGGTGGTGGTACTGAAAGAAGGGCCTCTCCCGAAGATCTTAAAACCCAGACAGGCTCATAGGGGGGAAGGCAGTCTTTCAGGTAGCCCAGTCCCAAGGGCTTTAAAGGTCCTCACCAGCCCTTTGAATTGTACTCAGAAACAGACCAGTAGCTATTGAAGTGCTGGTAGCAGGTGAAGTCACATGTTCCCTGTAACTGGCCCCAGTCAACAGTCTGGCTGCAGCATTCTGGACCAGCTGAAGTTTCAGAACAAACAGAAGTTTCAAAGGCAGTTCCACATAGAGTGCGCTACAGTAGTCCAAACGGGATGTAACTAAGGCATGTGTGACCGTGGCCAGATCAGACATCTCTAGCAACAGGCCCACCTATGGTTGTCACTGGTCCCACTGGTCCCTAAACTGACACTGGCAAGTGCATATTATGTCTGCCTACACATCAGGTCCCTGTTCCCAGTTGTTTTACACATTAGACAGCCTCCTCTAGACCAGCGGTCTCCAAAGTGGAGTGCGCACACCCAGGGTGAGCAAGACAATCCATTGGGGTGTGCGAGCCGCCTGACAATTGAGCAGCCTCCCGCTGCCCTGACGAGTGATGGTGGTGGCAGCGGCAGCAGGATGGGACGGGAGCCCAGAGGGAAGCTCCATGGCATTTCTCTCTCCGCTCCAGTCCTATCCTGCCTCTACTGCAGCCACCAAGAGCAAGTGCGCCAGTCTCTGCCAGGCATGGCAGAGGAAGCCACGGCACCAGAGCAGCTGCCATCCTGGCCAAGGAGAGCGGGAAGGAGATGAATCCCTCCCACTCTCCTTTGGCAGAATGGAACTGAGAAGAGAGCACGTGCTATGACAGTGTTGTCAGCCCTTAAAACCAAGTATCGAAATAAACTGAATTTAGAACCAGACCTTTGAAGTGCTGTATCACAAAGTGGTAAAGCAAGCTTTTCAAAAATAATGAAGCATCTTCAATCGCATTGCTCTCACTAAAAAAGACTGTTATTAATAATAATTTTTTAGTGAGAGCAAAAAGGTTGTGCTCTCACTAAAGTAAAAAATATGTTGTTTCATCTTTATCTCATGCTTTAAATTTTTTATTAATTTCTATTTTTGTGTATGTTTTATAACGTACATAATATATTAGTACAGTAGTATATGTATATAATTTATAAATAAAGAAATACACATATATTGGGAGTGCATGCTCAAAGGTTTTTTTACTGATAGGAGCACGTGATCAAAAAAGTTTGGAGACCACTGCTCTAGACCACCATTCGCCTTGACACGGTGTGGCTTGGTCAGGTAGCTGCCTGATACTGCAGCACTGCAGGTGGCCAGCCTCCAGATGTTTTGGACTTTAACCCCCATCAGCCCCAGCAAGCATAGCCGATGGTCAGGCATCGTGGGAATTGTTATTCAGAACATCTGGAAAGCACTAGGTTGGATAGGGGCTGATCTGATCTCTGCTTGGAGAGGAAGCCACTCCATGGAAGGCCTATGGAAGCAATTTTCAGCTTCTGGAAGGAAGTGTGGGTTATCAGTCATTCAGTCAATTAATATACATAGTAGCGCTGAGTCCTAAGGTTACTGAGGCACAGTTGAGGGTTCAGTTTCCATGAATCATCATCCACTGCACTTATGTTTTCTCTAGAACTGAAATTCATTTTGGGGGATAACATTCTCAAGCACATCCTCCCAATGCCCCTGTGCTTGCAAGAAATGGAATGTATATTCTCCTTCATGGGGTAAAGGTATTGAATTTATGTTTAATGTGATTGCCCTTAAAATCCATCAGCCAGTCTTGAGCTCTATGTTTTCTTGAAACTGCGCCTCAAATTGAAGTTTCACTTATACATTTTGGGAAATTTTGGGAATCAAAAAGTTAAATGTGGGCATTTTGCCAAATTTCATTTAAGCACTAATTTTTCTTCTGTCCTGGTTTTGGTTTTGTGCCCTCCTTTATCCATTCTCCTATGAGAGCCCTTTAAAGGCCAGGCCTGATCTCTCTGAATATTTCTATATCAAAATGAGGGTCAAATAGCTGTAGAATGTAACAGCACAAAAAAAAAAAAAAACAGGGCGGGGGGGGCACAGACAGTAAAGCTACAAGCTAGCTTTTTTTGTGAATACAGCTGAAATATATGAATAACCCTTGATAAAGAATTCTTGAACTCAAAATGTCTCTGGAACAAAATTAATCATATATAGAAGGCTTTGCTGACAGCACTGACTTTGTTTTCAGTTTTTGCTGCTGTCCAACAATCTTTAAACTTCCTGCTCCCTGAGGTACATCCAGTTGTGTGTTCCTTTCCCTGCATGGATTGTTTTGTTACTGAAAAGCAGTCTCAGAGGCTGCAGTTGATAATGGGGGAATAGCTGGGATGGGGGGTAAGGAAGAGGAGGGGCTGTTTAGTCATGTTCCTTCTTGCCATTTGCGCAAAATGGCATTTCAAGTTGCATTCCCATCCAAATGGCGGGGGGGGGAGTGAGAAAGAATTAATCGTCCCCCCTCTTCTAGTACTGAATGCAGCCTCAGAACTGCTCTTCTGTTCCTTACACACACACACACACACACCGCAAACTAGTTAGGATGAAACAGTACAGAACTTTGTTTAGTCGTATGTAGTTTGGTCGGAAGCCCAAGCACAGAAGTGGGAAACCACAGGCCCAGGGGCCAAATCTGGCCTGTCTAGGATCCCAATCCAGCCCTCCAGTGTCCCCCAGAGGGCCTCACTTCCTTTCCCCCAACTGTTTGGTGGTTTCCTGGCTTTTGTGCTGTCTTTTCCCCATTATAAAAGGTTGAGATGCCTCTCTTAAGGCTAAGGGCTTCTTCACATGGAGCTTTTATCCTGCTATTGAGATTGGTTATGCATGGAAGTTTGTGGGCCCTTTAGATGATGTCCTTAACCTCCAGGGCATCTCCCGCACTAAATGACTTTATTCCATTTTTTAAAAAATCGGAGATCATGAGCTATCAAATTACCATGCTTGAATTCCACTTGAGTTCCCTCTTGAAAAGAGGAAAACACGCAATAAGAGGAGCTAGACCACAGTGCCATCTAACATCTGTATAATGAAACATATGGAGGACTCAGACAAGGGGGAAAAGGAGGAGGAAAGGGGGGGAAGGAGGCACATGTAAAGGGTGTCCGTCATGATCCTGCATTTAAAGCTGGTTTTAGGCTGATTTTAGGCTGGTGTAAAGATGCGCTAAGAGCCTTTCTACATGAGGCATTTATTGTGTGCTCATGATTCCTCACTCAGGGTAGTCTGCAGGTGCTCTACACCAGTAGTCTCCAAACCTTTTTGATCATGCACCCCTATCAGTAAAAAACCTTTGAGCATGCACCCCCAATATACGTGTATTTCTTTATTTATAACTTATATACATGTACTACTGTATTAATATATTATGTACATGATAAAACATACACAAAAAATAGAAATTAATAGAATTTTTTAAAAGATGAGATAAAGATGAAACAATATTTTAATTTTTTTAATGTAGAGAGAGCAAATTCTTTTTGCTCTCACTAAAAAAATTATTATTAATAACAGTCTTTTTTAGTGAGAGCAATGTGATTGAAGATGCTTCATTATTTTTGAAAATTTGCTTTACCACTTTGTGATACAGCACTTCAAAGGTCTGGTTCTAAATTCAGTTTATTTCGATACTTGGTTTTAAGGGCTGACAACACTGTCATAGCACGTGCTCTCTTCTCGGTTCCATTCTGCCAAAGGAGAGTGGGAGGGATTCATCTCCTTCCCGCTCTCCTTGGCCAGGATGGCAGCTGCTCTGGTGCCGTGGCTTCCTCTGCCGTGCCTGGCAGAGACTGGCGCACTTGCTCTTGGTGGCTGCAGCAGAGGCAGGATAGGACTGGAGTGGAGAAAGAAATGCCATGGAGCTTCCCTCTGGGCTCCCGTCCCATCCTGCTGCCGCTGCCACCGCCGCCCCCATCACCGCACACAATGGCAGCTCGTCAGGGCAGCGGGAGGCTGCTCAATTGTCAGGCAGCTCGCACACCCCAATGGATCGTCTTGCTCACCCCCGGGTGTGTGCACTCCACTTTGGAGACCACTGCTTTACACGACGTCTTCATCCTCCAGGGCCTCTCCCATGCTTTGTAACCATTATAATGGGATTTTTTTTTCTAATGAGTAACGTCTGATATTTCTGTGAATGGCGGCATGAGATCCTGGCGGCAAGGGACCCATGGCACCACCTAGTGGTTGTGTACTGGAACATATAGAAAGGCAGAGCAAGACCCCCCCCCCGGGAAAAAAATATGCATAAAAGTGCTGATCTTAATCCCACAAAGAATCTGGAAGCGGTCGCCTCAGTAAAACAGCAGGTTAAAAGCCTCACATAGAAAAGCCCTTAGTTACTAGCAGTAAGAGCTTTAACTTGCAATATGCTGGGGGGGCTGGGGGGGCACCTCTTCTGCCTTTGGCCTCGTCCACCACTGGAATGCAGCCCCCAAGAGCCTCTCTGAAATGGAATTTGGCCCTCAGGCTGAAAGAGGTTCGCCACCCCAACCCAAACAGGTATGCAAGTAGAGGAGTCTTCTCTGGAGTCTTCTTCCCTCCCACACGTCACATCTTATGTAGACGGAATTCACGCACATATACATACTGTGTGCAGCTTCACATTGAAGTCTATTCTATTTCACCATGTACGCATGAAGCATAGAGCTGTAGCTGACTGCAGTTATTTGATGCATGCACGTTGCCTGGAGTCAGGCAAGTGCTAGATAATGGTCAATAACCTGAAACTCAGTCCTGACAATGGAGGTTCTGTGAGTAGGTGGTTTATCTTTTTAGAGATTTAGTGTCCAACTTCTTCTGGGTAGGGTGATACTCCCCCTAAAGAAGCAAATTTGTAGTCTGGGGGGTACTCCTAGACCCAGCTTTGGTGCCGGAGGCCCAGCTAGCCCCTCTGGCAAGGGGTGCCTTTTCTCAGCTTCAGCTGTGCTAGCTGTGGTCTGTTCTGGACAGAGATACCCTGGCCACAGTTATTCATGGTCTGCTGTCATATAAGATTGACTGCTGTAATGCATTGTACATGGGGCTGCCTTTGAGGACTGTTTGGAAATATCAGTTAGTTCAAAATACAGTTGCCAGGCTGTTGACTGGGACCAGATGATTAACAGCCTGGGAAGGTGGCAGAAGTTATTTATTTTCTCCAGGTGCCAAGAGGATCCCACCAAGTGCACCCGTGGCAGCGAGGATGTGCACAGCGCGTGGCAATGCTGCCCTCCTGACTTGGTGCCCACCGCCTGACGTGCACCGCAGCCCACCGAGCAGCTACATCCTCGAGAGGCAGGCTGTGGGAGAGGTGGAGTGGGTGCCTTGCCTCACCACTGATGTCGCCAGCATGGTCGAAGTTCCAGGGGATGGCGTGCCCCTGGAGGCTGACTACCGCTTCCGTGTGTGTTCTGCCAATCAGTACGGGTGCAGTGAGCATGTGGAGTTCCCAGGGTCTGTGCACCTTGGTAAGCCTCTCTGCTGCTCCCTGATGGCGGGTGGACTCTGCCCTTGCTCCAGCATGGGCATCTCAAGCATCCCTATCATCTCGTCTCTGTCAGCCGCTGGGCACTCCCCTTTCTTCTTCCACTGCAATTTCCCAGCAGCCTCTGCAGCTGAAGAGGCCCCTTCCACTATGTGGGAGTGTTGAAAGCATCTTGGCTTTCCTGGCCCTTGGTGATACACCTGCCTGCTAAACTACACCTATCACTGGAAGGGAAGGAACTCTGCCCAGCTCGACCGCCTCCTGGCTAGGCCTGCTCTGGCCGGGCACCTGAATTTGCCAGGCCCTTTACCCAGCATCTGCACCATCACTGTATGTTTCCTTCCTGCACCACTGTCAGCCTTGGCTGTTTTCAGTACTTGGGCTCAACCTTAGCGCAGTAAAATAATAGCAGATTTCAGAGTGTCTCTGAGCTTGGGGGCCTTTCATGGGCCACAGGTGCCCTCTCTTCTTCACCTTTCCACCCTGAGCCACAAGTGGCAGGTCCCCTGACTCCCCAACCACAAAGCCTTCTCCTGTAGCCGAGATCACAACAGCCAACCCACCAGTAAAGCAACATGAGACAAATCTAGACATCCCCTGCCGGAAGTGAGCAGATACTGCAGAGAGGGCGGGGAGAGAGAGGAAGAGAGAGAGGGTGGCATTTGAGGTGATTAGGAGCTGCCAGTGCCCTTGGGCGCTGCAGTGAATAACACTGCAATAGAACCCGCTTCGCAACAGACCAGACATGTCTACGAAGCAAGAGAATGCCATATGGTTAGCCAGCATGGGAAAGCAGATGCCCAGTGGTCCTCGCCTGCCTTTCCCTGACTGAGTGTCTGTTCTCCGTTTGTAGTTATCACACACATTCAGACTGCTGAACACCTTCCATTTCTTTCCCCTGACAATCTGAACTCCATCCCTACGGTTTGTCTGTGCCCGTGTGTGTGCATGTGCGCGCACACGTGCGTGCATGCATGCATCACCCCTTTTAGGCTGATTTCCTTGACCTCGGTTTGTTCTTACAGTGCCCAGAGCCCGTGTGCACAGGGGACTACAAGATGTTAAAGTTCACGTCGGGGAGGATGCCACTTTCTCGGTGCAGCTTTCAGCCACCACAAGTGGTTGCTGGTTCTTGAACGGTAAAAGGCTGGAGGAAGAGGAGGAGGAGGCGGAAGGCCAGCACTATCAGATCACACACAGTGGAGTGGACCATGCCTTGCAGATCAGAGGGGTGCAGCTAACAGCCAGTGGGTCTGAGGTGCGATTTGAGGCCAATGGTGTGAAGGAAGGTGCTGTATTGCATGTAAAAGGTGAGCCCTTGGTCAGGTCTTTGCAGCAGGCCAAGAATTAACCCTACCTGAAATGATTACATGCAAGCCATCATCCCATGCAAAGAACAGTGATCTGGCCATATTGTAGAGAAGGCCAATCCTTGTATTTTTCTGCTGTGGGGCTAATAGCACCTGTGGGGTGGCTGGGGATTGAGATCCTGAAAATGGTGTGGGGGCAAAGGGTGAAACACCACCCCCCCTCAAGTGCTGCTACTCCAGTCAAAATTGGAGCCCCTCGCAGCAGCAGTTAGTTCAACCAGAAAATGTCAGGAGATTTGATCATGCATTCACCATGTCATGTGTGATCTGGCCCTCCATGCTGCCAGCTGTTGTTCCCAGTGGGTTGCCTGCAGCTGCAATCCTTGTAGCTGAAAATGACATCTGAAAATCCTGATCCTTCCAGACACTGCCATTTGAAACTTCATTACCTCTATTGTAATAGTCTAAGGGCACAATCCTATGCATGTTTAGACAGAGAAAAGGCCTGCAGCTCCCAGCATTCCCCAGCCAGCCCTTTTCTCTGTCTAAATATGCATAGGATTGTGCCCTAACTGGAATAGCCTTTGTTTGTTTTGAGTGTCTGTGATTTGCCTTCATCTTCGCAAAGACAGAAGCAAAACTGCATGACTCAAATTTGCCCAACCCAGCTCAAGCTTTATCTAGTAGGTAAGGTATCCTCCTGCCTGTGATGCCATCACAGCCAATCTAAAACTTCAGCTGCTTTCAACCATGTTTCAAACACAAGATACTTGCCTATGTGCTCCTTACACATGACCTTGTAGACACTTTGTACGCTGCCTTTCTGGTGTTTTCAGTTGGTGTCATCAGGAGTAGCACAGTGGTATGCAGTTAATGCTTTCCCCCCTATGTTTGCCCAGCCCCACAGGTACATATCACCCCAGTGCCTGAGGCCAGGCGACTCCGAGCACTTCTGGCTGGGATGCCTCTGCTCCTGGAATGTGAGGTCTCTATACCTGATGCCCCTGTCTTCTGGTTCAGAGAGGGGAATCCTGTGGGCTTGGATGATGGTGTTCTTGTGGTGCAGTCTGAAGGCTGCATCCGCAGGCTCTTGATTCCCGCAGTCTGCTCTTTGGACTCTGGAACGTATACATGCGATGCGGGAGATGATGCCATTACCTTCATGGTGACTGTGGATGGTGAGCAAAGGAGAAAGATGCTGGTGTGCACAAGGGGAAGGCTATGATACACAGATGGGGGAAGGGTGGGTGGGGGGCTTGAGAGGCCTAGTGTCAGGGAGAAACTATGGGAAGCTCCACCAGCCTTAGAATAAAGTCTGATCCTTTAAAACAGGAGTGTTGAACCTCTGTCAGCCTGAAGGCTGAATTCCATTTCAGAGGTGCTCTCAAGGGCTGCATTCCATTGGGGCCAGGTCCCCAGGCAAAAGGGGCGGGTCCAAAGGCAAAGGGGGTGGCTCCAGAGGCAAAGGGGGAGGGTCCAAAGGCAAAAGAGGGCAGGTCCAAAGGCAAAGGTGGGGGGGGTCCAAAGGCAAACGGGGGCAGGTCCAAAGGCAAAGGGGATGGGTCCAAAGGCAAACGGGTGTGGCCAAAACACAAAACATCTTTTAGCTTAAAGTTCTTATGGCCAATAACTAAGCCTTAAGGGAGGCATTTCAGCCTTTTAGAATGGGAGAGAAACTTCACAAAAGCCAGGAAACCACCGAACAATTGGTGGTTAACAAAAGGGTGTGGGTCAGGGGAAGGGTATGTAGCCATCTGGGGAACCCTGGAGGGCTGGATTTGGCCTCTGGGCCTGAGGTTCTGTTCTCCTGCTTTAAAATGAGCATGTCTCTGAAAAATAGGAGCACGTGGCAGCTTTCATTTGGAGTTTATGTCACCCAGTGCCAGAAGTAGTTTGGCCTGCAAGCTAATCCTTTTCTTCCCAGCCTGGAAAACCAGGAATGATCCTCATTTGGCATGGACATGGGACAGAAACGGCCTTGGTCGCCTTGGTAGATGATATGAGGAGGACTCTGGATAGGGGTGAATGCTCCTTCCTTGTTCTCCTCGACCTCTCAGCGGCTTTTGATACCGTTGACCATGGTATCCTCCTGGACCGCCTGGAGGGGTTGGGCATTGGAGACACCGTATTGCGGTGGTTCCGGTCCTTCCTCTCCAGCAGGTACCAGAGGGTAGCACTGGGAGAGGAGGTTTCGGACCTGTGGCCACTTACTTGTGGGGTGCCACAGGGTTCCATCCTCTCCCCGATGCTATTTAACATCTATGTGAAGTCGCTGGGGGCTATCATCAGGAGGTTTGGGGTGCAGTGTCATCAATATGCGGATGACACGCAGCTCTACCTCTCATTCAAATCTTCACCAAGGTTGGCTGTAGAATCCCTGTCCAAATGTCTGGAGACGGTGAGTGGCTGGATGGGGAGGAACAAGCTGAAGCCGAACCCTGACAAGACCGAGGTACTTTTGGTGGGAGACAAGAGGAGGCTAGGGGATGTTGACCTGGTGTTGAATGGGGTACGGCTACCCTTGAAAGACCAGGTCCGCAGCCTGGGGGTCATTTTGGACTCCCAGCTGTCCATGGAGGCTCAGGTGTCAGCTGTGAGCCGGACAGCACTGTATCAACTCCATCTGAGACGGCGGCTGCGCCCCTTCCTTCCTGACCATCTGCTCCCATTGGTAGTACATGCCCTGGTCTCCTCTCGTTTAGACTACTGTAATGCGCTTTACGTGGGGTTACCCTTGAAGACGGTTCGGAAACTGCAGCTGGTACAGAACGCGGTGGCTCGCCTGATTAAAGGCAGCCGCCAGCGAGATCACATCACTCCAGTGCCGAAGGAGTTGCACTGGTTACCAGTTGTTTTCCGGGCCAAATTCAAGGTGTTGGTTTTGACCTTTAAAACCCTATATGGTTCCGGCCCAGCCTATCTTAAGGAGCGCCTCCAGCAGCACCAGACAGGCCACTTAACAAGATCAGCCTCGGATGGCCTTCTCTCTGTCCCATCAGCCAGGACAGCTAGACTGGTGGGGATGAGGGAGAGGGCCTTTTCTGTGGTGGCCCCCACTCTGTGGAACTCCCTCCCTAGGGAACTCCGTCATGCTCCCTCTTTAATGAGCTTCCGTCGTGCATTAAAAACGTGGTTGTTCAGGCAGGCATTTGGGGTGGGTTAGGGTATTTTAGAAAATGTTTTTATTGTAGAATTTTATTGTTTAAACTGTTTTTATTGTATGTTGTACATCGCCCAGAGTGGCTGGGTGACCAGCCAGATGGGCGATTAATAAATTTAATAATAAATAATAATATTTTCCCTGTTCTCTGTCCTATGAACGTTGGCCTCATTTTCTGCCATCAGTCATCGTAGTATCTCCTTGCCATTGCAGAACCTCCTCTGAGGGTTGTTCACTCCAATGCTGAGGAGGCCCATGCCTACAACATCTCAGAGCGTGTGGTGCTGGCCTGTGAGCTGTCCCAGCCTGATGCTCCTGCTCGCTGGTACAAGGACGGGGAGGCCGTGGAAGAAAGCGAACGTCTCCTGCTGGAGAGTGAGGGGCCTCACCGCCGGTTGGTAATCCCCTCAGCACAGGTGCAGGACACAGGAGAGTTCATGTGTGATGTAGGTAGACATTCTGTCTTCTTCAACATCGCTATTACAGGTTAGTAATTTTCCCAAATAAAGGGCTACCATCTAAACATGTGCTAATCTCTCAATCCTTCATAGACCTTGAACCTCTGCTAGCCCAAGGGCTAAATGCCATTTCAGAGAAGCTCTCAGGGGCCACGTTCCAGTGGTGGGCTGAAAGCCAAAATACCAGAAAAACCAGCATATTGTAGCTTAAAGCTCTTACTGCCATGACTAAGCCTTAGGAGAAGCATTTCAACATTTTAGAATAGGGGAAACTGCACAAAAGCTGGAGAACCACCCAACAGTCGGGGGAAAGGGGCTGGGGCTGGACTGGGATCCCAGACAGGCTGGATTTGGCCCACAGGCCTGAGGTTCAACACCCCTCATTGAAGCTTGGAACAAAAGAAGACCAATACTTGCTCTGTACAGATGCTGTTGTTCTCAGACCTTTGTTCTGGCTCAGCTGATGAAAATAAGACAAGGACACTTGTGGCACTTTGAAAATTAAATTTATGTTGGCATAAGGGCAGAGCCAAGTTCATCAGACAGATAGACAGGGAAGTTGCGGGATATATCCCTTTCTGGGTCATGTTCCTGATGAAATAGACTGGTTTACAAAGCCTCATGGCAAAATTAATTTGCCAGCTTTTAAGGTGCTTCAGGTGAGGAGTGCTACCTTCAGAGTAGGGAGCATTTGTGCCACCACATCTCAGCCATCTGGATTGGCACCTGAGACTTAATAAGAACTGACAAACTCGGGGTGCTTCCAGACAGAGGGGTCTTAGTGCTCACAAGCGAAAGACATTGTGCAACTCTTCTGTCTTTTTCTTCTTAACACAGGAGAGGGCAACTTGTGGCCCTCCAGATATTTTGGCTTGTAACTCCCATCAGCCCTAGCCAACATAGCCAGTGGTGGCATTTGTAGGCCAAAACAGTGGGAGGGCTACGAATTGGCCTCATCTGTCTTAATGGATTTTCTGTAGTAGGAAAAGAAATAAGTGGTGAGAAAACTTGTGAGGGTTATAAGTGGAAGTTGTGATCTGCCCCCCGCACCCTAAAATTCCATGAATGAAACAGGGCAGTGGCACCATAAACGCCTTGTCTAGAAGCATCCTTGATATGCTGAGCTTTTTTTGAAATTACCTACTGGGGTTTAATTCTTCCAAATGTACAGTTAGATTTCCAGAGAGTTATTTTAAAACCCATTCCCCCACCCACCCACCCCTAAGGTTACGTCTCACCATTTCTGAAAATCAAAGAAACCTGTTCAACCACATTGTTTGCCCGAAGGCTTAGGAATGAAGCTTGAGTGAAGTGTCTGCTGCAAAAGGCTTCATTCAAAAGGGGCTTGTTTTTGTTCTCTTTAGGTGGAAACAGGTACAGCCTCTTAATCAAAGAGACAGAAAATACTGGAGGCTAAACAAATGTACAAAAGCAGGCAGGGCAGGGTAGTGCTATTGAACAGCATTTAAACTAATTTACCCTAGCTATGGTCAAGGGGGGCTGGGAGGCTTTCCTATACCTTGTTGATATTGTATGTTTCCCTCTGAGAATTGAAGTGTGATAAGAGATACATGGTGCTTGACTTAGAGGCCCAGGTTTAAATCTTTCCTCAGCCACAAACTCAGTTGCCCATGATTTGTTGTTGGGTTAACTCTGGGTTGTTTAACCCATAAACAACCCAGAGTTTCTGGGTTCAGATGACATGAAATAACCCAGGAATGGGGTATTCCTGGGTTGTTAATTGAAATTGGAAATGGCTTGCACCTTCTGCTTGTCCCTGCAATTCCTGAATTAAACAACCCAAGAACTGCAGCCATGACATGTGAACTGGGTCTTTGTCTAGAGTTGGGCACATTTTTCTTCCTCAGACTCCAGAATTCATTCTGTAAAATGGAACTACAGAATGAGTAGTTCCATTTTATGTAAAACCTCTGAGGAGCAATAAGGTGATGATTCTAAGGCTGAAAGCCAATGGCTGTGCTGGCTGGGAATTATGAGAATTGCAGTCCAACACATCTGGAGGGCACCAGGTTGGGGAAGGCTGTACCATAGATGTGATAGTAATATACAGCCTCTGTCTTCTCCTTCATTTACCAAGGTCAGTGGTTGAGCTTCATGGCAAAGCAGGGATCTGTATGTGGACCACCCATATCCAAATCTTATACATTAATGGCATTTATCATTTCTAAAGCTCTTTTACAATTTGCTACATGAGTAAATTCCCATTCATTCTCACAATAACCCTGTGAGGTTGGTCACTGTTATCTCTGTTGTGTAGATGGAAGAACTCAGACTGAGAAACAGTGAATTGCTTGAGGCCAAACAGTGAGTCTGTGGCCAAGGTGGGATTTGAAATCCAGGTCTTCTGCATCCAAATTCAGCACTCTATCTAAACCAAATGACCTCTTAATCATGGAAGATGTGCTGGCATGAGGCTCAGTCATAGAGAGCAGGCCTCTAGTTTATTTTTTCTTCAATGCTCATAATTTTTGGAGTCAGTTTCCAAGTTTGGAGGTACAAAGGGCACTGTGGCAGCAAGAAAGTCTTCACAGCACATGTCTTTGCACCACAGAACCTCCTGTAAGGGTCGTACACTCCAATGCTGAGGAGGCCCATGCCTACCATGTCTCAGAGCGTGTGGTGCTGGCCTGTGAGCTGTCCCGGCCGAATGCTCCTGTGCGCTGGTACAAGGATGGGGAAGAGGTTGAAGAAGGCGATGGCTTCCTGCTGGAGAGTGAGGGTGCATACCGCCGGCTGATCATTGCCTCTGCGAAGGCCCATGATACAGGAGAGTTTGTATGCGATGCAGGTGGTGACTCTGCCTTCTTCAACATCATTGTCACAGGTCAGAGATAATCCACTGCTAAACCTCTTCCTCTCATCTTATTTATGTGCATTATATATCACCTATCTTCAGCAGGGTTGCTGCATCATGTGTCTTCAGACCATGCCCAGAGACCTTTGCAACACAATCCACCACCACCCCTGCCTGAGAGAGGGAAAAATACCCTTCCTTTATCTTAGCTTTTCCACCTCAACCCCCTCACCCTCACTTTCTGTGGTGCTTGGGTTTCAGATATCTTTGAGCGTTTCTACCTGGGGCATGTACTGTGCGCTCGGCATTCCTTTCTCATGGTTGTTTATGGGATCTTTAGATGACATCATGACCCTCCAGTTTCACTTCTGTTTTTAAACAGCACTTTCGGCAAGGTTTTTTAGGCAGGGAAAATGCAGTATTATTTGTGAAAGCAAAAGAAAACACTTCTTCCACTTGTGTAATTGCACTATTCTGCTATACCACAGAGCCACCTAGAGGTTATGTAGTGGAAAAGCAGGAAAGGAAACGCTCTTCATGTAGTGCTGGGATCTCAATTCTGCGATGAAACCAAAAATAGATACAGCGGATTAATGGCCTTATGTAGAAAAGCTGTTTGTCATTGGATCACTGAGGTAGCTAGTGACAGACTGCTTTGTGGTTGCCAACGAAATGTCTGTGATTCCAGCAGGCACTAAAGGACAGGACACATCCTATTGGTGCAGGGGAGTGGCCAGAATTAGGCTGGATCCCCTACCGCTGCTGTGTTTCCCAAACTTATGATAGTCAAGGAAATGGATTAAAATTAGAGGCACAAGTCACTTCTTACATCCCCAAAGGCTCACTTTTAGAGAGTTACGTATGAGTAAAGTTTACACAACCTTTGTGAAGCTTAACATCTGTGTCTGAACATGACACTGTTCTGAGTGTGCATCCTGATTGGAAGGAAGTCCAAGCAGGGACGCAGCAGAGAGCTTCCTGTGGGAGTGGCTGACTGTGCTGCGTCTCTGCATTTGAGGCGTGACTGAACGATCCAATCACAGCCGATGCAGAGATGTGGCAGAACGACCCACCGCAGCAGAGGCTGATCAGGAGGAGGCAAGGCTAAGGAGTGAACCCTGCAGAGAGCTGGCGGGCAGCCTCCTCCATGGGTAGGTACTCTGGACTGACAGGAGCCAGTAAGTATTTAATTAAGTGATTGCGCACAGCGCACACTATTTATTTATTTATTTATTTATTTGCGGCATTTCTATACCGCTGAATATCACAATATTAAAATACAGTATTAAAAACACAACATTAAAACACAACATTAAAAGCACTTCCAACTACAGTAAAAATCAAGGGGCAGTAAAATGCAGCAGCATAATTAATTTACTCACTGCCCAGAGACAGCCTGGGTGAACAAGTGTGTTTTCAGGAGGCATTTGAAAGGTGTCACGTTTTCCGCCTCCTGAATTGCATGGAGGAGGGTTTTCCAGAGGGTGGGTGCCGCTACAGAGAAGGTCCGCCGTCTGGGTATTTCATGGTGACATTTTGTTCATTTTGGAATGACCAGCAAGGCCTCCTCTGCTGATCTTAAAGGTTGCCTTGGTATGTATAAGGGAAGGCAGTCTGCTAGGTAGGTGTGTTGCAAGTGTGCAACACGCAAATCTAGCAACACACACATGTGCGCCAGCACACTGTTTGGGAACGAGTACCCTGCAATGCTGACATGGTCCAGCCTGTAAGGCCTCTTCTGATGACTAACCCTCATGTTGGTCCACCTAGCACATATTGTTTACACTGACTGGCTGCATCTCTCTAAACCCTGGGTTTCTTTCCCAGCTCTGCCTGGAAACACTGGGGATTGAACCTCAGACCTTCTACATGAAAAGCAGGTGCTCTCCCACTGAGTTATAGCCCTTCCCTAACCTTTGATGCCTCTTTCCCGTCACAGAGCTGCCTGTGCGGGTTGTTTGTTCCAATGCGGATGAAGCCCATGCCTATCAGGCCTTGGATCGTGTGGCATTGGCCTGTGAGCTGTCCCGCCCTAATGCTCCTGTGCGCTGGTACAAAGATGGGGACGAGGTGGAGGAGAGTGAGGGTCTTCTGCTAGAGAGTGAAGGTTCTCACCGCCGGCTGGTCATTGCCTCAGCCCGGGTGCAAGACACAGGAGAGTTTGTGTGTGACACAGGTGGTGACTCTGTCTTCTTCAATATTACTGTTACAGGTCAGTGGGATCTCCTGTTTTCCCTCCAGACATGGAGTCTTTCTACATGAAGCTTTTATTGTGCACTCATGATTGTGCTCACTTGCGGTAGTTTGCGGGTCCTTTACACGATGTTGTCATCCTCCAGGGCTTCTCCCACATTTTACAACTATTTCCTTGGCTTTTTTTAGATTGAGGAAAGTGTGGTATTATTTAGAAATGGCAGAATGAGGCTCTCGTGTAATTGTGCAATTCCACTATACCACACACCACCTAGTGGTTGTGTAATGAAACATATAGAAAGACAGAGAAAGAAAAAACACCAGAAAAGAAACGTGTGAAGGAGCCGATCTTCATCCTGCAAAGAATCTGGAAGCATCCTCAATAAAGGTGTGGGTTAAAAGCTTCCTGTAGAAAAGCCCCTGGATTTAAGTAAAAAAAAAGTCACTGATACATGTCAAATCTGATTAGAGAGAACTTCATGCTTCTGGAATTCAGGGCAAGGTATTCCTTTTGTAACTCTTCACAACCATGTTTGACTTGGCTTGGCTAACTCAAGTAAGTTGATACTGTATGAGGACCCTGCCCCCTCAGTGCCTGCCCCCTTTTCCAGGCCGTTAGTGAACGTGTCTGAGCAGGGTCTAGTAGGAATCATCTTGTTTACTTCTCTCTTTCGTAAGTGTGGTTATTTCTTCCTAACCTCATTTCACCTGTGGCTCAACCATGAGTGAGATTGTCCTGCTCTCTTCTGATTACTTAGATTTATTGAAAACATTGGCTGAACTGCTTTATTATTGAAGGTTGAGTTTCATGATAATAATTCTGCAATTTCAGATTCAAAAACTCTTGAGCGAAATGACTCTTGCTCCAAGGAGACCACTTTGTGAACCATCCATTTTCTGTAATGCCTCAAGACTCTTGGTTGGTTTTGCTACAACAGACTAACAGAACCACCCCTCTGAGGGCATTTCTACACCAGCCTAAAATCCTACATTTAAAACGGGGCTTTCTGCTTCCGTTTTAAATGCAGGATCACAACGACTCCCTGTACATGTGCTTCCTCCCCCTCTCCCCCTCTCCCCCTCCCCCGTATCTGAGTCTTCCATGATCTTTCATTGATCTCGCTCCTCTCCTTGCTGCTTTAACTCTTTTGAGGAGGGAACTGAAGCAGAACACAACGGGGTAATTTGATAGCTCATTAACTGCGATCTATTTAAAAACGGAACAAAGGGCATTTCGTGCAGGAGATAGCTGGGACGATTACTGCATCATGTAAAGAGCCCGCAAACTTCCATGAAGGAGCCATCTCAATCACAGGATAAAAGCTCCGTGTGAAGGAGCCCTGAAACAGTTTGTTGGCCATTCCTCACATTCAAAGAACATCTAGATTATGTGTCCAGTATAAATCACAGAGTTCTACACTTCACCTGTAGTGAAATAATCTGCTCAGGAATCATTTTAAGTACGGGAAAAACTGGTGGCTGGTCTCCCAGGTTTATTGATGCCTCTACCTAGGAATCTGATATTTTTTTAAACCTGTGCAAGCCCTAGTGCTTGAAAAATATAATGCTGGCTAGTGCCCAGATCAGGGTTGAGGAACTCCCAGCCCACGGGCCACATTAGGCCCATGAAGGCCTCCCACCTGACCCTGTGGAGGCCTCGCTAAAGCCCCTGCCCTCCCTGTTGGGAAAGGCAGGTATGCGGAGCTGGCTCCCTTGTGAGCTGCTGCTTCAAGGCACAAGGAGCACCTTGAAGAGGCAGTCCCTGGACGAACAGTTCTCTGCTGCAGTAGTGGTAGAGAGGGAGTGCTCTAACTCTGTGTGTGCGTGTGTATGGGGGTGTATGAATGGTGTGTGAGTGTGAGAGAGAGAGTGGGATGGCCTCGCCCACATTGGGCTCTGGCCACACCCACTGCTGGTATGCAGCCCCCACCCCCCGAAGTTTCCCAAGTGGCAATTTGGCCCTTGGGCTGAAAAAGGTTCCTTGCTCCTGTCCTAGACCTTTAGGAGATTCCCCACACCCTGTCCTGTGCATTGATGTCTGTCAAAGATTCTCTAGTTCTCTTAATCCCACCAAGCTTTGTCCTGGCTTGTCAACATCCTGGTGCCCTCCAGATGTTTTGGACTACAACTCCCAGCATTCTTGACTGTTGGCTTGAAGGCCAAAGCATGTGGAGGGCACCAGGTTGGGGAAGGCTGTCTTAGATGGTTACATTCTATTTCCCAAGATTTTCCTGTGTATTTTTCAGTGGGAGGGGGGAAGGAACAAATGCTTCATAAGCCTGCTTTCTACTGAACCCCAATCATAGAATGCCTTTTCTGCCCACAGAACCTCCTGTGCGGGTTGTGCACTCTAACGCAGAGGAGGATCATGCCTACCAGGCCGCAGAGCGTGTGGTGCTGTCCTGTGAGCTGTCTCGCCCTGGTGTCCCTGTGTGCTGGCACAAGGATGGGGAAGAGGTGGAAGAAAGCGAGGGCCTCCTGCTGGAGAGTGAGGGCCCCCAGCACCGGCTGGTCATTCCTTCAGTGCAGGTGCAGGATTCAGGGGAGTTTGTGTGCGATGCAGGTGGCGATTCCGTTTTCTTCAACATCACTGTCACAGGTCAGAGAATGTATTAATTCTTGGTAAAGGGACACCCATGCTGCCCGTCCCCCCCCCCCCAAAACCATGCACTTTGTTCTTCTCTGTAGTGCACACTGTGCTGTTTCAAATGCCCCATTAGTGTATTTTGGTCAGAATCTTCAGGGAGGAGAACATAATTGCCATACTGGGTCAGGTTACCTACCAGCCCATCTCAGTCTGTGCTGCATTTATGATCCGTTTATCAGATACTTGCTTGAAGGAAGTTCCTGATCAGGGCAACAATGATAATGATTTCCATCTCCTCTGGTTAGTACCAAGCATCTGGTGGCCAGACGTACGTTGACTCTGAACACAGAAGTTGAACTTCAAGCAGTTCTGGTTACTCAGCCACTCTGTCCTCCCTTAGTTATCTAACCCTCCGTTAGTTATCTAACTGACATAAACATAGTTGTTTATGTCAGTTGCCGTCACAACATCCTGAGTCAAGGAGTACCACGTGCTGATTATGCATTGTGCAAAGGAGTTCTCTCTTTTGTTTTTCTTAAACCTCCTGCTGCTTATCAGTTTCGGTGAACGATCCTGAGTTTTTATGTTTTGAGGGGGAGTGAATAATATTTTCCTTTTAATATTTATTTCTCTCTCACACACACTCCCACAGCCCCCCACACTTATGTATCCCATGATGCATTGATTCTTCCTGCCCCTTCACTTTGCTATCAGCTTCTGGTCTGCTGCTTTTCACCTCAGCTACAAAGAGTTATAGCCTATAGCGCAGGGGGTTGCAGAAAGTAAATCTCCAGATTTTTTGGACTTCAACTGCCAGAAGCCTCTACCAGTATGGTCAGTGGTAAGGAATGTTGGGAGTTGAAGTCAAAACATCTAGAGATCTACTTTCTGCCCACCCCTGCTGTGGAGAGCACAGACATTTGCATGTGTGCGCGCGCACACACGCACACACACACACACCACCTTCACCTCCATTCTGGAGGGCCACTGCTAATTCCTGAAACTCCTTGTGAGCGCTCTCTCTCTCTCTCTCTGACATTGCAGAACCACCTGTGCAGATTGTGCACTCCAATGCAGCTGTGGCCCATACTTACCAGGCTTCAGACCGTGTGGTGCTGTCCTGCGTGCTGTCCTGCCCCAGTGCCCCTGTCCGCTGGTACAAGGATGGGGAGGAACTGGAAGAAGACGAAGGCTTGCTATTAGAGAGCGAAGGGCCCCACCGGCGGCTCATCCTTTCCTCAGCACAGGTGCAAGACACAGGCGAGTTTGTGTGTGACACGGGCAGTGACTCTGCCTTCTTCGTTGTTACTATTGCAGGTCAGTAATGTACAAGAGTGCTTCTCTTGGGGATATTTTCTGAGCCGTTATAATAAGCTAGATCTGTTTCCTTAGATTCCCACTTGAAGCCTAGCGCTGAGCCTCTGTCTGTCTGAGTATAGTAGCCAATACTGGGCTAGATGGACGGATAGTCTGGCCAGGCTTAGAGCAGCTTTCTTTGTTCCTAGATTTATCTCGGTCAGGACACCCTTTGCCAAAGACCGACCTACCTGAGCTCCAGTCTTAGGAATCCAATTTGTATTCTCCTCCCATAATCTGCATTGTGCCCCACTGTGCTGGACCATCTCATGTCTTCTCGGCTGTTGAATGTGATTGTGGGACCAGAGTGGTGGGCACAGTTTGCACTGTGGCAGGAATAACGTCAATGCAGCTCTTTCCCGTGCCACATCCTGACAAAAAACTCTCTTCTTTCTCCCACAGGAAGCTGCATCATACCAAGTCAGAACACTGGTCCATCTAGCTTGGCATTGTCTGTGCCAGCCTTCCTTAACCTGGTGCCCTCCAGACGCATTGGACTATAATTCCCATCACACCTAGCCAGCATGGCCCTGACTGCGGATGACGGGAATTGTAGTCTTAACTCATCTGGAGGGCACCAGGTCTGCACTAAGGCAGTGGCTCTCCAGGGTTGCAGACAGAAGTCTTTCCCAGCCATACCTGAAGATGGAACCTGGGACCTTTTGTATGCCAAGCATGTGCTCTGCTGCTAAGCTACATTTTATTTATTTATTTAAAATATTTTTATCCCACTCAGTCAGCAAAAAAGGCAATCCCTGCCCACAGGCTTACAATCCAAAAAGACACGACACACAAGGAAAAAGGGATGGGGAGGGAAAAGGAAAAGAAGTAGACTTTCAGCGGGGCTGGTGGAATGGCCTTGCATTCCCTCTCATCTCCCGGGGGCTGGGGGCAGTCAAACCAGAGCAGAGCCTTATGTTCTGTTTGCCTGCTTCTGTCTCCCTCACTCCTTCCAGTGGATAGTGCTCCAAGTAGTTAGCGCTAAAGCCAGTGGATAAGAAGTGCTGCAGCAACCATATTTTTGAAGGTGCAAGTTGATAGGGCTACATTCAGATCTCTCTTAATTGACTTATGTCTTAGAAATGGTGTTGTTGTTGGAGAAAGGACAGAGGTTAATTCTGGTTTCCCCCCATGAGTCATCTGAGAATCTGAGGGACAACTGGAGATATTCAAATGATATTTACTGAGAAGTTTAAATGAAAGTACAATGTGTAATTGAATATATATTGAAAGACAAATAGATGCTCAGGAGCAAATTAAATTAGGAGACATTGAAAATAGCTAAAAGCAGTCTAGTTTATATATATATATTGTATTTCCTACCCTATCTATATGGGCTCAGAGTGGGTTACAAGATACCCAGAGAACTTTGCGACTGAGCAGGAACATGACCTTCCCATGCCCCAGCCTGACCTTTGCTTTAGCATACAACGTGTGGTCCTGTGCCACACTCCGTATTTATAAGTGCCTGGCTATCGTGTGTGTGCGTGTGCGTGCATGCGTGCGCGCGCATGAGGGAAGGGGGGGCTGCAGCAGCCGTGACTCTCCCCGGAGCTGACTGGAGGGAGCTGAGACCTACTGCAGCCTCTTTGCTGCTCAGGCTGGTGCTTCCCATCTCAGGAATGGGGACTACAGGTGGCGCTGGAGGCCAGCGCATCACATTGCATCATGCTTTGTTGTTGTTCAGTCCTTAAGTCATGTCCAACTCTTCGTGACCCCATGGACCACAGCACGCCAGGCCTTCCTGTCCTCCTCTCTCTCCTGGAGTGTGCTCAAGTTCATAAAAGGAAAGATTCCTCCTGTGCAAGCACCGGGTCATTACTGACCCCCAGAGGGACGCTGCTTACGCTGGCGTTTTCATGGCAGACTATAGCGGGGTGGTTTGCCATTGCCTTCCCCAGTCGTGACTACCTTTCCCCCCAGCAAGCTGGTTACTCATTTTACTGACCTCGGAAGGATGGAAGGCTGAGTTGACCTGAGCCAGCTACCTGGTACCCAGCTTCTGCTGGGATCGAACTCAGGTCGTGGGGAGAGTTTCAGTTGCAATACTGCCGCCTACCACTCTGCGCCACACAAGGCTCTGCATCATGCTAGCTTCCCAGTTAAAAATGGGATAAAATGAAAGATCTTCTATAAGGCATGCGTTTCAAGAGGGGCAGGGAGCCTGGTGAGGTGTCCATGGGCAACACGTTGGAGACCCCAGGTTCCGGGGATGAATGCAGCAAGCTGTGTTCATCGGCTGAGTTCAAGGTGCTCAAAGCTCTGTTGTATCAGCACCAAAGGGAGCGTTCTTACTCGCCCTTTCAACCCCCAAAATCATGACAGAGGTACACATCCTCCAGTTTCTTAGCCCCCAGGTCCTTCAAACTGGGGGAAGGGTCTGTGGCTGAGTGGGCAGAGCATCTGCTTGGCATGCAGAAGGTCCCAGGATTGATCACTGGCTTCTCCAGGTAGGGCTGGAAAAACTCCTGCCTGTAACCCTGGAGAGCCACTGCTGCCAGTCAGTGTTGACAGTCTTGGGCTAGAAGGACCAAGGGGCTGGCTTTGTGTAAAACTGCCCTGGGGGCAGTTCTCCTTGCAGCTTAGAGGGAGTGGGGGAGTGGGTTCAAAGGACATGCTCCTTGAAGCGCACATCCTCTGGCACTGAAGGGAAGCAAGCGGCAGGCCGGCCTTGACCTTTCCTTCACCTGAAGTCCCAGCTTGCAGCTATGTGCTGCTCTCTGTTTCCAGGATTGGCTAGTAGCATGAGGGCAGCATGAGCCTCAGCCCCTGGTGATTTTCAGTGGTTTGGGGAGAGACAGTTTGTTTTCCCTCAGATTTTGCTGCATACCTCGTGGGGCATTGGCAATCCACGTTCCTGCCCTCTTCCTGTGCCCGTTTTGCTGCCCAGCCTCCCTGCACACTAGCTGCTCACTACAGTAATATATTAGTGAACCTGCCGGGGGCTAAGGCCCTTACTGGGGTGACAACAAGACTTGGCTCAGGTCTAAATGAAGCTGCCCACACTGCAGATGTATATAACAATAAGGGCTGGGGCCACAGAAATTCCTTGTTCAAGACAAATATCAGCCACAACCCCGAGTCCAGTTTATTGAAATATAAATGCCACTTAGAAGACAGCTGGCTTCCAGCAAGGAGCCATTGAGAAGTAAGGCCTGATGGAAGCCCCCAGGAAAGGATTTTTTTAAAGGCCCCTGCACTTTCAAGGGGGTCACAATGTCCAGCCCATCAGCTGATCTCTGGGAACCACTGGCCCATTTGCCCCTTATATAAGTTTGGAAGGGCAAAGAGAGGCCATTTGAAATCCTGGATAAATTCAGGACACCATGTTTGCCCAGCAGCTTTATGGATCACTGTGAGAACTCATCCTCCTTGAAAGCGATTGGATGGGGCTAGGCATGCTGTAGAAACATTAAGAGGGCCACAGTAGGCAGCTGATGGATGATGTCCTCTTGCTCTTCCAGCCCATGCAGGGTTCTCTGCAATTTTACACAGTTTTCAACATTGTATACACACATACACCCACATATATAATATTTATAATAAATATATGTGGTAAACAACCAATAGCTATAATCAACAATAAAAGCAAAATCTAAAATAATGATAAAGGCAAATATTTTCCCAACAGGCAATCGAGTCAAAGAAGAGAGTTACAACTCCCCTAAAAGTTACTGTGGCCCCGTCTAAATTGAATTACCTTCTGCATACCCCTCTGAATATCAATTCTTCATTCAATACGTATTCAATTACATATTGTGCTTTCATTTTAACTTCTCAGTAAAGTTAATTTAAACTTCTTCAGTTGTCTGTTGGATTCATGGGTTCTTCAATAAGCTCCTCACGAGGGAATTGGATTCAGCTCTGGATCCTTTCCAAGAACACAATTCACAGAACACTCTTGGTCCAACATTACAAATTGCTGTAACTTGAGACACTTCCCACTGAACTGCACCTCTGGCAGAAGCTCAGCCCCTTGAGACAGAAAAAAAGAGAAAAAAGACTAGTAATGCACAAACCTCACTTCCTGCTCCCAGCTGAAAGCCACCATTTGGGAAGCAGAGCCATCATGCAGATAAGGGAGTTGCTCTACCCCCACATCTGGAGAAATAGCCTCTTTGCCTACCATTAGTCACCATCCAGTTGGAAACAGAAGGTGCCAATGAAACTGCCTTGGGACTGCAACCCCTTGGAGGGCTCACCATTTAACTTGCATTTATTGCCAGGGCTCTATTTTGAAATCTGGGAAGCAGCACTAGAAAAAGAGCATGCCTCTGAACATGTGCTGAGTGTGTTTTCCTCAGAGCTATCACAGCTAGGCTCACACATTTGGAATTGAGACTTGCAGATCAGGTAGGCTGGATCCCAGTACCTCCTCTTTCAAAAACAGAGCCCTTCCAATATTTCTGTCTAGCAACCTGTGGGGTATTTCTGTAGGGAACCGGTGGTCCTCCAGATGTAGTTTGACTCCAACTCCCATCTGCCCCACCATCATGGCCAATAGCCTGAGATGATGGGAGGTGTAGTTCAACAACATCTGGAAGGCCATGAGCTCCCCATCCCTGCTATATAGTGCAGGGGAAGCTGTTGACAAAGGAGGGAAGAAACTTTGTCCCATAGCACAGGTTCTCTGTAAACCAACTTGCGGGAATGTGTCCTGCTTCACTTGGCCTCAGGAAGTCCAAGATGCTTTTCCCATTCACAATCCTTCTCTTTAGCTCCGAAGGTGCACATCACTCCAGTGCCAGAGGCCCAGTGCCTCCAGACGATCCTGGCTGGGATGCCTCTCCTCCTGGAGTGTGAGGTCTCCACCTTGGATGCCCCTGTCCAGTGGCTCAAGGACGGAGATCCTGTGCCCTTGGAGGGGGGCAGCCTCACTGTCCAATCTGACCACTGCATTCGGAGGCTGTGGATCTGTTCAGCCTGCCCCTCAGACTCTGGGACGTACACATGCAAGACAGTTGATGACTCCGTAGACTTCACTGTGACCGTGGATGGTGAGTGGAGGCAAATGAGTGGAAGGATGTGCATGAGCAAAGCCCTAGACTAGTCTTCCCCGACCTGATGCCCTCCAGATGGGTTGGACTACAACCCCCATCATTCTTTAGCCTTCGCAGCCAATGGCCAATGATTAGAGTTGTAGCCCTACAGGTTGGGGAAGGCGCCAGGTTCAGGAAGGCTGCACTGACCCCAGAGGGCTGCTCCTGGCTGGAGGGGCAACATCTCAGAACAGCAGCCCAGTCTTTTCCCTCCATCACCATCTTGGGCCCTGGACCACATTTGTCTGCTTGAGACCAGCCAGGCTCTGCCTAGCCTTCTTTCCCATTATCCCCTCCCCATTTTCTTGTAAAGGATTCCTAAGGGCCTCACCTGTCTGGTAGGGTGGCTGCTCTGCCTCACCAAAAAAGAGGGCACACATGCACATGCTGATTTGTATGTATAGACGCACATTTAGAAATCATTAAATAGAATACAGTGCACATCGCCATAATTGGGAAGACTGTGACCAGGTGACCTGTGTGCCAGCTCTGCCTGCTGTCGAGGTGCTAACTGTGGATGGGCAACTTCCAGGCCCCTGATCTGCTGTCCTTTCTGGTGGTTCTTTATTGTTAAACCCAACAGCCCTTCAGACAGAGGACACCTTCAAATAGAGGATGGTCCTCCATAAAGTAGGACACCTGGCTACCCCGTGGCCCATTATTTATAGCCTCAGTTGCACTGTAAAATGGCAGGCCCATAAGCACTGAGATCTCTTGATGGTTATATTGGTGGTTTGCTTCCACCCGTATGTCAATACCAGAAGCAGAGGGATTAACCATTCGCCTTCTCCTTCTCCAGGCAGAGCTAGTGAATTGCACAGCACTGAGCCTCCTCCTCTCTCTCCCCCACCCAGCCGCCTAGCTCACGTTGGAAGTGATGCCTCTGTGTGTGTGTCCTATTCTCTGATGGCCTTTCCTCCTGCAGAGCTGCCTGTTCGAGTTGTGCACTCCAATGCTGAGGAGGCCCATGCCTACCAAGTCTCGGAGCGTGTGGTGCTGGCCTGTGAGCTCTCCAGCCCTGATGCTGCTGTGCACTGGTACAAGGATGGGGAGGAGGTGGAAGAAAATGATGGCCTGCTGCTGGAGAGCGAAGGGCTCCATCGCCGTCTGGTCATCCTCGTGGCCCAGGCTCAGGACACAGGGGAGTTTGCTTGCGACACGGGTGGCGATTCCATCTTTTTCAATGTCGCTGTCACAGGTGAGCAGTTCTCCAAAGTTTGGCCCCTTTGGGTACATTTTGTGCCCCAATTAATGCTATCACTGACCCGTGACATAGTAGATATGGGCTGCTGCCACCACCTCTTGGTACTTCTCAAGGTGCTCATTCCATGGTTGGAGGAAGCCAGATTTGGGACTTTGGTTCCAATCCTTTCCAGCCTCCTGCCTCTGAGCTTTCCAAAGCAATGTTTCTGAGTTCTCTCAGGCAGGAAAGGGAAAAGGGCAGCCCTGCGTTTGGGGCTGTCCATGTGCCAGCTGGGCTCAGAGTTACTTACCTCCAAAGAGGCACAGAACACTGCACAAAGGTGAAGGGATCTCTCTGGCATGGCCCGGAGGGGCTTTTTAAAAGGCCAAACTCATTACACATAAATGCATGCATTTAAGTGCCCCAGACAGCGGTGGCTGTTTCTTTGAGAGAAAAACAGCCTTGGGAGAGGGCCATTTTTAGGGGAGACACTCTGTTGCGAGGATGCTTAACTTTCCCACTGCCTGCCATTTCTCTGCTGCAACTCCCCTCCCTGCCCCACTCCAACTTCTGAGGTTTCAGAGGCATGTTTACCTTTGCAACCATCCATCTCAAATCCCGCAGGGCAGAAAGGGTCTGAGGGGAAACTGAAGCAGAAAAGTGTCAGGCAGGGACTCCCTACTGCTTGTCCATGGAAAATTGTCCTCTCCCAAAGCTGCTTTTCTCTAGAAGCAGCAGCTGTCTGAGCTTCAGCTGTTTAGAGGTACGGAAATACAGTAAATAGATAAAGGAATACATAAATATAAAAGTAACAAGTCTGATCCTTCTGATGTCTGTCCAAGTCCTGTCAGAGGCCCCTTCACCTCTGTTTAGTGCTTCCCCAAGTTCATCCCCACTGAAAATCACTCCCCCTTGATGTTGCTCTACTTTATAATAGAGGTGGGCATCTTGTGGCCCTCCAGATGTTTTGGCCTATAACTCCCAACAGTCCTAGCCAAGATAGCCAGTGGTAATGGATGAAGGGAGCTGTAGGCCAGAGAGCCACACATTTCCCACCCCTGCTTTAGAAGCAGCTGCAATCAGGATTTAATTGCCTATCTTTGCATGTGAGGTGTAGTTTAGTACCAGGCAGGGCATGGGACGAGGCTGGACATGGGAGGCGTTGAGGCCTCATATACCCCTGCATTGTGTCTGTCCGGCAGAGCCCCCAGTGCGGATTTTGCACCCGGCCGAGCGTTCACTGGAGAAGCAGGTGTGGGCATTCGAGCGCCTGGAGCTGAGCTGCCAGGTGTCCCTTGCAGCTGCCCCTGTGCGCTGGTTCAAGGATGGCCTGGAGGTAGATGAGACTCACAACCTGTTGCTTCAGGCGGAGGGTGCTGAGCATCGCCTGGTTGTCCTGCAGGCAAGTGCTGAAGATGCTGGCGAATACATCTGCGAGACCAAAGATGAGTCTGTCTCCTTTGATGTCAGGGTTTCAGGTGAGCACCCCTGTCCTGAATCCACAATTCCGGGCCCGGGGGGGGGGGGGGGAGTCTGAAAGCCTAACCTGGCGCAGGACCTTACATTCTAAAAACACTAGTCTGACAGAGCCCAGCCTCATTCTGACTGGCTAATCTGCAAATGCAGCCCCATAGTCCTCCCAGCCCCATCGGGGTTTATATATTCATTTTTATTAATTATTATTAATTTGTAGATTTTTTGTTGGGCATAGGATGTGGTTCCACAAGCCATGCTGATTAAAGCACTCACTTGATGTGTATGATACCCATAAAACCTCTGGAAACAGACATAATGGCAGGGACAAACTAGATATTATAAGAGACAGGGAGCTGCCATCATTCTGTCTCTTTATACTCTTCTGTGTAATGTCTAATCCAAACGAGGTGTGATGTGATGTCATTGTGGTATGCCTTGCCCCACCCCTGCCCCTCATCAGCTAAGGTTTGGCTACAAGGATAGACTTTACTGCGCGCTTCCCCATCCTGGTGCCCCCACCCCGATATTTGGGACTTCAACTCCCAGCAGCCCCAGCCAGCATAGCCAATGGTCAGGAATGCTGGGAATTACACTCCAACACACAGTCCAGGTTGGGGAAGGCTGCTTTATTTGAGCTCAGACATATATAGCAATGATGGTATATACATATACAGCTAATACAAAGGTAACGTGGATATCTAGCCACCCTACATGCTTTTGCCTTGTTCAATTTTAGCAGGAACACATGTCCCTCACAATGCAGCCTGGACATAATATCTGGCAGCATCTACACTCATTCCCAGTGCTTTTAATGTAGGTGCTGCAGGTATGATGCTGGCTGCATCCACATCTGCTGAGTACTAATCTATGGTAAGAACACAAGAAGATCCCTGTTGGGTCAGACTAAAGGCCTGTCTAGTCCAGCATCCTATTTCCCACAGTCACCAACCAGATGCCCCTGGGAAGCCCACAAGCAGGACATGAGGGCAAGAGCCCTCTCCAATGACTGGTATTTAGAGGCACTGTGCCTCTAATCCCTCTAATTCTGGAGGGAGCACATAACCATCATGATTAAATTCCTCCATGAATTTAATCCCCATTTTAAAGCCTTCTAAGTTAATGGCCATGGCTACATCTTACAGTAGCAAACTTCACAGTTTAACTATGTGCTCTGTGACGAAGTACTTCCTTTTTATCTGTCCTGGATATCCCACCATTGAGCTTCATGGGATGAACTGGGTTCTAGAATTGTGAGAGAGGAAGAAAAATGTCTCCCTATCCATTTTCTCCACACCATGCATAATTCTGTACACCTCTGTCATGTCTCCTCTCACTAGTCTTTTTTCTGAACTAAATAGTCCCAGATGTTATAACCTTTTCTACATAGGTAAATGGGTAGAACTATTACGTGGACAAACCCTGAAAGTGCTCAAAGAGTAAATGCAAAGAAGGGATTGCCACCCAACATGTGCAGTGAGGTCCCATTGCTTTAGGATTGGCTGCCATTCTGCTAGCAGTGGTTTGGGAATCCCCACTGTCCAAAATTCACAGGGTCAATAAAATAATACTTCTTATTCAGTGTTCAGAATGCAATATATGAGTTTTTGCTGGCTGAAGCCTTGGCTTAGCATAATGTTGGAAATGCCAGAGCTTCACTGAATGTGTGCCTAAGGAAACAGTAAACAGCGAATCTCCAGGCTTGTTTGGAAAGCCAGCAATATTCCTTACATGAGTGCATCCCCACCATGGCTGCACTGGGAACAGTCCAAACATTGATCCCTACTAGTATACATAGATTTGGCCAGATCTATAGAATGCATAGGGTTCTGCATATGACTCAAGGACAAAAGTGTGCACATAAGCTCCTAGTGTGATGCTGCAGCATAAATGGCTAATGCAATCCCGGGGGTGTATTAATGGAGCTATGTGGAAAAGATGTTAAACTTGGACATAGCACACAGGAGAGACCCACCAATATTGCTTTGAACTCTAATGGCCCTGTAAAATAGGTCTTTAAATAATTACTGGAGAAGGCAGTGGGAGAGTTGTCAGGATGACTTACATTTCAGGAAATCAGGCCAAACTACACATGATAGTTACATGTCGATTTTCTTCAGTTTTTTTCTCCCCCACACCCAGTGCTGCCTGCAATCAGCAGCAGAATAGTGGTGCACAGAGATGGGAGGGGCTTCTCTTTTCTGCTAAAACTCACCCCTCACCCTCCCAGCTGCTTTCCCCACTGTGAGGGAAAAGATATAGAGAATAAGTGCTTGAAGTACCGAGTCCACTGCCTGTTTAAGGTCTACAAGAAGCATGGAAAAGAGGATTGTCTGAATTCCTTTCTGGAAAGAGAAGGAGAACACAGAAGAGAGAGAAAAGGCATCTGTGACCAGGGTGGCCACTTACACATTGCCAAAATAGGGACCAGCACAAAGAAAGCACAGATTTGCATAATGTTGGCATATGCTGATTTATATGTACACATGCAGATTTAGAAATAATTACTATAATTTAAATAGAAATATCATGCACATTGCCATAATAGGGAAGACTGCGACCAGGGACTTGTGTGCCTGCTCAGACTGCTGTCCAGGTACTCTCTGTTGGTGGGCAACTTCCAGGCCTGCCCCTGCTCTCCCTTCTGATAGTTCTTTCTCTTTAAACCTGACACCCCTTCAAATAGAGCATGCATTTATAGAGGATAGTCATCTGACAGCCTTTAAATAGAGGATGGTTGTCTGTAAAGTAGGACACCTGGCCACCCTAAATGGGTAAAGCTGGGCACGCGCTCATGGAAATGTCAGCTTGATGTTTAGGTGGAAGGGGATTTACTACCATGTGCCTATGGAGAAGATGGATTCACTGTATCTCTGAGGTCTCCCTCACCCCACAGATCCGAGAGCTCCGTTTGCAAAGAGATTCTTTCTTCCAATGAAAGATTGTAGGTTTGGCCCAGCAACAACAGTGTTGCCTGTGGCTGCTTCAAACTTGGGCTGCCTGCCCTCTCCTTCCAGAGCCCCCTGTGAAGATCGTGCAGCCCCGCAGGACTCCCCCTGTCCTGAAGGTCTCAACGGGGGAGACAGTGACTCTGGCCTGTGTGCTCTCTCATGGGAATGCGCCTGTCCGCTGGGTTAAGGACGGTGTCACGCTAGAGGCCAACAGCGGCCTTGTCCTGGAGGAAGAGGGTGCCCGGCGGTGTCTGGTCATCCCTGCCGCTGGCCCAGAGCATTCTGGGAAATTCATCTGCAACGCTGTTGATGATACCATGACCTTCACCATCCAGGTGTCTGGTGAGTGCAGTACTCAGGGACCCTGGCACCACCAGGGAAGGGAGCTGAGATCAGAGTGTTGGTGGTGGGTGGTAGTTGGGTGGAGGTCCTAGCCAATGTTGGTGGGATGGATTCAATATACTGATCCATCCCAGATCCTCTCACCTGTGAGCCAAGCTCCTTGCACTGCCTGCTGTACAGAGCTTGAGCAAAATTGCCCCAGAGCTCCTGAAGGAGTACCGGCTATCCAGTTATCAAAGCCAGCGCTCTAGGCATCAGTACGACGTTATCTCCTAAACCCAGACGTGTTATCAACTGGTAATGCAAGCAGAGGCAGGAAAGTACTATTTCTGAAAGAACTGGGCCTGAGATCTGGCCTTGTATAACCTTGGGGATATTCTATGCCTGAAGAACAGTGCAAACGCCACTGACCAGTAAAAGCCAGGTCTCGGGAAATGTTTGTGTTTGCTCTGAACACTGGCTTTTTGTGATTTTCTGCTAGTTTGGATATGACTGCACTGGATTGCTGGCTCCTCTGCTTGCACCAGGTTTTCGTTGAGTTTTCTGCATTCGTACACTGCTGGAGTCTCAGTGTTCCCACTACCAGTTCTGTGAGCACATCATTCATTGCCCACAGACAGTTTGCCCATGTTGCTCTAACCTTGGGCTACATTTGCAGTTTCATAGGCACTGCACATAACTTGGGGTTTTCTCATAGCTGGCCCCACCTATGGCAAGTTTTACATGGTGGATTTGGGGATACAAGTTAAGAATCAAAATGATCATCATCATCATCATCATATTTAACATGGAAGAGCATCATTTGGATTTCCTGCCTGAGGGCCAAAGCACATGTTTTGCTAAATGCATAGCACGCAACTAGGTCTGCGTCCCCCCGCCCTTTATTTAATTACAGGCTTGGGGTGGCTGATTGTCATCTGGACCACAGCACCTGGGGAGGAGAGGCTTAACCCTTCCCGCCCCATCTGAGATCCCAATGAAAATCTCTCCACCACCCCCACCCCGCCATGGCTGAGGCTTAGAAAAATAGTTCCCACAGCCACGCAGGGAACATTGGGAACATGGCTGGGAAGGGAAGAGTTAAACCTCCCAGTTCACTGAGGTCCCAATGGCAATTCTACACCCCCTTACACCTATAAAGAAAAACATACATTTCCTGTGCAATTGAAACAGGGGTACAGAACCTCTTTCAGCCCAAGGGCCCAATTCTATTTTGGAGAAGTTTTCAGGGGCCGCATTCCAGTGGTGGCTGGGGCCAAAGAAAAAAGGGGCAGAGCCTAAATTGCCAAATATGCCATCATATTTTACCTTACAGCTTTTCCTGCTGATAACTCAGCTTTAGGAGAGGCATTTCAAACCTTTAGAATGGGGAAAAACTGCACAAAAGCCGGGAAAACCACCAAATGATTGGTGGTTGTGGGAAAGGGGCTGGGCATCTGGGGAACTCCAGAGGGCTGGATGTGGGCCCCAGGCCTGAGGTTCTGCACCCCTGAATTAAAGTAACATCTAGTTTGCCCCTCAGGCAACAAGGTATCTTGTGCTGTTTGTTTTCTCCTATTTCTCCGAAGCTCCAAAGACTGCCATAACTAGAGATGTGCCTGAGGTGTGAGGATTTCTTCTAGGGATACTCAGCAATGAAGGTGGCATCATACTCAGAGTCAAAGACCACAAATGTGAACTTTCACAGTCTGAGGCATGAACTTCTAGGCACAAACTATGTGTGTTCTGTCTCATACATAGAGATATGCAAACCTGGTCTCTCTCTTCCTCTCATGCGCGCACACACACTACCTCCCTGCCTCTCCATCATAAGCATCAGCTTGTTTAGAATATGTACAGAGCAGTGGCATGGTAGAAGAAGCTTTGATGAATGGAAGGAAGGGGGCATTCTCTCCCCCCACCCCCCGGCTGTATTCATTTGTAGAAAATGTTCTCTAGAAACAGATTTTTTAAACCCCACAGCCCATAGGGTTGTGGCTGGGACCAGATAAAAAGCTCTCCACCAGGTCCCTAGAGAGTTGCAGATGGAAGGGGTCTAACATGGCTTGTATGCCTGAGGTTTTCCACAGCCAATCCAAAGGATCACTATATTTGGGGGTGGGAGGGGATTCAAACACCCCAGGACCCATCTCCAGCTCAGATTGGTTGGTGTTTCTGCATGGCGCATTTCACTTGCTTGAGCTGTTTTATGTTAGGATTGCCATAGATATCTTTTATGGTATGGGCAGGGTCTCTCTGTGCCTATAGCAACTGGATGACAGGCAAAAACCAACAGGTGAAGCTTTTCTTGTCATGTAGATGTAGTGATAAGGAATGCTGTAGCCATTAAAGATATGGAACCCTTGTCCAAGGCAAAGGTAGCCATCCTGCCTAGATTGCTTATGTGAGGCCTGTTCTATATCTGTGTTGCACTCTCTTGTGGTAGATTAAATCTGCAGTGGGAGAGGTTAGTGTGTGCTTTGGATTCAGCCTCAGGGCTGAGGCTGAAGTAGGAGACTTTTGGGGCCTGTTCAGCCCCTATGGTTCTATTGCTCTGAAATATTATTAGATAGGCAGCCCCTGCCTAGCAGGGGGCGTATGGTATTCTCCTGGGAAAAGGTTTTTTTTCCTGAATTCAGTGAACCGTTACAGATGGAGAGGGTTTGTTCACATAGGATATGAAGGGAATGAACATATTTGTGACATTCTAAGAAAATGAGCCACTTTGTTTGACAGACTTGGGTGTTGTAGTGTTAGGCCTCTTTAGGAACATAGGAAGCTGCCTTATACCAGTTCAGACCACCTGCTCATCTAGCTTAGTATTATCCACACTGATTGGCAGCAGCTCTCTGGGGTTTCAGACAGGAGACTTCCCCAGCCCTGCCTGGAGATGCCAGGGACAGAACTGGGGACTTTCTTCATGTCAAGCATCTGCTTATTTTTATTTGTTTGTTTATTGTTACATTTATATCCAGCCTTTCTCCCAAGGAGTTCAAGGCAGTACACATTCTCCCCCCACCACAATTTTATCCTCACAACAACTCTGTGAGGTAGGTTAGGCTGAGAGATGGTGACTGGCCCAAGATCACCCAGTGAACTTCATGGCTGAGGGGGGATTTGAACCTGCGTCTTCCCAGTTCTAGGCCAATACTCTAACCACTATCCAACAATGGCTCTGAGCCAGTGTGTTCTGCTGCTGAGCTATGGCCATTCCAAGGTCTCTTGAAAGGCTATTGTTTTACTTTCCCCTGCAGCAGGTGGAGTAGCTGTGGCTGCATTGCTAAAGGATTTGAACTGCAGTATTTTGAGGTCCAGTTCCAACTTCTGATTAAAATGGACTTATATGCTTTCTAGTTGCATACCATTGATTATGCCACTGCAGAGGTGATGTTCAGGGTTTGACATCAGTTTGGTGCATTCCTATGTGATGTCACACAATGTGGGTTTGAGCTGCAGACCTCCCCCCACCCCCCCTATTCTCCCTCCCACCTGACTGCTTAATTTTTTTTGCTTCTCCTGAGGTATCTTTGCTCAAGGCCCAGCTGAGTCTTCTTTCCAAGGCAGCAGCTGGGGTGCCCAAGGAGGCCACTGTGTACAATTAATTCATTTATAGGGGATTTCATTTACTTGCACTTTGCCTGTACTTTCTTGAGGTGTAAAATTGGATTCCCACTACCACCACCAATCCACCCATGTTTGGCTTAGAGGAGCTATTATTAACAGAGCTGTGGACCTGCTTTTTAAAATGGAAACCTTGTATAAGTGCATCTGGCACTCTTAAATTGGGGTACGCAAAGCGGTCATGAATAGCGTTGATTCAGGGGTCATTTTCCTCAGACAGAACCCCCTTGTGGTGTCAACAGTCTTTCTGTGGTGTTTCCACACATCTTTATGATAAACAACAGTAGCTAGCAAACAGGAAGTGCAACAGGAAGTACCTATTTAAAATGGTGATGTTTGTTGCAAGGGTTTAGCGACTCTGGCTGTTTAGGCACAATGATAACTCTGTCGTGCCAGTTGTATCACTGATTAATCTCACAGCCAGCTCTGAAATGGGCTTTACAGTTAAAAGGCTACCAGGGCAGGAGATGCACATTTTAGGCAGGAAATTAAGTGTTGGGAATATAGCTACAGCATATTTTTTCAACACCAAGTATGTTTTGGGCAGAAACCCAGGGGAAACAGGAATACTTAATTCCCAGTGAAATGGAGTGACCGGCTACTGCAGAAGCTGAAGAAGTTACGCCAGTGCTACTACAGGATGGGAATACTGTCAGAACGAAAAGGGAGCTGGCGCTCTGTGAGGAGAAAAGGAGTTTCACAGAAAAATCTCTGCTGCGCTGGCTTATTTTGGCCTCTAGATGGAGCTGCCTTTGTGGCGGTGGCCTGCAGTCTTGTTGGCAGTAGTTTTGTTTTTCGGTTTATTCAGTACATAAGTGATTATCGTACAATTTCTCAGAATTCATATCCAGATGAGATGGAGGCCAGGAGACAGGATGTTCTTTGAATCTGAGGTTCTGGAGAGGAGGTAGGAAGGAAAAAAGCACATCAGTCCTGAAGGACCCCTTCTTGAATGAACAAAGCTGAAATGGAGGAAGACTGCATAGCCTGCATGAACTGTGTTAGTCACAACTGAGGAAAATGTGTGCTCTGATGCACATTTGATAAGGGAAATTGTTTCATAACCAAAAGAGGGTTTAGCTTGGCAGCCACTTGTGTTTTACAGTATCTAATGAAAACAAGGAGGAAACATAAAAAGCAGGGCGCAATCCCAAGACAGTTGGGCATCCTTAAAAGTTTTTTCACATAGAGCTAGTAAATTAGATGGAGCACTTCATGCTATGGTCTCTGCTGAAAATGTGTGTGGATGGGAGACCACACGGAGCTCTGTGTAAAACAGTCTTTCCCAACCTGGGTGCTCTCTAGATGTATTGGACTGCAACTCCTATAATCCCCAGCCAGCATGACCAGTCCAACACATCTGGAGGGCACTGGGTTGAGAAGGCTGGTGTAAAAGGGCAATATATTTTCACACATGTTTAAAGGGCTGTTGTTTTGGTTGGGTTTGAAATGCAAATGTAGGTTTTTACATTTGCCAAGATGCTCATTCTCATTAGAAATGCCTGTCCTTCACTGTCTCTTCTGCGTAGACAGTGATCAGTTGTCACATAAACCGTGGGAGAGAAGCCCAATGATGATTTAAGCTTCACATGTGAAAATGGCAATACCCTTCATCTCACATACAGTTAAGCTTCTATTCTGCATGCCCATTGGCTCAAAACGCCCAAAGTGATGACAGTAGAAAGCAGATAATCATCATTACGTTATAAAAAATGGAATAATCATCATTATCAAGGCTGGCATCAAGGTCGTTTGCCTGTCAAGGGCCCACACCTCATCAAGGGGCCCACTGACAAGAACCCCCTGGACCTGCTTCGCCAATTTATCACTGAAACTTGCTTGTTCATCCATCTCTTGCTCTGGGCCTGAGGGATTGAGCAAACAAGCAAGCAAACCATGGTGGTGAGAAGAAGTAGCAGCCTGCTGGCTCTCTGCTGGGCAAGCAAGCAGAGGGTAGAAATTATGAGGAAAAGGAGCAGCAGCAACTGGTGACCCTGGTGAGGGAGCAGGCTCACGGAGTTAATGAGGCCTAGTGAGGGTGTTTTCGCCCAGTGGCTCCCCAAAACCTGGAACCGGCACTGATTGTTACATTTCTTGCTGAGCCAGGATCCTTTGCTCTCGTGCTGTTGTGAGCAAGCCCCATTAGTCCTTCTGTAGTGGCACCTGAACTGACTCTACACTCTCTTAGCGGCATGTTATCCCCAGGTCACATGTAAAATACACCCTGAGCCCCTTGGGATCTCTCAGAATTATACAGAATTGGTTATCTCCTTTGAGTGTAGGTCCCCAGAGTGAGCTAATTCCCTTCATTCCATTTCCTCTTGAATTACACAGCACTTAGGATATGTTTTATGTAAAACAAGGAAGAATTGTCTCTTGGGGTAGGGAGATTGTTGTACGGATGAATGTGTTAAGGATTGCAAAGTGCTTTGCATGTTAAGAGTACCATGGAAGTGTTTGCTGGATAGACGATCGGCAAAAAGTTAACTGAACCTTTCTGTGTGCTGGCAGACCCCCCAGTGCAGATTGTGGGGCGTGATGAGCTGCAAACGCACCATTGCTGCCTGGCTTCGGAGGACCTGGCACTCTCAGTGACGTTGTCTTGCCCTAAGGGAGAGGTGAAGTGGTACAAGGACGGGGAGAAGTTGCAGGACACGGACCATGTGCGATTAGAGCAGGATGGGACACGCCATTCGTTGGTGATTCTGGGAGCAGAACGCTGTGATGCGGGGGAGTATCTGTGTGACAGTGGTGACGACAGCCTCATCTTCTATGTCACAGTGGAGGGTAAGGCCTGGGCCTGATGGGAGAGGGAGGGGGAAAGGAAACTCATTAGCAATTGCCTTTAAAATACATACATACATACATACATACATAAAATTTACAGTGCAAGAATGCAGTTCATAAGATGGAAAGAGCATCATGTTCCAGCGTAGAGATTGGTTTGATACTATTTCAGTAACCTAAATTCAGTATGGGGAAAAAAAGGATTAGATGGGAATTTGTCCTCCCACATACATTTGTAAAAGGTCATTTTATTCACAGTCATTACCTTTGTTTCCCGTTTCCGGAAACTACTATTCCGGCTGCTATTATCATGTTGCCTTGCCCACCAATTCTTGATGTCTCTGTTCAGTAGAATCTTGGAGGGATCCTCATAACATTACAAAAGGAAACACAGGAAAAGCCATATCCTGTAATTTATTGCCTTGCCTACTCATTGCAGTAAGATTTAATTTCTTCTCACTGTCACCAACATGCACGTAATTAGCATTCACAGAGTTTCATCCACAATTGATCTGAAATGCCATTGACAGAACATAATGTTTATCCTTTAAACAGAACTTGTTGGACCTTTGAAACAAATCTTCCATCATCCCTAGTGATACCTTGAGTTCCCATTGGGTTTTATAGTAATAATCAGGGCTGTGGATAGTTAGTGCTTTAAAAACAACAACCCAACAACAATCAAAATTTGGTGCCAAGAAAAAGGGAATTCTACAACTTGTATTAATTATGAAAATAAGCAAATGCACATAATTTTTGTTTATTTTAAATAATTTCTTCCACTTCCACTGGTTGTGGAGAGAGATGACACCCCATCTCCAACCACTGTTCATGGAGGATAAGACTATCAATGGCTACTAGACATGATGGCTATATAATGCCCCCAGTATCAGAGGCAGCATGCCTCTGTTTGCCAGTTGCTGGGTAATATGAGTGGGAAGGTGCTATTGTCCTCATGTCCTGCTTGTTGGTTTCCCCTTGAGGCATCTGGTTGGCCACTGTGAGAACAGAATGCTGAACTAGATAGGCCTTTGGTCTGATCCAGTATTGTTCTTTGGATGTTCTTAAGAGCTGGGTGCTGACTGGTTGATATGGAAACTCAGGCAGCACCTGAGTAGACAGTAGCTGTGGCAGAAAAATACAAGGGTTGAGCCCCTGACAGGTTATGGACTGTTGTGGGATCTGGAATAGTTGCCCCCTCAAGAAAGCAACCCAGATCACTCCATGGGAAGTGTGACAGATTGCATTGGGCAGTGAGTGGCTGCAAATGACAGGTAGTGATACTGTCAGGAGCGCTCTGGCGGCTTCTCCCAGTAGATTCCAATAGCCAACTCAAGACGCAGAGGAAAGGATTTCTTTTCAAAGCTTTAATCCTTTTACAACTTAATGACTCTTTCAGATGCTAATCACCAGCGACTAAAGCAAGGAACAGCAGGGTAGCCTAAGCTTCAAGTAGTCAGTTGATCCCCGTTTGAAAGAGAGCCACTTGAAGACCCAGAACTTATGGGCTAGGGAGAGATCCTCTCTCTTGCCCTTGGGTCCATGGGAGGTGGCCGTTGCTGGCGCGCCAAACGGGCGCTACGCCTCCTTTCCGCGCCCTCCATCGCTTGTCACTCTTTGCATCTGCGTCGAGCGTCTAAGAAGCCCCCCTCCCGCATTCCCTCATTACCCGGGTCGCTCTCTATCTCTGGAATGCTGGCAGGAGGAATCTCTGTCAGGTGCTGAGCCTGTGAGGGATGAGATGGCCCCTCTCCCACGGATAGCTGTTCCTCCTCAGAATCCGAACTGCTCTGAGGCTGTCTGGGCTCAGTTTCCACCCTGACAGGTACGCTGACATGCTTGTCTAAGCAATCTGATGCTCATTGCTCCAAAGCAAACTGCCTACCTGCCCCTTGTAGAGCAGCTCACCTTTTCATCCATCTATCTATCTATCTATCTATCGCCCATCTGGTCAGTCACCCAGCCGCTCTAGGCAATGTACAATGGTACAATTTAAAACAGTAAAATTATACATTAAAACATTATTTAAAAATACTCTAACCCACCCCAAATGCCTGCCTGAATAACCAAGTTTTCAGTGCGTGGTGGAAGCTCATTAGAGAGGGCGCATGGCAGAGTTCCCTAGGGAGGGAGTTCCACAGAGTGGGGGCCACCACAGAGAAGGCCCTCTCCCTCATCCTCACCAGTCTAGCTGTCCTGGCTGATGGGACAGAGAGAAGGCCATCCAAGGCTGATCTTGTTAAGCAGCCTGTCTGGTGTTGCTGGAGGCGCTCCTTGTGATAGGCTGGGCCGGAACCACATAGGGTTTTAAAAGTCAAAACCAACACCTTGAATTTGGCCCGGAAAACAACTGGTAACCAGTGCAACTTTTCCTTCCTCTGAGCTAAGATCCATGGGAATGTGCTGCCATGGAGCTTTATAGGCCCTGACCATTTAAAGGTGTCTTAGGCCCTGCTAGAACCTGGGCCTGCCTGCTTCATGATGAGCTGGGGACAGTGAGAGTGAGATGGGCCTGACTCTTGTGGCTTCTTCCTTTGCTGGATCAGAAAAGCACAGTGCTGCCTTCCTCACACCCCCTTTGTGTGGTGTTCCTTTGTTCGCCTGCTCTTTATGCTTGGCTGCCTCATTTGTGTTGATGTCTGTGTTTAGCTGTTGGGTTTTTTTTCCTGACTACCTGACAGGTGGCAGTGTGTGCCTTCCTCTAGACCAGCAAGCCCTGTCTCTGCCTTGTATCATGACACCTCTTTTTCTCTCTCTGTTTCCTAAGAGCCTCCCATCTCCATCGTGGGAAACACAGGGGTGCCGGAACACCACTCCTTGGCAACAGGAGAAGCTCTAGTCTTGGCTTACAAGGTGTCTTCACCCAGTGCTGCTGTGCGCTGGCTGCGAAACGGAGAGGAGCTAATAGCCAGCAAGCGTATTCGCATTGAAGCCCATGGAAGCCACCGGCAACTCACAATCCTTGGGGCCAAACCGGGAGATTCAGGCTCTTATGTGTGTGATGCAGGCACTGACTGGATGGAGGCCAGAGTAGAAGTGGCAGGTGAGACTTCCACAGAGAGAGAACTGGCAGGCTAGGGCTGGGGTTGGAAGTGGGAAGCACAGAGGGGCAGAAGGTGCAAAAACATTGCTTATACCATTTCTTCTTTGCTGGAGGGAAAGCTCAAGAGCTGGTATTGTGTAATGGTTAAGAACATGAGATATGAGACAGGAAGTCCCTGGTTCAACAGTCTCCTCAGCCATGAACTCTTAAGGTAATCTTAGGGAAGCCAGTATCTCTCATCCTCAACCCTGCAAGTTGAGTATGGCAATAATAAGCCATTTTACAGGGTTGTTTATAAGGATTACTGAGATAAAATCTCTGAAGCACCTTGACACCTTGAAGCATTTTATAAGTGCTAGGTATCATTACTTTTTCATTATTAATAAAATATCTCAGGAAGAATAACTGGAAGCTGTAGGTGAAGGAAATGGGTTCTGCCTCAGTAATTGCTGGTGGTGTCTCCAAGGCTTCTGAGCAGCATTTAGGTTTAGTGCAGGAAGCTGGAGCTCTGTTCCCATCTCCAGGCCCAGAGGAACCTTGTCATGGAATGGGGCACATGACAAGCAGAGGGAGCAGGCTGCCTCTCTGTCTGCACTCTGCTGAAGAGGGGGTTAAATTTAACTTCGGCAGACTCCCAGGCGCCGCTGCCTCTACCTTCTGCCAATAATTGCTGCCCTCATTGAGAGCAAGGGGAGGCCTTTATTGACCAGAGGTTTTTTTTTAAGTGTGAGGGAGGGAGTTGGCAGGACCTGACCCTACCAGGACAGGTGCCTTGAGGAGAAGCTGGGAAATATCCCAGCTGGCTCTGCCAAGGAGGTGAGGTGCCAGCAAGCAGTGGCGGCAGCAGTGTCCTTTCCAGCATCTGGGACTGGGCGTTGTGCCCTTTTGAGAGGAGAGGAGGAGGAATCCAAAGGGATAATGCAGGGCACAGGGGAGACAGCTGGAAACTTTTCTAGAGTAGTTGTGAATTCCTTCTTAGGCAAACACTCAGGTCCATTCTGTATAGCACCCCTTGCTGGAGGACTTGACGCTTCCTCCCTATCATGTGTACATTTGAGCAACATAATTATTGTGGTCCAAATTCTCACCAAGGACAGAGGAATTTTGCAGCCTGTGTTAGCTGGGTACATTAAGTAAATTTGCTTATATGTGCTTATTTGTCTCAATTTGTTTCTGGAGATAATGAGGAGTAACAATGGAGTCCTACCACTGAGCCTTGACTCCTACTCTGTCCCACTCTGGCTTATATTCTACTTGGCTTACACCAGCATTTCCCAACCTTGTGACTTCCAGATGTGTCAGACTACATCTCCCATCACCAGCCAGCATGACCAATGGGTATGATGGGAACTGTAGTCCAACACATCTGGAGGCCACCAGGTTGGGGAGGGCTGACTTATAAGGCTGCCTTTGCTGAAATAAAAAGCAAGGTGTAGAAACTTGGTTTTCAACATTTTATTTTATAAAATGGAAGCTGAGATTCTGTTATCACAAAACAGAAACTTCTGTGGTTATATAGAGAGACAGCCTAAGAAAATTTGGTTCCTGAGCAGAAAATCCAGATTGCACTCTACAATGTGGTTAATAATAATAATAATTAATAATAATAATTTGTGAGGCTTAACTCTTTGTCTAGGACCTCATCTGCATACAAAATGTTAATAATGAACAGAAGGAAGTCACACATATTGCTGTCTGAAAATGATGAATTTGTGCCAGGCAATCGTAATTCTGCATCAAAATGATATTACAAAATAACCGTCGAAGGCAAAAATATGTTACTTGCGGTTGTTGTTTAAATAAAGCTCTTTTTACAGCTTAAAAAAATCCCTGATGATTTCCTGCCCTTCAGTAGTAGCCCCAAATCTGCTGCTTCCCTTCATGCTGGCTCTGGCTCCGGCAGTACTTTCATAGGATAGCAAAACACACCCAGCCTTGCTTACCAAGACATCTCCTTTCTTTCAGCACCC
Source organism: Heloderma suspectum (assembly GCF_057233095.1). Lineage (NCBI taxonomy): Eukaryota > Metazoa > Chordata > Lepidosauria > Squamata > Helodermatidae > Heloderma > Heloderma suspectum. Next base: position 141,505,074 of record NC_139458.1, read on the forward strand.
CCTGTGCGCATTATGAATAAAAATGATGCCCAGGTGCCTGTGGAGGTCCAGGAAGGAGAGAACATGACATTGGTTGCCCGACTTTCCCAAGAGAAGGCCTCTGTCCAGTGGCTGAAAAGCATGCGGCCACTTTACCCTGGGCCACGCATAGTGATGAACAGTAAAGGGCTGGTGCGCAGCTTAACCATCCGACAAGCTGAGCCAGGGGACAGTGGCATCTTTACCTGCGATACAGGAGATGATGAAGTGCATTTCACAACATATGTGCAAGGTAAGATGAGCCCACTACCTGTCTCCATTCCAAGCCAGCTCCAGACTCAGATGGAGAGATGGAAGCGAGGAGAAGCTTCTGGCACCAAGCTTCTTCTCCTCTTTTCCATTCCTGGACAGTGGTGTAGTTGTACATTTTGAAGTGCAGGTGCTCATGATGACAGTCTGCATAGCTGCATCCCCAAGGAGAGTCCAAAAATGCAGGCAGCTGTGTTGATTCACATCCACAAACTATTTCCAGCACTTTTCATCTCCACCAGGAGCAGGTATTTTGTAAAGCTAATGGGTCTTAATGGGCCATTCAAGACTAAGCAACCCCAGATACATTGCATTACAACAGGAACACAACAATACAGGCCTGGTTCACACGTAACACTAACCTATAGTTTAATTAAACTATGGTTTGTTGCCCTACCCAGGATTTGTCTGGCAGATGATTGAACAAACCATGGTTTGTTTTCTCAGTCCCTGGGTTGTTTGTTTCCTTCCTTCTTTGACCACTCCCTCCCTGTATCCTATCTGCCTTTGGGGCGCTACAGTACTGGCATGTAAAGAGGTTGGGTTTTTTTTACCACTCTTGTCTACTATCTCTGTAGCCTGGCAAACAACTCATGAACAATCCACGATTTGTGGTCTGTACATAACAATCCATAGTTTAAACAACCCACAGTTTACAACTCAAGAACAAACCATGGGTACTCCTCGTGGGTTGTTCATGGTTAACAACCTATTGTTAACCCATAGTTCCAGGTTTGCAAGTAATGGCAAGCCATGATTTAACAAACTATGGTTAATTAAATGATGGGCTGTCATTACATGCGAACCAGGTCATATTGTTGCTGGGAGAATCCATCCTTGCCCCCCGCCCTGCCCCAACTGTGAGGATTACAGCTAAGCTCAGGGGAGCAGGAAAGCCTGAGGGGGATGGCAGATGACATCATCACCCCTGCTAATCAAAAGTTCCAGTCCTTTGACCCCATGAGCCCTCGCTCTGCTACACCACTGCTCCTGGAAGATGACAGCCACTGTCTGGCAACACTGTTCTGTGACATATGCAGGTGCAGGTGGCTGTGAAGCTCATGGAAGAGAGTGAGGACATAGGGAGAGGGGTCTCAGAGAAGGGGGAGTGGCACATGAGGCACTGAGACAAGAGGAGCATATGTCTGATGGTGCTAAGAATCACAGGGTGACCTTTTTTTGCAGCATGTGAACCACAATGTTGTCCGTGGAGGTTTCTCCTCCCTAGTAGTGTGGAGCAGGGCAGAAACTCCCAGACCAAAATATCTGGGCTGTCACAGATTTGGAAGTCTCATGTTCCACCAACAACAGAGGGTTTTGGTGAAGTCCAAAACTGATGGGAGGGGCCAGAGGGAGTGTTAGCAGCTCCAAAAGGCCAGATGTCTGGTGGGAGTTAGTGACCAGCTTGAGCATCACCTGTCTTCCTCCTTCCTTCCTTCCTTCCTTCCTTCCTCACATGGCTTTCTCTTGCTATTCTTGCTCCTCTCCTCCTGCCAGAGGCCCCAGTGCTGTTTGTGACAAAGCCAGAGCATCCAGAGAAGGTGTTGGTGCTCGAGGGGGGCAGTGCAGTGCTCTCAGCCATCGTCTCCAAGGAGCCGGCTGTGGTGAGCTGGGAAGGACCCCGAGGTGCTTTGGTGGTGGGCGAGCACTGCCAGCTGCGCAGAGAGGGCCGGGTGTACAGTCTGCTGCTGAGCAATGTGCTGAAGGCTGATGCTGGCGAGTACATCTGTCACTCCCCTCATGATCAGCTGCGTTTCGAGCTTAGTGTCAAAGGTAAGAGGCCTCTGCATCGCCGCATTCATGGGATGCGATCCAGTATGACATGGGCTGCAGTTCAGGGGATGATGGGGTGGACTGAACAAAAGGGGTACAGCCTGGTCAGGATGGGTTTCTAGGCTCAAAGTGGAATAAGGTTGTTCTGTCTGTAATGGTTATGTTCAAGAGAGAATTTTGGCATGTGTTGATTCTTCTGCTGTAGCACTGGGGTAAGCCACACTGGCTGAAATTCTCCCACATATGCAATGGTTAAAGGAGCCTAACTGACCAAGTCTGTCTGTCTGTCTGTCTGTCCGTCCGCCCGCCCGCCCTCCCGCCCGCCCGCCCATCTCTCTATCTCTCTCAGCTTTACTGGCTACTGCTAGTTTTATTCCCATCCTGACTGCCTTTCTTTACAAGGGAGTTTGACACAATTGTACAGCAAGCAAACAGAACAATGAGCCTTGCCTGCAGCATGGTACCCCAATGATAATTTCCCCCAGCTGTTCTGTGCTGGTCAGGGCATGCCGCACCTATAAAGAAACAGTGGCCAAGAGGGCAGGAGTCAGTAGGAGAGAACTGCATGTGGAATGGGAGCTTTGCTTGCTATCTTTTCGGCAGTTCCTGGTACAGAAGAGACAAACCTCAGTCCAGTTTAAGAAGTAGCCTGTCTTTTTTTCCAGAAGTGGGAGTCCTCACCAGCTGTTAGCCAGGATACCTAAATTATCCTCCATGTATAGAGCTAATACATCCTAATTACCAGTTGCTTGGGGGGCAAATGGAATGACTTTCATTGTCATACCATGCTTGGGACGTTCCAGAGGCATCTGTCTCACCACTGTTGGAAACATAATGCAGGGGAGAAGGACCTCTGGTCGGATCCAGCAAGGCAGTTCCTGTGTGTATGACAGTAACAGCAATGAAAACACCAGCCGTGCACAGGGGTTTCGTTCTGAATGCACATCTCCCTTCTTTGCTTGATCTCTACATCTGGATTTGAACCATAGAGAGGGTGGTGGAGTTGACTTTGCTTTGGAGGACTCACAGCTCAGGAGCAGAGCATAAGCTTTGCATGCAGAAGGTCTCAGGCTCAAACTCTGACACATCTCCTGTTAAAGGGATCCCAGGTTGTGAGCTAGGAAAAACCACTTGCATGAGACCTTGGTCTCCTAGGCAGAATAGACAATACTGGGCTTAATGCACCAATGATCTGACTCTGTATAAGGCAACTTTATATATTCAGGCTTTCTCTACATATATTTTTTCATCCCCTTTTGAAAGCAGCCTGTACTCTCCAATTTAAATCTAAAATTGCTTCTTGGCTTTATTATATTCACACAAGATTTTCTGTTCCTTGGTTCAACATCTGGCGTTTTTGGCTTGATGCATTTCTTGGAACAGTTCAGACCTTCTGTTGCTAAAATTGTAAAGCAGTGAGTCTAGTTCCCTGTGCTCAAATTCTGCAACTGGCATAAGTCATGCACATTTGCATGTGTTCACTTAATTTCCTCCTGTATTTGTGTGAATGAAGATGCTGGACCGTTGGGGCAATTCATATGTAAAGACAGGAGACCTTGAGGAGGGACAGAGCAGTATGCTAGTGCAGACATCTTCCTTCTGATCTCAGTGTAAGCCTTTCCTAGATATTTCTGATTCCTGAGCCTTTAGCAAATCCTGTTCACCAGTCCTCAAACATTTTATCTGTTGTCATGAGGGCTGGAAACTTAGAAAGAAAGCAAACTGTGGGTTTTTGAGATTCTGCAAAAGCTGTGAGTTGCTGCACGATTGGGATTTCAATTACCGGGTTTACAGACAATTCCAGTCGGTAGAGTGGGATGTGTTTTGCCAAACACATCCCTGCTTGCTCCAGCTACACTGTTTGCCCTCTGCAGAGCTGCCGGTGAAATTTGTTCGGGGTCTGTCAGATGTGTCAGCACTGAAGGGGGAGACGGTGCTGTTTTGGTGTGAGCTGTGCAAAACCAAGGGTGATGTAGCATGGCTGAAGGACGGGCAGGAGCTGGAGTCCAACGAACACCTGGAGATCCGAGCAGAGGGACGGGAGCGCTCCTTGACCCTGAGCCATGTGGGGCCTGAGGATGCTGGCGAGTACTCATGTGAAAGCAAGGACGACCGCACCCTGGCTATCCTCACAGTCCAGAGTGAGTCCTTTGGAGAGGGGCCATAGGTCAGTGGAAGGGCACCTGCTTTGCATGCAGAAGGCCCCTGGTTCAATCCCTGGCTTCTCCAGGTAGGACTGGGAAAGACTGCCAGTCAGTGTCGACAATACTGAGTGAGACAGACCTGTCACCTGACTCTGTGTAAGGCAACTTCCTATGTTCCTTCCTATGGAATCCCTGTACTCTGATTCCAAGAACCCATAATGCTCCATGTATCACTACAGAATGGGGGCTGGGGATCTTGCACAGGGCAGCTGCTGTCTGTCTCCATGAAGCTGAGCAATGCTGGGTATCGAGAGGACCTTAGATAGACCTCATAGAGATGCTATGAGGGCTGTGGACTGGGAGACTGCGACTGCGCTGCACCCAGGCTAGCAAACAGGACTTGGGGTGGCCAAGAGGTTCCCCAAACAGATCCAGCCATCTCTGACTCACAGCACTTTCCTCCCCCTGCCCCCAGTCCCTAGGTTGGTGGAGGTAATTTCTGAGCTGCACAACTTAACAGTGCTGGAGGGGGATGATGCCACCTTCAAGGTCGTGGTGTCTCCGGATGATGCATCCCTGAAGTGGCAGCTGAATGGCCAAGATGTGGTGCCCAGCGAGCGGTTGGCCATGACCAGGAACGGGCTGTGCCACACCCTCACCATACGACAGTGTCGGCTGAGCGATACTGGCATAGTCACTGTCCACGCAGAAGGCCTGGCAAGCTCGGCCAGGCTCAGTGTGCAAGGTAAGGGGAAGGTCCCTTGGGATGGATCGAGGGAGCAGCTAGTAGTTGGGCATCATTGGTAAGAGGAAGGTCAACACCTTGGGATGGATCGAGGCTAGCAGCTGGGCGCTGTTGGTGTTGGTAGTAAGCAGGAGTCAGGACTCCTGAGCTTAGCCAAAGATTCAAGAGGGAAGTCAGCCGATACTATGGTTGTGTGTCTACTCTGTGCCTCCCCACCCCAATTCTAAATTCTGCATCAGAAAAACCGAATACTGTGGTCTGAATAAAGTATGGGAATTCAGAACAATTGCCCATATTTGCTTATTTGACATACTCCAGGCTGCATTTTAGCCATGCAGAGCAGATAATAGGAGCCATGTTGGCAGTTCTCTTTAGCCCTCTGTTTTTGGAGATTTTGGCCAGGCGTTGCATGTACGGACAATTTCCAAACCTTTATCTCCCTAGCCCCGCATGTTCTGAGCTTGAACTGTTGAAAATTGACAGCCAAGATTCTTAGGATTCTAGATTCTGTAGCCAGTACCAAATTTAACACTTTCAACCATGCCAGGAACACTTCCGATCCTGGGAAAAATGGTTAGAGTGTAGCAGCTGATGAAGCCAGGCTTCTTTCCCAGTTGAGAGCTGTGGCCAGCCATGGCAATGTCCTTGGATAGGAGACGTCCCTGCAGGGGCTAATGTTTGAGTGTGTTTTTCCTTCCTACAGAAGCTCAGGTGCTGTTTGTGCAGACGCTGCACGACTTGGCTGCTGAGGAGGGTCAGGACGTGCACTTGGAAGTGGAACTGAGCTTGGGGAGTGCTGAGGTGCAGTGGATGAAGCAAGGCATCCTGCTCCAGCAGAACACTAAATACTCGATGGAGGTGCATGGGCCCCGGCGGGCCCTCGCCATCTACAACGTTGAGCTTGCAGACCGAGGCACCTACCGCTGTGAGAGCCTGCATGACCGCACCCAAGCCAGGCTGAGTGTGGAACGTAGGTGCCTACCTTGGACTTCTTCCCTGTCCTGTTTAACTTTTGTGAGCCACCCAGAGAGCTTTGGCTAAGGGGCGGTATAGCACTGTAGTAAATACGTGAAAAATAAATGCAAATATTTTGTCTCCCTGCCTTTGATTGTAAATTCTGTAGTCAGGGTCAGTGTCACTTCTAAGTTCTGTACAGAACCTTGCACACTGTTGGTGCTGAATGTTACATACGCATAGTAGCAGTGCCCCAAAAGTTGCGTAGGTCCTGCCAGGGTAGGACAGGTAGGGAAAGAGCTTCCATGCCAGGGGGAGCAATCCTAGGATGCCATTGAGAACCTCTGCCTTAGGAAGATGCCTTATACCTTTTACTGTGGTTTTAATGCCTTCATGTTTTATATTGTTTTATCCTGTGCGTTTTGGTTTTAATCTTTGTGAACCACCCAGAGAGCTTCGGCTATTGGGCAATATAGAAATGAAATGAATGAATGAATGAATAAATATTCTTCCTGCTGTTAGCCCTTTTCTTGCCAAGAGCAGATCTTTCACTGCTCTCTTCCCTCTCTTTCCCCCATGCTCCAGCCCGAAAGGTGATGGTGAAGAAACCTCTATCAGATGTGGAGACTTTTGAAAAGGAGACGGTGACCTTTGAGCTCGAGCTGTCCCACGCCAACGTATCTGGGGTCTGGACTCGCGACGGCATCCGTGTGAAGCCCAGCTCTGCCTGCCGAGTCAGTGCCACAGGCTGTGCACACAGCCTGACGCTGCTGGGGCTCACGCTAGATGACTCGGGAACGGTGGCCTTCACTGCTGACACCGTGCGGAGCAGCGCCCGCCTGACGGTCCGAGGTGCTGAGGCAGGGTGGGGTGGTGCACGTGTAAAGGGGAAGTGGCCTGCCTAATGCATTCCGCAAGGATGGGGTTTGCAAGGGAAGGAGATGTGATGGGGGCTGATGACTGGAATGGCCCAGAGGTGGGGAAAGGCCTCGTGTGTCTCTTCCTGCCCTGATGCAGCTGATTGGGGTGGGAGTCCATGGTGGCTCAGCCCCTCAGCCTTGAACTGCCAGAGTGGTGCAGTGGCTAGAGTGTTGGACTGGGAGCCAGGGTTCTAGTCCCCACTCAGCCATGGAAGCTCACTGGGTGACTTTGGGCCAGTCACAGACTTTCATCCCAACCTACTTCATAGGGTTGTTGTTGTGAGGATAAAACGGAGAGGAGGAGGATTATGTACACCACCTTGGGTTTCTTAAAGAGGAAAAATGGTGGGATATAAATGTAATAAATAAATAAAATGAAATAAATATAGAATATTTAATATGGCGGTATAGAAATAAATAAATAAATAAATAAAATAAAATAAACTGCTGAGCCTACTGCCCAGGGGTGCCCTTTGGTCTGGGCTGTGCAGCAGCTGAGCATAATGGCAGTGCAGAGCCCCCAGCCCCACCATCCCCGGATCCAAGGCAGAAGTGCCAGCTCGCACAGAATGCTGTATACTATCTTTCTTTAAGCAAGCCCCAAAGCCAGTCTTTTGGCTGCAGCTCCCTGGTGCGCATCCACTGTGATTTAGGAAATTTACAACTTCTGGCCCAGGGCCAAATCTGACCCTCCTGGGTCCTAATGCAGCCCTCTGGGGTTCCCCAAGTGGCCCCACCCCCTTCCCTTCCCCCCAGTCACTGATCATTTGGCATTTTCCTGGCTTTTGTGCAGTTTTTTCTTAATTTTAAAAGATTGAAACACCTCTCTTAAGTCTTAGTTACTGTACTGGCTGTAAGAGCTTTAAGCTGAAATATACCGGTATTTTAGCCCCACCCCTGTTGCCTTTGGCCATGCCCACACTGGAATGTGGCCCCCAAGGGCTCTTCTGAAATGGACTTCTGCCCTTGGGCTGAAAGAGGGTCAACACCCCTGATTTAGGAGACGTTGGCAACGGAAAACACTAGTCCTACAACACTCCCAACATGCTACTGCTGTGAGCTGCTTTACACTTTGCACAGCAATTCAGGTACATTAATTTTCTTCACACAGCACATAGTTAAACTAAGGAATTTGCTACCACAAGATGTTGTGATGGCTGCAACTTGGACAGCTTTAAAACGGGATGAGACAAACATGGAGGATAAGGCTATCGATGGCTACTAGTATATATTACCTCCAGTACTGGAGGCAGCATGCCTCTGAATACCAGTTGCTGGGGAACATGTGTGGGAGGGTGCTATTGCATTCATGTCCTACTCGTGGACTTCCCAAAGACATCTGGTTAGCCATTGCAAGAAACAGGATGCCAAATTAGATAGACTTTTGATCTGATCCAGCAGAGCACTTGTATTCTTATGGACTAGCATCCAAAGTTCTATGTACGTGCAGTGCTATGTCAAACCCTGATAGCAGTGGCAGGTTGGGAGTGCTGGAGGTGGGGAACGAGGTAGGTGGGTGAGTGAATGTCCTCCAAACTGAACTTGGGTAAAGGCTGTAAGCTGGTGTGCTGTACCAAGCTCAGCAGAGTGTCCCAGCTGGGCTAAACGTAGTGTTTTGATGACATGCTATCTTTTCTGTCCCCAAGTTGCTGCATCTTTGTGCCACCTGCCTTTGCCTTTGCCTCTGTCCCTGCAGAGCCACCAGTTACTATGCTGCGCTTTCCCCAGGATATGGGCATCCCTGAGACGGGCTCGGCCACCTTTGAGTGTGAACTGTCCCGGCCCCTGGCTGAGGTGAAGTGGTTCAAGGTGAGGGTGGTACCTCTAGCGTTGCCCCTCCTTTAACTACCCTTGACAACCGGCACACTTCCAAGAACATGACTCATTCAAAGGAGAGTCCACATTCCTGATCTGTGTGGCGCAGTCCACATCTGCGCACCATGTCCTCAGCCTGAGAGCAGCACTCTTCCACCACCCTGTCTTGCTCAGCCCTTCACCAGACTATGCTCTCTGTGTTCCTGGCTGCTATAGGACAGGGAGGAGATCCAGGCAGGGCCCAATTGCCGTATGTATTCAGTGGGACGCCGGCGCCTCCTGCAGCTCAGTCGTTGTGGCCTTGAAGATTCGGGCGAGTATACGTGTGATGCTGGTGACTGCTGTGCCTCTGCCAAACTGCGGGTCTTCGGTATGGATGGCCTGGGCTGGATAGGGGAGGAGGGTTGGGCTGAGACTGGGCCATACAAAGCACCCTCAAGCTTCACATTCTGGGGGTGGGGATGGGGGGGTCTGCTGCCCTTTGCCATATGCTGTAGCCTCCCCCTCCTGCCTCCCTGACAGCTGCCTCTTCTGTCCCCCTGGAGGTAGGCTGGGGATCACTGACAGTACACCGTGGTGAGTCAGAGTCTTGTTCTTGAAGTTTGTACAGCTTGTACAGGAAGCTAGCCTTAGGATAAACATTCAGTGTTGCATTTTTTTTTAAAGAACCATCCTAGCTATAAGAGCATTTCAGCAACGGAAAAGCATGCCCAGGAGGGGAATCTTAAAAGCTTTCCAAAAACATTTGACAGTCTTCTGTCAAGACTATTTGTAAAGTACAGGATATCCCTCCTTAGGACAGCTGAGTGGACTAGAAGCTAAATTATTCACTGGGTGATGCTCCCTTCCAGGTCTGTGGTGAAAACAGCCTGTGCAGGAAAGGCAGGAGGAGGAAAAATTCCATTCAGCTTCTCAAGGTTTAACCTGAACTAAGGTTCAGCTGCAGAAGTTGCTTTTAAATCCAGGATTTGTCTTGAGACATAAGAAGCCATGATAAAGATGGGAATATCACTCAGCAAGTGTAGACATGCTTTTCCCTCACCAACCAAAAAGAGCAATCAGACCCAACCATATCTCGAATGAAGGAGAAGGATCCAGCTTTTAGCTGCTATGATTTCCAGGCACAGTTTCCAGACAACTCTGGTTTTAGAAGTTAAGTATTGCAGCTCTCGCCAGAAAAGGTAGCAGCTGAAGGCATATCTAGACACCACAAACTTAAACTGGTTTTAAATTCCCTAATTCCCTCTCTGAGAACAGTAGTTCTATGATGGGAGAAGGAGTAAGGATCATCAACAGATACTTTCAACCCACCTCACCACACTACAATTCCTAGGATTCTTTGGAGGAAGTCATTTATTTATTTATTTATTTATTTATTTATTTATTTATTTAATTTATTAATCGCCCATCTGACTGGTCACCCAGCCACTCTGGGCGATGTACAACCCACCATAAACAATTTAAAACAATAAAATTTTACCATAAATTTTTTTTTAAAAAAAATACCCTAACCCACCCCAAATGCCTGCCTGAACAACCACGATTTTAATGCACGACGGAAGCTCATTAAAGAGGGGGCATGACGGAGTTCCCTAGGGAGGGAGTTCCACAGAGTGGGGGCCACCACAGAGAAGGCCCTCTCCCTCGTCCCCACCAGTCTAGCTGTCCTGGCTGATGGGACAGAGAGAAGGCCATCCGAGGCTGATCTTGTTAAGCGGCCTGTCTGGTGTTGCTGGAGGCACTCCTTAAGATAGGCTGGGCCGGAACCATATAGGGTTTTAAAGGTCAAAACCAACACCTCGAATTTGGCCTGGAAAACAACTGGTAACCAGTGCAACTCCTTCAGCACTGGAGTGATGTGATCTCGCCGGCGGCTGCCTTTAATCAGGCGAGCCGCCGCGTTCTGTACCAGCTGCAGTTTCCGAACCGTCTTCAAGGGTAACCCCACGTAGAGCGCATTACAGTAGTCTAAACGAGAGGAGACCAGGGCATGTACTACCGATGGGAGCAGATGGTCGGGAAGGTAGGGGCGCAGCCGCCGTATCAGATGGAGTTGATACAGCGCTGTCCGGCTCACAGCTGACACCTGAGCCTCCATGGACAGCTGGGAGTCCAAAATGACCCCCAGGCTGCGGACCTGGTCTTTCAAGGGTAGCTGTACCCCATTCAACACCAGGTCAACATCCCCCAGCCTCCTCTTGTCTCCCACCAAAAGTACCTCGGTCTTGTCAGGATTGAGCTTCAGCTTATTCCTCCCCATCCAGCCACTCACCGTCTCCAGACATTTCGACAGGGATTCTACGGCCAACCTTGGTGAAGATTTGAATGACAGGTAGAGCTGAGTGTCATCCGCATATTGATGACACTGCACCCCAAACCTCCTGATGATAGCCCCCAGTGGCTTCACATAGATGTTAAATAGCATCGGGGAGAGGATGGAACCCTGTGGCACCCCACAAGTAAGTGGCCACAGGTCCGAAACCTCCTCTCCCAGTGCTACCCTCTGGTACCTGCCAGAGAGGAAGGACTGGAACCACCGCAATACAGTGTTTCCAATGCCCAACCCCTCCAGGCGGTCCAGGAGGATACCGTGGTCAACGGTATCAAAAGCCGCTGAGAGGTCGAGGAGAACAAGGAAGGAGCATTCACCCCTATCCAGAGCCCTCCTCATATCATCCACCAAGGCGACCAAGGCCGTTTCTGTCCCATGCCCAGGCCTGAAGCCCGACTGAAATGGGTCTAGATAATCAGTTTCTTCCAAGTGTGCCTTCAACTGCACCGCCACCACCCGCTCAATCACCTTGCCCAAAAATGGCAGATTTGAGATTTGAAAATGGCAGATTTGAAGTCATAACAGTAACCCCAGTATGTTTGTAGTAGAAGAACCATGAATAATATCTTCAGTTTATAGGGCACTAGTAGGCTCTTGGGAGGAGAGAGGAGGAGGATACTAAAGCGTGATACTGTAAAGCTGATTCACTCCATGGGACTCTTGACAGAGATGGGAACCTTTGGCTACCCAAGGAGAGATTAGGTGGCTTTTTTAAAGGGTGAGACAAGCCTTCCCCAGCCTTGTGCCCTCCAGGGGTTTTGGACTACAGGCTTAACTACACCAGGGTTTTATCCCACACCTTTACCAGGGCTTCTGCTTCCGGATTCTCTGCAGGATTAAGATGGGCTCCTTTACAGGTGCTTACATGTACTTTTGGGGGGGATTTCCTTTCTCTGCAAGTTCTGTGTTTCATTATACAGCCACTTGATGGCACTGTGGTATAGTGGAATTGCAGAAGTACACACAGCTGTTGCAGTGCTCCAGTGCACTTCTAGAAAAAATGCTGGACTTTCCCGGATCTTAAAAAAAAAACCCGGGATAAAGTTTATAAAGCATGGGAGAGGTGCTGGAGGTTGACGATGACATGTAAAGGACCACAAACTTCAGTGAGTAGCCAGTCACGAGCACATGATAAAAACCTCATGTAGAGATGCCCTACAATCCCAGCATTCCTGACCTTTGGCCATACTGGCTGGGGCTGATGGGAGTTGAAGTTGCAAACATCTGAAAGGCACCAGGCTGGGTTAGAGCATCAGTGGATACTAGGCATGATAGCTCAGTGGAACCTCTTAAATGGTATTCAAAGGGGTGTAGTTCTGAATACCAGATCCTGGTGGGACAAATAGAAGTAAGTGTGTGTGCGTGTGTGTGTGTGTGTGTGTGTGTCAGGGGCTTACTCATGGCTTTCCTGGAGGCATCTGGCTTGCCATGGTTGGAAACAGGATCTATTAACCATGATAATTAAATGGAATGTCCCCAGAGAGCAACAGCAAGAGAGGACTCTTGTGCTCACATCCTGATTGTGGCCTTCCCAGCGGCATCTGGTTTGCCACTGTGGGAAGCAGGATGCTGGTCTCAATAGGCCTTTGGGACACAATCCTTTACATGTTTAGAAAGAAAAAAGTCCCGCAACTCCCAGCATGCCTCAGCCACCGTGGCTGGGGAATGCTGGGAGCTATAGAGCTTTTTTTCTGTCTAAACATGCATAGAATTGCGCCCTTAGTCTGATCCAGTAGGGCTTTTTAAATATATTTATGACCATATGGACAGTTGATCTAATCCAGCTCTTCTTATAATCTTAGGGAATGTATTTACTGTTTCTCATCAACTCATGGATAGGCATTCATGGAAAGGAAATTTTGCTCAGATGAGCTTAGTCTGCTTGTCCCAATAATGACCGGTAGGAGTGCCATGGTCAGGGCTAAAAAATATAGTTCAGGTTCAATGTTCTCAGTGGATCTGCATGAACCCATATTTCGCCCAGTAGGAACAACCCCATGGTCCTCTCCCCCTCTGTAGAACGCCAGGTTCAGATTGTGCGGGAGCTGGAGGATGTCCGTGTGCGGGAGAACGAGAATGCTGTTTTCATGTGCGAGGTGTCGCTTGAGGATGTGAAGGGTGAATGGTTCCGGGATGGAGAGAGAATCAAAGTCACCAGCATTGTGAAAATACGGCAGGAAGGTAAGTGAACCTCTTCAGTCCTGAAGTGGTGGTAATTGTGGGTACTTGATTCCCTAACTTTAACTAGATTATCCTCCAGTTTTTCTTTTTCTTTTTGTATATTTTCCCATGGGAGAGAAAACAATGGTATGGGAGAGAAAATAAATACACCAGTTCCAGGTAGGGGTGGCCACATATGCATTGCCAAAAAGAGGGGCATGCATCATGAGAAAAGAAGACAAAAGAAGACACAGATGTGCATAACATTTGCATATGCTGATTTATATGTGTAGATGCAAATAGAAATAATTACTATAATTTAAATAGAAATACAATGCATATCACCACAATGGGGAAGACTATGACCAGGTTACCTGGATCTGTTCCCAGAAAACTACTCAGCCTGCTGTCCAGGTGCTCACTGTTGATGGGCAACTTCCAGGCTCCTCCCTGCTCTCCTTTCTGATGGTTCTTTATCTTTAAACCTGACAGCTCTGCAAATAGACGATGTCGTCAAACAGAGGACTGTCTTCCAGAAAGTAGGATACCTGGCCACCATAACTCATAAGAACATAAGAAGAGCTGTGCTGGATCAGACGAAGGGTCCATCTAGCCCAGCATTCTGTTTACACAGTGGCCGACCAGCTGCCTATGGGAAGCCTACAAACAGGGCATGAGGGCAACAGCACCCCCCAGGGCTCCAGGGCTGGTGTACTTCTCCCCATCCTCAACGTTCTGGGGGAATGGGAGGTGCTTTGGATCTGGAGGATCCAAAACTTCCCCCAATCCACTCCAGCATGCCTCCTTGCTGCCATTACTGCCATGGCAATGGCATGGAGGTTTCTGCACCCCAGTGAGGAGGCTTGCAAAGCTGTACATCCTGCTCCTTGTGCAGTCCTCCCTCTCTACAGGCAGAGAGGGAGGTCTGCTGTACCCTGTGGCCCCTGGGACACTCCCCAAGGGACCACAGGATTGCGGCCTTAAGAACTTTCTTAAATGGAAAAGAAGTTCATCAAACTATGGTGAGGTGCCTTGTGGAGGGAAGAAGAATTTTTGTTTGTGTTCATCACTGGTTTGGGACATGATTCTGCCACTGTAAAGCACTTTTCTATTCCACTGATTTCAAATGGCAGATTGAAGCACAAACATAACTCTCCCTTTGGACTAAATGGGGCATTTAGCTGGATTGTCCCCGATGATTGTACAAAAGGGCTGCTGCTTTGGTTTCCAAAGGTCATACAATGCCTGGGGTGGGTGGGGCTTGTGTCCCTTGTTGCAGGCATTGTCCAGTCACCTGTGCAGTTGCAGCCCACAAAGTACTTGTTACTGTAATAGATGCAGGGATGGGGGGAAGCTTTTCTCCAGCATCTGAATGTTGTGGTTTAACTGCTGGGAAATTGCAACAGAAGCTCTGCTTTGCCAAAAGCTGCTTGGATTCCATGCAACAGCCGTTTATTTTTTATACAAATATCTATATCATCTGGAAAGGCCTGTCATTATCTTAACAAGCAGCACAGCAGAGTCACACAATGCCTTTGCTTCCAGCCACTACCATCCCAGCACAACCCCTTCCTTCTCAGGGCTGGAAACCAAACCCCACATGTCCCTTGAAGAATGCAGGTATCCCTCCTGTCTTTCTTTACCAGGAACCCGGCACTTCCTGCTTCTGTGCTGTGTCCGTCCTGAGGATGCAGGCCTGGTCCGTTTTGTAGCCAAGGCAGCCACTTCTGAAGCCCGCTTGGAAGTGGAGGGTAAGGGAGCTGCTTCACAGTTGGCTGTGCTCATCAGCTATAGTGTGAGACTGGGTTGGGATTAGCGGGTGGGGAAAAGTGATTGAGAGTGTGTGTGGTGGGACCTCTAGGTGAGCAGACCTGTATTCAGGAAGATATGGGTGTGTGTATGCACGGAACGGTAGGTATCAATAAAGGAACATGTTCTAGATTAGCCTTCCTCAACGTGGTACCCTTCAGATGTTTTAGACTATATCTCCTATAATCCCTGACATTGGCCATACTGGCTGAGGCCAATGGGAGTTATAGTTCCAAACATCTAGAGGGCACCAGGTTGGGGAAGGCTGTTCTAGAGTCTAGAATCTAGACAAAGCACATGCTTGTGTAAGTGAAGATGAATGACAGGGTTGCATGATCAATTGGTAGCTAAACCAGACCTGTATGTATGTATGCATGTATGTAACTAATCCATCTGTCTGTCAGTCTATCAGACGATAAAGATTGGTGTGGCAGACATAATGGGGATTAAATGTTTGCATGCAGAAGTGAAAGAAAGGTGTAGGGCAGGGGTAGGCAACCTTATTGGGCCTGCACGTACATTTGGCAATTGGATAAACTGTCCTGGGCACCAGCACAACATGGCTGACATGGGAAGCGTGGCTAGTCACCAAGGACAAGTAACCTGCCCAAATGGCTCTGAACAAGGCAGAGGTGGAGTCTGAGCCCCAAGACACTAAACAACTCCTTTGAACCCACAGTTTTCAACACCAACAGGAACCTACTTCACAGAAGGGAAACTCATTCTCTCTCCCCCCTGAACTGCCAGCCAACTCATTCCACACTATCTCTTTCTCTCTCTCACTCTGTATCACCACTAATTCTCATGCTCCTTCTCAAAGTTTATTTTTTTAGAATAAAAGTGGGAGGGGTAGGGCACCTCAGTGGGCACCAAGAAAGGGTCAGGGGGCACACTGGTGCCCACAGGCACTATGTTGCCTACCCCTGGTGCAGGGCATACCTATGAGATTCTCATAGATCTACCCTGCCCTGGAAAGACCAGAACTTATGTGTGTTCATGCCATTCAAGATCTGTTGCCGAGAGCTAGGTCTTCTTTATCAAATAGGCAGAGGTGGGAGGGTTAGGGGTCAGGAGCTGGGGAGCCACCTTCTCAGAATCTCAGCGTCTGCTCCTTCCGCAGCATTGCCCATTCGCATTGTGAAGCCATTGCGGGACAAGACGGTGCTAGCACGGCACAAAGCCACCCTGGAGTGTATGGTGTCTCAGTCTCGTGGGCGTGTGCGCTGGTTTTGTGGTGACAGAGAGATCTTTGCTGGCCCCAAGTATGAGATCTGCAACTTGGACTGTTACCGAACCCTCGTGATCCACTCTGTTGAGCCTGCAGACGAGGGTCTGTATACCTGTGATGCACTGGATGACTGCTCCACGGCCCGCCTGCTAGTGGAGGGTAAGGGGGAACATGTGAGTGCAATGAAGAAAAGCAGTGAGGGGGGATTGGTTGGTCATAAGGGAGTTGGCAGACAACATTGCAGACAAATGATTAGGCATGGAATTGTGTGCCAGCAGTGGGTGGAGGGGAGAACAAAGAAGATACAGAGTACTGCAGGGCTGACTTCAGGCTTGCAGGATCTACTTTTTTTTTTTTTTTACTGGAACCCCGATGTCCACCAACCAACTGGATGCAGGGGCAAAATAGGCTGGCGGAGTTGATGTACAGTTTAGAATTAAATAGCGGGGTGCCTCTGAGCACATGCTCAGCCCAGTTTTCAGTGCCAGGGCTGAGCTCACAGTCCTTTCACACACACCGATCCATTCCTGATTTCTCTCCCCACGCTTCCTTCATTTCATCAGCCTAATTTTAGGGTAGTTGAGGGGAGCGTTCTTGCTATTGTTAGACATTTAGGAGCTGGAAATGCTTGCCGATCTGCTGCAAATTACCCAGGGGTTTACTAGTAGATCCCATACTGCCTTCTGCCCACCCTTGCTGTAGGGGGCTGGCTGCTGTGTATCTTGTGGAAAACTGAGGCTGTTCTCTGCCCCTGCAGCTGAAGGGATCCAGGTGGTGCGGGCCCTGCGGAACCTGGAGGTGGTGGCCCCCTGTGAGGCTCGATTTGAGTGTGAAATATCTGCTCCTGCCTCTTGCACCCCGCAGTGGAGCCTCAATGGAGAGGAGTTACAGCCAGGCTCATGGGTGCAAATGGAGAGTGTGGGACACATCCATAGGCTGAGGCTCTGCCAAACGGCACCTGGCATGAGTGGGATGGTGAAAGTTACGGTTGGCAATGCCCGCTCCAAAGCCCACCTCACAGTCCGAGGTATGTGTGTCTGGCAGCCATGTTAGCTGGTGCTAGGGAAGAGAGGGAAGGGGGCTCCTGAACGCGAACACATGAGCAAGTTCCTATCCTAGCAGGCCTAGTTGTAAGGGGAATAGGAGCAGTCCTTTTTCTTGAGGAATCATGTGAGAAACGGACCAGAGCACCTGTGTGGCCTTGGACACTGCTGTAGACCTTGCTGGGTTACTGTCTGGGGCAGGGAAAGCTGGGCTGTGTCCCAAAAAGAGATTATGGCTTTAGAACAGGGGTGCAGAACCGGGGGCCAAATCCAGCCTGCTTGGGGAGCCAATCTGGCCTGCTGGGGTTCTCCAGATGGCCATGCCTTTTTCCCCTGGTTCCACCCTCTTTCTCCTGACCACAGATCATCTGGTGATTTCCTGGATTTTATGCATTTTTTTGCCCATTCTAAAAGGTTGAAATGTTAGTTACTGGCAGCAAGAGATCAAATATGCTTGTATTTTTGGTATCTTAGCCCCACTTCTTTTGCCTTTGGCTCCGCCCCTTTTGCACTGGGTCCCTCCCACCACTGGAATACGGCCCACAAGAGCTTCTCCAAAATTGAATTTGGCCCTCAGGCTGAAAGAGGTCCAATGCCCCTGGTTCAGAACAGATCACTGATGGGAGGGGAGCGAATGTGCTTCTGCCCTGTGGTCATATTTCCCCCTAACTACTTCTTCTCCTCTCTGCACAGAGCGCTAGCATCAGGAAGGTCCTGAGTGCAGGGGAGCCATGGATAAGCATGGAAGGTCCAACGCCGCCAAGAGAAGGTGGGGATGACAAGGTGGAGACAGTTGCATGGACAGTCAGAAGAATGGACACACAGACAGACAATTCCTCTTCCTGTCTCTCTCTTCTGCATGACAGAAGCAGGTTTTGCTTTATTAAATGCTCGATTCCTGATTTTGTTTTGTACTCCTGGCATGCTTTTTGGTAGGTGAGATGGCTATGCTGGGAAGGATGTCCCATTAGTTGCCTGGACCAATGGGAGGAGGTAAGGCACTGGAGCTGTGCTAACCTGTACCAAGTTCACCAAGGGTGTTGAACCTCTTTCAGCCCAAGGGCCGAATTCTACTTCAGAAAAGCTTTTGGGGGCCATATTTCAGAGGTGGCTGGGGACAAAGGCAAAAAGGATGGAATCAAAACTTCTAGCGTACTTTAGCTTAAAGCTCTTACTAACAGTAACATAAGAGGCATTTCAACCTTTTAGAATGGGAAAAAACTGCACAGAAGCAGGGAAACTACCAAATAATTGGTGGTTGGGAGAAAGGGGAGCAGGTGAAGGGGGCATGGCCATCTGGGGAACCCTGGAGGGCCGAATTTGGCCCCTGGTTCTGCATCCCTGCTCTATATACTCTTCAATGCACTCCAGTTGAAGGTGTCTACCTGCATGGCCAATGCTACCCTGCAGAACCCAAAAAAATGACAGATAGTAGGTGGGGTGGAGTTGTGACAGGTGGCTGCTGTTCCTCTCCTCTCACAGGTTCTCAGTCTGAGGCTTCATTGTGTGGGGGGCAGAGCCCATATCAGGACATGTACATTGTGCAGAATATGTATGTGTGTGTGTGTGTGTGTGTGTGTGTGTGTGTGTGTGTGTATAAGCATCTCTAAGCATCACCTCTTTGGGAGGACCTGAAATCAGGAAAGAGGGTGGAAGGCTCTAGGGAGAAGCCACTGATGGGTAACAAGAAGTGGTTATCTGGGCCACAGCAAAAACTATGCCTTGGTGATTTGACTCCCTGCCCTAGAGCCTCCTTCTCCTAACAGAGGGTTGGGATGTTATTGTAACTCTCCCTTCATGCAATTTGTCATAAACAGTGCAATCTAGCTCAGAAAGGAGCTCTGTAACAGAGCTCACAGTGCCGCAGCATTGCACCTTTCCTCCAAAATAAGACTCTATCCATAACCACCTAAGCCTTAATTCCAACATTGCGTGAGCAGACTTTTTGCTATCTTAGAAGATTCCTGCTGTCAGAGCAGATTTGGAGGGCTGCAGGGGGGAGGGGGAAACCGTTCTGCCAGCGGTTTCGGTTCCACTGATGGATGCTCATGGTTGGATAGAACCCCGAGTTCACACACGTACCCTTCACCCAAGGGGACACAGTGGTACACCTTTGCTTGCTGTCAAGCAGGAAGAAGTGACAATTCCAGATCTTGTTTTGAGTTGACCCGGCTGTATGTGATGCCTCCCCATCTCCCAGTATGCTCCCCTGACCCCCAAATCCAGGCTTGTCTCATCTCCACTTCTAATATCCACGCAGATGTATGCAGTAGTGTTCCTGCCCCAGCCCAATGATTGTGGAACATTCATTCATGGACACGCTACTCCTGAAAGGCTTTTTTTGTTTACTTGCGCAGCCGCAGCCCGGCAGCGTTTGGCACATATACAAAAGAAGAGAGAGGGAGGAAGAGAAAGACAAAACAAAGAAAAACAAGAGTGCAAGGTTTCTGTGGTGACAAACAGTGGTGATTGGTGACAGAAACATGCAGTTTCTCCACGGAGGAGAGTCCTTGCTGAACTGTGCTCGATCCTCCCCTGCCCCATCCTGAAATGGATGGCTGGCAACTTCTCTCCCACCCCTCAAACCCACTACCAGTCTCCTCAAAGATGGAGCCGCCGAGAGACTCGCAGCCCCCACAGAGTTCACCAGTAGACAAAAAGCAAATGTGGGGACTATTAACCCTCCCTCCCCCAGCTCTCTGAGACTAGGTAGAAAAAAGGGATGAGGCCAGGTAAGGGGCTGAGGGGGAAGAGAACAGGACAGCAGGAACCCCTATTCCCCTTTCTCCAGCCATCCTTCTGATGGTCTCTTAGGATCCAGCAGAGTTCTTCAGGCCCAGCTCTTTGTCAATAATAAATTAATACAAATAACGGCAACAAGACTATGTACATGGGTATGTCCCCCCGCCCCCGCAGTCCCTCACTACCCTACCCTCACTCCAGAGCGAGGAGCAGGGGGAGAGGGCAGGAGGAGTGGGGGGGCTCAAAAAGGCTCATTGCCTGGATATCAGCTGACTGCCCATACTTGCTCCAGCTCCACCGCACACGCTCACACTCGCACACTCCAACCATTACACAGCTCAGCCCAGGGGCCAGCCCCCCACCCCCTCCCTCCTTGAGTCACCCATTGAAACAGAATGCCAGGCACTGGTATGGACAAGGGGCCCAGGGCCAGAGGACCCCATTTCCCTGAGCTGGCTAGTTCCAGCCAGACTGGAGTGAACCAAGTCAAATCCTACCACCATCAGTACACAAGGGGTGCTTGGGCCCCATGAGATAGTCCTTGGGGTCAGTTCATGCAAAGACAAACTCCAGGACAAGGACTGAGTCCATGATGTGGAAAGAGCGCTCAGGAACACCCCATGGTCCCTCCATATATGGGCCACTCCAGTAGTGGCGGGTGGAAAGGCTAGCAGTTTCTCGTCCATTCCAGGGGGGGTTGCAAGTGATCAGCTCTTTCCTCTCTGGCTTCATGAGGCCATATTCACCCTTCCCACAAATCCTGCACTTCTGGCCTGGGTGGGTTGCAACCAGGTCTCTCTTCAGCCCTTTGCCCAAGCACCTGCTCATGTTCTTTCCTTGCCCCTTGTTTCATGGAGGCTTAGTCAGAGCCAATGTAGCGCTGGGGAGAATTCCGCGTATACTGAGAGATGTTGGACTACATCCACATGGCCAGGCCAGGCCCATGAAAGCCAGCAGAGAGAATCCACAAGTCCTGATGGTACAACACAGGCGCTAAGCTATGTCCATGTGGCCTGACCCGTGCACCTGTAGGAGACAGCGTCCTTGTATCCTGGTGGGAAGGTGCTGGGCTATACCCGCATGGCAGGGCCGGAGCCTGTCGTCAGGGGCACAGTGGAGCCACAGTCATAGTCTATGTCGATGGCAGCATGTGTGTTGGCCAGAAGGCTGTTGAGAGAGGAGCCCGTCTGCCGTTCCCGGAAGCTCTGTATGTAGCTCTACAAGGAGGGGAAAAGCAGAAAATGAGGGCACTGCCTTCCCTCCTCCATCCCCCATTTCTGGTTGAAGTTTCATAGAACGGATGGACTACCCTTGTCTTGATCTAGAGTGGGCAGCTCCAGGCTCTTCCTGTTTATCTGCCTTGGAGAAAGAATATCTTCTGAGCTTTTCCTAATTGCTGCAGTATTGCCCCCTCCTCCGTTCATGTAGCTAAGAGCCAACTGTTCTTCCACACACCACCCCGAACTTTCTTGCACACCCAACAGTGGGAAAAGCTCACAGCACTTCCTGGGTATGTCGCTTCTTGCACTCCTGAAAATGACTGCCAGAGAGGCTGTGGCTTGACCTGTCTGTGCTGTAAGAGGGACAGACCAGGAAAACCAAGGAGTACTTCACACTTACATGGCAAGAATGTTTCTGGCTGCTACATTGTTTGCTATAGTAGACACATGAAATGTGAGCAGCAGATGCACATTCCTAAACATGTGGTGGCCATGTGCCGGGAAGCCATGGCCAGCTGAGGTTCCATGGTGCCTCTCCCTAAATGTTTAGGAATGCATGTCTGCCGTTCCACACTTTACATATTTACCATAATGGGACAGTGCCAGTGCTTTTGGTCATCCTGCCATTTTGAACAGTGCTTTACTCCTCTATGCATTTGGACACCCGAGTGTGGAGAGGGACAGCGCTGGGTGTCGTAACAGAGTACAGCTTGTCCCAGGCTATTTGTACCTGTGAGCAGCACAGAGGCTTACTGGGTGTAAATGGTCATTGGCTGGTATACTTAAGCACTTTCGCCATCATTTGAGAGCACCCCGTTGTACTGTTATGCAAGGAGAAGGCCACTATATTTCTTCTACCCTAATTAGCAATGTTCAACAAGTGCCCCATAGCAACACTTTTGATAGTAGACAGATTCCTCCATGGCTGAAGAGAGCTTTCACTGAGATAGAGAAAATTATTAGAGACATGCACCTCTGCTTTTGGCTCCCAACTGAAACTGCCAAATGTGGGGCAAGAACACAATTTTCACTAAGTTTCTCAACCCATCTACTCTCCATATATGTGATGCTGTGCCTTGGTAGATGCCTTGCACATGGAGACTTCAATTGGTGGCTAACCTACAGTGCTGGGTACCACTATTCTCTGTCCCCTTGTCCTATCTCAATGAGAATTCGGTACAGATAGTCTACAGGGGGTGTGGGAAGCAATGGGTTTAGAGGTGAGAGACACTTCCATCCTAAACCAATGTGTTATTGAATGAAGGAAACATTAGGGGTAGAGCTGGCTTTCAAGATGGAAGTGCCTTGTTGATTATCCAAAAGCAAGGGAGGGTGAGTGGAATAGTGGAAATAAACAGGACAGCCAAGAGGAAAAGCACGGGCGACAAGGTGACTCCCTCCAGCAGTCTGTCCTGCTCCTGCTGCTAGATAGCTGAATTATTTGCAATGCAGCTGAGGTTCCCATGTCCGCAACACATGCAGTCCCACTGCCCTACCCCTGGGCAGGAGGGCACTGGCATTCACTCACTGGAGAGAGCACATCCCCATCAAATCGGCGCACAGGGTTTGGCTTGCGGCGGTAGGCAGGCTCTGGTGGGTGGGCCTTGTGTTGCAGGTGGGGATGAGGATGCGGCCGCCTCTTCTTTTTCTTCTCTTTGCGCTCTTCCCGTTGCTTGATCCGCATCAGCTGGACACGACGCTGCTGCCGACTGATAATCACTGTGGAGGGAAGGAGGAGGCAGGGTGAGGTGAGAAACCCCACATGGCAAAGGCCAAGCAGGTGCCGCCTCCTGCATACTTAACTGTGGGAGGAAGTGGAGACCAAAATTAAAGCTGAGACCCCCGGTCTCCGAATCAGATCAGTTCATGGGTGGCAGAGCCATCATGAAGTATTAGGTGGGCTGACTAAGGAAGGCACTCCCATGCTCAAGGCGCATTTTTAGTCCCAGAGCTGGGTGCTATGGCCCTCTCCCCCTCCTTGCATCTGAGATTAGCAAGCACTCACGCACATACATTCAGAAACATTCATTACCTCAGGAAATGGCCTCCTCTCACTATAGCAAGAGGCTCAGCATGGCTAGGCATGCTCCATTCTCACCATATACGCCATCCCCAGCAAACCAGCCTTGTGCTGCTGCTGGGAAAGATGTTTGAAGCCTTGAAAAAGCCATTTGTTTTAAACATACATTTAAACCCCTCTGGGAGAAAAGGTGCTGGGATGGGGATTTGCAGTGAGGAAATGGGTGGAGAACAGCACTCACCCCCATGCCACTTTTCTGCTATCAATTGCAACCTCCCAAAGTGGATTCTAAAACACACACAAAAGGGATGACAAGTTGCAATTATACCTGTTTGCATGCAATGTGTAGTTTAGCTCTCGGAGACGAGAAACTGAATTGCATGGATCCTCCATGTGTCTGAATAAGGGCTCAAAGCATTAATTGATTAATTATGGCAATTAATCAGCCAAAGCCTTAATCTCAGAATAAAATGTGTATTGAATTGGTGGGGACCCATGTGCCTGCTCCCTCTGCCAAATTTGAAGGAAAAAGAACTTAAAGAAAGACCTTTCCCCAGTTGGTTATGATAGCTAGCACCCAGTTTGCTTTTCAGGATGAAATCAGTATAGTTTTCCTTTTAACAATAAAAACCACAGGTAACTGAAGCTGATGCCGTTCACTTGAAATTAATGCCAATATATCTTTTAAATCTAGATTTTTTAACAATACTGTTCTTGAACATGTTTATTTTTGAAAGCCCTGTTGGCTTAGGTGTGTTACTATAGCAGGGAGTATCACCTATTTTGAAAGTTGATTCAACAGAAAATTAAAGATAGCATTCTAAAATGACGCTACCTTCTGCTTATGAAATTGCAAGTTATCACACATTTACAATGAGATATCCTTTTCATTTAGAATCCTCCCAAAGGAACATTCATTCTAGTTTTGCAATATCTAAAACGATTACTTGGTTAATTGTTTAATCATTTGACTTTCAAAGAAATAAATAGATCAAAATACTATGAACTCTTACATTCTTATGGACCTAGAGAAAAGCTCTGCAGACTCAGCAGTTCAAAACTGTATTTATTTCAGACGAAGGGAACATTACCATAGGAAACCTGTGCAGTGCCTTTGGATCAAGCTGCTGTTGAGGGCACAGCTATAGAAGCTGGTAAAAAATTTGACAAGCAACCCTATTTTGGGCAGAACCACATGAACTTCGTGCTAGCCACTTTCAGCGGGAGGCCCTGGTTGTCATGAGCTGTATCCAACAGGGTGCTTCTGCCACCGCTAGTTCTCCTGCACCCCGCAGATTTTCTTCCTCAAGCAGTGCGCACCACATACGCAAGAGAGATTTAACATTTCTGGAGGCAACCCAAAACAAGTGGAAACGCTCATTTCTTGAAGGAGGCAGGTCAGTGGAGCTCGCATAAAAGAGCTTTGCCAACCTGCCTCCTTCCAGAAATGAGCAGAAACGCTTGTTTTGGGGCTTCCTCTAGGAAGTGCTAAATCTCCCTTGCGTAAGCAGTGGATCCTGCTTGCACAATGGAATTGGCGGGACCCACCACTTGTGGAAGGGGATTGATGGGGCAGAAAGGAATCAGTGGGGGTATAAGTGCCCCATTGGTTACTGGCCCATGCCACCAATTGCAATGATAAACCCATTTCCACAGTACAGAAATGTCATTATGGTTGTTATCATGCCTGTTTTGGCAGACACAGACCTGGCCATAGCTGGTAGAAAGCCCTGCCCACAATGCATGTTGCATTTGTGTGGTGCCAGGACGATAGGTGCCTCCTACTGTGAGACCCACTGCATATCCCAGCCCCCCTTGTAACTGACAAATACATGACATGCTAAATATGCCACTCCTGAGAGTTTAATTATACTGCTCAGCCCAGGAGATGTAAGTTTCTGGGTTGATGAAATTCCTGTCAGTGAGATGGGAGAAGGGGAGGGAGCTAAAGTTTAATATAATTCCTGGATAGGTAATTGGATTATATGCAGCAACAGGGTAAGTCAGGAGTAAGGCTCATCCCATTTGGCTGAACTTTTGGCTGACTTTTAGTCCCCTTATCAACCCAGCAGTACCACACTCACCTTCTGTGTGCGAGTATCCCTCAGCCGTGACTTTCCACTGCACTAGGACACCCAACAAGGCCAGGATGGGCCAAGTACCCAGGATGACCCAGCTGTACCAGCAGATGGGCCGGGCAGGTGCCACCTTGACACGCTCATAAACGTACTGCAGCAGCAGGAAGAGCTCGACAAAGTAGTCAGCCGTGGCAGTCATGACAGCACTGCCAAAGACGGCAGTGGAGAGCGTGGTGAAGAGGCGCTGCCACTGCAGGGTCAGCACCGCGCACAGCATGCCCACGCCCAGCAGCAAGCCGATGGGGATCCAGACGGTCGGCGGGTGGTAGAACTGCTCCATCACCACCAAGGCAGCCACAGCCAGCAGGAGCCCGAGCAGCAGCCCGACCATGAAGAGCCCGACACTGCGCACCAGCATGGTGACCAGCCCACACAGCACCCCGATGCCCAGCCCAATGCCCACGGAGGCCTCTACGCTCAGCTGAGTGTCCAGCACCCGCTCCTTGTAGCACAGCATGAAGATGATCACCGAGCCAAACATCAGCCCTGTAAGGAACATCACTGCCTTAAAGCATCGGTACCCTGAGGAAAGAAGGGAGCAGGTGTTACTACTACTACTTGGGAGTATGGTGAGGGACACAGTGTAGGTTACTCATCTGTTTGCTCTAGCAAGGCAGGACCATTCCCATTCCAGAGGGCTTCACACACTGAGAAATGTTGCTCTTACATTACAAAGGAATATCTAGTGGAGAATTGAGAGTCTACTATCTAGGACTTCATTACTTGGGCATTTCCTGCACTCTGCACTGCATTGGTGCCTTTCAGATGTCAACTCCCATCCGCCCCAGCCAGCATGGCTAACATAGTACAAAACATCTGAAGGTTATCAGGTTGGGGAAGGTTGCAAACGTCTAACTGGAAACACAGAAGTGTTCTGGGGAAAGCCAGCTGATCTTTTCTTGTGGGATTTTTGATTTTGGGATGCACATTGCTGCATCCCCAGCAATGCAGTTTGCTACTCTTAGGCATGCAACCTCAGTGGGATATCACAGCAGTATTTCACGAGCATGCGTTCCACTCAGTTGCTGCTGCAGACACGCTGGCCCAGTTTGTACAGAACGATAAACCAGATATTTTTTTTAAATCCTGGGTCGCTGTGAATGCAGTAGTGTTGTGGTGTACACTGCCCAATCTCTGGGTTGCTCTCCCAGTGCAACCCAGGTTTGCACCATCCCTGGGTTGCTTAGTGCGATTGGAACCCAGGAATTGCTGGTTAGCACCTTATACTTAACAAACCAGGGATGGAGCATCCCTGGGTTGTTAAGCTACAAAAGCACGTTTGCTTGTCTGTTCTGCGCGAACACAGCCACTGTGACCCATGGCTGGCTGTGTGTGGAATGGGCTCCGTGAACCTAGTAAGGGCACTGAGATTGTTTATTCCCTCCAGTCCCCATGCCACACCCTCAGCTGTCCTCTGACTACCTAGAATGGCCCACAGGCAGCCCTCCCCATCCCTGCTCACCAAAGAAGCAGTAGATGATCCCAAAGAGGCAGCACATGGCACACACCACGGACGGCACTACTTGGTAGCGCCGCTCAATCTCCTGCTCACAACTATGAGTTCGGTCCTGGTCTGGGGCATGCGGCAGCAGCGGAAAACGCAGGGTCTGTACAGTTGACGTCATGGCTCTTCAGAGTCTTGGAGGCGATGTCAGGCTCCCCACTCCCTCCCCGTCGCCTGCAGGGGATGCTGCCTCATGGTATGGCTCCCATCTGTTGAGAGGGGACAAGGCAAGAAAGGTCAGGCCCCAGGTTCTTGGAGGTCCAGCAGGAGACCAACCAGCAGAACAACCCAAGCACATGAACTTCACAGACATCCCTGGGCCAAAATGACACAGGTCTCCATGGAAAGAATCAGCAGGACTTAAGGCATATCATCCCCACTCCACACCCTGCAAGGCTGTTCCACCGAGATGTTCAGAAATGACCCCCTTCTTTTGTGAAGCCTGCAAGAGGCAACTAACAATGAGGATTAAAAATGTGACAAGCTCAGAGGTGGGAACACCCACCAACTCCCTGGGCTGAAGCCAAATCCAAGCAGATATTACTGGCTGGTAGAAGAAACTGTCTTGAGCATTAGCAATATATGAAACGGGCAGAGCAAGCCAGCCGGCACCCGACTACCGTAGCTGTCCACATGTATGTCTTGGAGGTTACTTTAGGATCCCACTGATCTTTCTCTACCTTGGTCTTTATAGTAAGCATCTCACCAAGCCAACCCAGCCTGACAGGGAGCTTTACAGCATGTTCCATGATGGAGAGTGGGCTCAGAGCAATCCTGGGAGAGGAGAGCGCCAAGTGGGAATGGGACGGCAACTTTCCCCCAAAAAGTGTCTATAAAGAGAATCACCACCGCATGGTCTCCATAGCAACCAAGGGAAGAACAGATGATACTTTTAACAACATAGATGCACCCCCCTCGTCTCTCCCCCCACCCCGTTTCTAGCTCAAGGAACCAGTGGGATAGAGCAGTGAGTCACCAAAGCGGGGTGTAGCAGTTTGGAAAAGCATCTGTCAGAGACTGAGTTTCATTAACCCTATATGTGTATGTCTGGCTCCCTAAGCCTAGCCACCAGGACAAAGAAGAACTGGCTATCTGGCTGGGGCAGCATCCCCTCATGTTTACCAGTTGAAGGGTGACCATTCAGAACAGCAGCAAAGGCAGGTCACAGCACACAGCACCTGGCTCCTGCTTTCCCTTCCCCATTTTCTCAGCTCTGATAGACCACAGGCTGGAAAGCACAGCAGTGTGTTGTTAACTCTTCCCTCATCACACATGATCAGATCATCAAGCAAGATACAAGCCTCTCTCTCTCTCTCTTTTTTAAATTGATGTGAGCTGCTTTGGGAGACCATAATTGTCTGTAAAGGAGGTAAAATGTAGTAAACAAATAAACAATACAAGATCAAGCAGTAGGCAAGCCCTGCCCCCTTCTCCTGTAGCTTGCAAATGAAAGGACAGAACACTGAACCGATCCATCTAGGGCAGTAGGGGCTTCTCTGAAACTCAGTCCCAGACAGATAGCAGCTTTGAATGTACTGCAATTAATACTTTTCACACCCACCCTTAACACAGAGGAATCCTTTTTGCAGGGTTAGGCTCAGTCCTGTCCTGGGGAAGTGGGGTGAGGGATGGCAAGGGACGTGAAGACGGTTCAGCCAGAGGGAGATTTGACCCACACCCCCTCCCACCAGCTTGCTGCCCAGGGAGAGGTCAGTAGCCTGGGAAATCTCTATCCCCTCCCCCCTCCCTCTCATTTTCCTCCCTTCCTCTCTCCCCTCCCCTGCACCCCCCACCGCCAATGAACACCAGTATTGAAGGCATGCCATCTGCTGATTGGTCTACTCTCTGTTGCTAAGGTAGGCAAAGCATTTTCCGATTGGCTGCTGAGAAATGTCCAAACGGCGCGGCCTTCTTCTTGGCCACATATTTTTTGCTTTGTTTCAACGACTCGGCTTCTTCCATGCAAAGCCCCCCTCCGTGCCCACCCTTCCTCTGTGGCTGAACAGAAACACTTCTCTCCCATACCTGCTTGATTCTACTCGATCTTGAACCCAGCTTTAGACTCATGTTAAATCGCCCGCCAATGCCCTTTATTCCAAACCTATGCCTTCCCAACACGTGAGGCCCTTTAAACATGCCCAGGAAACCTCAGATTATTATTGACCAGAATGAAAATACCATCCCGTAATAAATGGAAAGGCCTGTCACTCAGGGTGCTTCCAGACGAGTCTTTTAGGGCGTCATCGCCCTGCCTTATTCATCAAAGTTTACACAGGGTTCAGTTGTCTTCCATTTGTGTTTTCTTACTGCTCCTGTCTGTTTCCTTAACACTAGGGGTGCTTCCAGATGGAGGGCACCTAGTGCTAGTGATTAGAAGGCAATGTGCAACTCTTCTGTTGTTTCTTCCTGAACAGTTTTTTTCTGGTAAGAGAAAACTGAAGAAGTCGTTGGGAAATATGGGACGGTTATGAGTAGAACACAACATCATCTGGTGTGTCATTGCCCCCCACCCCCCAATTCTGTGAATGAGGCAGGGAAATGGCACAATACAAGCCTCATCTGGAAACACCCAGAAAGCCTGTTAAGGAGAAAAAGACAGAAGAGCTGCATAGTGCCTTCTGACTGACAGCACTAGGAGCTCTCTGTCTGGAAAGAGCCCCTATTTTGGGAGTCTCAGCTTGAAATAGTAACAGATGTGGAGAAAGCTCTAGATGAGAAAGGCAACATTATGTTAACCCTTATGAAAGAAGAAGACCCACATTTTTGTTTTTTAAAAACAGACATTAGGATTAAAAAAAACCCTCCTGGAAGTTTGCTAGTAAATCTTCTAGGTGTGCAGGCACGTCGTCAACAACAACAACAACAACAACAGATGGAAAGAATAACTTTGGACTCTTTCTGTCTGCTATTCAACACACACAAAGGTATCTTAAGGTTCTGACAGCATTTCAAGTTAAAGCAGCCCACTCTGTAAGAAAGAGTTTGATATAAGTGCTGATCACATATTTGTTGTTGTTGTTCAGTCGTTAAGTCGTGTCCGACTCTTTGTGACCCCATGGACCATAGTACGCCAGGCCTTTCTGTCCTGCGCTCTCTCCCGGAGTGTGCTCAAGTTCACAGTCATTGCATCGGTGATGCTATCTAGCCATCTCATCTGCCGTCCCCTTCTCCTTTTGCCTTCAAACTTTCCCAGCATCAGGGTCTTTTCCAGTGACTTTTCTCTTCGCATTAGGTGGCCAAAATATTTGAGCTTCAGCTTCAGTATCTGTCCTTCCAATGAGCGCTCATCACATATAATGCAATGCATATAATGCAATACATGGCCAGTTATTTACTTCAAAAACAACAACAACTTTTTATTCTATTTTTAATCTTTACAAATGAAATAAACAGTACCAACAACCTAGTCATTATCTACAGTTTCCAACAATACAGTATTCTTAGGAGGACACAGCAGTAACGAAAAAGAAATTCAGTTATTTACTAACTGACTGGAAACTGACCACGATGTGCATGTACCCACTTGACAAGCTAGCCATCTGTAACATCCTCCCAAACAGTGAATAGAATTTTATCCCACATCTATTCCCAGTCAGAAATCTAGGAAGCAGCAGGAATAGTAAATTCTCCTCAGCACCTAGCATGAAACCAGGGACAGACTGGCTTATCAGATGATTAAATGGCCATCCTTATTCACCTTCTGTAACATCACTGTCTGGGTTACATGCCCCCATGACCAGCAGATCAATTAAATCATGCCAAACAATATTCACACAGCTGGATCAAGAGCAACAATAGTAGCACGCTGTTCCCAGGGAAGAAAACAGCAAAGCAAACAAAAAGTTGCTTTCCCACTTACCCCGCAGAGAGCTATTTTATTAGAAGACTCCATGACAGCATAACATGGCCAAAATTAAGACAGATTCTTAACAAATACAGAGATAGTAGCCAAACATAGGAGGCTAAAACAGAGAAGCACAAGGCTCATTCTGAGCCCCAAAAGAAACAGAATTGCAGCTAGTGTAACTGACTGAGAAAGGTATGTTTTTGTTCTGGAGTTCCAAATACAGGCAGCTACAAGAAATACACCTCCAAATTACCAGGAACCATAGATGAATTGCCATCAAGAGGTGCTAATGGGAATCTGCCTAATATTGGGTGGTGGTCAAGTTGGCGTCTCACTGTATACTTTTCATATGATTAGGAATGGCCCATGATAAACAACTGATCCGAAGCAGATGATCTAGTAATCTCGGGTGGGGTGACATCCCTGTCAGGTCTGCATGCTATGGTAGATGCATTGTGATCTAGTACATTCCATAACCGTCTGTAGATTATATATTGAAAAATATATCTCAGAATTCAATTAAAAACATAAGCTCTATGGGATCAGTCCACCTAGTTCAGCACCCTGTTCCCACAGTAGCTAACCAGATGCCTATGGCTAGGGATGTGTGAACCCGCCCCGTCTGCATTCTCTGGGCACCTGCCCTGCCCCTGCTCCCAGTCTCCAGACCGCGCTCGACCCCCTCCTGCACTCAGCAAGCGTCCCACAATCACCCCGGCAGCCTTGTCAAGCTCCATGGTCCCCATTTTTTGAAAAATAAAACGGTGATTGCAAATCTGAGCATATTTTCATTTCACAAAATGCACATTTTTGCGAATGTGCATATTTGCATATCCGCAAATATGCACATTTTCACATATATGCAAATATGCGCATTTGCAAAAATCTGCATATTCACACATAAATGCACATTTTATGCATATGCAAATATGTGCATTTTTGCAATCGCCATTTTATTTTTAAAATATGGTGACCACAGAGCTCGACGAGGTTGCCAGGGTGAGTGTGGGCTGCTCGCCAAGCACAGGCAGGGGGTGCGTGGGGGCAGGGGCTTGGTGAACGGAGCTTGGGGGTGTGGGTGGGGGGTTTCGCCAGATTCCTGGACAGAATTGGGCGGCCGCACCATCCCTACCTATGGCCATGGGAAACCCACAAGCAGGATATGCAGGCAATAGCCCTGTCCTGTTGTTTGACCTCAGCGTTTCCTATTCACAGGTATCCTGCCTGTGAACATGGAGATTGGCTTGGGAACAGCAGAAGCAAAATGCTTGGTATGTGCATACAATTTATCATTTATGCAAAGATCCCTTGCTGAACACTTTACCCCAGGATTGGGCCATAAGCCTATGAATGTTTACTCAGAAATCTGACTGAATTCAGTGAGGCCTACTCCCAAGTAGGTGCATATGTGATTGCAACCTTAGAATTAATAAATATACTGTCAACACATATGTTCCAGAGGAAAAGTGCTACTAAAATACAAGGCACTATTGAACTAATTTCTTGTTGGTATAAGAATATGCAAGATGATGGGTTACACAAAGCTCATCCTATGTGCAACTTGAAAGCATGCATAGCAGGAGCTTGGTGAAACACAAAAGCTTCTACATATCAACATTAACAAGATAAAGGTCCAATAAAAACAAATCACCTCACCTAGTTTATATCTCTGAAAATCACTCAAATCCACTGACACAAACTGTCATACTCTTGTTCCATAACAGCAACATTTGGCATCGTGACTGTAATTATCTGCTAAAACCATTCCAAACCTAAATGTGGAAAAATCCAGCCCCAAACTAGTCAATCTCCAGTTTATTTCTCTTTGTGGCACAGCTTTTCTAGCTCTTCCCCCACCCCACCAGCCATTCTAATCTCCCTCTTTGCACATGGCCCTGTTGTTGAGAGAGGCAGAAAGGCCAATGCAGTTTACAGCAAGCTAATGGCTGCACTAGCTATGGGCCCAGTGCTGGCTCTGGGACAGCTGTATATACCTGCTCTGTAAGGAGGGGCTCTTGATCTGTTCACTCCATATGTGTGCATCAGAGCAAATTAGATTCTGCCCTGCCAGACCTGAGGTACAGCAGCCCATGTCCCTGACCCCTTTCTCTGGGAGCAGAGAAACTCACACCTTGATGTTTGTTAGTGTTTATCATATTTGAGCCCTTTCCAGTGGCAGCTGGAGGGAAATGCATAACGGACTGGCCCTGCTGTGGGTTCTAAGCCAGCCAGTTGGGCTCCATTCCAGGAATTGGCTGAGCCCTGGCTAACCCTCTTCCATGATGATTGAGGGCTAGAGTTCCCACTTTCCCACAGGGTCTCTTTCTGTGCTATATCCGCCCAGGCAAATTTTGCAGCCACAAATAGAGCAGTGAGATGGACCTTTTCATACAAAAGTAGTAGATGGTTCCACAAGGGAAGAGGGACAGACATTCTTTATACCACTTCCTGATAAGCTGTGGGAGCATGATTAGGGTAGTTGTGGAAACCAGGCCAACTCACAAAGGAGTTGTGTCTGACACTGTACCCCTAGCTTCTCTCAGCAAAGGGGTTTGTAGGGAAAGGGTTGCAATAATGCAGTTTAGGTTCTGCAGATGAAGCTTCAGGAAAGGCAGGCAAGACTATCCTGCCAGAAGCCACCATAAGTAGAGTGTGAGAGCAGGTTGTCGAATCTCACTCAGTAGGAGTAAAAGCTGTGGAAGCATCAATTGGACTCAGCCTCCCCCGGTTCTGATGCTGCAGGGGGCAAAACTGTGGCACTAAGCTATTCACATCTTAGGGAACAAGTGCCAGGCCACACTCTGCTATCCCAGCAAACCTCTCCTGAGGGCTAGGGTTAGGCACACCAGCTGATGGGATCTGTTAATGCGGAAGGGAACCTTTGGCTCCTTATCCTCTTTTTGCCCCTGGGATTACCTTGACAGCTTGCTGAAAAGCTTCTCATGAAATAATCCTATTAACCTGGGAGCATCCCAGAGGAGTGGTAATATGAGGAGCAGCTGCAACACAGGGCCCTTGTCTGCCAGATGCTCTGCAAGCAAGGAGGAAGCCCTGGGGCCCGACATCGTATTGTAAGGAAACACCATGCAGTCTTTCCAGAGAGGCAGCAAGAAGACATATGCGTCTCATTTTGTGGGGAGAGGATAGGGTTGGACATTTAAAAAAATGATTTTATAACACTTGAATTGGAAAGCACTGGAATCACCCCCACCTGGCACAGAAGATAAATAAGCTGTGACTGACTGTAGTGACACACATGTATAAACGCACATATTATGCAGAGCCTGTGGCCCCAGCCTGTATCTGTCCCTATCACTTAAGAGTTTTTATCTCCAGAGAATGACTAGCTCAGGTTCTTCCTGCCTATGCTCCTGTCAGTGGCTGATTGCGAGTCTTGGCATGGAATGGCTGTTTTGTACCTGTAGCAAATGAGTCTGGAGGGTATCAGTCATGGAGAGCAGGTTCAAAGGAGGAAGAAACTTTACTGGGGTGTGGCTGGGTTACTGAAATATAAGACCCTTCAGTACCTATCCAATACTGCCCTGGTCAGTGAAAATATCACCCTGGTACTAAGTGTACCACAGCTCCTCCCCACGCTGCCTTGCTCCATATAGCACCCAGCCCACTGCAATTTGGTTAATTATGGCACATCCCATTCCACAGCAAGGCATGCTGCCCTTTTCCATCCCAAGCATAAACCTTGCCTACCCAATCCTGGGCTTGCAGGCACTTTCAGAAAGAGGTGTTTGCAATGATTAAGTATGCTGAACCAGTCTATCTGTACACCCACAAACCAAACAGGGGGCTGTGCGAACCCTTATGCTGATTGCTATTAATCCACATGGATAAGCAGGATTAGAAAAGGTGATGCTGCAAAGGTAGCACCAAATCAGCCACAATGGTACAAATCCCCTCCCCTCTCTTTGGAAAGTAGCTCTACTTTGGAGCAACAAACTGCCTGGTAGCATCTTAAAGACTAACAAATGTTTTATGACATAAGCTTTCATGGGCTAGATTCTACTTCATCACATGCATTCAGTGTTATCCAAAGTTTGGGGTGGAGGTGGGGGTTGTAAACAGTGAGGTCAGCAGGAAATGAAATGCAATAAAGTATAGACAATGACAAGTACTTCCTGCCTTGGTGGTGAGATTGCTGGAGTCAATTAGCTCCCCTTTTGCCATGTCTACCTAGAGGGAAGCCTGGTTTGCCAAGCTTGTGACATCTTCATTCTATCTGCAACAGTTCAGCCCTGCCTTGTCCTCCCTCCATCCACAGTGTCCCAACCAGGTCTCACCATGTGCCTCACTTCCCCACTACTAACATGTCCCAGCCTGCAGTCCCTCTGTTCCCTCAGCCTGACACATACCTGGCTTTGTCCGCCTGCTCCGTCCATTTGTCATCAGTTTGTTCCTCCTCTCATTAGTGCAAGCCGGACCATTGTTTCATTGTTGCATCCTCGTTTGGGACTGACAGCAGATCACATAAGGGAAGCTGCGGGGTTGCTAAGATACGGAGCTGCAAAGACTTCTGGGGAACCCACCAGGCTCTCTTTGTTTGGGATGAGGGGGTCCTCGGGGGATCCTGGGCTTGTGGACCTATAAAGGCTGGGGAGTACTAAATGGGCTAACAATGCAACATTGCGGTTGTTTTTCCTTTTGAAGGGGCATGGATTGTTTCTGTCCACCCAATGAAAGATTTGGGTTTTTTTTCCCCTTTGTGTTCTTTTAAAGCTCAGCCTTTGTTTACACATGTTTATGCTAATTAATATCTGGAAATAGATAGTGGGCAGGGCTTTTATTTTCCTCCCGGAGAGGTATCACATGTCTAAGGAATACGAGCCAGGGAGAGCAGGGGCTTTAGGCAGGGACCCTTTTTCCTCCCTGAGGAACCAGCTGGGGGAAATACAGACCCTGAGCCTGGCTGAAGGCGCTCTGTGGCCCGCAGCAGCACTCAGCTGGACAAAAGAAGAGCCGTGTGTGTGTGTATGTGTGTGTGTACAGGACAATCTGGAATCCCGCCCTTCTCGCTCCATCCATCCCGGACTAGGCCTTCCTCGCCGCTTGTGCACCTCTACTGTGGCCGCTGCCCTGGAGGGGATCCGACTCCGCGGTGACGGACGCCGAAGCGAATTCAGCCCCGCTGCCTCCCCAACTTCTTTTCATCGCCTGAGCCCCGGGCACGAGACCAGAGCGCGCGAGAGCGGCACGGCCATCTATTGCCTTCCGGGCTCCCACGCTTCCGATGCTCCCGGCTTGCAGATCCCGCTTTCTGCTCCCATCGGTCCCCTTTGCTCCCCCTCCCCATGCACTCCTCCGAGATCAAGCGCTACTGTGCCCAACCCGGGGGCGGCGGCGGCGGCGGCACGGCCGCCTCCCCGCCCCCCGGCAACCCGCTTCTCCTCCCTCCCCCCCGCGCCGGTCCCCCTACCTGCTCGACCCGGTCTCGAACCCGGACCACCAGAGCCCGCCAGCCCGCCCGCCCGGTGCTGAGGGACAGCTCCGCGTGACGTCACCCCGCCGTTTCTCTCTCTCCCTCTCCCTCTACCCCCCCCCCCCGCCTCCACTTTCCCGCGCGCGCCCTCGCGAGACGCGGCCGGGAGAGGCGGGCTGGCGCGGAGGGAGGCGGGCGCGCGCCTCGGGCGACAGATGGGCCGCGCTTGCTTCCCCTCCCCTCCCCTCCCCTCGCCTCCCCGCTCCTCCTCCTTCCCGATGTCGCCGCCCGCCCCCAAGTCCCCTCAGCCGCCCGCCCCCGCGCTCCGCTTGTGGCCCGGAGCGCGCAGCGGCGGAGGCGGGAGAGAAGAGCACCGCCAAGCGCGTACCTCGTACGCGAATGATGCGCCAGAGCTGCCTGCACACGCAGGGTTCCTGCCGCCTTTCTGCGCCCCCTCGGGAGGGCGGGCACGGGCTGCTTCTGGCCCCCGCCTGAGCAAGCTCCGCTCCGAGTTCCCGTTGTTCGCTGTGCGCTCTGATATGCACGACCCGCTTCTCGTGCGTCGCACTGGCCGGTCCTTGGCCGTGCTGCCCCCGTTGTAGTGGCTTTGCATGAGTAGCCGCCCCACGGGTCCTGCCCCCTTGTTTCGACTGGCGCCCGGCGCGACTGTAATATAAACTGCATCGTGCGACCCCGTTTGCCATGCGCTGCATCCACTACTTAGCCCTGTTGCACACCGTGCTAGAAAGAGCACACACACGCAACAACGGGCCTTTTGGCACCTTCAAAGCCTAATGCGTTTCATCGTCAACATCGTTAGCAGTAGTGGTACTGCGGCGTACGCTTTCGTGGATCATAGCCCACTTCATCAAAGTGTATAATAGAGACGGTCTATTCGCGCCTGCTCCTCCGACGGCATTGCACGAGCCGCTTGCATGGTCTAGCTCGATTGCGACTGCCTTGTGTTTGCACTGCTAGGTTCCAGTGTATTGCATTTCCCAGCCCCGCTGTAACGTTAAATTCCATTGCATTTAGTCTTCCTGCCTTTCCAAGCAACAGGAACGCATCAGTGCATTTAGAAAATTGTAGAGAATTTATCCACAGAAGATTTGGCCGAGGGATCACGTTCGAGCCAACATCCTGGATTTATTTATTTAATGGGCGTATGCTTTCTATCGTTCCTTACACGACATCAGGGTTCCAGGATATCCCTTTTCATATATCTCAGAACTCATGGAACCCTCTCTAGGCTACAAAGCAACCATTACAAGGCAGTAGTTCTTGTAAGAGACAATAGCAAGTCTTCTTGGCCCATGTTGTTCAGTCGTTAAGTCGTGTCCGACTCTTCATGACCCCATGGACCATAGCACGCCAGGCCTTCTTGGCCTCCGCTCTCTCCCGGAGTGTGCTCAAGTTCATATTCATGGCCTCGGTGATGCTATCTAGCCATCTCATCCTCTGCCGTCCCCTTCTCCTTTTGCCTTCAATCTTTCCCAGCATCAGGGTCTTTTCCAGTGACTTTTCTCTTCGCATTAGGTGGCCAAAATATTTCAGCTTCAGTATCTGTCTGAAACAATGAGCAGTCAGGGTTGATTTCCTTTAGGATTGACTGATGTGACCTCCTTGCAGTCCAGGGGACTTGTAAGAGTCTTCTTCAGTACCACAGTTCGAAAGCATCAATTCTTCGGCGCTCAGCCTTCCTTATAGTCCAGCTCTCACAGCCATATGTTACTACTGGGAAAACCATAGCTTTGGTTATATGCACCTTTGTCGGCAAGGTGATGTCTCTGCTTCTTATTATGCTGTCTAGGTTTGCCATAGCTTTCCTCCCAAGGAGCAAGCGTCTTTTAATTTCATGGCTACAGTCACTGTCTGCGGTGATCTTGGAGCCCAAGAAAATAAAATCTGTCACTGCTTCCATTTCTTCCCCTTCTATATGCCAAGAAGTGATGGGGCCAGATGCCATGATCTTCGTTTTTTTATTGTTGAGTTTCAAACCAGCTTTTGCACTCTCCACTTTCACCCTCAACAAGAGGCTCTGTAGATCTTCTTTGCTTTCTGCCATTAGGGTGGTATCGTCTGCGTATCTGAGGTTGTTGATCATTCTCCTGGCAATCTTAATTCCGACCTGTGATTCATCCAACCCGGCGTTTCTCATGATGTACTCTGCATGTAAGTTAAATAAGCAGGGCAACAATATGCAGCCTTGTCGTACTCCTTTCCCAATTTTGAACCAACGGGTTGTTCCATGTCTGGTTCTTACTGTTACTTCTTGGTCCACATACAGGTTTCTCAGGAGACAGGTAAGGTGGTCTGGTACTTCCATCTCTTTAAGAATTTGCCAGAGTTTGTTGTGATTCACACAATCAAAGGCTTTAGTGTAGCCCATGAGAGAACCACTAAAATTTAGTGACTAAATAGTGTGACTCCAGAACATCCTCCCCGTTCTAAAATATGCATCCTGGGTTATATTATATGTGATGCCACATGTGGAAGATGGGAGACAGGCGAATCATCTATAGGGCATTTGGAAATAACAGCATTTTTTGAGCTAAGGACATTTGGACAAAACAGTTACACCTAAGGAGAGTGGTATAATTCAAAGCCATGTACATAGTACAAATCTCAGAACTGTACAGAGATAGATATAGTGCTCCATCCCTTTCCAGCAGAGCAGTGGGGAAACTACTCAATTAATATTTAAAACTAGCCTAGGTGCATTGTCTTTTAATCCAATTTCAGTGTTGTAGAAATGGGTGATTCCAAATCAGAATCTCAGGGTATGGTCCAAGGGCACATGATGCAACAACTTTGCTGAAGTTAAGCATCTTTGTGTCTGGTCAGCGTCTGCACAATAATTCTTATGTACTCCATCTTAAGTTCCATCATGGAAGAAAAGTGGAATAATAAATATAGTACCTTTAATGTTGGCATATGCCAGACCTCCCCAATCTGGTGCTTTCCAGTTGTTTTAGATCAGCCCCAGGCAGCAAAGTCAGTGGTTAGGAATGCTGGGAGTTGTAGCTGAAAACATCTGGAGGACCCCAGGTTGGGGGAGGCTGGTATATAATAATTGGATGGAGTTAACAGAGACAGTAATTCTATGCCCAGCAATGAGATCATGTTCAGTCAGTTGCCTTGAATAGCTTGAGATCATCAAAAGCCTTCCGTGCCATTGATTGTTTTTAACTAACTTCCTTATGTACCAGCTTTTCCCAACATCCCATGAGAATGAGTTCCATAGGTAAACTACAGCATGTGGAAAAGTACTGTCTTTTCCTGTCAAATAATTCTGTCAGCTTAATTGGATATGATGAGAGAAGATTTAAAACACACACACACACAAAACAACAACCACTTGTTCACACTTTTACTACCATGTATGTGATTTCTTGACCTGATCGTTCTTCCTATCCTTAAAGATTTGTACTAACAGAGAATGTATCTGTTGAAATTGTCACTGATGTGTTAGCCTGACCACAAGCAGGGAAATCTCCAGCTCCCACTTCCATGAAGTACAGGGGCTACTCCATCTATAGCCATCAGACTGCATCCTTAGATGCTGCCTTTCACATTTAGCATAGTGTCCAAGCATACATACTAAACACCACATGAGTGACATTTGGGTTACAAGACAGATGCATGTTACATAGCAGAGAAATGAAATATCTTTCACCTCCAGAGGTCAGCCACTCCTCTAGCTTAGGCACATCATAAAATCTGCTCAAGTCTGAATCCCACTTACCATCTGCTGAGCTCCTTGAGTCATGAAGAGGAGGAGGAGGAGGATGTGTGGGAACGATGATGAGGCACTGCTGCTGCTTCCTCTGCCATCTACTCTCCTCCCACTCTCAAGTCTTTAGCAGCTCAGACAGCTTAGATTCTCCTCTGATGTGCCAGGTGATTAACTCTGCCTTTTTTTACCTTAATGATATTGTCAAGTGGAAATGTGTGCCCACCTCTAAAAGGTTACGATTGTATAAGATGCTGTGATCGCTATGGGGACACTCCCTGTAAGTTTCCTATGCGTTGACAGCACACACGCACACATATCGTTTGCATATCACAACCCAGGCCCAGGCCCAAAGGGTCTTCTTAGCCTATCACTAGCCTTGCACTCGTTTGGATGGGGATAAGCGGCTGAGCATCCAACTCTTCTTAGCTGTATTTCTATGTTGTTGTTGTTGTTCAGTCGTTCAGTCGTGTCCGACTCTTCGTGACCCCATGGACCATAGCACGCCAGGCCTTCCTGTCCTGCACTCTCTCCCGGAGCGTGCTCAAGTTCATATTCATTGCATCCGTGATGCTATCTAGCCATCTCATCCTCTGCCGTCCCCTTCTCCTTTTGCCTTCAGTCTTCCCTGGGCCAAAAAGCATATTCAGTTTCAGCTCAGATCAGCGCATACCTTTGAAATATATGGCACAAATCCAAGTGAAGAAATTATTGAGTAGCACATATATGAAAGATGGGTTTTGGGAACCAAAGGTAGGTGGCATAAGAGAAACCAAATTCATTACAAAGGGAGAAATACAGAATGCAGTCTATCCTGCTGTAGCTGCAAATTATATATAGTTACAAAGCTGAATGTCTGGCTTTAGGCATGTATCAGTTTTGCAGGCCTGGGAACAACAATATGACTGAGTATATGCCAGCCTCAAAATTTGTTTGGATTTCAATGAAACTTTAAAGTAATTTGTTTTAAGGGGGGTGTTAGAGTGCCTTTTGAAGTTCTTAGGTATATCAGGTATAGACAGCCTCCATCTTTGTGCATTGATGATGCCTGAATCATTAAAGACCTCTACTTTTCATTTTGAAAATGCTTTCAGTTCCCAAGCAGCCCTTCTGGGTGGGTTTGGATATATGGATGACTGAAAGTTTTTTGTTTTTTGTTTTTTTGTGTGTTTTTTTTACAAAGCATAGGAACAATGAGCGGAGGACAGGAACGCCTGGTGTGCTATGGTCCATGGGGTCACAAAGAGTAGGACACGACTTAATGACTGAACAACAAAATAGGAACAATATCGTAAGTAAACATTTGGCAATGCATCAATCTTCCATATACATTTAATTCCCATTTTTCATTGAGCTACATAAAGGAAATAACACCAAGAGGGAGTCCTGTGGCATCTTTAAGGCAAACAAAATAAAGGAAACAGCTTTTAGTGGATTAACAATATGGTATAGCACATGAAATATGAGCGGCTTGAGACTTCTGCCAGTTCTACAGGTGCCACTGCAAACATGATGCAGAAGAAAAATAACAAAGTATCTTAAGGCATTTTAAAGACTAAGATAACAATCCTCTGCATGTTTAGACAGAAAATAGTCCTACAGCTCCCAGCATTCCCCAGCTGGCTGGGGAATGCTGGAAGTTGTAGGACTATTTTCTGTCTAAA
This sequence comes from Heloderma suspectum, assembly GCF_057233095.1. Taxonomy (NCBI): domain Eukaryota; kingdom Metazoa; phylum Chordata; class Lepidosauria; order Squamata; family Helodermatidae; genus Heloderma; species Heloderma suspectum. Next base: position 141,546,584 of record NC_139458.1, read on the forward strand.
CATGCAGAGGATTGCACTTTAGCAGATTTAGGCAGCAATCAGTGGAGGCTGGTGGCACCAGTGTCAGTGGGGCAGTGAATTTGCTCCAGGTTTCGGTCAGAACCAGTCAGAATGCTCAAGAAGCTCTCCAAGGTGCAAAGGCACCTTGGATAGCTCCTTTAGAGTTCCAACTGGCTCTGGTGGAAACCCGGAGCAGATTCACCACCCCACTGACACCAGTGCCACCAGCCCCCACAGGCTACAATCCTATACAAACTTACTTGGGACCTACGTCTGAGTAGATATTCATAGGATTGCACTGTTATTATAGTAAAATTCTTACAGTGCAATCCTATACATGTCTACCCTAAGATAATTCCCACTGAATGGGGTTTACTCTCAGGTAAATGGGTATAGGATTGTTTCCCCTCTGGAAAATGATATGGAAGGTACTTGGATCACATGATCCCACATTAAGATTCTCAATAAAAGTGGTAAAAGGAACTCTGGGGAAAGAGAGAGAGAGAGAGAGAATGAATGAATGAATGAATGCATGTAGCATAGCTTCTAACCAATCTGTGATGTTCTGTAATAAAGGCCAGTTACTTAAGATATGTAAAATAAAGTATGGAATACATAGACATGTAACAATAAATCACGTTCAAAACTGGAGCGGAGAAGGGTCTGCCCAAGACGTCACAACCCTGAACATATTCATTATTGACTGTGCAAAATAATGATGAGTATGTACAGCTACTTTTCAGGTGATATAAACTAGGAGGAATTGCAAATGAGGTAGACGACTGGCTTTAAATCAAAATGGTGGCTTAATTTGAGCACAGGGATGAAAACATAAAATGGAGTTCTATGCGCTGACAAGAAAGCATGAATGTATATACAGGCTTGGGAATGCTAGATAGCCTCTGTCAATAGTGCTAGAGGCTACCTAAATCCGATAAAGGGTTTGATATTTAAGGGTGCAATCCTTTGCATGTTTAGACAGAGAAAAGGCCTACAACTCCCAGCGTGCCTCAGCCAGCAATGCTGGCTGGGGCATGCTGGGAGTTGTAGGCCTTTTCTCCTTCTATACATGCATAGGATTGTGCCCTAAAAGACTGAAGGAACTGGGCAAACCTTGCCTCAAGAAGAAAAGATTACAGCTGCAATCCTCTACCCACTTACATGAGAGTAAGTCTCACTGAGCCTAAGAGGAGTTACTTCTGAGTAGACATCCATAGGATTCTGCTATTAGGCTGCAACCCTATGCACTTACTTTGGATTAGTCATATAGAGCAAAATTACTTCTGAGTAAATATGCATAGTATCCAGGTGTAGGGAGGATATTTGCCATTTTGATCCTAAAGGAAAGAAGATACATAGCCAGTAAATTGTATGTTTTATTAGAACAACTTGGGTTGGTATGGGAGTATGCAAGCATTCCAGTTTCACAAAACTAGTTTTGCGTGATAAAAAGTTCTATGACATTCAAAAGCTTGATCCTATCTAAGTTGGCCCAATACGATCATTTTACATATACACATACTCTTTTCTCTTGCAGTTGTATTTACTGTGGCCTTTCAGGTAAAGAATAAGTTGCAATAAAATTCAGCAGATCAGACTTATGCTAATGAAACAAGTTGGTGATGACTGGAAGCTGTAGTCTTCCTTCCCTTGGAAGTTTTCTTTTGTATTTTTTTATGATACTGTGTCAAATAGCTTCCCAAATACATATATAGCAATTTGACCTGTAAGGCCGGGTCATGCAGCAGAATGAGGTGGTAAGGTCCTGAGACGGTGGATTAGAAAAACCCGTTTTAGACTGCAGAAGGGCACCTATTTGAATCTTTCCCTACATTTAAAAAGCCACAACCTCCCTGTAAGTAGAAAATTAGCACAGCAGGGGAAATAGTCTAACCCAGGCATCACCCTGCTTTGCTAGTTTTCTACTTGCAGGGAGCTTGTTGCTGTTTTAACGTGCTCTTCCGAGATCATTCTTTACCGACCAGCAGACTGAAATAGCAGAGTCGTTTCTGCCGCTCATTTTGCTCCATGTGCAAATCCAGCGTCACCGTGTTGATGACACTTTTAACTCATGCTTTGAACCATCCAAGAACCAGCCCGGGAAACCGGCGCCCCTAAATCCTGCCAGCCCCAATTTCAATCGCGGCCAGAACTCTTAAGGCGGCTCTGACGAGCGCGCGTCTTCGGCCAGGGATTGGCTGGGGGGCTAGGGGGCGCGGCGGGCCCCGTGACGGCTGGTGGAGGGGGCGGGGCTACACGGGGTGACACGTCGGACGGTGCTGGCGGCGGCTCTCCTCGGACCAGCGGGAGTGACGTTTCTCCGCTTCCCCCGCCCTTCCGCGAGAACAGAAGCGGAACCGACTCCCCCCCGCCACGTCCCGGGTCAGGATGGAACGGCTAGACCAATAGGCTCCTCCGCTCCCGCAAGAGTTCCAGAATTGGGCCGCGCCCGCCCTCCTACGTTGCCTGGCAGCAAGAGCTGCCCCTCCCCCTTTTCAGGAGCCGAAGCCGGTACCAGGTTCGCTCCTCGCTTCCGCCCCGCCTCGCCGGAGTGATCCGTCCTGGTAGGAGCCTCCGATCCCCATGACCCGTAAAGAGACCACTTGGTGACCTTCCTGGCCAGGGTCCCTGGTTTCCCCCTGCCCCAGCATCCCCCACTGGCTTCCCCTTCTCCCACACCTGGAAAGGCTCCCTTTTGACCCCACTTCAGTGATCCTTCTCCCCCGCCCCTTACACACTGAGGTACTCCCCCTTGTGTCCCTTTACCTCAGGGCCCCCCTTTGTGCCCCAGGTGCCTCCCACCCCCCTCTCCAGTTGTGCCATGCGCTTCTCTTTGGTTCTGTCGCTTCTGCGCCCTGTGGGGCCTGTGGTGGTTGGGGTATCCCTCGGTTTCACGCTCAGCTTGCTCAGTGTAACCTGGGTAGAGGAGCCGTGCGGGCTCAGCCAGGGCAGCCTACGAGATGGGGGCCTGGAGCAACAGCAGCACCAAGCGGGGCAAGGCAACGCTGCCCGCAAGCCCAATTCTGTGCCTGGGGGGCTGGGCATGGAGCCTGAACAGAGCTGGGAACCCCGCGTCCTACCCTACAAGCCTCCAAACCCAGGCAAGGCTGCCAAGAAAACAATCAGGTATCTATGGGGAAAGGAAACGAGTGGGGTGGGGAGGAAGGGTATGTACAGATAGACATATAGGATATGAGCTGTTTCCCAAAGGCGATCTCAATTGCTTCCTTGTTTCTCTGCCATTGTTCATGTTCCTTCATCTTGTGGGCCTTAGATGCTCAGAGATATAGGAACAATCTTTACCTTCTTTTGTTATGCTGCTGAATACACCACATCAGGTGGCCTGTTTCTGAGTCCATATAGTTGCTGGAGTACAGACATAAATATTTGTACATCAGCTTTCCCTTTATGTGAGAACAGACTGCTGAACAGTGCTATGTAGAATTTGTATTGTATTCACCCTCGCTATATTCCTGTGAGGTAGGTGACTAGGAAACATAGGCTGAAAGATTTGCTCAAGGCCACACAGTGAATCCCACCTGGTATAGGTGGGATGTGAATCTGCCCCTTCCAAGGCCCATGTCCATCACCTAACTGCCTGACTAGAGATGATCGCTGTGCTGGGTCAGATTATCTAGTCCAGCATTCTGTTCACACAGCGGCCAACCTATGGGAAGGCCACAAGCAGGACATGAGTGCAATAGCATCACCTCGCTCATGTTCCCCAGCAACTGGTATACAGAGGCGTACTGTCTCCTCTGATCCTGGAGGTAAAATATAGCTTTCATGACTAGTAGCCAGTGATAGCTCTGTCCTCCAAGAATTTGTATAATCCCCTTTAAAGCTGTCCAAATTGGTGGCCATCACTACATCTCATGAAAGCGAATTCTTTATATGAATATGAAGAATATTATATTATATGAATATTTATATGAAGTATATGAAGAAGTGGCCTGTGATAAGTACAACGGCACACAGTTGTGTGTACCTCAGTCCCTAATTTCCTGGCTGGAGATTCATGGGCTATTTCCTGTGGTGGTTGCAGCTGAAGATAAGAAAGGAAACCCTTTTTATTAAACTCTTTGGGGCTCTTCAGGCCAGGAAGGGTTTAGACGTTGCTTTTTGGCAACCCTTGGCTTCCAGTGAAAAAGCGATGGTGGGCCATGATGCAGAAGGGTCGGGGCACATGTTTTTGGAAGAGCTGTCACCTGATAGTGGGCACTGAGCACCGTGGATCTCTGAGCCCCCTTCCAATTGCCTCATCTCTTCCCTACTCAGACTGCTGCCCTCCTCTTATGATCTCCCACCGGAAAGCTTGGGGCTCTGCTCTTGCTATTCAGGAAGTCCTTCTGTACAAATAGTTTCCTTTGGAAGGAGGAGGTGGGTTAGCGTGGGGAGGAGTGGCAATGGCTATGGTTACTGTGGACTGAGCATGATGTCTGTGGCTCCTCCAGAGCAGGCTGGATGAGTGAGGACTGAGTCACAGAACTATTTCTTGGGCTTCTTCAGAGCCTTTTGAGACAGTTGTGTTTTGATTAATGAATGTAAGAAGGATTATGCTTAACATTTGTATTGTGCTTTCAAGTATTTAGAATGCTTCATTTGCATTGTCTAGTTGTAATCCTTACAGCAACCCTGTAAGGTAAGTCGGTGTTATTAATCCCCATATTGCAGATGGGGGAAGCGGGGAGACTGAGGGCAGCAGGCCACCTAGTGAGTTCATGGCAGAGGTGAGATTCAAACCAGGAACTTCCTGATCCGCAGTTTGGTCTCCAAGCCACTACACTACACCAGATCTCTGTACAGTTTATTGGGGTGATTCAGGCATTTTCCTTCACAGAAGCCCTTCTGCGGCAGGGGTAATGCATTTCTCCGTTCACTGCCCTGAATTACATGGAAGAAAGGTGGGATATGTTTTTTCCCCCAGTTCTCAAAAGACAATATTTTGACACTGTGAAATGCATTTCCCCCTACTAGCTACCATTTCTGTTGCACAAATGAATGCTGTGTGGATTTTTTTAAATGGGTAAAATGTGATAGGGGCTCTATACTTTCCTACTATAACAGTACAGTGCTCATCTATCTGGAGGGTGGATTATGTATACCAGCAAGAATACTCCACTTGGCCTGCTCCCAGCAATGCCTTGCAATTTGTGGAAGTTTTAAAAATAATTTTTTAACTGCGGGGTCCCTTTTTCTAGCGTTAAACTGCATGTCTCCCATTTGTTTAAAAAATAAATATGACCCCATTTCCTACAGCAATGCTAATCTCCATTCATTATGTCTGGACTGCACATTGTTCCTAGGAATATCCTGCAAAGGTTAAAATGCATTTCAGGCATGCTTTGGCTAGTTGTGTAGATACGTTTCTAGTCTGTGGCCTTGTTTGCCAGCCCCCAAAAGGATGCAGGCATGGTGGAGCCATCTATGTGGTCTGCCATCCTCTCAGTTCCTGATTTATCATTCTGTTGTGAATACTTAAATTTGCAATGATGCGTAAATGATGGATTTGCATGTGTCCTTGTCCAAAGTCTAAAATCTCTGACTCTTTGAGTGGGTTGTTCCTCCCACTTTGCATATACACACCTATACAAGGTATGTATAAACTCCAGTCCCTTCCAGTAACATACACAGGGCTGTCACAGTTCTGAAAAGCCCTGTAGCTCCCTTTGCCCCTGCACCCCTGTGTGTTTGTGGGGGGTGGGGGGAACACACATGATCAACACACATTCGGATTCTCCCTATATGCGAGGCCTGGTTGATGATGGAGCACTCAGGCATTTGCAGAATTACAAATCTATTGAATCCAGACTAAAAGGAAGAGTGTGGTGTTTATGTAAGCCCCAAAATGTGGTCGTGTGAATTGACCTTTAGGGTATGTTCAGAGAAGATTTTTCAGTTGTTTAGTAGGCTTATTCAGCAAAGACCTGCAAACCACATGAGGATTCTGCTGGTTCCTGTGTTGATTTCCCTTAGTCCAGGGGATGGGCAACCTGTAGCCCTCTGCCTGATTTCATGCGGCCTTTGGTCTAATTTAAAAGGCCCATTGGAAGTGATCAATTCAGAGCTCTGGCAAAAGCGATCTCTCCCTTTCCTGGCAGCCTGCTGGGTAGTTGGGGGAAGAGAGAGTGGGGGTGGCTCTGACCACTTCTAGCTTTGCTGCCCCCCCCCCCCAGCTACAACTTCAATCATACCTGATCATTGGCCGTGCTGGCGAGGGCTGATGGGAGTTGTAGCTCAAAACATCTGGAGGCCACTGGGTTGCCTATCCCTGAGAGACTAGTTTAGCATTAAAATATACAACTGCAGCTTGCAGGCAGTTGGAGTTTTCCCACCCCAGTCTTAGTCCAAATTGCAGGCCTGGGAATATGTGGCTCTGTGAGTTTGTCAGCAATGAAATGGAGTATACAACTTGGTGCACTCTACAAGTTTTTGACTACAGTTCCCTTTATCTCTGACCATTTGCCGTGCTGGCTGGAGCTGATGGGAATTCTAGTCCAAAACATCTGGAGGGCACCAGGTTGCCGGCCCCCACAGCGTGCTGATGGTTTGCATTACTATGTGTCCTGGCTGCAATTTTAAAGTCACTAATTTCACCCCTGTAAGTAGCTGCTCACCTAGGATGAGTAGCTATTGTCTCTTGCAGAATTTCTTGAGTGGAAGAGGATATGGCCATTACTGTTTGTCTTCTAGGAGGGAGCTGGTCAACACGCAGCTGGTCAAGTTGGTCAGTCCTGAGCTGTCTCCACCCACAGCCATAGGGGAGTGGGTGGGGGGAGCAAGAGAGTGCGGGCTGGGATGCTGACACCATGTGGGGCTGCGCAGTCTTCCCTGGGCTCCCAGGTCCAAGGCAGATATTGCATGCAACCCACTACTCATCTTCCCACTGCTTATTTCCCCCTTGCTCAAGGAGGATGTGGTGATGGTGGTAGAAGATGTGAAGGAACAGGGAGTCGAGTAGGTTGCTCACCCGCAGTAAAAGGAGGGTAACATTTTAAAGAATCCGTTTGGGGTGGAGTTGGGTGTTGTTTCTAAGGGACCACAGCATTTTTTTGTTTTCATTAGGTGGTATATTTGGACTTATTGCCCCTTATCTCTAGGTTCCACTGCTCTGGCTTATTCTTCCTACCAGAGGGCTTGCCCTCTTCTCTTCTCTTCTCTTCTCTTCTCTTCTCTTCTCTTCTCTTCTCTTATCGAGTTTGCTTTTTGGGAGATAGAGGTCATTCTACTTCATATGTGACCAGCTGTGTCCTGGAACATCCTCACTGCAGCTTTCCATGCTCATAGCTGGATGGTGTAGCACACAAACCAAAGTGTGGAAAGTCCCCTAGAAAAGAGAAGTTTTTTTTCTGCCCATGGATCTACCCGTGCTCAAAAAGCCACGAGTTTGGACAGCCTGCAGTGGTTTTGCAATGGTCCCTGTGTACCAGCAGGAGATGGGCCCAGTCCTGTTAATCAGAACTGTGTAGATATTTCTATACGGGCAGGAAACATCTTTTTTAGTCAAAAGTGTCAGTTATTCTGATTATTTTGACATCTGCTAATTCCAATCCTCTGTGTGTGTGTGTGCGCGTGCGCGTGTGTGTGCACATGCATGCGCCCATATGAGAAAGCGAGAGAGTGGTCACTAGCAGTTAATATTGCCTCCTGGAGTTCCAGAAGGCTTTGTGACTCCAGATGTTGACTGGGAGCTTGCCTTTATCTCTGGCTAGTCTCTCATCATGTTTCTTAAGCCTTTCCTCTCCTTTTTAGGGAATTGTCCTGCTCTTAACAAGGTTTAACTATGCCAGCCTCTTATCCTTAACAACTTTCTCTGTACCAGATTCTGTGTGTTTGCTGTGTCTCTTTCTCTCTCCCTTCCTTGCCTGCCTGCCTGCCTGTCTCTGCAGAGTGTGCTGGCATCTTTATTTCTCACCTTCCCAGCAGGGAAGTGCTGCTGATGGTCTGAATTCTTTCACTCCTAATCTCTGTTCCCCAGCCTCTCCTGATTCATGAAGTGTGGGGTATACACCCATTTTAATCATCCCTCTGCGGTCCCCATCACCAGGATGCTCAAAACTGCCTCTCCCTTCTCCTGTGTGCCCCAACTCAAAATCTGCAAACTGGCTGAGAGATCAACATTAGAGATTGGGGGCCCAGGGATGAGGGACTGAATGAGCTGTGTTGTCCCCGGGAGGGAGGGAGGGATGGATGGGCAGGAAGTGGAGGGGCTGAATGAGCCCACTGTATGAGCGAGGTTAGAGGTGGGGGTGGGTGGGTGGGAATGGTTTCCTGATGCATTTGAATAATTAAAATCTGCAGCTAATTGTATGAGACAGGCCACCTGCCTCCCAGCTCCCACTGTAATGTCACAGTGAGCCAGATAAATCCCCTCTCCCCCAGTTTGCCTGGTGCAGCCCCCATCCACCTCCTCTTGTTATGAGAAGTCTCCCTATGGGAGTTGTCAGTGTCTTTCCACCCTCTTGAGATATATCTTTTCAGGACTTGCACGTGCAGCAATCGGACTGTGATGGGAACCTCAATTCCTTAGGATTGGAATTCTAGTCTTGGCACCCTCCCCTCCTCCTCTCATGAGCCTTGTACTATGGCTGTTTCCTCTTTCTACTCAGCTGGAGATTATGATTAGCTCCTTAGGTGGGTGTGTAGTGATGGAGGCTGCAGATGGCTTCATATCTGGCTTGAAAGGGGGATCGGTTCTGTCCCAGGCCAAGTGGAATCTGCTCAGTTATGGTCATGGCTTCACCCTCTGGCATTTCACTCATTTGTTTCGCTGGGTTTATTTGTTTAGCTGACTTAGAGGTTGGGTACAGTTACAACATGACTGACATGGTGGTCCTTTAAAAATATATGCAAAAACCCTCTGCAAAGTCACCCTATCAATCATAGAAATTGCACTCAGACATTATAGTCTAGATGTGGAACGCTATATAAATGTTGTAAATAAAATAATAAAAATAGTGGTGTTGACATTGTGGTTGGTTCTCCCAGCCTTGTGGGAACTTGTTTTTTGGGATTGAAAACAGGTTTAGATCTCCTCGGTGGAGAGAATGATCTGGAAAACTAGTGAACCTCAAGGTGGAGTGGGAACTCTCCCAGATGAGGCAAAAAATGGGTAGAGAACTTTGGAGGCAGTGATGTTGCTCTCTGGTGTATTGTCTGTCCCTATAATGTACTTGCAAGGGGCCTTCCCTAGCATTTGTTTTCTTTTTGCACAATAACTGTTAGAATCACAGGTGGATCCACTGGTGAGGTCTGCTTGCTCTAGAATGTGTATGAAAATCTGGATTCCTTGCATCGGTACTTGGGAACTGAGCACATTCTTGGCTGTTGCTTTGCTTGCCTCGATGTTGATGAGGGCTAAAGAGCTGTCAACACCCCCCCCCCCCATTCTGACCATTGGCATGAGTTAGCCCAACTTGTACCGGACTGGACGTTAGTTACTAAACAGTCTCCAGGTTATTGCTGGTCAGGCTTGGACACTGGTGGGTTAAACAGCAGATGCACCCCAGTCGCTGATCCCTTTTGGTGATGGCCCTGCGCAGGTGTACCCTCCCCTGCAGGATTTCCAAATGTGGTGCCTCCAAAAAGATGCTCATGTTTATTTAGCAACCCATTTAAACCAGCATCTCTTGGAAAGCAGATGGAGCCAGGAAAGTCTTTTATGTGTTTGTTTTCCCCCCTTTACTAAACTCTTGATGGCTCAGCTTGTTGGATGCACATATCTCTTCAGAGAGAGCACAGCATTTTTAATAAGGTCTTGGCACAATATTCTAAAACTTAACTACAAATGCAGCAATGTGTTTTTTTCCTGGACACTTATAATGCAGTGCTCACTGAAAGAAGTAAGATTTGAGCTTTGGTAAATGCCCAGGGTGCCAGAGTATCTGTACTTGTGGAACAGACAGGACTATTATTGCTTAACAGCAATATACTTGGTACTTTCCAGGGGTAAGTACAAGCAGAAAAGACAGATTCCCCGTCTGCGGGGTGTAGCTATATGCTGCATATGTGCACAGCAGCATGGAGCTGCTTCCCTATGGTGCACTCTCGTGTGGCTGTGGTGTGTGTGTAAATGCTGGAACCTCATGGAACCCGATCGTCATTTTCCCTCTTGGCTGGGTGAAGACCCATGTGATTGGCCCCAGCCACAAGGTTTTTGTATTCTCACACATGTGCACATGCACTGCAGCTGCTTGGGAATGCACCACACGGAAGGAGTTCCCAACTACACTGTTGCAGGCATGTGCTAGTGGGGATGAGGATGGTGGATTTTATGGATCAACTGGGTTTTAAGGAGTCTGAACATGGTTGCCAGTGCAAAGTCCCCCTTTAGGCAGTGTCCAGTCTTCAAATACTCCAGAGGGAGTTTGGGGACTTGCTCAGAAATGCCAGGCAGAGATTTTCCTCCCTTGGTAGGGAGGGATGTGGGGAAGAAGGGACTTTCCTGCCCCTGCTTAGCGCTCTTGTTTTCTCTGTCTCTCTTTCTTTCTGCCTGGCTTCCTCATTCCCGAAGGACCCGATACATCAGCACGGAGCTGGGCATGCGGCAGCGTCTCTTTGTGGGTGTGCTGACCTCAAAGAACACATTGCACTCCTTGGCAGTGGCGGTGAACCGCACACTGGGCCACCGGTTGGAGCGTCTGGTCTACTTCACGGGCACACGGGGGCGCAAGGTACCTCATGGCATGATGGTGGTGACTCATGGCGACGAGAGGCCCATCTGGAACATGTATCAGACCGTAAAGTACGTGCTAGACCATTACATGGCTGACTTCGACTGGGTGTTCCTGGTGCAGGACGACACCTACACAGAGGCCCATCGGGTGAACCGCTTGGCCTCTCACCTCAGCATTGACACTCTGCTCTACATGGGCCGGCCTGAGGAGTTCATTGGTGGGGACACTCAAGGACGCTACTGCTATGGTGGGTTTGGCTACCTCCTATCCCGGGCCCTGCTCCTGCGTTTGCAGCCTCACTTGGAAAGCTGCCGGAATGACATCCTGAGCGCCCGTCCTGATGAGTGGCTGGGGCGCTGCATCATTGACTACACGGGCGTAGACTGTGTGGCAGAACATGAGGTGAGGATTTGTTCCACTGAGCTGCCCCCATCCCTTGCCCTAGCCCTCTGGGGGCTGCTTCACATGGGACAGCATTTCTTCAGGGACACATACAAGGGGAAAGAGAGTGCGCCTGTGTACTTACCAGAACTGTTCAAAGGTCTATTTTGCTGTGATTATATGTATTTCATATAGGGGGAAATGTCACATGTGTAGCAGCCCTAACATGCAATCAATAAGTCTCTCCTCTTCAGGCTCTTATCACAAGTGCTGGTAGATTTTTGAGAGCCCAGCTGGGTATAAGGGGACGGTCTTCATGAGCGATTTAGTGCAAAGTTAGAGCAGTTTGAGGCCCTTCACAACAGAGGATGTCGTCACCAATCCGCTGCCAACCAGCCATTTCCCTCTTGAAAAGCCACATTTTCTGAAACTCCTTTTACTCCAACTTTTTAAAAACTGAAAGCAGCTCCCTGGCAATTCTACCACAGTGTGCCTTGTGTCCCCCCACCCCCTCCCCGCATTAAATCCTAGGCATGCCTCTGTGACCTACCAGTGGGGGTGGGACGCCCCATTCTGTCTTGTTTCCCCAATGGAAGTAGTTTTTCCCATTCCCATAGAGAAAATCCCCAAGAGCGCAGCAGCAGCCCCTCACATTACCGCCCTAGTGGAGACCCTCAATTACCTTAGGTAGCCTGCTTTTAATCTTTAACATATCCCCTCTTCTGTGCATGTCTGCTCAGAAGTAAGAAATAAATCTTGCTCTCCTGCAGTGCAAGGGTTAAAGGCTAACTTTAGTAACTTGCCCTAAAGCACTCTTTTGCTTCTCTAATGCTCTCTTCAGTGGCTATTGCCATGCTGTGCTTCTTTGATGTTCTGTAGTTTCTCTGTTATGTAAAGTCCCTTCTCCACTATTATCACTTTAGCTTTCTTGCAGTAGGGGGAGCTTCTCATTGCAAGCAAGGAAAAGGCGAAAGGGAAAAAGTGGGGGTTGGAAGCAATAGCCAAAAGTGCACACATGGGGAAAAATGGGGTGGGAGCAATAACTCTGCAGCAGATTGCTGGGATATTGGTGTGGGGTGGAACTCTCAGGAGTCTTCAGATTCTGCACTAGGCATTTTGGTTCCTTCAGGGAAATCTGCACACACAGGGAAAATTAGTTGCTCTCCATTCATAATGTAATAGCAGCGAGGAGCCTGGAGAGGAGCGAGAAACAAGCCTCTCTCATTGGTTGAGCTGCCCCTGCCTGTTCGGTGAAGTTCAGTTCTACTCCCCCCACCCCACCCCACCCCACCCAGAAGTATGTTCCTTTCAAGCACTGAAAAGCAGATTTCGAAGGTACGCTACACTTGGCTTATCTTGCTTTGTGTGTCCCTGATGGACCAAAGCCGATTCCATGAAAATCCAGGTAATACTCCAACGCGCTTCTCATTCCGTTGTTGTGAAGATCCCCCCCCAGGTGCTCCATCTCTCAACATACCTTTCTGAGTGATGAAGATGATGATCTTACCTTTTATAAAAGGGGTGCAGAACCTTTTTTGGTTCAGGGGCTGGATTGTCTCCGTGGAGCAACCCCACAGCCTGGATGATGTCCGGGTGGTGGGGGGCCTGTCCATGACATCAGGGGGTGGCCCCCCTCCTCCTGATGTCATCAGGTCCTTCCAGCCTGCACCTCAGTTGGGGAGTCAGCTTTGCTCTGCCAAGGCTTTTCTTTGCTAGAGAAAGCTTGGGCAGGGTGAAGCCCACCAAAGCACCAGCTTTACAACTCCTCTGACTTTCCATGTGAGGGTAGGCGACAGAGGAGCCAAGCAACTCCCACCTCTTCTCCCTTCTGAGGGGGTGGGGCTTTGGGGAGGGGCTTCACCTGAGGCCCCATGGGCTGCGCTGGTGGGCCAACATTTGGCTTGTGGGTCGGACATTCCCCATCCCTATTTTATTATGTCTTTTGGCTGGTTTCAGAAATGTGAATAACTTTTAAACTTGATATCTTTTTAAACATGAGACATGGTTTTGTCGTTTTCCATTTTTTTTTAACTAATGCTGGGCTAAATTATTCAACCCAGACATGTTTGGTGGGGTGGGGTGAAAACTGACTCTGAAGATTTCTCTCTCTCTCTCTCTCCTCCCCACAAGGGCCTACATTACCAGTACTTTGAGCTTGGAAAGAACACTGATCCTGAGAGAGAGCGCGATCCACGATTCAATGCAGCATTCACCGTTCATCCAGTGCTGGACCCTGTCCAGATGTACCGGCTACACAGACATTTTGCCCGTGTAGAGCTGGAGCAAACGTACCAAGAGATCCAGCAGCTACAGGTAAGGTGGGCGTGCCACATGGGGAGTGATTAGGATTCTAGGCCTGTAACTGGTTGAACTGGGGGAGACTTGCTTGACTCTTCTGACTTGCTTGATTCCAGTCTCCATTCTGGTGCCAAGTTCATTTACCAGAAGGTCAGTCGTATTGCACAATGCAAAATAATAGAGCCCATGCCTCCTCTGATAACTTCTAGGGTGGGGGTGGGCAACTTGTGGCCCTTGGTCAGATTTCAGAAGCCTTCTGAAAGTGATCCGTTCAGACCTCTGGCAAGAGTAATCTGTCCCTCCCCCCTGGCAGCCCATGGCATGTGGGAGGAACAGGGAGAGAGAAGGGGGTGTCACAAAGAGCGGGGGACAGAAAGAGACGATGCTCCTCCCATTGCTGGCTCTGGCCCTGCCTGCTGCCAGCGTGTCCCCCTGACAGATTGCCCCCAAGGGAATGCAAAATGCAGGAGGAAAAATGCCAAAACCCACAGTTAGGCAATACCTTTATTAGGAACAATCTTTTTTTTTACTCATGGACCAGCATGGCTGTCTTTGTTTTTTCTGTCCCCGAAGGGATGTAGCTTTCAACAAAAAAAAAAAGATTCTCCACCCTGTTCTAGGGTGCTTAATGCATTTCTTGCTCAGGGTTGACAATGTCTGTCCTTTTCTTTCCAAATAATTAACAATATCACAGATCATAATTACAATATTTATTTCTAACATTCCTGCTTATCCCCCCCACCCCCACCCCCACCCCCACATTCCACACTCATTAAAAAGAAAAAGGGAGAGAGAGGACTCTGGCTTGATTGTGGCAACCTTCAGTCTCTGAGGGTTGTTCTCTAATGTTTGGCAGCAAACACTGAGCTCTGAACCCTGGCTGTTGTTTCTCTACTGCAAATCGGCTGAGCAGCTGGAAGGGTTGGATTTGCAGGGGGAAATTGGTGATATGCACATGTGTGTTTGCTTGCATGCGTAACCTTTTCCCCACTGACTGCTTCTCCCCTGCAAAAGTCATTCCCCCAGCTGTTGGCTGTGTCAGTGGTTGGAAGCAGTGGTGGTTTGCAGGGCAGAAAGAACAGCCAGGAGAAGGATTAAAAACACACCACTGCCACCACCACTTCTTTTCAGTGGAGAAACTACTGTTGCAGTTCCTAGCCATAGGTTTGCTGCTCAGTGTTTAGATATGCTGGAAGGCAACTCATTTAGGGCAGGGCATTGCTAAGTACCATTCATTTTACTATGCACAAGGGTGTATAGTAGGTGAGACTAAAATATTTAGAACTTTTGGTTAACAGTGATTCTGCAACACATCCTGCTCCAGATAACCTCAAGCTGAATCTTACTGTGCGTTGTTGCAGTAGTTGCCTTAAATGAAATTCTTAACCGAAGTCCCAGATTTGGAAGTTAGGCAGCACGCTTGCATATCTGTTCAGCAAATAAAGAATTCAGAAGTGAAGGTTTACTTTTGGTAAAGTGCCAGATAAGTCCAGACAGTAGTCTACCTCCTAATGTCATTGCTGGCCGCAGCGCTGGCTATCAGGGTGGACCTTGGCTCACAGTCTGCAGTTCTGCATGCAACAAGTGCAGAACTGAGTGGCGTTATTGATATCTTCATAGACTCTACTATTAACCTTTTGATTTATGTAAAAAAGACCAGCAGAATATTAAGATATATGAAAACGTGGGAACATAGTAAAATACAGAGCTAAAATGCTTACAGTTGCTCAAGAGTTACATTACATTGATTTTCCTTTTCTTTCTACTGCAGTAAATTAATATTTGAGTTTACTGCCTTGGGTTATAATAAGTTTTTAAGTGATTTATTTATATGGTGCCCCTGCTAGTTGGCACTTGGGGTGTTTCACATGAAAATAATATACAATAGTGTGTGTGTGTAATAAAAAATGAAAATCCATTTAAAAGTAACTTTAAAAAAAGAGACAGAAATAGGAGGAAAGAAAAAAAAAGTATATTATCTTATGATGAAACGTTTTCCATAGGTAAAAACCTCCCCTCTCTTTTAAGAGTGGTAAAAGTTGCAATTGTAAAATCTATTTACCTCCACTAAAAGCTATGCCAACTCTGCTCCTGATTGTTCCAGACTGGGACCTAAACCAAGGGGAAATGCCACTTTCCTCCTACCTTAGACTTAGATTTGCTTGTTAACATATAAATGCAGTGGGGAGAAATGAGAACCCTGGGTCAAAGGGCCTTGAAGTGCTTGGGGTAATGCTGCATTCAGGCTGTTTTGGTGGTATCCCATGTCTAGGCTGTCAGGTCAACTTTAATGCTCTGCAAAGGTAGCATGATAACACAAGCAAGCACATTAAGCCAACTTTGAAGGCAGAGCCGAAGGCCAGATTTCCCAAGCCAGAGCCAGAAATTAAATTAGAATTATTAATTGAGACACTGCTAAATCTAGGTTTGCACACAATCAAAATAAAGTTTAAAAGTTTATTAAGTGAATGTAGCATAAATTAAATGTCACACAGTATAAAGAGCAGGCTTCAGTACTTTGGTGCAATGGAACATGCAAGCCTGTGAGAGGAGCTCCCCTTGAGCTTACTCACTCAGAAATCAAGGAATCAAATCATGCTTATTCTCTAACACAGACTTTCCCAACTGGGTGCCTTTCAGATGTTTTTAGAGTACATCTCCCATCATCCCTGATCATTGGCCACACTGGCTAGGCCTGAGGGGAGTTGCAGACCAGAACCTCTGAAGATCTCCAGGTTGGGAAGGCTGCTCTAGCAGATGGCTGAACATTTCCCCAGATTCTGAATCAAGTTTGGCCATCAGGAAAATCGCAAAGAGGCATTTCCTAGGCGTCTTCTATTTTATTTTTAAAGAGGGTAGGATAAAATGGGCCACTTGGGCTAGGACGTCATGAAGGCCAGGTGATTCCTGACTCATGTGGGCTAGTTTTTCTGCCTGCCTAATATACCCAGGTTAATCCAGAAACACTTGGTTGCTTGGTAGACAGTTACATAAAGTGTAGTATATGTTCTTCAGAGAATTGGTTATCAGAATTCAACACATAAATCAGCATTTGGATTTTCATGATTGCAGCAGACAGCCCAAGAACCTGGAACACGAAGCTCTTGATGGGGTTTGAAGAAAAGACAGGCCTATTAACATTCATGTCTGCAGCCTTCAGCCCCAAGAGGAGTGGAGGTAGCCTTTGAGCTGCTTGGGGCAGAGAAGTGGCAACTTCCTTGCTAGCTATGAGGGACTTGGGTTACAGGTAAAAATGGCTGCCTGCAATGATGCGTAGCTTAGGATATTATGATATTCCTTAATCCCTTGTACATAACACTGACACATTTGCGTCGTTCTTCAGTGCACAGGCCCAGCCTTTTCTCTGGTCATTATAAAGTCATATGGAGTTAGCTGTAACTTGGCTTCAAATCCTTTCTTGCCTGGCAGTTCTTCCCACTGTGACATGGAACCCCAGTTTCTGTGTCCAGAATAATGTATGCAAAATAAGCAAGGAGTTGCGAGTCAGCCAAAAAAATCCAAAATTCTTAACAAATATTGTTCATGGAAGCAGAATCAGTTAAGCCAAGACTGGGGAACATAAGGAGGGGAAGATGTGTGAATGTTCTCAGCTTTGTCATATGGGCTAGAAACTTGCTTTAGTAATCAAATGAGAAGCGAGGGTATCAGAATGTTGAATTTGGCATGCTTGACCAGTAGAGAGCACAGCCATTCAGAATAACACAGCTGTGACTTGGGGCTAAATGTGTTGAGGAGTTGCAAGGCCTGGACATGCTAAGAACTGAACAGCAGCTTATGGAAGTGTTATTGGATCCCATTTGCTGCCGTGTAGGAAAGGGCCATAGCTCAATTGCAGAGCCGCTGCCAGTCATTGCTGACAATACTGTGTGAGATGATCTGACTTGGTATAAGGCAGCTTCTTATGTTTGTATGATAGGGCCTCTCTAGAATTGCCTGCTTCTAGCCTCCAGGGGTGGTGATCCATTTGTGTCCAAGGTCCTGTGTAAATCTTTTTGTGTTTGCACTTGCTTGCATTCAGAGATGTGTATGAAGACATTGGCTTAAATCGGGGCTCCTTTGAATGACCTGGCCCCTCTTTCACCTTGATGTTTTACTTCATGGGGCAAAGTAGTGCATGTATACAAGTCCCAGAGAGCCAGGCTCATACTGTGGGACCACACTGCCACCTGGTGGCAGGATGGTAGATCTCCATATACTGCTGCTCTCTGAGCCTCCTGTTATTCTCAGGTAATAACGTGTTGCGGCTTGGGATGGGTGGAAGTTCAGCCCTGTCAGGATAACAGGTATTGTGGTTTTCCAGTGCAGTTTATGGGGAGGCCTTTGGCTTGCACTAATGTGGCTTCTTGAGTGGAATACCTTCTGCTGGACAAAGGGCTTCCCATGTTCTCCAGAGCAGATAGCTTTCAAGTGGCTGCTGGATGGAGTTTAGTGGTGATCAAGCATGTAAGGACTATTTGGGGAATACAGGAGGAAGGCTTGTGCTTAACATTTTGAAGTGTTCATGCACACCTGTCGAAGGTGGCCTGAAGTGAAGTAGTGAAGTGCCTGACCTGGCTGTGGTTGGTGTGTGAGGGAGTGTGTGTGAGAGAGTCCTTGGATCTGGGAGATTGGCATTGGAGTCAGAGTGCAGCCTTTGGACAAGCCACTATCTCTATGTCTTTCCCCCCCTTTTGTAATAATGGCCTCTCCCATGGCACTGTTGTGATGAGGGCAAACATGTCAGGATTGTTGTTGTTGTTCAGTCGTTCAGTCGTGTCCGACTCTTCGTGACCCCATGGACCATAGCACGCCAGGCCTTCCTGTCCTGCGCTCTCTCCCGGAGCGTGCTCAAGTCCATATTCATTGCATCCGTGATGCTATCTAGCCTTCTCATCCTCTGCCGTCCCCTTCTCCTTTTGCCCTCAGTCTTTCCCAGCATCAGGGTCTTTTCCAGGGAGTTTTCTCTTCGCATTAGGTGGCCAAAATATTGGAGCTTCAGCTTCATTATCTGTCCTTCCAATGAGCACTCAGGGTTGATTTCCTTTAGGATGGACTGATTTGACCTCCTTGCAGTCCAGGGGACTCGTAAGAGTCTTCTCCAGCACCACAGTTCGAAAGCATCAATTCTTTGGCGCTCAGCCTTCCTTATAGTCCAGCTCTCACAGCCATACATTACTACTGGGAAAACCATAGCTTTGATTAGACGGACCTTTGTCGGCAAGGTGATGTCTCTGCTTCTTACTATGCTGTCTAGGTTTGCCATAGCTTTCCTCCCAAGGAGCAAGCGTCTTTTAATTTCATGGCTACAGTCACCGTCTGCGGTGATCTTGGAGCCCAAGAAAGTAAAATCTGTCACTGCTTCCATTTCTTCCCCTTCTATATGCCAGGAAGTGATAGGGCCAGATGACATGATCTTAGTTTTTTTAATGTTGAGTTTCAAACCAGCTTTTGCACTCTCCTCTTTCACCCTCAACAAGAGGCTCTTGAGATCCTCTTCGCTTTCTGCCATTAGGGTGGTATCGTCTGCATATCGGAGGTTGTTGATAATTCTCCCGGCAATCTTAATTCCGACCTCTGATTCATCCAACCCGGCATTTCTCATGATGTACTCTGCATATAAGTTAAATAAGCAGGGTGACAATATGCAGCCTTGTCGTACTTCTTTCCCAATTTTGAACCAATCGGTTGTTCCATCTCTGGTTCTTACTGTTGCTTCTTGACCCTCGTACAGGTTTCTCAGGAGACAGGTAAGGTGGTCTGGTACTCCCATCACTTTAAGAATTTGCCACAGTTTGTTGTGATCCACACAATCAAAGGCTTTACCGTAGTCAATGAAGCAGAAATAGACATTTTTCTGGAATTCTCTTGCTTTCTCCATGATGCAGCGAATATTGGCGATTTGATCTCTAGTTCCTCTGCCTCTTCGAAACCCAGCTTGTACTTCCGGTAGTTCTCGGTTCGCATACTGCTGAAGCCTAGCTTGTAGGATTTTGAGCATCACCTTGCTGGCATGTGAAATGAGCGCAATTGTGCGGTAGTTTGAACACTCTTTGGCGTTGCCCTTCTTTGGAATTGGAATGTAAACTGACCTTTTCCAGTCTTGTGGCCACTGTTGAGTGTTCCAGATTTGTTGGCATATTGAATGCAGCACTTTAACAGCATCATCTTTTAGGATTTTAAATAGCTCAGCTGGAATACTGTCATCTCCGCTAGCTTTGTTGTTACTAATGCTTCCTAAGGCCCACTTGACTTCACTCTCGAGGATGTCCGGCTCAAGTTCAGTGACCGCACTATCATGGCTATCAGGGACATTCAGATCTTTCCTGTATAGTTCTTCTGTGTATTCTTGCCACCTCTTCTTAATGTCATCGGCTTCTGTTAGGTCCCTGCCTTCTTTGTCCTTTATCATGCCCGTCTTTGCACAAAACGTTCCCTTGAGATCTCCAGTTTTCTTGAAGAGATCTCTAGTCTTTCCCATTCTGTTGTTTTCCTCGATTTCTTTGCATTGTTCATTTAAGAAGGCCTTCTTGTCTCTCCTTGCTATTCTCTGGAACTCTGCATTCAGTTGGGTATATCTTCCCCTTTCTTCCTTGCTTTTTGCTTCCCTTCTTTCCTCAGCTACTTGTAAAGCCTCATCAGACAGCCACTTGGCTTTCTTGCATTTCTTTTTCTTTGGGACGGATTTCGTTGCTGCCTCCTGAACAATGTTACGGACCTCCGTCCATAGTTCCTCAGGCACTCTGTCTATCAGGTCTAATCCCTGAAATCTATTCCTCACCTCCACTGTATATTCATCAGGGATATGATTTAGGTCATACCTGAACAGTTTAGTGGTTTTCCCGACGTTCTTCAATTTAAGCCGAAATTTTGCAAGAAGCAGCTCATGATCTGAGCCACAGTCAGCTCCAGGTCTTGTTTTTACTGACTGTATGGAGCTTCTCCATCTTTGGCTGCAAAGGACATAATCAATCTGATTTCGATATTGACCATCTGGTGACGTCCATGTGTAGAGTCGCCTCTTGTGCTGTTGGAAAAGAGTGTTTGCTATGATCAGCATGTTCTCTTGGCAAAACTCTATTAGCTTTTGTCCTGCTTCATTTTGTACACCAAGGCCATGCCTGCCTGTTATCCCGGTGATTTCTTGACTTCCTACTTTAGCATTCCAATCCCCTATGATGAAGAGGACATCTTTTTTTGGTGTTAGTTCTAGAAGGTGTTGTAGGTCTTCATAGAACCGATCAACCTCAGCTTCTTCGGCCTCAGTGGTTGGGGCATAGACTTGAATTACTGTGATGTTGAATGGTTTGCCTTGGATTCGTACTGAGATCATTCTATCATTTTTAAGATTGTACCCCAGTACTGCTTTTCCCACCCTTTTGTTGACTATGAGTGCTACTCCATTTCTTCTAAGGGATTCTTGCCCACAATAGTAGATATGATGGTCACCTGAATTAAATTCGCCCATGCCTGTCCATTTTAGTTCGCTGATTCCCAAGATGTCGATGTTCAATCTTGCCATCTCATGTTTGACCACCTCCAGCTTACCTTGATTCATTGATCTGACATTCCAGGTTCCTAAACAATATTGTTCTTTACAGCATCGGATTTTCTTTTCACCGCCACACACATCCACAGCTAAGTGTCCTTTCGGGTTTGGCCCAGCCGCTTCACTCTTTCTGGCGCTACTTGGAAATACCCTCTGCTCTTCCCCAGTAGCATATTGGACACCTTCCGACCTGAGGGGCTCATCTTCCGGCGTCATATCTTTTAGCCTTGTGATACGTTCCATGGGGTTTTCTTGGCAAGAATACTGGAGTGGGTTGCCATTTCCTTCTCCAGTGGACCACATTTTGTCAGAACTCTCTGCCATGACCTGTCCGTCTTGGGTGGCCCTGCACGGCATAGCTTATGGCTTCACTGAGTTACGCAAGCCCCTTCGCCACAACAAGGCAGTGATCCATGAAGGGGATGTCAGGATTACATAGTGCTTAATTTTTAAGAAGCATTGTATAAATGGTAATTATATTTATTTTAAAATGTTTCTATACTGCCTGTTACATACAACACATTCAGACAGCGTACAACAATAAAACTACAATATAAATATACATTATAAATATAACTGGTAGTGGGTAGACACTGCATGGAAAGAGGGCTTGAGCCTCTGAATAAGGATTTACCTGAAAGATGTGTAGGGTGTGAGTGAGTGTGTGTGTGTGTGTGTGTGTGTGAGAGAGAGAGAGAGAGAGAGAGAGAAGATGTTAGCAGCCAAATGAGTAAGAGCAGGAGCTGCTGTTAACCATAGGGAGTATGAGGAGCGTGTGTGTGCCTGACTCTAGTTCATTTGGGGCTTTTGGCTTCTGGAAAAAACAGTTTTCCTGAGCCTGCATTGATTATCTTCTGCACTCTGTCCTTGCAGCTGGAGATTCAGAATACTAGCAGCCTTTCTGCAGATGGTGATCTGAGCACCACGTGGCCCATTGGCATTGCACCCCCTTTCCAGCCAAAGACCCGCTTTGAGTTGCTTCGCTGGGATTACTTTACTGAAGAGGCGGCTTTTGCCTGTGTGGACGGTGCCCCCAAGTGCGAGCTCCAAGGTGCGGACGCCGTGGACGTAGCAGACGTGGTCACTGCAGCGGTGGAAGAGCTGAACCACCGATACCAGCCGGTGCTCCATGTCCGCAAGCAGCAGCTGCTGAATGGCTACCGCCGCTTCGACCCTACCCGAGGCATGGAGTACACGCTGGATCTGCAGCTGGAGGTGGTGACTCAGAAGGGGCACAGCCGCTCACTGGCCAAGCGTGTGCATCTCCTGCGCCCTCTCAGCGAGGTGGAGATCATCCCGATGCCCTACGTGACGGAGGCGAGCCGAGTCAACGTCATCTTGCCGCTGACGGCCTTGGAGCGAGACTATGCTGCACACTTCCTCGAGGTCTATGCTGCGACAGCCTTTGAGAATGCCGAGAATGCCGTGCTGACCTTCCTCTTCATCTACGACCCTTTTGAGGCACAGCAGGTGGCTCAGAATGACGTCTTCGGGGGAGTGAAGGCCCACATCGCGGAGTACGAGCGGCGCTACACGCAAGTGAAGATCCCCTGGATTAGTGTCAAGACAGATGCCCCCTCCCAGATCAAGGTGATGGACATCATCTCCAAGAAGCACCCTGTGGACACCCTCTTCTTCGTGGCCGGTGTGAGCACCGAGGTCACCACCGAGTTCCTCAACCGGTGCCGCATGAACACCATCAACAGCTGGCAGGTCTTCTTCCCCATCCACTTCCAGGGCTACAACCCCACGATTGCCTTCCGCAACCAGCCCTCGCCCCTTTCGGGCTTGGACCTGGTGCGGGACGCCGGCCACTTTGACCGTGACGCTTTCAGCGAAGCGTGCTTCTACAACGCCGACTACATGGCGGCCCGCACCCGCATGGCGGCCGACGCCCAGGACAACGAGGACATCCTGGAGACCATGGATATCTACGACCTTTTCGTCAAGTACTCGAATCTGCACGTCTTCCGCGCGGTGGAGCCTGCTCTCCTGCAGCACCACCGGCCCCACAGCTGCAACCCCCGGCTGAGCGAGGAGCAGTATCACCGCTGCGTGCAGAGCAGCCTGGAGGGCCTGGGCTCCCGTGCCCAGCTGGCCATGGTACTTTTTGAGCAGGAGCAGGGCAACAGCACATGAGAACTGGGCCGGACATGGCCAGCCTCTCCCTCTCCCCACCTTCATGGCTTGGAGCGGCAGAGGAGGGCTGCAAAGGACTGCCCAGGCGCTGGACCATGAGTGCTGATCTGGCTGGCCTTGCAGGTCACACTGGGGACAGTAGGTGGGAATGGGAGCTGGGAGGCACTGGTTCCTATCCCATGTTTCTCTTGTCCTGTCCCAGGCCCTCCCACTGGGCAAGCAGGATCAGCAGCGACAAGCCCCAAGGAAGGGTGGGCAGGACCTGCCCTGGGGCTCCCTGCCTCAGACTGCTCAGCACTGCCGCTCCTGCCTTGTGGGTCCCGGGGCTCTTGGGGAAAAGGGCCTTCTGCGTCAGCAGCGGGACCAGGGGTGGGGTGGGGTGTTGAATGGGGGAGAGAACCCCAGCCTATTAGGAGCACTGCTCAGTCTTATGGCTGCAGCGTTGGTGTTAGCGTAATGAACACTCCAGATTGGCATGGGTGGGAGGGCAGAGGGATCTCTTTTGTTTTTGTTCTTCCTGTGACACTCCCCAAAGACACCACGACTCGGGCTGCTTTAGCCTCCGATTAGTATTGGTAGGGGTAAGAGGGTGGCACAGATCCGGCAAGAACTTTCACTAGGAGAGTCAAGCTGCCCCTGCTGCCAGGCTGGCTCTGGCACGGTGGGGACGACCCCTATTTTTGGTGCTGCCTGCCGTTTCCTTTGCCACCTGCTGGGCTGGAGGTAGGTGGAATTTGCCTGTCTTATAGCCGTAAGCAGTTGCCCAGAACTCTGTGGGTTGTGTTGGTCAGCCTGGTGCTGGGACCAGGAAGCAGGCCCAGAATGGGGGGAGCAGACGGAACGTGGCTTTCCAGTGGGTTTATATTTAACACAGGGTTGGTGACTAAAATTTGTTTTGCATTTTAATAAAGTGGAGCAAAGCACAAAAGTGTTTGGTTATGAGTTTTCTGTATTAGGTTCTATGTATGGTGGGGAGCAATTGTGGAACAGATGGGAGTTATTTATATATTGGAACTTATGGGAAACCAGTGTGGTCCCTGAAAACTAAAGAACAGCAGCTATATCTTTGGAAGAGGACTGAAAAAGCAGCATCTTAGTTCTGACATCTCTACACGTGGAATACATTATCTGTAACAAGCTAAAACTGGCTGTGGTCCATCAATCCCAGCTAAGCGTTGGCTATGCTGCTCTGATTTTATAGAAAGCTTGCAAACATTTTACCTCCTCCTGGGGAAAGGTCAGCCATAGAATCTTTGTAGTCAGTGCAACTGTTTAGAATGGAATTGGAAGATCAGCTTAGCTGGGGCGTGGGGGAATCCTCACAAAGGATTTGTTTGTGGTTGGTTGGAAAAGGCATGTAAAGGGTGAAGTGTTTGTGGGGTGATGGTTGGGGTTCTCCAGAGGAGAGCTTGAGAAGAGAGGGAAGCTGTGGGACAGGGGTCCAAGAAGGCAGGAGCTCTGAAGGACAGGGAATACCAAGAGATGAGGGTGTATGAGTACCTAACATGAATACACAGCGAGACATGAATGCACAGTCCCACAATTGCATAGGGCAACCCTGTGCAACCCCCCCACCCCCAAGCTGTAAGAGCTAAAGAGGCACCAGTGGTGATCTTGCAGGTACCTCTGTGCCAAGGGTTGGAAACCTGATACCCTCCAGATGTTTTGGACTACAACTCCCATAAGCCCTGGCCATGCCAGCTGGGGCTGATAGGAGTTGTAGTCCAACACTTCTGGAAGGCGCCAGGTTGCCTACGCCTGCTCTGTGTGTGCCCCCCCAGGGCAAACAGCAGTTGTAAGGGGCACACACAAGTGAGGACATTGGCATCGGGAGAAGGATTAATCCCCCTCCCCCAGTGGTGCAGTCCCAATCTGAATTACCCCTGCAGTCACAGATGACTACTTTTAACTTGTTTTCAAAAGTCACTGAAGGTTTGATCATTAATCTCCTGATGTCACATATAGTTTGGCCCCAACAGTATGTGCAGCTGCTGTGTAGATATGCTAGTAGAAGATAGTGTTGCCTTAATGCTGGGCTCCTTTAGCTCAAGCAGTGCCAGGAGCTGTGTTCTCAACACACAAGTGGGAGGAGGTGAAAAGATGGCTCAGGGAAGCAGGATCCCAGTCCTGAATCCTCAGTCCTGCCGTAGGGCTTCTCTACACAAAGGCTTTTTTATCTCACAACTTTTTATCCCACAACTTTACTGGGGTTTCTGCTTCCAGATTCTTTGCAGAATTAAGATCAGCCCTTTACACACACTTATGCTTTTTTTTTTTTTTAAACTGGGGAGTTCCTTTATCTGCAAGTTTTATATGTTTCATTATATAGCCACTAGATGGCACTGTGGTATAACTGCTGTTTGAGCGCAACTTTCTCTTTTCGTGGAGAAATTCAACATGCGATATTTAAATAATTCATTATCCCTGATCTTAAAAAAAATCTGGGACAAAGGTAAGAAAGCACTGGAGAGGCCCTGGAGCTTGATGACATCATGTAAAGGACCCACAAACTTCCATGATAAACCAATCTCGATCGCAGGATAAAAGCGTAGAGGGGCTTGTAAGCTTTCCTGCTCATACAAACATGGGGGAACCACTTTGGCCTTGTTTAGACAAAGCCGGTTCAGCATGGGGCGCATACACCACCTCCAGACTTGGGGAACAGGACTAGAGTCTCCAACTGTAGGGAAACTTCTGCATCTTCTTGTAAGCAGATTTAATTTTCCTCTTCTGGTTCTGCAGTGGCCAGCTTCCCATCCTCCTATCTGTGGAAGAGTTGCATCCAGGATTCATCCAAGTAACATTTTTCAAAACATAACTGCTCTGGCTTGATTGCTGAGGGCTGGCAACCTTAAGTAGAGGAAGTTAACACAGTCAGCAGTCATTGCAGACATCATCCCGGCTAAACGTTGGGAGAAGAGACTAGATCTATCCCTTGGCCCACAGAAGCATCTCTCCAGGGTCTCGGACATAAGTGCAAATGAGGCTGTCTTGCATCAGCTTCACAGGAAACAGAGCAGCCATTTGTGGGCTGCGGGATGGAAAGAATGTTGCAGCACAGCCATGTGTTACCCCACAAATACGACCAGGGATACTCTATACCAGCCATCCCCAATCTGGAGTCCTCCAAATGTGGGACTACAACTCCCACCATTCCCAGCCAGCATGGCCATGCTGGCTGGGAATGGTAGGCATTGTAGTCCAACACATCTGGAGGATGCCAGGTTGAGGACGGCTGCTCTATACATATTCCAGGACCTTGGTAAGTCTAACCAGCTCTTCCTCTTTGCCAGCAGGAAGCAAGTGGTGCATGCGGAGTTGGAGCCAAACTGATGTGTTCTAGCTTTCCATAGCTTTGGTAGTTATTTGTTTAAAGCTTTTTTTATTTCTGGTATTGTGAAAGATGAGGAGAACCTGAAGTTGATTGGGAAGTTCAGAGCATAGCCAGAGGCCAGTGCTGAAGGGTAGAAGTGACTGGGATATGGCTGTAGCAGCTTTCATTGACAGACAAGATTTGTTTGACTTTGTTTCTGATAACATTTTGGAAGTTCTGTGATAAACTTTCTCCCACACATACCATTCACCTTATCTAGTGGCAATATTTATTTATTGGAGTATAGGCAGGGAACAGAAAGGGGCCTGGAACTGGCTAAGTAAAGAGAGGCTCTTAACTCAGATGTTTAACTTTGTTTGGTCTGCTTTTTCATGCAACATTTCTCTTAAACGTTATCATACAGCTGTGTTTTTCAAACATTCCTCCAGGGAACACTTTCAGTTGGTCTGCATGGGAGCCTCTAAGCTTCTGCCATTGAACCCTGATGTGTTTCAAAGGATTTTAGGCCATGTTCAAGGGCAGCCGTTGGCCAAGTTGACTGGGGATGGTGGGAGTTGTAGTTCCTCACACCTTGAGGGTGCCAGGTTGGGGGCTGTTGTGTGGGGGTACACTCAGGGCAAGACTGCATGTTACATGCATGTGTGTCCCAAAAGCCCATGACTGCTTTTGTGAAAACACCTTCAGGGTCTGCAGCACAAAAGCTGTGAGAAAGGGAAGGAGGAATGGCAAACCATCTCCCCCCCATCAACCCCACTTCAAGTTGCTCTCCAAACGCATGTTTAGAATCCTGCTGGGGGAGGACTTGATTTGGAGCAGAGAAGTGGCAGGTGTCTAAGAAGTTCCCTGCTATTTTTCATTCCAAATCCTCCTCCTGAAGTAGCTCTTCCATAGGAAATTCACCCATGGAGTTCATGGGTATACAGCTCATGTAGTTTGAGGACTGCTTTTATAATGGTCTAGGCTGGAAGCCACAGTTGGCTGCAGGTCCTCAGTACAAGTTCACATGATAAAAGAGATTCACACATGATCTTCACACATGATGGTACACCCAGGTGTTTTCCTACATCAGGAACATTTCAGGTGGAAATCAGCCCTTACCATGGAGCTCTCTTCATCACAACCCCTTCATATTAGCTGGTATGACTCCCCAATAGTAGGAATGGTATATGTATCTGTTTATATCACATACATCTCTACATTAATGTGTCTTCTTGACTTCATGGACAATAATGAGAATCTTGGTGTGAGAGCTTGGGCTGGTGCCCTTTCAGCTCCATTTTCAATGGTTGGTGGCTGTGCCAGCTCTATTTTATGCTTGGAAGAAGCCAGTAGTTTCGGAACTCTGAAGTAAAAGAGTTGGTTCACACAATCAAGCGAGCTCCTTCTCCCCCCCTTCCAAGATTCAAGATTCCTTGCAAGCATCAGCATATGAAATAGGATAGAGCCAGGAGCAGGTGGGACTAGTGCCAATCTAGAGTTGTGAAAGCCCTTTCCCCAGTGGCTGAGATTTTAGAACACAGTAGCTGTTACTGCTGGTCACTGTTGACATCTACATAGCAGGTTCATGGTGACATATCTCCATGCAAGCCTGTGCTCAGGGATGGTCAGGAGGGCTTGAGTTGAGAAAATTATCCAGCATTGTTGTGTGAACTGGCTGTTTCACTTTTGGGATCTCAGAATTTGTACTGGTACTGTAAACATCTCCACCCAAGTGCTTCACTGTGTACAAATCTCCTGCAAACTCACACCATGTACAAATTGTGTGAATTGTTTTGTATTGGAAAGGGGCCAGGTGCTAAACTTGGGCAATTTAAGGGCTTCTCTACATTGAAGCAAAAATCCCACACCCTTACTGGGGCTTCATCTTCCAGAGTTTTTGCGGGATTATGCTTGGCACAATACATGCACTTCCCCCCTTTTTTCTGGCTATTTCTTTTGTTGACAAGTTCCATATGTATCATTCATACAGTAGATGGCGCTGCGATATGATGTGATTCCGGAAATACACCACCTTTTTGATGGCAGTTTATATTTATTACTGCATTTTCAGCAGTTTAAAAAAAGGTGGAGTAAAGCTTAAAAATGATGGGAGAGGCACCGGAGGTTGACGACATCGTGAAGAGGACCTGCAAACTTCTGTGAGTGACCAACCACAAGTGCACGATAAAAGCCTCATGTGAGGAGAGCCTAAGTCATCCATTAGTGAATACCTATGGTGACTCCAACCAAATGGCTGACTGCAGGGCCCAATCTACACAGTGCGGAGTGAGAGCACATCAGGGTTGGTTCATGACACATGATGTTGTCACCACCCTGCAGCAGCTGCACAGCTTCCCTATAAAAAAGGTGCATTTTCGCAAAATCCTTTTAGCACATCTTTTTTTCCTTAATCATGGTTCCCATGCGGTTCCGCTGCAGTGTGCCCTGTTCTTCCGCATTAAATCCTGCATACTGGGTGTGCCTAGGGGTGTGTCTGTGACCTGGCTGTCACCTGGTCAAGGGGTAGGGGCCGTCCCTTCCCCCCACCCATTGACACAGGTTTCTCTTCCCACTTAGCACTATTAAGCAGTAGTGCTATTTGGCTGCTCAGCTTTCCTGTTTACTTTTACTTTGCCCTACAACATTGCTACTTCACAGTCCTGTAATCCTGCAATTGTGCAATGTCACATCAGCGCAATGGTCCGAATTGAATTGTACTGGGGCAGGCCTTCAATACTGCTGATTCACAGTCCTGTAATTGTGTGCAATGTCACATTAGCACGTTATAGTAACTCATGTGGGGAGCTGGCTCTGCCCACCATCAGATCTGGCCGGACTCACCATTGATGGCCCCCTCTTCAGATGGAATTTTCCAGTCGGTCAGCAGCTGTCCTAGGTAAAATTTTCTCCACCCCTGATCTAAGCCATTTGTTGTTGTTGTTTAGTTGTTAAGTCGTGTCCGACTCTTCGTGACCCCATGGACCATAGCACGCCAGGCCTTTCTGTCCTCCGCTCTCTCCCGGAGCGTGCTCAAGTCCATATTCATTGCATCGGTGATGCTATCTAGCTATCTCATCCTCTGCTGTCCCCTTCTCCTTTTGCCTTCAATCTTTCCCAGCATCAGTCTTTTCCAGTGACTTTTCTCTTCGCATTAGGTGGCCAAAATATTTGAGCTTCAGCTTCAGTATCTGTCCTTCCAATGAGCAGTCAGGGTAGATTTCCTTTAGGATTGACTGATTTGACCTCCTTGCAGCCAAGCCCATTTAAAGTGGGGGTGGGAAAGTTCTGCATCACTATTTCCACATGACTTCTACTCCACATGGATATAGAGATAGATGGCATTGAGACGAGTAACTTATTCCCACTCCATCTGACTAGCTTGTTTACCTTACTTGAATGGGTACATCTGAGATTCATCTGACCAAGAGAGGATACAACAGCTTGGGGATGGACCTCACTCAATGATAAATTTACAAATCTCTGCTGAATGTTTTGGGCTTCAAGAATTAATGTATGGGTAGTGGTCTCTGAATCTTCTCCCAAGCCAGACACACAAATTTGGTATTAAGGAATATATATTTATTGCTTATACAGTCTAAAAGAATAACATGCTTTCATCATGACAAGGCAGACCACAAACATCCCTAAATACATGCAAGTTATAATCACCAAGAGTATAATGGAAATAATAGCAAGCATATTGTTAACACAGTAAGACCTAAGTTCATCTCAATCTAACAGTTAATATCAAAATTTCATATTTACCTAAATACTAAATAGACATGGTGGACAGAGCTAGCATAAGTATGGGTTTCTCGTTCTCCCAGGATCTCTTCCTCAGCCAGATCAAACTTCTATGTTCATGACCTCGACGAAAGCTTCGGGTCTGGTCTCACTCTTGTACCTAGCTTTGGCACCTAATCCTAAGAGGACTGCTTCCCAATGCAGCCAGGGATAATACTGACTTAATATCAGGTTTACTACTACTTAATGAAGGTATCCCTCCCAAGCCAAGAAGCTTTTTGCCTCTAATAATTAACCAACCCACTTGTGGCAGCCTTTTTTGTCCCATTTCTAAGAATACTTTCCAATACTCACACTTAGTTCACAACACACACAAAACTAATCAGGTCTACAAAATACAATAAATTCTTATCAATCTCACACACTATAATGCATATTCCATTACAGCAGAATCAGTGCCAGTCTCTCCAGCTTGTGGCACTGGAGAGAAGGAAGTGAGACTGCACAGTCCACCTGTGCCTAAGACTCTACGGACTGAGAATAGTGAAATGCAGAATATATATTTTATATATATTCTGCTGTTCTAGGGGCTAATTCAGGAGCAACAAATATAAACTGCAAAATACAGATGTTTAGATGCATAAGCCAGAGTTAGATGATACAACATCTAAGATAAGATACAACATTTTTCCAGAACACTTGGCTTTCCTGGCTTCACAGCAGCACCATCCAGGGCTTCAGTTCCAGCTGTGGCCTGTGCAGTTGTGAGCTGAGTAACATAAAGTGAAGACATTGGTGGAGGCATGAAAGGTCATTTATAGAGTCAGTTTGGACACCATGGTGGCAATTCCTCAGTTGTTTAACCCAGGAATGGCCAGGGACGAGCACTGCATGTGGGCCACTTCCAATTTCAGTTAACCACCCAGGCATGCCCCATTCCTAGGTGGTTTTGTGACATCTGAACCTGGAAGCTCTGGGCTGTTTAGGGGTGTGGTGGTAGGGTTTAAAGCCAAAGAAAAAGAGGATATTTCACGTGCAGCAAGGTTATTGCCATTGCAGCAATGCTCCTGACCCCCCCCCCCCAACATTACATTTGTATATTTAGGCTTTTGAGCAGAGTCAGGGCCAGAGCAATACTAGCAGAATGAGGAAAGATGCTCGTTTTGTGAAACACAGATTTTGCAAAAAGATTCTGTACTCTCCAGGGCATCTTCCATGTAACCATGGAACTGATTTAAGAGTGCAGGCATTTTCTGCCCATAATCTTTCTTGGAGTCAATGGTTTCCTTTATGGTGTCCATAAGCTCCAGGACTTTGACCCGGGAAGCCTGGAATTCAGCTTCCTGTGTATATTCTCTGAGAAATCCAACTCCATCATTTAATAATCTTATAAGACTCTGTAAGTCATCTAAAAAACATTGGCATTCAGTGAAGATGGCATACAATTCCTCCTTGATGGTGGTTGCTTTGGAGAAGTTAGTGGAAGCACAGGTGATTCCACCTAAAACTGCTGCTGCCCCCACCAGTATAGAAAGTCCAAATGTTGCCGGACCTAGGAGGAGCTCTGCTGCGGACGTCAGGGCTGCAGCTCCTCCAACAAGTGTTATGGAGATACCACCTTTGGCTTTTTGGAGAGATTTTTCCATTTCATCTACAACTTTGGGGACCTTTCTCGGTTTGGGTGATATGGTCACCGAATTTTTAAGTAGTTGTTTTGCAAGTAGCTCTATTTCCCAACTAAAAAGTAGACAAAATGTGTGTTTTTAAAGTAACTGGTTATTCCTTGGTATTACTGCTACATCAAAATGCCCCACCTATCGGTGGAGGTTAAACCTCATCGGTTTGATTTCAAGAAACAGAACTTAGGAAAAGGCATGACTGTGGCCCATTCTGAAGCATAGCAAGGTCAGGAAAAAAGGCTGTGTATGGGATTTACTAATTATTATTATATGATTATTATTTGTAAGATTTATGCCTCACTTTTCACCTCAGAAAGCTGTTTCAAAGTGACTTACACAAATACAGAAATCTATAATTAATATAGAAATGTTGAATGGGGTACGGCTACCCTTGAAAGACCAGGTCTGCAGCCTG
This sequence comes from Heloderma suspectum, assembly GCF_057233095.1. Classification (NCBI taxonomy): domain Eukaryota; kingdom Metazoa; phylum Chordata; class Lepidosauria; order Squamata; family Helodermatidae; genus Heloderma; species Heloderma suspectum. Next base: position 141,578,775 of record NC_139458.1, read on the forward strand.
GGGGTCATTTTGGACTCCTAGCTGTCCATGGAGGCTCAGGTGTCAGCTGTGAGCCGGACAGTGCTGTATCAACTCCATCTGATATGGCGGCTGCGCCCTTCCTTCCCGACTATCTGCTCCCATCGGTAGTACATGCCCTGGTCTCCTCTCGTTTAGACTACTGTAATGCGCTCTACATGGGGTTACCCTTGAAGACGGTTCAGAAGCTGCAGCTGGTACAGAACGCAGCGGCTCGCCTGATTAAAGGCAGCCACCGGCAAGATCACATCACTCCAGTGCCAAAGGAGTTGCACTGATTACCAGTTGTTTTCCGGGCCAAATTCAAGGTGTTGGTTTTGATCTTTAAAACCCTATATGGTTCCGGCCCAGCCTATCTTAAGAAGCGCCTTCAGCAACACCAGACAGGCCGCTTAACAAGATCAGCCTCGGATGGCCTTCTCTCTGTCCCATCAGCCAGGACAGTTAGACGAGGGAGACGAGGGAGAGGGCCTTTTCTATGGTGGCCCCCACTCTGTGGAACTCCCTCCCTAGGGAACTCCGCCATGCCCCCTCTTTAATGAGCTTCCGCCGTTCATTAAAAACGTGGTTGTTCAGGCAGGCATTTGGGGTGAGTTAGGGTATTTTAGAAAATGTTTTCATTATAGAATTTTATTGTTTTAAACTGTTTTATTATATGCTGTACATCGCCCAGAGTGGCTGGGTGACCAGCCAGATGGGCAATTAATAAATTTAATAAATAAATAAACCCTAAAATTGTATACACTACAATCAGCACAATACAAATAAAAACAAACACCATAAAACATAATCTAAAACAAACAAAAAACAAGCACCCAAAATGAAAAGTGCTCATCCACAATACACCAAATTCCCGCCCATCCGCCGCCGCCTCCTCCTCCCAGCCTAGAGTGAACGCCACAAAAGCAGCCTGCAATGACTGGGCCTTAACTAATGTTCAAATGTCTAGGAAAATAAGTATGTCTTTGCCTGGCACCGAAAAGATGAAAGTGTTGACACTAGGCAAGCTTCCTGGGGAACATGTTCTGTAAACACGGGGCCATGACAAAAAAGACCCATTCCTGAACTGCCACCCCCCAAGCTTCTCTTGGAGGGGGCACACAGAGAAGGGCCTCTGATGCTGACCTTAGGGGCTGGATAGGTTCATACGGGAAGAGACAATCCTTGAGGTACTGGGGTCCCAAGTTATGCAGGGCTTTTTAGGTTAAAGCCAGCACTTTGAATTTGGCCCGGATACAAATTGGCAAGCAGTGCAGGTGAGCAAGGACTAGGATATTACTGACAGGATTTTATTTATTTTGCACCAACAGTATGGTAGGCCTGTGCAATCTCAATGAAGAAATGACATGGCTTCAAAGGGTTTATAATTTTCATTAGACAGACAAGACAGGGTGTAGGATGAGGGGGAAAATGTCACTTGGTGACAAATGGGTTGGAAGGACAAATAGTGTGTGTGGAGGGGATGGGAAGCTATTTTGCCTTGTAAGCCCATACCTCACCTAAGAATATTCCTAGGATAAAAATATAATCACTTTTTGTTAATTTTCCAAGTGAAGAAGTGGTCAGGCACCGACTGCTCACACACAGAATACCTTGTAGTTTCCCCACAGCAGGAGTATTTGCCATCCACCTACTTTCCTTTGTGTCTTATGGTGATCTCGAACTCATACCCAGTGTTGCTGGCATTCGAGAAGGTGTTCCTAAGGCCATCCCAGCTGTCTTTTTTAAGAGGAGAGGTGCCATTTACCACATAACCTTTGCAGGCAAGTTCAATAGTATTCTTTTCATAATTGAAGTCTTCAGTATCTAGGAAATGAGACACTTCATGGATGAGGGTGCCTGGCTGGGAGTCTTTTTCAGGATACTCTGGAGACTCCCAAAACAAGCCACACAAGTAAATGGTTCTTTTCCTATCTCTTGGATATACATACATGTCAAGAATGGGATAGTAGAAGCTGGAGCCATGAGGAACGCTCAGGTAGTCACATATGAAGTAGCGACCTGGAGGTTGATTGTTTTTTGGCCTCTCAGCTGAGCAGCTCAAGGCCACACTCTGCTCCAGCTAATTGGGAAAATGATAACAGCCGTGCTTGGTGGGAAGCTCCAGCCTCTTTGGGGGGTGGAGTGGGGGTGTCTTGGGGCTGGTCTTTGATTGGGTGTTTTAAATCTGCCCTGAGTTAGCAACTCAGGGGCTGGGCAATAAAAAGAGGGCTAAAGAAAGGGCTGGTGTCTCTTCTTGGCCCTGGCGGTTCTAGGGTGTGGTGCTGGTTAATGGCTATCCTGAGAAGCCCATATTTTGGTATGTATAGGATAAACTAGCTAGCTTTATGATTTTGCTCTTGGTGTTTCTGGTTTTGCTTTGAGTGTTGTAACTTGCTTGTAATTTCCTTTACAAACTTCCACCTCTCCCCGTTCCTTCCTCATTGTTCCTTTCCCCTAATAAACCTTTATTCAACTTCCAGCTGGTGTGGTGTGCCCTGTCTAACTTCATTGCTAAATACAGTGCCTACTGGCCTGGGAGGGGAGCTACTGGGTCAACTTTGGGGAACTTGTGGCCAAGTTAGACCTGGCCTACCTTGCAGGGTTGTTGGGGGTGAGACCAATAATCCTTTACAATATGCATAAATCCCTGGCTTGGTAATAGCCTTAACTGTCATTTTTCAAGTTCTGCAAGGAGCTTCTTAACTATACATTCTGTCAATACTGCATGGCGTTTCATCCAAAACGCATCCTTCTCTTCCCTGTCAAGGACTACTTTCTCAGGGGCCTTCACTGGCACCTTGTCTTTTTTCTTCAGAGCATCTCGCAGAATCTCCAATGCCCCCTGCTTTGCTGCTGCTGCAATTTTTGCCTCCCCCTTGGTCATTACATTGCTTTTTTCATTGTACTGCTGCTTTTATTTTACATAAACCCATTTGTTGCCTGTCTTTTTCCACACAATGACCTCTCTTGAATCCATAACTGGGCAGATAATTGGACACACTAATCCACCCCAACTTTCTAATTCACGATCCTGTTGCAAAATCAAGCACATGGTTGGGGTTAAGTTACTTATACAATAATTTACAACACTGGACATTCCTCTTTCCACCTACAGGCAAAAGGATGATGAAGGAACATGATGAGAGTAAGAGAATGGAGGTGGTGTGATGCATGGACCCTGCAGCCTTGTTATGCAGGAAGGAAATCGATTTCTCTGCCAAATTCCCATCCCTATGGCCATCTCCATGCTTTCTGCCATGCTGCCCTAATACCTCCCCAATCTGCTCTCCAAACCCCTTCCTTCCTTCAGCTATGACAGCCATTAAAACCAAGTATTGAAATAAACTGAACTTAGAATCAGACCTTTGAATCGCTGTATCACAAAGTGTTACACCAAGATTTTCAAAAATGAAGCATCTTCAGTCACATTGCTCTCTAAAAAAAGATTATTACTTTTTTTTAGTGAGAGCAAAAAGGTTTTTTATAATGTTAATAAATAAAGTAATTTATTTTTAAAATACTGTTTAATCTTCATCTCATTTCTTTTTTTGTGAATATTTTATAATGTACATAATATATTAGTACAGTAGTACATGTATAACATTTATAAATAAATATACATATATTGGGGGTGCGTGCTCAATTGTTTTTTACTGATAGGGGTGCGTGATCAAAAAGGTATGAAGACCACAGCTTTAGAGGGTTGCCCAGCCTGCCGGTACAAGCTTGGAGGCAACGAGCTACAGACAGTTGTGGGCTTTGCAAAGAAAGCTCTTGACTCGTCCCTGCCAGGAGGTAGCAAGTACAATGTTGCTGACAGAAGCCAAGCCAACTTTGGTCTGCTGGGCTGTTCAAGAGCCTCAGCAGCTGCTTTCTCACCTTGAAAAGATGCAAACAGGTGGGCCTACAGAGCTCCGCATTAGCAAGGTAAGAGGCTGATGTAGCTGGGCTTTTGTTTTCACTGCTAGTTATAATGTGCTTGGGAGTGGATAGACCCTATGTGGCTTTAGATTAACAGGAAGTTAGGTCTGCAGCACTTAGCCAAGAGCTTTTAAAGACAGTTGTTCTCTATCAAATATATACAACTTTACTAAAACTGCCCTCCTTACCAGAGGATTGTAAGATAGCCAAAACAACACCAATTTTTTAAAAAGGGATCTAGGGGGAACCCAGGAATTGCAGGTTCGTCAGCCTGATGTCTGCCCTGACATATTTCAGTTTAGGAAGAACCCACCCCACACTCACCCCGCCCCATCAGAGTGGCTGCTAGTGCTGGTAAATTTGTGTTTGTCCGTGTGTGTGGAAACTGAGAGGAAACCCACTAAGAGTTCATTCTCAGGTCACCAGCTTGTTTTTTGAAAAGTGTATGGTTGTCATTATATAAGTGATGTATGTATTGTTTGTGCCTTGTACTTTGGCCCTGAAACAGCAAAGTATATGTGATGTGGGAGACCCAAAGTTAGTCTCCCGTAGCATCGAGACTGTGAAAACTAGACACCAGAAACTTGGCATGCGTACTATGGGGACCCTCAGGGTGTGCACCTCAAGGTTATTTCCTTTTGAAAACACATTTATTAATTTTAAGTAATTTAAATGTGTCCATGTAATTGAAGCCTGTAGCAACAGCTTCAGCCACGAGGGGCAGATTTCCTTAACCAGCACATAGCATTGCAGTCCATACAGTTTGAAGCCAGAGGTGATCAGTAGGCTGAGGGACAGAGTCCAGCCTGCCCTCGCCACTGCTGTGGGGCAGCACCCCTCCTCAAGGGAATGGAGTGCACAGACCCCCCCCCCTTTACGGGGCTAAAGGGGTGGACCATGGCAGAGGGCTGTGTTTAGGGGTGCCAGCTGAGACGGCTTCACTCATAGAAGGCAGGCACAATGTGACCTGCTGTATAAGTTGCTTGAAGGCTTCACTGTATCAGGCTTAAGGGCCATTCCAGCCTGTGTCAAGACAGGTCCCTTCCCTAGCCTTAAATAAGATACTTGCTAACAAAGAGGACAAGAGGTTTGCATAAAGTGTGCAGGTGCAGATTTATATGTATAGATGCAAGATGGGAAGTCACTAGTATAATTTAAATAGAAATACAAGACATCTTACTGTAGTGGGGAAGACTGACCAGGTGACCTGTGTGCCAGTTTAGCCTGCTTCCCATGTGCAATATCTTGATGGGCAATTTGAAGGCCCCTGCGTCTCTCTTCTCTCATGGTCCTTTATCTTTAAACCAGGCAGACTTAGACAGGCCAACCCTTCAAACAGAGGATCATTCTCTGACAGCCCCTCCAGTAGAGAACTGTCCTCTAAAGTACGACCCCCGCAGCCACCCTAAGCATCTTGCTTCCCAGCATGCACCATGTTCCCTGTTGCCCTTCCTCGTAGCTCAGGACAGGCTCCCACAGTAAGGCCTATTTCTGATCACTGGAGTGGTTTGGAGACAGCCCCGACAGGCTGGTCTTAACAGCTGGTGCTCTCTCTCTGCCTTGAGATGCGGGGATGGGGAGGTGGGTGGCCCTGAGCCCTAGTGGGCAGGGCCAGATGGACTAGGTAGTGCATGAGATAAGAGGCTACAGGATGAAGGGGGGCTAAAAGCTTCAGATGCTATTTGGGAGGGAGAAGGTACCTTCTCATGGTGTTAGAACTCAGAAGGCCATTTATTTATTGCATGTTTATACCACCCAATAGCCAAAGCTTTCTGGGCTGTTTACAAAAGATTAAAACCTGAAAAATACAATATAATACAACATCAAACACAATTCAAAACCATTTATATACAAAAGTATGTACATACAAAAACAACAGTTATAATCCCAGTTCCTTTTCCTGCTTATCATATGCTGTCTAGTGTAGTGGTGAGAGTGACGGACTGGGAGCCGGGAGATCCGGGTTCTAGTCCCCACTTGGCCATGGAAGCTCACTGGGTGACTTTGGGCCAGTCACAGACTCTCAGCCCAACCTACCTCACAGGGTTGTTGTTGTGAGGATACAACGGTGAGGAGGAGGATAATGTAAGCTGCCTTGAGTTCCTTGCGAGAGGGAGAAAGGCGGGGTATAAATGCAATAAATAAATAAATAATAAATCAGCCCTAGCTAGCATTGTCAATGATGAGGGATGATGGGAGTTGTTGGCCTAAATATCTGGAGGGCCACATGTTGCCCACCCTGCTCTAGGGCTCATTGAAGAGAAGCAGTCAGGTTTACAGGAAAAAGCTACAGAGGTACTGACAGAGCTGGGTTTATGTAGAAGGCGTTTAGACGATTGGGTGCGGCTATCATCCAAATGCCTTCTACATAAACCCAGCTCTGTCAGTACCTCTGTTGGTTGCTCAGCACTGAGGGAAAGGCTCTTTGTATGGACTCTCTGTTGTTGCTGTGTTTGGTCCTGGTCTTTGTTGTGAAATATTTCTCAACTATTAAGACAGAGCAGGGTTCTCAAACATATTCCTCCAAGGAACACTTTCAGCGGGTCTGCATAGGAGCCCCTGGGCATCTCTCAAATAACCCCGATGTGTTTCAAAGGACTTCAGCGCATGTTCTACACTATGGGCAGGGCTTCATGTCACATTCGTGTGTGCCGCAAAAGCCAGATGACTGCTTTTCCTAGGGAAAGCAGCTTTAGGGGAAGGATCTGTGGCAGAGAAGCTGTGAAGCAGGGAGGGGGATAGGGGATGATAAACCATAGCCCACCCATCATCCTCACTTCAAGTTGCCCCTCCAAGCCCCTTCTCATCCCTCCTCCAAAGCCCATGTTTGCCTCTTCAGACTATTTTTTTTTTAATGGTCTAGACTGGAAGCCATAACAAGCAACAGATACTCACTGGAAGTCCACATGCTAAAATAGATACATGCATGATCTTCACACACAATGGTATATCCATGTGTTTTCTTATATCACGAAAATCTCTGGTGGGAATCAACCCTTACCACTGAACCCTTTTTGTCAGTATCCCTTTGTGTCAGCAGATATGACTCCAAAAAAGGTGTGTATGTATGTACGAGGTACATCTCTAGATGAATGTGTTTTCCTGATGTCATGGGCAGTAATGAGAAACTTGCTGTAAAAGTTGGGCTGGAGCCCTTTCAGGACCGTGTCTCCACGACAATGGAAGGAGAAGGAAGGAATGGCTTACCCGCAACTTTCAAGGAGCTGGTTTCGGTCTGGGCCGGGCTCCATGAGCAAGTGCATTGCTCCATTCTAAGTTGCAAGAGTAAACATCATCTGACTGGCAGGGGCTGCTCAACCAATAAGAGAGGCTTCCCCCCATCCACGCCCTCTCCCCCGCTTTCTCCTTTGATAAAACACAGCCAAGCCAGCTTTTTTTCTCTCAAGATTTTCCACAGACATCACTGAATGAACTGGGATGCAGACAGGGAGAGGCAGCAGCAGCTGCTGGTAGTAATGCCCATCAATAATTTTGAAAGCCCCATTTCCAGTGGCTGAGATTTTGGAACACAGGAGCAGTTACTGCTGGTAATCATTGACTTACGTAGAAGGCCAGGTTCCTGGTGAGAGTTCAGGGATGCTCAAGAGGGCATGAGTTGAGGAAACTTTGCATCCAACATCATTGTGTAAACTTTGTGTTTATACAATATTGTGTAAACATCATTTTCAAGTCCCCAGAATTTGTACTGGTACTGTAAATATCTTCACCCAGCTGCTTAGTTACATTCAAATCTTCTGCAGCCTCATGTCATGCACAAAATGGTTGTGTAAATTCACCCTTTGTTTATTTATGTATTTATTATTAAATTTCTTAATCGCCCATCTGTGGCTGACAACAGGAGAGGCTGAATTAACTTTGTTGAGCAGTAAAAAAGAGAAAGAAAATACTTACCTTAGCCTGTGGTTACTGAAGAACAGATACAGATATCTGACACGAAGGAAAATAGAAAGGACCACTAAAGAAGGGCTAACTTAAGGCAGAAAGACTACAGTACACTTGGAGAGATCACATATTTGTGAAATAAATTATGCTGAGCACAATGCAGGAAACCTTAGCAGAATGGACCAGGATGTCCTCATAGAGCTCCCTCATGCTTACATATGTGTACAAACACACAAGAGCACAGCAGGTAGAACTCTGCATTCTTCACATGGCCCAAGACATTGATTTGAGGCTGCAGCCACAGCATCTCTTGTTCCATCTGAGGCAGAGCTGAAGTCGAGCACAGGCAAACAGTTGAAATTAAGCACAATGCAAAGATCAGGTTCTTAACAGGGTCAGCAGCACAGGAGATCTGTTCAAAGAAGAAGAAGCAGGATCTCAGAAGAGAGCTGGTCTATACAGCACTGGGCTCTGAAATAAAGGGGCTGTTCCATCAAAAAGCAAGTCTCAGCTGAGGACTTGTATAGTTGGGTTTCCCAGCCCACACCCAGATGCAGCTGCAAGCCATTAGTCTTAAGCTTCAGAGCCTCCCTCAATCTGAGGAGACCCAAGTAGACCTCTACTCTTGACGAGTCTGGAGAGGTGTGTGCTTCACCTCTGAGTAGCAGCTTGTGCCTGCACCTTCTGCCACTGGTGCTCTCTCTGCCACAGCCCGTGAGTGCCTTAGGGTCAACCACTGTTGGAGGGCCCAGCGTAGCTTCCCCACAGCTGCTGGAGGGGCCTGGGGTAGTGCTTGTGTCAGGGGGTTCAATGAGGTCTGAAATGTCAGGCACTTTGTCTGAAGCATCTTCCTGGACTGGGTCTCAGGCATGACAGCAGTCAACTAACTCACAACAGCCTTGGAAACCGAAAGAAAGGTTGCTTTCTTACGTTCTCATTCATTCATTCATTCATTCATTCATTCATTCATTTATTTATTTTCTATACAGCCCAATAGCCGAAGCTCTCTGGGAGGTTCACAAATTCATATATTAGGCCATTTAAATGTGGCAAGGTAATCCCCATTGCAGCCATACTCCTGACTCCGCTCGTTTATGTTTGTATAGCTCCTTTTGTCCAAAAAAGACTGTGCAAGGATTCCCTAGGACTTCTATACTGTCCAGGAAGATACCATGTAACTATGGAACCAAATTAAGACTGCATTTACTGCTCGTCATCTTTCCTGGATTCAGTGTCTTCCTTCATAAACACCAGGACTTTCACCAGGAAAGTATAGAAATCTATTTCCTGCCTGTGATCTCCAGAGAATTCAGCTCCATCCTTTAGGAATCTTATAAACCTCTGGATATCAAATGTTGGCATTCAGTGAAGATATCGTACAATTCTTTCTTGGCAGTGGTTGTCTTTGCTTCGAAGGTGTTAATGGAAGCACTGACAACATCACCCACAGGCATTCCCACAGTCGCTGCTGCCACTGTCACCGGTGGAGAAAGTCCAAATGATGAAGAGCTGGAAGGAGCACCATTCCAGATGTCTTGCCTGCCACTCCTCCAGCAAGTGTTATGGAGTGACCATCCTTGTTTGTAACCTTGGCTTTTCTGAGAGAGTCATCTATTTCATTTACAATTTTGGGGAGCCATCTCATGTTGGGTGATATGGTCTGTGCTCTTTCAAGTAGTTTATTTAGAAGACACTCTGTTTTCCACCTACAAAGTAGACAAAATGGATGTAAGCAACTTCATTTATTTCTCGATGTTACTGCAACCTCAAAATGCCGTGGCCACTGTTGGAGGTGAAACTTCATCAATGCAACAAACAGAACTTAGCAAAAGGCATGACTGAAGCACCTTTCTGAAACATAGCAAGTCCAGGAAAAGGGGCTGTAATGTTTTCTTTAATTACTACTGCTGGTGGCAATCCTACTCTTTGGAAAGGGAGGGCACTGACAATACACCCCCCCCCCATGTTACTGTAGGGAGTCAGAGAGGGCTGCTCTGTCTGACTCCCAAATATGGGCAGAATGTGGCTCCACAGCCAATTGGGAGACACCTATTCTTTTCATTGTGAGTATGGGCATCCATGGAAGACGCCCATAGTCAATTGGCTTTTGATTAATTTGTAAATTTTTACTGTGTGTGTCTTGCTGTATGTGGAACTAGTTGGAGTTGGAGTAGCAGACAGGAAGAAGAACTTAGTGACACAGAGGGAAGACTGGGGGTGGGGGGAACAGCTAGCAGGAAGTGATGCAGCATAACAGAAACAGAGGAGGAGGGACATAGAGGATGAGGAGAAAGAAGCAGACCTGGACTGTGTCTCCACAACAACGGAATGAGAAGCGCATGGAGGAGCACCAGATTTTTTAAAAAGGAATCCGTTTTGGTCCATGCAGGGCTTCATGAGAGAGTGCTCCACACCAGTAAAAATCACTTCACGGAACATGCTTCCTGGTGGGGGTGGGGGTTGGAGTGAACATCATCTGACTGGCAGGGGCTGCTCAACCAATAAGAGAGCCTTCCCCCGCACTCTCCCCCCCTTTCTCCTTTCCCCTGAAATGCCAGATGCACTTGCATTTCAGGAGCAAGCCTCACTGAGCACAATGGGAGTTACCTCCGAGCAGACACACATATGCTTGTGCTGGGAAAGTGTGTGTGTGTGTGTGGGGGGGGACACAGGGATGGGAAACCAGCACCCTTTCTAACTGCAGGATCTCTATAATGAAGGTGTGAAGTAGTTACTTAAGGCAATAAACCAAGCCACTGAGAATCGCAAGTTCGGTAAAGGGCTTTACAGGTTTCAGGCAATCAGTGCTTAAAGATCTGTATTTCAATTCAAGGCCATCTCTGTAAATTCTGATGTGCGCAAACCTCATTGAGCATAATGGGAGTTAGTAGTAGACACTAATTGGTTTGTGCTGGGAAACACAGGGGACAGGAAACACCCTTTGACCCGGGTCAAGGCACCCTCCCTGGGCAGGGCTAGCATACCCGAGGTAGATGCAGGGGTTGGGGCACACAACAGCTATACCCTGGAGAACCCGACTTAAGGAAAAGAATCGGACTTTAAGCAGTCTCAGGAAATCTATTTTTCCTGATAAGCGCTGGGGTGGCTGCTGGATGGCCACGACGTCATGTGTCCCTAACAACCTCAACATGCAGCCGGCTCGGAGTAAATTGCTGGTGAAGACACCCCCCAGGTTGAATAAAGAGCTTTATAAGTCCTGCCTGATTCTCAAGGGGTTGCAGCCTCACTTGAAACATGGTGGCTGCCCCATCCAAGATCAGCTACAGAAGGGAGCAGGGGTGGCAAAGCTCCTCGAGGTGGAGGCAGGAGGTGAAGAAGAGCTCTCCCACCGAAAGAAGTAGGAAAGCAGGGCAGACCTTGCATGGCTCCCCCTGTGTGATGGATCAGGCAGGCGAGGCTGCCGTTGGAGGAGAGAGGAGAGGGGGCAGCCATGACAATGCAGCAGGCGCTTCACGTCATCTGCCCAGGAGCTGTGGGCATGCCCAAGTTGCTGCAGCTGGATGGGCAGCTGCACTGGCATTGCGCTGAGATGCACCAGGTGCATCAGGTTGAGGCTTATGGAAGTTATTAAGGTCCCCTTACTTTTCTCCCATAAATTGAGCCCCTGAGTCCCAGCACCTCTCTGCTTATGTTTCAATCACTGAGATAGGCAGAAGATGGGGATTGCGGCTAATCGTAATAGTAGTGCATGAAAAGGAAGGCTAAAGTTTCACTGAGCGTATGCAAAGTCCTCATCCCTTTCTGTTGCATGCTTTGCAGGCATGATCTTAAGGCTACTATGCTTCAGTTTCCGCTTTGGCAATGAACTGCTGCTGGGCTCTGGACACAGCTTTTTTGTGTTGTCCCCCGCACACACTCCACATGATCTTAAAGTTCATGTGCCTCAGTTTCCCACTTTGCTTGCAGTGACCCCTTTTGTTCTGCCTGTGGAGATCCCCTTGGGATCCACCAGCCCCAGGAGGTATCTGCCGCCAATGACTACCACTAGTGTGGGATTGTACTTATTTTGTTCCGTGTATTAATTTTTTATCTTGGCTTGTAACCCATATAGCTTGAAAGCCCACACCTCACAACAAGAATACCTCTGGGATTGGAATGTACTCACTTTTCATCAACATTGCAAGAGTGGAATTGGTCACGACTGCTCACACACGGAATACCTTGCAGTTTCTCCAGAGCAGAAGTATTTGCCATCCACATATTTTCCTTTGTGGCTTAAGGTGAGCTCAAACTCACACAAAATGTTGCTGGCATTCCAGAAGGCTTTCTTAAGAGCATCCCAGGAGTTGTCTTTGTTAGGAGACAAGATGGCTGAACCATTAGATGAACAGTCTTTCATCACAGACCCTTTGCAGCCAAGATAAATAGTGTTTCGTTCATAGGTGAAGTCTTCAGCAGCCAGGAAATGAGACACTTCATGGATGAGTGTGCCTGGCTGGGACATATTTTCAAGATACTTTGAAGCCTCCCAGAACGGACCACACAAGTAAATGGTTCTTTTCTCATCATTTGGGTATACATATGCATACCAAGGTGACTTGATAATATCCTTCTTAAAAGTAACTTTTTCAAGTTCTGCAACGAGGTCCTTAACTAAAGGTTCTGTCAGTATTGCGTGGCGTTCCATCCAAAATCCACCTCTCCCTTCCCCCTCAAGGACTACTTTCTCAGGGACCTTCATGAGCACCTTGCCTTTTTTCTTCAGAGCATCTCGTGGAATCTCCAGCGCTGCTTTGCTGCTTCTGCAATTATTATCTCCTCCTTGGTTGGTTCTTTAATTTTCTTCATCATGCTGCTTCTTTGCTTTAACACAACCCTGTTCGTTTCCTACCTTTGCGCACACAGTGACCTCTTTTGAACTCATAACTCTGCAGATATAAGCACACACCAATCCCCACCAAATTCCTAAGTCAGCTTCCTGTACCAAAACAAAGCACGTGGTTGGGGACAGATTACTTATCAAGTAAATGACTGGACATTAATCTTTCCATGTTCAGGCGCAAGGATGATGTGCAAGAGCATGATGGGAGTGAGGAAATGGAAGAGATGGGATGCTTGGGCCTTAAAATAAATGCAGGAGGGAAACAGATCTCTCTTGCCAAGCCCATACTCTTCTCCCACCCCTATGACCATCTCCATGCCTGCTGCTCTGTTGCTCCACATGCCTAAAACAGTCTCTCCAATCTGCTCAGCAAGCTTCTTCCCCTTTACATTTTGTGTGTTACTTTCATGGATGCTTCTGCAATTGCTTTGTTTAGATCTGTAAAGAGCCAGCATGGTGTAGTGGTTACAGTGCCAGACCCGGACTGGGGATACCCAGGTTCAAGTTCCAATTCAGCCATGAAGCTAATGGGATGATCTTGGGCCAGTCTATTTCTCAGTCTAATCTACCACACAGGATTGCTGTAAGGATAAAAGAGGGGAATTACGTATGCACCATGTGTTACTTAGAGGAAAGGTGGGGTACCATGATAATAAAAAATGTACTCAACTTACTGCCTTCTCTTTCTACTGTAGCCTACAGTGATGGGCTTCCCTCCTGCAGGTGTTTACATGGAAAGCTCAGTTCACATTGTCTGCATGGCGGTAGGAAAGACCCTCATGGAGAGTGCTTACAGTGGAGTGAAGTAAACAATGGGGTCTCCAAAATGATTTGGAGTCAAGGGATGAGCAATGAGGTGGTCAGATTATTCAGGACGATGAAAACGCGAGCAGTATGAAGAGTTCTTCTTATGTATGAAGAAGTTATGAGCAGACTTCTCCAAATGGAGTGAATAGGCAAAAAGTACCATATGGGGTTCAATGTGAAATGATGCATGCTGGGGCAAAAAACCTTACTTCACATATACACTGAAGGGGTCTGACTCTGAACTGACGAAGAGATCTGGGGTGATGGTGAATTTGCACAATGGAAACAGCTCTTCACACTTGTAAATTCCATGCTAGAAATTGAAACGAAAGCAGCTAATGTCATAATTTCTGTATCACAATAAGTCTGAACGCAGAGTTCCAGAGAATAGCAAGGAGAGACAAGAAGGCCTTCTTCAATGAACAATGCAAAGAAATCGAGGAAAACAACAGAACGGGAAAGACTGGAGATCTCTTCAAGAAAATCGGAGATCTCAAGGGAACGTTTTGTGCAAAGACGGGCATGATAAAGGACAAAGAAGGCAGGGCCCTAACAGAAGCAGATGAGATTAAGAAGAGGTGGCAAGAATACACAGAAGAACTATACAGGAAAGATCTGAATGTCCCTGATAGCCATGATAGTGCGGTCACTGAACTTGAGCCGGACATCCTCGAGAGTGAAGTCAAGTGGGCCTTAGGAAGCATTAGTAACAACAAAGCTAGCGGAGATGACAGTATTCCAGCTGAGCTATTTAAAATCCTCAAAGATGATGCTGTTAAAGTGCTGCATTCAATATGCCAACAAATCTGGAACACTCAACAGTGGCCACAAGACTGGAAAAGGTCAGTTTACATTCCAATTCCAAAGAAGGGCAACGCCAAAGAGTGCTCAAACTACTGCACAATTGCGCTCATTTCACATGCCAGCAAGGTGATGCTCAAAATCCTACAAGCTAGGCTTCAGCAGTATGCGAACCGAGAACTACCGGAAGTACAAGCTGGGTTTCGAAGAGGCAGAGGAACTAGAGATCAAATCGCCAACATTCGCTGCATCATGGAGAAAGCAAGAGAATTCCAGAAAAATGTCTATTTCTTCTTCATTGACTACGCTAAAGCCTTTGATTGTGTGGATCACAACAAACTGTGGCAAATTCTTAAAGTGATGGGAGTACCAGACCACCTTACCTGTCTCCTGAGAAACCTGTACGAGGGTCAAGAAGCAACAGTAAGAACCAGACATGGAACAACCGATTGGTTCAAAATTGGGAAAGGAGTACGACAAGGCTGCATATTGTCACCCTGCTTATTTAACTTATATGCAGAGTACATCATGAGAAATGCCGGGTTGGATGAATCAGAGGTCGGAATTAAGATTGCCGGGAGAATTATCAACAACCTCCAATATGCAGACGATACCACCCTAATGGCAGAAAGCGAAGAGGATCTCAAGAGCCTCTTGTTGAGGGTGAAAGAGGAGAGTGCAAAAGCTGGTTTGAAACTCAACATTAAAAAAACTAAGATCATGGCATCTGGCCCCATCACTTCCTGGCATATAGAAGGGGAAGAAATGGAAGCAGTGACAGATTTTACTTTCTTGGGCTCCAAGATCACCGCAGACGGTGACTGTAGCCATGAAATTAAAAGACGCTTGCTCCTTGGGAGGAAAGCTATGGCCAACCTAGACAGCATAGTAAGAAGCAGAGACATCACCTTGCCGACAAAGGTCCGTCTAATCAAAGCTATGGTTTTCCCAGTAGTAATGTATGGCTGTGAGAGCTGGACTATAAGGAAGGCTGAGCGCCGAAGAATTGATGCTTTCGAACTGTGGTGCTGGAGAAGACTCTTACGAGTCCCCTGGACTGCATGGAGGTCAAATCAGTCAATCCTAGAGGAAATAAACCCTGAGTACTCATTGGAAGGACAGATACTGAAGCTGAAGCTGAAATATTTTGGCCACCTAATGCGAAGAGAAAACTCTCTGGAAAAGACCCTGATGCTGGGAAAGACTGAAGGCAAAAGGAGAAGGGGACGGCAGAGGATGAGATGGCTAGATAGCATCACGGATGCAATGAATATGAACTTGAGCACGCTCCGGGAGAGAGCGCAGGACAGGAAGGCCAGGCGTACTATGGTCCATGGGGTCACGAAGAGTCGGACACGACTGAACGACTGAACAACAACAACAATGTTTATAATACTGTGTATTTACATAGTATGTTTACAATAATACATAAATGTTTGCAATACTGTGTACTGTCTATTTACGCCATTTGGAAAAGGATGTCAGAGAAAGAAAATTTGCAGAAAAAGGCAAACAAAATGGTCAAGATCTTGGAGCCCCTTCCCATAAGAAAATGCTAAAAGGAGCTGGGCTTTGTAGTTTAGAAAACAACTGTGGAGTAGGATATGATAGAGGTTTATAATATTATGCCTACTGTGGATAAAGTGGCTAGGGAGAATGTCCCCCAGTCATAATACTCAAAGTTGGGCTTGCCGAATGAAACTTGATTGGTGACTCAGGACAGATAAAAGGAAGTACTTCTCCACACAGCACATATGGGAGATTTGTATGGTTGATACAGTTTCCATTTTGAGCACTGCAGCTCAGGGTGCAGGATACCAGCAACACAACCCAGTACATTCAACAGCTATTTGGATGGGTGAACATTTTTGGTTGCCACTTGAGGATGGCCCTAAAAACCATTTTGTGTAAGCAACCGATCAACCGGGGTTGAATACATTCCAAGCGCCGTTTGTAAATTCCATGCATCCCTGTGACCACACTGAAGGAACCCATTTATTCCAGGGGCCTTTCTCTGTCCTATTTATATCACCTTATGGGATTCTCTTCCACAAGATGCGGTGATGGTTGCTAGTTTGGGCCAACTACACATGATGCCAAGCACGTCACCTGCAGTGAGAAATGATCCCTGTGAAAATTTGGCTCAGCTCTCGCATTTATATAGTGCTTAGAGGGTTGCCCAGCCCACCAGTACAAGCTTAGAGGCAATGAACTGCAGACATACCTGGACTTCACCAAGAAAGCTGTTGACTCCTCCCTGCCAGGAGGTAACAAGTACAATGTTGCTGAGAGAAGCTGAGACTCATACTCACGTGATGCTCCTTCACTCCTTGGTCTGCTCTGCTGTTCAAGAGCCTCAGCAGCTGCTTTCTCACCTTGAAAAAATGCAAAGAAGTGGGCCTATAGAGCTCTGTGTTAGCAAGGTAAGAGGCTGATGTAGCTGGCTTTTGGTTTTCAGTGCTATTTATAATGTGCCTAGGAGTGGAAAGTCCCTGTCTGGCTTTAGATTAACAGGATATTATTAGGTCACAGCTAGCAATGTCTGTCCCAGGGAAATCCGGCCCTTTTTTGACCTGCTGGATGTCCATGGTTCCCCCGTTTTGGCTTGCATATGCGAGCCAAGCTGTGGGTTTTCCTGGAAATCTGGGAACTTTTTCAGTTTTTTTTAATTTGCGTAACTAGACATTTGTGCAAATTGCAGCTGCAACTTGTGCAAATTAAGCAAATTGCGGCTGCAATTTACACAAATATCTATTTATGCAAATAACCCCCCAATCTGCAAAATGGTCTTACTCAATGCAAATCGAGTCCAGCTAGTTCACCAGGAAACGAGCTGAAGTCCGGGGGGCTGAGCTGATGAAACCTTGACAAGCTGCACCCCCCGGATGGATTCCTCTGATATCCGTCACAGCCAACAGTTTTTAAAGAAAGTTCTTCCTTTATTGGTCCCTATCAAATATATGCAACTTTACTAAAACTGTCCTCCTTACCAGTGGAATGTAAGATAGCCAGAACAACACCAATTTTAAAAAAGGGATCCAAGAGGGACCCAGGAAATTGCAGGTGTGCTAGCCTGATGTCTGTCCTGGATTAATTGGTGGAAAGCATGAATAAAGCAGGATTTCTGAAATGCATTGATGAACTAGCTTTGCTGAGAAAGATCCAGCATAGCTCCTGCAAGGGGAACTCTTGCCCTACCAACCTTTTAGAACCCTTTGAGGGCATCAGCAAACATCTACATACAGGTAATCCAGTAGAAATTATATACCTGGATTTTCAAAAAGCTTTTGTCAAAGTCTCTCACCAAAGACTCCTCACTTAAATGTAGCAGTGGACAGTTTTCAAAATGGAAGTAAGCAAGCACTGGGTTCTCCAAGGAACTGTATTAGGAATGTTGCGTTTGAATTTGTTCATAGCATGATCCAGAGTGAAGGGGGAGCTGTGAGGCAGCCAAACCTATAAATGCCATGAAATTACTGAGGATGGCAAACCCCCACCCAGATGGTGAAAAGCTCCAAATGGATCTCTCTAAAGTGGGTGAATTGAATGGTCGACAAAATGACAAATGAGGCTGACTGTAAGTGTATATTAATACAGATTTTGGTAAAAGTCCTAACCACATATAAACTCATGGAGTTTGAAATGGTGGCAACTAACCAGGTAACAGATCTTGGGGTTATAGCAGTTAGCTCAATGAAAACTTCAACTCAGTGTGTGACAGAAGTATGAGAGAGAAAACCAGTTTCCATGCTAGTGGTTATGAGGAAAGGGTGTCAGAGTAAGATGGCCTGTATCGTAATGCTTTTATGTAAATCTATGGTGTGCGACATTTGGAGTGCTGTGTACAGTTCTGTCCACATCTTCTAAAAAAGGATATCATAGAGCTGGAATAGGACTGATTAGGCAACCAAAATGATCAAGGGGTTGGAGCATCTGTCCTATGAAGAAAGCCTCACAAGAGCATCTGGAGTTTTCTCATTTAGGAAAAAAGATGACTGAGAAGGGAGTATGATAGAGGCTTGTTATTGGGATTCTAATGTACCCATAAACCTCGGATGCAGGCGGCAGAGGGCTGTGCACCTGTAGCTGTAACTCTCCAAAACTTAGGAAAGATGGACTGTGTCACCTTTCAGGGTCTCTCCTAATTGTTCACTCACCCAGATAACATCGGCTCTCTTCACACTTGGCATTTATCCCACCGCAAGCTGGTCCTTTTGATTTCGGATCCTTTCCAGGATTTACACTGGCCCTGTATACAGGCATCTCTCATAGCGCGTCCCTCCGCTCTGTACCTTTTAATGGCTGGGCAGAGCTGCACGGAAAAGCAGGACAGAAGCGGGCTGCTGGCCCCATGCCCCCTCCCCTCCCCTGATCATTGGTTCCTATAACATGATTGATGGCTCCACCCATCCCTCCACTCCTCTGCAGCAGGAGCAGTCGGAAGCCCTTCTAGTGGCCGGGATAGTGGGCTATGGAAGCTGGTCCCCTCCTTCCTCCAAGGGGGAGTCTTCTGGGTGGCTTACCCTGAGGTTGCTGGTGCTGCTAGTCTACCTCTGCTAAGTATGTCAGTGTGTGATGGAATTAAATGCAGTACATTGCTTGCACTACTGAGTTTGAAAGCTATACCGATTTCCAGGTTCCCAACTACAGAAGTAAGAAATCCATAAACGGACTTGAATACAATCAATGCACCAAGCCATGCCTAGCAGAACCCCACCCCCCAGGCGACTGCTTCATGGGGGACACCTTTTCATTAGACCCAGCTTGCTTTCCATCCCCTGTGCTGTTGTTGCTCTTCTCCCTTGTTCTGGTTTCCCAGCAATCCTGTAAGGTGGGCTAGGAGAAGAGATAGTGGCTGACTCCCCCCCCCCACACACACACACATACACTGTTGCTGCTCTTCCCCCTTATTCTGGCTTCCCAATGACCCTGTAAGGTGGGCTAGGAGAAGAGATAGTGGCTGGCTGGCTTCCCAGTAGTACGGATGTTTTCACAGGCATGAGTGCAAGTCCATTCAATCGCTGTATGAAAAAAGCCCATCAATCTGGTGAGCAAAAGGGAGAAGAAGCAGTCAGTGAAGTCAGTGGGAGGGGGAACTTCCAAGTAAATGCACTGAAGGGGATAGGAGACTTTAAGACTGCTACTCTAAGTAGACTTAACAGTGCACTCCTATGCATGCCTACTCAGAAGCAAGCCACACAAATTTCAATGGCATTTACTCCCAGGAAAGGAAAGCCCTTACAGCCAATGAGTTTATTTATTTATTAATTAAATTTATTAATCGCCCATCTGACTGGTCATCCAGCCACTCTGGGCGATGTACAACCCACCATAAACAATTTAAAACAATAAAATTTTACCATAATTTTTTTTTTAAAAAAATACCCTAACCCACCCCAAATGCCTGTTTACTCAGAAGTAAGCATTGCTGTGTTCAGGGGGATCTCGGAAAAGCATTTGGGATGGTTAACCACTTTACAGGTCAAGCACCCGTAGTGGAATGGGAGAGAGGCAGAAACTGTCACTGGAAGCGTGGTCAGTGACCTGCACCTCCCCCCCCCCGATTTGTTGTCATGACAATGTTATTCAACACCCCCTAGCACACCCACACAAAGCGGGACAAAACGCTAAAGGGGAAATACACAGGAGGGAAATGGCGATTTCATTCGCAAGCACTGGGTTTTCCTGGTTCTCAGATAACACGGGAAGAGGGAGGGGAAGTTGTGAGATGGCAGCAGGAGAGTAGTGTCATCATTTAAAGCTCCTGCGAAAACCAGTGATTAAAGAAGAATGATCCTGCTAAAAAACCAATGTGTGAAGGTGGCCATAGTTTTAACAGTGAGCAAAAAGAGTGTCTCCTTCTTCTTGAGGAGAAGCAAGTTGGTTTACAGGAAAAGGCTGGACAGTGAGGACCAAGAAAAGGCAGGGGCTTTCCCCTGAGATAATCAGATAACATTTACAGCCAGTGGTTAACAGCTCTAATGGTTTTATGTTTGTAGCCCAATAAATGACAGATGTGTTTGTATGCTGCTATTCCAGGGCCCTGGTGAGCAGAAAAACCCCTTCACTGCGAGGAAAGGCTAGACTGCGTGAGGGTTAATAATTTAGCAAGAAAAATACATCTGTGCAGTTGGAGGAACATGACAGAGGTTTATGAAATATGATAATGGAGAAAGTGGATTCAAATAAATCTTTTCTCCTCCCATAAGACTTAAGTTCACCCAGTGAAACTGATTGGCAGGAGATTCAGGACGGACAAAAGAAGAAACTTCTGCAAATAGTGATCAAGACTGGCTGACCGAGAAGGGGCTCTTGGGCTCGAGGTGGGTAGCACAATGTCAGCTTTAACATATGGGTATTTATAACAAGCCTCTTCCCTTCATATGTGCATGTAAAATGGAGCTGGGACCACTGCGCAATGCTGCAGCTGGGTTTGGACCTTGGGGCCGAAATCCAGGTCTCCAAACCCAGCCCCCCGCCCCCCATATTACCACCTCAGGAGAGCAGGTGAAAGGGGCAGTGGCAAAGAGGCCCAGCTTCAGCCCCTGGGCTGAAATAGGCATGCCAGAGCCCACGTGGCTGATGGTGCTCACCACAGCATCCTTTCTTCTGATTAAAATGTGTTGTTGCGGTGGTACATGGTTGCAGAGGATTGTTTTATTATTACAAATGTAGAAGCAGCTGTAAAGCAAGGAATGCCTGGGGGCGGCAGGAGGGAGAAGTGACAGTTGTGTGCTTCAGGACTGGAGTAATCCACATGGCTGTCTAAAGCCCCCACACCACCGCCCTGGTGAGACCATGAAGACTCCTTGTATAATAATATTGTAGATTTGGTAGTGCCACTGATCCTTGCTTTGCACATCAGCTTTGTGTTTTCACAAGTTTTCGAGCTTCACGCTTGGGAGTCCAACAGGCTGACATATTGAGGAAGAATCCACCCCCCCCCCCCAGTGAAAGTCACTGCTAGCTCTGGTAAGGAGTGTGTGTGTGTGTGTGTGTGTGTGTGTAAACTGAGAGGTTCCCCACTGGCATACGAGTTGGCATGGCTGCTTGAGATGGGGAAGCTGTCTGTACTGGAGGCCCTTTAATGATACCTGCATTCCGCTTGTGACATAATGCCTTCTGTATTGCCGGGAGAATGATCAACAACCTCAGATACGCAGACGATACCACCCTAATGGCAGAAAGCGAAGAGGATCTCAAGAGCCTCTTGTTGAGGGTGAGAGAGGAGAGTGCAAAAGCTGGTTTGAAACTCAACATTAAAAAAACGAAGATCATGGCATCTGGCCCCATCACTTCCTGGCATATAGAAGGGGAAGAAATGGAAGCAGTGACAGATTTTACTTTCTTGGGCTCCAAGATCACCGCAGACGGTGACTGTAGCCATGAAATTAAAAGACGCTTGCTCCTTGGGAGGAAAGCTATGGCCAACCTAGACAGCATAGTAAGAAGCAGAGACATCACCTTGCCGACAAAGGTCCGTATTTATTTTTTATTTTTATTATTAAATGTATTAATCGCCCATCTGGCTGGTCACCCAGCCACTCTGGGCGATGTACAACATACAATAAAAACAGTTTAAAACAATAAAATTCTACAATAAAAACATTTTCTAAAATACCCTAACCCACCCCAAATGCCTGCCTGAACAACAGCGTTTTTAATGCACGACGGAAGCTCATTAAAGAGGGGGCATGACGGAGTTCCCTAGGGAGGGAGTTCCACAGAGTGGGGGCCACCACAGAAAAGGCCCTCTCCCTCGTCCCCACCAGTCTAGCTGTCCTGGCTGATGGGACAGAGAGAAGGCCATCCAAGGCTGATCTTGTTAAGCGGCCTGTCTGGTGTTGCTGGAGGCGCTCCTTAAGATAGGCTGGGCCAGAACCATATAGGGTTTTAAAGGTCAAAACCAACACCTTGAATTTGGCCCGGAAAACAACTGGTAACCAGTGCAACTCCTTCAGCACTGGAGTGATGTGATCTCGCCGGCGGCTGCCTTTAATCAGGCGAGCCGCTGCGTTCTATACCAGCTGCAGCTTCCGAACCATCTTCAAGGGTAACCCCATGTAGAGCGCATTACAGTAGTCTAAACGAGAGTAGACCAGGGCATGTACTACCAATGGGAGCAGATGGTCAGGAAGGAAGGGGTGCAGCCGCCGTATCAGATGGAGTTGATACAGCGCTGTCTGGCTCACAGCTGACACCTGAGCCTCCATGGACAGCTGGGAGTCCAAAATGACCCCCAGGCTGCGGACCTGGTCTTTCAAGGGTAGCCGTACCCCATTCAACACCAGGTCAACATCCCCCAGCCTCCTCTTGTCTCCCACCAAAAGTACCTCGGTCTTGTCAGGGTTCAGCTTCAGCCTATTCTTCCCCATCCAGCCACTCACCATCTCCAGACATTTGGACAGGGATTCTATGGCCAACCTTGCTGAAGATTTAAACGAGAGGTAGAGCTGCGTGTCATCCGCATATTGATGACACTGCACCCCAAACCTCCTGATGATAGCCCCCAGCGGCTTCACATAGATGTTAAATAGCATCGGGGAAAGGATGGAACCCTGTGGCACCCCACAAGTAAGTGGCCACGGGTCTGAAACCTCCTCTCCCAGTGCTACCCTCTGGTACCTGCCGGAGAGGAAGGACCGGAACCACCGCAATACGGTGTCCCCAATGCCCAACCCCTCCAGGCGGTCCAGGAGGATACCGTGGTCAACGGTATCAAAAGCCGCTGAGAGGTCGAGGAGAACAAGGAAGGAGCATTCACCCCTATCCAGAGCCCTCCTCATATCATCTACCAAGGCGACCAAGGCCGTTTCTGTCCCATGCCCAGGCCTGAAGCCCGACTGAAATGGGTCTAGATAATCAGTTTCTTCCAAGTGTGCCTTCAACTGCACCGCCACCACCCGCTCAATCACCTTGCCCAAAAATGGCAGATTTGAGACTGGGCAAAAGTTGTTCAAAACTTGAGGATCCAAGGAGGGCTTCTTTAAGAGTGGTCTTATCACTGCCTCCTTGAGGGCTGATGGCATCACTCCCTCCTCAAGGGAGGCGTTCACCACTGCCTTGATCCCCTCACCCAGTCTCTCTCTGCAGCTCATAATGAGCCAAGATGGGCAAGGATCAAGTAAGCAGGTGGTCGGCCGTACCGATGAAAGCACCTTGTACACTTCATCAGGAGGAAGAAGCTGGAACCGATCCCACAAAACCGGTTTGCCACAGGCCGCCTCTTGCTCACTAACTGTATCCACAGCATGCAGAGCAACACACCTAACTGATCAATTTTATCTGCAAAGTGCCTTGCCAAGGCCTCACAGGAGGTCTTAGAATGCTCCAGTGGTTCCGGAGCCACAGGACCGACCAGGCTCCGGACCACTTGGAACAGCCTCCTGGGACAGCACTCTGCAGATGCGATGGAGGCAGCATAATATTCCTTTTTTGCTGCCTTCACCGCCACGTGATAGGCTGAAGATACAGTTCTAGCCCATGTCTGATCGTCTTTGGAGCGAGACTTCTGCCACCGGCGCTCTAGCCTTCTCACCTCCTGTTTCAGAGCTCGTAACCGCGGATTGAACCATGGTGCAGTCCGAGCCCTGTTCAGGGGGAGAGGGCGTTTCGGAGCCACCTGATCTAATGCCCCAGTGATTGCGGCATTCCAGCCACCCACCAGGGTCTCGACCGAGTGGCCGTTGGCATGCCCCAGAGAATCCCCAAGCGCGTTCAGGAATCCATTTGGATCCATAAGACGCCTGGGGCGGACCATTTTAATGGGTCCTCCACCCCTGCGGAGGGGTTGTGGAACCGAGAAGTCCAACGTCACCAGATAGTGATCTGACCATGACAAGGGGGTGGTGGATATACCCCCGACTTCCAGATCACTCCCCACTTCTCCAGAAACAAACACAAGGTCTAGTGCATGACTGGCTACAAATCAAAGCTATGGTTTTCCCAGTAGCAACGTATGGCTGTGAGAGCTGGACTGTAAGGAAGGCTGAGCACCGAAGCATCGATGCTTTTGAACTGTGGTGCTGGAGAAGTCTCTTACGAGTCCCCTGGACTGCAAGGAGGTCAAATCAAAGGAATACATTGTATTCCTTTCAGCGCCAGGTGAAGACCTTTTTATTTTCCCAGGCATTTTAGCATTTTAGCTTTCTAAATTTTTATCTTTGCTGTTTTAAATCTGTATTTTAAACTCCTGCAGTGCTGCTAGGTTTTATTGTGGTTGTATTGTTATATTGTGGTTTTAATGTTCTGTATATTTTAAATTGTTTTATTG
The DNA here is from genome assembly GCF_057233095.1 of Heloderma suspectum. Lineage (NCBI taxonomy): Eukaryota > Metazoa > Chordata > Lepidosauria > Squamata > Helodermatidae > Heloderma > Heloderma suspectum. The sequence goes on from NC_139458.1 coordinate 141,603,323, forward strand.
TGTGTTGTTTGGTTTTAATTTTTGTGAACTGCCCAGAGAGCTTCGGCTATTGGGCGGTATAGAAATGAAATAAATAAATAATAAAATAAATAAAATCAGTCAATCCTAAAGGAAATCAACCCTGAGTGCTCCTTGGAAGGACAGATACTGAAGCTGAAGCTCAAATATTTGGGCTACCTAATGCGAAGAGAAAACTCCCTAGAAAAGACCCTGATGCTGGGAAAGATTGAAGGCAAAAGGAGAAGGGGACGGCAGAGGATGAGATGGCTAGATAGCATCACCGATGCAATGAATATGGACTTGAGCACACTCCGGGAGAGAACGCAGGACAGGAAAGCCTGGCGTGCTATGGTTCATGGGGTCGCGATGAGTCGGACACGACTGAATGACTGAACAACAACAACAACAATACGTGGTTTAATCTGTTTGGGGAGCTGAATTCTAGAGCACGTTGGCTTGGGCCTTGGGGTAGGTGTTGAGTTTGGTAAACTTTTGGTCGCTTCAGGCCCCAGAACGCTATTATTCCTGGCCATCCCGCGTCGTTGGAGGAACGGGGCTTTCCAATCAGCAATGTGGGTACCTGTGGTTTGATTTCCTCCACATTTAGGAAAGAGGGTTTCTGACATAGATTTCACTGTTTAATTTTGCACTCATTAAGTTAATAGTGAACAAAGTGAAGCTGCCTGTCAGGCTTGGCGAGAAGCAATCTGGTTTACAGGAAATAACTGGAAAGTAGCCAACAAAGGAAGGTTACTAACAGAGAATCAGCTTCTTTTTATTATTTTTTAATTAGAGCTGTAATTCGATAATTGACATACATGTTGTTCATTGGTACACTGTACTTCGGCCCTGAAACAGCAAATTATACTCGCTGTGGGATATCCATGGTTAGTCTTCCAACTTTTTCTAAGAGCTGAAACGCAAACACAGTGGGCTGTGAATTTGATCAGCAAGGGGTGTGTGTGCTTAACTCTTGTCCTGTTGGCCATTTTTCTGATTAAAGCTGCCCCTCCTCAGCTGCCTTCCCACCTGTGGGGTAAAATACAGTCTGGGCCAGAAATATTGGAACAAGGATAACTGTTTTGGCAGTTGGCCTCTATACACCACCACCTTGAAGTTGAAAGGAAACACACCCAGATGGGAGCGAAGTCAGGACTTTCAGCTGTAATTCAAGGGGTTTGACAGAAGTGGGGCACTAACCATTCAGGAAGTACAGCCAGTGGCATACATACACACCCGTCGTTGGTGGCTCATAAGTAATGGAACAAACCAACATCATTTCAAACTTAAGGATCGCATGTAATACTGGATGAAAATCCTTTGCAGTCAATGACTGCCTGAAGTCTGGAACCCATGGACATGACCAAATGCTGAGTTTCCTCCCCCAAGATGCTTTGCCAGGCCTTTACTGCAGCTGCCTTCAGCTGCTGCTTGTTTGTGGGTCTTTCTGCCTTCAGTCTTGTCTTCAGTAAGTGGAAAGCATGCTCTGTTGGGTTGAGATCAGGTGACTGACTTGGCCATTGAAGAACATCCCACTTCTTTGCCTTGAGATTCTTTTGGGTAGCTTCTGCTATATGTTTTGGGTCATTAGCCATCTGCAATATGAAGCGGCATCCTATCAGTTTGGCAGCATTCAGCTGAATCTGAGCAGAAAGTATAGCCCTATACACTTCAGAATTCATCCTGCTGCTTTGATCAGCAGTCAGGTCATCAATAAACACCAGTGACCCGGTTCCATTGGCAGCCATACATGCCCATGCCATAACACTGCCTCCACCATGTTTGACAGATGATGTGGTATACTTTGGATCATGAGCTGTTCCTTTCCTTCTCCATACATTTCTCTTCCCATCATTCTGGTACAAGTTAATCTTGGTTTCATCAGTCCAAAGAACCTTATTCCAGAACTGGGCAGGCTTTTTTTAGGTGTTTGTTGGCAAAGGCTAATCTGGCCTTTCTGTTCTTGAGCGCTACCAGTGGTTTGCACCTTGTTGTGAAGCCTCTGTATTTACATTCATAAAGCCATCTCTTGACTGTAGATGTTGACAATGACATGCCTACCTCCGCAAGAGCGTTCTTGACCTGGCTAGATGTTGTGAAAGGGTTCCTCTTCACCATGAGCAGAATTCTGCGGTCATCCACTTTACTTGTCTTCCGTGGTCTTCCAGGCCTTTTTGCTGTTGCTGAGCTTGCCAGTTAATTCCTTCTTTTTCAGGATGTTCCAGACTGTTGTGTTGGCCACTCCCACTGTTTTTGCTATCTCTCTGATGGGTTTATGTTGTTTCCTCAGCCTAATGATGGCCTCCTTCACTCGCATGGACACCTCTTTGGACCTCATGTTGGGAGTTCCAGTGAACAGCTACCAAATGCAAACGTAACACTCAGAACCACCTCCAGGCCTTTTATCTGCTTGATTGGTCATGGGGTGCCCAGGAAACAGGCCACATCTGGCCATGCAGCTGCTTGTCAGCCATCCGTTCCATTACTTATGAGCCACCAGCGATGGGGGGGGGGTGCCGCTGGCTGTACTTCCGGAATGGTTAGTGCCCCACTTTTGTCAAACCCCTTGAATTACAGGTGGGAGTCCTGACTTCGCTCCCATCTGGGTGTGTTTCCTTTCAACTTCAATGTGGTGGTGTACAGAGGCCAACTGCCAAAACAGTTATCCTTGTTCCAATATTTCTGGCCCTGACTGTATATGGGAATCCTGAATCTTTTACCCTGTGGGGCTAAAGGCAGCTTCAGCATGCTGGTTTGCTGTACAAAAATAGGTGAAGAACTCTTCCCACCCACCCCTGAACTGTTCAGCCAGATTCAGAGAATCATAGAATCATAGAATAGTAGGGTTGGAAGGGGCCTATAAGACCATTGAGTCCAACCCCCTGCTCAATGCAGGAATCCAAGTCTTTCATCACCTTCCATAGCTGTATTTCAGTTTTTAAAAGAAACAACCTAAGAAAAATGATGGGGATACAAATTTCAGGTCTCCTGCGTGACACCTGGCTTGGTCTGGAGTAAATATTCCAGAATCCAGTAGAGATCCCAAACTTCGTTAAGATCATGAACGACTTCTTTCATTTGTATAGTTTCTTTTCTGTAGCTATTGATCTGTTTGGAAGGCATGATTAGATAACCAGAGCAACGGGGCAAGGATTTTAGCAGGGAGGGAATATCTAGATATCTAAAACACTGCAAAAAAGAACAGGCAGGATTTGGTGACTGCTTGGCTGCCAGAGTAAACTTTGCTCACTCACACAGCATTGTGAAAAGCATGACCCACCTGCATGTTTCCTTTCAGATCCTCCTGCAAGTCCTCCACAATTTGGATAGAAAAATATTTTACCTGAATAATAACTTTTAAATCAATTATGTAAAAGCAGTTGGGAATAACTACAAGAAAGAAATCAGCCCCTCAATATCTCCCATAGAGATTAATTACATTTTTACCTTTTGGAGTAAAAAAAAATATATATTGCCCTATCCACTTTATATATGAATGGGGCAGACCCATAAATAAATATGTATGCCTGACCCATCCTGTCTATATGGCCATTAATTGTATAATAAAAATGGAGAGTATAATAAAAATTATACTCTCCATAAACATCCAAAGACTTCTCTCTATACATAGTCTTCTTCTCTATGTTCATAGCCAAAAGGATAATATTTGCAAAACGCTGGAAGGTACCAGTAAGACCAAAGAAATACTACTGAACACCCCAATATTCCGTTATGTTTAATACAGCAGCCTGCGCTTGGAAAAAGAGGCCTCATTCCAGCTTGAGGAGAGCATCTAAGAAGCCTTTTTCTGTTGCAGAGGCCGACCAGGTACTCAAGGCAGAACTGTGCATGTGACACAAAGGGCTCCTTCACACCTGGCTTTTATCCTGCTATGGAGATTGCTTACTCACAGATGTTTGCGGGTCCTGTACACGACCCAGCCCAACTCCAGGGAACCTCCAGCTCTTTCTGAACTCTATTGCCTTGTTTTCCATGATGACAAAACTCCGGCATTTTCCCTCCCCCCACCATGGAGTCGATATAAATGAGGGTATACAGTTTAAAGTTGCTTTTATTGTAAATAAAACAGGCTTTGTAATGAAACACATAGACATTTAGTTGTTTTTTAAAAAGCCACATGGAAGGGACCCGATCTAATCTCACAAAGATTCCGGAAGCAGAAGCCCCGGTAAATTGCAGGGTTTTTAGCCTTGTGTAATGAAGCCCCTTCCCTGTCAGGCCTATTTGTTCTTTTCTTCCTGCTGAGTATCTCTCGAAAAATTCTATACTTCGGCACCAGCCCGCGAAGGGTCAGGAGGTTAAAGCCTTCAACAGCCTGTTATCTTACTCCATCTTGCCTAAGTTGGGAAGGAGAGTCAGTTTGATAAACTCAGGTTTTGGACATATAAACAGCCAGTGAGCCTAGTAGAGCTAGGATTCTTTGACTCAAGGAAGCCTCAATTTAGTCTACAAGTGGAATCTTGTGGAACTCTCCCACTTCTCCCCCCCACCCGCTTTCTACTTCTGTCACCTCATAGAATCATAGAATAGTAGGGTTGGAAGGGGCCTACAAGGCCATCGAGTCCAACCCCCTGCTCAAGGCAGGGATCCAAGTCAGAGCATCCCTGACAAATGGCTGTCCAGCCTCATCTTGAAGGCCTCCAGTGTGGGAGAGCCCACCACCTCCCCAGGTAATTGGTTCCATTGTCGTATTGCTCTTACAGTCAGGACGTTTTTCCTGATGTTCAGCTGGAATCTGGCTTCCTGTAACTTGAGCCCATTATTCCGTGTCCTGCACTCTGGGATGATCAAGAAGAGATCCTGGCCTTCTTCTCTGTGACAACCTTTCAAGTACTTGAAGAGTGATATCAAGTATTCTTCAAGTACCTCCACCTTCATCGTGCTCAAAGCTGTGTAGAAAAAAGGAGAGGCACCAAAACATTTGCTCCCTTTTCCCCTTCATTATCCCCACTTTTCTGGGAAATCCAGCCAGCTTCTTCCTGCTCCTTTTCCTGTCTTTTACCACATTTTGTGTGGTTCCAGGTAGGTAAGCAGCTTGGTGGCTGCCTGTCTTTGCTCACAAACCCAGCTAAGTCCATTACTAGCTGCCTTCCCTCCACGTCATTTCCACCATCCATCCCCTCTCCTTCTTTAGGCTGCCAGGACTTCCTCTGCCACTGCCCCCCCCCCCGACCTATACATGCCAGTTGCACTGCACCCTTGCTTGTAATGTGTCTGCCCTATTAACCTTTTCAATGTATGTTTTTAATTATCTTCAATAAATTACTCCTTGATTAAGTAACAGTGTCTTTAATCTCCAAATCCCCTCCACCCTTAAGATGCCAAGCTGTGCTCAGTGTTTGTTTGTTTATTTCTATACTGCCCAATAGAAGCTCTCTTTTAAGCAGTTTTTAAACAATCCCTCCAAGCAGGGTTGTTGCTAGGCCCCTTCGTACAGATGGTAGTGATGTCTGTCTAAATTTAGGAAAGCCCCTTTTCCAGCGGCTGAGATTTGGAACACAGAAGCTGTTACTGCTGGTATTACTTCTATGGATGGCCAGTTTCATGGTGACATTTCAATTCAGGGATGTTCAGGAGGGCTTGAGTTGAGAAAATTTGCATCCAGCATCATTGTGTGAACTGGGCAACTGGCTGATTCACTTTCAAGTTGGCAGAATTTGTATTAGTGCAGTAAATATCTTCACCCAGCTGCTTTGTTACATTCAAATTTTCTGTAAACACATGTTATGTACAAATGGTTGTGTGAATTCACCTTTTTGTTTGGTTTTGCAAAGTGCCAAACTCAGGCACTTTAAGTCACCCATTAGTGAATGCCAGTGGTGACTCCAGGCAAATGGCTAACAGAAGAGGTTTAATTTACTTTGTTGAATGGTAAAAACAGAGAAAGAACACTTAAACATTACTGAAAAACAGATAGATATCTGAAACGAAATAAAATGTAGGCTCTTCGTTGCTGGCCTTACTATTTTCTCAGTCGATTTCTACACCAGCCTAAAATCCTGCATTTAAAACGGGGCTTTCCGCTTCCATTTTAAATGCAGGATCACAACTGATTCCCTTTACGTGTGCTTCCTTCTCTATAGATGGCCATTCCCATAGCGTTATGTTCCCGTGAAGAGGCATTACACACGCTCCAGGTTCAGCGATACTTGGTCTTGGGTTCCTTCCCCTTTTCCTCCCCTTGCACATTACTGGTGGATGGGGACTGACATACAGATAGCCCCCCACTGATCTCCCCGGGCCCCACCTCCCTCTTCCATGCTTTTGGTCAGTCCCTGCTGCTCAGCCCCTCTGCTGCTTCTCCACTCTGCCCCCCACCGCTGCTGCTCTGCCGCTTTGTTTGGAACAGGCAGGCTGAAAATGGTGAGGAGCCAAAATGGCATAGGAGTGGGAAGGCTGAACGCCCATCAGACCTTCATCACCACCTTCGTCACCATGACTACACCCCCAATAACCACACTCAGCGCTTCATTCACTCTAGGGGAGAAATACACAGAGAGGACATGACACTGCATTTGCATATATCTGGAAAAATACCCCATTTTCCCATTTGAGGAAAACACAGGATAGGTGGGAGGAAATAGTGGAATAATGACTGGACAACAACGACGTCATGTAACAGAGCAGCACAATTCAGTGAATGAGCAACCATGAATGCGCAATAAACTTGAGGTGTAGAGATCCCCTAAGGGCCCAGAAAGAATCCGTTAAGGAAAAAAAGACCATTTATTAATACGCACTAACTGAATGGTAAAATATGGCCAATGGAAATGGATTGTTTGGTCCCATTCCTTTGCTATAAGACTGAGGTTATGATACTGAAAGATAAGGTTCACTGTTTGTGGTGTAGCAGATTGAAGATTTAATAATACTTGCAATGTTTGGAAGAGTGCTGTGTATGTGTTTGGATATTTGGTTTCTTCTTATTGAAGTTTAATATAATCCTTTTTTTTCTTTCCCCCCCTTCTTTTGCTATCCTCCCTTTTTTCCCCCTCAGAAAACTGTATTGTTGGAAACTGAAGATTCTGATTATGTTGTTGGTAGTGCTTATTTAATTTATAAAAATAAAAATAGATTAAAAAAAAAGAGGGAAAAAAGACCGAATAGCTGTATGTTGTCTTTTAATTGTTAGCATTAGGAACTGTCTGTCAGGACCCCAAATCTTAGAGTATAAATCCTGTTCTATCAAATGGATAAGTACAGTACACAACTGAAGAGATCAAATATTTGTGAAAGCAATTATGCTGAGCACAGTGCTGGAAACTTTAACACAATGGACCAGGATTTCATCACAGAGCTCCTTTGTGAGTAAATAGTTGAAGATCACATGAGAGCACAGCAGCGAGAAATCTGCATTCTTCCAGTGGTCCATTGATTTGAGGCTGCAGCCACGGCATCTCTTGTTCTGTTCCTTCAGCAATCTACTATCTCACCTTCTTCCTGTGCCTGCTGTGTGACCAACAAGACTCTAACTTTGCCCAGAGCAGGCAGGGGAAGAGAGGGGACAAGAGGACTAGCAGAGGAGCAGGACAGAAGGCACAGCAACTGCTGTGGCATCCCTGTTTCAGGGCAGTTAATTTCATACTTGCCATTTCTATAGTCTGGAAAGCCTCATTCTGGATCCTCAAGAGGTCCTTGGTGTCATAATTTTGTCAAGGTAAGACATGGGCTTAATATACTACAAGGGACAAACGGTTATAACATAAATATACATAGAAGATTGGATTTTTGTGTACTGTGATTTCTCTGTAGGAAAGAATTTGGGGACAAATACTTTTTCTTGGTAGGGCTGTCTGGTCCTTGAAAGTCCATCAGTTATTTGGCTAGAAACCTGAAGGAAATATAGCAGACCTGTACAATATAAGGCCCATGGGCCAATTCCCCTCCCCCATATATTTGCAATGCCTTAGTGAAATTCCAGATATCAGTTGGTTTTTTTCCTACCTCTGAGGGGGCTTCTTAAAGCTGAGGTGGGGAACCTGTGGGGGACGGCCAGCAGGAGAGTGGTGGGCAGGATTCGCAGTTCTCCTGGGGTTAGAATCTGCCACCCTTCGGGATCCGCCACCTGAGGCAGGGGATTCACCAGGCCTCATGGAAGGGCCGGCCCTGGTCTAGACTAGAAGGCAATATATTCCTATGCAGCAAGCCAGGGCCTTGAGAACTTCTTCAGGGTTTATTCAAAGGAGGTTAGATGATATCTTCCAGCCTGTAGGGAAATTATATATGTTTTGATATGGTAGGTACAAATTGAGGTTTGGTGAGTAACTTAAGGGAAAAGCTTTAGTGCATAGCTTAGAGGATTGTAACGAGGGTAATGATACCAATTGCCATTGTAATCTGGGGCCAATCTACATTGCGCCCGCCATCGTAATGAATTCGGTGTCCTGTCCGGGTTAAACACTCTTGCATTAAAATGTGATTATCCACACTCACCCATTTTCCCCGTTGCGGTGCTTCATCGAATGCGTGAGCTCAGTTCACACTCGAGCGCTGTGCTTTTTTCCTGCTCTTAAAGACGGAGGCTCTCATTGGAGGATCAGAAACTCTTCCTGTTTCTGCTGATTCCACACCCACTATGCTCACAGCTCTCGACGGCTCCATGTCATCTTCTGGCTACTGATTGCATAGCTTCCTCAGCACTCAATGTTTCCTCAGCAACAAGCAAAGGGCTGGATGTACGCGCGCTTGTCTGGTCTCAGAAGCTAAGCAGGGTTGGCCACGGTCAGTAGTTGGATGGGCAACCGCCTGCACTGAGCAGGGGGTTGTTCTATCCCTTCAAATGAGACTAAGTTTTACCCCCTTCTATCCCCCACTTCAGCTGTTTTTTTTTTAATTAAGGCGTTATCTTTGAAGAATCATGGCTTCTCTACGATGTTTTTTTCCTAATTCAGGCATGATCTTCGAAGATTCGAAAATTCAAAGATTTGAAGCTTCAAATCTTCAAATTTTCGAATCTTTGAAGATCATGCCTGAATTAGAAAAAAAAACATGGCGGAGAAGCCACCATTCTTCAAAGATAATTGCTCTGCCTCCTCCTCAAACACCACAGGTGAGGCTAGTTCCTCAGGGGCTCCACCCATGGGTTCCTCTGGGTCCACCGCTGTTCCAGGGCCCGGTGTAGCTTCCCTACAGATGCTGGAGGGGCTGGCATAGCGCTGGTGTCAGGGACTTCCACGTGGTCTTCACAGTCTGCAATGTCAGGCTCTTTGTCTGAAGAATCATCCTGGCCTGAGGCTCAGCCAGGCATGACAACTAGGGGTGGGGGATCTTCACGACAACAGAATGAGAAGCATATTGGAGTACTATCCAGATTTTCATGGAGTCAGCCTTGGTCCAGTAGGGACACATGAAGCAAGGAAAGCCAAGTATACTGTACCTTAAAAATCCGCTTTTCATGGGTCACACAGAACCTGAAAGCAACATACTTCTGGGTTGAGGGAGGGGAGTAGAGCTGAATGTTATCAACCAGGCAGGGGCTGCTCAACCAATGAGAGAGGCTTGTTTCCTGCCCCTGTCCAGGCTCCCCCTGGCTACCACATTATCCCTGACAGCATCTGAAAGCTCCTCCTGAGAACATCCACCAGCGCAATTTTGCCCCATTCCAGCCAACAGTCAGGGAGTTAGAGCTCCCACCCACTTTCTCCTTTTCCAGGAAGTAAATACAGGGATCTTGCTACTTCACTCTTTGACTGTCTGCATCCTGTGTTTCCCAGTCATAAAACCCCAGTTGCGTACTTCCAGGGAGTAAATGCAGTGATCCAGCTGCTTCAACCATCCGCAGTCTGCAGCCTCTGTTGCCGGCTTTCCCCCCACTGAGAATCTGTGGTGTCTTTTCCCCACTGAGAAAATGGGAGCCATGCTGTTTCAAGTACTAGCTATCTAGTGAGAGGAGGCAGCCAGGGGCGGGAGCTTGCAGCCCCAGGATTTCACCAGCAGAGGCAGCAGGATCAGCAGCACTAGCAGAGGGAGGCAACTCCAGCCAGCGCTTTCCCTCTGTGCAGAGAAGCAGTGAAGTAACCCAAGTATCAGAGAAGCAATGTTACACAATCATCAGAGAATGCTCTCAAAGGGGACAGGCTGGGAAATGGAGGCTAGTTTCTCCTACTGGCAAAAAGGAAGGACAGTGTGATTCCGAGCGCATGGAAGAGCGCTGTAGCACTCTGATGAGTTGGAAAGGCAGGCAAGTTACTCTAGTTACCTAGGTTACCTAGGGCATGGCCAGGTGAAAGACATACCCCTAGGAATGCCCAATCATACTGAATTTAAAGCAGAGGGATGGGCACACAACAGCTGAACTGCAGGGGACCTGAATTAAAGACAAACAATGGAGCAAAAGTATTCTGCAAAAATGCGGCTTCCCCACAGGTAAGCTCTGGGGTGGCTGTGGACTGGCCATGACATCATGTGCTGCAAAGGACCTCTAAATGGTCCCAATCTGCAGCAAATCACCCATGAAGACGGGTCCTAGCTCACAACAGCCATGGAATTCCGGAAATCCAAGGTTACTTTCTTGATTTCGTTTAATTCCTGAAATATATGTTTTTAGAGAAAAAGCAGAAACCAGACCATTTCAATTGAGCAAGGTAGTCCCCATTGCAGCAATATTCTGGACTCTTCTTCTTAACGTTTGTCTAGTTATGCTTCCAGTGCTGGGTCAGGGTTAGAGCCATAGTAGCAGTATGAAGAAAGATGCTGTTTTTGCTCAAAACAGATAGTGCAAAGATGCTCTAGGAATTCTGTACTGTCCAGGAGGACACCATGTAACTATGGAACTAAACTGAGAGTGCAGGCATTTGCTGCCCATTGCCTTTCCTGGACTCAGCATCTTCCTTTATAAAAAACACCAGTTCTTTGACCAGGGAAGTATGTAATTCTGCTTCCTGCTTGTGATCTCCAGAGAATTCAGCTTCATCATGTAGGAATCTTACAAACCTCTGGATATCTGAAAAACATTGGCATTCATGGAAGTTGTCATCCAAATCCTTCTTGGCGGTGGTTGCCCTTGCATTGAAGGTGTTCGTGGAAGCACTGGCAACTTCATCCACAGCCATCCCCGCAGTCACTGCTGCCACGGTCACCAGTCTGCAAGCAAGTCTCAACACTAAAGAAACTGGAAGGAGCTCCATTTTGAATATCATGCTTGCCACTCCTCCAGCAAGTGTTATGGAGTGACCAGTCTTGTTAGTAACTGTGGCTTTTCTGAAAGATTCATACATTTCATCTATAGTTTGGGTGACCCGTCTCATGTTGGGTGATATGGTCTGTGCTCTTTCAAATAGATTATTTAGAAGCATCTCTGTTTTCCATCTACAAAGCAGACAAGATGGATTTAAGTAACTTCATTTATTTCTCAATATTACTGCGACATCGAAATGCCCTGGCCTCTGGTGGAAGTTAAACCTCATCAATGCAAGAAATGGAATTCAGCAAAAGGAATGACTGAAGAACCTTTCTGAAATGTAGGAAAGGGGGCTGTGTATGATTTTTACTACTACTGGTGGCAGCCCTGGTGTCCAGACAGGGAGGGCAGCGACCCCACAAAAGAAGGCCCATGTAGCCCCCATGTCACTTACAACAGAAGCAGGCTATTGTTATCTGCTAAGTGCATGGTCCATCTCTGCACAGCTGTCTCTGGTCGCAGCTTTCCCCAGTCAGTTCTCCTCCATGCAGGCAGGCTGGGCCAGTTACAGATGTGCAGGCATTCCTCCGGATACAGCGAACAGAAGTCAGAGAGGGCTGCTCCGCCTGACTCCCAAATATGGGCTGAATTTGGCTCCACAGCCCATTGGGAGTCACCTATTCTTTTCATTGTGACTATGGGCATCCATGGAAGACGCTCATAGTCAATTGGCTTTTGACGTGTTTGAAATTTTTACTGTGTATCATCGTATGTGGAACTAGCAGGAGAGTTGGGGTAGCAGACAGGAAGAAATCAGTGACACAGAGGGAAGGCTGAGGGAAACAGCTACCAGGAAGTGGCTCAGCCAGCAGTACAGAAGCAGAGGAGGAGGGACACAGAGGGCCGGTTTGGACGTTGCGATAAGCCACGCTGGAAACATGCCATGGTGGGTTGGCTAATTGCTTGCTAAGCTATGCTGCTGTCAACCGATGATCAGGCACGTGCTGCCTTGCTTCCCCCTTTGTCGTCCCACCCACTCCCAGCATGTATTCCATGGGCCATTGCAGCACAACCTTTCTATATTCCTGCTGTGATGAGATTTTCTCCCTACCCAACTTTCTTGTTTGAAAGCACCTGAGTTGACATATACATACCATATATATACATGTGTGTGTGTGTGTGTGTGTGTGTGTGGTACAACACAAAAACTGTGGGATTAATCTTTGGGGTGGAGAGTCAGGGGTGGGGGCCTACCTTACTTTTTAGGATGAGTTGGCTGAGGGTTTTATTTATATTCTTTCTTCAACACTTAAAACTAAGTGTTAATCTTGTCAAGATTTAGCTTCTTTGGCTGCTCCATGGTGGTGGGGAGGTTAAAAAGAGAGAAAAGGTCTCAGAAAGAGTCTGTATGAGCTTACAAACAAAGTCAAAAATAAGTCCTGCCAGACGAATCTGATCTCATTTTTTTGATCAAGTAACCTCCCTTGTGGACTGTGGGAATGCTGTAGATATCATATACCTCGACTTCAGCAAAGGTTTCGACAAAGTGCCCCATGATATCCTGATGAGCAAACTAGCTCAAAGTGGGCTAGATGAAACAACGATCTGGTGGATCCACAGCTGGCTACAGAATCGGACTCAAAGAGTGCTTATCAATGGGATCTTCTCAAACTGGGGAGAGGTAATGAGTGGGGTACTGCAGGGCTCAGTCCTGGGCCCAGTGCTCTTCAACATTTTTATTAATGACTTGGAGGAGGAGGTGCAGGGAATGCTGATCAAATTTGCAGATGACACAAAATTGGGCGGGATAGCGAATACTTTGGAAGACAGAAACAAAATTCAAAGTGATCTTGATAGACTGGAACGCTGGGCAGAAAACAACAGAATGACATTTAATAGGGATAAATGCCAAGTTCTGCACCTAGGAAAAAGAAACCAAATGCACAGTTACAAGATGTGGGATACGTGGCTCAACAACACTACAAGCGAGAAGGATCTTGGAATTGCTGTCGATCACAAGCTGAATATGAGCCAACAATGTGACGTGGCTGCAAAAAAGGCAAATGCTATTTTGGGCTGCATTAATAGAGGCATAGCTTCCAAATCCCAGGAAGTACTAGTTCCCCTCTACTCTGCACTGGTTAGGCCTCATCTGGAGTACTGTGTCCAGTTCTGGGCACCACACTTTAAGAAGGATGCAGACAAACTGGAGAGGGTTCAGAGGAGGGCAACAAAGATGATTAGGGGACTGGAAACAAGGACCTATAAGAGACTGAAAGAACTGGGCACGTTTAGCTTTGAGAAGAGAAGACTGAGGGGAGATATGATAGCGCTCTTCAAGTACTTGAAAGGTTGCCACATAGAGGAAGGCCAGGATCTCTTCTTGATTATCCCAGAGTGCAGGACACAGAATACAGATTCCGGCTGAACATCAGAAAAACCTCCTGAGTGTTAGAGCAATACGACAATGGAACCAATTACCCAGGGAGGTGGTGGGCTCTCCCACACTGGAGGCGTTCAAGACGAGGCTGGACAGCCATCTGTCAGGGATGCTCTGACTTGGATTCCTGCATTGAGCAGGGGGTTGGACTCGATGGCCTTGTAGGCCCCTTCCAACCCTACTATTCTATGATTCCATACTTCTGTCATGTTCTCACAGACAGCTTCCAGCCTCCCTGCCTGCCAAGGCCAGACCAGCAGGTGGACAGCGAGTTGGGTGACTCCCCCCGGCTCTGCTCTGAGAACACTGACAGATAGGCTCACGCTGACATTCTAGAGGCTGAGCAGGCCAAAGCCCTTCCAGGCTACTTCTAATCAAATCCTGGCTATAACCTACAAGGCCCACTGAAGCACTGAAGCTGGGCCCTGGCATCTAGATTTTGAGGTATGGGGGAGGACAGAAAGATGGGACAGATTTCAAATATCTGTTTTCCGCCTTTCCCTTACTTGACATGACCAAACCCCAACACTATACCTCTGTCTGCCCGAAATTACTCCAATAGGGGCACCTCTTTCCTTCCCCCTCCTCTGGGATTCACCTGAGCACATATACAACTTTAAATTTGTAAGCCCGTACATCACCAAAACAACACCTCTAGAATAAAAATGTACTCACTTTTCATCAACGTTGCAAGAGCGGAAGTCGTCAGGCACTGATTGCTCACACACAGAATACCTTGCAGTTTCCCCACAGCAGGAATATTTGCCATCCACATACTTTCCTTTGTGGCTTATGATGAGCTCAAACTCACAATTAATGTTGCTGGCATTCCAGAAGGCTTTCTTAAGGGTGTCCCAGAAGTTGTTTTTGTTAGGAGTAGAGATTGTTGAACCATTTTCCGTACAGGCTTTTATCACAGAACCTTTGCAGCCCAGATAAATAGTGCTTTGTTCATAACAAGTGAGGTCTATGGAACTCAGGAAATGAGACACTTCATGGATGAGTGTGCCTGGCTGGGATGTTTGTTCAAAATACTCAGGAGACTCCCAGAACAAGTCACACAAGTAAATGGTTCTTTTCTCATCCTTTGGGTGTATGTATGCATACAAATGTGACCTGGCAATATCCTTCTTAAATGTCACTTCTTCAAGTTCTGCAATGAGGTCCTTAATTATATGTTCTGTCAGTATTGCGTGGCATTCCATCCAAAATGCACTGTTATCTTCCCCCTCAAGGACTACTTTCTCAGGGAACTTCAGCAGCACCTTGTCTTTTTTCTTCAGAGCATCTCACAGAATCTCCAGTGCTCCCTGCTTTGCTGCTTCTGCAGTTGTTGCCTCCTCCTTGGTTAGTTCTTCAAGACGCTTGGTTTGTTTTCCAAGACGCTTGGTTTGTTCTTCACGACACTTGGTTTGTTCTTCACAACGCTTGGTTTGTTCTTCATGATGCTTGGTTTGCTGTTCACGACGCTTGGTTAGTTCTTCATGACGCTTGGTTAGTTCTTTGATATCCTTGTCTCGTTCTTCGATATCCTTGGTTTGTTCTTCAATATCATTGTCTTGTTCTTCGATGTCGTTGTCTTGTTCTTCGATATCATTTTTTTTGTTCTTCGATATCGTTGTCTCGTTCTTCCATATCGTTGTCTCGTTCTTCCATATCCTTGGTTTGTTCTTCAATATCCTTGGTTCGTTCTTTGACATCCTTGGCTCTTTGTCACAGAATCTCCAGTTCTCCTTGCTTTGCTGCTTCTGCAATTGTTGCCTTCTCCTTATTAGTTCTTCAAGATACTTGTCTTGTTCTTCAGGACGCTCGTCTTGTTCTTCACGACGCTCGTCTTGTTCTTCAGGATGTTTGGCTTGTTCTTCACGACGCTTGGCTTGTTCTTCATGATGCTTGGTTTGTTCTTTGCTATCCTTGGCTCGTTCTTTGTTATCCTTGGTTCATTTAATTTTTCTTTCTTCATCATGCTGCTTCTTTCTTTTAAGACAATGCTGTTCATTTTCTGCCTTTGTGCTCACAGTGTCCTCTTTTGAACTCCAAAGTTTGCCCATCATATAAGCACAAACAATCCCCACCGAGTTCCTAATTCAGCTTCCTGTGTCAAAGCAAAGCACATTGTTGGGGCCAGATTACTTATCCAGTAACTGACTATACTGGACATTCCTCTTTCCATGTACAGGCACAAGGATGATGTACAAGGGTATGATGGAACTAAGGAAATGGAAGGGAGGGGATGCTTGGGTCTTATAATAATGCAGGAGGGAAACAGATCTCTTTTGCCAAACAAAGACTCTTCCATCCTCATGACCATCTCCATGCCTACTGTCATGTTGCTCGACATGCCTGAAATAGCCTCTCCAATCTGCTCAGCAAGCTTCTTCCCCTTTACATTTTGTGTGTTCCTCCTGTCATGGAGGCTTCTGCAATTGCTTTGGTTAGAACTGTAAAGAGCCAGTGTGGTGTAGTGGTTCCAGTGCCAGACCCAGACTAGGGGGACCCAGGTTCAAGTCCCAATTTAGCCATGAAGCTAACTGTATGATCTTGGTCCAATCTATTTCTCAGTCTAACCTACCTCACAGGGTTGTTGTAAGGATAAAAGAGGGGAATTTTGTATGCACCATGTGTTATTTAGAAGAAAGGTGGGGTATAATTATAATAAATGTGCTCCTCAACTACCTGCTCAGCATCGCTGGGTTCTCTTTCCACTGAACCCCACATCTTCAGGGAGGGAGAGCCATGGAAAGCTCAGTTCACATTGTGGAACACAGAAAGGTCAGTTCACAGTGTCTGCATGGTGGTAGGAAAGACCTCATGGACAGTTCTTACAATGAAATGAAGTAAGTAGTGGGGTACTCCTGTAGTGGGACCAGCACTATTTAACTTGTTCCTAAATTATTCAGAGGCAAGGGGTGAGCAGGGGGGTGATCAAATTACTCAGGATGATGAAAAGCCAAGCAGACTGTATATGAAGAGCTACAAGAAGACTTCCCCAAACTCGGTGAATGGACAAAACCAGTATATGAGTTTCAATGTAAGTATAAAATGATGCACATTGGGACAAAAATCCCAACTTCACATATACACTGAAGGGGTCTGACGCAGAACTGATGAAAATTTCTAGGAAAGACATTTGGGGGAATGGTGGATAGAAAAATGAAAACAGCTGTTCACACCTGCAAATTCCAAACAGGGGACTGAAAATAAAACAGCCAATATCATAGTTTCTTTACGTACATCTGTGGTATGTTTATAATCCTGTGTATTTACATACTATACAATATTATTGTCATGTCTGCAATACTGTGTACTGTCTATTCACCCCATATGAAAAAGGATGCTGTAGAGAAATGCATCCTCTGGGGAGCAATGGTGTGGTGGCCTTCAGTCCTGATGGGGAGGCAGGGAGGGGGCAGCTGAGCCGTGGAAGTGGTGCATAGTGTGCACCCACGTGGGAGGCAGGGAGCCAATCAGGGCTAAATTGGCTCCGTGGGAAGTGGGCTTTGTTGGTGGACTGAAGGGGAAACTTCCCTCCCTCTAGTCCTTCAGAGGCTGTTAAGAGCGGGGCCTCCCACGTGGCTTCCGTATTGCCATAGCCGACTTCCCCACCCACCCACTCCAGGGTAACTCAGTTCTTGCCATGGATTATGGTTAGTTGCCAGTCAACAGAGCTGGGAAGGAATTTTACCTGCACACAGATTGGCATCAGTATGCAGGGTTTTCGCCTTCCCCATTGCACAATATTGACTCGGTGATATTTGGATTTGTTTGGCTTGACAAGTATAACTGTAAGGGTGGTTATAAAATGTTTAGTTCTAAGTCATAACTTGTAAGCGTGGAAGGCATTGGGCTGGATCCATTGGGGAGGGAACAGGATTGGGCACCCTGTTTTCCCCTTCAAGAGGGGTCACCCTTAAGGGACCATGGGGGGGTAGCATTAAGACCCAGCTCAGCATGGGGCTGCAATCTGGGCCACACCCCAGGGAGGCAGAAAGGGGCTCACTTCAACGGTCTTCACCATGGGGTGTGCCTCTGACTCCTGCCCCCCATAATAAGGCAGGTGGGCCAGGTTGATGGGATTGGACTGCAGGCGGGTAGTCCTAGTAACAGATCCATGCCCTATGCCCCCACCAACCCTATTCCAAGCTGAACCAATAAAGTTGTGGCCAGTTATTTAACCCATCCAAGTCTATGTCTGAATGTGTTTCCTTACCTCCTTGTCCTGCCCCAAAGGGAATAGCTATGCTCTGCCACACACAAAGAAAATATGCAGAAAAAAGCAAACAAAATGATAGAGATCTTGGAGCCCCTTCCCATAAGAACATGTTAAAGGAGCTAGCCTTTGTAGTTTAGAAAACAACAACTGGGGAGGGGGATATGATAGAGGTTTATAACATTATGCCTGCTGTGGATACAGTGGGTAGGGAGAACTTTCCCCTCTCATAATACTCAAAGTTGGGCTTGCCCAATGAGATTGATTGGTGGCTCAGGACAGATAACATGAAGTACTTCTTCACACAGCACATATGGGAGACTTGTATGGTTGATCCGGCTTTCATTTTGAATGTAACAGCTCAGGGTGCAGGATACCAGCAACCCACCCCAGTGCATTCCAACAGCTATTTGGATGGGTGAACATTTTTGGTTGCCACTTGAAGCTGGTCCTAAAAACCAGTTTGTGTAAGCAATGGGTCAACCTGGGTTGAACACATTCCAAGCACCGTTTGTAAATTCCATGCATCCCTGTGGCCACACAGAAGGAACCCATGTATTCCACTTTCTCTGTCCTGTGTATAATCAGCTTACGGGATTCTCTTCCACAGGATGCGGTGATGGTTGCTAGTTTGGGCCAACTACACATGACGCCAAGCACACCACTTGCAGTGAGAAATGAGCCCCGTGAAAATTTGGCTCAGCTCTAGCATTTATGTAGTGCTTTAGAGGGTTGCCCAGCCTGCCAGTTCAAGCTTGGAGGTAGCAAACTACAGGCATTCCTGGGCTTCACCAAGAAAGATCCTGACTCCTGCCTGCAAGTAGGTAGCAAGTACAATGTTGCTGAGAGAAGCCGAGACTCGTACTCACGTGATGCTCCTTTACTCCATTGTCTGCTGTGCTGTTCAAGAGCCTTAGCAGTTGCTTTCTCGCTTTGAAAACAATTGCAAAGAAGTGGGTCTATAGAGCTCTCCGTTAGCAAGGTAAGAGGCTGATGTAGCTGAGCTTTCATTTTCAGTGCTATTTATAATGTGCCTAGGAGTGCAAAGTCCCTTGTTGTTGTTCAGTCATGTCCGACTCTTCGTGACTCCATGGACCATAGCACGTCAGGCCTTCCTGTCCTGCGCAATCTCCCGGAGTGTGCTCAAGTCCATTCCAAAGAAGGGCAATGCCAAAGAGTGTTCAAACTACCGTACAATTGCGCTCATTTCACATGCCAGCAATGCTATGCTCAAAATCCTACAAGCTAGGCTTCAGCAGTATGTGAACCGAGAACTACCGGAAGTACAAGCTGGGTTCTGAAGAGGCAGAGGAACTAGAGATCAGATCGCCAACATTCGTTGCATCATGGAGAAAGCAAGAGAATTCCAGAAAAACGTCTTATTTCTGCTTCATTGACTACGCTAAAGCCTTTGATTGTGTGGATCACAACAAACTGTGGCAAATTCTTAAAGAGATGGGAGTACCAGACCACCTTACCTGTCTCCTGAGAAACCTGTATGAGGGTCAAGAAGCAACAGTAAGAACCGGACATGGAACAACCGATTGGTTCAAAATTGGGAAAGGAGTACAACAACACTGCATATTGTCGCCCTGCTTATTTAACTTATATGCAGAGTACATCATGAGAAACGCCGGGTTGGATGAATCACAGGTTAGAATTAAGATTGCCAGGAGAATTATCAACAACTTCAGATACGCAGACGATACCACCCTAATGGCAGAAAGCGAAGACGATCTCAAGAGCCTCTTGTTGAGGGTGAAAGAGGAGAGTGCAAAAGCTGGTTTGAAACTCAACGTTAAAAAAACGAAGATAATGGCATCTGGCCCCATCACTTCCTGGCATATAGAAGGGGAAGAAATGGAAGCAGTGACAGATTTTATTTTCTTGGGCTCCAAGATCTCAGCAGATGGTGACTGTAGCCATGAAATTAAAAGACGCTTGCTCCTTGGGAGGAAAGCTATGGCAAACCTAGACAGCATAGTAAGAAGCAGAGACATCACCTTGCCGACAAAGGTCCGTCTAATCAAAGCTATGGTTTTCCCAGTAGTAATGTATGGCTGTGAGAGCTGGACTACAAGGATGGCTGAGCGCTGAAGAATTGATGCTTTCGAACTGTGGTGCTGGAGAAGACTCCAACGAGTCCCCTGGACTGCAAGGAGGTCAAATCAGTCAATCCTAAAGGAAATCAACCCTGAGTGCTCCTTGGAAGGACAGATACTGAAGCTGAAGCTCAAATATTTTGGCCACCTAATGCGAAGAGAAAACTCCCTGGAAAAGACCCTGATGCTGGGAAAGATTGAAGGCAAAAGGAGAAGGGGACAGCAGAGGATGAGATGGCTAGATAGCATCACTGATGCAATGAATATGAACTTGAGCACGCTCTGGGAGAGAGCGGAGGACAGGAAGGCCTGGCGTGCTATGGTCCATGGGGTCACGAAGAGTCGGACACGACTAACGACTGAACAACAACAACAACAACAAGGTCTGCAGCACACAGCCAAGAATTTTTAAAGAAAGTTGTTAAACTGTTGGTCTCTATCAAATATATACAACCTTACTAAAACTGTCCTCCATACCAGAGGACTGTAAGATAGCCAGAACAATGCCAGTTTTTAAAAAGGAATGCAAGAGGGACCCAGGAAATTGCAGGTGCATTAGCCCGTCTGTCCTGGATAAATTGGTGGAAAGCATGAATAAAGCAGGAATTATGAAATGCATTGGGGAACTATCTTTGCTGAGAAAGATCCAGCACAGCTTGTGCAAGGCCAACTCTTGCCCTGCTGACCTCTTAGAACTCTTGGAGGGTGTTAACAAACATGTACATACAGTTAATACAGTAAAAATTATATACCTGGTTTTTCAAAAAGCTTTTATCAAAGTCTCTCACCAAAGACTCCTCTCTAAACATAGCAGTCATGGGATAAAAGAATAGGGCCTCCTTTGTATCGGTAACTGATTAAACAAGGGGAAGCCGACAGTAGGAATAAGTGGACAGTTTTCAGAAGAGAAGTAAGCAAGCACTGGGTTCTCCAAGGAACTGTATTAGGAATGTTGCTTTTCAGTTTCTTCATAACATGATCTGGAGTGAAGGGGGAGCTGTGAGGCAGACAAACTTGTAAATGCCTTCAAATGATTGAGGATGGCCAAACCCCACCCAGATGGTTAAAAGCTCCAAGTGGCTCTCTCTAAAGTGGGTGAGTTGAATGGGCAACAAAATGACCAATGGGGCTGAGTGTAAGTAAGTGAACTTTAATGCAGATTCTGGCAAAAGTCTTCACCATACATAAACTCATGGAAGTTGAACTTGTGGCGACTAACAAGGTAGCAGACCAAGCAGGTAGCAGTTAGCTCACTGAAAATGTCAACTCGGCATGAGAGAGAGAAAACCAGTTTCCATGCTAGTAGTTATGAGGAAGGGGCTTCAGAGGAAGATGGCCTGTATTGCAATGCTTTGATGTAAATCTGTGTTGTGCCACATTTGGAATGCTGTACAGTTCTGGTCACATCATCTAAAAAGGATATCATAGAGCTGGAATAGGTCAGATTAGGGCAACCAAAATGATCAAGGGGTTGGAGCATCTATATCATGAAGAAAGACTCACAAGAGCATTTGGAGTTTTCTCATTTGTGGAAGAAAATCCTAAGAGCCATTAATCAGTCTGATGCTTGCACTGACCCTGTGTTTCACTAACCTTGCATGTACAGACTGAAAGACTGCGTAAAAAGCAATGCCGGGTGAAAGGGAAAAAAATCCATGTCCCAGGCTTTAGTGCCACTGAGAAACCAGATAGAACCAAAACAGCAGGAGCTGCTTATCACGCTTGCAACTAACACACATTGTTTTGCTATGTGGCAGTTACTAGCCAATCAGAAGTATTATACCACTTGTCTTGGCTCTGTCGTGTTTTGTATCCAGTCAGCGTTTACGAGGATTGTGCTCCATCCATTCATAGTATAAAAGCTTTCTTTGAATTGTATATGGGGAGAACCTCCTTACAAGATTCTTGTTGGAATCTCCGCGTATGTAGGCTTCTTTTTCTTTCCTAGGTTTTCTTTCAAGAAAGATGTGAACACTCAGATTAAGCTGTAAAGTTTTCTTCAACACATTTAGGACAAAAGGATGACTGAGAAGGGAGTATGATTTGTTGTTCAGTTGTTCAGTCGTGTCCGACTCTTCGTGACCCCATGGACCACAGCACGCCAGGCCTTCCTGTCCTCTGCTCTCTCCCGGAGTGTGCTCAAGTTCATATTCATTGCATCAGTGATGCTATCTAGCCATCTCATCCTCTGCTGTCCCCTTCTCCTTTTGCCTTCAGTCTTTCCCAGCATCAGGGTCTTTTCCAGGGAGTTTTCTCTTCGCATTAGGTGGCCAAAATATTTGAGCTTCAGCTTCAGTATCTGTCCTTCCAATGAGCACTCAGGGTTGATTTCCTTTAGGATGGACTGATTTGACCTCCTTGCAGTCCAGGGGATAGAGGCTTGTTATTGTTCCTGGGATTCTAATGTGCCCATGAACCTCGGATGCAGGCAGTGGAGGGCTGTGCACCTGTAGCTGTAACTCCAAAATTTAGGCAAGATGGACTTTGTTGCTGCTTTCAGGGTCTCTCCTAATGGTTCACTCATCCTGATAACATAGTGTTAATAGTCAGCAAAAAGAGTTTCACTTTCGTCCTGAGGAGAAGCCAGCTGGTTTACGAGAAAAGGCTGGACAGTCGGGATCAAGAAAAGTGAGGGAGTTTTCCCTGAGATAATCAGATGACAGTTACAGCCAGTGGTTAACAGCTCTATTGGTTTCATGTTCATAGCCCGATAATGACAGATGTGTGTGTACACTGCTATTCCAGGGCCTTGGTGAGCAGAAAAGGCCCTTCACTGAGAGGAAAGGCTAGACTGTGTGAGGCCTAATGATTTTGCGGGAAAAATACATCTGTGGGGTTGGAGGAACATGATAGAGGTTTATGAAATATGTACACAATAATGGAAATCGGATACAGAGAAATCTTTCCTCCTGTCATAAGACTTAACTTGAGGTCACCCAGTGAAAGTGATTGGCAGGAGATTCAGGACGGACAAAAGAAGAAACTTCTGCAAACAGTGACCAAGACTGGCTGACCAAGAAGGGGATCTTTGGCTCGTGGTGGATAGCACAACGTCAGCATTAACATATGGGTATTTATAACAGTTACTCAGGCAGGCCTTTTGCCTTCATATGTGCATGTAAAATGGAGAAGCTGGGACCACTGTGCAGTGGTGCAGCTAGGGCTAGAGCTTAGGGCCGAAGTCTAGGTCCCCAAACCCAGCCCCAATTACCCACTAGAGAGCGGCAGGTGAAGGGGGCAATGGCAAACAGGCTCTGCTTTAGCCCTTGGGCCGAAAAAGGCATGCCAGAGCCCATGTGGCTGATGCTGCTCACTGCAGCTTCCTTTTTTCCTGTTTTAAGAAACATTTTATAATTGGGCTGGTACATGGTTACAGATGATCATTTAATTATTAGGAATGTAGAAGCAATTGTAAAGCAAGGAATGGCAGCGGGTGGCACGGAGAGAAACGTTGGTTGTGTACTTCAGAACTGGAGTAATCCACATGGCTGTCTAAAGCCCCCATCGGCTGTAAGACTGTGACGTCCAGAGTCTGAAACCACCTCTCTGCATCACTGCTATTGCGTTTAAAATTGAGCACATTAACTTCCTGTTCATTTTCTCAGTGTACCAGGTAGACTACTGGTATAACACTGTTGTAGATTTGGTAGCACCCCTGATCCTTGCTTTGCAGGTCTGCTTTGTGTTTTCATTTCAGAAGCATCAGAGCGTCACACTTGGGCATCTAGTAGACTGACATATTTCAGTTTAGGAATAATCCATACACACCCCGCTGCTGCCCCATCAGAGTGGCTGCTAGTGCTGGCAAGTACATGTGCATTTGTGTATGTGCGTGTATGTGGAAACCGAGCGGAAACCCCCTGGCATAAGAGTTAGCTTCAGCTGGCTCCAGCAGTTATGCCTGGAGGCACAGATTCTGCTTGCAACTTACTGCCTTCTGTAATATGTGGTTTAATCTGTTTGGGGAGCTGAAATTTAGGGCATGTTGGTTTGGGGTACGTACTGGATTTGATGATCTTTTGGTCCCTTCAAGCACCAGTACTCTATTATTCCTGGCCATCCCCCTGCCTTGGAGGAACAGGGCTTTCCAATCAGCAAGGTGTGCACTCCCCAAAATTTAGGAAAAGGGGGTGCTGACATAGATTTCATTGTCGAATTTTGCATTCATCAAGGCAATAGAGAGCAAAAGTGAAACTGTCTCTGAAGCTTCTTGTGGAGAAGTAATCTGGGTTACAGGAACCCACGGATTGAAACTAAAGCAGCCAATATCATAATTCTTTTACATACATCTGTGTCCCCCTACATTAAAGATTCAAAGCTATGGTGTCTGCATGAACTTAATGACTAGGATCAGAGGATCACGGAGGGAGAAGCAACCAATGTGTTTGTTTGTTTGTTTATTTCATTTCTATACCACCCAATAGCCGAAGCTGTCTGGGCGGTTCACAAAAATTAAAACCAAACAACACACAATAAAAGAATTTAAAATATATAGAACATTAAAACCACAATATAACAATACAACCACAATAAAACCTAGCAGCAGTGCAGGAGTTTAAAATACAGATTTAAAACAGCAAAGATAAAAATTTAGAAAGCTAAAATGCTAAAATGCCTGGGAAAATAAAAAGGTCTTCACCTGGCGCCGAAAGGAATACAATGTAGATGCCAGGCGAACCTCACTAGGGAGCTCATTCCAGAGCCGGGGTGCCACAGCAGAAAAAGCCCTCCTCCTAGTAGCCACCCGCCTCACTTCCTTTGGCAGGGGCTCACGGAGAAGGGCCGCTGATGATGATCTTAAGGTCCGGGCAGGCACATATGGGAGGAGGCAATCCTTCAGGTAACCTGGCCCCAAGCCGTTAAGGGCTTTGAATGTTAACACCAGCACTTTGAATTGGGCCCGGAAATGGACTGGCAGCCAGTGCAGCTGGAAAAGTATTGGCGTAATATGAGCTCGCAGGCCAGTCCCTGTTAACAATCTTGCTGCCCTATTTTGGACCAGCTGAAGTTTCCGGACCGTTTTCAAAGGCAGCCCCACGTATAATGCATTGCAGTAATCCAGACGAGAAGTTATCAGAGCATGGATAACTGTAGCTAGGCTATCTCTGTCCAGATAAGGGTGTAGTTGGTATACCAGCCTAAGCTGATAAAAAGTGCTCCGTGCCACTGAGTTCACCTGTGCCTCTAGTGACAGTTCTGGATCCAAGAGCACCCCCAAACTACGAACCTGATCCTTTAGGGGGAGTGCAACCCACTCCAGAACAGGTTGAATATCACCTAGCTGGGCAGACGAACCACCCACTAACAGTACCTCCGTCTTGTCTGGATTGAGTTTCAGTTTATTGGCCCTCATCCAGTCCATTACCGTGCCCAGGCACTGATTCAGAACAGCCACTGCCTCACCTGGTTTTGATGAGAAAGAGAGGTAGAGCTGGGTGTCATCTGCATATTGATGACACCTCAGCCCACACCTCCGAATAACCTCCCCCAGCGGTTTCATGTAGATGTTAAACAGCATGGGGGATAAAATAGAGCCCTGTGGAACCCCATGGCACAATTGCCATGGCACAGAGCAATAATCCCCCAGCACCACCTTCTGGAATCGGCCATCCAAGTAGGAGCAGAACCACTGTAGTGCAGTGCCTCCAACTCCTAACCCAGACAACGTATCCAGAAGGATACCATGGTCGATGGTATCGAAAGCCGCTGAGAGGTCCAGGAGAATCTACAGGATCGCACTCCACCTGTCCCTCTCCCAGCAGAGGTCATCCCACAGGGCGACCAAGGCAGGTTCCATTCCAAAACCAGGCCTGAAGCCCGATTGAAATGGATCTAGATAATCCATTTCATTCAACAGTGCCTGGAGCTGTCCTACAACCACCCGCTCAAGCACCTTGCCCAGGAAGGGGATGTTGCCCACTGGCCTATAATTGTTAACATCGTCTGGGTCCAGGTTAGGCTTTTTCAGGAGTGGTCTAATTACCACCTCTTTTAAAGCGGCAGGCACCACTCCCTCTCTCAAGGAGGAATTTACAACCTCCTGGACCCAGCCAGACATCCCCTCCTTGTTTGATTTAATAAGCCATGAACGGCAAGGGTCAAGCAAGGGTCAAAGGGGCTGCCTTTGAAAACGGTCCGGAAACTTCAGCTGGTCCAAAATAGGGCAGCAAGATTGTTAACAGGGACTGGCCTGCGAGCTCATATTACGCCAGTACTTTTCCAGCTGCACTGGCTGCCAGTCCATTTCCGGGCCCGATTCAAAGTGCTGGTGTTAACATTCAAAGCCCTTAACGGCTTGGGGCCAGGTTACCTGAAGGATCGCCTCCTCCCATATGTGCCTGCCCAGACCTTAAGATCATCATCAGCAGCCCTTCTCCGTGAGCCCCTGCCAAAGGAAGTGAGGTGGGTGGCTACTAGGAGGAGGGCTTTTTCTGTTGTGGCACCCCGGCTCTGGAATGAGCTCCCTAGTGAGGTTCGCCTGGCGCCTACATTGTACTTTCGGCGCCAGGTGAAGACCTTTTTATTTTCCCAGGCATTTTAGCTTTCTAAATTTTTATCTTTGCTGTTTTAAATCTGTATTTTAAACTCCTGCACTGCTGCTAGGTTTTATGGTGGTTGTATTGTTATATTGTGGTTTTAATGTTCTATATATTTTAAATTGTTTTATTGTGTGTTGTTTGGTTTTAGTTTTTGTGAACCGCCCAGAGAGCTTCGGCTATTGGGCGGTATAGAAATGAAATAAATAAATAAATAAATAAGCAAGCAAGCAAGCACACAAGTGGTCGATCGGACTTGGCCAAGCACCTTGTCCGCATCCTCAGGCCTCAGTAACTGAAATTCATCCAATAAAACTGGACCAGACGGGGCTCTGAACGCCTCTGCCAATGGAACTGCATTAATGGTGGTATCCAATTCATGACGAATCTGAGCGACTTCATCCTCAAAGTGCCGTGCAAACTTGTCACAGCGTGCTACCGAGGGTTCCACTGTCTCTCTCCCTGGCCCAGAATGTAACAGGCCTCGAGCCACTTGGAAAAGCTCCGCCGGACGACACTGAGAAGATGCAATGCTGGTGGAAAAGAACTGCCTCTTTGCCACCCTCACCGCCACAGAGTAGGCTCCATAGTGGGCTCTTACCTGTGTTCGGTCAGACTCAGCACGAGTTTTCCTCCACCTGCGTTCTAGCCGTCTCCCCTCTTGCTTCATTGCCCTCAGCTCAGGTGTATACCAAGGAGCTGGCCAGGCTCTGCTCAGAGGGAGAGGGCGCTTGGGCGCAATCGTGTCAACCGCCCGAGTTATCTCTGCATTCCACAGAGCGACCTGGGCTTCGACAGGAGCACCAGCCATACCAGCAGGAAAATCCCCCAGAGCCCTCTGGAATCCATCGGAATCCATTAATCTCCGGGGGCGGACCATTTTAATAGGTCCCCCACCCTTGCAGAGGGGGAAGGCTGCCAGGAGTCTAAACCTCAGCTTGTTCCTCTGCCCCTGCCCTGCCCTGCCCTGCCCATGCCTGCAATTAGCATTTTTGTTTTTGTTTGAGCCGGGAGGTAGCCATACCTATAAAAGCCATCCAATTATTGAGGATGGCAAACCCCACACAGATGGTAAAAAGCTCCAAAAGGATCTCTAAAGTGGGTGAATTGAACTGGTGACAAAATGAGAAATGAAGTTCAGTGTAAGTAAGTGTAAAAGTGTAGGGTTTTTGCTAGGTTTTTGCAAAAGCCTGTTTGGGCGATCTTCCTGGTGGGAAGTGATGGCGGCCTCAAAAAAATAAAACCCAGAAATTTAGGACTTTAAGGTCGCTGAGATTGGGCAATAGTGTGTCTACCCAAAATCAAGAGGTAGCAACAAAGACAGGAGTTCATTATCTTTCTAACTAAGGTCTAATTATTTTTTTTCCTGAATTTGCGAACAGTTAAAAATTACCCTGACAATGCATGTGGATGAAGTTCATCATTATATTTACATTACCAGAGGCAACGCTGTGGCTAAACTCTAGCCACTAAAGAGTGTGGCTTATGCCAGCTCTGCAACATAGTGCAGTTTTATTCCCATTATTCCCATTTCACTGGGGTGGGATGTTAGTGTATGACGACTCTGCAGTGTAGTCCAGTCTTGTTATTCAGATTCCTGGTGTGTTGGTTGTTTTAGGGAAGTGCAGGTGGGGGAGGGTCTGTGAAGTTGGTGTTATTGGGATGTACGTATGTGTGATGGGGCTCACACGACATGCCAACTCACGATGCGTTGTTGTCTGAGACAACCCATGGTGGGTTGACATGTTGCCCAAACCCAGACCGGTTTTATCAGGGTGGGTTGTTTCCCAAACAACCCGCCCTGATAACCCATGCTTTGCAGTAGGGAGGGGTTGTTTTACCCACAATGGGTTGGCATGTCATCTGAACCCAGACATGGGTGAAAGGGCATTGGGCAGCGAGCTGCTTGGCAAGAGCAGCAGAAACCCCTGCTGCTCTTCCCGAGTGCGGCCATGATCACGTTTCATGACTGTGGCCAAGCTGCTGCCAGTGTCCCTTTCCCTTTCCCTTTGCTAGCGGCAACACCTCCAAAGTTGCCAAGCAGCACTTCAGAGGGGCTGCTGCTGGCCCCCCTGGCTCTTGCAACCCCCCCCGTTCCCACTCCAACCATGATCCCCATCGTGGTTGGAGACCCTTTTAAATATATATATATATTTCTGGTTTTGTGCAAAAAAACGGGGTTGGGAAAAGTTTTTTCGCATTTTCCCAGCCCTGTTTTATGTGCACAAATGGCCATTTTATCAGTGAGGCTGGTGGCTCCGATTCTGCTGGGGCTGTCTGGGTTTCAGTCAGAATGAGCTGAACCCTATCCCCAAATGCGCAGGGAGGGAAAATAACCCACTGTGGCTTATTTCCCTCTGTGATCGTGCAAAGCCACCCAGAGAGAAAGAGAAGGGCTGGCCATGCTCACAACCTGTATGTGCCGCAAGGCAGATTACTGCCCACGGGAGTAAATAAAGGTTCCCCACCCGTTCTACACAAATAACCAACTAACTTAACAGCACAATCCTATGCATGTCTACTCCAAAGTAAGTCCCATTGAATTCGATGGGACTTACTCTGATCTATGTATGCATAGGACTGCAGCCCTAGCTTTCAAATTTATTGACACAATTTTGTTTTCCCAGTTAGGTCATGTTTACCGAGACAGTCCACATCAGATCTACCTTGATTTGATCTGTGCCGCCCACTAAACTTATTTTTATTACTGTATATATTCATATGTCTTCAAGGGTGTAGACCTTTCGATTTCCAGGGTTGGGGCTGAGCTAAACCCAGGTATGAAGAGAGGTACCCCAAGGTCCAGAGTACAACAGTCTTTGGGCTCTCCTCCTGCACTACCCCTCACATTGTCAGTAGATAATATAGCATAGCTAAATCCATGGAAAAGCAACATAATAAATGGATAATATAGTTTCACACTGTGATAAACGGGTATGTCTGCACGTTCTCCATGTGAGGTAGGACAGGCTGCAAGACCCCTTCTGCCTATATTTCTCAGAGATAGCACCACCACCACTCAACTGTTTTTAATATCTCTTATCCTGCCCATGTGAGAAGACAGGCTTATGGTTATTATATATGCAGGATATGTCCTTTTCCAGAGCTTCCTTGAAACTCCTTAGCAACCTGGTTGGCGTCTCTGACAAGCAGTCCAGCGCAAAGGAAAGATGGACTTCAGGCTAGGCAAGAGAAATCAGCTCCAGTTTCCAGTCCAATATATTTATTAAAAAATCAAGCAGAGAAACAATTGCTTTTAAAATAAAAGGAAACATAAAAGGAGGTCACGAAAACTTACTTATCAGAATCCAAACCATTACTCACCAAATATCTTAGAGGGGGGGAACGGGATGAGGACCAAACCTGGGATTCCTGGCATAGTGATGGGTGACGTTACCTCTCTACTTTCCATATGAAGACCAAGGGGGTGATTCCATGAGCGATTTATTCAGAGCTGGCTGTGTTTGGATGTCGTTAGGGATATAGGATGTTGTGGCCATCCAGCAGCCACCCCAGAGCATATCAGGGAAAAATGGATTTCCTGAGACTGCTTAAAGTCTGATTCTTTTCCTTAAGTCAGGCTCTCCCCAGTATAGTTGCTGTGTGCCCAACCCCCACATTTACTTCAGGTATGCTAGCCCTGCCCAAGGGTGTGCCTTTCACCGTGACTCCGGTCAAGGGGTGTCTCCTGTCCCTGTGTTTCCCAGCACAAACCAATTACTGTCCACTCAGTAGTAACTCCCATTATGGTCAATGAGGCTTGTCCCCTCAATGTGCACACCACAGATCCCCCTCAACCGAAATAACATTTTAAAGCACTAATTCCCTAAAGGCTGTAAAACGCTTTCCTCAAGCTGCGATTCTGCGTTGTTTGGTTTATTGCCTTCGGAGGTAACTACTTCAGACCTTGGTTCCTGCACAGCATTGGGTTAGAAAGGAGGCTGGTTTCCCCTCCCTTTGTTTCCCCTCCCTGTCTTTCCCTGCACAAACATGTGTGTGTCTACTCAAAAGTAACTCCCATTGTGGTCAATGAGGCTTGTTCCCGAAATGTGCACCGAGATTCCCATGAATCAAATTAACGCATTTAGAGAGCCTTGATGTTCAAGCTTCGATTGATCACGGCAGGGCAGCTAGAACACTGTGTTCTAGAAAGGATTGTTTATTTAAGGAAGGGGTGGGGAGAGAGATCATTCCTCCCTCCCCGTGTTTCCCAATGCAAACCAATTAGTGTCTACTCAGAAGTAACTCCCATTGTGGTCAATGAGGCTTGCCCTCTAAATGCAGGGGAGCCTCTCTTCTCCTCAAAGAAGGGAGGGGGGGAGCCTGGATTAGGGAGCCTCATTGGTTGAGCAGCCCCTGCCAGTCAGATGACATTCACTGCAAAACTGCCCCCCCCACCAGGAAGTATGTTCTGTGAAATTACTTTTCCTGGTGTGTTACACTCGTTCATGGAGCCCAATGCGGAGCAAAACCAGCTCCTTGAAAAATCCAGGTAAGCCACTACTGGCTTCTATTTCCATTTCCTTCTGTTGTCTTGGAGACACCCCCCAAGAAATTCTCTATTTTTTTTTACTTAATTTTTATTCTACTTTTTGTCTTTATAAATGAAATAAAGAATACCAACAACAAAATCACCATCTACAGTTTCCAACATTACAGTACTCTTGAGGACACAGCAACAACCAGAAAAACAAAAAATAAAATTTAAAAAGAAAAGAGAAGGAAAACTGTGAAAGAACAGGAAAGCAAAGGGAACAAGAAAAGGTATTTTTTAAAAAAGTTACATAAAAGGGTTAAATTTAAACTCCCTTACACATAAACTTCAAGTATCACTCTACTTAAAAGATTATACCATTGCCAATATTACAATTCAGTACAGCCTAGGTAATCCATCTTATTTTAGTAACATATCCTCAGATTTATAGCAAGGAAATAGGCATACAATTCTTTTCCCCTAGCCATAAAATGCTTTTCAACTAACATCTAATGGTAAAGCTAAAATCAACCAACCAGGAATATTACTAATCATAGTCTCAAAATAATAATAATAATACTCATAATAATTAAAAGAAAAAGAATGAAATTATTAAGGATAAAAGAAAAAAGGCAACAACAATCACTAGTATATTTTATACTATCTATATTTTAGATAGTATCATTTCTAAATATGTATATGATTGTGTACATTTCTATACACCCACAAACCGGAATTTTATATACAGTAAAATACAGTATATATAGATAGATAGATAGATAGATAGATAGTCTATTATAAAAAGAAGGAGTTAAAAGAAAATGGAAGGAAAAAGAATGGATATATGTAAACAATCATCTCTGACATACTGCCCGGATCTTGTAACCCAAACAGACCGGCAAGTGATAATTGTTTATACATTCCCAGCTCATGGGACTGAAGAAGATGTCTCCCGTGCTTTACCCACAAGCCAAGCTTCCACCAATTCGTGATTTAAAAACTTTTTCATCTGGCCTTCAAAGAGAATGCAAAATGTGGGAGGGTATTTTATGTGATATTGTAAATTCATTTGTCTTGCCTGGTTTCTCGCCTTAGTGAATTGCCTTCTTTTATCAGCAATTTCTTTAGTGTAATACGGAAATAGCATAACTTTATCTTGTTTTGACCCCCAAAGAAGATCTCCCCCTTCTCTTGCCAAGCGCAGGATGTAATTTTTTGTAGAAACTCTTGCAAACTGAACTATAACAGTAACAGCAGTCTCTTTAACGCTATTCACTGGACTTGGAACACAGAATACATGCTCAATGTCAAGTAAATAATCAGATGGCAAAGCAAGTAGTTCATGCAGGAATTTATCCAAGAATTTAGACAGGCTTACATCAGTGGGTAGTTCTTTGATGCCAATAATGCGTAGGTTCACTCTTCGAGTGAATGCTTCCAGTTGAGAGATTCTAGTACACAGGATAGTATAAGAAGCTTGCATTTTAATCTCTTGAGCTGACATCTGATCTTACAGGTCATTAACTTTCGCCTCCGTCTTTTGCAGAGAAGTATTAATTAGGTCCACAGCCCCCTGAAGAGCGGTAATGGAATCTTGGATTGTAAGAGATTGTAATCTCTTAGCCTGTTCTGACAGTTGAAAAACAAAGTTTTTATCAAAGCAAGCAGCTCCTCTATATTTCCATCACTTCTAGGAGCCTTTGCCAAGGGAGGTGTGGGAGGGGTCAGCGGTGGTCCCGTTCCTTTTTTCCTTCCCTTTGATGTTGCCATCCTTCTCCTTAAACAAATTTTGCCGGTCCTCAAATATTGTTGGTATTCTCTAATCCGTAAACACTAAAAAACTACATTTGGAACTCGTCAGCCTTGTGTTCTCCTAATTAGATAGGAGTTTCAAAACAGGTTTGAGTAGATGTCTTTACTCCGGAAAACTAACCTTGGAGTCCAGCCCTTCTGCTGCTCCGCAAAATGAGCTATTCTTTCAAGATTTCATCCAGATGGTACTCTTGCTTCCCCTTTTAGTTCCAGGGGCAGATAAAAAGGTTTTTCAACCTTTTAAAAGCTGTTTGAGATAGCGTTCCGTGGAGCCTCTACAGAAGGCTGCCAGGGTGACATTAGCTCTCACTGGAAGTCACCCCACAAGAAATTCTCAAATAGCCCAAGTATTTCTATGGGGCTGGGAGTTTCCAGGGAGGGAAGTTCAAATTGACCAATGAATAGCTTAGGAGGGCCTGGTCATGCATCATCCAGGTGTTGTACTGTACCTCTTTTGCATGGACCAA
This sequence comes from Heloderma suspectum, assembly GCF_057233095.1. Taxonomy (NCBI): domain Eukaryota; kingdom Metazoa; phylum Chordata; class Lepidosauria; order Squamata; family Helodermatidae; genus Heloderma; species Heloderma suspectum. The sequence continues at coordinate 141,636,504 of NC_139458.1, forward strand.
GTTATGGGGGAGGGGGAATATCAGCCTAGAATGTATAGACATGTAAATTAGGGACGTACGAATTGTGTACCTTCAGTGCCGCTTGACTTCCGCAGTTTGTGGCCAGTGCTCTGTTCCACCATTCACAAGCCCCTGGAATTCTCCTCTTTTTTTTCCGCTCCGAAAATTACGAAGATAAATCCGTACCAAAAACCATAATTCTGGTTCCCAGCCATCTCCATCAGTGCATAACTTCCATAAGAATCGCCATTTTTCATAAATATTTATGTATTTTTTTAAAAATTGAAATCCTCCATCTCCATTTACTTTCAGCCAAAACACTTCCTCTTCCTAGGGGCTTCCCAAAAGAAGTCTGTCTTAGGTGTGCCTGAGCGATAAACTCTATGTTTAAAGCAATGCTGTTTTAAAGAAAGAAAAAACCTTTTAAAATGACCATACTGCTCCAGGACCAGCATGGTCATTTTAAAAGGTTTTTTCTTTCTTTAAAACAGTGTTGCTTTAAACAAAGAGTTTATCGCTCAGGCACACCTATGACAGCCTTCTTTTGGAAAGCCCCTAGGAAGAGGAAGTGTTTTGGCTGAAAGTAAATGGAGATGGAGGATTTCAATTTAAAAAGAATACCCACAAACAAGGTGGTGAGCACAATTCATTTTTTTTTTTAAACGTACATATTTATTATCGGAATATACTACACTAAGTTTTTATTTACCAAAATTCCACAACTCTTTGCAGACGATGAAACAAAAGCCGCATGACACGGGCTCCGCAGGACCTCGTGGTGCCGTTCCGCAGAGGATTCCGTGGCACGGACTGAAGGGAATTCGATCCCATTTCAGTCCGTGGCGGAATTCTCTGACATCCCTAATGTAAATTTGGGTCTATTGCAGCCTTGTCAGGCCTGACCTGAGCCATGTTTCCATGACAACAAAAGGAGAAGCTAATGGAGGAGTACAGCATTTTTTAAAAAGGAATCAGCTTTGCTGCGAGCAGGGGTACATGAGTAGGTTCTCCGCACCAGTAAAAATTGCTTCACAGAACATACTTCCTGGTGAGGGTGGGGATTAGAGTGAATGTCATCTGACTGGCAGGGGCTGCTCAATCAATGAGAGAGGCTTCCCCCCCTCCCCCACTTTCTCCTTTCCCCTGAAAGTCCAGATGCACCTGCATTTCAGGAGCAAGCCTCATTGTGCACAATGGGAGTTACTTCCGAGTAGACACAAATATGCTTGTGCTGGGGAAGAGAGCAATAAACACAAAGACAGAAACCAGCCCCCATTTTAACCTGCAGGATCTCTATAACAAAGGGTAGAAGTAGTTTCTTCCTAATGAAATAAACCAAACAAAGGAGAATCGGAGCCTGGAGATCATGCTGTGCCTTGTCAATTGAGGAGGTTCTCTCTAAGTTCTGTGGGCATTAAGAGGGCAAGCCCCATTGACCACAATGGGAGTTACTTCTGAGGAGCCACTAATGGGTTTGTTGTGGGAAAGAGAGCAGTAAACACAAAGACAGAAACCAACCCCCTTTTTAACCTGTAGGATCTCTATAACAAGGGTTGAAGTCATTTCTTCCTAAGGCAATCCCACTGTGTCTTGTCAGTTGAGGGGGTTCTCTGTAAGTTCTGTGGGCGTTGAAAGGGCAAGCCTCATTCAGCACAATGGGAGGAAACACCCTTTTGTAGCCCCTTGCTGTGTGTCAGGGTGGAAACTGAGCCCATAGAGCCCCAGAGCAGTTCTGATTCTGAGGAAGAACAGCAATCCGTGGGAGAGGAGCTCACTCTTCTCTCACAAGCACAGCAGCTGGCAGAGATTCCTCCTGCCAGCATTCCTGAGAGAGATAGTGACTCTGGCAGTGAGAGAGCGCTGGAGGGGGGCTTGCTGGAGACTCAGCGCAGACGCAGGGAGCGGCACCAGATGGAGGGCGCCGAAAGGAGGCGCTCTGCTCACCTGGCACTAAAACAACGGTCGCGTCCGAGGACCCGAGGGTAAGAGGGAGGATCTCTCCGTAGCCCATAAGTTCAGAGTTTTCCCGCGCTTCTCCTTCAAACGGGGACCAACTGCCTTACCTGGAGCTTAGGCTACTCTATCTACCCCAGTGCAGTTCCTTGCTTAGTTGCTAGTGATTAGTATCTGTAAGAGTCATTAAGTAATAAAGGAATAAACCCTTGGAAAGAATCCTCGTCGTCTGTGTCTTGAGTTGGCTATTGGAGGGGACTGTAAGAGGCAGCTAAGGCGCTCCTGACACTGTGCTTGATTGCGGTGGGGGGGGGGATTCATTACTTCTGATGTGCGCAACTGAGAGAAAGCCTCCCAATGAGCCCCAATCTTTCTATACTGTTGCTGCGCTTGATCGCTGTAACGGGGAAAGAATTAATTACTTCTGATGTGCCCAACTGAGACAGAAGCCTCATTGAGCACAGTGTTACTTCTGAGTAGACACTACTTGGTTTGTGCTGGGAATCACACGAACAGGAGACAGGAAACACCCCTTGACCAGGGTCACGGTAAAAGGCACACCCCTGGGCAGAGCCAGCATACCCGAGGTAAATGTGGGGGCTGGGGCACACAACAGCTATACTATAGCGCAGAGAACCTGACTTAAGGAAAAGAATCGGACTTTAAGCAGTCTCAGGAAATCCGGCTTTTCCCTTGAGAAGATCCAGGATGGCTGCTGGATGGCCACGATGTCATCTATTCCGAACGACCTCAACACGCAGCTGGCTTGGAGTAAATTGCTGGTGGAAACACCCCCCCATTCATTGTCAAGGGTCTTTCCAGAAAGAGGGGTGGGGGGGAAGGTTTGGCTCATCACAAGCATGTACTATTTAATGGTGACAAATTCATTAATAAATCATGAATGCTGATTCACTAGATAGGCAAACCCACTTTAATGGAACACAAAAGGAATATCTTACATTCTGAAGAAATTACCTATTATTAAAGTATCTGTAAACATTATTTACGATGACTAAAATTAAGAAATTATCAGACATTGCATAATTTAAACAAATCCTTTATTACAATAATTAATGAATCATCAAATGAATCATCAGTTAATTAAAGATATGCTCACCTGATGCAGCCACTACAGGGATTTTATTGTATTCATTTTTATTTATCCCATTTATATCCTTCCTGAAGAGCTCAAAACAGTGTTGGGCCTAGCCTTCCTCCCTCCCACTCAGGCCTGCTACTTATTCCAATTTACAGTCCTCAGGCAAGGAACCACTGCAGCACCACACCTAACCTGCAGGGAATTATGGAAATATTTGATTCTGTAAAGCCACTGCCCTAAAGGACAAAGGTGAATGTTTGTAGGCACTGTTGTATACCAGGTGGCCCAAAAGTAGGTATATAGTTGTTTAGAATGTTGAGGGAGGGGGAGAGAATGTGTGAGTAGAAGATGTGTGGGTGGAGTCAGAATGAAAGTTGGGAAGAGTGAGTGACGGAGTGACAGTTAAATCAGTTAAGTGTAGAGAGTGAGGGGAGTGAGGCCCTTAAGTAGGTATACAGTTGTTTAGTTGTTTAGTTATTTTTTTTACTGATATTGTGAATGATGGCAGCGAACTTGAGTCAAGAACAAAGAAAGTGGATTCTAAAGCAGTACTGGAAGATTGAAAATGCCGAGCGGGTGCGCACAGTGTGGCAAGAAGCATCTGACACTCCTCCACCAACACGTCTGACAATTTATTGTCTTAGAGAGAAATTTGAAGCAACAGGTGCAGTGGCTAATGCACTAAAATCTGGACGTCCTAGGACATCTATGACAGAGGAGAATGAGAAGAGAGTCGCTCTGACATTTGTGAACAATCCGAAAAAGTCCATACAACGTGCATTTAAGCAGCTATCCATACCTAGAACGTCCTTGCAACGCTTAATGCGTAAATTGAAATTGAAGCCATACCGTTCAAGACTGTTACATGGTCTTCTGGAGGATGACCCAGACCGTCAGTTGCAATTCTGTGAGACGATACGTAACCAAATCTCTAACAAACCAGACCTTCTAGATAAGATCATCTGGTCAGATGAAGCTTCTTTCAAGTTGTCAGGCCAAGTGAACTGGCATAACTGTGTGTATTGGGCAGATGAAAATCCTCATTTGACTATCACATCTCAGCTGAACCAGCCAGGCATCACAGTGTGGGGTGCACTGTCCAGCGAAGGTGTTGTAGGGCCGGTTTTCTTCGATACAACTGTGGATAGTAACAATTACCTAAACATGTTACGCGACGTGGTAGTGCCACAACTCAGAACCAGGGCTAACTTCGCCGAACTGCTCTTCCAACAAGATGGGGCACCTCCTCATTATGCTTTTGCAGTAAGGGACTATCTTGACAACACCTTCCCACAGCATTGGATCGGACGACGTGGCAGCATTGAATGGCCGCCACAATCACCCGACTTAACACCAATGGACTTCTTTGGGGGGGGCATAGTAAAGAATAAGGTTTTTGAGAGGAATCCCCAGACAGTGGACGAATTAAAAGAGTTCATCTCGGAAGCATTTATGGACATTGATGCAGACCGGAATTTGCGTCGTACTGTGTGTCACAGTGTTCTGGACAGGTTCGAAGAATGTTGCAAAGTTGATGGAATACATTTTGAGCCCTTGCGAGATTAAACAGTGTTAAACAAATGTAAATGTAATAAACAATGTAGTAAAATGCAAATAAACTATACTGTATACCTACTTTTGGGCCACTCTGTATGTGAGTATAGAAGCATACACCAGATGTCTTCCAAAAGCACAACTATTTATTATTACAACTCACTGAGAAACACTGGACAGAAAAAAAAAAGGGTTTCGAGGAAAAGTAACAAGAGCAACTTAACTGAAAATTGTCCCGGGTTCCATCTAGGACCAGGACTGTTCTGCCTTCTGAAGAATTCATACAGGCCCAACCACTCATTCAGGCTTCTGCTGCAAAAGTGAAACTGCTGCTTCCAGTTCACACACATATCCGTTAGAGACCCTCAGCCTTGTGGGATCCTGGGAGAATTTGCCCCACCCCATGCCTCTGGCCAACCCTGGCAAAAGGTGGGTGTTGGCTTTTTTACATGTTCAGAGAAGTTAATAGTCCATGTAGAAGCAGACAAAAAAGAAATCAATAGGGGAAACCCCCAACTTGTTTCGAGGAAGAACCAAAGTTTGCAATCTTATGCACCCTAACTTGGGCAAAAATCAATTGTATGTAGTGTTACATCCACCCTGAATCAACTTGCCTTCCAAAGCAATGTTTATCTGGCCCTTGGCAGGACTAACACATTTTAATCAAGGTAGAAATTTTTCCACATTTTTGTAAAGAAAAACATACTTTTAAGTAGGCTGAGATACACCACTGTAAAGCTCTTACTTTGATCAGTCAAAATATTGAAAGAACCATTACTCTGACCCTGCAGCAAGACAGATAGCATAAAGGAGATGCAGATACAATGGGGAGTTAGTTGTGACATACAAGGAACCCAGGGAAGGCCAGTGTACAAAGGGGTAACTTGGTGACCTGATGGCAGGGGTGTGACTGAGCTGGATATCAGTGGAAAATAAAGGATGAAAGATAGAAAGATTACAAATTTAACACAGATATGACCATTTCTAGGCATACACAGCTGTGGTAAGACCATTCTTCAGGGAAAGGGCTGCTTGGATTAGGATGCCTTCTGCTTCGTCAGGCTGTGCCTGTGACCAACTTGAGCAAGTTGGAGTGTAAGTTCGGAAAGGAGGACTTTTAGTGTTCAACACTGTCCTGACTATATTGATGTTTCAAAATTACAAACAGGTTGGAGAGAGAGAACCAAGGGAGAAGGATAGGAAAGATAAATAAAACTAATAGGGATTAGGGTCTAGTAAGGCTGGGTCCTCCTATGGTGGTCACACTGGCACAAACTGAGCCCAGACAACATGGAGATTGCAATCTGGCAGTGCCTGAATAAGGCTTTTCTGGGGATTACTCTGATAGGGTCTACTTGCCTAAGGGAAGGTTTTCTTAAACAACAGAAGGATAACTAAGAAGCTCAGCACCTGGGCTCTCCAGCCAAGTGATTCAGAAAGGAAGACATATGCAGATAAGGGTGTTCTATACTCAGTGGCTCTTAATGATTGTAGTTTAGCGATGGAAGGTAGAGACACTCAAAAGTTTGTCAGGCTTCTCCTCAGGTGCTCTCACTGGCCAAGTGAGATAAAATATCCCAAGGATTTGGTAGACAGCATCTGCCATGTGACAGAGAGGAAGGGATTTGCATTTTTTCACAAACACTCCCTTTGTGACAGGGAAATTCCTAAACGAACTGATGAGTCATGCAGACTCCATGAGCACACTTTCCTTTGCTGCAGCTGTAGTGGAACTTGAGAGAAGATAGATGCGTCCACTGGGCCTATCACATAAGCTTGCCAGAGCTGCCCGGCAGGCTTAACCTATAGTTAGTTGTTAGCTTAGTTGTGGGTTGTTTAGCCCACGATTAACCCATAGTGTTCAGGTTCAGATGTCATGGAGCAACCTCCAATTGGACATTGCATACACAAAATGGAGGCGGAATGTGCCTGGCACATGCCTTGGCAAATCATGGGTAATTTATTAAGAGTTGGCTTAGCTGCTTGAGGCAGCTAAAGCTATCTGAACTGGAGGTATTTTATTGATATCTGTGACATAACATCTTCTGTAATATGTGGTTTAATCTGTTTGGAAAGCTGAAGTCTGGGACATTTTGGTTTCGTCAAGGTGTTGGATCTGATTATCTTCTGGTCCCTTCAATCCCTAGGATTGTATTATTCCTGCCTGGGATTCTAACATGCTCATAAACCTGTACTGGAGGTAGAATAGGGCTTTCTAAACAGCAAAGTGTACACCTGTTCAGTTCAGAATTGAACGGTATACACCTGTAAACTTAACTTTCCAAAATTTAGAAAGGGGCTGTCGCATAGATTTAATTGCCTAATTTTGCACTCATCAGGACAATAGTGAACAAAAGTGAATGTGTTTGCAGGGCATGTTGAGGGGAAGCAACCTGTCTCAGGGTCCTGATCCTGTCAGGTCCCAGTCAAACCAGATTCATGGGTTGCCAAAGTGAGACAAGTCACAAATGGATCAGGTTAACAGTTTATTGATTACACAAAGGTGATAAATGGATGCAGAAAGCAATGCAAAGAAAGCTCACAATCCCTGGAGCAGATCAGTCCTCTGTCACAGCTGATTGCGTGCTGCTGTTCCCACAGTACTTAAGACGCCACCCCATGGACCAACCGATTTCACCAGGCTGGTAGTGTACATTTTCCCCTTTGGAGCAAGACCAAAAAGCAAAACCAGCCTGCTAGATTTTATAGGTGTCTCTCCTAAGCATCACCACCTGTCATGAGAAACTCCTTCTCAGGAGAAGGGGGGCTTCTCTTTCACTTCTCATGTAAGAGAAGAACAACATCCTAATCGCAAAGGATGAGAACACGTCACACAGACCAAACAGCCATGGCTGTATTTGCTTGGTACCAATTAAGGCATGTGAGAGGCCTACTAAAAGCTGCCCATTATACAAGGGACCTACCTTAGTTAACTGAAATCTGCTGACTATATTAGGCTATACAGGTCTCTATACATTCAAACAGCAGAGAGGATGCTGTGTCAGTTCACACCTGGCCCCATGCCATTTCTTCCGATATCAAACTCACTACACTGGTTTACAGGAAAAAGCTGAAAAGCGCAAGGAGTTTCTCTTCCAGATAATCGGGTTGTTTATTGAAAATTTTATGGATGTAAAATCTTATTGATATATGTGTTGTTTGTACACTGTACTTTGGCCCTGAAACAGTAACTACATGTGATGTGGAAGACGCAAGTCTCCCAACTTTTTTTAAAGCCATCACACTGGGCTATGAACTTGATCTACAAAGGGTGTGTGTGTATTTAACCCTTGCCTTGTTGGCCATTTTTCTGATTAAAGCTGCTCTTCCTCCACTGCTTGTCTACCTTTGGGGTAATATATGGGAATCGTGAATCTTTTCCCCTGCAGGGAAAAAGTAACTTCAGCAAACTGGTTTTCAGCACAAAAATGGACCATGAGGAGAGGGTTAACTCCCCCCCCCCACGCCAACTGTTCTGCCAGATTCATAGCTTTCCACAGCTGCATTTCAGTTTATATTGATATTAAAAAAAAAAAAACTGAGAAAAATGATGGGAAGACTAATCTCAGATCACCTGCATCGCACCTTGTTTGGCCCCAGGGTAGATATTGCAAAATCTAACAGAGATCCCAAACTTGGTTAAGATAATAGTCATTCCACCTCCTTGCTGTTGGCAGCTGATGATTTCTCTGTGCTTTCATTTCAGAAGCATCAAAGCTTCATGTTTGGGAGGTGTCGAGCCCTGGGGAGCCATGTCAGCTGGGCTGGGTAGTGGCTGGTGGAGAGCAAGTGGGATAAAAGCATCACATGTTTTTTGGGAGCCTTGGGAGGTGGGAGACAGTAGCTTGCCTTGAAGTCTGGGCCTGGAAGGCTTGTTAATGCAGGGCAAGAGGAGCTGTGCCTGAAGCAGATCCAGGTGTGCTTCTGTCCCATGCCCTGGCTAGCGAGTGAAGCCCTTGAAGATTGCCTGGGGTGAGTAGTGCTGCCGAGGGATCATTTTGAGAGCTCTGTGGTAGGTGGTCTTGAAGTCGTGGCCCAGGGTCTCACAGGAGCTCTGCAAGAGAAGGCATAATCAGCACCCGTTACCATATTCCTACCAACTTCAGCTTAGGGCCTTTCACACTTAGATAAAAACGGTTAAGTTGCCCCAAGTAATGCCTGTGTATTGTCCCGCACAATGCCCTGCCCAGATCAGTTGCTTCCTTCCTCCCCTGGCAGAAGGGGAAGTGTCTCCTGCTTTTTTCTCCCTGTGGGTTGTGTGTGTTAAAATACTCGATAGGTATAAGCTGAAGAACCCTAACACTGACATGCTAAGATGTGGATAGGACATCCAGGAGACAGATATAGGATCAAGAGAAGAAGAAAAAAACCACTAGCTTTTCCTTGTATTCCCCCCGCCACTTGTGTTCCATTGGCTGCATTTTTCCTTTATTATATGGATTCTGTGTGTTTGTATGTTGAGAGGGATTGAAAGCTCAACACTTGAAGGATAAAAGCTACTCACGTTTTGTCAAAACCACCAGTGAGGAAAGAGACATCCATAAATTTCTCACACACAGAATTCACTGCTGTTTCCCCACAGCAGGAATATTTGCCATAGATATAATATTTGTTGTGGCTTATGGTGAACTCAAACTCATACTCAGTGTTGTTGGCATTCCGGAACGGTTTCCTAAGGGTACTGCAGCAGGATTTCTCGACATAATCATCATGTTTCCCCTTTATTTTCAAAAGTTTTATCCAGTAATAAGAAAGTCCAATACTTTCAAGGAAGTCTTCTGCATTGGAAGGGGTTGTTGAACTGTTTTCTGAATTGTCTTTTATCATACAACCACTGCTGCTAACATAAAGGGTGTTCTCCCCATAGGTGAGATCTTTCGTGCCCAGGAAGTGAGAAACTTCACGCATGAGGGTGCCTGGCTTGGAATCTTTTTCAAAATATTTTGGAGCCTTCCCGAACAAGTCGCACAAGTAATTTTTTTTGTCATTTGCATATATGTGTGCATACCATGTTAGTACCCTTCTTAAATGACACCTCCCTGAGTTTTGAAATGAGGTTATTGACTAGATCTTCTGTCATGATTGCATGACGTTTCACCCAAATACGACTGTCCTCTTTCTCAATAAGTACAAGGCTCTTGGGTACCTTCATCAGCACCTTGTCCTTTTTCTCCAGAGCATCTCGCAGGATCTCCAGTGCTCCCTGCTTTGCTGCTTCTGCAATTTTTGCCTCCTCCTTGGTTAGGTCTGTAATGTTCTTTTCCCCATCATTCTTCATAATTGCTTTAACACAATGCCATTCATTCTCTGTCTTTGTGCACACAAAAATATCCTCTGAACTCATAACTTCACGGATGTTAGCAAACACACCAATTGGCAAAATCACGTTCCTGTTCCAAAACAAAGCACATGGCTGAAGTTAGATGATTTATCCAGGCATTGACTATAGTGGACATTCCTCTTTCCTCCTGCAGGGACAAGGATGATGCAAGAGCATGATGATGGAGCAAGATAATGGAGATGTGAAACATGGACCCTACATTCTGATGCAGCTCTCAACTGTGTCCCTTAGATCATCTGTTAAGTTTGCTCTATGTTAAACATGCCAGATCTTACCTTTTGTTCTCCATGCTAAGCTGACTTTTGTAATAGTCCATCTGGTTTGACCTGGCTAGCTCTTTTGAGATGTAAGTTTCAGATAATAAAGAAGATGGGTTCAGCCAGTAATTTACTGATTTGCTGGCTAGCCCACCGGTATCAGAATTGGAGGGTATTGCACTATTAGACAAAACAACAGCCAGTTTCCTGTAAAGGGCTGGCTTTTACTGGAGTCAGATTCCCATAGAAGTGAGATATTATCCTCACCTCCAGTCTCCCTAACAACATCTGATCAGGAGGCCAAAGAGGCTTTCTCTCAGACCATTCTCTATGCAAGAAACTCTGCATATGCTCTGAAACCCAAGGCACTACTTGGGATAGGTAACATTTAACTAGCTAAGTTAAACTGATTGTACTGATTTTTATTTGGAATTCTCTGTGTGTGATTGTTGCTTCCCCTTGCTCTTCCTATTTTCTTCTTTTCCCCCCAAATAAGCTCCTTTTTATGTGTGGACAGTTGGCTGTATTGATTTAAAAAGGGAATGTCTCACTAAAACAGGGATCAGGCTTCCACTGGCCCGAGGGCCAAATCCACCCCCGCCAGGCCATCCCATCTGGCCCGTGGAGGCCTTGGGTGAGGGAACTCCCCCTCCTCAAAGCCCCAGCCTGGCTGGCTCCTCTTTCCTCCTACCTCACTTCCCCTGATTAGGGAACAGGGAGCAAAGCCGAGTGCAGATCCTCAAGGGCACCAGCTGAGTCCTGGGAGTGTGTGCATGTGTGTGTGAGAACTGTAATGCAGCTAGGTAATTTTAAACCCTGGGCTGAATGGTCTTGTGGCGGGAGGGGGCTTTTAGGCAGCCACATGTATTACTTCAGTTGTGATGCACACAACTAACATTTCACTTCTCCCCCCTCCCGCAGTTCCATGCTTTACAAATGTGTCTACGTTGCAGATATGTTAGAGCAATACACAAGCAAAAAAGCAAACTCTGTTTGCCAACTCTGACAAAAAAAGAAAGAAAAAAGAATGATCTGAGGATGTGCAGTTTCAGACTTTAAGCTCACGCAGGATGCTTCCAGATAGAGGGCTCTTAGTGCTACCAGTCAAAAGGTAAGGTGCTGCTAATCCGTCTTTTCTTAACAGATTTTTTTCTGGTAAGAAAAAAGATAGAAGAAGTGGAGGGAAAACAGGAGGGCTACGAATTGAAGATGATGTCATCGGAGCCTCCATAAAAATCTGTGAATGAGGCAGGGCAACCTCACAATAAAAGCCTCATCTTAAATCATAGCAGCAGCATAACTACAGCAGTAAAATGGAGTTTGCTTCTGCTGCGATGATGCGTGCGTGTGTTTACATTTGCTTGGGAATAAGCACCATTTTGTTGCAGGAAATATATTTTAAATGCAAAAATAATGAAATGAGCATTGTAGCCATGAACATGCCCACTTGGCCACCCCTAATTCAGGGCCACGATGGGCCACGGGGCTAGCAGTAAAATTAAAATTGAACAGCAGCAAATCATTACACAGAATTAAAAGCCTGATGGAACAGAACAGACTTTACTGCCTAAGACAACATAACAAAGAAGCATATCTCACCTCTCTCAGGAGGGAGTTCCACAATTGGGTTCTGCTACCAAAAAGGCCCTGTCTCACGCACCCACCAACCTAGCCTCTCTAGGAGGTCAGACATATAACAGGGCCTCTGATGAGGATTGTTAATTATGTGCAGGTGGGAGCCAGCTTGCTGGGGGAAAGGTAGTTAGGACTGGGGAAGGCAATGGCAAACCACCCCGCTATACAGTCTACCAGAAAAACACCGAGGAAAAACGGCATCCCTCTAGGGGTCAGTAATGACTCGGTGCTTGCACAAGAGGAACCTTTCTTTCTTTCATATGGAAGGAGGTGGCCCTTTATATATCCCAGCCCCAAATTGTTTAGGATTTGTAGACCAAAACCAGGACATTTTATTGTGCTCAGTGACAAACTGGAAACCTATGACGTTGTTCCAAAACTGGTGTAATATGGTCTCCAAACACACTCCTGACAAAAATCTAGCTGCTGCATTTTGCACTAGCTGTAGTTTCTGAACACATTTCAAGGGCAGCCACACATAGAGTGTGTTGCAGTAATTTAAACAATCCAGTTCTTTGCTGGAGTTGTGGGGTTGACTCTCTCAGCTTGTTTGACTCCATTTTGTCCACAGAGCATGGCTGCTGGGGCTGCTACTTAACTCCATGGAGGTTTGAGAGAGCACCTTCTCTCCTACCAGCCCCTCGGTCATCGGGGTTGTCAGTTGAGCGGGCACTCTTGATGCCTTTTATCAGCTTCATTGGTAGCATGGACTCTGTCCCTTCTTGGAGAGGATCTTGCAACACTGATCCATGCTTCTGTAAGCACCAGGCTTGACTAATCCAACGCACTCTATGTGGGGCTGTTCATGAAGACAACTCGGAAGCTTCAGCTAGTACTGCTTTATGTTTCCTTATAGATGTTTAAAGATGTGAGCATTTACAGCCAATAATACAGCAACTGTGCTGGCTGGTAGTGGTATAGTTTTTGTTCCATATTTTGGGGATATTTCCACTTTCACACAGACATTGACAAAGACATTTAGGGCGCAATCCTATTGGGCGAGTTAGCCGCCTCTGAAGTCAGAGGCTGCTGACTATCCTGTGCAGGGCGGGTACAGCATGGGATCCTCTCCTCCATGCTCTGCCTGCCCTGTTTTTTTGGTTGGACAGCTGATTTGGCTGTCAGGGCACAAGCGGGGAGGCCACGCAGTGCATAGGAAGCTGCATAAGCGGCTTCCGTGGTCTCCTCCCCCGGAAACGCCTCATTTTCGCCTGCTTCGCACTCCATTTCTAAATGTGGAGGCTGGCAAGAACCATACCACCTATGAAGTGACGGGGAAGAGGGTGGGGAGTGTGGTTCCTAGTAACCATGGTCGGAGTACTGGCTCCGACCTCAGTTCCTGGGTACAGAGAAATCCTATGCCCCTCTAGACACTGTCTAGTGGCCATAGGATTGCTCTCTTAAGGTTTTTCCACACGGAGCCCTTTTTTTACAGTTAGGCAGTATCTATACTGGGGGGGGGGGGCTTTTGCCTGTGGGTTTGTAACCCACAATCTATACTGAACCCCTTTTTCTCGCTGGGCATAGCAGGATTTTGTGTCCACATGAGAGGGGTGGTCCATGACAGAATGTGTCCATGTATCATGTCCCTGTCCCTCCCTTGCCCTCCCATTGCCCTGTGCCCCTCCCACGAACCTTTTCTCCATTCTGGGCATGCGTGTTGGTGAGTGTAACTGGCCTGCACATGCCACTTTTCTTTAAAAAAAAATTCTTTTACTGGAAGGACAGTATTGTGGAATTTCTTAATTTAGAAATACGGAGCATGCGGCTCTCCTGTGTCTGCTAACTTCCTGCTCGGTTTCCCAACAAACATGGCTGCTAGAAAGGGGGCCTACTAGTGGGCAGCTGCGAACAGAGAGAACAGATTCTCCTCTCACTGCTTTGTAAAAAAGGCCCCTCTGCAAATCACAAATCTGACTCACACAATTTTGTTTTATTTTTTATTTATAGTCCTTGTGCAAGTCTGTTCATCTAGAATGGCACTAACATACATTTATATTTATTTTAAAAAAACAGCTACAAAGTTAAGCCGTGACTTTTGGTGCTGTGTTCCATGAGTAGATCATACATTAGTATGATGTCTATATACTAATGCCCAGAGTATGGAAAACAAACAGAATGAACTTGAACTCTTAATACAGGAGGGAAATTATGACTTGATAGGTAACTGAGACTTGGTGGGATGACTCTCATGACTGAAATAGAACTTGAAGGATAGAACTTGTTCAAAAAGAACAGGAGGAACAGAAAGGGAGGTGGGGTTGTACTGTATGTGAAAAATACATATCTCTGCACAGAAATACAGGAGGATGAGCTTGGTAGCCCCATCAAGAGCATCTGGATCAAAATAAATGGAGCAAAGAATAAAAGGAACCTGGTGGTCGGAGTCTACTACTGGCCACCCAACCAAGGAGAAGACGAGGATGAAACTTTTGAAAAGCAAATAACCAGTGTTTTAAGGAAGCACGATGTAGTAGTAATGGGGGACTTCAATTTCCCCGATATTTGTTGGGAGACAAATTCTGCAAAACATGGCCCCTCCAGGAAATTCCTGACTTGTGTGGCGGATAACTTCCTCCTACAGAAAGTAGAGGAAGGAACTAGAGGATCGGCTATCCTTGACTTGATCCTAACCAACAGAGATTACTTAGTGGATACAGTAGCAGTTACAGGAACTCTGGGGGAAAGTGACCATGTTGTACTTGAGTTCTTGGTTCTAAGGGAAGCAAAAGCCGAGTGTAGTCAAACGTGTACCCTGGATTTCAGGAAAGCTGATTTTAATAAATTCAGAACAATGATCAGTAAGGTCCCATGGCAAGTGACGCTAACGAGAAAAGGAGTCCAAGATGGGTGGGAGCTTTTAAAAAAGGAAATTCTTAAGGCACAATTACAAACCATTCCAACAAGATAAAAAGGTGGAAGACAACAGAAGAAGCCAATGTGGCTTCACAAAAAGCTTAGGGATTAGTTGAAAATAAAAAAAAGGACACATATAGGAAGTGGAAAGAAGGCCAAGCGACAAAGGAAGAGTACAGGCAGGTAGCACAGAATTGCAAGGATGGTGTCAGGAAGGCTAAAGCTGAGAATGAGCTGAGGTTAGCGAGGGATGCTAAAAACAACAAAAAGGCTTTCTTCAGCTACGTGCATAGTAAAAGGCAGAGGAAAGAAATGGTTGGTCAGCTATTAAATAAGGATGGCAAAACGATAACAGATGACAAAGAAAAGGCAGAGGTGCTCAATTCCTACTTTGGCTCAGTCTTCTCCCACAAGAGGGTCTATGACCCCCTGGCAAAAGCAAAGTACAGGCTGAAGGGGCAGGATTGCAGCTTGAGATTGATAGGCATATGGTCAAGGAACACCTAATTACTCTGAATGAGTTCAAATCTCCAGGGCCAGATGAACTGCATCCTAGAGTAATAAAGGAACTGGCAGAAGAACTCTCAGAACCGCTGTCTATTCTCTTTGAGAAATCATGGAGGACGGGGGAAGTGCCAGATGACCGGAGGAGGGCTAATGTTGTCTCTATCTTCAAAAAGGGTAAAAAGGAGGAACATGGGAACTACAGACCAGTCAGTCTGACATCAATCCCTGGGAAAATTCTGAAGCAGATGATAAAGCAATCCATCTGGAAGCACCTTGAAAACGATGCAGTGATTACTCGAAGCCAACATGGATTTGTCAAAAACAAGTCCTGCCAGATTAATCTGATCTCATTTGTTGATCAAATAACCTCCTTGTAGACCATGGGAATGCTGTAGACATCATATACCTCAACTTCAGCAAAGCTTTCGACAAAGTGCCCCATGATATCCTGATGAGCAAACTAGCTCAAAGTGGGCTAGATGAAACAACGATCCGGTGGATCCACAGTTGGCTACAGAATCGGACTCAAAGAGGGCTTATCAATGGGACCTTCTCAAACTGGGGAGAGGTATCGAGTGGGGTACCGCAGGGCTCAGTCCTGGGCCCAGTTCTCTTCAACATTTTTATTAATGACTTGGAGGGGGAGGTGCAGGGAATGCTGATCAAATTTGCAGATGACACAAAACTGGGCGGGATAGCAAATACTTTGGAAGACAGAAACAAAATTCAAAGTGATCTTGATAGACTGGAGCGCTGGGCAGAAAACAACAGAATGACATTTCATAGGGATAAATGCCAAGTTCTGCACCTAGGAAAAAAGGAACCAAATGCACAGTTACAAGATGGGGGATACGTGGCTCAACAACACTACAAGCGAGAAGGATCTTGGAATTGTTGTCGATCACAAGCTGAATATGAGCCAACAATGTGACGTGGCTGCAAAAAAGGCAAATGCTATTTTAGGCTGCATTAATAGAAGCGTAGCTACCAAATCCCTGGAAGTACTAGTTCCCCTCTACTCAGCAGTGGTTAGGCCTCATCTGGAGTACTGTGTCCAGTTCTGGGCACCACACTTTAAGAAGGATGCAGACAAACTGGAGAGGGTTCAGAAGAGGGTAACAAAGATGATCAGGGGACTGGAAACAAAGCCCTATGAAGAGAGACTGAAAGAACTGGGCATGTTTAGCCTTGAGAAGAGAAGACTGAGGGGAGATATGATAGTGCTCTTCAAGTACTTGAAAGGTTGTCACAGAGAGGAAGGCCAGGATCTCTTCTTGATCATCCCAGAGTGCAGGACACGGAATAATGGGCTCAAGTTACAGGAAGCCAGATTCCGGCTGAACATCAGGAAAAACTTCCTGAGTGTTAGAGCAATACAACAATGGAACCAATTACCCAGGGAGGTGGTGGGCTGTCCCACACTGGAGGCATTCAAGACAAGGCTGGACAGCCATCTGCCAGGGATGCTCTGACTTGGATTCCTGCATTGAGCAGGGAGCTGGACCAGATGGCTTTGTAGCCCCCTTCCAACCCTACTACTATTCTATGATTCTGGAGCAGCACAGGAAACAAATGGCTGCTAATGCGTTTTGAAGAGCTCGAAGAAAAATCGTACCCGTTTCCTTTGGAGGGGACTGAGCAACACCACTACTGCAAAGCTGTCCCACACAATTTAAAACATTTTGATTTTGATTTTATTTATAGTCCTTGAGCAAGTCTGTTCTTCTGGAATACCACTAACATACACTGGGGGGGGGAGCACTAAAGTGAACTACAAAGTTAAGCAGGCAATTTCATTTCAGTGTTAATACAAATAATATGTAAAATGTTTATTATCCTCCAATATTGTTCTTATGCGTATTTTTAGTTTATTTGTCTCCGCCTTTAAAAAAATGAGTGCCTGCACAGAGAAGAGAAGGTGGTGAACAGTGGTGGGTCAGTTGACCTCACCTTTTTTGTGTTCAGTTGGTGAAAGCAAAGGGTGGTGAAAGCAGGTGAAATCTGCCCCCCAGCCACCAAATGGAAGGAGAAATGTCCTGAAAATAAAGGGCAACCATTAAGCTTGAATGGTGTAACTCATGTGTCTGAGATAGATTAGGCCTGTTCGCCACACAGGCCTCATCTCTTATCAGTAGGAGAGTGACTTCTACTATCTGAAAATGGCCTCCTTCATTTTGCTTCTTTTTACCTCAAAACCACTAGGACTCAGTACTGGCTTTTGAAAAATGAGATTTAGGAGAAATACCTATTGGGCTATACTTGATGGGAAAGAGCACCAAGGAGCAATTGTGTCTGCTACCTAGGCTATCCCTGATTTCCAGAGGTTCTCAGAGCTTGAGCAGAAGTACCAGTCATGTCAACAGAAAACTCCTCAAGAGTCCTCAGCTGCTAAGGGCACAACATCCTCCCAAGCGGTGGTCCTCCCCTGCAGAATGTACAAGTTCCTGTGAGTCAGGGCCAGCCCAAGACATTTTGCTGCCTGAGGAGAAGGACAAGATAGTGCCTCCCTCCCTGCCATTGTGCATACAGAAGCTGAGTGGACTGGCAGTTGAATCTTACTTCAACACTGGTGATGGGACGCCTTCTACTATATCTGGCGGTAGCAGGTTAGCTTAGAGGGTGCAGGGGAGTCCATGTGGCACACAGAGCTCTGTCCTCTAACACTTTGCTGCCACTCACTCACCGCTCTACTTGGCTACCCCCCCAACCCAAGCATCCACCACCAGAGGCAGCTGTCCCACCCTTCCTAATGGTAGGGCCAGCCCAGTTGTGAGTCTTAAGTTCTCCAGGTAAGGGTCAGGCCACGCGAAGGGGGTATAACAACTTCCTTCACTCATGGTCAGTTTTGTACATATTCAGTGTAGAAAATGCCCCTCTCAAGAGCACTTCACAAATATATCTGGCCACTCCCACAGGTCACCTTCCCCTTCCTCTTCTTCCAGGCAAGGCACATACTTAGAATCAAGGACCAGGGTACTTATGAGCACATATTCAGCCCAGGAATTTGTTTTTGTACCAGTACTGAGCCACAGTCCTTCCACATTCAAAAAATCCATGACTGGTGCCTCCCCTCACTCTGCTTCTCTTATTGGTGTTTTTGCAATTGCTTTGGGTAGATCTTCACTTTGATTTTGGTTACATCTGCAAAGAGCCAGTGTTGTGTAGCAGTTACAGTGTCCAACTAGGACTGGGGAGGCCCAGGTTCAAATTCCAACTCAGCCAAGAATCCGGAATGAGAAGCCCTGGTAAGTTGCGGGATAAAAGGCCTGGTGTGGAGAAGCCCTGAGTGACAGCAGAAGAGTAAGATGGAATGAAAGTGGCAGTTCAGTTTGTAATCTGCCGTGTTTTCCCACTGCTTCTTCCATCTTTTTTCTTACTGAGAACAATTGGTTAAGGAAGAAGAGAGAAAATAAGTGTACAATGCCTTCTGAGTGTTAGCACAAGGACCCCTCTGTCTGGAAAGCACTGTAAAACTTCCCAGTGGCAGTGGTCAGACCATGACTAAAAAGGGGTAGACCAAGTTCTTCCACTCAAGAGTCCATTTTGCAGTTGTGCAGTCAGTGCACAAAACTTCCCTCTCAGGAGCACTTCACAGAAATATGTTCCCTTTCCCACAACTCTCCCTCCCTCTCCCCGTCCCCTTGTCATATCCTTATTAAGAAATGAGATTTGTTTGAGCACATATTCAGACCAGGACTATGTTTTTTGCATCAGAACTAAGCCCACAGTCCTTCCACACACACAAATCCATGATTGATGCTTCTCTTCCTCCTTACTTCAAGCAGCCCAATTCACAAAACCAACTGAGCCTTGTTAAACAGCTTACCACCACTGGGGGAGAGAATGGTCAGACTGGCAAAAGCTAGGTGTTGTTTGGGAGATATATATATAGCATATATTCTGGAAGCAGCGGGTGGAGGGGAGACAACAGGTGCTGTGGAAGATCTGTAGCGGTGGCTAGAGGAGATAAATGGGAGTGAAAGACACTTATGGAGAATGAATGTGGTATTGAACGTAGACAACAGAGAAAGTGAAAACAAACCTGAATGAGAAGAATCCCCCCCGTCCCGCCTCAGCTACCCAGGAAGGGATTTTCAGAATTGTTTGCTGCTCTGTTGCAAATCAGGTACTAGACCCTGATCAATGTTCAACATGTCCACTTTTAAAACGGGTTAGATCATATGTGCTAATTCCTCTGGCAGAGGGAGGAATTGGGCAAATCAGTTGGAAGAGATGTCATAATAAATTTTTGTTTTCTAGCAAACAAAGGGACTCCATAGGAGATAACGGCCAAGCCCCAAGTGTGGATTTGAAACCCTCAGGTTGACCTGGAAGAAAACTGAAGGTCTCCTTGACCCTGCAGGAAGAAAACCAATTTGGGAAAGGGTGGTTTTGAGTAGGGAAAATGCCCAGAGACTGAAGGATTACAAAGCTCTTCCTCAAGCTGTTTCTCTGCACAAGCTTGCAGCTTCATGTGCTGTATTTGGTGAGGTCGCGCATCATTGCATGATTGTTTTGGATTAACTGTCCTGTTCCCCCCCACACCCACACAATCTACCAGGAAGAATTCTGATCATGAATCTCCCTCCCAGCGTTTCCTCTAGTTTGGCCCCGGCTTGCACATGTGCAAGAATTTCCTGTCTTTAGTAGCTGGAGACTGTTTGTTCAAATTCTCTTCCCTTCCCTGGTAATACAGTGTGATGGTTAGATCTGGTGCTGACTCCAGGCTTTTGAGGGCCCTTGCTTGGGTAAGACATCCTCAATGGGCCCCCTCCCTCAATGAGTCTACTTTCTCACTGCCATCGTCACCAGCTGCTGTTTCTCCTCCTCCTCTTTCTTATCACTGCTACCACTTGCTTGCTTGACAGGCAGAGAGCCAGGAAGCAAGTAGGCAGTGACATCTACTGTTCCTCCTTTTCACTACCACTGTTGTCTGGACCAGAGTGAGGGGCAGGTGAATAAGAAAGTTGCAATGGTGAAGAGGAGGAGCAAGTCCAGGGGGTCTTGTCAGTGGACCCCTGCTGGGGTTTGGGCTCGTGGCCAGTGCCCAACCATTCCTACCTTTGGCACCAGTCCTGGTTGGATCCAGATTCCATCCTACATGAGTGGAAAGTCTGTTGCGCAACTGCTACAACCTTTCCCCCTGTTGCACGATGTTGCTCTCCTAACACCAAGATCCTGATCCAGCGTACTGGGTTCCATGAGTGCTAGGCTCTTCTTGCACAATGTTATGCAGCATATCACACAATGTGCTTTACCCAATACGTGCGCGTTTGCTTTAAGGCCAGAGTCCAATCCGTGACTAATGGGTTTGCGCATGGTTGTAGGACTACCTGGTATGGTGTGGGAGAGAGCTGGGCTTGTAGCTCTCCTCCAAGCAATTAGAGCAAGTCCAGGCCTACTGTTACTGATGAGCAGCTGCTAGCAGCAGGCCACAAATCACTGGCTGCATAGCTAGGCAGATCTGCAGTGTTGTTCTTATGGGACAAGGGGGGAACCTCGTTTGTCACAATGGAATTCATGCTGTGCCACCGCTTGTGCAACATTTTGCAGAACTGCAGTGCAGTTACAGCTATTCCACAAGTGCACAGCAGGATCGAACCCTGAAACTACAGGGCCAATCCAAGATATTTTGCTCCCTGAGGCCAAATACCAACAGGTGCTTCTGTTCCCATGTCAAGGTGCACAGTACCTAAGGCTGGTCAAGTTGTTTTGGAACTGAGACAGAAAATCCCATAAGCACTTTTTCCTGCGAGTAAAAACACAGTAATGATAATGATAAAAATAGATTAAGTAACTAAGCATTTGTTTCCCTTTCAGCACACCCAAAATCAGCTGCCTGAGGCAACCACCTCACTCTGCCTAATGGTAGGGCTTGCCGGTGAAACTAGGTTTGGAATGGATATTAAGGTAATTGTCAATTTGTGTTGCACTTTTAGTGGACATTGTGGCGCAAACTAGCTACAAAAAAGCTCGGTTTATCCTGACCTAGGAGAGATCCAGGACATATCTACAAGAAAGCCTTGAATATGTTTAATTCTCTTTTTCCTGGGGAATGTACTTTTGTGAGGGAAGCCTAGAGATTCCTGAGAATTCTCAGCACCTCACCAAAATATAGTTCCCAAGATTCTTTCAAAGATGCCATGACAAATAAAGTGGTATAAAACTGATATATGTATGGACTGTAGATAAGCTTTCAGAATCAGCTGGCAATGGCTATGGAATTGCAGTGAGTTCTCCCTCTTGAGATTCGAAGAATGAAAACTGCCAGTTTTCAAGCCTGAAACTTGTACTCTTTGATCTGAAATCCTTTCACCATAACTGTAGCTGTATCGATACTATTGTTGGTTACTCAGTGTTGAGGCAAAGAGTAAGTAAGTACCTCTTCTGCGTTTCATCCAGGTCTAAACCTTAGGGCTGAAACACAGTTCAATGGCTCTGTCTGGACCAGCAAGGGATTTATACTGAGTGAGCTGAAATTTTAACATTTTATTTGAGATAGACTCTCAAATAAAATGTTAAAATTTCAGCTCATTCATAAGCTCACTCATCTTGTAAGCTCTTAACTAACTGCTTTTGGAGTCCATGTGTACTGCAAATGGCATCTCAGATTGGAGCAGACAGTTTTGCGGATCAGATGGAGGCACTGTTTGGCAGTGGGGTGCCAACATCTCCCAATGACAGAGGTGTCCGCTTTAGTGGTGATGAGAAAGCTTTGTAGGGGGCAGAGCTGGGAAGATCCCAAGAAGGAAAGAGTTCCAGATGTTAGCAGGATAGAATAAATGATGACACAACAGACATGTCTAGAGTTCTACTTGTGCCTCTTTATTGGGAGAAACTTGTACATTTGTAAAACAGCGACTCGCGCTCATAAAGTTATGGGATGATAAGCCCCTCCCAGGAAGATCCTTGGCTGGGTCCCAGTGAGAGCCCCATGCAGCCTGCAGGCCTGCACCCCCTGGAATCACACACATTTCCAGCAGGCAGGCGGGTGGATGTTATCCTCAACATCCTAATCCCTCTACAGCAGCCAAAAGCCTTGATGCTCTTGGCTTTTTAAATTGATCTACACAAAATTTTGTTTTCGTTGGAGGGTGGGGAGAAGGGGAGAGCATTTGCAGCATCGTCCTGTGAGTGCCACCTCTCTGCCTAAATATGCACCCCCAGAAGTACAGGCACATGTCCCTAAATGTAGGGCATGGCTCCATGAGGGATCTTTACGCGTCTAACAGTGCATGCTGGGGACCCTCTGGTTTGCTACATCGGGGCTGAAACCTGTAGCTGGGGATCTGGGGCATTCCCTTTGCTCCGCAAAGACAGCACAAGGTGGTTTGATTGGCTTTTTCCTGTTGCACCTTTACTCAGAGCCCTACCACAAAGCTAGAGGTTGACGCACCTTTCTGCTCCTCCCCCACTGTGCTTCGGGAAGACCAATCCCCAGCACTTGAGGATTAATCAGTCCCGCCCCCCTGCCCCCGAACTGGACAGTTCTGCTACGAGTGCGTCGGTCTGTGGGCCTGAGTCCTAGGAGACGGTGTGAGCTCGTATCATCCTCTTGGTGTTGTACGGGACCCCTAGGGATTTGAAGCCCCTCACTCCTTCCTTTCTCCTGGGGGTGGGGTGGTTATTTTTGGCTTGGACCCTGAATGCTGTTGGAGGAGGATGGGTGGACAATGCAGGGAACGGGAAAGGCTATACATCTGGGAAGTGAGCGCCCTAGGGAAACTCGGGCTTTGTTGCTGCCAGCAGCCTCCTGCTGAGTCTGTCTCTGCACTTGGGCCGGGAGGAAACCTGAGATTTTGATGTCTATATCAGCACCTGGTCTTACCAGCAGTTCTTGGCAACACCAGCAGGTGGCTGCTGCAGCAATGAAGCACTGAATATCAGGCTAAAAACCACAGGCCCCAAACAGTTATGTACAAATATACAGTTGTGAGGAGTAAGGGAGGAGTGAAGGGTGGCCAGCCATGGGGTGGTGGTGCCTATATGCTAAAAGGGCACATCGTGGTTCTCCCTTGTGAGGGCAGAGTTTAAGGTCTTGAACCCTGTTGTGGGCTCAGTCCCAGTGTGGACAGCAACAAGCGGACAACAGGGCCCATGGCACTGCTCAACAGTAGTGAATGGGACACAGAATCCCTTTTCTGCCCTGAGACACCCCTGTGTGTGTGTAATATTGTGATGAGTGTGTAATGCATGTTTGTAAGGGTTGGGGAGTGGGTGTAAGTAGGGATACTAATGCTGGACAGGACTGTACAAAGTGAAAGGTGTTGGAAGGAACTTTATGACCACCAGGTGGAGCTCGTGGCAGAGGCAGATGTTGCCACATAGGGTTGCGAACAGCTGGTTGGTTGGTGCTACCACATCAGACTAGGCTCTGGAATAGACTTTTGCCTCTCCCTTCTGAGACAGCATCTTTGCTTCCGAGCATATTCCATGTTCCCCATCACCCTTCCTCCCACTTTGGCGCTCAGGACAGACTGCCCCAGTCAAGCCTGTTTCCTATCAGTGGAGCATTTCAGAGGCCTTTCTGCCTCCCTGATCTTGGCAGCTGATGCTCTCTCTGTGCTTCATTATTGGGGTGGGGGGTGGGGAAGGCACTGAGCCTTAGGGAGGAGGGTCAGCTGGACTGGGCAGCTAACAGGACAAGGGGTTATGGGAGAAAGGGGGCTAAAAGCATCAAATGCTTTTTGAAAACCTTAAGAGGTGGAAGAAGGTAGTTTGGGCCTGGCCTTGGGACTTGGAAGGGCTCTTAGCACAGGGTAGGACCTGCTGTGCCCAAAGCTGCTTTGGAAGCACTGCCGCCCACTGGTGGGAAGCGGTGCCCGAACTGGACTAGCAAGCAAAGTCTTCAAAGACCCCTTGGGCCGAGTAGTGGTGGCGATGGTGATGGTTCGGCAGGAGGCCCGTGGGGTAGGTGCCCTCAGAGTGACGACCCAGGGTCTCGCAGGGGCTCTGCAAGAGAAGACACAGCACGGCACCCGTTACCATTTTCCTGCCAACATCAGCTTAGCCCCCGCCCCCCCCCCCGGGTTGGGCTCCCCCTGGCTCTGCCCCAGTCAGTTGCTTTTTCTCTGGAAATGAGGGATGTGCCTGCATGAGCATTCTGCTGAAGCTTCCTAAGAGGAAATGGAGATCAACAGTTCTAGGAAACCTGTGTGTTACAAGAAAGTATCAGAGACATGGAGCCGCCATAGCTTTCCATTGTTCTGCAATATGATGTCATCACACTATGCATTGCCCCACCCCTGCCATCCAATGCTGTGAGGAGGGATGAGCCAATGCAGTGCAGTGACATCACATCGTGGATTCTGTCCAACTAGATCAGCAGTGGGGAACTGCTGGGCTCTCCAGATGTTGGACTCCAACTCCCATCAGCTCCAGCCAGCATGGGCATTGGGAGTTGTAGTTCAGCAACATCTGGAGAACCACATATTCCTACTCCTGAACTAGATACTACAAGGAAGAGGAGGGAGGAAGTGACATGGAACAGCTGCAACACTTTTTCTCTCATAATATCTAGTTATACCACTAACTAGTTACTTTCTTCTACTGTGGCAGAAAAAGTCAGGAGCTGGTGAGATTGTGGCCCAGAGTGGCAAACTTTGGACAATATCTGCCACTCCTAAACAGCAGCCCAATTTTGCTCTCTAATACAGGCCTTCAGTGTGCTCCACAAGGACCTGCCTTTCCTTTTGCCTAGTCCCCCATTTCCTCTACCATCCAGCAGTATTATTCCTTTCTGGTGATGGTTCATTATCCTGATCAGCTTTACCTTCAACCCCCTGGCTGTTCCTTAAAAGTCTGAGGTGGATCTCTCTCTCTCTCTCTCTCTCTCACACACACACACACACACACAAACACAGAGCGAGAGAGAGCACTAGCTTATGGAGCAGGAGTCCAGACACATTGGGGGTGGGGTGGGGGTGCCACACTCAGCCATGCCAAATGAGATCAAGATGTTGAAAATAATTACTGATGTGGATTTAAAATGGTTAGGAACATCCACAAATGAAATGAAGTGATAACTCCACAGGGCAAAGCTATACCATGGCATGTTTCACATCACTGAATTCAGGGAGGCCCTGTGAACTCAGAAACCATGCTTTGGGGATGAATACTATTCAAAAAGAAAATTTATTAGGGAGATTAAAATGTCTGATCTCATTCATTATGGTCCAGGCAGATGACACGTAGCTGAATAAGTATCAGTAGAAGTATAAACTGAATAAGGTTAGTGGGAACAATTCATGTTGATTAAGTAGTAATTCCAGTGTTAATAAAATGTGAGGTTTCCAGGCAGGAAACATATTTTAGATCCTTAACATCAGGGGTCTAAATGTATCAGCACTTATAATATGGAGATCTCTGAGGCTATGTACAGATGACAAGTCTTTAGACTCATAGGTGGTATGTGGGAATATCACTGCCCACACTACACACGTTTATTTTATTTTATATACACTCCCTTCATTAGTGATTTTATTTTTTTTTAGTAAAGGGTATATACATACGTATTGATTTATTTTGCGTATCTGCTATTATCACATAGCCTTTTAAAAATGAAACAAATATATAGTGCAGGGCTACCTGCTCCCACAGAACTATATCCCACCATTTAAAAGGACATTTTCTTATTTTTAAACTCCATTTCCTTTTGAATGCTAGGTGAAAAAAGGAGTGAAAATGATTAGACCAGATTTATAATCTGGTCTAGTCAATTTTACGACACTATTTACTTGTATGGGATGGGATGACGACATGGCTGCAATTAAGGAACAAGAAAAAAGTTCCTGTTCTTTCCAGTAAAATTTCACACACTTCTTCATAATGTTTTTTCAGTTATAAAGCTACCATTGCTGGATCAGGGTTAGTGATAGATTAAGGTGGGAGTTGCTACCATGGCTTTTCAGAAATGTTAGCCTATGCACAGCCTAAGATGGCTTTTACAAACAAGAAAAATAACAGAGTTAGCATTTCAAAGACTCCCAACATCCAATAACTGGCATTTCAAGCAGAGCATCCTATGAAGCATTTAAACACATGCCTCTCAATACTACTGCTGTAACTGCCTTGAGGAGAGGAAGTGAGGACCAGTGGGGAACTGGGACCAGTGGCAGCTCCTGGTGTGTGACCTGAAGGGCTGTCGGACTAGCCTTGGCTCATGAGCATGGTGTAACATTGAATCAGCAGTTTGTAGCCACAAAGTGAAAAAAGCAGGGTATGATTTTGGCAGTGTAACTAGCAAGTGGAATAAGATCATAAGAAAAGTCATGCTGGATTAGATCAAGGGCCTTTCTAGTCCTGCATTCTGTTCCCACAGCGGCCAGCCAGATGCCCATGGGAAGCCCCCTGAAAGGGCATAAGGGCAATAGCGGTGGTTAAACCTTTGTTAAAAAACCCTCCCTACACCCCACTGAACTGGATAATTTCCAGACGGTCTCCCATACTCCATTCTTGGGCAATGTGCTGGAGTGTGTGGTGGCGTCTCAGCTCCAGGGATTTCTGGATGAGATGGATTATCTAGATCCATTTCAGTCTGGCTTCAGGCCTGGTTATGGGGTGGAGACTGCTTTGGCTGCCTTGGTGGACAATCTACACTGGGAACTGGACTGGGGAAGTGTGTCCCTGTTGGTTCTGCTGCACCTTTCAGCAGCTCTCTATACCATCGATCTTGGTATCCTTCTGAGGTGCCTCCCTGAGGTGGGACTGGGAGGCCATGTTATGCAGTGGCTCTGGTCCTTCTTGGAGAGGTGATCTCAGAAGGTGGTGCTGCAGGATTCCTGTTTGATGCTGTGGCCGTTGGTCTGTGGTGTTCCTCAGGGTTCCATCTTATCCCCCATGCTATTTAACATGTACATGAAGCCACTGGGATTGTCCAGAGTTTGGGGGTTTGGTGCCACCAGTATGCTGATGACACCCAACTCTATGTCGCTTTTCCATCTAAATCCAAGGAAACTGTTCTGCTTCTAAATCAGTGCCTGATGTCAGTAATGGACTGGATGAGGGCAAACAAATTGAAACTTAATCCAGACAAGACAGAAGTACTGTGGTCAGTCGAAAGGCAGATCAGGGAATAGGGATTCAACCTGTGCTCAATGGAGTTACACTCTCCCTGAAGACCCAGGCTCGCAGTTTGGGTGTACTTTTAGACTCGGCCTTGAAACTGGATGCCTAGGTTTTGGTGGTAGCTAAAAGTGCATTTGCACAGCTGAGGCTACTATGTCAACTACGCCCATTCTCAGAGATGTCTGATCTGACCATGGTCACACATGTCTTGGTTACGTCCTGTTTGGACAACTGTAATGCACTCTACGTGGGATTGCCTTTGAAAACTGTTGAGAAATTTCAGCTGGTCCAGAATGCTGTGGCCAGACTGTTGACCTGGACCAGTTACAGGGAGCATGCAATTCCCTTGTTACAAGAGCTTCACTGGCTACTGGTCTGTTTCTGGGCAGAATTCAAAGTGCTGACAGCTACCTGACAGACTGCCTTCTCCCATATGAGCCTGCCTGGTTCCTAAGATCTTCTGGAGGGGCCCTTCTTTTGACCCCGCCACCTTCAGAGGCATGTTTGTTGGCAACCTGCAAGAGGTCCTTTTTGGTGGCCGTTCCTAGGCTGTGGAACTCCCTCCCAAGGGAGGCTAGGTTTGCTCCCTCTCTGTTGTCCTGCCACTTGCAGGAAAAGGCCACTTCATTCAAGAAGGGATTTTGCCTTTAAATGGGTCTGCTGGGTTGAGTGATGTTTTTAATAATATTTTTTCTGTAATCTTTATGTTTTTATTGTGTTTTAATGTATTGTTGTAATCAATTTTAATTGGTTCTGCAAGCCTCGAGTGCCATGTTTTTGTAGAAAGGCACAAATAAATACATAAATAGCACCCTCCCGTCCATATTCCCAGCAACTGGTACTGAGAGACATACTGCCTCTTATAATGGAGGTAATATAAAGCCATCATGGCTAGTAGACATTGATAGAGTTATTCTTCATGAAACAGAACTGGATGCCCACTAGCCTAGGGGTGTTTCTTTAGCTGCAGCAGCATAAACCAATGTCTCCTCTACAAGAATTGAAGCAGCTCTGAGGTTGGCTGAGGGACACAAACTGGCACAGTGAAACAGGTGAGGGTCACCCACCTATGTGTTGGTCATCTGCTATCTCAATGAGTCCAACTTTGTAAAAGACCAACCCACCCTCCCAAATTAGGGAGGGCTCCCTGAATCCTAGGTCCATGTTAGGGAGCAGAAAGTGCTGGAGAAAAGGCTTCCTCCTATCCCACTTGGCTGCATGACCACCTTGCTGGGTTGCTACCACCTTTCCCACAGACAGGTTCCCCAGGCACTTGACTTGGAAAAGAGGAGCCGTTATTGGGTTGCAAAGAGGTTGTGATTCTGTCCACACGGTGGTGCTGTAACAACACAGCTTATCAGCTATGCTGGACCTTATCTTGCACTAGCTGTTTACCACAGATAAGTGTTGATTTGAGGCATCTGTTTCATGTATCTAACCTGGAGGGTCCATGGAGTAACATAAGCCTGTCCTGCATTTGCCTGATTTAATTTACATCAATGTGGTAATGACGTAGTATAACATTCCAAAGGTATATATGGCTCCACTGCTTCTGCTCCTGCCACAAAATAATGTTTGTCTGAGGTCCTCCCCATTCATCCCTCCCACCCCCTGCAATTAGAATCTGCACAGATGCCCGAATTTAGCTTTCACATTTTCCATGTTGGGAAATTGGAAAAAACAACGTTAAAAAAACCCCAAAAACTAAAAAGTGCAATTATCAGTATGTGGTTGGTTTAAATTACAAGGAGCTCCCTTATGGGCCCATCTAGCCCTGCACTGCCTGTTCTTAACTGGTAGGAGACTCTGCAGAGTCTCAGGCAAAGGGCTTTCTAAGCCCTGCTACCTGAGACTTTGAGCAAAAACGCCATGGACTGAACACTGAGTTCTTTTATGTGGAAAATACATGTCCTACCATTGAGCTAGGTAGGGCTTATCATCTTGATTTCTACAATTTGTACAAATGAAAGCTGAACCAATGCACAGCTGCACAATTACTGCAGGAAAGGGTTTTTAAAAAAACACATGAAGGGGAGAGAGGGAGATGGAAACCAGAAATCACAGTCAGGTGTCCTTAGGGGGCAGCTTTGTTGCCCCAGAATAACCTATGTGTAGACCATGGGTGCAGGCAGTTAAGGAGCCTATGACCAAATGCATGTTGTTGCACTACTGAACTGCATGGAGGGAGCACAGTGCACACACTGAACCGAGCTCACATGCAGTGAAGACCTTCCCCATGCCAGGAGTAACCCTGGAATGTTTGGCTTCAATTCTGCTCTCACAGAAATCAACAGCAAAACTCTTATCAGTTTTAATTGATCAGGATTGCAGCTTTCAGGTCCAAAATCAAGATGAGAACAAAGGACTTCCTTCAGGGGCTTGGGTCTAGATGTAAGCCTATAAATCCACAGCTGCTTAAGTGGAATACAAAATGTTGCTCTCTCTCATCTTGGCCACTGCCCTAGAAATGAGCACAGCC
This sequence comes from Heloderma suspectum, assembly GCF_057233095.1. NCBI lineage: Eukaryota > Metazoa > Chordata > Lepidosauria > Squamata > Helodermatidae > Heloderma > Heloderma suspectum. The sequence goes on from NC_139458.1 coordinate 141,666,251, forward strand.
ATTTCTGGTGCTACAGGAATCTGCCCAGGGGCCTTGGTGCTGCTGCTGCTCTATGGGACTCTTTCTCCCTGTGGTATCCAATCAGCCAACTCATCAGGGATGGCAGCGGAACCTTTGCAGCACTAAAGCCCTCTCTGGGGAGTTCTCTGGCTGCAGCTTTATTTACAGCCCTTGATGCTGTCGGGTTGAATTCCAAGGATTTCTAGCTTTTTATTGACTTAAATGTTGGCAGCAGCAGGAAATTAAAGTAAACTCAGCTGCTAATTAGTTATTCCTTGTCCAACGGCTCCAGAGCCAGCCAAAAATCAGCATGTTTGATGGGCCTTCACTGGCTTTGCCTCCTGTATTTTATCTTTATATAACATCAGGGCTCCAGGGATACGGAATGCACCAGCAGAACGGCTCACACTCATACCATAACACAGGCATATGATATATGTCACTCATTCGCAAACATGCTCGCATGAGATTAGAGGCAAGCAGTGCAGCTCTCTCTCTCTCTCAGACAAGCGTGCGCGCACACGCGCGCACAGACACACACACACAGAGTTCAGTGCCAGCTCCAAGATTTGGGGAGCCTTTAACTTGGAAGATGGAAGGCATGCAACCTAGAATTCTCTCATCCTGCTTCTGATCTTCTTGGGTCCTCTTTGTAAAGTGGGAAAGGCAGTGCTGTCGAGATGGCAAGCGCTTCGCTGACTGGTGAGCCCCAGGGAACACCCAACCACACCATTCTCTGGAACTAGGCGTGATTATTTCATTTCATTTCATTTCTTATATTATATTATATTATATTATATTTCTATGCCACTCCATAGCTGAAGCTCTCTGGGTGGTTCACAAAAATGTAAAAAACCATTAAAATACATTATATAAAGTATAAACCCATTTACGTAATGACATAGAACAAATAGCACACACCATAACAACATATATCTAAAACAATCAGCCAGAGACAATCAAAGAGACGCATTATATGCTGCCAAATGCTTGAGAGAAGAGGAAAGTTTTAACCTGGTACCGAAAAGATGACAATGTTGGTGCCAGGCAGGCCTCACCAGGGAAATTATTCCATAAATGGGGGGCCACCACCGAGAAGGAGCTCTCCGTTGTTGCTGCCCTCCAGGCCTCCCTTGGAAGAGGTTCCTGGACAAGGGCCTTAGAAACAGAGTGTAGTGTATGGGTCAGTTCATGCCAGGAGAGGTGTTCCATCAGGTACTGTGACCCTGAGCCGTGTAAGGCTTTTGTCAAGGGCTCCTTGGAGGGCTCTCAGTCTAATCCAGTAGCCAAGTCCGGACACAGACAAAGGGATTCTTTTCAAAGCTTTATTCTTCTTTTATAACTTAACAGCTCTACAGGTAGCAACTAGATCTGAGCAGCAGCATCCCTATGCCCTAAGTTAGAACAGTTGGTCCCCGTTTGAAGGGCAATTACTGGCAGACCCCTGAATATAAGGACCAGGGAGAATCCCTCCCCTTTTCCCTTGGATCCTCTGGGCGCAACCGTTCTTTGAGCGTGAACCATTTGGCGCCGCTCTCTGCGTCTGCGCCACGCATCCCCCGCAGTCTGCTATCTGTGCTGAGTCACTCCCTGAACTGCTTTCTAAACTAAAAATGTGGGTAAGAAGAAGCTCCGTCAGCTGTTGGTCCTGGGAAAAAAGGAGCGTGCTCCTCTCCCAAAGGAGCGACTGCTCTTCCTCAGCATCAGAACTACTCTGGGATTCTATGGGCTCAGTGTCCACCCTGACAGCTTTATAGATCAAAACCAGCACTTTGAATTGGGCTTGGAAGCATATAGGCAGCCAGTCCAAGTGGGCCAGAATCAGTCTTATATGTTCGGACCTTCTGGTTCCCATTATCAGTCCGGCTGCCGCATTTTGCACAAGCTGCAGTTTCTGAATCGTCTTCAAAGGCAGCTGCATGTAGAGTGAACTGCAGTAATCTAAGTTGGAGGTTACCAGAGCATAAACAATCGAAGCCAAGTTATCCCTGTCCAGATAGGGGTGTAGCTGGGCCACCAACTGAAGTTGGTAGAAGGCACTCTTGTGTCACTGAGGCTACTTGAGCCTCAAGTGACAAAGATGGCTCCAAGAAGGCCTCCAAGCTACAAACCTGCTCCTTGAGCACCCTCCATCCGGTCAGGAGAACCACCCACCAACAGCATCTCAGTCTTGTCTGGATTGGGTCTCAGTTTGTTAGCCTTCATCCAGTCCATTGTCGCAGCCAGGCACCAATTTAGCACATCCACAGCCTCACCTGAAGAAGATGAAAAGGAGAAATAGAGCAGCATGTCATCAGCATACTGATGACAATGCACTCCAAAACTTCAAATGACTGCACTCAGTGGTTTCATATAGATGTTGAATAACATGGGGGTCAAAAACAATCCCTGTGGAACACCATACTGGAGAATCCACAGGGCTGAGCAATATCCCCCAAGTACCACTTCCTGGAGCCGACTATCCAAGTAGGAGCGAAACCACTGCAATGCAGTGCCTCCTACTCCCAACTCAGACAATCATCCCAGAAGGATACCATGGTCAATGGTATCGAAAGCCGCTGAGAGATCAAGGAGAATCAACAAGGTCACACTCCCCATGTCTCTTTCCTGACACAGGTCATCCTACAGGGTGACCAAGGCTGTTTCTGTGCCAAAACCTGGCCTGACCCCCGACTGAAATGGATCTAGATAATCGGTCTCACCCAAGAGTGTCTGGAGCTGGTTGTCAACCACCTGCTCAAGAATCTTGCCCAGGAAAGGAACATTTGCCGCTGGCCTAAAATTATTAAGATTTTCCAAGTCCAGGGAAGGTTTCTTCAGGAGTGGTCTCACCACCGCCTCTCTGAGATGGCCCAGGATCACTCCCTCTTGCAAGGAGGCATTTATCACCTCCCTGGCCCAGCCAGCTGTTCCTTTCCTACCAGTTTTTATAAGCCAGGAGGGGCAAGGATCCAATACAGAAATGGTTGCACAAACCAGTCCAAGCACCTTGTCAACATCCTCGAGCTGTACCAGATGAAACTCATTCAAGAAAACTGGACAAGGCTGTGCTCTGGACACCTCACCAGATTCACTTGCTGTAACACTGGAGTCTAAGTCCCAGTGGATGCAAGAGATTATAATGGGTTCACTCCACCAACAGTTGGCTTTATTTGGTGGTAACCACTAAGAGTTCATCATTTCTCCACTGCTAGCAACAGTAGCTCTCACTGGGATTAGTGTGCACCACTGTTTCCTTTGGTAGTCTGTATCTGGAGAGGCCTGTTCCACTCTCTCCACCTTCCCAGTCTGTGTCTCGCTTAGTTTTCTCTTCTGTGGGTTCTGTGTCCTTGAATCTGTACCTGAATCTCAGCCTCTGAGCCATCCATTCACGTCTAAACAAAGGGTGACCTGGATCCTCCATCTGTTTCCAGCATCCTTGATGACATGCAACTTCGCAGTGGATTGATGGTGGGGCAATGCTTCCAAGTTGGTATAAAGGAATGCGCATCTGTGTTGGTCTCAGGGTCCTGCTAATGATACAGCAGATACAATTTAGTTCCACATTGATCTTCTTTTTGAATGGGCTGGACAGCACCAGGCAGGGATACAGCATTCAGCAGAGTCAAAGCTGGTAGCTCAGAATGTTTCTTCTTCTGCGTACCATTCCATATTTGCCAGCTTCTGAACACAGTGCCACTGATTTTCCTCCTTGGTTTTGGAGTGTATGCACTGAGTGAGGAAGAGCAGCCTAATGCACTTTTCAAGTAAAGCAGGTAGTCTTGAGGTATTAATGTATGACCCATTTAATTTCCAGTGGCTATCATCATTTTGCAGGGGGGGAAATTACAAACTGAAGACTTCGTACTAGTGGCAGTAAGGGAGTCCTTACTATACCCACTAAGCTTTGCAAGAACATCCTCTTCCACTCAAAGAACTTGAAACTTTTCTTTTCTTGAGTACAGTACAGAGGTTATCAGAACACAGATACTTCCATGGATGCAAGAAAAAAACTATCAAAAAGCTTCAGTGCCTAAATCAGTTAATGGACCTGCTTCTTTCTCCCTTGGCCATCTATTTCTCTTCCCATTACTCTCAATGGAAAAAGTGTTGATATGTAGTAATGAGGCCATTAGCCAAACAATCTGGTGGATCTTGAGATACTTTTTCTCCTTTCAGTAGGTGTTTGCTGTGGTTCATGGTAGCAAGAGCCTCTGCACAGTCTACATCTGTACTCACACCTCTCTGAAAAGCATCCTCAATACATTAGCTAAGGTGCAGCAAGAACAGCACTTGACCACGGCAAAAGTAGCGGGCATGAACCCTGCTTGATTTTTTTAATAGCATTTTCTCTCTATACTGAGGAGATATACTCTCTGTTGAGGTGATCCATGTCTATATTCATTTTTTATTTCATAAAGATTGCCCTATAGTTAACAGGCCTAGGAATGTGCATGGCCATGATTGCACCATGGAATGTGAATCAATACAGAATCTAGAAGATTGAGGAATTCTGAGAATTCAAATGTTCATTTAAAAACAAAAAGTAGGATTCTATCCCTCATTGTTAAGAAAACAAACAGGTAACATGTTGGCTCAGAATAGCACTATATGACTCCTCGTAGTTCTTAAACCAGGTCCCCTCCTGTAGATCTGCTCACTCCTGTAAAAATTTCCTTGAGTCTCAGCCCTCTTCCCTAACTTTCTACCTTCTTCCCTAACAAAACATGTATCCTTATTTCCAAATTTTGGGAGGAGGACAAAGGGGGTGGGGAGGATGGACCCAACCTGCTCAAATGCAATTTGTGCAATAGAATAACAGGAGCAAATAAAGATTGTGTTTGCAGGTTCACATGTTCTTTTAGAAAAAAGCAAAATGCAGTGCCTGTTTTCTAGATCTCTTTGCCCTGATCCATGGAACCAGGAGCTCTGCAGAAACCTGCACAGTTCTATGCTCACAGCTATTCAGAAATGGCCTCTGCACAGGATCCATTCAGGTCTGCTTTCAATTTTCTCATTGATGGATACCGTCTTTCCCCCCAGACAGCAGTGAGTGAGCACTACAGCTGATCTGGGTGCTGAAACCTGTTTCTGCGGGTGGAATACTGACACTTGGTCAGGGTCCCTGCCTAGGACATAAACAAAGTTATTCTGAATCCTTATTTGACTTCAATAAGGCAACAACGGTAGCTTGCATCCAGATCTTATGTATTCCCAGCCCACTCTTTCTGCTGCTAAATGGCCTTATCGGCTTCTCCTTTGCTTGAGGTCTGAGATTTATCAGCATCCTGTTAAATATGCGATCTCTAAACAGCTCTTTTTCATAGGTGAGCAAACAGCCAGCAGTCTTATTTCAAGCTCTCCAATACCAGAACCTCTGTGCCTTTTAGTATCATGGTTGCAGTGTTAATACTGCTTAGCTCCCTGATTTAAAGGCACGTAGAGTTATAGTGGTAGAGTATGAGTCACATCTTTTGATAGCTGCCAATGTTTTTAGAGTAGTTATTATTATAGATTACTATATATATACTATATATAGATATAGAGAGCCAGTGTGGCGTAGTGGCTAGAGTGTTGGACTGGGAGCCGGGAGATCTGGGTTCTAGTCCCCACTCAGCCATGGAAGCTCACTGGGTGACTTTGGGCCAGTCACAAACTCTCAGCCCAACCTACCTCACAGGGTTGTTGTTGTGAGGATAAAATGGAGAGGAGGAGGAAAATGTAAGCCGCCTTGGGTTCCTTGCAAGAGGAAAAAGGTGGGATATAAATGCAATAAAATAAATAAATAGATTAGATTTATTTGCTCAGTTATATCCTGCCATCTTTCCATTTCTTACCAATTTGCTTCATTAAACATTCACTAGTGTAGGTCAATTCTTTTGCAGAAACTATTTCTGGGGGTGGGGTGGGGTGGGGAACCCTGTTTGCATCTTTGATGTATTTTCTTGGTCTCTTTAACAATGCGTTTACTGTTCTCTGATTTTATGTACCATAAATTCCTCCTTCTCCAGGATGGTACTGCAGTAAATTCCCAGTGTTCATTAGAATGGGTTCATAGATGGAGCTGAAGTCTTGTATGTGGGATTTCCGGAAGGACATTTCATCAGCAGCCTTGCCTCACACACGCACACACACACACACACACACACACACACACAGAAACACATGCACCATCCAACTTACAGGTACCAGCAAACAGCATACAGCTTTCAGAAAAAAGATTCTCTCTCTGAATTATATATTTACACACATATATATCATTCACATCCACACACACACATATATATATACAGAGAGAGAGAAGTATTGTCTACTAGGATGACAATGGATTCACTCACATATAAATAAATATACACACAGGGGCATGGCTAGACACCACCTGCACCAGCATTGTTGTGCATATACATATGAGAACACATCATGTTGGTATTCACAGAGGACAAGTCTGTCAGCAACTACCCATGATAGCTAAATGGAACTTCCCTATTCAGAGGCAATATTGCCCTGTGTACCCAACACTAGGGACAACATGGAATAGCCATCACATCCATGCTGTGCCCATGAGCTTCCAGGGTTATCTAGCTGGACACTGTTGGAAACAGGATACTGGACTAGATGGACAAGGCTCCTCTTATGTTCTCATAGGACAGAGCACAAAAAGGGAAACTCTTTTTGTTAAGACTGCAGGCAGGGTTTGCTGAGGCACTTTAGTATATTATTGTTGTGGTGGTGACGATATACATATCACAGAATGTACAGTTATCAGGCATTGAGATGCAGGTACATAGGATGCATACTCCTCAGATATACAGAACCCACACAACAGCTGACACATTAACATGCAACTTCCTCAAACAATGCTGTTGTGAAATACAGATATGCATCACACACACAGCCACATGACCCACAGCGGTCTGCAAATTAAATTGTGCTCTCATGCTTAAATACTACAAACTCTCCACACCATTTAAAAAATCTCAGTGGACCAAAAATGTCAGGGATCTACCAAAATAGCATGCATTTCTATATGCAAAAATATAGAAGGTTGTGTTCTCTCTCTCTCCCCCGCCCCCCCAAACACACACACATTGCCTCTAGCTCCACCCTAGCTGACAGGGTTCAAAGCTGGGACAGCAACTGAATTGCATCTTACTTGCTTCCAGTGGGCAGTATCCAATAGTGCTGCTGCGCTCCTACCTGATTTGTTGTGCAAGCAGGTCCCACTGCTTGTGTAACAGAAAGCTATCAGTTCAAAAAACACCCTGGAGACAAGAGGAAACACTTGTTTCCGGATTGGGAAAGGTCAACAGAGTTTCCTTCTGCAAGCTCTGCTGACCTGTCCCATTTTGGAAAGGAGTGTTTCCTCTTGCTTCTGGCTTCTCCTGGAACTGCTAGCTTCCTGTTGCACTAGCGGTGGGTCCTGCTAGTGCATGGGAAGCACTGGATCCTGGCCAGTTATTCCTCTGACACTCATTTCATGCTAGTTGCAGGAGCTAGTCTGAGTGGGAAGAGATAGGAATATATACCTGCTCCTTGATCTCCTCCAGTCCCAAGGTGGCAATGCTGCCTGAAGGCTTCTTCAGAGGTGGTTTGGGACGTCGTAGGCCATGGGCCACCTTGTCGCGGATCACCTGGGCATAGCAAGAGACAGGGAGAATGGTAGCATTGTGGGCATTTAAATTCTTACACTGCTTTGTGGCATAAAGTGTGCATTCTATACGGACAGCTGACCACCAAATTTGGCAAACTCACACTTTGTGCCCTGTTGCATCATGTTAGATCCCATCCAGATCCTCCAGGCCCACCATTTTTCTCCTAGAGACCCGAAGCCCTGCAGCAAGCAGTTATGAGCCACCAAAACATCCTGCATGGGCAGCAGCAAGCATCTGCCACACAGTCAGTGGCCAGAGCTGACTTTGAAGCCATCCAGCTAGAGCAGGTGGTATTGACTCCCCCTCTAGCTGTGATCCAGGTGCTCGTTCTGCAGGAAGGGGTATTACTAGCTTAGGACAGGGGTGGGGAACCTATGGCCCCCCAATGTCATTGGCCTCCAACTCCCATCACCCCTGACCACTGGCCATGTTGGCTACGGCTGATGGGAGTTGGAGACCAACAACATCTGGGGGGCCAGAGGTTTCCCACCTGTGGTTTAGGTGAAAGCACTGCCTGTGCTGAAGGGAGGTAATCATCTCTGTGAGTTTAGGAGAATATGGGGAGGTTGCTGACTCTATGGAAGTTGCTAATGGTACAAAAAACTATCTAATGGTAGAACTGTTGTATCCCACCACCTTCCTAGCAGGATAACCCTGGAACTTGAGGGGACCTCGGAGGAGGATCCTCTCATTAGTCCTATTGATTGTGAGGGTCAGGGGGAGTTGGAGGATGCTGACAGCACTTCCAGGACCACCACCAGGATCGATGCCCCACTTGAGGAGGCCATGGCATTAGAAGTACTGAAGCATCTGGACTGGTTTAATCTACCCCTTTCCCAGGCTCAAAGGGATCACCCCCAGGAGCAAAGGCAGCAATGTGTCTGGACAAAAGCCCAGAGCCCAAGATGCAGTGCCTGTCTGGTAAGTATCAATATCCTTGAGCCATACTCATGAGGAGGAAGCATGTGCCGCATCAGGACTCTAATGACAAGCCAGAAAAGTGTGGGGCATCAGCATCTGCTATAAAGCTGCTTAGATGGGGCCCAGACCTTGCTGAAGCAACATCGCTCTTACTGTACTCTCTGCTGGACAGCTCCCATGCTAGCCTGACCTTCCTGATCCTTGAAGGACAGGACTGCTCTTAATAACGGAGGAATTGACCTTCATGGCAGGGATGTCAGCAACAAGGCAAAAACACTATCTACTTTGGTGTGTGTTGAAGGGATGAGCTCTTCCTCCCCTACTGAGACTCCAAGATGAAGCCTCTGACTGCAACTCAGTACAAGTCAGAGCCAATACCACACATTCCCCCTCCAGCCCAACCCATTCTCCCCCTGGGTCGGTCCTCACCTCATAGATGTAGTCAAGGATTTCCAAGACAGTGAGGATGCTGGCCCCGATGAAGAGGCCCATTTGGCCTCCAATGTCCCCTAGCAGAAAAGGAATGAGACCATTAGGGCAAGGAAGAAGAGTATGTTGAAAGCAACATGTCAGCTGCTGGGGATCCTGATAACTGGAAGGGTGACAGGACTCAGGGCAGGATCACTGCTGCTTCGTTGGGCATCAGGGAAAGAGCAGAGAGAGGCAGTGATTGAATGGGGTGGTCTGGGAAATTAGAAGAGTGTGAGTGACAGAAGGGTTGCCACTCTGGTTTCCTTGTCCTCTTGTTCTTTTCTGGTAGTCCTTAGGCTGGAAGAGGAGGTTTCAAATTGGAGCTGAAGGAGAAGGTGAGGTCGGTATGTGTGCACAGCTGGGATGGGAGAGGTACTGCCCTGCTGGTTGTGTAACAGGTAGTAAGGCACCACAGGTCTGTAATCAGGGATGTGCTGTAGGGAGGGATCTAAAAACCAGGCCCAGGTGCCTTATTTTCTGCATCATGGTGGTGGCTTGCCAACAGAGGGCGCTGCTGGGCTGCTCCTTGTCCTGCTGAGGTACCATCAATGATGGAGGCCAGAAGGCATTTCTGTATCTACTAGCTCAAGAGCTGTCAGGTGACAGGAGGAGCCAATAAGGTGCCACCTGTCTGACGCTACAAAGCCTTGGATGTGAACAGTCTGAGCAACACACTCATGAGTTAAGACCAAAGCTCTCACAGACAGTATATGTCCATTTACCTGTTTGCCTGTCTGCATACTCACCTTGCCTTCTCCAGAGTGCTTGCCCTAACACAGGAGGGGGGCAGGCAGAGGGATAGCTGTGCACGTTCACTCACCCAGAAGTCCTGCCAGGTTGTAGGCCTTCTTCTGCTCAATTGCCTCATAGTTTAGAGCCTCAAAGAAGATGTCCAGCACCAAGAAGTTCTCTCTGAGGACAGTGGAAATAGTGGAGGGGGTGGGCAAGAGAAAGGATTAATAGGCTGAGCTTTCCCATATAGCCCCCAACACAGTCCCCTCCTGGCCCCATTTGGTGTCCCCCACCCCACCCTAGAACAGAGGTGGAGAACATCTTTTAGCCTGAGTGCCAAATTCAATTTCAGAGAAGCTGTTGGGGGCCTCATTCCAGTGGTGGGTGGGACCAGAGGCAAAACGTGGTGGGCCAAAATATAAAAAATACCAGCATACTGTAGTTTACAGCTCTCACTGGCTGTTATTAGGCTTTAGGAGAGGCATTTCTACCTTTTCAATTGGGGGAGGGAAACTGCACAGGCTGGAAAATCACCAAATCATTGGTGGTTAGGGGAAGGGGTGTGTGGCCAGAAAAAGGGAGCATGGCTGGATTGGGACCACGGGGGGGCAGATTTGACCCATGAGCCTGAGCTCCCCTGCCCTAGAGGGTCTACCTGTTGCCCTAGCCTATGGGCTGGACTGTGGACCTCATGAGTGATGGGACACTCACCGGATGTAGGTCTCATTGCGGTTGTACTTGCGAGCAAGGTACCGGGCCGAGCCCTTGTTGGGAATGCGCACCATAGAGATCTCCTTGCCATAGCGTGTCAAGTTGCAGGGCGTGGGACACACACAGTGCTCCTGGGAATCTTCAACAGCTGTATCTGTGAGTGGAAAGGCATGTATAAAGCCTGATGGGAACGCTCTGGAATAGGACTAAAGACTATCACCGCCCACCCACCCATAACATGGCAAAACACAGCACCATCTATGAGTGGATGTCTCGCAGGTGAGGTCACAGGTGGGCAACCGTGAGCTAGAGGCTGCATGCGGTGCTCAGAGACCTTGACTGCAGTCCACCATGGGTATCTAGGCCTTAGAATTCCCCCACCCTGCAAGTCTGCTGCGCAGGACTTGCAGGTGGGGGAACGGGGTTGTGAAGGGAGGAAGGAGCATCAGGAGAGTCCTCCCCATCCTAATCGTGCTCCAGCCACCCTGCCTAGGAGTTCTTTCTTGGGCTGACTGCAGCACGATTAGGATGGGGAGGAAGGGGCTTGGGGAGAGTCATGCTTTTCACAATCCTACTCTGCCTGCTGAGCAGCTCAGCAGCAGATGTGTGGGGCAAGAATTCTGGGGATTGAGCACCCAGAATGGGCTGCAGATAGAGTGTACCCCCAGACGGATTTGTCCTGGGAAAAGTGCCCATCAGCTGGGCAGTGGGGAGGGTCTTTATATGAGTGTGTGTGTGTGTGTGTGTGTGTGTGAGAGAGTGGGGGATGGGGAGTAGGGAACACAGGCCCTGGCCATGCCCTCCACATCTTCGGGCACACCCACACCATCATGCATCCCCCAACCCACTGCTCACTGCACATGACCCTTGGGGACAAAAAGGTTGGCCACCCTAGCAGGCCTATAGCCAGCCTAAAAGTTCTGGGGGGCCTGCCCCAGAAGTAGGGGGGGCAGTTCATCTGGCTTGCAGGCCTTTTCAAGAGAAATTTTTTTAATTATTTGTTTGTAAACTTTTGGGGGGGCAGAGAAAATTTAGGGGGCAGCATCCCCCTAGTCAACCCCTGGCTATAGGCCTGCATCCCTGGTCTAGATCCTCTCCAGAGCAGCTGTGCACGTATGGTTTGGTCCCAGGACAGTGAAAGCTCTAGGCCAGCCTTCCCCAACCTGGTGCCCTCCAGATGTGTTGGACTACAACCCCCAGCATCGTCCTGGAGGATGTTGAGAGATGTACTCCAACACATCTGGAGGGCACCAGGTGGGGGGGGGGCTGCTGTAGCCCTTCCTGAGATTGTCAGTGGAACCCTTATTTATTTATTTATTACATTTATATCCCGCCTGTTTTTCTCCAAGGAACTCAAGGCGGTGTACATACTCCTCCTCCTCTCCATTTTATCCTCACAACAACAACCCTGTGAGGTGGGTTCGGCTGAGAGTCTGTGACTGGCCCAAAGTCACCCAGTGAGCTTCCATGGCCGAGTGGGGACTAGAACCCGGATCTCCCGACTCCCAGTCCAGCACTCCAGCCACTACACCACACTGGCTCTTAGTGCAACATCACCTTTCCCCTCCATTCCCCAGGGAGATAGCTACTCTCCTCCTCCTCTGTCCCAGCCCACTGGACCCAAGCTCAGAGGTTGTGGTGTCCTACGTATTCAGCTGTATTCCCTGGAACAGGAATGGGCCAGTTTTTTCCACCCTGTGGGCTGCATTCTCTTCTGGGTAATCTTCCAGGAGCCACATGCCAGCAGAGGGCAGGACCAAAGCCACATATACACCACATTCACACACATCCCTACATCAATACACCCCTTCACAGTCAACACCCCCTTTCTCACATACACCCCATGCATCCCACCACTCCCCTATCCATCCATCTATACTCCCTTTCCCACTGTCTGTACACACCCACATATATACAAGCGTGCGCACATACACAGATTGCACCCCATCCCCCAACACACAGAGTGCTTTTCTGCTGGTACCTTAAACTGTTCAGTGGGGGTGAGGCAGGGGATTGCTCGGTGGGGGAACCTCCCTTCCAAGTGATATCCCCTCCCTGCTGCTCAGCTGGGCAGTGGTGAATGGGGGAGCTGCTCCTTCGGGAACAGCCATTTCAAGGCACTCGGGTGTCTTGAGGCAGCAGCTCTGACGAAGCCTTCAGAGAGGGGGCAGGACCTTGGTGGGCTGGTTGGGAAGCCTGGTCGGCCAGAACTGGACGGTGGGCCAGTGGTTCCCCACCCCTGCCTTTGGGTGTGAGGCACCTACCGCCCAGCTGCTCCCACAAAGGTGTCAGGTGCTCCACTTTGGTTTTACTGGCTGGCCATATCCTCTCCCCATGGTCCCCCTCAATGGGCTGCACAATACCTACAGAAGTACCTACCTAGCGTGTGGTCAGCACATTCAATGTAGACATTGGGTGAGCAGATGGTCTCATTACCTGATAGAGAAGGACCTGGTTAGTGAGATACCTAGAGGGGTCTAGTTATGTCCTCCTCACCCAAGTTTGAGCTCATGCTATCACAGGGTGGAAGGGGAGGGGGGCTGGTTTTTCATTAGGCAATTGTAGGCAGTTGTCTAAGAGAGCAGATGGAAGGGTCTTTATTTTTCCATGCTTCCTTGGTACATGTGCCTCTACCAGCCAGGAGCAGGAGGGTGAATGTGAGGCAGAGGGCCTAATGTCACAGCCAAACAAGGAAAACCCAGGAATTAAGCAGGTAATAGGTTTCCAAGCAGCAACATGAGTGGGTACTCAAGAAGCCCATTGGGTCCAGAGCCTGATAGGATATCTGTGTGGGTCATCATCAGTGGCCCCACTGAACCAAGGGGCTGAGGGACATGGATCAGAGAGGGTCGCAACTTCCAAAGAAGTAGCCATGTTAGTCTGTAGCAGCAAAAACAACAAAGAGTTCTTAGCCATGTTAAAGTCTAACAGATTTATTGTGGCAATAAGCTTTTGTGGACCAGAGTCCACTTCATCTGATGCAGGTTGTGAAGAGCCCTGGTTGGTGGCAGAGGGCAGTGGGAAATGTGAGAGTGAAGGAGGCATAGCAGCTGTTGGTGGGATGGGCCAGGGGGTTGCTGCCAGCCCTACATATCCCAGGATCTGAGAGAGGGCAGACATTATTTTATTATTATTATTTTGTAAGGTGCCCAAATGCCTGGCTGTAGTCACTAGTGATGCTTCCAGATGCAGAAGTGGTGGGAAAACGCAGAAGGGTTACAACAGGGAAAACGATGATGTCTAGACACCACCATCCCCAGTACAATTTTGTGAATGAGGCAGGGTGATGGTGCCATATAATTTTAATCTGGAAGCCCCCAAGGGCAAAGATCTGAGCCATGGGCAAGTTGAACCACAATGACCAGAGGCTTGTGAAAAGGGGTCCCTTCTCCCACCACTGACAAGGGTGGGCGAGGCATTCCTATTCCCTCAGAGCAATGGACATAGCAGAGTGTGAGGGCTGAGGCAGGATGCGTGCAGCAACTGCAAAGGATCACTGTCATGCTTCCGTGTCTTTAATATCAGTATGGCACACAGAAATTTGTCAGGTGAAGATCTTCCTGGCACCAAAAGGTGTGATGAGAAATGCTTCACCAGCTGAGTTGCTGAATGTCAGGTTGTTCCATTCAACAAACAGGAGCAGAGCCAGAAAAAACAAAACAAAGTCAACCCTAAGGGTGCACAGCAAAACAAACACCGGGCTGCAGAGGGCCCTGATGTCCATTGGACTTAGAGGCAAGGGAGGGTCACCTTACCTGGCATATGCACCATGCGACACTGGCAGTTCCTCACCACAGCCTTCTTCTCGCACTGTAGCCTGCAAGCCGCAATGCTGTAGCTCTCATAGCCTGGCAGAATCTGTTCTCCCTTCATGCTGGCTCGGCAGCTCCCCCAGGGCTGGGGCAGATATGTCAGCTGCAGGAGAAAGTGTGCAGGCTCAGTTCCAAGAGAAAGTGGTGCCCTGGCCAGCTGGAGCCAGGAAAGCCTCTCTGCATGCAGCTCTGGGGCAGGTAGTGTGGCTCCCACTGAAGCCCATCTTCCAGCCAAGCTCTCCAGCACCTCCCCTGCTCTGTTGTAAATAACCCATGTGCTACTTGGATCTTGCCCCCATTAGCGTGAAAGTTCAATCCCACGCCTGAGGTATAATCCGTGAACTCCATATTAAGGTGGGAAAGAAATACAGTTATTTCTGATTTTACAGATTTACTTGACATTTCAGAGTCACATATGCATGTTTTATATTTTCACTACAGATTTGTGGAATGATCTAAGTTTTTGTACCAACCCTGAAACAGAGTAGTTCTCTGTAGTGGCTATGAGTGTGAGCGGAGGAAGTCCCTAGTTCAAATCTCATATTGGCCACAGACTCTCCCAATGGCCATAAGCAAGTTGCTAATCTCACAGCCTCAGTGCCCTTTCCCTTCCCAATATAATCCTTATGTGTTCTTACTTACAGGTTTATTGTATAAGGATTAGTGAGGTAATGTATGCAGTATCTTGTAATACAGTGACCTGGTTTGCACCTAAGTACATCCCATGGTTTAATTAGCCCATGGGTTGTTGCCTTACCCAGAGTTACTAGTAAATTGTTTTTTTATTCTTGGCTCAACACATTTCAGATTGCAGATTTCAGATTCAGATTTCAGGGCACTTTTGCAATAATATCCACAAATGCTGTGGCATCTCTGTAGCCTAGTAAAACAACCCATGAATAACTCACAGTTCAGGTTCACATGTAACAACCCATGGTTTAAAGAACTCAGAGTTCACAACCCAACAACAAACCATGAGTTCTCTTCATGGTTTGTTCGTGGTTAACAACCCCATAGTTAACTCATAGTTCTGGGTTCTCATATAGTATGGGTTGTCATTATGTGTGAACCAGGTCAGTATCTATTATACGTACCTGAAACATGCTGTATGAATCCTAAATATTAGTACTAAAAAGGCAGAAGATTGGCGTGTGTGTATCTCCGAGATCAGTATCTAATGAGAGAGCCTACCTGATGTGGCCAATCAACCTCCTTCTGACAGTTGCTGCTAGAATGCAAAGAAATGAACCTTCAAATGACAAAATGTTGACTTAACATTTTTTTACTGCGAACATTTTCTTTCAATGTAATGCTGTAGAGTTCTTTGAGCCTAGAAATGAAGCTTCTGATGAATAATCAGTTGCCACCCGGCTGGAGGGAAGACAAGAGTCTTCATCTGCATATGCCAATTCATTGGTATGTATGAAAATGTTTAAATTGCCCACTGCCTAGCGCTGAAGCTGAGCTAAAATTAAAACAAAGGTAGGTGGCATTGGTGGAGTTTAATCTGAATGTGGTGGGGGAGGGAAAGGAGGTACTAAATTGACACAGTTCAGTGCAATGAATGTATTTTCTGATGAAAGGACACTTGTCAAAGACGGCATCTTGGATTGGATTTTTGGGTCCTGTATTGAAATATCCCTACATAGTTTCCTCTAATTATAGGAATTGTATTTTACCATCTCAAGCTTTCCCTCTGACCCCAATGCCTGTGGAGATGCAGTCATTTAGGCACCTCCTTCAGGGCCATTCATAATCAATCAGTCAATTAATTTATCAATCAGTTTCTTTTCCTCTTAGAACGTATTTATTTACACTACAAAATTATATTGTCTTAATACCACTTGAGCTTTCATGGCTTCCCCCAAGAATACTGGGAGTTGTAGTTTGGTGAAATGCGGAGATTTCTTTCCCTTTTTTTTGGTCAGAGACCCCTATTATTCCACTGAACTACAGCTGCCAGGGTTCCCTGGAAAGATGGAATAACCATTAAGCCAATTTAAGTCTGTAGTGTGGATTTGTCCATTAAGAAGGGGGCTACAAAAAACAAAGACAACCATCAAAAGATCTTCAAACACTTCAGTATCTAATTCAAATTGCATTACAGTTAGTTGAAAAGGTGTAGTTTACTGAATAGCATTAAGATGTGTCATGTTGCTGTTTCTTCTGGCTGTCAGCAAGTTGAGCTATTGCTTTATTTAACTCCTCAGCATGCAAAAGTCTGATTAAAATATCCATGCTGATCCTTGGTAAGATCTGCTGAGTAGGGTTGACTATAGTAGCATAATCTGGCTTCTGTATGTGTGCTGGAGTTGGGTGGGAGAGATGTCTTAATAGTTCAGTGAAATTCTGCCTATGCTTTTCCTCTCCCCAGCTAGTCTAGCTGGTTAAAGCGGAACAAATAAGAGTCCTATTCCCAGAATATCAAATGTCTGTTTTTACAATGACATTCAAGACTAGATCTTTGTTTGACTAGCATGTTATTAAAGCCACCACACTGGTGTCACCTATGACAGCTCTAGGGGGACTCTGGGGAAAAACAGTAATTGAAGGGAATGATGCTTCATCCTTATCACACTGTTCAATGTGGCTGGAACTGTTTGTACCTACTACCTTGCTACACTCAGAGACATATCTTGCTATGGCCTTTACCATTCTCAAGCTCCCATCCAATAATTTCCAGGCTCACTTTTCCTGAAGCTGGAGCTCCCTGCACCCTGCCCCTCCCATGGGCCTTACCCGTTGCTCCTGGCAGGACACAAAGGTCTGGAAACCAGGAGAGACTCCAAACCCCAACTGGTGGATGTAGGGTGGTTCATCCTGGCTGTGAATCTGTACTCGAATTCCGGCTTCAAATGATGTCTCATCTACAAGGGGAAGCAATCATGCCATAGTTATGGTTTTACTAGACCTCTGCTGCATAAATTCATTCACATTACTCTACGAGTATGATATATTCACACTACCCGTAGCATTTATACATCCCTATCCTTTACAATCAGAGCAGCTGATTCCTGCCTTATCAAGGGGACCCATTACTTATCAAATATTAAATGCATTCATCATTATCCAGTTATTACAGTTATCACAATGTATTACAACTTTAAAAAACAGCAACACAAGTATGTTGCCAGGATCACCCGATTTTGCATACACCAGCATATCGGAATTGTTTGGATATCTGTAATAAATATAAACAAATAAACCATTTAGATACATATGTAAATTGCTTAGAGATTTTATTATATTAAGTGGTTTGTAAGTATTATTATAATAAATAGATAAAATTGGCTATTCAGGTATTGTGTTTCCTCACTCTCTGAATATTATGTAGAATATTTCCTACTAGGTATTCTTTCTGCTGTGTATATTTTAATGACCCTTTAATTACTCCCCCCCCCCAACACACACACACAGTTAGCCACCCAGCTGACCCCCCACTGGCTTTTGGGGCTGGACAGTGACATCTATGATGCATATCAGAGGTAATCTGGTACCAGGAGAGCAAAGACTAGGATAGGGAAAGAAAAGCGAAGCTTGTGAGCATGGATGAATCCTACTGACATAAACAGTCCAGAATGTCTACACTTTGGCCCCCATCCAGAACCCTCCAGCTCTTACTAGTCTCTCTCCAGATGGGCAGGTACTCCTCCTGCTGGATATCCAACATGATCTCCAACCCGTTCCCCATCCCACTCTGCCGAGTCACCCGTGGTTTGTTTCGATCGCCATTGAATGTGTAGCATTTCCCATAGCGGGTGTAGACCTGTGAAGAAAAGACAGTGTAGAGGGGGCCATCAGGCTGAGAAGCTCAACAAATACTGTACATGCCAAGGTAGCCAGAAGGAGAAGGAAACTTCCCATTTATCTCTGCCAAAGTTTGTGAAGTGATATTGGAATAACCCGTCTGCTATTCCAGCTCTACGCTCATCCTTCCCTCAGTCAATGTATCTGTCACCATGACATACCTGAGAAGATCTATACAGTCCATCTGCCTACAAGATGGTTCTCTAGCCACCTGGCTACTTTAATCAAATCAGGGGACAAGCCACCCAAGCAGAGTAGAGAAGTAGGCCTAAATAGAGAGGTAGGCCTCTCTGTAGCAGCACCCACATCTGGGAAACTCTCCTTCGTGTAGTCCAGGAGGCAGAAAACGTGACATCTTTCAAACACCTCCTGAAAACACACTTGTTCACCCAGGCTTTCCCTGGACTGTAAGTAAATTAATTATGCTGTTCCATTTTACTGCTCCTTGATTTTTACTGAAGTTGGAAGTGTTTTTAATGCTGCATTTTAATGTTGTGTTTTTAATACTGTATTTTAATATTGTCAGCCTCTGAGAGATTTTATTATATTCAGCGGTATATAAATGCCACAAATAAAGAAATATCCTGTCTGAAGCCAGAGAGAAGTGAGACTGTGTAGCCAGAAGCTGGGAGAGAGACATACATGAGTGAGAAAGAGCTCCATGTTCTATGGGGAGTCAGAGGGCATACTCTGCTTGCGGGCTTCTCAACCCTGTGAGAAACAGGACATTGGATTACATGGGCCTTTGATCTGATCCAGCAGAATCTCTTACAACTGTGTGACATACACTGCGTGCCTTGATGTGGAGAAACTGTACCTGATCCTTGGAGATCAGGGGAGGTAGGATGTGGGAAAGACAGCCTTATTCAGGCAGTCTTCTTACTGGGTTCAATCAGCGCATGAGGAGAGGGAGCACTCCAGCCCTGCCCCCCTCCGTTGTTGCATCTGTCACCCTGTACTCATGGAGGGTGACTGTCTGAAAAGGAAGTCTCCTGTATATGTGGAGGCTCTCCACATGAAAATGAGTGCTCTTGACTGCATTGATTGAACACAGTAAGAAGAAACCCTGAATAGTGGTACAGATGCAAGAAATACACCAGTCTGCAGGATCACTCAATCCCAGAGTGAGGGCTCAAACATCACACTCAGTCTGGTATCCCACAAGCTGTGATAACAGCCCCTTCCACATCTAGGACTCTCAAGGAGCCCAATTGCTCCCTCAAACCATCCTGAGAAAGTGCTCCCTCCTTTATGTTTACCAGGTCCTGCCTGGATGCTGGCCCTAGTAATTCTACAGCAAATGTGTCTTTCTTTGCCAACCACCAGTCTGACCCTACTGATCCCTGAACCCTTTGGGATCCATCAGAAAACTTTCAGGACCGATTCATTTCTATAGAGTCCAGATACACCAATACCTTGATCATCTCAGTTCAGCGCTTTAAACTGCACAGAACTTTCAGTTTACGTCAAAACAAGCAAGTAGTTTATTAAGGGAGATAATAGGTACAATAGGAATGCTGCTGAGACACTAGAGAGAAGCAATATTGATTGCTAAGAAAACAGCACTAAAATGGAAGCGTAGCCTGTATTTCATGGTTGTTGTTTTTTCTCAGACCCTAGTGTCCTCACAATGTGCTATGATCCAAGTTCAGATTTCATAGAATCCCAATCCACTGCAATGGTACTCATCACTTCCAGGTGAAAAATGACCAGCAACCCTTCGTTCTCTCCAAACATTTTGTTTTCCCAGTGCAAACCTTGTAATCCCCCCACCACTTGCTTTCTGGGTTGTTCCCTTGTACCTGGCAGTGGAGGCTGGTGGCTTGGATGTTGGTGGGGCTCTGCATCCTTTCCAGTTTTCACGCAGAACCAGCCAGGACTAAAGGAGTTCTATTTTAGGGATAGGGTTCAGAACCTTGGATAGCTCCTTTAGAGTTCTGGCTGGTTTTGATTGAAACCTGGAATGGATTTACAGCCCCAGCGAAATCGGAGCCATCAGCCCCCACTGATTCCTGGAAAAATCATGTGTGTGAGCTACATGAAGGGGACATTGTGCACCTACTGGGGAGTGGGCGGCACCGCTGGCCCCACCCCCAGCATCAGACACACTGCTGCTCCCGCCCCACGTGTTGGTGTGGACAACAGAAGATGCTTACGCATGAACAGCTGTTCCCACATAGGCTTCCACAAGACTGGGACACACACGTGATTGGGAATCCTGATTGCATGAAAGCTGATGCATGAGCAGCTGCCCTTGTATAGGCTTCTTCAATGCAGCTGTCCATGCCACTGTGCAGATGTCCAGGACAAGGCCAGCAGTGTGCCATGGGGCGAGGGGTCCTACTTTATGGAGGACAGTCTTCTGTTTTAAGGTGTCCTCTATGTGAAGAGCTATCAAGTTTAAAGGTAAAGAACCATCAGATCTGTGAGCAGCCAGGGCCCTGAAGTTGCCCATCAAGTGTTAGCACCTGGACAGCAGACTCAACAGGCCCACAGGTCCCCTGGTCACAGCCTTCCCACTATGGTGAGATGCATGGTCTTTCTATTTAAATTATAATAACTATATCTAACCCCTTCATGGATCACTGCCTTGTTGTGGCAAAGGGGCTTGCGTAACTCAGTGAAGCCATAAGCTATGCCGTGCAGGGCCACCCAAGACGGACAGGTCATGGCAGAGAGTTCTGACAAAATGTGGTCCACTGGAGAAGGAAATGGCAACCCACTCCAGTATTCTTGCCAAGAAAACCCCATGGAACGTATCACAAGGCTAAAAGAGATGATGCCGGAAGATGAGCCCCTCAGGTCGGAAGGTGTCCAATATGCTACTGGGGAAGAGCAGAGGGTATTTCCAAGTAGCGCCAGAAAGAGTGAAGCGGCTGGGCCAAACCCGAAAGGACACTCAACTGTGGATGTGTCTGGCGGTGAAAAGAAAATCCGATGCTGTAAAGAACAATATTGTTTAGGAACCTGGAATGTCAGATCAATGAATCAAGGTAAGCTGGAGGTGGTCAAACATGAGATGGCAAGATTGAACATCGACATCTTGGGAATCAGCGAACTAAAATGGACAGGCATGGGCGAATTTAATTCAGGTGACCATCATATCTACTATTGTGGGCAAGAATCCCTTAGAAGAAATGGAGTAGCACTCATAGTCAACAAAAGGGTGGGAAAAGCAGTACTGGGGTACAATCTTAAAAATGATAGAATGATCTCAGTACGAATCCAAGGCAAACCATTCAACATCACAGTAATTCAAGTCTATGCCCCAACCACTGAGGCCGAAGAAGCTGAGGTTGATCGGTTCTATGAAGACCTACAACACCTTCTAGAACTAACACCAAAAAAAGATGTCCTCTTCATCATAGGGGATTGGAATGCTAAAGTAGGAAGTCAAGAAATCACCAGGATAACAGGCAGGCATGGCCTTGGTGTACAAAATGAAGCAGGACAAAAGCTAATAGAGTTTTGCCAAGAGAACATGCTGATCATAGCAAACACTCTTTTCCAACAGCACAAGAGGCGACTCTACACATGGACGTCACCAGATGGTCAATATTGAAATCAGATTGATTATGTCCTTTGCAGCCAAAGATGGAGAAGCTCCATACAGTCAGTCAAAACAAGACCTGGAGCTGACTGTGGCTCAGATCATGAGCTGCTTCTTGCAAAATTTCGGCTTAAATTGAAGAACGTCGGGAAAACCACTAAACCTTTCAGGTATGACCTAAATCATATCCCTGATGAATATACAGTGGAGGTGAGGAATAGATTTCAGGGATTAGACCTGATAGACAGAGTGCCTGAGGAACTATGGACGGAGGTCCGTAACATTGTTCAGGAGGCAGCAACGAAATCCGTCCCAAAGAAAAAGAAATGCAAGAAAGCCAAGTGGCTGTCTGATGAGGCTTTACAAGTAGCTCACGAAAGAAGGGAAGCGAAAAGCAAGGGAGAAAGGGGAAGATATACCCAACTGAATGCAGAGTTCCAGAGAATAGCAAGGAGAGACAAGAAGGCCTTCTTAAATGAACAATGCAAAGAAATCGAGGAAAACAACAGAATGGGAAAGACTAGAGATCTCTTCAAGAAAATTGGAGATCTCAAAGGAACGTTTTGTGCAAAGACGGGCATGATAAAGGACAAAGAAGGCAGGGACCTAACAGAAGCAGATGAGATTAAGAAGAGGTGGCAAGAATACACAGAAGAACTATACAGGAAAGATCTGAATGTCCCTGATAGCCATGATAGTGCGGTCACTGAACTTGAGCCGGACATCCTAGAGAGTGAAGTCAAGTGGGCCTTAGGAAGCATTAGTAACAACAAAGCTAGCGGAGATGACAGTATTCCAGCCGAGCTATTTAAAATCCTAAAAGATGATGCTGTTAAAGTGCTGCATTCAATATGCCAACAAATCTGGAACACTCAACAGTGGCCACAAGACTGGAAAAGGTCAGTTTACATTCCAATTCCAAAGAAGGGCAACGCCAAAGAGTGTTCAAACTACTGCACAATTGCGCTCATTTCACATGCCAGCAAGGTGATGCTCAAAATCCTACAAGCTAGGCTTCAGCAGTATGCGAACCAAGAACTACCGGAAGTACAAGCGGGGTTTCGAAGAGGCAGAGGAACTAGAGATCAAATCGCCAACATTCGCTGCATCATGGAGAAAGCAAGAGAATTCCAGAAAAACGTCTATTTTTGCTTCATTGACTACGCTAAAGCCTTTGATTGTGTGGATCACAACAAACTGTGGCAAATTCTTAAAGTGATGGGAGTACCAGACCACCTTACCTGTCTCCTGAGAAACCTGTACGAGGGTCAAGAAGCAACAGTAAGAACCAGACATGGAACAACCGATTGGTTCAAAATTGGGAAAGGAGTACGACAAGGCTGCATATTGTCACCCTGCTTATTTAACTTATATGCAGAGTACATCATGAGAAATGCCGGGTTGGATGAATCAGAGGTCGGAATTAAGATTGCCGGGAGAATTATCAACAACCTCCGATATGCAGACGATACCACCCTAATGGCAGAAAGCGAAGAGGATCTAAAGAGCCTCTTGTTGAGGGTGAAAGAGGAGAGTGCAAAAGCTGGTTTGAAACTCAACATTAAAAAAACTAAGATCATGGCATCTGGCCCTATCACTTCCTGGCATATAGAAGGGGAAGAAATGGAAGCAGTGACAGATTTTACTTTCTTGGGCTCCAAGATCACCGCGGATGGTAACTGTAGCCATGAAATTAAAAGACGCTTGCTCCTTGGGAAGAAAGCTATGGCAAACCTAGACAGCATAGTACGAAGCAGAGACATCACCTTGCCGACAAAGGTCCGTCTAATCAAAGCTATGGTTTTCCCAGTAGTAATGTATGGCTGTGAGAGCTGGACTATAAGGAAGGCTGAGCGCCGAAGAATTGATGCTTTCGAACTGTGGTGCTGGAGAAGACTCTTACGAGTGCCCTGGACTGCAAGGAGGTCAAATCAGTCCATCCTAAAGGAAATCAACCCTGAGTGCTCATTGGAAGGACAGATAATGAAGCTGAAGCTCCAATATTTTGGCCACCTAATGCGAAGAGAAAACTCCCTGGAAAAGACCCTGATGCTGGGAAAGACTGAAGGCAAAAGGAGAAGGGGACGGCAGAGGATGAGATGGCTAGATAGCATCACGGATGCAATGAATATGAACTTGAGCACGCTCCGGGAGAGAGCGCAGGACAGGAAGGCCTGGCGTGCTATGGTCCATGGGGTCACGAAGAGTCGGACACGACTGAACGACTGAACAACAACAACAACTATATCTAAATTTGCATCTACACATATAAATCAGCATATACAGATGTTATGCAAATCAATATCCTCTTTTGTCCTCTTGCTTGGTGATGTGTTTCCTCTATTTTGGTGATATGTACACGGCCACCCTAGTGTGCTGGCAGTACAGCCCTGCTCCCTGTTCATTGCATGATGCATGCACTAGTCATGCAATTTACATGTGAAGGGGGATCTAGTTTATCCACTTTCCCTGTCTGTGATGGTTAAGCACTCATTTAGGACCACTCACCAAGTATGGTTGAGACCAGTCTTTCTCAGATGTCCTGCCTGCAGGATTCCTTTTCCATGTTGACTTACCTGCCAAGGAACCTCTGAATACCTAATACGGTACTCTTGCTCATTGCAGAGCCTTCTGGGGCATGTTCCAAGCTGCATGCTCTGCACACCCATAGGAAGCCACAGATCACCCACCCCCCACCCAGTTGCACAATCAGTTTGGACCAGCTACCAAGTTACATGGGACTAAGTGGATCAGGGTAACAAATACCCTCATAGCAACAGTTCCAGGCTATCCTCAGTGCCATGTTTATTTTGCAGTTCAGCTGACAAACCGTGAAGCCAATTGTCCGATGATCAAGGATAGGCAGCAATGGTCTGAACCACAATTTAGGTAGTTTATTTGCCAGAGGGAGGAAAGTTGCCTTTGCACAAGGTAGGAGGGTGCTGGACCCAGGAAGTTCTGAAGGGTCAAAGTGAAGGTCAGTGATACAAATGGACCACCAGTTTCTCTGGACTAGGTTCTGCTACCATCTTCTATGGCAGTGCTGGGGAACCTCAGGCCCGTGGGCCAAATCTGGCCCACAGGGGGTTCCAACCTAGCCCTCCAGGGTTCCCCAAATGGCCACGCCCCCTTTCCTGGCCATACCCCTTCCTCATGCCGGCTGATCTTCTTGGGTTTTTCCAGCTTTTGCACCGTTTTCCCCCAATCTAAAAGATTGAAATGCCTCCCCTAAAGATTAGTTACTGGCAGTAAGAGTGTTAAGATTAGATATGTATGCTGGTATTTTTGGTATTTGGGCCCCACCCCTCTTGCCTTTGGCCTTGTCCACCATTAGAATGCAGCCTTTGAGAGCTTCTCTGAAAATGAATTTGGCCCTTGGGCTGAAAGAGGTTCCCCACCCAACCAAGCAGCCTGCTCCCTTGTGTCTGCATCCTTATGGCACATTACAAATTCAGACCCTTTAATTCTGGATTAATTTGTTAAACCCCGCCACACCCCATCAGCCAAGCTGCTAATACAGATGAGAATCACTGAACTGAACTTCTTCAAGCATGCATTGAAAAAGTAAACAAATCCTCCAACTCTTTCCCTTTCCCTCTTGCATATGCAAAACAGTGATTCAAGTGTTCTAAGGATTAACGAAGCCATTTCCCATGATCTGACTGTACATCCTTACAGCCTTTTACCCCCTCCTTCTCCCCAGGACTAGGTACAGAATGGAAGCTACTCACAGGGGTGAAGTCTTGGTGCCCACAAGGTTTGCCCTGGAAGTGACACTCCAGCAGCATGTCCTCAATCTGATGCCCCAGGCGATGGAAGAAGCTCTCCATTGTGCGTGGAGAGAGGCGTGGAGGCAGGAATTTTGAGTAGTTGGCCAGGTGGCTAAGCTAGGGCTGTTGCTCTTCTGGAAGCTCCTTTAGGATGTTGGATAGCAGCGAGTGGTTCTTGTAGGTCATCCTGAGCCAGTGTCCCACTGAATACAGATCAGGCCTTGTGAGCTGGAGGAGGCGCGCCGGGTTGTGGTTGCAGAAAGTGACTGCAGGGAAATGCAGCCCTGGGCCCCAGCGCACGTGTGATCTGGTGTGCACTGGCTTTGAGTGCAGGTATTACATCCGGTTGGCTGACCAGGTGCACAGCAGCCCCAGAGATGCTAAGAAGGTCCCACTCCAGATTAGGCGCTGTGCCCAGGACTGCTGGCGAGAGCCCATATAGCGGAGCCCATGCAGCTTGGTCACACGAAGGAAGCGGGTGGTGACCTGGGCCAGGGAGCCATCCAAGTTGGGCACAAGAGGGGCCCCATCTGGACAGCAGGACAGGGGCATCTTCACAACAGCTGAGAAACTCCTGGCTCAACAGGTGTTGTCCGGCAGTGCCCAGAGCCTGGAGACAAAGTGTCCCAGCTCTTCCCTTGGGCTCTACCTGAGGGAAGCCAAGATCCTTGTCTGCAATGTTTTGCTTTCTGCAGGGAGCCCACAATCCCCTCTGCCACAGTGTGCCAATTGTGTCAGATGCCTCTAGCTGCTCTCTTTGATTAGTGAGGGAAGGGGCAGATCACTACATCAACTCCTTCCCTTTGCCCTTAATTCTTCAAAGATCCTTTTCCATCTCAGGTGAGAGGGGGCTGAAGGTGCTAACACGGAGCATCTCTTCTCCTGGGGAGGGGTTTGCATGCAACAGCCATGCAACATTTTTATTTCTTGGCCCCAGAGATATTCTTGTGAATAAAGATGGTGCTGGAGGCTGGTGCTTCACTTTGCAGCATTCCAGATTCCCTCTGCAGCATTCCAGATAAATATATAAAATAAATAAAATTTAAAAATCAGGAGGGGCAGGGAGCCAGGTGTTTGCTAACAGATGTGTCACCAAGGTGGAGACTCCAGCTGTATATGCATGTACACACAGAGAGAGTATGCTTTTTTAACCTGTATATATATATATATATATATATATATATATGTTGTTGTTGTTGTTGTTGTTGTTCAGTCGTGTCCGACTCTTTGTGACCCCATGGACCATAGCACGCCAGGCCTTCCTGTCCTGCGCTCTCTCCCGGAGCGTGCTCAAGTTCATATTCATTGCACCGGTGATGCTATCTAGCCATCTCATCCTCTGCCGTCCCCTTCTCCTTTTGCCTTCAATCTTTCACTGTTTGGTTATTCCAGCTTCTTTTTTTAGTATTCCACCCAAGTTAAGGGGGAAAAGTAGGTTGTGTGTTCAATTATAAAAACAATTCTTGCTTGCCTGCATCGCATTATTGCTTCTCTGAATCTATGATAATTCCATGGTTGCTGCTTGTCTATGTGTTGCATGCAGCTTGGCACATGCTTTGCCCATTTAACCGGCTAGAGCGACCTTGTGTTGGGTTCCACACTCAGCAGTTACCTGCTAGTGGGGCCACTTTAAACAGAGCAGACACAGGACCTGTGCCGTTTGCATTGTTAAGGTGAACTGCCCTGTGGGTTGTGTCTAAACTGCTAGGTCTGAGTACGAAATCCCTTGCTTGCTGGCAGTCTGTGCAACCCAAAATCAAATTTCCTTTTCCTATTCCTGGTGTGATCTACCCTTTATTCACCCCCAGTACCTCTCCCCCATTACACTCTTTTGATTTAGGGCCCAGGACAACTCCAAATCCTGTGCACCTGCATTACTGCCAATGGGACCATTTAATCAATATCACCTTCAACATGTGGGTGGGGGAGCTGTCTAGTGTTCAGAGGGAACCACTGTCAGCTCATTGCAGATACCATGGCAGCGCTGAGCCCTTGTTTGGTAGTGTTATGCAGTGATAACATTTTTGCAGGGTGTGCTCCCCAGCATCAGACATGACACAATGCTGAGTTCTCAGCTCCTTTGGGAATGTTAAGAGCCTGA
Organism: Heloderma suspectum; assembly: GCF_057233095.1. Lineage (NCBI taxonomy): Eukaryota > Metazoa > Chordata > Lepidosauria > Squamata > Helodermatidae > Heloderma > Heloderma suspectum. Next base: position 141,693,757 of record NC_139458.1, read on the forward strand.
AACTACTGCTGTCCATTCAGTTCAGTAGCCCATGGGTGTGTGCTGTGGCTCACAGGAACATCAGCTTGTACCACCCTGTTCCTACAATGACTGGTACAGAGCATTACACTCTGTGATGGTTATCTGCACAGTCTGGGATGGAATGTTGCATACTGGGATCATAGGGGCTGCTGTGTCATTTTGGGACAGCTGACCCCATGGGACAGCTGTCCCCATGGCTACTGTGGTTTGGGATAAAATACGGAATCTTGGGATGGCCATTTCCATTGTTCAGGATACATAACGGCACTCTGGATGAAGGATTATGTCCCAGAAGGAACATTTTATGTTGAGATTGTTACACATGTATTTATTCCATATTCTCACACATGATGTTAAATGCTAGATTGCTCTCTCCAGTACCCAAGATGGACAATATCATGTCATCTTTGTGGGATTCCTGTAGGCATCTGGTTGGCCACTGTGGGAAATAGGATGCTGGACTAGATGGGTCTTTGGACTGATCCAGCAAGGCTCTTCCTTGTTCTTATTGTTGCACACATTTTTTCCCATGGTCCAAAATGGAGTATACTATACCTATGTATAGACTAGGACAGGCTGTTCCATGCTAGGTTGCTGTCTCTGTGGTCTGGGATGAAGGCCTGAATGCTGGTATTCTCATGGTGATGGGCGGCACCATCATTCTGAGGCCAAAGGAATTGCACTGGCTCTGTTTTTGCCCCACTTGATCTTGGCCCCACACAGCAGGCCATGAGCATCTTTTGAACTCAGACAACCAATCTCTGAAACCATATCTCCTTTCTGAGCCAGCTGAGGTGACCTGGCATCAAGCATTACCCAGTTCCATAGTAGTTTATTGTGTTGGCCACATCTGATTGGCCACAGACAAGCCTGAGGCAATGCTGTCATGGTTGCAGGTATCTTACACTCTCTGTCACCCTACCAGATTAACCCAGCACAGTCTGCATCCTAAGATCGTTCTTCCATCCTCCCTTCCCTTCCTCCCACCCCAGTCCTATACTTATGCGGAACCAGCTCATCATGTTCTGCTTTAACTTCAGCTTGCTGGGCACAGAATCCCCCAATAACACCTACTCATTTGTAGGACACTCAGTAGTCTCTCTCTGCCAGGGTTGGGATGGGCCTCTCCTTTGTATTTAGCAGTGATTCAGACAGGATGAGTTTGAGTGGGAACTGTTTGTTTATCAGAGGAGTGTCAAACCCCTTTCAGCCTGAGTGCCAAATCCCATTTTGGAGAAGCTCTTGGGGGCCGCAATCCAGTGGTGGGCGAGGCCAAAGGTAAAAGGTACCAGCATGTTTTAGCTTAAAGGTGCAATCCTATGCATGTTTAGACAGAAAAAGCTCTACAACTCCCAGTATTCCTCAGCCAGCATGCATAGGATTGTGCCCTAAAGCTCTTACTGCCCAAAACTAAGCCTTACGAGAGGCATTTCAACCTTTTAGAATGGGGAAAAAAACACACAAAAGAAAACCACCAAATGATTGGCAGTCAGGGAAAAGGGTGTGTGGCCACCTGGGGAACTCCAGGAGGCCAGACTGGGAACCCATGTAGGCTGGATTTGGTCTGCAGGCCTGAAGTTCCACATCCCCGTTTTATTATATTACCATCAACACCCTCATCCACCTGGCAGTGACATCTGAGAAAAGGAAGCTTAAACACACCTATGGGAGCTGGAACCCCATGTGATTGGGGTTCCAGCTCCTGTGGAAGCCAACACATGTAGTGGTCTATGCACTTATGCTTCCCCTTCTCAGATGTTCAATGTTGGGGTGTGTGGAGCCACACAACCTTGGGGGTGGGACCAGCAGCATGGCCCAGGTGCCCCTTTCAATGGGCAGACCTCCTTTCACATGATGAATGCATGAAAGGGTCTCACATTGGCATATCCTGGGGTGGGATGAAACACTGGAAACCTCACACTGCTATTTCCTGTCAAACCTGGCCATACTGACTCCACCCACAAACATGGCGTCCTCTCCTCCACCACTGAAGCATTTCCCACTCCACCCAAGAAGAGTCTATGGCTCAGAAGAGCCAATGATCAAGAGTGATATGACAAAAGGGGCAGCCTTTCCTCCAGCTTGCTAAAGGCTTCTCGTAGGAATATTTATCTCCTCTCTGTTCCATAGGAATGTCAATAGCTCCTCTCACCCCATACTAGCAGGGTGAGGGGTGATCATGTTGGATGAGGGCCACAGCATCAAAGTGAGGATGCCAATGAAGAAGGCAGGTTTGGGCCTAATGTGGATCACCAAGCACTAGGAAATAAGAGCCCATATCCCTTGTCACAGTTGCTTTATACACCTGCCTGCTGGTGCTGCCCTGTTCCCTCCCCACTCAAAGCCTTTCCTGTCTGTTTCTGCTGTTCCTGTCACTCCCAAGGCTCTCAAGTGGCTGCCTGCCAGCTTGCCCCCTGTCTAGCTTGCAGGTTGCCTAACGAGCCCTTCCTGATTACACACTCCACTCATTACCACCTAATTCTGCATCACAATTAATTGTGGTAATTAATAAATATTGATTACAGCCAACAATTGGAGCTGATCTCCCTCAGTAATTAAGCATTGCAGAGGCACCAGCCTTTTCTGTTTCTGACCTTCCTTTCCCCTTCAGGGCTGTGGGAGGCAGCATTTCATTCCCCCAGATCCTGAGGGCCATGGGGTGTCAGGGTACAAATGACGCTTTCATGTTCATTCATCCCCCTAACAAGGAGTATATGACATTTGCAGATGGTTAGGCCAGGGACTTTGAAAAAAAAAAGTCCTTTGCTGAATAGGCTGCCAAATACTCAAGCCTTTCAGCTAAGGTTGCCAACTTTTATTTCTGGCAGAACTCTTGTGCCTTTAGCATTTTTGCCTGCTGCACTTGTCAGGTGGCTGTTAAAGGCATGTAGCTGTTTTGTATCAGAAACAGGAGTTGGTTATCCTACTTTCAAACCATAGGGTTGTATCAAATGTTAGACCTACCTAGAGTAGACCCAATTAAATAAACGTGACTTAGGTTAGACTAACATTGAATACAGCCCATTGGATGCAACCCATAGAATTCTAAATAACGGATAGAGAAACCTCATCCAATGGGGAGCACTAGGACATTTGGGGAGACAGGGGACCTTTAAAGGATGGAGGTCCTTTCTCACATTACTTTGTGTGTGTTTTTTCATGTACACCTGTTTTTAGTGTATACCTAAAAAATGTAAAGTAGGAAGGTAAGATCATATATCATGCAGTTATACTCATCAGGGAGCCACAATTGGCTGCAGCTTCCTGTTGAGTGTTCACAGTGGCAAACCTGAGTTTGCTTCTGTGTAATGTGTGAACTCGCCTCAAGATGAATTCCACGTAATTCATATTTAGTTTGAGCCAGATGCTACCAAGGGTTAGCAGCGTGCATGCACATGCGTGTGTGCGTGGAGAGAGAGAGAGCGAGAGAGAGAGAGAGAGAGACAGAGAAATAGATAGCCTCTGAGCTTATGGTAATGTTAGCAAATTCATGAGTGTTACCCAATCTGTGCCAACTGGCACTACTGTTATGATGCATCCTGCTGCATTTAGTTTCATTTTCTCTTCATTACCCCTAGCTGTCAAAGTACTAATCTTTTTACATTTACAATTTATACATACTTCTTCCTTCTGGAATTGCAAGCTTGGACTTTTCTCTCTCTTTTTCTTAATATACCATGAATTTTGCATTTAAATTAGTGCATTCATGCCCACACCAATAAATTTGATGTAGTTTGTGCTGAAAAGGGGTGGAGGACTTGAGACAAAATTGTGAATCATGACGAGTGTACAGCTACAATCTAAGTTGACGAGTGCACAGCTACAATAGTGCAAATTCACTTTTTCTCCAACTGTCAGTCAGCATTCTGTGCCACTGAGCATGCCCAGTCCTTATTAGGCTGTTTTGTCCCCCACCCCCACTTCCTCTCCATTCTGGGATATTTTGAGTGTGGTGGACTAATCTCAGCTACATTAAAAACTTGGATTTTTCCACTGATAATTATAGGTAGCTCTCAGTTTTGTCCCTGAGGACATTTAAAAATAGTTTTTCAGTGTGAACCAGGAAATGACCTATCCAGATAATGAGAAGGTTCATTCTAACCTTTTTAGATCTGTCTCTTCCTCCCCATCACTTTCCATTCTATTACCCACCGCACCCTACCCTATCCACTCAGTTGTCAGGTTTTGTTTGTTTTTATTGGCTCAGTGAACATTCCTTGCCACTGAGTCCTCCTCGGACTTTTTTGGGTGGGCTCCCCCCTTAGGGTTTTTTATCCTGAAGGTTGTTTGGGTATTTGCAAACCTTGGGTTTACCCCAAGTCTGCCGATAGCTTTTTCTGGTGTGTAGGTGGTGCCATGCTGGCTACAGCTCCATGAGAATCAGAAACAGGAAACTTTGCCCTATCTGCTCAATATGACAGAACACGTTTAACAAAACCAGTTAAATGGGTGAAAAGAGTGGGCTGAGGAATGCTAAATGTGGGTTTAAATTTAATTAACACAGATACCTCTCTCCTTTTATGTGGAGTTCCCTTTTTGATGTTTTATCTTTGTGAAATGTGAATAGCTATGCGCTGCCTATACAATCCACCCTTTTACCTTAATGGCTGAACCAACTTCAGATCTTTTTATTGATAGCTCTGGTCTGGTAGCCCAAGATTTCCCTTTGAATTCTAATCTTGTTGGATGTACGGAGTCAATGTTTTACTCCCTGGAAAGCCATCTGTCAGGGATGCTCTGACTTGGATTCCTGCATTGAGCAGGGGGCTGGACTCGATGGTCCTGTAGGCCCCTTCCAACCCTATGATTCCCTGAAAATTTGAATAGCTAATATATATTGAACACCTCAAGACTGAATAGCTGTGATTGGTTAGACATTTTTCATTCATCCAATCCTTCAAGCTAGGTTTTAATGTCTTTAGACATAGCAAGGCCAGCTCCAGGTTTTTGAGGGTCCTTGAGCAAGACACCTTCAGTGGGCCTCCTCCCTCAGTGAGTCTACTTTCTCACTGCCATTGTCAGCAGTGGTTACTCCCCTCCTCCTTCTCATCACGGCTACCACTTGTTGCTTACTTGACAGGCAGAGAGCCAGGGAGCAAGTAGGTAGGGAGTCTCCTTTTCACCACCACCGTTGTCTGGGCCAGAGTGAGAGGAAGGTGAACAAGCAGGTTGCTGTGGTGAAGAGAAGGAGCAATTCCAGGGGGGCTCTTGTCAGGAGCCTGCTGCCTGCTGGAATATGGGTCCTTAGCAGGTGCCCAACCATGCCTACCCATGATGCCAGCCCTGGGAAACAGAAAGGAGTGTTGTATTCCAATAATACATGGACCATGGCTGTGTCTATGATGAATTTTGCTGGGAGAGACTCTTGTCAATTTGCATCCATGATGTGACTTGGAACAAGAAGTAGAAAGCAGCTGCTTTTTATTAGGATTTCTGGACTTTAAAAGTGTAGCCTCTTGTACCAATGCCTCGGCAGGTCTTGACAATACTTGCCAATGTTTATTGGGCAGCCAGCTTGAGTATACTTATTTTTATTTTTCACACTGCTTTAATCCTGTGACTATTTATTTCTGTTTCCTATATTAAACTAGATAATTGACTTAAACATACATTTGCTCTTTCCTATCTTTTCTTAATGTGCCTTTCATCTTCTAGGCCTTAAAATAGATCACATCATCAACATAATCTTAAATCAAGATATTATATGCCGCTAAGAATGGTCTGAAGAGATTTGTATGGTCCCTGAGTCAAATGCTAGATCTTAACCTCAGTCCAGAATAATAACTTTTTAGGTCAGGCTTCTGTTTTAACAGGAAGCTGGTAGCGGCTCTACTGAAGTCAAGATAACATAAATTTATTGAATCCTGCATTCTTTAGGGGCATAATTCTATGGCGATGCCTGTAAACCTCTGAACTTAGAGGCTTAAGGGCATGCTATGCAAAGCGGGAGAAGCAGTGGAGGTGAACTTTGCTTCCCCGCTCCTCCCACTCTGCCTTTTCGCTAAACAGGCTTTTCTTCCCATCTAGCTGGGGCTCTGCGGAGTGGGAGGGAAGGAAGCTGGGGAGGCCTGGGGATACATAGTATCCCAGCTTCCTCAGTCCCCTCCCCTCCCTGCCCTGCCCACTGGCACGCCCCCTTTGCAACCTCGGAGAGGCAGCCAGTGCGGTTCTCTCCATGCCAGCTACAAGGGGGAGGGAGCGGGGAGTACAGATTCCTGGATCCATGGTTGGAGCGCTGTCCCCGATCTTGGATTCAGGAATCTGAATTATCCTATGGTCCCCCAGATTCTGTCAAGGGCCATAGCATTACTCCCTAAGTAATCCATCACAAATACTACACCTCAAGACACACAGAAAACGTTTACTTGTGCATGGTTCCATGTGTTGTAGCGTCATGTTTAAGGGGTTCTTAAACTGAATGTTGACCCCTGCACTTGCATTTGTACATGAATGTGCTTTCCTAAGTCAAAAATTTCTGGCATGAATGCACCACACAGAGAAGATGCACAGGGTAGGAACATCTTGCACAGATAAATACTTTGTATGTGCCCTGCAGCTCATTTAAATGTTTGAGCCTGCATGTGTCCCGTCCCCCGCGCCACCTGCACACACAGCTAATAGCAGCACAGGTAATGTTGCTGTTGGACTGGGGCTGCAGCACGGGAGAAACAGTTGGACTGCCTCCCTTTCATGCCCTGATCCAAATCCCCCCCCCCCCCGCTCCGATGGCTGTGATCCTCTCCCCTCCCAGCAGCTGCCTTTTGAAGAAGAAAATTACATTGGGAGTTCCAGTCACATTCAGTCTGACCAAGTGCAGAGAGAGCCAATGTCAAAAAATGAATATCTGGATTTTTGACACAGTGGTGCAAGTGTTCATGTGACAAAAACAGACAGCGGGGGCAAATAATGATGGATCACAGAATGTAGAGCAGATTGTGGCACTTCCTTGCATGATTATGAAAAACAAACAAACCCCAACCTACTATTCTATATACACCCTCTTAGTCCTACCTCATTAGCAGAGTTTGCAGCGTAAACTTCTCTTTAGTTTCGGAGTCTAGCAAAAGTAGCCTATGCTCACAATACCAACTCTCCAATTAGTCAGCAGGTGGCAGCACCTGCAAGGAGATGACACTGTTCATTTACATATTATAGACTAAGATTTTAACAGATTCCTCCGCACTTCCAGGCCATGAAGATTGAGGGCCTCCTAATATGCTAGTTATTAAGACTGTACACTTTGTGTACAAAGAATGTACACTGTCATGTTTGAAATGGCCACACACACTTATTTCACTTGTATGTACCAAGGCATGTTCCAGGGAGCTGTACCTAACTGTGGCTCCCTACTATGAGTCACTTCAAATATTATGATGTCTACCACACGTATCAATGTTGCATATTCTTAAATGATAACTGGCACTCAGCTACAATTGCTGGCCAAATCAGAAGCTCCCTAATTCCACCTGGAGAGTTTCCACCAAATCACTTACTGGCTACCACTATACACTGCCATGCAACCAAATCCCTGAAAGCCCGGGGGCGGGGGGGGGAGCAAGGAGGAAAGTGTGTGTGGGGTGGGTGTCGGTGGGCATATCCTTGAGTAAATAGCCTCAAGTGTTTTAATAGCATCATCTGTCTATCCCTTCCTCCCTCAACTTCTTTGGAGAGAAAGTGAAATGAGAGGATGTGTGCGCCTTAATGCCAGATATGAGGTATTTTAGGGGCAGCTTCATATTGAAATACCCTTCAAGTCTGGGGTGATCCTTACTGTTGGGTATTTTCATACATTTATGTGCATTTCTATGGATGGCATATATAGAAGTGTCTGTCTAGGGAGCACTGAGGATTGGACAAGAGGAAAAAAGGTGGGGTATAAATGCAATCAATCAATCAATCAATCAATCAAGAGCAGTATACCAGAGGAGAAGAGGGCATGCATCTGTTTTGGATGGGTCTGCAAGTGTTGTTTCAGCCTGTACATATATAGGGGACACCCATATGTTTATATCTGTAGGGCACTGTGTGTGAGAGTGTGTACACTTGTTGTGTGTGTCTGCAGTGGTGATATTCAACTGATTTTTTGTTGAGAGTAGTGTGTGTGTGCGTGCGTGCGCGCGCATGCACACTTGAGTGCCTGAAGTAACAGGCAATGATGTATTGCGCCCATGCTAGTGCAACACCTGTACACGCATGTAAAGTGTAAAACTGTCCTTCTATGGAGGGAGGAATACCTGGTCCAGAAGGATAGTGGTGTATCTGTTCTAGGAGTTAACTTTATCACTCAGACATGAGGATAACACAGGGTTCTCCCGACCCCACCCCACCCCAGGTCGTATGGACAGACTGTCTGCCTTTAGCAACTGCATGGCAGCCAGGAAATCAACAGATGTGCCTTTCCTTATCACTGCATCTTCATGCTGGGAAAAAACAGTACTTGTTCAATTTCTGGCTATCACAGTCACAGAGCCTCTGTCATTAAAAAAGGTTGGCAGCCACAGGGTTAAATACATGTGAGTTTTGTAGTTGAGGTTTAATTGCGGGGGGGGGGGCGGTAGCAGTGTGTGAGGAACAACCACATGTGTCTGCTTGGGGCATCAGTACTGCTATTCAGGGAACTGGCTGTGCTTGTTGCTTAGGGTGATGTGTGTGTGCGTGTGTATGAGAGAGAGTCAGCGAGATTCAGAAGTGTCCTAAGGAGCTAGCTGTGTGTAAGTCTCTGAGAGTGCGGAGTAACCATATGTGTGTGGCTGAGGCAGTGCCCGTCTCAGTGAATGTGCTCTTCGCTGAGATTTATTGCGCCATCCCCGATACCATCGGGCCCTTCACACAAGGGCAGCTTTATATTAGTTTTTCTCAGAGCTGAGGATGGTGGTTCCTGGCTCTGCTGGGAAAGAGGAAATGTCATTTTGCTGGGAGCTTCTGCCTAATAGGTTGACTTAACCCTGCTGGTGTGCAATGTCTGTGGCAGCCGTGCCTACCCAAACAGGACCTCTGGGCTGGGTGGAAGCAGGGCCAATGTTACCTGAGGGGAAAGGGGGACTCCACTGCTGTGTGTGTGTGTGTGTGTGTGTGAGAGAGAGAGAGAGAGAGAGACAGACAGACAGACAGACAGAGCCAGAGAGGACAGTTGACAAATGCCTATCTAGTCAGAATTCTGTTTTCCATAGTGGCCAACCAGGTGTCTAGAGGAAGTCCACAGGAAGGCAATAGCCTTTTCCGGGTGTTGTTCCCCAGTAACTAGTATTAACTAGTATTCAGAGGCATGCTGCCTCTGATCCTGGAAGTAGCATATGTAGGCATAATCAGTAGTAGCCATTGATAGGAAAAGCCCTAGTATTCTCCATTAATTTCCCTAACTCCCATTTAAAGCCTTCTAAGCTGGTGGCCATCACCACGTCTTGATGAAGTGAATTCCATAGTTTAACTATGTGCTGTGTGAAGAGGCACATTGTTTTGCCTGTCCTGAGACACCCACCGTTCAGCTTCTGAATGATTTGGTAGCACCAATTAGTAGCAGGGTTTGAACAGAATAAGCAACATGCTGAGCAGTGAGCTGCTAGTCCAAGCTCTCAGGTAAGGGAGGGAAAGTTTGAGAGAGAGGAGTGTGACTCTTTTTGTGACATGCTCTTTACAGAACTGTATCTCCCAATTCTTTAGTTCTGGAGTCTCCAACATGGTGCCCATTGCCACCATTGTGCCCACAAGCACCTTCCTTTGTGCCTGCCAGCCTCCCTGCTCTTCTTTATTTTTTAAAAAGATTTTGCAGATTTTTCTTTAGTTAATTAAAAAATTGTAATGGGAGGCTGGCATGCTGCAAAGAGAAGCGTTGGCCTCCAGTGGTGTCTTTATTTCCAACAATGCCTCATGGGCTCCAGAGACATACTTAGAAAATAAAAATGGTAGCCAGCTACAGCCCAGTGCTTCATTTTGAAGTGCATCCAACTTTCAAGAAAAAAGAAAAGGTAAGCAGGGGCTGATACAGAACATCTGGGGGCGGGGTGTGTGTGTAGAGGGAATAGTGGGGAGCAAGGAGGGGTGTTTGGTCTGGGCTGTGTGAGAGTGTTTTTACCAGCGAGATTTTTGGGGGAAGTGGTGGTGGTACTAGTGTGTGTGTGTGTGTGTGTGTGTGTGTGAGAGAGAGAGAGAGAGAGAGAGAGAGAGAGAGAGATTGCTTGTTTTTGTGTGTTTCTGTGAGCATTACTGTTTCCCTTCTTTGAAATGGGTATTTTTGTTGTGCTTTGTGGGGGCAAATATGTAATTTGGCATTTAGGGCTCAGAGTCTACCTCTGCCCTTTACTCAGTTTTTTAGGGAAGTTACTTGTCTTTGAGCTTAATTAGTTTGCCTGGAATGGCACCGGAGCAGGAAAGTGTGTTCAAGACAATAATTTTGTGTTTTAGAGCTGGGCCCCCATCTCTGCCATGTACTTGGGTCCTTGGGCAAGCTAGTTTACTTTTATCCTCTCCAGTTTGCCTTCTAGGAAATAGGTGCTTTGTTACTGCCCACACCCGCCATGGTAGCCATTCTGTATATAGGCAAGCCCTTCAGCCTCAAAACAGCCATTTTGTGAGAATGCCCACAATACTCTCTCAAAATTCCAAATGTGCCCACCAGCCCAAAACATTTGGGGGCCCTGCCTTAATTCCTACTGATATGTCCTATGCACAGGTAGAACGAGCCAAGGTAGTATGACAGCTGACTATCAGAAGGAGGGCGGGACGAATGCTATAATAATTAGGGACACTGAGATTGCAAGGACAGTGAGCACCAGTGCTGCTGACAGGACTGATAGTCCTCAGAACATATGGAAGTAAGGTCTCTGGCCTCCTGAGTGCACAAAAGAACTGACAGGTTTCTGGGACATAGAACCATGACAAAGGGGCATTTCTCACTCTTATTTATTTATTGATGCTCTGACTTGGATTCCTGCATTGAGCAGGGGGTTGGACTCGATGGCCTTGTAGGCCCCTTCCAACCCTACTATTCTATGATTCTATGATTCGACTTAGTTTTATTTCTAAGATTATTTATATCCCCCTTTCTGGCCCTAAAAAGGGCTCCCAAAGGGGCTTACTTGAAAAACAAAATACAATTAACACAAATTAAAATTAACAACAAACCTGAGAGCTAAATAAAACAGAAATAAAATATATTTTTAATAGTTAAAAGTAAGCAAAACAAAAAAGTCTTAGCTGCTCGCCTAATGCTTAAAGGAGAGGGAGTCAACTGGACCTCTCTAGGGAGGGAGTTCCACAGCCTGGGTGCTGCAGCAGCCCTGGGGAAAGTTAATGAAAAATTTAACTAGTTAAAGTTACAAGTTAGCAGCCTTTAAAATTAACTTGAATTACATTAAATATTTCTACTTCTAACTAGTTAAAAGATATGTTAAAAGGAGTGTAATCAGTTAAAAGTTGTCAGCTTGTGAGAACTGTGTGAAATATGGTGAATTGCCTATTAACATTATTTTTTCATTTTCAAATGCAATTGGTGGGTTTATCTTCTTTAACCCCACAGAAGCACACTAATTTACTCAGAACTACCCTGCTTTAACTGAAAAAAATGTTACTTGTCATACAGTTTTCAGAATAACAGTGGACCAATGTCTATGTTAGTTCCTTCTCATCCTCTCCATGGACTGCGCAAAACACATTCACATTTTAAATGGTTGCTGTTCGCAAGATCAGGGTGGTCATGAGAACTGTGAAAAAATATCTATAAATTAGGCCACCATTGGTTAACACTCATTATGTTATGTTATTTTGTTTTTTTGAATAACATGCACTATTCTGAAATAATAAAAAAAGAAAATAGTTTTTTTAGCATGTGCAAAGCACTGTGGAGCTCTGCGGCATGGGATGGGGGTGGGGTGGGCTTTGAGGACTAGGCTGCCCAAGCCAGGAGGAGGCACAAGATATTTTTTAAGGATCAGTTTTCACCTGGGGGTGGGGGGAATCTAAAGGGCACTTTTACATCATGCAAAGGGGCACTTTTAACATACATTTTAAAAACACACATTTATTTCAATAAAGAAATATTGTGATGCATGTATTTTAATATGAAATGGTGATTATTATCTCAGAAAACTTAGCACTACTCTGAAGATGTCTAGAATTCTGAAGGAATCTTTATCACAAAATCCCACTGGCATAAATCTCTGATGGGCATATAAATTAAATTATTTCCTCACATATCTTCTGGGGCCTGTAAAGCTAGCAGCAAAAATGGTTCCCTCCCATCAATGTCTCTGCTTGCTTGGGTTTGTCCCCTCTTCTGCAGCCAATTGGCTGCCTTGTGGACTTCTTCAAGTGCACAGAAAATCAGTATGAACTAAGGAACTCTGGGATGTGTTGTTCTTAATTGACCATATCTCATAAGCAGGCACACATATGGTGTGTATCTGCCTCAAACAAGAAATATTGGTCCATAATGGGCAAAAATCCAATATAAGCCCTACTTAGAGTAGACGCATTGAAATGAATGTGACAAGTTAGTCATGACGAACATAAGTCCCATTCATTTCAATTGGTCTATGTCAACTAAGGCTTATGTTGGATTTTACCCATATAGTCCTACAGAGTGTGTTAGGGAAAACTCTGGGAATATCAGGTTTCAACTTTTTAAAAAAATTAATGTATACTTTTTTAAAGGTTACAATTAAACTTTTTAAAAACTAAAGTTAAAAGATGAAGGCTGAAAATTTAACTAGTCAAAGTGAAAAGTTAGCCATTTTTAAAACTTTTAAACTAGTTAGGGTGCAATCCTATGCATGTTTAGACAGAAAAAAGTCCTACAACTTCCATCATTCCCTAGCCAGAAGGCAAACTGGTGCAACTAAAAGAAAAATAACTTGGCCAAGAACCTAATTAAAGATGGCACTGGAGGGCAGCACTTTGCTTTGCAGCATGCCAGACTACCAGGGTTTTTTTGTTTACATGTTTTTCAAAATAAAATAAAAATCAGGAAAGGAGGGAGCCTGGTGGATGCCAAGAGAGGCACTTGCAGGCACATTGCTGCCTGCGGGCACCATGTTGGAGATCCACAATTAAATGATACCAATTAGTCCTCCAATTTTTCAAAACAAACAAGGCCTTTCATAGGAGCAGGAGGAAAGGAAGAAGCGCCCTGTTATAAGTTTGTACTGCATCCAGAGAAATAATGCTTGGGCACTGGTTTTTCTCCTCAGCCTATGAAGCTAGGGTTGTCCGGTTGCAACCTGGAGATTTGCACTGTATCTGTGCAGCCTATTTACAAGGAAGGCAGGACCAGTGTACTCAGTCCTACATAGTCCCAACCCCAAAAGGGAGTATAGAACTGCAGCCTTAAATTTCTTGAAGTGGTGGAAAACAAGGCAGCCACTGCTTCTATCATCCATTTTTTCCACAGTCCTGTTACGTGTTGTCCCTTCCTTGCCTGCTGTAATGAGCAGGATTTGAGGTGCTACACAACAGATGAAGGATGGGGGAAGTAGAAATGATAAACTACTACTACTGCCTTATCTCTTGAGGCAGTGGCAAATCTAAGTTAGATGGAGAATCTTGGGTTGCAACCTGGCAACTCCATATGGCACTCATTGCTGTGGGATGTGGAACTCTGGAAAGTAATTTCCTTTACTTTGCTGCAAGTTCCATACCAATTTTATTGGTGTTGTTGTTGTTCAGTCATTAAGTTGTGTCCGACTCTTCGTGACCCCATGGACCACAGCATGCCAGGCCTTCCTGTCCTCTGCTCTCTCCCAGAGTGTGCTCAAGTTCATAGGCATTGCATTGGTGATGCTATCTAGCCATCTCATCCTCTGCCGTCCCCTTCTCCTTTGCCTTCAATCCTTCCCAGCATCAGGGTCTTTTCCAGTGTGTTTTCTCTTCGCATTGGGTGGCCAAAATATTTGAGCTTCAGCTTCAGTATCTGTCCTTCCAATGAGCACTCAGGGTTGATTTCCTTTAGGATTGACTGATTTGACTGATTGGTGTAATCACATGTATTTATTTTATGTATTTATCCTTTAAAAACATTTAAATCTCACCTTTCTATCATGGCAATCAAGATGGCTATCAATGTATTTGTGTAGGCTTGAGGCCTGGTGTTGTTACTGTGTCAAAGGCCTGTGTTAGTAGTAGCTGTTTCTTGACTGTTCTGAAGCAGGAGAGATTATCACTTTTAATATTTTGGGTGGGGCCTGGATCAGGTAAATTCAATTTTGATTGGTTTTGGAAACATCAGATTCTGTGGGTTGTGTGATAGAAGGACTAGGAGAAAGCTGAGGAGAAAGTGAATGGCTAAGGCCTGAGCATTAAGCTATTCCTTCTCTGTCGAATAACCATACACAGCTGGTGAAGATCTGGAGTAGGGAACAGGTGGCTTCCCTTTGATCTTACTAGAATAAGGTTACACAAACAAGCATTAAAAACCAGATAAACTGTTCAAACAGCCAGTGGTACAACTGGAGGAGCTTTAGCATCAGAGGAATACTGTACTCAAGAGTTGGACCAGGTTGTAGGTGAATTTGGCTGGGGTGGAATTTTGGGGTATTTGGTCTGAGGTAAAAGAGGTCATTAAGAGGCTTGTATTAGCAACAGTGTCTCTTGTGTCCTTAAGAAGTGTCAGCAAGCATTCATTTGAAAACCCAAAATAAATAGTAGCATTCCCTTATGTACAAAATATCCCTTTAATAAACCAATTGTTTAATAGTTCATCGTGTTTCTAGTGTTGGTGCCCATCTCATGCCTAAGCCTCTTATACCAAGCTACTATACAAGGTTTTAAAGTATTGTAAGGACTAGTGGCAGCAGAAAAGTATCAGCTTGTGGAATTCTGATTAAAGTGGCAGGGAATTCCTTAGGCCCGGAAATATAAGCATTTGCTAAGAAAAAAGAAACCCAGTGGGATTGCCCAGTGAAGGAGCAGATTCCCCATACGTGGTGGCTAGCAATGGGATCAAGTCGTTTCCCCCTCAAAGTTTGACAAGATGACTTACAATAAACTAATTAAAAAAGAACACAATAAAGCCATTTACTTTTTAAAAAATTAAACAGTTACAGCAGAGAAGACTATTTAAACTGTTTTACAGCCAAAATGCCAGTTTTAAAAAACCTGCAATGAAGAGTTCAGGTGGGCCAGTTTGGGATGGAAATTCCACGGGGTATGTGCCCTGAGAGAGAAGGCCTTAGCTCACATCTACTCAATCTCCCAACTAAACAGTAGACAAAGATCCCAGGAAATGCTGGAGAGTGCATGAATGAAGGCCATGTACTTTGTGGAGCCAGTGAAGGGGTTTCCTGTCACATAGGGTACTTCCAGATGAGGCTTTATGGTGCCTGATTCATAGAATTTTATGGGGAGGGTCCAGTTTTTGTAGTCTTACACTCATAACCTCCTGTATTTCCCCACCACGTCTGTCTTTTTTCCTCACCACAGAAAATCCATTAAGGAAAAAAAAAGACAGAATTGCTGCACAATGCCTTCTGGTTGGTAGCGCTAGGAGCTCTCTGTCTGGAAACACCCCAAAATCTGTAGCTGTTGGTAGTTCATGCAAACATGTAAACCACCAAGCTGTCTGCTGCCAAGTGTTCCAGAATTTATTTATGTATTTATTACATTTCTATTCTGCCCAGTAGCTGAACCATCCTTCCCCCCAGTTTTTGCAGTCTCAAGCAGTAAGCAAAACCAGGTTTATTGAACCCTTAGTAGTCCACTATACTTTGCTGGTGAGCTGCATTTGCCTACTTGGGACAAAATCAAACCTGCCCAGAGGCACCATGTCTGCATGGGGTTCATAATGGCAAGCTGAATTTGGAGGAGAGAGTCCCTTGCTCTTTGGCACCAACAAACCCAGAGAAAGCAGAGTATGCAATCTTACTTTTCTGAGGCAGAGGCAAGGGGATTAGGACCATAAGTAGGAGGTAGCCCATGGGTTGGAGATGAAGCAAAGCCAGTCTGAGAGACCTGAGCCTGGTGGAGGAGAGGGAGGGAGTATGACACTACTTCTTGCGGTGAAACCCCCTGTGAGCAGTTCTGGTGCTGACAGAGATTGATGAGTTGCAGTAGATGCATGCACTTGAGAGCAGGACATGAGTGGGAGCACAGGATCGGGGGGTAGGGCTTTTCTCCTTTAACATCTTCATTAATGACCCAGGGAGGAGAGCAAGCAGCAGTAATGAAATCTGCTTGGCATTAAATCAGGGGGTGTGGATGGTCCAGGGCAGGGCAGGTGTCAGGAAGCATGGTGTGCGGGGAGCTGCAGCTGCAAGATTTATGGGCAGGGAATGGCCAGGAGATTTATGTCTGACAAGGGCAACCCATAGATCTAGGGAACGTGGCAGATGAGGGGGAGGAGGCTAAGGGGGTATAGTGGAAACAAGGGAAAGACCACGGAGAAACAAACCAAAGTGTAGCGATTGGGCCTTGTTGTAGGTTGTGGGGGTAAGGGGTCTATACATCTGGGGGTGGGAAGCCTTTTTGTATCAGCAGGTCTGGAGAGGTGGACAGGAAGAGGGCTTAAAACTGCCTAACTGTGGGTACCTGGGATTAGAGAGAGTCCCACGGGAGCCAAGACAAATGTTAGGGACAACAATAGAAATGAGAGCAGCTGAGTGTCAGAGAGGACAGGGACCGAGAAGCTGAATATGACAGAAAACTGGGTCAAGGCAAGCCTGATATATGTGGAAAAAACGGCTGGAAGACTCCAAGTTTGAAGAAGAGAACGATTTAGGATGTAATGCTACAGAGAATAGTAGGACCTGGCCCATGTCTGCAAGAGCAGCCTTAGAAACTCCCGGTGCCTTAGCTATTCAGTGCCTACCCAGGGCTATCTGATGAAGATGCAAGAAATCCAGAACTGCCCTGCTGTGGTCCTGGCCATATTACATACTTCCTCGTGACCTCTGTGGTCCTTGTCATGGTTGATTTAAAGGGGGTGGTGGTGGTATGGAAGGCATCTCCAATATGCAGAGGAGGTGTTATGAGGCACCACCTTCAAGACGCAGGGCTGGCCCTGTCATTAGGCAGTGAGAGACAGCCACCTCAGGCAGCAGATTTTGAGTGTCATGAAAGGTCAGCTAACTATTAGTTATTTTATCATCATCACCATCACCATCTTTTTACTGCTAAGGAATGGGAGAGGTGTTTGTGGGTTTTTCTACATCAGGTGCCAAAATAACTTGGCTAGCTTTGGGTACTATGTAGCTTGACTTGGGCTGAGGGGCCATGCTATTTCCTGCTCTGCCTCAGGCAGCAAAGTGTTTTGGGCTGGCCCTGGCTAGCTGATATCTCTGTGGAACAATCGGCCATGCTTGAACAAGGCATGGCAGGAAGTGCTGTGGGGTGTTGACACAGGGGTGTGAGGGATTCAGGACATGTCCCACCTCAAGGAGTCAGGGAGGGGGTAGAGAGGAGGCAGGGGGTCTGACCACTACAAACCAGCAAAGATACTTTTATTTGTGGAGGAGGATTCCATGCCTGATCTCCGAAAGGGCACACCTCTCTGAAAGACCCTGTCTTGGTAAGAGGCCAGTGGTCTGAAATTTCTCTGTCCTGGTAAGTTACCTGGGAAAGGTCTATAGCTGTTACAGAGAAACCATCCACCTTGCAATGGGGGGGGGGGAAGGCGCTGATGGACTTGTGGGTCAGAGTAGGGCTGTATCCTCTGAGGCATTGTCTTCTATACCCCTTGCCTTCTGTACCCCTTGTGAGACTTAGCAAACTGGCAAGAGCATGTAGATTTGACCACTTTCAGAGCCCTGAAAGTGAGATATGCCCTCCTGTATTGAGGGAAGAAGCATGATAAGCTGCTATACTTCCCCTCCTACCAACAGTCTGCATCTCTGCCCCTTTGCTTCAGTTTATATACGTTCAGTTTATGTGTGTGTGCACACTCTCTCTCTGGTTCATGGTCCAATCCCTCATCTCTCAGTGACCCCTGTACCAGTCTCTTTCCTCCATCTCCATGTGAGCTCTAGAGTGCATGGGATTCCCGCCTGCTGTGCGCCAGGGAGACCCCATTAGCAGGGTAATTTCCTGACGAGATTCCTCATTTCCCCTGCTCTTCGAAGCTGCTGCCGCCACTGCCACCTCCGCTACACTCTGACCTTGACAGAAATAGCTCGGCTTTTATATCACCAGCCATCATCAAACATTCCTTCATCCCCAGCTTTTCTCTGGAGCTGCAAACCCCACTCAGCTGGTGATTGTGTCCATAGAAGATGCGAAGGAACGGGGTTCTGATGAGGGAAATGGGGCCTTGCCTTATGAGCCATATTGGGAGACAAGGTGTGTGTGTGTTTGTGTGTGTTGTCGTCACCACACATTTCTCTGACACAGTGGGAACCCAGCTTGACAACTGGAACTCCCAACCCCAAATGCTACCCACAGAATTGGGGAAATATGGGAAAGTGAGCTCAGCTCTCACTCAGGTGCCATTCTCCCTGGGAAAGGGCAGTGCCTGGAAACACTGGGCACAGACTGGAGTTTCCAAGGCCATTTTTGTGGTCATGCAAGTTACGCAGTGGGTGTCCAGCATCAGTGGACTGCTTGGTCCTCTCAGCTGTAGAGCTCCCTGCTCCCCACTTCAGACACAACCCCAACCCATCTTTGTCTCCTCACACCCCCTGGAAGACATAGAGTAAACACGGTCCTCTACCCCTTCCACCTGTTAGACTGGTCACAGTCCAGTGGTGATGGTTTGAATATAGTGGCCCTTCTTCCTCCCCTGTATCTGCCACTTGGCTATCAACAGGCCTTGGGTTTGGTGTGTGTGTGTGTGTGTGTGTGTATTTTATTGAAACTTAACCTAAATACATATTAATTGCCATTTTAAAATCTGCATACATTTAAGTGAATTAATGTATGGCAGTGTGTAATAGCTAGGGTTTTCCTTCCTCTGGGACAACTGGCAGCCCTGCCTGTGTGAAGTGTCTTTGCTTACGCATCATTCAGCTCCAGCTGAGCTAGCCTCACCCTAGACTCCCAAAGCTCAGTCCCCTGTTAAAACTAGATCAGCCTTCTCCAACCTAGTGCCCTCCAAATGTTTTGGATTACTACTACTACCATCATCTCTGATCATTGGTCATGCAGGCTAGGGCTGATAGGAACTGCAGTCCAAAACATCTGGAGGGTACCTAGTTGGGGACACCTGGCTTAGATGCATCAGCTCAGTCTGGCTGAGGAATGCCTTTCTTTGGTTGCTCAGATCCAGCTGAGAATTCATTTCTGCACATCTCTGGCACTTGGCTAGAACATGAAAAGAACAGCACTGGAGGAGGAAGAGCCTGGAGCTTTCAGTGACCTCCTGCATTTTCCCAGGCCATGGAGTGACTCCACAGATCAGGGATAGGCAACTTGATACCCATGGGCACCAAAGTGCTCCTGCACACCTTTCTTGGCACCTGCCAAGTTGCCCCAACTCTCCCACTTTAAAAAAAAATTAACACATTTACCAGCAGCTGGGATTACTGTGACTGTGAAATAGCTTTCTGTTGGTCCTAAAAACTGTGTGTTCAAAGGGGTTGTTTAGTGTGTTGGGACTGAGACCCTACCTCCATCTTGTACTGAGTCTTTCAGGCAGGTTACTTGTTCTTTGCTACACCTCCCATGATAGCCATTTTGTGGTGATGCCCAGGACAGTTTCTTAAATTGCCAAATGTGCCCATGGCCCAAAAAGGTTGCCTGTCCCTGAATCAGGTGATGGGTGGGGAACTAGAGCTGCTAAGCCATATCACATAACAACAGCAGCTCTTAGATATACCTGTGTGGGCTGTAGCATCCTCAGTACTATATAAACAGCAGAAACAGGAAGATTTATAGACAACGTATGAAGCTTTCATCTTCTCCCATAAGTCAGACCATTGGTCTGTCTAGCCGGGTATTATCTGTGTTGTGTGGTAGTAGTTCTCCAAGGTCTCCTGCTGAGGTGTTTCCCAGCCCTGCTGATCGAGATTCTTTTTTCATGGCTAGTGACAAGGATTGAACCCGAGTCCTTCTAATCTCAAAGCATGAACTCCCTCTCTAAGCAATGACACCTCTGTGGTGGGAGGGTGCCAATTTGACACCCCAGAGAGAGTTTTATGGGACTCGTATATTTTTGCACAGTGTCATGGATGATAAGGCTATGGAGGTGGTGGTTGGAGCAGCTGGGGAATAGGCAGTGTTCAGGAATACAGAGCTCCCCAAATGTATCAAAATAATCCCTTTGAGGTCACCCCATGAGGCACACTACTGAGTATTTATGTGTTATCTCCATGATTAGACTGGCCTGCCAAAGACTGACTGAAAGATCGGTATATATGGATTCAGCTTTGCACCACAGGCCTTAAGCATTTTACTGGTTGCATATGTATGTGGTATAGTAAATACAGTGTCACTCATGCTCACTATCTACACTACAGAGGAAAGCAAAGTGGATGGTGGCATTGTGAGGGGTCCAGATGTCTGTACCTCCTCCTAGGTTGGATCATTTGGGGCCTTGGCATAGATCCCGGCCTGTCACTGACAGCCTTGAGAGCTGCAGCTCATTCATACGTCTTATGGGATTTTGTTACAGGTTGGGCTTTGCTTATCTAGTCTTTAAGAACAGGCCTTCCTACTGGGGAAAGAAATATACCCCCATTGCCACGAGTCATCTTCATCCAATTCCCTCTCTCCCTTCACCACCACTGCCTGCAGCCTACCAAGCTCGGCAGCCAAAGCACATGGCCCATGATGCTTCCCACACCAGAAGGAGCAGTCCGCAGCAGCCACCTAGGCCTCAGTACAAACAGCATTGCCTCCTCAGCCCAAGGCAGCCTACCATAGTGAGAGAACATGGGGCCTGGCTATCCCAGAAGGCTCTCTTGGTGGCCAGGAATGTGTGGTTCCTGGGTACTGCACTGAGATGGGTACTGCACTGAGGGTACTCAGTGGGTACTGCACTGAGATTGAGGGCTGGGGAGGAAGCACACGAGGCATCCATGAAAGCAGCCGTGGAAATGAGAAACCGTGCCTGCTAAGTGAGAGTGCTGAGCTGGAGTCACACAAGTGCCCGTTGCCAAGGGAGACAGCCCAGGGAGACAGGGACACTCGCAGAAGCTGCAACTTCTGTAAGTGGCAAAGTCAGTGCAGGGGCACGGCCTGGACATCAGCTCCCTCAGCAGAGTCAGTGTCCAGCAGAGAGGGGGCTCCTGGCTGTGAGGCTCTTTCTGAGAGCCATGTGTGCACCTCTGTCACAGACTTCAAAGTCATCCAATGCTCTTTGGTCCCAAACTACAGCCCAGTCCCACAGATCCCCATAAGCCCAGACTTCCTGTCCCCACTCTCAGATATCTCCACTTCCCCCACTGCCTGTAATTCCCCTCCCCAACTCTAGCATGCATATTGATATCCTCCACCTGTTCGCTTCAGCAAAGGAGATCGTTACCTTGTCGTGGTGCTGGAGCTTGAGCACCTCAATGACGTCATGACCTAAACCGTGAAGGGACACCCAAGATGGGAAGGTCATGGCAGAGAGGTCAGACTAAATATGATCCCTGAGGAAGGAAACGGCAACCCACCCCAGTATTCTTGCCATGAAAACTAAATGGATCAGTACAACCAGAGATATGTCGGTATACCATCGGAAGATGGGACTCCCAGGTCGGAAGATGGGACTCCCAGGTCGGAAGATGGTCAAAATGCTACTGGGGAGGAACAGAGGATAAGTTCAACTAGTTCCAGATGTGATGACGCAGCTAGCTCAAAGCCAAAAGGACAGCTAGCAGCCGATGGTGCTGGTGGTAAACGACGAATCCGATGTTCTAAAGATCAACACACCATAGGAACCTGGAATGTAAGATCTATGAGCCAGGGCAAATTGGATGGGGTTATTGGGGAGATGTCAAGATTAAATATAGACATTTTGGGTGTCAGTGAACTGAAATGGACTGGAATGGGCCATTTCACATCAAATGACCACCAGATCTACTACTGTGGACAAGAGGACCACAGAAGAAATGGAGTAGCCTTCATAATTAATAATAAAGTGGCTAAAGCAGTGCTTGGATACAATCCAAAAAATGACAGAATGATCTCAATTCGAATTCAGGGCAAGCCATTTAACATCACAGTGATCCAAATATACGCCCCAACCACAGATGCTGGAGAAGCAGAAGTAGATCAGTTCTATGAGGATCTGCAGCACCTACTGGATAGTATGCCAAAAAAAGATGTTATTTTCATTACAGGAGACTGGAATGCTAAGGTGGGTAGTCAAAAGACACCTGGAATTACAGGCAAGCATGGTCTGGGAGAACAAAATGAAGCGGGACATAGGCTGATAGAATTTTGCCAAGACAACTCACTGTGCATAACAAACACTCTCTTCCAACAACTTCAGAGACGACTTTATGCATGGACTTCACCAGATGGTCGACACCGAAATCAGATTGACTACATCCTTTGTAGCCAAAGGTGGCGGACATCTATGCAGTTGGTAAAAACAAGACCTGGAGCTGATTGTAGTTCAGATCATGAACTTCTTATTGCACAATTTAGAATCAGACTAAAGAGAATAGGGAAGGCCCACAGATCAGTTAGATATGAGCTCACTAATATTCCTAATGAATATGCAGTGGAGGTGAAGGATAGATTTAAGGGACTAGATTTAGTAGATAGGGTCCCGGAAGATCTATGGACAGAAGTCCGCAACATTGTTCAGGAGGCGGCAACAAAAAACGTCCCAAAGAAAAAGAAAACCAAGAAGGCAAGATGGCTGTCTGCTGAGACACTGGAAGCAGCCCAAGAAAGAAGGAAAGCAAAAGGCAACAGTGATAGGGGGAGATATGCCCAATTAAATGCAAAATTCCAGAGGTTAGCCAGAAGAGATAAGGAATTATTTTTAAACAAGCAATGCGCGGAAGCGTTAGAAGATAATAGAATAGGACGGACAAGAGACCTCTTCCAGAAAATTAGAAACATCAGAGGTAAATTCCAGGCAAAAATGGGTATGATCAAAAACAAAGATGGCAAGGACCTAAGAGAAGCAGAAGAGATCAAGAAAAGGTGGCAAGAAAAAGGCGGAAGATCTGTATAGGAAGGATAATAATATTGGGGATAGATTTGACGGTGTGGTCAGTCAGCTAGAGCCAGACATCCTGAAGAGCGAGGTTGAATGGGCCTTAAGAAGCATTGCTAATAACAAGGCAGCAGGAGATGACGGTATCCCAGCTGAACTGTTTAAAATCTTGCAAGATGATGCTGTCAAGGTGATGCATGCCATATGCCAGCAAATTTGGAAAACACAAGAATGGCCACCAGATTGGAAAAAATCAATTTATATCCCCATACCAAAAAAGGGAAGCACCAAAGAATGTTCAAACTATCGAACAGTGGCACTTATTTCACATGCCAGTAAGGTAATGCTCAAGATCTTGCAAGGTAGACTCCAGCAATTCATGGAACGAGAATTGCCAGATGTACAAGCTGCGTTTAGAAAAGGCAGAGGAACGAGAGACCAAATTGCCAATATCCGCTGGATAATGGAGAAAGCCAGGGAGTTTCAGAAAAACATCTATTTCTGTTTTATTGACTATTCTAAAGCCTTTGACTGTGTGGATCATAACAAACTGTGGCAAGGTATTGGCGGTATGGGGATACCAAGTCATCTTGTCTGCCTCCTGAGGAATCTGTATAACGACCAAGTAGCAACGGTAAGAACAGACCACAGATCAACGGACTGGTTTAAGATTGGGAAAGGAGTACGGCAGGGTTGTATACTCTCACCCTACCTATTCAACCTGTACGCAGAACACATCATGCAACGTGCTGGGCTTGATGAAGCCAAGGCTGGAGATAAAATCGCTGGAAGAAACGTTAACAATCTCCGATATGCAGATGATACCACTTTGATGGCTGAAAGTGAGGAGGAGCTGAGGAACCTCATGACGAAGGTGAAAGAAGAAAGTGCAAAAGCTGGGTTGCAGTTAAACCTCAAAAAAGCCAAGATTAAGGCAACCAGCTTGATTGATAACTGGCAAATAGAGGGAGAAAACGTGGAGGCAGTGACAGACTTTGTCTTTCTAGGCGCAAAGATTACTGCAGACGCTGACTGCAGCCAGGAAATCAGAAGACGTTTACTTCTTGGGAGGACAGCAATGACAAATCTTGATAAAATAGTGAAGAGCAGAGACATCACACTGACAACAAAGGTCCGCATAGTTAAAGCAATGGTATTCCCCGTAGTAACCTATGGCTGCGAGAGCTGGACCATAAGGAAGGCTGAGCGAAGGAAGAGAGATGCTTTTGAACTGTGGTGCTGGAGGAAAATTCTGAGAGTGCCTTGGACTGCAAGAAGATCAAACCAGTCCATACTCCAGGAAATAAAGCCAGACTGCTCACTTGAGGGAAGGATATTAAAGGCAAAGCTGAAGTACTTTGGCCACATAATGAGAAGACAGGATACCCTGGAGAAGATGCTGATGCTAGGGAAAGTGGAAGGCAAAAGGAAGAGGGGCCGACCAAGGGCAAGATGGATGGATGATATTCTGGAGGTGACGGATTCGACCTTGGGGGAGCTGGGGGTGGCAACGGCCGACAGGAAGCACTTGCGTGGGCTGGTCCATAAAGTCACGAAGAGTTGGAAGCGACTGAACAAATAAACAACAACAACAACAAACCTGTTCGCTCCATGAGGGAAACACAGCTCAGATACCAGCATTCCAACTGTTGTTGGCTTGGATATTAGATCCGTTTGGATTCAACAATTTCAATTCATTTCAAGCCTGGTTTTGCAGCAATTTTCTGACCCAGTGGGATAGGATTTTGCTTCAGCTACCTACTCCCTCCTTCTCACTTGCCTTCCCCCTCCCATCACTTTTCCTTCTTGTCCTGAGCCCCTTTGCTGATAGCTTGAATTTCATCTTGCCCATGCATACTGCATGCCTCTTACACCCGTGGCACAATATGCTCTCATCCACAGGCTCCTGCTGCTTTCAATCAGTTACCAGGCTAAACAGCCTACTTCAGAGCCTCAAATGGCATCTGCTCAGCTCCTGCTGTAGCCTTGAATCTCCAAGCCTCTTATTCTGCTTTACCAGCAGCTGCTGCTTTGTGGTGCCACTGTATCCTCATTTCTCTCATTCCACCTTCTGGCCTTTATGGTTTCCTATGGATGCCACCTCGGCTGTTTGTCCACAGTGCATGGGACATTCTCCTCTGCTGCCTGTTCCTGGTTCTGCCAGATGGCTCGTACCAGTGGCTACTGCTGGGGAACTGCTCCAGTGAGGGCGTAGCAGTTTATGTCATGATGGGCTATTGTACCATGGGGTGCTTCCTGTTGTTTAATCTGGAGGAGACTGCTTCATACTGATGAGCCTCGGGTAGACAGATCCAAACCAGGCAAGAGCAGCTCAGCACCCATAGGAAGATGGTGCTGTCCTTCAAGCAGTGCACCTAGTTTGGCATTACTTGGCCCAGGAATATGCAGACTTTGATGGACAAGCTGGGTTTGCTGTTAGAGCACTGAATGTGATTATCAGGGAAAAGCATTACTAATGGCTAACAGCCCTGTCATTTGGGAAAGGTCTAAAAACCTTTCCTAACTGCCTTGCAGGAGCACAGCCTATGTTTCTGTTGTGGCTCCCAAAGCATTCCCCCCCCGCAAAAGGGCCCCACCAGTGGACCTTTTACAAAAGAGACCCTCCCTCCACTATGCCTGCTGATCCCACCAGTTTATCTAGAACACAAACGTTTGCACTGGCTGGCAGACAGAAAATTCAGTCACAAGGCACCCATGACCTACTAGAAAATCTCCCCCTCCTGCCCCCCATCCCTGTATTGGCAAAGATCTGAACCAGGAGGAGCCTTTTCCATGTCTGTCATTCTGCTGCCAGGAGACACCCCTTTGCAATTTGTGAACCAGAAATTCCTGCAGTTAGGGAAACTCTTAGTGCATGAAGTGTGGAAGGAAATGGACTGAGGCAGCATGGAAAGGCTGGGAGTGAAAGAGGGTGTGTAAGGGAGGCTAATTGTGTGGGAGCACTGATTGAAAATATACATTAGGAGTGGCTGAGACAAGAAGGTATGAGCTGGAAAGCCTCTGATTCACATCTCACCTTTACCATGAATTCATTGGGTGATCTTGGGCAAGCACCTTAGCTTACCACCATCTGCAATATATACAGAATGACAGTCAATTGAGATCAAGGGTGCAGAACTTCAGGAATGGGGGCCAAATCTGGCCCACCTTGGGTCCCAATCCTGGCCAAGGAGGCCATGTCCCCTCCCTCTGATTCCACCCCTAGACCACTGATCATCAGGCAGTTTCCTGGCTTGTATGCAGTTCTTTCCCCTCCATTCTAAAAGGTTGAGATGCCTCTCCCAAGGCTTAGTTATTGGCAATAAGAGCTTCAAGCTGAAATATGCTGATATTTTGGCCCCATCTCTTTTGCCTTTGGCCACACCCCTTTTGCCTTTGACCCTGCCTCCACTAGAATGTGCCCCGCAAAGAGCTTCTCCAAAATGGTATTCGGCCCTTGGGCTGAAAGTTGTTCAACACCCCATCTAGATGATGCAAAATGCATGATTGCATTACACACCTGTGTGCTTGGGGGGGGGGGGATTAATCTGCAGTCATGGGAGGGGGTCCAATCAGGAGGGGGACCATAATACTTGTGGCTTAACCCTCCTCCTGCCATGCATGATCACAACAAAAATCACCCCTCCCAAGTGCTATTCATCAATGGTAACATTCCTCCCATGGCAAATAGCAGCTGAGGGATTTTTGTTCAGACTGTGGCACAATTTTTTTTAAAAACCTACCCTAACTGGGACCCAACCCTGGTTGCTATTTAACAAACTCAAATAGCCTGGTTGCTATTTAACAAACTTTAACAAACAAAGACCCATTCCAGATACATGAAATGTGATCACCTATTTGATCACGCACCAGCTAGCTTGGCTGTTATACTAGCCTACCTTGTAGAGATGTTGTATAGGTTATGGAGATAATGTCTATGAAGTGTTTTAAGGTCATGGAGGGAAATACTGTACAATGATTAAGCCTTAAAATGAAGCCTAGCTTATCTAGCTGTGTAGACAGATGCCCAGAAGGGCAGCTGGTGGCCTTCTGTCCTGAACTTTTGAGAGGAAGGGCTGGCAAACAGGGAATTGGGGAAGGAGAGATGGATGGCACTCAGTCTGTTTGGACTGCTAAAGAATGAGGGACTTTGCAAAAAGGAATGAGACTGTACTGATGGTTTATAAAATTAAGATTAAATGAGGAGCTGTGAAGTAAACAGATGTTGATCAAAATTTCTCTTCGCTCCTCGATTCCAACGCTCTGCAAGTAACAGCTGAAGGAAGGAGCTGTGCCATTCCCAATATTTGGGGAAGTGGTTAGAAGAGCTGCACGGTCTCCGTTTCCTCCTTATCATCCATCATCTTCCTACTCCCTTCTCTCCAGGCCCTTCAGAGCCAGCCTACCTGAGTGGGGGATTCTGTCACTTTTCTGAACACCAATTCCTCCAGCAGAGCAGGCTACTCTCTGGCATTAGCCGGCTTTGTTCCCACTCTCTGGAGCCATTCATCCACTCACACAGACAGATCTGAGGTTCTCCTCTCCCCCATGCAGTCTAATGCTCTCAAGGAATCCTGTTCCATGGACTTCGAATCATAGAATCATAGAATAGTAGGGTTGGAAGGGGCCTACAAGGCCATCAAGTCCAACCACCTGATCAATGCAGGAATCCAAGTCAGAGCATCCCTGGCAGATGGCTGTCCAGCCTCGTCTTGAATGCCTCCAGTGTGGGACAGCCCACCACCTCCCTAGGTAATTGGTTCCGTTGTCGTATTGCTCTAACAGTCAGGAAGTTTTTCCTGATGTTCAGCTGGAATCTGGCTTCCTGTAACTTGAGCCCATTGTTCCGTGTCCTGCACTCTGGGATGATCGAGAAGAGATCCTGGCCTTCCTCTCTGTGACAACCTTTCAAGTACTTGAAGAGCGCTATCATATCTCCCCTCAGTCTTCTCTTCTCAAGGCTAAATGTGCCCAGTTCTTTCAATCTCTCTTCATAGGGCTTGGTTTCCAGTCCCCTGATCATCTTTGTTGCCCTCCTCTGAACCCTCTCCAGTTTGTCTGCATCCTTCTTCAAGTGTGGTGCCCAGAACAGGACACAGTACTCCAGATGAGACCTAACCAGTGCTGAGTAGAGGGGAACTAGTACTTCCCGGGATTTGGAAGCTATGCTTCTATTAATGCAGCCCAAAATAGCATTTGCCTTTTTTGCAGCTTGTGATCGACAACAATTCTAAGATCGTTCTCGCTTGTAGTGTTGTTGAGCCACGTATCCCCCATCTTGTAACTGTGCATTTGGTTTCTTTTTCCTAGGTGCAGAACTTGGCATTTATCCCTATTAAATGTCATTCTGTTGTTTTCTGCCCAGCACACCAGTCTATCCAGATCACTTTGAATTTTGTTTCTGTCTTCCAAAGTATTCGCTATCCCGCCCAATTTTGTGTCATCTGCAAATTTGATCAGCATTCCCTGCACCTCCTCCTTCAAGTCATTAATAAAAATGTTAAAGAGCACTGGGCCCAGGACTGAGCCCTGCAGTATCCCGCTCGTTACCTCTCCCCAGTTTGAGAAGGTCCCATTGATAAGCCCTCTTTGAGTCTGATTCTGTAGCCAACTGTGGATCCAACGGAACGTTGTTTCATCTAGCCCACTTTGAGCTAGTGTGCTCATCAGGATATCATGGGCACTTTGTTGAAAGCTTTGCTGAAGTCAAGGTATATTAAGTCTACAGCATTTCCACAGTCCATAAGGGAGGTTACTTAATCAAAAAATGAGATCAGATTCGTCTGGCAGGATTTGTTCTTGACAAATCCATGTTGGCTTCGAGTAATCACTGCATTGTTTTCAAGGTGCTTACAGATGGATTGCTTTAGAATCTGCTCCAGAATTTTCCCAGGGATTGATGTCAGACTGACTGGTCTGTAGTTCCCAGGTTCCTCCTTTTTACCCTTTTTGAAGATAGAGACAACATTAGCCCTCCTCCAGTCATCTGGCACTTCCCCCATCCTCCATGATTTCTCAAAGAGAATAGACAGTGGTTCTGAGAGTTCTTCTGCCAGTTCCTTTATTACTCTAGGATGCAGTTCATCTGGCCCTGGAGATTTGAAATCATTCAGAGTAATTAGGTGTTCCTTGACCATATGCCTATCGATCTCAAGCTGCAAGCCTGCCCCTTCAGCTCGTACTTTGCCTTTGCCAGGGGGGGTCATAGACCCTCTTGTGGGAGAAGACTGAGCCAAAGTAGGAATTGAGCACCTCTGCCTTTTCTTTGTCCTCTGTTATCATTTTGCCATCCTTATTTAATAGCTGAAACACCATTTCTTTCCTCTGTCTTTTACTATGCACGTAGCTGAAGAAAGCATTTTTGTTGCTTTTAGCATCCCTCACTAACCTCAGCTCGTTCTCAGCTTTAGCCTTCCTGACGCCATCCCTGCAATTCTGTGCTGCCTGCCTGTACTTTTCCTTTGTTGCTTGGCCTTCTTTCCACTTCTTATATGTGTCCTTTTTTCAGGTCATCTCTAAGCTTTTTGTGAAGCCACATTGGCTTCTTCTGTTGTCTTCCACCTTTTCTTCTTGGTGAACTTGTGGTTCAACCTCTCCTAGGCACAGAGGCCAAGGTTGGATAGGATAGCTGGAGGTGCCTAATTTCCTAAGTTATGTGACTCCAGAGCCAGTGACATTCTTTTTGCAGAATTCTTTCTTGAAATTACTTTTAGGGCTCGTTAACACTTTTTGTTGGCTTTGACTCCTGAGCAATACAACCACTGCCTATCCTTGGATGAAAGCCTGGGGCAATTGTCTCTTAATCCCAAGAAATCTGCAACCTTGTTGATGCGATGTTAATTAATCCTCCCTAGCCACCCTGCTGAGAGTATCACACAATTAATTTAATTTGATTCAAAGTTACTTTATTGGCAAAAGAAAGTGTACAAGCTTTTGGGAAGTGAAGCATTTAGGAAGCAGGGTTTAAATGAGTTGGGGCTCACTTGTTTTGAATGCCACAGCCCCGGAATATGTATGGGGATGACAAAAAACATGGGCAGCGTGCTTTCCCATCAACTAAGTATCTACAACTCACAGCCCACTGCTGCACACTTGGCAATAGGAGGCAGGGTTTTCCTGGTTAGAGAGCAAGAGAGCCCCAACTTCTCTCCTTTGAGGAATTAAACCTTGTTCCTTATGTATTTGCCAAGACCTGGTGGAAAAGAAGAAATCAACATTCTGCACTTGGAATCTGAAACCCTTTTGTCCACTGTTCGCCATTGTTCACTCTGCGCAGTAGAATGCCAACTCTGCTCTCTTTCTCTCCTCTTGGCACCAGTTCTCCTTGTCGTTCTTTGCTTGAGGAATTCACATGCAGCCCAGTTTTCCACTTCTGATCCCCTTGGCTCAGAGGTGGTGAAGAAGAACTCTTTTGTTCGCCTTGCTCTGTTTTCTAGGAGAACACATAGTTCACTTGGTTGTGGTGTGCTAGGCAGAAGCCATTGACCACAAAGCACACTGTTAGTGGATTAAATGTGGATGAGCTTGCCAAAGAAGCAGCACATCTAAGAGTTGCTTCTGGCTTCATGTGGCAATTGTTTTGCTGTGGCTACACCACTGTTCTCTGTAGTTAAGTGCGCAACATGTGCTGGGAAGTTGCACATTCCTAAATACCCAGTGGACATGCACTGGGGAGCCATGTGTTTGCTCATCACACTTTACCTATTTACTGTGTAAAGTGTGGTAAACACAATAGCTACCATATAAAGTAAGCTGTGGCTGTAAATGAAACGCTAGAGAAGTGGCTGGAAAGGATAGGATATAAAAGACAAAATTTAGATTGAACAAACACTGAGCTTTTTCCCTTTTTATTTATTAAAAAGGAGCACAAAGCAATTTTATCCTGTGCATGTGGGGAAGGCACCATTGTTGTTTCCCAGGGAGTAAAGGGCAGGCCAATAAAGGCCAGAGAGGAGCTTTGCTTGTGCTTCTGAGCAACTGGGGTCAGAAGCCTGATGCCCAGAGGAAAATGAAAGCTTGCTTATACTAGTCTGGCAGGGAGAAGGGGTAGAAAAATCTGCATCAAGAAAAGTTTGGTGGGGATGGAGCAAAGGGAAGGGGACACAGCTGTCTAGTAAACCCGAGGGCTGGACTGGGACCCCAGGAAGGCCAGATTTGGCCCCCAGGCCTGGTTCTGCAGCCTTGCCATAAAAGCACACAGTCAGGATTTCAGAAAACCACTAATGGCTTATTTTGATGGGATTGTTGCTCAAGTCTGACCATTGGCAACTGAGCCATAGGTCGTACGAGGAAAGGTGCAACCATCTGTGGGAATCCTGCTTTCATTGGCCATTTGGCTACAGCAGAGATCACCAAGAGCTGGAGTAGCATCTGAGTCTGGCCTGTTGCAGGAGCCTCAGTTCCCAATGAGAGAAGAGCAATGCCCTCCTTAGCTGAGGAGAACAATTTTCGCACAGAGGGGGACAGGAATTTATTGGGACTTTCAACAAAGCCTTTGACAAACATCTCTCCCTGGCAGAGTCTGTGAAGAGAATGGAGCCATCTAAGAGATGAGAAGCAAAGTCTTGTCATGGATCACAAACTGGCACTGAGGTAGAAAAGTGAGGAGGGATAAACACAGGGATAAAGGGTCCATTTTCAGCCTGGCAGAAAGATGCCAACAGAGGCTGCACTAGGCCAGGGCCATTCTATTATCTGAACGGGAAGAAGAGCAGCAGGAAAGGGGGTGCAGGGGATGTTTTTATATGGGATAAAAATATCCAAAAGAGCCAGGCCAAGGAGGGGAGTGGGGGGGGAGCCAAATGAGAAGATCAAGGAGTAATGGGTCGAGATGGGGAGAGCCCCAAAGGGAAGGGGGACCCAAAGAGAAGCTTGGACATTGTGGCAAGATCAGGATTATTTGCCTTAAGTAATGCAGATTGGGCTTCTCAGCGGCCAGGGCAACTGATCCTGCCCTTCAAGGAGCAACAGTAGGTGAAAAAGCAAAATGGAACAGAGGGAAAACAATGGTGAGACCAGGAGACAAGAGAAAGGGGTAACAATGGTCCACAACGGCAGGAGGCTGGACAGAGAGTGCCCCCTTAAGAAACACCAGATTTGCACACAGGGAGATAAGGTAGAGAGGCATCTCTGAACTGATTCATTGTCGGAGGACTTTCTCTGAGAAGACAGAGACAACACTCCCTTTCCCTCACAGAACTGAAATCAAGACTAGAATGGTTCTGACCCACCGGGCCAAACTAGGCAGGTCACAATTCATGAAATTAGCAGTTGCATAGATTTTTGTTTTTAAATAGTGTTCTTAGCAGGCATGAGGCCTTAATACAGATTGGGACACTGGTGGGGTGGGGTGGTAAGAAGGATTTTAACCCCTTGTCCCCCTTTGCAGTCCCAGCCCAGATGTGGGCTGTGGCTGCTATTTACTCTTTTAAAACTTGTTCACAAACTTACTGATTGCATGAATGGTATCGTGTCTAGACTCTAGACAGCAACAACATAACGGACTAACAATATTAATTTGGGGGAGGGGTTTAGCCTGCCTTTGACTCTCCTCACCTATTTTGAGCTTTGCATAGAAATCTCTCTTCCATTTCCTGGACTTTTGGCTCTGCTTTTGACAAACCCCACCCACCCCTTTATGCCATGTGTACATGCATGCATCTGATGAAGCAGGCTCGAGCCCAGGGGTGTGGAACCTGTTTGCCCTGATAACCCTGGAAGAATGTCTAGAGTATAGTCCAGGGGTATGCAACCTGGTGCTCTCCAGATGTTTTGCACTACATTTCCTACAATCCCTGACCATTGGCCATACTGCCTGGGGCTTATAGGAGTGGTAGTCCAAAACACCTGGCTCGCACCACTTTGCTTACCCCATGAAAGTTTATGCCATAGCTGCCCTTCTCAGTGGGGCTTTCTAGGCCCCACATATTACAGTGGCAATATGATGGGAGACTGGAGGGGGTGTGAAGCAACAGAAAGCAGGCATCCCATTGGTGTTACAAATGATGCTTATTCCTTGGGGCCCCAGGGATGGGTTCTTGTGTGCATATCCTAGATGATTCTGTTTAAGGGCCACAGATGAATGCGTTCTCCTGGAGCTGGTGGATGGTGCCTCTGATTTTGGTGGGGCTGTGAATCCATCCTGGGCTCCAATTAGAACCAGCCAGAACTCTAAAGGAGCTATCCAAAGTGCTGAACCCTTTCCCCAAAATTGGTTCGGCACCTTGGATAGCTCCTTTAGAGTTCTGGCTGGTTCTGACTGAAACCCAGAATGGATCCACAGCCCCACCGAAATCAGAGCCACCAGCCTCCACTGGCTGGAGCCCTGAAGTGGGAGGTGGAACATAGGAAATGGGGAGGGGAGGGAGAAAAGGACTCAGTTTGGAGTCTGGTCTGGCTGAAGGAAGGCACATGGCACTTCCTCCATTTTCTGTGGTAGCTCCCATCAGTCTCCAGAGCTCTAGCCTCCTCGCTCGCCAGTAAAAAGCCTGAACCCCCCCTCCCCCTGCTCCGGGTCTAATATCGGCCCTCAAAGGGTTAACAAGCAATTTCTTCTCTTGACAGCTCTGAAAATGTTCGCTATCAAGCGGGAGAATGAGAGGGGAGAGCGCCGCGGAGATAAAACGCCAGCCGCGCTGGCACCGCCTGCTTAATCCCAGCATTTAATCTGCTGGGGCAGAGCTGGCTGCCTTATCGCACCGTCCTTCTGCTGCCTCCATCTCATTACCGCTCCCAGGACCGCGCCGGCCGCGCGCGCGAGCAAGTGTATAAAACTAAAGTCGGCTAAGACCTGCCTGGGGCAGCGGACGCCTGCCAGGCCGAAGCAGCGCCCTCGGCACGCTTATCGCTGGCAAAGGCGCACACACGACACGCCCCCCCATGTTTCCTGCTGGGGAGAGGCAGGCACCGGCGCGCGCGGCATGCCTAGATCTAGCAAAGCGACGGACACGCACCCCCGCCAATTGCACACTGCGTGCTGCCCAGACCTGAGCAAAGAGGCATGCATTCTCCTCTCATTCTCTCGGAAGACGGGAAAGGCACGCAAACGCTCCCTAGGCGTACTGGCGGCGTCAAACCACACGGCACATCCTTTTCAATTTACTCAACCTTCTCTCTCCCCCCGCCCCTCCCCCAGCGTGATGTGACTTGCATGAACGTGGTTGGGTTTTCTTTTCCCACAGGGCACACGTACTTTCAAGCTTGTTTTCACAGCCTTAAGGACTAGTAACTTGGATTAAAAAGAAATAAATATGAAAATGTCAGAATGTTGAATTCTGAGCCCAAAACGCATTTCTACTTTGTACAGAGTATGATGATGGAATCAGGAGTTTTCGCAGTCAAAGGCATTCATATATGTCTTATATACTCAGAAGTTGTCTGTGTCCCTATCCCATCTAATAAAGGCATGAGCTGGATTTTATGACATAAGCCTGATTGGACTCCTGAACTGCTGTATTCTCTGCCCCATAGACACCAACTTTCCCATTTGTAAATGGGGAATTTTGGACTCATTTCTTCTCACCTGCCCTACACAGCAGCCAGCAGTCCCTAGGTTTGCCCAGTAACCGTCTGTCACCACATAAAAGACTTGTTCCATTGCTTTATTCTTTATTACAGATTCAGTCATTGTGAGATCCAAGTCAGTAACCTATAACAGCCTCATTTCTTATGAATTTGGAGCTCGGGCTCGCTGGGGACTTGCTGGAGAGGTGGGGCTTGGCTTTGCCTTTTGTGTCCCTTTGTAGTTCTTCTAAACTATTTTTCCTGTTACCCTATTTCCCCTACCCCCACCCCTGCTAATAGCCTGGCTGCATCACAGCAAATGTTCACTTTTAAGGAAGAGGAAAGACCTAGACAAAAGGCCTCGTCTCCTATCGCACTTCTGGGCACTGGTAGAGAATCCATCTCCTACCCAGCCGTGGTGTTATCTGCAAAATCCTTCACGGTGACATTGTGCAGATGCAAGACTTGTGTTCCAGGGTGCGTGGAGCAGGGCCTATCTCTCCAGGAGAGGATGTGCTTCTGCAGATAAGATTTATTGTCACACCGGCTCCCAGATGATGGTGCCAGAATTTCCATGCCTGGTTAACAGCAGCGGCAGCCCTCGCAGGCAGCTAGGCAGGCGACATCAGAAATGTGGGCTTTCCACAGGGACCAGTGACATGTTGTGGGTCCCAGTACTGGGAAATCAGAACAGGGCCGTTGCAGATGTGGGAACTGGAAGAAATCCTGCATGCAAGGAGATAAACTTAGGGCTGCTTCCCATATTAGAGCTTTAACGTTCATGCTGGGTGCTAATGCACAAGAGAAAGAAATGTGTGTTTTGAAATAACCTGGACACATGCCAGGGGCCTGGCATTTGGGCAGGGTTCCCAGTTGTGCATACATGGCTTTCAGAACATGTGCTTGTTGTCTCCCATAAAATATAAAGTGCCAAAAGAATGACAGGCAAGAGGTGTCTTGGGAATGGGTGACATAGTTCAGCAGTAAAGCATATGCTATGCATGCAGAAAAACCAGCTACTTACCCATTCTCAGCCTTTCTTCTCTTCCTCCCACCTTACTCCCAGAACCAAGGGAACTGGCCATTTCCTATGCACCTCAGGGCACATCGCTGTTCCCATCCCAGCTGTATCTATGGGGCATTCCTCTGCAAGCACTGGAGGAGGACACCTAGCCATCTTTTTCTCCCACCAGAATTGGAGGGGCTTTCAGTGCTCTTCACACTGTGACCAGCACAAAATTATTTAAATCCCTAAATGGTTTGAGACCATCTTATCTGAAGGACCACCTACACCTCTATGATCCTGCCCAAGCATTACAGTCAGCATCAGCAGCTCTGCTCTCTGGCCCACCAGCAAGAGCCTTTAGACTGGCAGGTACTATGGATAGGGCTTTCTCAGTAGTGGCTCCGCATCTTTGGAACTCCTTCCCCAGGGTGATACATATAGCCAAATCACTACTGGCTTTTTAAAAACCCTGAAGACACATTTATTCCAGTCTGCATTTGAGCTTAAAAACCATTAGCTACTGCTGCTACTGCTCACCCCCTCTCTGTTTGGAATTGTAATTTGTATGTTCATGTTTTTCTAATATCATAAGCTGCCTTGTGGGGTCAGTGTGCCCTGACAGGCAGGCTAAAAATCTTTTCAAAAATTAAATTTTATGTAGTATGGGATGATCAGAACATCAGGTGGAGTGGCCATAGACTTATCTAGAAGTCCTGCCTGTACCCCTAGAATTCATTATTCCTTCCCTCAGGGATGGACTGTGTTGTTTCCTTTTGTTCCCTGAGCATTGATATCATCGTGCATGGGGACACAGAGTATGTGTGCAGGGAGCACAGTGGAAATGAACAAGAGAACAAGCGGCCAAGAGAACCCACAACTAGAAAAGTACCAGCAAGGTTGGGATGGTTAAGGCAAACCCCTGCCCTGCAACAGGAGTTCTTCCTGTCTGGCCGGGTTGTTCCCTTGCTGTGCACATGTGTCCGACTGCCTGCAGCGTAGCTGTGCAACCAGCACTCAGGCAGTGGGGTGAATTAATGAGGGGTAGCACAGGGGTGAGGGAATCAACTGTGTGTGGCAAATTGAGCCTGTCAAATACATTAGGAGGCAATGGGGTGGAGGAGCAGCAGGACACCCTGACTGGGACCCTCCCTTGCACAGTTAATTCTCCACGCCACTGTTACTCACACAGATGACCCCCTTTCCAAATGGTATAAGGTTTTCCAGCACGGTTTTGCTGGGTTTTCCTCATAATGCAAGCAAGATGTGACACCCACTCCGATACATTCTTCTGTGTAGTAAAACCTTTCAGGTGGCAAGGTTTGTCCACAGGTACTACATGGTACGTTAGTCCTCAGTATTCACTGCATCAGGTGCAGTCCTGTTTTGAGCTTTTCATTACCCTTTCAGCATCTCCAGTACTCAACTAAGTTCTTCTTCTTTGCTTGTAATGATGGCTGTGAATTTGTGGCACACCACAACAGTCACTTAAAGTGAAGGGGATCTCTGCCCAGCTCATCCACTGGGCAGGTCTGCTGAGGAAGCGATACAGGAAGCAGTAATGGCTGCTGGCAAAAATAACAGCCATTAAGTAGGCTACTATAGATGGTAGAAGAGACTCCAACTCCTCAGTTCTGAACGTTGTCAGCCACCGGCCACCTCTTCTCCTAATCCTCCAGCTCACAAGGATTCCCTCAAGGACACTTACACCCCTACACCATGCAAAGTCATGCAGCTCTCCATAAAATATAGTTGTCCTTATTTTTCTGTCATTATTGTTTATAGACACGTTGGGTGCCTCTCATTGTCTCCCTCATTTCAGGTGTTTTGTCTCCAATCATGGCTCATTTGTGCCGCACAAACAAAATTACCCTGTTGCATCCCAGAATAATTAACATAGAATTAACTACCCATCTCTTGGTTCCATACAAATCATTACTGCAGATTAGAATCCCCAGTTCACCCAGACGCAGACATTAAAAGGGGTGATGGGGGACCCTCTGTGGTTGGTGATCACCAGGGGGTAAAATGCGGCTAAGGGGTAAATAGTCCTAATCAACTGTTCTTGATCTCCTTAGATGGCATTTGTTCCGTATTCTAGAGTCCAGGGGCTGAAAGGCAGGGCCCCTGTCATTCCACACAAAAAGCAGGGAAGAGACAGTCAAGTACCACAGAAGATACTGAATGGGAGGGAATATGGTGTGTGGGGGAGAATGAGGCTTAGGGGAGAGATGACTGGGGTGTTGGTGGTGGGATTGAGAGCATCATGGACAGCTTTACAAGAATCTTTCCCATTCTTCTTCTTCTCTCTCTCCCTGTCCCTGCAATTTGATTCAGGGTTTGTCATTTCTGCCAAGGAGAATTTGACACCAACACATTAGAGAGAAGAGAAAAACAAACGGGGCGAGACCTT
This sequence comes from Heloderma suspectum, assembly GCF_057233095.1. Lineage (NCBI taxonomy): Eukaryota > Metazoa > Chordata > Lepidosauria > Squamata > Helodermatidae > Heloderma > Heloderma suspectum. The sequence continues at coordinate 141,731,710 of NC_139458.1, forward strand.
TCCCACTCCTTTGCCTCTCCTCCCTCCCCCACCCCGCAGCTGAAGGGAGGGAGGGCACAGCCTGGCAGCCTCATCAGGAGCTGCAAGTGAAGAAGGGTGAGCTACAAGCCCAGCTCGTTAATAATGGAACCCTTTTAAGGGAGATTATGCCAACTTCACGGCTTTGATCTTTGATTGCCAATTTGCATCTTTAAAGAGTTGGGACAGCTCCAGCCCTGGGCTTGGCCCTTTGTGGTTCTTTCTTGGCTGATGGGTTTGTTCTTGATGTTTAAGCAGGCAGCTAACGGCTGATTAAAACCCTTTTGGCGGTGCTTAAATCAATGCAGCAGACATGATAGGATCCAGCATTCCAAGGCCAGGGTGCATCCCATCGAAGCGCCGCCAAGCCGAGTCTGGGCAGGCTCCGGGGCAGCTGGCATCCAGAGTGACACCCACCCTGGCGCCAACAGAATGTGAAGGTGGATCCAGGTGCTCCTTTGAGCATGGTGGTGCAGCCTGGCTTAGAGCAGCTTCACCAACCTGGTGCCTTCCAGATGTTTTGGACTACCGCTCCCTGCATGCCTAACCATTGGCCCTGCTGGCTGAGGCTGATGGGAGATGAAGTCCAAAATGTTTGTTGGGGAAGGGTGACTTACAGGGTGACTAAGTCTGCACAGCAGTCAAATCCAGTGGAGGCTGGTGGCTCTGATTTCAGTGGGACACTTAATTTATTCTGGGTTTCAGTCAGAACCATCCAGAACTCTAAAGGAGCTATCCAAGGTGCTGAACCCTAGACCCGAAATCGGTTCAGTGCCTTGGATAGCTCCTTTAGCATTCTGGATGGTTCTGACTGAAACCCAGAATGAATGCACAGCCCCACTGAAATTGGAGCCACCAGCCTCCACTGGTCAAATCTGTGGAAAGCAGCCATGGCCACACACTCAGAATTGTGGCCTGCCGCACCACCGTTCTATCTTCTCCCTAACACGCTCCTGTGAGCCATCTGGGCATGTGGTGAAGCGATTAAAAGGCAATTCTGCTGGAGGATTCGCCACTCAGTTTGTCACTCCAACTCCTCCCGATGCTAAAAGAGTTTTGCAAATCTACCATGAGTGCGTGAAATGGGTGTGGTGACATGGAAAAAAAAAGGCGCTCATGGAAGGGAGACACTCATGGAAGATCTCCTATCCAAACCAGCTGGTTAGAGAAGGTGGCAACCTTTCTGCCAGAATGGTCCCTTACTATTAGTGAGGCCGGGTGTCTCCCTACCAAAGACCTTCCGTCACCAGTGCGCAGCTTGTCTTTGGCAAGGCCAGGACACATTTTGAAGACCAGGTTCCTGCCAGTTTTGTTGGTGGCTGATCCACACTTGCAGAACGTCCTTCTGCTGGAAGTTCTGTAATGTCTCAGCCTGAGCGGCTTTCCTTGCCTCATCACACAAATCAGAAATATTGAAACTACTAAATGTGAGGCACTGTTTTACCTTCACATATCTTGCTCTTTTTATTCATTTATACTTTAGTTTCTTTTGTAAACATAACATAACGATAAATAACCATTTAAAAATGCCTCTGCCCATGCCAAAGTTAAGTCAGGCACAGGCAGTGCTATAGAGGCAAGGGAAGGCAAATGCTATCTGAAAAACTACTCTCCCCTCACTTGCACTGCAAAGTACCACTGCCTTAACAGCTTGCGTGCACAAGCCTGAATTAGCCTATTTAAAGCCTACTTTGGGTTTCCTCATCCTCTCCATCCAATTTCCCCCCTACTTCTGGCACTGAGGTTAGACTATAAATATTAATTATTTAATTCTACTTCTATTCAACTGCTTAAGAAGCTCACAGTGTCTTATATGGATCTTTCAGTGGCCTCCCCTGTAGGCACTGATCACGTCCACACCCCCTTTACCTTTAGCAATGCTAGAGACCATTCATTAAAATGTGGACACCACCCCACACATTGTTTCCAAAAATGTGGCTCTCAGCCATTTCATTTTATTTAGTATATTTCTGTACCACCCAAAGCTCTCTGAGTGGTTTACAAAGATTAAAAACCTTAAAAATACAGTATTATGTATAAAAACAGTTTAGCTACAAACATATAAGCAGAGCAGACACTCCTCCCCCAAACAATATCCCATGACCAGATTAAAAATCTATCACATGCTGCCAAAGGCCTGGGAGCAGAGGAGGTTCTTAACCTGCAACTAAAAAGATAACAATATTGGCACCAGATGGACCTTGCTGGGGAGTTCATTCCAAAATTGGGGTGCCATGACTGAGAAGGCCCTCTCCTTTGTTGCCACCTTCCAAGCCTCCCTTGGAAGGTGCACCTGGAGGAGGGCTTTAGACAATGAGCTTAGCGTATGGGTTGGCTCATGCTGGGAGAGGCACTCTGTCAGGTATATAATCTCATTCTCAGAGATCCCCCCCCCCACTTGTTGTTCTGACAGAAAGTCGCTGACTCACACAGAATCCCCCTTTTGCCATGTCACAATATATCCCCTGGGGGCCAAATCCAGCCCATCTAGGGTTCCAATCTGGCTGGGGTCCTCCAGATGGTTTTGCCCCCTTTTTCCTGGCCATCAATTTTTTTGTGGTTTTTCTGGCTTTGTGCAGTTTTTTCCTATTCTAAAAGGCTGAAATGCCTCTCATAAGGCTTAGTTAGTGGCAGGAAGAGCTTTAAGCTACAATATGCTGCTACTTCTGGCCCTACCCCCTTTTGTCTTCACCCCCCCCCCGGAATGCGGCCCCCAAGAGCTTCTCCAAAATGAGATGTGGCCTTCAAGTTGAATGAGGTTCAGCACCCCTACAATAGACACAACCTGCCAACTTTAAAAGCTAGTGCTCCACAGCATCTCTCCTCCATACATGCATTTTCACTTCAAAACCCCTTACTGGTCATCTGAATGCTCCAGGTGGTCAGTATGCCTTTGGACATTCATGAAATTGCTGTTTTGAAACCAGGAGTTGTAATGATAAGACACAAATGGGGAAATTTATGCATTTTGGGGGTGGGGGGGATTAATGTATGTTTTCCCCATAATAAAGATGGAAGAAAACCCTCAAATTCTACTCAAGCTATTGGTATTGAGCAGCGGGAGAGGGGAGGGGAGGCAGAATTACTCAACAGAGCCAGAAGAGATCAACCATACAGTGATTCTCATCAGCAAACTTTGCTCTGGAATAATCTCCCTTTGGCTAATATTTGCCAAGCGCTGTAGATGGAGTGCCAAGAATTTATTTGATTGCCACCAATCACAGAGCAATTGACTGCACTTTGGATGGGAAGAATGAAGGCTGGGGAGCTCAGGCAAAATGCTGGGGCAATAGAACCCTCCTCCCCTCCTGCCCAGTTTCTGCCCAAGCTGGGGCACATGCATCAAACCACCCCTTGCCCTAGAAATTGGTTGTATGTGCAGTGACATTGGGCGCATCTACTAGAGACAAGAATCAACAGCAGTTCATTCTCCCACCACTACAGTACAGAGAGAATGGACAGGGACAGAAAGTGCCATGGGTCAGAATTTGCCACAGGGATGCAAAGGAATGCTTGCCCGTTAATTCCTTCTTTTTCAGGATGTTCCAAACTGTTGTACTGGCCACCCCCACTGTTTTTGCTATCTCTCTGATGGATTTATTTTGTTTCCTCAGCCTGATGATGGCCTCCTTCACTCGCATGGACACCTCTTTGGATCTCATGTTGGGAGTTCCAGTGAACAGCTACCAAACGCAAATGTAACACTCAGAACCACCTCCAGGCCTTTTATCTGCTTGATTGGTCATGGGGTGCCCAAGAAACAGGCCACACCTGGCCATGCAGCTGCTTGTCAGCCATTCCTTCCATTACTTATGAGCCACCAATGATGGGGGTGTGCATATGCCACTGGCTATACTTCCTGAATGATTAGTGCCCCACTTTTGTCAAACCCCTTGAATTACAGCTGGGAGTCCTGACTTCGCTCCCATCTGGGTGTGTCTCCTTTCAACTTCAATGTGGTGGTGTACGGAGGCCAACTGCCACAACAGTTATCCTTGTTCCAATATTTCTGGCCCTGACTGTAATGTTTAAACACTGATTGGGCCAGAGTTGCCAGACATACGTGCACACATGTATGCCATCCACACTGTTGTGCAAAGGACAGTGTACACACAGCAATCATGTTTGCACGGCTGCCCTAAGACTTATTGGTTCTAAGATGCCATTTGCAGGTTATTTCTTCACTGCTCCTTGCAAGCCTATTAATGGCAGATAGGCTGTACTTCAGGTGTGGGGCTCTCCAAGTCACACCCTCGGGCAAAGGTAAATCTTTTTTCCTTGACAGGTGAGGCCTCCTCACAATGTACTAGCAGGTTTTAGGACACCAGTTAAAAATGTGTGCTTGTACCACCAATTTCAGCTGTGAGGGTGTTTATTCACACATCTTCTATTTTGCACATTACTGTCTGCGAAACGCAGAGATGTGGATTCTTTTTCTTTTTGTTGCAAATATGCACTTGCTGTGTTTGTGCATGGATGAGGCTATTTTGTACCACCTCTCAACACACCAGCCCCTTCCACTCGGCCATGATGGTACACACCCACCTTCCTGAGCACAATCAGAGGATTGACATGTGTGTGTGCGTCTGCACACGTGGCAGGATGGTGCTTGTGCAGAAGCAGCTGGGTCCGTTATCAGGCCGGAGTTAATTAAGGCCATGTCAGGCGATAAGAGAACAGGATGTTGGAGCAGGAGCCAGGCGAGCAGAGATGGGAAAGGGGGGCTCCAGTCTGGGGGGGAGGAGGCAGCAGTGCTGAGCCAAACTCTCCTAGGGAAACATCCTTGCGATACTCCGCACTGAGAGATACAATCAGCAGCAGGGTGATGGAGGGTCTTCCAGACTGCAGAGCAAGTGTGTGGCTTTGCTCCTGTTGGGGCAGCGAGGAGAAAACTGCACAGCCCTGAAGGGGCTGGGACTAGCAAGGGACTATCAAATTACAATGGGTCAGAGGGAGGGTTTGGAAGCCAAGACCCTTACTTCTGTCCCATGTGTGTGTGCCTCACAGAATACAGCCCCATCTGCAATTCTGCTCATATTTTAAGCCCTAACCAGATGCAAGTGAGCCTTTTGCTATGTAGAGCCAAGGTCCCCTCACCTGAGCAGGGGGGAGAGACATAGAACATCCTCCTTCCTCCACTTTGCCCTGACTTCTCCCTATGCCGAGTAGTGTCAAGGTCTTTGTTCTTTTCCTTGGTGCTATCATGGGAGCTGCCCCTGCTCCAAATGGTCCCTCATGGCTTTCGGTACTACCTAAGCGAAGATGACACCCAGCTCCATCTCTTTACCACTGAGCTGTCCCCCTCATTCCAATCCTTCATCTCCAATGGCTTCTCTGTTATTTCTGCTTGGAAGCTTCCTCTTCGCCTCAAATTCAATAAGGCTAACTTCTCATCTTTCCTCCCAAGTCCTCCTCTCCCCATACTTCCTTTGTCCATTGACAATGTTACCATCCATATGGCTGAACAAGTGCATCACCTTGGCTTTATCTGTAAATCGTCTCTCTCCTTCATTTCCCATATTCAGTCAGTTGCCAAGTCTTGCGACTTCTCCCCTGCAACATTGCAAAAATACAGCCCTTCCTCTCTGTTCCCCTTGCAAAAACTCTGCTTCATGTCCTGGTCATCTCTCCTTAGACTCCTCCTCCTCTCTGACCTGCCGCTGTCTCACCTTGATCCCCTCCCATCTGCCCAGCATGGTGCACCTTGGTACTGGTCACATGATGCCCCTCCTTAAATCCTGTCTGCTCCTGGATCCACTGCAAGCTCTTTGTC